>NC_047087.1:198619965-199921237 GCF_902459505.1 Geotrypetes seraphini
TTGATCTGGTTCCCACAGCAGAGACATATGGACTTCATTCTTCCTCAGAGAGAGTCTCTTGTAACAGTAATACAATACAGCTTGCGTCTCTGCCCCCCTCCCCCCCCCCAATAACAGATGAGTAGGATATTTTAAGCTTTATTTATATGCTAAATCTGAAATGTATTGCTTCACAAAGGGCCATCAACTCAGCTTCATGATACAGCTTTCTAATTCATATTCCAAATGCAGTCTGCTATGAAATGAGAATTAGAAACCAGCTCTGGGGTAATATTTAATTTAGACATGGTATTAGACTGGCAACATGCTATACAAACAACCTTGTTCATGATGGCTAAAAGAGGGAAGGGGGAGGGAGACCTACTTGTGATGAAAGGGGACTGAAATGACAAGACCCAAATTAAAATAATTTTGTTTAGTTTTCATTATACATTCATACACTTGACTAAAATACATTCCCCTTCATTTTCAAAAAACATCTGTTTAACCACTGGAGACACAAATGACTACATTCTATAAATGGTGCCTTAAAAAAAAAAAAAGCACTTAGCGCTCTTCTGTACAGTAAATGGCACTCAAAGTTAGGTCAACCAAATATAGTAGAGGTACAATCGTATTCCGTGAAGAACAATATTATATAAATATACGTTGTAAATAGTTAAAGCAGGGGTTCATTCACACCAAAAATAACAAAAACAGGACAGTTGACAAAATCATAAATAAACCTCAATTGTGGGTCGCCGGGAGTACACAAGTGCCCTAAGCTCCCCACCTCATCACGGGTTTATAAAAAAACTCCGTACAATTATAAGTTACTTTCATACTTCAACATCTCTTTAGAAGAATAGTTTCCAAAACGTTCTCAAAGAATTTGAATTTCAACGTCCTACAATTTTCTATAATGCAGTGAAACAGCCCCAAACTAACTATATTTGTGGCAATCAGCTACAGCTGTAAATAAATTCAAAGCAGGATCTAGTAGCGTGGTGATAAAACCTGCATAATAACATGTTTCTTCAGATGAGTGTTTGACTCTTTTACACATGTTATTATGCAGGTTTTATCACCACGCTACTAGATCCTGCTTTGAATTTATTTACAGCTGTAGCTGATTGCCACAAATATAGTTAGTTTGGGGCTGTTTCACTGCATTATAGAAAATTGTAGGACGTTGAAATTCAAATTCTTTGAGAACATTTTGGAAACTATTCTTCTAAAGAGATGTTGAAGTATGAAAGTAACTTATAATTGTACGGAGTTTTTTTATAAACCCGTGATGAGGTGGGGAGCTTAGGGCACTTGTGTACTCCCGGCGACCCACAATTGAGGTTTATTTATGATTTTGTCAACTGTCCTGTTTTTGTTATTTTTGGTGTGAATGAACCCCTGCTTTAACTATTTACAACGTATATTTATATAATATTGTTCTTCACTCAAAGTTAGGTGCCATTTACAGTAATAGCACTTAGCACTGGGAACCACACCTAACTAGGTGCAACTGTTTACACCAACTGAAACGTGATTTAAATCCTCATGCCTAAATTAGGTGCTGATCTCTCCCCCCCACCCCCGCGCTTATTCCATAACAGCATGTGTAAATTGCAGGATCCAACTGATCCACCCATGACCACACTCCCTTTTTGGAACTGCAGATAGGGCTAGATTCACTAAGCAAACCGATCGTGTACCGATCGGTTTGCAACCCCTTTGCAATCTGATTTCCCTCTGACCTGATTCACTAACCTGTTTCCCGACCATCCTCCGATCCGCGCATGCAAATGAGGGGGGAACGGCATTCAAATGATGGCAGGCGGCGATTCACTAACCAAAACCCTGCAACACTGACTGGGCTGGCCAATCACAAACAAGTGACTGCTGAGGACCAGTCTCTCGGGTGCTTTCCAACTACCCTGCCTTCTGCCCTGAACTCCTGCAGTCCGACTCTCCCGCCTGCCCCCAAACTCCTGCAGCCCAACTCTCCTGCCTGCCCCGACTCTCCCACCCTTCCCCGCAGTGCAAGCCTATGGTTTTAACCCGTGAGTTAAAACCACGGGCTCCAAAAAAAAAAAAAAATAAAATAAAAATTATTTGATGGGCTTGGAGGGCCAGCGCATGTGCAGACCATCTACAGATGGTCTGCGCATGCATTGGGATCGCTATAGACCGATCCGGGCAGGCAGTTGGGGGCGTGATTCCGATCGCCCTCATTTGCATGAGGGCGATTTGTGAATCAGCCCCCCGGACACGGGTCAGATCGGATCCCTCACGAATCAGATCCGATCTGTGCCCTTAATGAATTTAGCCCATAATGTTTACACACAGTAATTCCAATTTGCACCAATAATTGCTTGTTAAGATCCCAATTATCAGTGATACTTGGCTCATTATTCAATTAAATTGCACGTATAAATGGGTGCATGCCCAAGTTTCTGCATGCAACTTTTAGTAATTTTGTAAATAGAAATTGAGGGAAAAGGAATAATGGTGGAGATTCTACTGTATCAAACCAATTCCCAAATTAAAAAATAGTCTTAGATAAATTTGTCATAGTAAATTTCTAGCACTGTTTTCAGGACCATGGCCAGAGCTGAGGACAAGACTGGCAAGCCATCTACAACAGTGGTTCCCAGCCCTGTCCTGGAGAATCACCAGCCAGTTGTGTTTTCAGAATAGCCCTAATGAATATGCATGAGAGAGATTTGCATATAATGGAGGTGACAGGCTATCCTGAAAACCTGACTGGCTGGTGGTCCTCCAGGACAGGATTCAGAACTACTGACCTAAAGAGGTGCATCAGGCAGGTTCAATACATTTAAAAATCTACGTTACCTAACTTCAAATAACCAAGAGAAATAGGCTAGGCTTGAGGCAAAGTCCTAAAATTTAGAACAGAGCCTTAGAGCAGAGGTGTCAAAGTCCCTCCTGGAGGGCTGCAATCCAGTCGGGTTTTCAGGATTTCCCCAATGAATATGCATGAGATCTATTTGCATGCACTGCTTTCATTGTATGCTAATAAATCTCAAGCATATTCATTGGGGAAATCCTGAAAATCCAACTGGATTGTGGCCCTCGAGGAGGGACTTTGACACTCCTGCCTTACAGGGAGTTTGCACCTCATCCAGGGTACAGATACAGGATCATCTTCTTATAATAGATAAAAATTTATAATTGAAGAATTTATAATGTGTGTGTGCTGATGCTCACACATTGTTCAGCATACCTAAAACAGGCAATAAGGGGGGGAGCACTTTGAATGGTAGCATTGTATGAAAAATTTTGTTTATAATACTTTCAACAAGAGTTCAACAATGAGTTTCATAGAAAGTGAAAGTTATAAATGTGATAATTAATATATGCATTGTTTTTTTGCACCTGGAACATCTCTTAATGAAACTAACTAATATAAATGAGAGAAAAATAGTTAAAAAGTCCCAAGCATACCCTGTCATTTTTAAGTTTGCATTCTCTGCAGGTCATGATCCCTTTCACTGGACCAATATTACAACTTTTGCAGAATGCTATCTAGTTACTAGTCCTCTGTACCTGTCAGATTTTCCCATCAGAAGTAAAAGGCAACAGAGAATGCTAGATGAGAATCAGTCATGTGAAATTGTATGGAATACTCACAAACAGATGGGAATTCCTGTTGATAGGACAGATATTGGTTGTCTTCCCCCTGCCTGCCAAAATGAGCATTGTATATACTTTTCTCATGCCTTCCAGAGCAATAACTCTCTTCTTTCTATTCTCATAAGGCATTTTATGGGTTTCTGGCTCAGCTCAGGATAAGCATTTGTTCTGTATTGCTTGTAGTTGGAGAAATCTCTGTATCTTCAGATATAAAGATCCGTGGTCTATCCTATTTCCATGGATTTCTTTCTTTCTTTTTGAACACTGGCATAAAATAGCTTTCCCAATTTATTGTATCTAGCTCTGATGGACTTAGAGAACGTCACACACATATTCTGTATACTTTAATGGGGAAATTCTGTATAGGCTCACAAAGTTAGGCACTGGGATGGTCTGCGCTAAGCTAGTATTCTATAAAGGCCATTCTACATTGAATAGCTCTTATTGAATTTTGTACCTAACTTTGGGTGCAAGCAAATAGATCTCAATTCTATAACTGCGTGCCCTGACCCACCCATGCTCCTCCTATGGCCACACCCCCTTTGGAATTGTGTGCTATGAAAATTAAGTATATCAGACTTCTAGCACTATATCTAGGAGTAGTATGGAGTTATTCAATCATAATCACAAAAAATAGGGAATAAGAACTCCATGGATGAAGTGGTCTATGAAATTGGCGACTTGAGTATGAGGGACTTCACCTTGAAAAAGCTTAGCAGCGAAACATGTCGGAGAATTTCATGTTCCTGATTTAGACCACAAGAATAAAGCTAAGTAAAAGCTAACTCAAAGATTATTATATGAAATAGTGAAAGACGATTATATATTTTTTCAACTATTCAGTGTTATAAATTATCTTAAATGAATTAAAGGTATTTATATAAATATTTGTATGATCCGATGAGGATTTAACACTTAAAGCTTAGTGTTATGAAAGCATTTGAACTCTATGTGGTGTTTCTGAGGATCATACTAACATCTAAACTATTAAGGGTGTTATACTTATAGGGTCTTTTGAAGTTCTTATTCCTTATTTATGAAAATTATGACGTTCTTATTCCCTATTTATGAAAATTAAGTCCGCATGTAACAGAATAGGATGCAGGGCAGATCTGTTCATAACTCCTAATGACTACCAATTAAGGTCTTGTTAACACCAATTATATGTTATCATCGTTTGGTGGAGGATGGGCTGGGGAGGGCTTCAATGGCTGGGAGGGTGTAGATGGGCTGGAGTAGGTTTTAACGGAGATTTCGGCAATTGGAACCCAAGCACAGTACCGGGTAAAGCTTTGGATTCTTGCCTAGAAATAGCTAAGAAGAAAAAATTACTAAAATTTAAATTGAATCAGGTTGGGCAGACTGGATGGACCATTCGGGTCTTTATCTGCCGTCATCTACTATGTTACAATTTAGCCAATTACTGTGCCCTAATTGTGGCCTGGATTCTATAAACAGCACCTTAACCCCCCTCCCTTTTACAAAAGCATATCACAGTTTTTAGCACCAGCCATGGCGGTAACAGCTCTGATGCTCATAGTGAGCATAGGAGCCGTTACTGTTGTGGATGGCGCTAAAAACAGTGCTACGCTTTTGTAAAAGGGGGAGTAAGTTGAAAATCTTTATAACCCACTGAAAGCAGTTTTTTTTAAAATGTAGGTACCTACCAGCGCCTAATAAAAGGGCACCAGAATTATACCTGCTGAGGTGTTTTATGATGCTTAATGCTGCTCTAGGCGTGGCTAATGCTGGAAGTGGCATTAGGTGCCGTAAAGCACCTCCGTTGGTGCGATTCATGTCAAAGGTAGGCACTAGAAATGTAGACCTTGAAAACCCTGGACTATATTCTTGGTGCCTACCTCTTGCCGAAGGCGCGATTCTGTAAACAGTGCTGTTGTGTGATTGACATGTGATCAGCAGCTGCTTTAAAGGTGGCCGCCGACAATGGTGTCATTTATAGAATCCGAGCCTGAGTTTCTAACTTTCCGCAACCTAGACAGAATCCCTGCCCTTTACTCCCCCCCAAAATAGTATTGAATTCACTGATTTCCTTCAAATTAGGAACCCAAACAGTGAATATCACAAAGCAGCACCAAAAAATGGCGCACATTGACTAGTTCCATTAGAGTTGTGCAAAACACGTCTATCACTAGTGAGGAAAAAAGTGTGGTAAGGAAAGCTCAGCAACATACTTTGCTTAATTTTTGAATGCTTCCTCTTTAAATTGCATGCCTATATTTCCAAGCATCTGAAGAGCAGAAAGGAAGCAGACCAACTGCAATGCTGTAATTAAAGTACTGTATAATGTGGAGGTACTAAGTATATAAATTGCCTCATTTTCACTAGATATGAGAGCATCTCTGTCAACAGTCAAATAAAATCATGTTAGGAAATACCTGTCTTTTCTTAGCACTGCTGCTAATTTAAGAAAATTCTGTAAAGGGAAAGAGAAACCTGGGGCCATTTCACTAATCTCTGACCAACAGGTCAAGTTATTTTCAGCAAAATTGATAGTCTCTTCAAAGGGTTAACTGTTCCATTAATATTGGTATAAATCCCAAGATAACCTAAATGTCTGCTTTATCACTTGGTATCCAAGGAGCTGATATATGATGCCTCGCTTTAAAAAAATGCATTAATGTTCCATTTCAACATAGCTTACTTGACAGCAAATGGGACCTATTTACTAAAGCAAGTTAGTAACACCTATTATCATGCATTAATGTGCATTACTGCATTTTAATACATGGTAATGCAGTAGCATATTTTAACTTTAGGAAAATAACTCCTAAATTAGCTACAGGAATACTGACTGGTATGGCATATAATAAGTCAAGGATTTAACTGTGTAGGGTGGCCTGCGGAAGACCAGGATGAGTGGGGGAGATAAAGCTGAATCATGGAAACAGGCTAGTGTGGGTCCAGAAACTAGAATAATTTGCAGACACCTCCCCAATCATTTTAACCCTTACCCTGCCAATTGACTCTGGTCAGGATAGATAGAAAACTTTAATTTTGATTTTTAGATGCTCATCTAGAACATACAAGGGGGTGCTGAAAATTCTCAGCCCCAAAAACCAACTTCCTAAATTCTGAACATTATTTTGCCACTGTAGTTGAAGAGTTATCTTATTTCATCGAGTGCCAATTTGAACAAACAAATTTTATGTTTTGTCATAGTTTCAGATTATTGATTGAACCATATCCATGTCATTCTCTTCTTGGTTGGGCGGAGAACTTTTCAGCACCCCCTTGTATTCTGCAAAAACCATGTGAGAAAAATAAGAAGCAACATTCCAGGATTATGTGAACTCAGCTTTGAAGGATACAGCTTCAAAGATAAATCTTAGCTAGACTGGTGCCTTTGTCTAGAGAAGGTTACTTTTGAGAAGAACCTGAGCAGAGTCTGGGGGAGAATTAATTTAATCAAATACGTATCTTCAGGTGGTAATTTGCTATCAGGGCACTTATTCTATAAGGGAAAGTTTGTCACCTATTTTCTTTCATAGAATAAAAGCATAACAGGTAATATACTGTATATTCCTAAATGCCAGAAATATGTGCATAACTTACAGTATTCTATAAGGTACGTGTATGTGTGAGTCTACCATACTCTACCCAGACGCCGACTAATTGTACGCCGACTTGTAAAATATGTGCACACTTATAGAACAGTACTTAGACCAGGGGTAGAAAACCATGGTTCTCGAGGTCCACAACCCCAGTTGGGTTTTCAAGATTTCCACAATGAATATGCATGAGATCTATTTGAATACAAAGGAAGCAGTACATGTAAATAGATCTCATTTATGGTCACTGTAGAAATTTTGAAAACTCAATTGGGTTGTGACCCTCAAGGACTGTGGTTGCCCACTCCTGTCCTAGGCAGACTTTTGGCATTTACATATATACACACACACCTGTAGGCTATTATTCTAAATATTTACACACGTAATCAGCATGTAAATGTTTGAGCCCATTTTTTTTAGAATTAGCCCCTTAGAAGAACATCAGTTTGTGAATTCTGGTGCCCACTCTTCTTACAATAAGTGACTTTCATATCAGCATGTCTACAATGGAAACTTTTATGACTACTTAAAGAACCTTCAGAATAATTTCCTTTCATTAAAATCTCACAAACCAGAGAACCATGGTGCTTTGTTCATTAATGCACCTTAATTAAAACCACATTTATTTTGACCTTTATTGCAAGAGAAAGGCAACTACAAAGACTAAAGATGGAAAAATCTGAAAAGTCCCATAAAGCTGCCTGTTCTCTGGCTCAGTAATTAGCTCATATTTAAGCAGGCACTTAACCCTGAAGCCTTTTCCTCTGCCTAACACCACAGATGGGAACGGAATCAATCATGGACTCCCTCTTAGCTTTGCTTTATAGACCTAAGTCAAAATACTCTGTATTAATTTCAACTCTCCCTTCAGACCATAGTCTAGCCATTATAACATAAAAACGAAGAAAACACATCACGGATCACTGTGTGGGATGCTTGAGGAGCAATCCACAGATTACAGATTATGGTTTATGTTTGTTAAATTGAAATATCACCTAGGAGAATTCAATAAATGTTATCCTGACCCTCACCCTGATCCCTTACTCAAATGACTCCAGCTGAACCTCCCCCCAAAAATGATTTGTGAACTAAAAGCTGTGATTTGTCATTTTGGTAAACAGAGGATAGGATTATGCAAATGTAAGTGAACAGCTGATCACAAGTTTATAGATAACCCGAATTCTGGTCCACCTGATTATTTTTTTTTTCATTCTCCTGCTGTCAATATTTACGATTATGTAATTGTTGTTGGTTGACTTTCAATGGCACGCTTCTCTAATGGACCTAAACTCAGTTGCTCTGAAAGTTAAATAATAATAATAATAATAACAGTTTATATACCGCAGGACCGTGAAGTTCTATGCGGTTTACAATGATTAAAAATGCTACAAATTGGGTAGAACTAACAAAGTTAAAAGCTAGTGACTAACAGCTCTAGAGATCAGTTATTGTGGAATAAGATTGTACAAGTCAGCTACCTAAGTAGTCAGTCAACATTCTTATTGCTTGTGAAGTTTACTCCACTTTGTTTTATCAGTTCTCCCAACACATGTGGCTGCCAGTTTTCAGGACATAGTAATCAACGTGGGCTACAATTAAGATGTTTTATGACGCCACTGCTTTTGTTATTTTGACACGGGCCCCATTTTATGCAAGAGATAAAGCTGCAGTAGCAATTCCCATGCATCAAATGCAACACAGTCCTTTCAGTTCCTGTGGGCTGTGTCACATTTGCAGCACCAGGATTTGCTACTGCAGTTTCTTAAAACAATCTCCTAGTTACTATTAACTAGGGTTATCAGTTAAATAACATGTCTTAATAATAGCCCTTGTTGATAACTTCCCCCATTTTCCTGGATAATGACGACTGTTTAGTGACCAGGCCAATTCAACATGACTTTCTCAAAGTAGATCACAGATGGCCTCTCCTTGGCCCTCCACTGTTCCATCATTGACAGGGACACACTGTTCTGCTCAAATAGAAACAAAATTCAGATTCCCAACATACTTGATTTTAACCTTGATATGAAATAAGTTGAAAAGCAGCATGAATTAGTATTAACTCTACGATGATAGGACCTGATTTGGTAAGCTCACTCCCCCTAAAAAAAGAATGAGGATGTGCATTTGTTTTCAAATGAAATGAAACATGCAACAGCGTTGTGTTGTTTCACTGGAAAGAGAAATGAAAAATAAATTGTGAACGAGGTTTTTATGATTTCACTAATAGCACACACTACTTGCCAATACGGCAGACTATGAATGAAATGGGAAAAAGAAAAAGAGCCATAAAAAAAACTGGACAGATAAAAATCCCAAGGTACCCCATGGAAAGAAAAACCCTTTTAAAATCACATCCATGATCTCTAATAGAGAATGACACGGTGACAAAATTCATTACCGTTCCCGTCCCGGCGGGAAATAATCCCATGTCATTTTCTAGTGTCTATTTCAACCTCGGTCCTTTTACACCAGCATTCTTCAAAGCAAAGCTTGCAGGTCAGTGGTTGTGCCCAATTATACTCTAATTATTCCCTCTCTCCTTAAAGAATGACATGAAGATGGTTTCCCACGGTTATCCGCGGGGACGGGAACAGTGATGAATTTTGTCACCGTGTCATTCTCTAATCTCTAAAAAGAAATGGCACCCATTCAAGTTACATCAATCTTAGGATGCGTACTGAAAAGAAAGAATACCACAAAGTCCATGGTGCCTAATGAAAAGCCATCAGTCTCATCTCGCTCCACATCTTCCAGGTTGCCTAGAATAAGACAACAAGGGGGGTAATTCTATAAAAAAAGGCATGAAGATTTAGGTGCTTGCAAGACGCGTAAATGAAAAGACTACTGCCATATGCGCACAAAGGCTAATATTCTGGCTGCATGTTATTCTTTGAAATTACATTTAAATGGAATGGTGCATAGTTTAAGGGTGAACATTCACATGGGCGGAGTCTGGGCAAAGCTTGGGTGGGGGCCATCTATAATCTACGTTTTCCACTTAGATTATACATGTAATCATTTATACTGGATCTATGGCTGGTGTAGTGTTTACACTTAAATTCTAATCTAGATGCACATTTGCTATATTACGTAGCACATCCCTTTTCTTTTAGAATAGGTTAGAAGTATGTGTGTTATAGGTGCCTAAATGTAGGTGTCCCTTTATAGAACTGCCCTCAAAAAGCAGAAATTAAATGATGTGATTACTGACTAGAGATCTTCCAAACTTAAAGCCCCTTTTATCAAGCCGAATAGTGCAGGCCGCATGGTACATGCACCGAAGCCCATAGGGATTGAATGGGCTTCGGTGCATTTGCTGTGCGGCAGATGCTACCACTGTTTGATAACAGAAGGCCTTACACTATTGGATTACGATATACTAATCAATTTTAAATAGTTCTTTTTTTTATAATCAGCATGCAAATTCTGAGCGTGAGTCATTCCTAAAACATGGCAGTGTTGGCAATAACCTACTGTTATATATACCCTAGAACTGCTAAATCGTACGTACACATCTGATTATTCTTTCTGCTCTGAGTTCTTCCTATGAGGTCCACCCATTAAAATGTGAGTGCTAGTGATGGAATCTGGATGGGGATGGAGATTGGAAGGTAAAAAAGACCCCCCCCAAAAAAAAAAAAACCAACCCCAAAACAAAAACAGTTCATTAACCTGTGTTGTATGGAGTCAGACTGTACCAGTGTTAATTTGTAGGTTAATGCATGCTACATCAATTTTATGCATACTTTTAATGTGTCTAAATGAACAGAACATGTGCTAACAAATGCACATCCCTAATGAGCAATTTAGAAAGCATCTTTCTACCATATTTATATTCTCCCAACTGTTTGTCAATACAGGATTCTTGAAATTCAAACACATATGTTCATAGGCGCAGTAGAAATTATGGCACAATTTTTTTTTTTTTCCCTTTGAAATTAAATCAGTACCTGTGTATTATTCATAGGCACAAATTAGCTAAACTCTGTGACATTCTATTTCACGATATTCAATTCCGATAAAACCTCTTTCTTCAGTTCTCCCTTCATCCCTACTGGATGATTGTACTGAATTCAATTTAAAAAGAGAGAATGATTAAATAGTGCAGCCATACTGGACATACATTGTCCATGGCTGAAAACATACTTTGCTCTCTTACAGATAATTTTTCATTCAAAGCTGTTTACGAGCATCTAGCACCAGAACAGAACTTGCGATGCACTGAGAGAAAAATGACTCTAGGGTTCCCTTCCTAATAAAACATTGACAGAAAGAACAAAGGCCAGGCAATTTAATGCTTAGGAAGGCATCCAGATGTTCCCACACCTTCTTTCTTCCAATACACAGAGCAGAACTGTCTCATATTTTGTTTGTTACTTTTTTTCCAGAAGCTGTGAAAAGAGCATTATTGCTGACTCAAGGAACCGATTTTGAGCTACCTGAAATCAGTGTTGGAAATTTTGTCAGGAAACCACTAGGAACCATAACCCATTAGCACACAACAATTGAAAGCGGGTGAAGGCCTGGCCAGTATACAATCATTACACGGCAGCAGATCACAACTTCCTGACTGCAGTAATGCACTGCCAGGTCTCCTCAAAATGTGCAGGAGCTTACTGACCAAGATGCCTTCTTTCCCAATGTATGCTTTTAAAACCTCTCCGCCTGCCTCCTTTATATTTGCAAGACTTATATATTGAACAGTCCTGTAACATGTTCATTCTTACCTGAGAGGAGCACAGAAAGATTATGGAGAATTCTCTGAATAGCCCAAGTTCATTGTAACACTTCTGAACCAGTACAGTACAGAGAGTCTCACCAGTTACTACAAAGACCAGAAAGCCAGGAGAAGTCCTGTTTCAGGAGTTGATTCCCTGCTCTTCCATTTCCAGTCTTTGTGCCTCAGCTCACACCCACTGCAAGTAGGTACAAACAATGACGTTGTGGTTATGCCCCACTCCCCTGTTGATACTGCCATGAAGTTCAGTGCCCAAAAGGTGGGTTGCATTTATGCTTCTGATGTACTAGAAATGTTAAGATCTTGTTTGGGTGAAATGGTTATCCTATAATGTGACCCTCTTATTCACCTGTCCCACACATTTTCTGCATTTTCCTACCCATCTAAACTGTTTATGAATAATTTGACAGAAAATAATCCGATTACCTCAGCAGTGTCCAAATGAAAGTTTTCCCTGAGTCTGATAGGGGTGCTTTAAAATGAAGTCTGTGAAAAATATATGTAAGAAAATAGAAAGCAGAGATATTTGATGTCCTTTTAGTGAATGACATACAACGCACACACAGCCATCAGAGTTCAAACAAGAGGCCCTGGGCTTGTAAACGATTCACCTACTTCTTCCTTTAAATGATTTTTCTTGAGTAGAAAGGAGTTTTGACACAAAGCTCACCTTTCTTGAACACAGGTGTGTTATGTATGCGGTCGCACCCACAAACATTAAAAAGATAAAGGAGAAAACAACGAACCCATCCAAAGATCTGGATAATAAAATTAATTTGCGTTTCCTAAGAAACCATTTTGCCTTAGTAAAGCTGCTCCACAGCATGGACAGAGTAAAAGCCGTCTGTTTCAATTGTACTTGACCTGTGCAAGTTTGATGCTGTTAAGAGATGAAGAAGGAAAGGAAATAAAGAGAAAACAAATGCTTATAAAAAGTTCTAATTGCTTAGTGCAGTGGGAAGGAGCAAATCAGATCCACCAACAGCTGTTGCCATGGCTAACAAAAGAAGCCTTCTCCTTGAGCCCAGCCAGAGGATGTGGAGGGCATCGAAAACCCATCAGACATTTGGATGGCTTGTAAACTGGGTGTTTCTAAGGCTGGTTGTGGCTATAAAACAAGAGGGCATAAAACCCCTCCACTTCTCAGGAGTAGCTACAGCTCTGTGAGTCATTTGCTTAGAAGAACTGCCTCCCCTCTTTCCTGTTCATAAACGAAGGGCATTTCCAGTTCCCTAGCCCGCCCACCCTTTCCTCTGTCCTCATCAGCGAAGTCTCCTGGCTTCCTTGCAAGCCTTCAGCAGTCCCCTTCCGTTGCCATGACAACCATCATCTCACTCTTGCCCATCTCTTCCAAGGCACTAGCCAGTGTGTTGAGGTCACCATCGTCTTGATGCATGGCTTCCCATAAGTCCAAAATCACTCCAGTTGGGCTAGCTTTGGTGGCAAAGTAATTCAGATACCTGAGGTACAACAAGAGAGAAAGGAAAAAGAGAGATAGATAGGCACGCATCAATTCAATGTTGAATTCTATAATACAGAATCATTGAGAATCAGTGGCTTGGATTAAAAGTGATTCCAGGAATAGCATGGCCTACTTGAGGTTGGAAACAGTGGAAACCCAAAGGAAACAAATGGAAGGAAGACAAAACAAAGTAATGAAGGGGAGCTGGGGAGCATATGCTAGGGATTGCTCTTAAAACTACTGGGCCAGTTTAGGAAGTCTATTGAGGGTCAAGCTGATGGCTCAGTTGAGCTGATGGCTTAATTTCAGCTCAAGTTGGACAAGGCTTAGAATACTAATGGAGGCAATTGAGAGGAGTAAAGCAGAGCCATCAGGCTATAGGCCATATTGAGTGCCCACAATTACAGGGTTCTAGAAGGAGTCCTAGATCATGGCTCCCACTCCAGCCAAAATATATTGTTATAATAACTGAACTAAAGTAAGCTAATAGGAAGCACAAAATGAGGGGGTGGGGGGCATAAAATGGGTAGGGGAGTGGCAAATCCATAGACAATTGCAAACAAAAGCTTATAACTCAAATCCAGTCCTGGTTCCAACAGCAAAGCACAAAGGAGGAGGGGGATAATGCCAGATAAAAATTAAAAAGAGCAATGAAACGCAAGTCAGTAGCTTACTTCTATCTGAACAGTTTTAATAAGATATTAATACTGAAAAGTTTGCAAAACTAGTTAAATAATTTGGAAAAATTAAACTAAATGTCTTTATCTGGTTATTCAGAAGAATTTCTCTAGCTAAAAATGCCATTTAATAAATGGCTAAATTTACCTGTTAACAGTGGCTTAGTATAGACATTATGTAGGTAGGTATTTCTTCTTTTATTAGTTATGGGGAGGAGGGGGGAGAAAATGATTGTTTTTCAAATTATTTGTATATTTAAACTGCGTTTCATGATGTTTATATTTAAATTCATTGTATTGCACTGTTAATATTTGAAAATTAATAAAGATTTACCAACCCCCCCTAAAAAAACCTCAAACAACAAATAAACTATGAAAAGAGAGAAGGGACAATTGGATGGTTATCACACTGAAATGTGAGTCTTATCTCCAGGCAGATCAAGATTTAGCATTCTTGAGCCCAGTATTTAAAAACAGAGAAGCTATTAATTTTAGGTCCTTGTTAGGCTCCTAAATTTGTGCCCCATTTTCAGCTATGCTCCTATATTTAGGATTTTAGTGAGATTTTTAGTATAAATTTAGGCACTCAACCCTAGCAAATTTCCAAAGAAGCTAAGATAGAAGTGTAAATTCTTTGCAAATGAGGTCCCCCAACTTGTAATAATGACTTATTCTGCATGCTAATTAAATCTGCTTTTGTGTTTGTACATAAATCTATCATAAAAAGGAAATTATACCAGAGAAAAAAAAACGGAAAAACAGTGGCATGAAGAATTGGAAAGAGAGGGGAGAAGACCACTGCCAGGGAAGAATATGTGTTATAGAATCTCTCACCGGTCCACACTGAGTTTCTGCGCGAGCAGCCTCCAGTCATTCCCTCTGGAGTTGGGGGCATCGAGGCTGTTGCAGATCTTTTGACGAATGGAGAAAGGCATTTTGAAGGCGTAAGGGCCCAGCTGCGTTGTCACTCTGCCTCCAGGATGTGAAGAAAATGGATCAAAAGGTTTGATATTCTGTTACAAACAAAAACAGAATGATATTTAATTGACAAAGTAACAAATAAGAAAATTGAAGATATGTTTAAAAAAACATTTAACAGGGCTAGTCAAAACTCTACTAGTGTTATAATATAGTTGATTATTTAATGATATGTGACCATCTCTGGGAAAAAGTAACTACAGTAGTGGATTTAAAATGTTGAGAATAGCTGATTTTTCATGTCAGGGCTTCATAAGCTGTCTAGAAAAGTTACACGTTTGAACTTCTGGATCTTTTTTCTAATAGTTTCACATAAAAGGATGGGGTTTTAACTAGTGCAGCCCGATTCACGATTCGAATCGGTTCACCGATTCACTTCGGGTGAATCAATTTGAATCGATTTAAAACAAAACCCAAAAAAATCGGCTTCCCGATTCAGCTGACCCTCCCCCCTTGTCCCCTAAAGCAGGAGCGGCAGCGCTGCTCTTGCTGGCCGGCCACTGCCGTACCTGCTTTAGAGGGAGACGGGGGAGGGTCAGTCAAGAAGTGCTCCCTGAAGTACAATTCCTATCACTCTCCTTCCCACTAGTGCTCCTTATCTGCTTCTGCCGTCACTGCCATCAGCCCAGCCCAGCACCTCCCTCCCCCTGAACCGGGAGACTTTCCCCCACCGTCAGCATGTCCACTGCAATGATTGGGCATTCATTTTTAAAATTTTTTTAAAATAATTGTTAAAAGACAATATACTGTCAACATTCCCCCCCTCCCCCCGACAAGAAAAGGCAGCATTCCCCCTCCATCCCTGAACTGGCATCACCAACCCCCTCCCGGACCCAGAGGAAAGACCCCAGGCCTACCTTGTTTCCCTGGTGGTCTAGCAGCGTGCTGGGGCAGGAGCGATCTTACGCGCTCCTGCCCATACTCTGTCAACAATGAAAATAGCTGCAAAGACTTCCTGGGGCAGACTCATAAGCTTGTTGATGTTGATTTCAATTATAATGTGCCGTGAAAAAAATTTGCTTTATTTAGGGCTCCTTTTATCAAGCCGAGCTAGCGGGGTTAACGCGTGCGACTTTTCATCACTTATTAACCCCCGCGCTGGCCTAAAAACTACCGCCTGCTCAAGGGAGGCGTTAGCGGCTAGCGCGGCCGGTGGTTTAACACGCGATAAACCGCTAGCGCGGCTTGATAAAAGGAGCCCTTAGTGTGCCAGAGCTTAAAAAGTTTCAGAGACACTGCTATAAATGCACAAAAGGAGCACTGATGCAGATGTTCAATTACAGAATTCCCTTTTTATGGATAATGGCACTAAATATCTTAGATTTAATTCAGCAGTGGCAGTCAACGTTTAAAAAACTCCCAAACCAAAATAACACAGAGCCCTCTGGCTGAACACTAATCTGCACATATTTAAGTGTATTTGCTTCATCCTTTTTAGGTCTCTGGATATCTTCCGGAGCCAAAGCATTGAGCTTCTTACAACAATGGAAAAAGGTTTTCCTTTTCCTCTCACATATTTTTTTGTGTGTATTCTTTTGTTATGTTTTTGATTTTGGGTGCGACTACAAAACTGCATGCTCTCTTTCACACTTAAAATCAAAAACATAAGAAAAAAATACACATAAAAAAATCTTTTCTACTTCTCTTCTATTTTCTTCTATGGCTAATAATATTGCATGTAGATCAGTGTTTTTTAACCTTTTTACATCTATGGACCGGCAGAAGTAAAAGAATTATTCTGTGGACCGGCATCGGTCCGTGGACCGGCAGGTGAAGAACACTGGGCTAAGTTGTGGGCCAGATCCCGCCCTCATAATAGTACTAATTGCACCTTGCACGTCCCGTGCCTCATCTGGAAGCCTTCCCTCTGACATTGCAACGTCAGAGAGAAGGCTTCCGGTTCAGGCGCAGGATACCCGTAGGAGCCACTGCCCGTGGCTTTGTGTACTGAATCAGTTAGGAAGAGGGAGCTGGCTCGAAGATAGCGCCGCATCGATCGCACCACGGACTGGCGGTTGAATAACACTGTTTTGGGCCTGATGCACGTGCTGGCCCTGTGGACCGGCACTGGTCCATGGACCGGTGGTTGAAGAACACTGATGTAGATAAAGCTGAAACTTCTGTTTCCCTTTTCAGCTAGTGGAGAAGCAGAAATGCTGATCACCCTGGTATGGAGGGTTAGAGTAAGCAGATTCCTCTAATTCCCCTTCTGGGCAAATAAAAAAAGTTAAACTCCATGGAACTGGATCCACTCTCAAGGCACATTCTCCAGTGGATACATGTTCGCAGTGTTTAACTTTCACAGCTGGCTGATGGAATAAGCTAAGGTCTTCACTTACATATGAATAAATAATTTATCGCTATTCTCACCTTTTCCAAAAATGCTATAGTAGTGTCTATCTGTTAAGCACTATCATTAATGAGGCTTAAATGAACATTTAAATACAATGCATAATGAAAATGTTTGCAGGAAAGCAATTTGCAGAAAGACAGGCAAGGAGAGAAAAACATTTAACAACCATAAAGACAGGTGATAACAGCTTGACAGATGCAGCAACACAACACTTTTTAGGGCACTTCCAGCTCAGTGCTGGGCTGTAACAAATGCAACCGTGCAAATACATATTGAGGCCAGAGGACTCAAAAGCAAAGGAGCTCCAAATCCACAGGCAGACACCAACTTGGAGGAGAGTGTGGCGTAATGATTAGAGCAGTGTATCGCAAACTGTGTGCTGCGGCACGCCAGTGTGCCTCCTGAGATTTCAGGTGTGCCGTGAAACACCGGCCAGGAGGAGAGTCGCCCACACCGGCTGACTGCCTACAGCAGGGGTAGGCAATTCCGGTCCTCGAGAGCCGGAGCCAGGTCAGATTTTCAGGATAGCCACAATGAATATGTATGAGATGGATTGGCATGCACGGCTTCCTTGAGATGCAAATCTATCTCATGCATATTTATTGTGGATATCCTGAAAACCTGGCCTGGCTCCAGCTCTCGAGGACTGGAATTGCCTATCCCTGGCCTACAGGACCTGCCTCTCGCGGCGAGAAGCACGTCCTCTAGGAAGTCAGCCGGCGCAGATGACTCTTCTCCTGGCCAAGCAATGAATACCTCCACCAGTCTCGATATCAAGTCATATACGTTCCTCAGATTGCCACACCAATGTATCGTGTGGTAGCATATCCTCACAGGAACATTCTTTTGTGTGACTTTTTAAACTTGGTATAATAAATTACTAATAGTTTATAAAGTTATTCTGTGCGATTAAAGTGACTTATCTTTTGCACCGGGTCTGCTTCATTCCCCACCGACGCGTTTCAGATATTTCCTCAGGGTCGGGGACATGAACAACAGAGTATCCGGGGAACAGCATAATGCTAATCCATAATAGAAAATCCGAGGCTATGTTTTTTGTAGGGACCCTCGGACACAAGGGGCGGAAAATTTCATGGCGACACCAGAAATTTTCCGTCCCTTGTGGCCGAGGGTCCCTTGAGAAAGAAAATATCATCTTCCACTTCGACACGTCCCGTGAGGTACTTAAATGTTTCGATCATGTCTCCCCTGTATGTAAACCACTTTGAGTATGGTCGTACAACTACAAAAAGGCGGTATACAAGTCTCAATCCCTTTCCCTAATAATGTAAGAACCGCCATAATGGATCACTGTTCAAGCCCAGTACCCTGTCAGGGTTAGCTCAAAAGACAGATGGATTCTAGGCTGCTTATGCCTAGTCTACTTTAATAGCTGCTAATGGACACCTCCCATCAGAGACTGTCTAGTGTCCAATGCAATCCTCCCCTCTGACCTCATAATTCTGCATTGCTATGGATGCTACAGAATACTTATTAGTTAACATGCATTTAGTTCATTAGTATGCCGTAAAAGAATTTAGCTACAATATAACTGGCTAATATCTTACTGGAATATATATATATACTGAACCGTACCATCAATTTCCAGTATTTAAATTTTTCATATATATATATATATATAAGTATGTAAGGATGTCTATATTATAATCACGATGTTTCCTTTTAAATCTGCAGGACCCAATTAGGTTGCTTGCCACTAGTGCAGGGGTGTCAAAGTCCCTCCTTGAGGGCCACAATTCAGTCAGGTTTTCAGGATTTCCCCAATGAATATGCATGAGATCTATTAGCATACAATGAAAGCAGTGCATGCAAATAGATTTCATGCATATTCATTGGGGAAATCCTGAAAACCCGACTGGATTGCAGCCCTCGAGGAGGGACTTTGACACCCCTGCACTAGTGGGAACTGCCAGTCTGTAAACAGTAACTGGAAAGCCTCATACATTATGATTTTTTCTTTCATTCACTACTCTAGCAAAGGCACTCTTCCCATTTCTGCACAGCTTAACATAGACTTTTTTTTACAGTTACAGTTAAATCATTTATATTCCACTGTTGCCAACAAATAGTTCATAGCAGATTACATTAACTAGGATTAATTAACTAAGATGTAAATATAGAACAAGATATTATCCCAATCATTAACTACTAAAATTGAATTTCCAAAACAAGAAAGTTTTGAACACTTTTTTAAAGATCGCAAACATTTCTACAGATCGTTGTCAGAGAATGTGATGAAATCAGTTAGCTTAGTGGGGTTTAAAAAAAGGTTTGGATAATTTCCTAACAACGAAGTCCATAGGCCATTATTGAGATGGCTTGGGGAAATCCACTGCTTATTTCTAGGATAAGCAGCATAAAATCTGTTTTACTACTTGCGATCTAGCTAGGTGGTTGGGACCTGGGTTGGCCACTGTTGGAAACAGGATACTGGGATTGATGGATCTTCGATCTGTCCCATTATGGCAATTCTTATGTTCTTAAGAATTTCAATTGGCAAGATAGACCACAAGAAGCGGCCTGATAAGAACATAAGCAATGCCTTCGCTGGGTCAGACATGAGGTCCTTCGTGCCCAGCAGTCCGCTCACGCGGCGGCCCAACAGGTCGAGGACCTTGCAGTAATCCTCTATCTATACCCCTCTATCCCCTTTTCCAACAGGAAATTGTCCAATCCTTTCTTGAACCCCAGTACGTCCTCTGGAAGCGCATTCCAGGTGTCCACCACACGTTGGGTAAAGAAAAACTTCCTAGCATTCGTTTTAAATCTGTCCCCTTTCAACTTTTCCGAATGCCCTCTTGTTCTTTTATTTTTTGAAGTGTGAAGAATCTGTCCCTCTCCACTCTCTCTATGCCCTTCATGATCTTGTAAGTCTCTATCATATCCCCTCTAAGTCTCCTCTTCTCCAGGGAAAAGAGTCCCAATTTCTCCAATCTCTCAACGTATGAAAGGTTTTCCATATCTTTTATCAGACGTGTCGCTCTCCTCTAAACCCTCTCGAGTATTGCCGTATCCTTCTTAAATTATGGCAACCAATATTGGACGCAGTACTCCAGATGCGGACACATCATCGCCCGATACAACGGCAGGATAACTTCTTTCGTTCTGGTAGTAATACCCTTTTTGATTATACCTAGCATTCTATTCGCTCTCTTAGTGGCCGCTGCGCACTGTGCTGTCGGCTTCATTGTCATGTCCACCATTACCCCCAAGTCCCTTTCTTGGGTACTCTCATTCAATAACATCCCTCCCATCATATAACTGTACCTTGGGTTTCTACTTCCCACATGCAGTACTTTACATTTCTCAACGTTGAACTTCATCTGCCATCTCGTCGCCCATTCCCCTAGTTTGTTCAAGTCCCTTTGTAATTCTTCGCAGTCCTCTTTAGTCTGAGCTCCACTAAATAGTTTGGTGTTGTCCGCGAATTTTATTATGTCGCACTTCGTCCCTGTTTCTAGATCATTTATAAATATATTAAATAGCAGCGGTCCGAGCACCGAGCCCTGCGGAACACCACTTGTGACCCTTCTCCAGTCCGAGTAGTGGCCCTTCACTCCTACCCGCCAACCAATTTCTGATCCATCTATGTATGTCTCCTTCCACCCCATGGTTCTTCAGTTTCCGAAGTAGGCGTTCATGGGGTACCTTGTCAAAGGCTTTTTGGAAATCTAGGTATATGATGTCTATGGGACAAGAGATAGCATACAATCTTTTAGATAAAATTCCCTTTAAACTGGGGAATTGTAAAGTCAAAGTATTACAAACATTATAATATTGTCCAATCAATGGCCTGCAAATTAAATTGTTCACATATAGAGGAATCAAACCATATGTACACTGTAAAACATGCTATAGATAAGCTTCTGCTGAATTCTTTTCAGACATGAAATCAATAGATTTCTAGTTGTCTGGCAGTCGTCCCTCTGACAATATGGTGTTTTGATATATGTTACTTACATCTTCTATATCTGTTTATTAAAATGGATATATTTTTATATACTCTACCAAATGTCTGTCTTGCCATTTAGCTGCAGTCCCACTCAAGATCTTTCTTAGTGCTTCAGCACAGCTCTTAGCTGCCTCTCCACCCAGCAGATTCTCTTTTGGCTCCCAGATAAGCTCTCCCTGTTACTCACCCCACACCCACCAAGCCCAAGCCAAGCTCTCCCTTGGACTGCCCCAAGCCCAGTTCCCCCTACTCTTCACTCACCCTCTCATCTACCTGAGGAAGAGAAAAATGGACAGTGTGGCACCCCAGACTGCTTCTTTCTTCTCCCCTGCTTTCAGGTCAATAGGTGCAAAGCTGAAGCTGAGATTGATGTGGTCCTCAATTTCTCCTATGGAAATTCTAAAAAGAATGAAGAATTCCATAGGAAGAACTGGATTTTGCAGCCCTCCTATGACCACAGAATCCTCAGAGGCTGGTGGGTAGGGGGGGTTCTGAGCACAGCTGTTAAAGCATACACATCCCGCCTGTCATCTCTGTCCAAGGTAGTACCGTCCACCCCATTTGCCCTATTCCAAAGTATTAAATCCTCCCCTACTTTTCAACAATCAGCATTCGAAGTTAAGCATCTCAGTTAGATATTGATGCAGCCTCAGTCACTGAACCTTACTTTGAAATTGTAAGGTCCCTGACCTGCTGTCTTGTAAGGCTCATCTGCTGTTTTATCCAGGCCTTTAGGGATTGATGTTGCAGACCATTTCCCCAATTTGTTTAACCAATTAAGAACAGGCAGTTCCACCCTCTACCTAGCTCTGATGCTGGTGTCCTAGTTGCCTTTTCCTGGATAGGGAGCCCATTGCCCTGATCTTAATGTTGAATATGATGGGTGACATTCATAAGCTGCTAGCCTCTATTGTCAGTGTTTTCTTTCTGCACTGCTTCACAGCCAAGGACTCATATAGTATCTTTGCCAAACAGGATGCTGTAATTAATCATCTAGTATGTGTTCCAGGATCTTGGCGTTCTTCTCTTGGCTGTTTCTTGAGCATTTGCTAGCGTGCATTTGGGTCTGCACTTCTGGGGTTTGTTCTGCCTCCTTCTTGTGCTCAGGCTGCTCTTGCATTGCAGGCTGCTTCTGCTGGGCCTCCTCATATCCCTTCCTCCCCTGTTCTTCTTACCTCTCTACCTACTGCATTTTAATGTTGGATTCTACCTCCAGAAATGGAAGAATTAACTATTTATTTGAACAAAGATAAGTATGCTGTGCTCCATGAGAGGGAAAAATTACCCGAGTTCAACTTAACACTTAAAGAGCATGGTTAAGTGGTTAAGTAAGGTAAGTAAGATGAATAAGGCTACAAGCCACTATACCTAATTTAGAATCACCTTTACACAGAGAAGAAAAACTGGACAATCAGTGATGTTTACATAAAATAAGATTATACATTAGCATTAAAACAATGATTATACAAAGTAGCATTAAAAAGGTAGTACAATGAAAACAATAAAAAATGACTATGTAATAAATTTATCAAACAAATGAGTTTTTAAAACCTTTCTAAAAGCAATATACAAATGCTTTTGAAAAATCAAAGGACTCAACCAGGAATTCTGTTTGCCTAATTGAAAGGCAATTGTTTTGCTAAGAAATCTCTTGAAACGACATGACTTAATAGAAATAAATAAATGGAAAAACACAGTAATAACATTTTATTGGACTAACACATTTTTCAATTAGCTTTTATAGGCCAAAACCTCCTTCTTCAAGTCAAACAGTATACTTCTGTTATGGTAATGTAACCTGAGGAAGGAGGTTTTCGTCTGCAAAGGTTAATAAAAATGTATTAAAATAAGTCCAATAAAAATCACCTTATTTCCATTTTCTATTTATATACATCTATCTAAAGCAAACAAAAAAAAAGAGAGGGTGAAAGTTCTCTTTTTTCTACCTTTGTCATCTCTGGTTTCTGCTTTCCTCATCTTCTCTTCAATCTCTTCCTTCCATCCAGCATCTGCCCTCTTTCTCCCTTCCATTCAGCATCTGCCCTCTTTCTTTGCCCCCTCCATCTACTTTCTCTGCCCCTTACTGTCTGACCTCTCTCCTCCTTCCATGTGGCATCTGCCCTCTTTCTAGGCCCCTTCCATATACTGTCTGCCCTCTCCTTCGTGCATCCAGCATCTGTCCCCTCTCTCCTATTTACATGATTCATTATAGCTTTACTCCTCTTTCCATTTTTATCTCTCCTCTCTGTGTCTCCATCCCCTCCCCCATATTCTGGCATCTATATCCTATCCTTTCCTTCCTTCCTTCCCTACCCCATCCCATCCCATGGCCTGGCATCTCTGCCTCCTTCCCTTCCATCTCTTCTCCCCCCCATGCTCTGGTATCTATGTCTCCTTTCCCTCCTTTACCCCCCATGCTCTAGCATCTCTCTCCTGTCCTCCCCACCCCACTGTCTGGTATCTCTGTCTCCTACCCTTCTATTTCTCCCTCCTTCTCCCCTCATATGGTCTGGCAACTCTCTCCTTCCTTTCCATCTATCTCCCCCTCCCTCCCTCTGTAGTTTAGCATCTCTCTTCTTTCCTTCCTCCTTTCCAGGTCTGATATCTCTGTCTCCTTTCCTTCTATCTCTCCCTCCCTCCCATGCTCTGGCATATCTTTTCTCTCCTTCCCTCCCCCCTCCATGCTCTGGCAACTCTCTTTTCTCCTCTCTTTCCCTTCTCCCCCTCTATTCCCCTCTCTATCTCCACCTCCATGTTCTAGCATATCTCCCCTCTTCTTCCATTCCCTTCCTCCCTCCCTGTTGTCTGGTATATCTGTCTTTCTTCTCCCTCCTTCTCCTCCAATTTAGCAGTTTTCTCCCTTACCCTCCCTTCTTTCAGTCGGGTACCTCTCTCTCTCTTTTCTCCTCTCTGTAGGCTTCCATTTGTAATCTCGGGCCACCGGCAGCGTCAGTCAGCTGAACACCCTGCTAAAGAAGATTTCCCTCTGCTTCAACTTACTGTCTCTGCAGAGGCAGAACACTGTAGAGGAATGCTTCCAGGCTATCAAAGATAGTATACTTAGCTTGCTGACATTGCTGGTGACTTGAAGATTGCAGGCTGTAGTGTGGAGAAGGGACCAGAGCACCCCCTTATGATCTGCACCCAGGGCAGACTCCCCACCACCACCCTGCCCTTTGTATGCCACTACTTCTTTCCATGGTCCCTGCTCTCTGTTACCCCCGGCCTTTTCAAACCCTTATAGTCAGACTAACTAAACTGGGAACAAACTGGAACCAAGAGGCTCACCATCATACGCATACGGGAAGACAGAGAATAAATAATAGGAATGGAAACAGTACAGAGAGCAGGAAGCACAAGACCAGAACTCCAAATGATTCAGCAATCACCTCTTTCCCCTACATGACTTCTCAACATTCGGCTACAGTTGCTCTCCTCCCTCTTGCATAGCACCGACTTGAAAGTAGACATACGAGGCTCCTTTCTATATATTTTTGGAGAAGATGGAAGAAGGGCTGCATTGTAATGTGCAAAACAATGCACAGCTGGTAATGTTGCTTATTTCCCTCCTAGTGTGCAGGTTAAACTTTTAACCTATATTTTTAGGATTACTAGATATCCAGAATTATCTCAGTCCGTGTATCCAGACAGATTTCAAAAACCTGGCAGTTTGAGTTTTAGAAAGTTCCGACTCTGATAAGAGCTTGGGGCTTCGTCTGGAGACCCTCTTCGCAAGCCAGGATGCGATGCGATGACATCATGGGCAAGTGCACATGTGAGTGATATCATTGCATCGTATACACACATGCTCGGAGGTCCTCTACTTCCCGAGCTCAGGGAAGAAGAGACAAGTTTCTGTGGGCCATATGTCCTCTTTTTTTGCTTCAACAAATCTGGTAACCCTATATATGCTACACATTGTGTCCACTTTTTTCAGTGACTGCACACTCTGCAGAACATAATTTTGGTTAACAGTATATGAAATGCAAATGTAACATGCAAACTAAAAGATTTTTAACATGAATTTTAGTGCACTGGCTTCTGAGTCCAAGCCAGGCATGGGCAACTCCGGTCCTTGAAGGCCGGAATCCAATCGGGTTTTCAGGATTTCCCCAATGAATATGCATGTGATCTCTTTGCATGCACTGCTTTCAATGCATATTCATTGGGGAAATCTTGAAAACCCGATTGGATTTCGGCCCTTGAGGACTGGAGTTGCCCATCTGGTCCAAGCAGAACCCTACTCCCCAGTAGTTCACATTTCAGAAACATTTGCAGCCACCTTTAGCATGAAAGGTCTTACAGCACATTTCTGTGTCCCAATTATATGACAGGAGACAATATGAAAGTGTGAAGGAGTAGCCTAGTACTTAGGTCACTAGGGTGACAACCAGGAAAGCCCAGTTGAAAACCCACAGACATTCCTCATCATCTTAGGCAAGTCACTTAGCCCTCCCTTGTCTTGGACACAAACTCTGGGGTTCTTTTATTAAAGATTAACACATGTTAGCTGCTGCAGGACCCATTTTATTCCTATGGGCCCTGTTGCAGATAACATGTACTAATCTTTAGTAAAAGACCTCCCTTAGCTTGTGAGCCCTCTGATGACAGGAATGTAATTCACCCTGAACTACTACTGAAAAGGTGTGAGCTAAATCCAATTAAGCAAACATCACTATTTAATCATCATGATTATTTAATTACAGTTAGGTAAAATGATGCAAGGTGAAATTAACTGGTAAAAAATTTTTGTGATGCATTCAGTTGCAAAATAATCTATTGAGTGGCAAAATGGAATGAAGAGGTGGTGTCATAAGAGCTGACTCTTGCAGAATAAGAAATGTTGTGTCTTGTCCTGCCCCCCCTGGTATCCCTGTCTTACCTCTTCGAGCATAGTATGGAGCTGGAAGATCTGTCCCTCTCCTTCTACCTGTCGCACACAGATTTTGCAGGTCAGTTCTGCTGAGGACAGACTATGTCTCTCCAGAGTGAATGTGCTGTGCAGCGCCCTCTGGCTGCCACTCCAAATATGGTAAAAGGGAATTTCCTGCAGTAACAGAACAGTCCAGAATAAGAAACTCCACCATAGAACAGTGTTTTGCGCTCAGAGAAGGCCCAGGGTGAATGTTGTATGAAGACTCTGACAATGCCCTCCACACTGCAAGAATTTTTTACAGGACTTCACAGTATAGGACATTCTAAGGCAGTGGCTATCATCGCAGTCCTCAAGGCCACACTCAGCCAGTCAGGTTTTAAGGAAACCCGCAATTAGGGTTACTAGATGTCCGGGAAAACCTAGACATGTCCTCTTAAGAAAGCAGTCCAGGTGCAGAGAGGGATTTCCAAAACCCAGCAGTTTATCTGGGTTTTGGAAGTCTCTATGCTCGGGGCTGTGTCTGAAGGGCCTTTGAGCTTACGTGGATGTCGATGCGATGTCATATGCACACACGCATGCACGTAATGTCATCACATTGATGTCTGTGTATGTGCAGAGGCCCTCCAGATGCAGCACCAAGCTGGGAGAGATTTGTGTGGGGGCGGGGCTATGGTGGAATGGGGCCCTCTTTTTTTAACGAGGAAATCTGGCAACTCTACCCACAATGAATATACATGAGATAGGATTTGCATACAACAGAGGTAGTGCATGCAGATTTCTCATGCATATTCATTGTGGACATCCTGAAAACCTGACTGTCTGGGTGTGTCCTGAGGACTAGTTGAAATCCCATGTTCTAAGGATACTAACCTGGTATTTGGCCAGTAGCTTGCTCCTCCAGAGTGAATGGGGAATATCATGGATAGAGAGACGCAAATTGTGATAACTATCTTTAAAGAGCAAAGGTTTGGGCTCCTCCAGCAGGTATCCTCCCAGAGTCCTCTCCAGCTCCAGCACTTCCTGTAGAAATGACAAGCGATAAACCAAGAGATTAAAAGATTTTGCTGAATGCCCAGTAGGCAGACACTATGGTGTGGAGGCATTCTCTTCCGTGAAAGATCTTATCCCAAATATCATATTTATCAATGAAAAGTCCCATCCAGCTCCTCTTCCTTGGTAAGGAAAAGTAGCATGACAGCTTACCAGGGAAGTGTCTTATACAAATTGCTGCTGGAAAAATGTCATATCATCTCATTTACTGAATCTCTTTACACCATGTCTTTCCATTGCTAGAAAAAAGAACACCTAAAATTCTTTCATACACGTGGAGGGGCATAATCGAAAGGGATGTCTAAGTCCGTTTGCGTCCAACTCGCAAGTCGTCCAAAATAAAAAACAGCCTAAGACACATTTTCGAAAAATACGTCCAAAATATTTTTTGTTTCGAAAATCGTCTAATTATACGTCCTGCCGATCTGATCATCCAAGCCGCTAAATTGTCCATCTTTATACCACATTTCCGTCCAACTTTTCGTCCAAGTCAAAAACACCTAGAACAAGCCCTGTTGGACGTGGGAGGGGTCTGCAAAATGATGGACTGAACACCCAGACAAGGCACCTAAATAGTGGAGTACTTTACAGGGCACTGCTGTGAACTTCACAAAAAGGGTGCCATGTCTTCATCTCACTACAGCTCCCTTATAGATAATGGTGAGCCCCCCAAACCATTTCTAAAATCCCCTAGACCCACCTATCTACCACCCCAATAACCCTTACGGCTGCAGGAGCCACTTATATGCCAGTAAAAAAGGGTTTTGGGGGTGTATAGGGGAGTGTACATGTTTAAGTATCAATGCAGTGATTACAGGGGCTTATGGGCATGGGTCCTCCTCTCCATGGGTCCCTAACCCACCCCCAAGACGACTTAAGCTGACTCTGTGCTGGACGACTAGGCTTTCCTATGCCAGGCGGCCGGGTGATGATGGTCTGGAGGCTAAATTTTAAAGGTGTGATTAATATTTTTATGGGGGGAGGGTCGGTTATCACTGGGGTAGTGTGTGGGGGTCTGTTTTATGAGTTTGCTGTGCTTATCTGGTGAATTTAAGTGGGTTTTTGTGACTTAGACCATGTTTTACATGGTCTAAGTCACAACGTCCAAGTTCCGTCGATCGTGGGCTGTATAACTTTTGGTTATACATGCTGTATGACTAAGTCTAAGCTGGCCCACGTCCCGCCCAACTCCCGCCCTCGACACTCCTCCTGAAATGCCCCATTTAGCTTTGATCGTTCAGCGGCACTATGTAGGCCTAGGTCATTTAGAAGTACGTCCAAAACCCGGTTTTATTATTGGCACTTGGACGTATTTGGGAAATGTTCATCCAAGTGCTGAGTTAGGCCGTTTTTTGGACGTTTTTCTTTTTCGATTATGAGCCCCATACTAAATTGAAAAAAAAAGGACACCCAACACAAACAACACTTGAATTCAAAAAGCTGAGATCTAGTCAAGATATTTGTGTGGATTTGGCAGAGTCAATCTCTGATTATGTGTTAATGTTTCTTAGTTTAATAAGTATCTTAAAATCCACTACTTTTTGCAGACTTTCTCTGTATAAAGCCTGGAGTATCGTGTTTCTATTGTCAGCTGGGTATAAGATTGTATTACTTTATTTCTTAATTTTATATATGTTTTCATTGCAATCCGCTTTGACTTAAGCAAAATACCCTATTTCCCCATGTATAGGCCGCCCCCATGTATAGGCCACAGGAAATGCCAATTTAGGTTTTAAAACTCTTAGATAAGCCGCCCTATGTTACTAGCTGTGGCTTATTTAAGTGTTTTAAAACCTAAAATGGCCTATACAATGGGGCGGCTATCTATGATGTCTTTAGGAAGCCGCACCCACTGCAGGGGACTGTAAAACCCATGTATAGGCCGCGGCTTATACATGGGGAAATAAGTTATAAATGATTTAAAAAACCTAACAAATCTCTTCCAGGTGGGCAAATACCCAGACTGCTCCATCACCATCATTTTAGCAAAAAAATAAATAAAAAGCATGGTATGGCTTGGTGGCTGTATTAAACCTTCATCTTTAGTGCTGGCTACTATAAAACAGGATTGGGAAATTTTTGGCATAATAATATATGTGGTACCTTGCAGTGTTGCTGGTCATGCAGTACCTGTCTGTGAATGAACAGCATGGAAAAGATTTGAATTTATTACTTTGCTTTTGATTTGTTTGAATGTCCTAAATGTTATTCCCCCCCCCCCTTTTACAAAACTGCAGAAGTGATTTTTAGTGTAGGCCGGTGTGCTGAATGGAACTCTATGAATGTCGGGAGCAGCGCAAAGCATTCAGTGCGCCGGCCTACACTAAAAACCACTTTTGCAGTTTTGTAAAAGGGGGGATTGTGTGCTAAATTGATTTAAACATACATTAAACTTACAACCCCCTCTCCCCTTCTCCATTTTCCGAAGCTGCATTAGGCTTTTTATTGCCGGCCGTGGTGGTAATATCTCTGACACTCATAGAATTCCTATGAGCATCAGAACTCATACCGCTGTGGCCAGTGATAAAAAAGCCTAATGCGGCTTCGTAAGACGGGAGGGAGTGGGAAGTAACAAGTTCAAATTGATCATCGCATTTTAGAAAACTTTTATTAAAATGAGTGTGTGACATGAACCATAAAAACATCAGAAAATAAGGCAAAACAAACTATAAATGAACCAAAATGATTTGCTCTGTGCACACTAGGCTTCTTTTACTAATCTGCAGTAACCTGTGCTTATTGCACATCAAAAAGGCTTACTGTGGGACATATGATCATGTCCCGTGGTAAATTTGCCTCTCTGTGAACATATACCATGCGCTAGAAAAATATTGTTTATTTTCCTCTAAGGAAGCGTGTTCAAAGGTAGGACAGTGGGAATGACAGCGCTGAACATCACACGAGGCATTGTCATGATTAGGACGGGGTTAGCACGTGGGCCCTTACCACCTACAAAATAGGTGTTGGTAGGGGCTCACATAGTAACTTTTTTTCATGGGCGCGCACTAATGGCCATTAAAATGAATGTGTGACATGAACCATTAAAATATCAGAAAAGAAGGCAAAACAAACCAAAAAGTTTTACTCTGTGTCCACTGGGCTCCTTTTACTAAACTGCGGTAAGCACTGGTGTGCACTTACCGCATGTTAAAAAGACTTGCCACGGGATGGGTGCTGGTAAATTTGCCTCTCTGCACATGTACACCATGCACTAGAAGGATATTAATTTTTTTCTAAGGGGACATGCTCGTGGGTGGAGAGTGGGCATGACAGTGCTAATCAGTTGATGCATAAGGCATTGCCACATGTTAATTGATTAGCGGGGTGCAAGCACCGGGTAGGGGCTCTCAAAGGTAACTTTTTAAAGGCCGCACACTGATGGCAACAGTGCGCGGCTATTAATTCAGAAAATGGGATAATGTGTCATTTTCCAGTCGCAGCAAGAGCGGCCTTGGCGCAAAGATCCACGCAAGGGGCGCGCTACGGCCACTTTTGCTGCAGCTTTAGTAAAAGGGCCCCAGTGTGCGTCAACAAGCCATGATGAGTTTTTTTTTTTTTTTTAAATCTTTATTCCTTTTTATTTCTTTCAACAAGTGTACAGTATTATTACAATTAATTTACATAACACACTTGGCATTCTTAAACAATATTATTATACATGTTTTTATTCCCCCCCACACCTCCCACCCTTTTCCATATCAATAAAATATTCCTTCCAAATTTATATATAATTATACATCCCTTTTTGATAATACAATTAATCTGACATGAAATCTGTCCCTCCCCCCATCCTTCTTCCTCAAACACTTTAAACATTTTATGGATGACAAACCACAAATTAAAACTAAACTCGGACAAAACCAAATTCTTAATGCTTGAAACGGACAAAATCCCATCCATAACAGACCTGGAAATCAAAACTACCAAATACCCAATCCAGACCTCCCTCAAAATCCTGGGAGTGCTGATAGATAGATGCTGCACTATGCAGACTCAAATCAACAAAACTACCCAAAAAGCATTCTTCACAATGCGCAACTTACGAAAAATAAGGAAATTCTTCGACAAAGAACACTACAGGATCATTGTTCAATCCCTGGTACTAGGACTTGTGGACTACTGCAATATCCTATATCTACCATGTCCTACAAAAATGATCAAAAAACTACAGACCATTCAGAACACGGCTCTCAGACTAATCTATTCCCTCGGAAAATATGACCACATAACTAACGCCTACCTAGACTCACATTGGCTACCGATTAGAGCCAGAATCCAATTCAAACTATACTGTCTAATCTTCAAAGTACTCAACGGTACAGCACCTGCCTATCTAATCGATCGCCTACACCGTAACCTTCCACCCAGAATAAGAAGAACACTGACACCATTCTCATACCCACCACTCAACGGCACTCATCGTAAAAAGCTTTACGATAACCTCATAGCAACGCATGCAGCAAAACTCGAACCCTCCATAACCAGATTGTTAACCTCAACATCTGACTTCAAAGCATTCCGCAAAGAAATCAAAACGCTACTTTTCAAAAAGCATATTCAAAACACCTAATCTCCTCTTCCACATACACCGACCAGGTTACCCACTCCCTGACACCATATCCTCAACCGACCAAAAAAAACAACAACCTAATTCATCCTACCGATTCATATTACCTACCAACGCCTGGAAAAAGATTTGATATGTAATGTAATATAACTGCTTTCATCCAATGTTACCAAGTCTATACTCATTCTGTAACTATGTCTTACCCTAAATGTCACGTACCCTCCTGGAAATGTCCAGCTTCTTCTTATGTAATCCGCTTTGAACCGCAAGGTACAAGCGGAATAGAAATCACTAATGTAATGTAATGTAATGTAATGTAATTATACCCAGTAATGCACAACAATAAATATCCCATCCTATTACATATATCTCCTTATTTTTCATAACAACATATTTCCAATATTTTTCCCTCCCTATCCCTCCCATCCCATCCCATTTCTATATATTATCCCCTATATATTATCGCCATGATGAGTTTTGAGAAGAAATAAGTAATTGGTTCCTGTGGTACTAATTACTCTTAGTGTTTCTGTTTTACGGATCCTTCAGGTATTTTCACACCAGTTCTGTTTAATAAACTAATTGTACCATTAGTAACACTTCGTTGACTGAAAAGAAAACATTTACTTCAAACAAGCAGAAAAATCCAACTCTCAAAGTATGCCAAGAAAGCTCTCTCTGAGCATTAATTAATTCGATGTTACAAGGACCACGAGGTCTCTACCAGTTTAATCAGATCCAGCTGAATAATTTAACAGACGGAAGAAGTTGCTTTATAACTTTAATTACTCTCCTGCTTGTTCTTGGAATTTTCTGACATCCTCGGGATTTTTGGGTACATGTGTTTCCCATGTTTGCTTGCCTCATTTGTACATCTCTTCTACTTAAAAAGCAAGACTGGACCATGCCTAGTAATAGAGCTCACGAAGGGAGCAAAAGCTGACTGGGAGACAGTAGCCCTGTTGTCTGTACCGAGGCCCTGGACTAGGCTGGGTTGAGCATCCTGAGCCCCTTAGTGCTCCCACCTCACCCGCTATGCCATGGTCACTAGAAAGAAGAGAATGGAGAGGGTACAATTTTTGCATCTCTCTTGTGTCCTGTGCGGCTGCACCGCCGATATTGTCCTTTGGACAGCCGCAACTGCATCTCAGAGGAGCAAAAGTCAATGTCTCCTCTTCATTTCTGCATCTCCTTTAAGTTTCTATGCTTGGCACATTAAGCTTATTATCTGGGTCTCCCAATAACATTTGTCCTCCCTGACTATCCTTTTATATGCTCATACAGTCCCTGAGGTCTTTGGGCCAGATTCATCAACCTGCCAGGAAACAAAAATATGCAGATGGGGGCGATTGAAGGAATGCCCCCATCTGCCAGCACGGATCGCAGGTCTGTGATCCTAACGCATGCGCAGACCATCTGTAAATGGTCTGCGCATGCATCTAGATCCGACTTTTAAAAAAAAATCTTTATTGATTTTACAATCTTCAATAGTGCAATGCATAAATATATCATATATAATAAATCAATATAAACACATTTAACTTTCAAATATACATAATCAACCGGATTCTCCCCCTATCCCTACCCACCCACCTATTGATAATTTAATAAAATACAGAAACATAGATTTCCCCAATAACCTTACCCTATTAGTCATATCCTTCCATCCTCCCTCCTATCATAAGCGTAAATATTTAAAAATCAAATTATGACAGAAATAACTCCTCCTCCACCCTTCCCTGGATGTGTACTTTTTTAAAAAACTTTCACGTGCGCTGACTCTCCTGCTCTCCCTTTCCAAGCCCTGCTCTTGCCGCCTTCCCTGCAGTGCAAGCCCGCAGGTTTAAAGCAGGGCTGCAGTGTGGTGTGCAGCCCCGCTTTAAACCCACAGGCTCGCACTGCAGGGAATGTGGCAGAGCCAGGGGGGATCAGAGACGACATGTCAGGCAGGCATTCGGGGCAGGCAAGCCCAGGGGTGCGGGCACGCGAGAGCCAGAGAGAGACATGTCACTGAGCCTGCCTGCAGCCATGCGACTTCCCCAGTAATCGTCTCTACCTGCACGGACCCCCCCCGAGACATCGCGGCCTCCGACTCCACAGAGACGGGTTAAGAATCGGCCTCGATTCGGCCACAGCCGCCTCTTTCTCTAGCTTTTTGGGCAGGCAGATCGGGGCAGCGGGAGGCGTTCGGCATTCGAGGCAAGCAGATCAGGGCTTCAGGAGGCGTTCGGGGCTGCAGGAGATCGGGGCTGACAGGGCAGAGAGCAGGGTTTCAATAGAACAGGAGAGTCAGAAAGACGTTTGACTGCTCCCCAGCAGTCGCTTCTTCAGTTGATCGGCCAGCCCAGTTGGATGTGAATTTTTGTGTTGTGAATTGCGTCCCTGTCTACTTTGCAATCGTTTCCCCCCTCATTTGCATACATGGATTGGAAGCGGATCGCAGGAGAGGTAAGTGAATCAGGCCGGAGGGAAATTTGGTCATAAAGGGGTCGCAAACACAATCGGTTTGCTGTGTGAATCTAGCCCTTTGGATTTTCATTGACTAATTCATTGGTTCTTAAGCCTGTCATGGGACCCCCAAGCCAGTCGGGTTTTCAAGATATCCCTAATAAATATGCATGCGGCAGATTTGCATATAATAGAGATGACAGACATGCAAATCTGCCTCATGCGTATTCATTAGGGCTATCTTGAAAACCTGACTGGCTAGGGGGGTCTCCCAGGATAGGTTTAAGAAACACTGGTCTAGTTCATCTGACCCTAAGCAGGAATATTGTGAATCCACTTCGTCCGACTAAAACCGTTGGTTTTAGCTTCAACCAAAATCAAATCTGTGGCCTAACTTCACCATTCGGTTTCAGGCAAAACCAAATAGTGCATCCACACCCAATCTTCGCCCCCAGCACCCCCCTCTCAAAAATATAAAAAAAATACTGTGTGCTTAGTCCATGCAAATGCTAAAACTAACACAGAACATTTTAATTAGGCCATTTTTCCCATGTTACGTGTGCATTAGTGTTTAATGAGGCCCCTTAAGGTCTTTCTTAAAACATACTTTTTTAGCCTGGTTTATGGCAACCCTGTGGTGGACTCAGTCGCATAGCAAGATGCCAATTACTCAGATTGCAATTTATGTTTATTATTGTGTGCCTCCTCGAACCCTGTTCTGTTTTGAATGGCGTTCCTTTCTAATTAATAACACCTTTTAGATCGTACACTGCCTAGACCTGTTTGCTGTTGATTTACAGGTAACTGCAGTTCAATCGTGTTTTGCTGCCTTAAGACATATTTGTGCAATCAGAGGTTATTTGGACAAAGCAGCATTATTGTCCCTGGATTATGCCCTCATAATTAAAAACCCCACCCTTTTTTATTTTTTACAAAACCGTAGTACGGTTTTTAGCGCTAGCCGTGGCAGTAACAGCTCTGACACTCATAGAATTCCTATGAGTGTCTGAGCTGATACCGCCCTGGCCAATGCTACAAATCACACTATGGTTTTGTAAAAAGGGGGGAGGGGGAGAAATGATTACTGTAATTCCTTATACAGTGGCATTAATTTCTCTTCACTTAGACATCATCAAACTGTCCAAAATATTACAATCAAGTTAATCAGCCAAATGAAAAATTGATCAAGGGTCACTCCACTCTTGAAAGAATATCGCTCGCTCGTTGGTTGCCAATAATTTATTGTATTAAATTTAAAATACTGATATTGACCCTAGTGGCATTCTATTCTGGGCTTCCAAAGTATTAGTCTGATTTGTTGATAACTTATATGGCTAGGGGAAGCTTTATGCTCTAGGGTCAAATCAAGTAATTCTAAACATTTTTAGGACATGGTTGGACTTGTCAATCTGCCTTTTATTACATAGTTAATAAAAAACGAGAGAGAGCGAGGGAGGCAAAGTACACACCACACAAAATGCAAAAAAAGCAGAAAAGGACCAGATTCTCTAATTGGCACCTAAAAGATAGGCGTGTACTGCATGTCAATTACACTTTGTGGTGCCTAACTTAAAAACTTATAATAAACAATTGCCACATTCACTTTCAATATACAAAATAAATAGTTTAATATCTTCCCATTCAGTTTTTCTTCTTTTTAATACTCATCATCCTTTTCAAACCACAATAAATAAATAACTAAATATTTTTTAGTGACCTCAGCGGATACACTCAAGCATCATATTTCATGTAAAGCTTGAGTCACATCGTAGCCAGCCTCCTCATCGGCCACAGTATCTATGTTTTCATTATAAACTTATTTTATGAGGTATAAAGCATAGGTTGACTTATCTTAATGATATAATAATCGGGGCTCCGACGTGAATTCAGCGTTTCAAGGAGCTGTTTCAAGGAGCATCCCCATTTAAGCTATCACAGATGTCTGGGAAAACCCAGACATGTCCTCTTCTTAGAGAACTGTCCTGGTGCCCAGATGGAAGGTGGTACTTAGAAAGACAACTTTTAAACTTTGAACATTACCTTTAGTGCATCAGGTGTGTCCTCCAAGCAGTAGATTTTGAGGTTATACTCCAGAGAGGTGCAGAGCATGGGGGCAAAGATGGCTAGCTGGAGCCGCTTTATGGCTGATCTTGAATATGACTCTCCCACAAAGGCATAGGTGCCCAACTGGTCCAGCAAGATGTGGCAAGTCTGGGCCTCCAGCTGGCAGTAACAAGGTGTGTTCAGAGTCTCTTCATCCAGCGTCACTACTTCCTGAGGGAAAACCAGCGGATGTCAGAAGGCTCCGTGGAAACAATCTGTTCTGCCTTTTTGTATTGCCATTATTCACTCCCTGCTAGCAGCATAACCTCATACCTAACCCTGAAGCCAACACTCTCACACATGATGGTAAGGATTCTGCACTGAACAAAAACCAATAGGAACTTTATACTACAAAAACAGAACTGTTGTCATTATTCAGTGACACCCAAATAAATTCCATTTTTAGGAGGTCATAAGCAAGGAGACAAACTTACATGTTCAAGGCTATTCGCCCAGGAACAGGCAGAGTGAAGAGACCTGGGAATCCTAGTTTCAGACGTATAGTGGAAGATTCAAGAAAGAGCGCCATGCACAACTTCTACAATGGCAGCTCTGCGCAGAACTGCCATTACAGAAACACTGCAAGGCATGAGCACTTACACTGTGTCAAAGGCTGATGGCATAAGTGCTCATGCCTAACTGTTGACAGTTAGGTGTTTCAACTCCTTATAGTCCATAATCTGCACACCTAACTCCTAGGTATGTCCCTGACCCATCTATGCCCCTCCCATGTCCACACCCCCTTACAAGTTGCACACAAAGAATCTACAAATGCAGCTTATAGAACTAAAGGCGGTTGCGCATGCAAATGCTAACTGGTGCCAAGTAGCATAATTAAGACTAATTTAAGACTATATTATTGTACCCTTGTTTATGATTTAAAATGAATAATTTAAGACTATATTTGACTGTTGACTCTAGTTAACAGCCATTCAATTATTTTGTACACACAGCTGCCCTTTATTCTATAACTTGGGTGCGCAAGTTTATAGAATCAGGGGTACAATGTGCAAATCACTTATCCTTCCTTGACCTGCTTAAGGCCAGCAGTCTCCTACACCAATGAAGTCAACATCTCTTTCTATAAGAGCGTGTTGGCCCCATAACTAACATCTGTTCATCTTTCACAGGAGAGGCTGCATTGAAACAACCATGAGTTCCATTGCATCAAACTCTCTTCTGTGCAAACCCTGTTGGAAAATCAGTTCTAGAGAGGCTATGAGCTCAATGAAAACTCTACCAGTACTTGCCACTGGAAGAGGGTGAGAACTCCTAAATGTCATTGTTGTGCTGAAGCTAAGTTCCAGCTTACCTCCCAATTTCCTTGCTGAGACTGTGTCTTTAGTTGGAAAATCCAGTCTGAGGAGCCTACATCTGCACAGTGGGGAATGGTTAGAATAACTGGGCGGCACAGCAGCAGACCTGGAGGCCCGCAGCTAACTATGGGACTCAGCACCGTCTGTGTACCCTCTGAAGGTAACCTAGATAACAGAACAGAAAAGGAGGCTCAGCATCAAGCTTGCATACCTGATTCAGCTTGGTACATAAAGGCAGACTGTGTAAGTGGCAATAAACCGTGTTCTTTTCCATTTGGTTCTCATCAGGCAGTCATCAAGATTTGTGCCCAGCACCTTACAAACTTGTATCTTTATCTCACATGTATTGTAAGCAAGGCATTGCATGGAATTTGCTTGGTGGTGGGAGTAGGGTTATAGTTCTTCCATCCCTTTAAAACTAGGAGGCGTGTACAAGTACAATAATTAACTTTAAAAATCTGTTTAGAATTTTTTTTTGCAAGCTACTTCTAAACACTGTGGGCCCAGTGACAGCCACGGGCTGAATTAAGCCCAGATATTCAATCCTGGGCCATCCATTTTGCTGTCTTATCATTCTGCACTTACTTGGCTGTTAGCAGACTAAATATTGCTGCTAAATGCTAGCTCTACCTAAGTTTCGTTCATGGACCACCCAAACAGTAAGCAGACAGTGCTGTGACAGTGGCTGGAGACTCTCCTATCTGCTTAAACCAGGCTGAATGTCGAACCCTACACTTATTCAGTGACCAAACAAAATCTGAAGAGGTCAATACTTAATGGCATAGCAACTTTTACCTTTAAGTGGTTAATTCTATAAAGGATTTTTAATGCAGATATGCTAGTGTACATATGTAAAATGCCTCTTATAAATTTACCCCCTGCATATAAGCATTTGCTATAACAAGTAGTCAAAGAACTGTATACGAACCAGGTGTAGGCATGTTTTCAAGCGAATCTTTGGGTGAAACAGTGAAGTAGGCATATGGATACGCACCTGAATGCGTATTTCAGTAGCAATTTTAGCTGCTTTTGTGCTAGTATTTTATAAAGACCTATAGATGTTTATCTATTTTTTATTAAAAATAGGCTTAAAACAGGCATCTTACTTGGCATCCCATCCAAGTAACCTGCAATAAAATTATCCTCCATGTCTAACTTAAACATTTAGTCCCAGATTCTCAAATAGCTGCCGGAGCTCCTGGACTGGCGCCATGCCTAGTGTCGCCTAGTCATGTCAAAACCCAGAAATGGGCATGTTTAAGGGTGGTACTGGGCTTCGGCATCAGTGGCGATGCTAGCTGCAATTCAGGAAGGACCCTAGGTGCCGGAAATGTAGGCCTGAAATCCTGGTCTAGATTTCCAGCACCTACGGTCCTTGGGAGCTGCGATTCTGTAAGCAGCGCCTGTCGCTATTAACATGCGGCAGGTGCCACTTACAGAATCCAGGCCTCAGGGTTTGATTTTCAGCCACTGGTGATCACCATTTATGACCGCCACTCGCGTTATCCCAGGAAATTCAATGCTGAGCCATGACTGAGCTCCGGTACTAAATTTCTGGAGCCGTCTAAACTATAGCTGGTTAAATATGCTATTCAGTATTTAACTAGCTATGGAATACCTCATAAAGAGAGAACTGACTTTTATGCAGTCCTATTTTTATGGTGACTCGTGATTAAGCGCTGACTATCAGCACTAATCCAGCCAAGTGTTGACTCCTCCCCTGGAACACCCCCAAAATAGCCGGTTTTGCTTGAAGCACTATTTGGTCATTTTCAGCATCACTAACTGTTTAAATGCTGCCTGAAAATGAATGGTTGGCCTCAAGAAAGGAATTTAATGAATTTAACTAGCCAGGATCCATTTCTGGCTGGTTAAATCATTTTGTTATATATATCTTTGATGGCACTATATTTGAAATGCTGGCTTTGAAAATTCATGTATAGCTTTAAATGTTTCAGTTATACCTACAAGGGGCTGCTGAAAAGATCTCAGCCCTATTAAGAAGAGACGGTTCATAGACAACCCCGCAAAAGACAAAGGCGCGCGCCGACAACTGAGCGCAAGACGGAGGCGCGCGCCAAAGAAAATTACAGTTTTTAGGGGCTCCGACGGGGGTTTTTGTTGGGGATCCCCCCAGTTTACTTAATAGAGATCGCGCCGGCATTGTGGGGGGTTTGGGGGGTTGTAACCCTCCACATTTTACTGTAAACTTAACTTTTTCCCTAAAAACAGGGAAAAAGTGAAGTTTTCAGTAAAATGTGGGGGGTTACAACCCCCCAAATCCCCCACAACGCCCCCACAACGCGGCGCTATCTCTATTAAGTAAACCCCCACACCCCAACGTCCGAGCCCTAAAAACAGTAATTTTCTGCGGCGCGCGCCTCTGCGCTGCGCTCAATTGTCTGCGCGCGCCTTTGTCCCGGCGCGCTTTTGACCTGACACCGAAGAGACTGATGTGGAGCCATGAAACTTACAAGTTATTCCACACTTTTCATTTCATTTCATATCTTTCAAATGAAAAGTGTCAAGAAAAGTTTCATGGCTCCACATCATTCTCTTCTTGGTTGGGCTGAGAACTTTACAGTGGCCCCTTGTACTAGTTACCCATCATATGCTGGGCATGCATGGCTTCTGGCACTGAATATCTGGGTATGTCTGCTGACCCAATAGTTAGGCTGGCATCAGTCAATATTCAGACAGGTGCCTTGTTAATTTGGCACAAAGTTAGGACAGCTGTTTTGAATATCGCTGCTAACCTGCTAAGTTGTTGCTGTGCTTTAACTCCACTCCCAGGCCTCCCCTAACTTAGCCAGTTAGGCATGGCAGGTTAGCAGTGATAATCAGTGGCACTACCCAGTTAAACACAGCTGAACATTAGTGGCCAGCTGCTCAGCAGGGCTTAACTGGACAGGAGTCTCTCCTGTCCAGTTAAACTCTTTTGAATATATCAACTCCATATGCTATATGAGGGTTCTTCAAAAAGTTTCTGCACTTTCATATTTTTGTGGGAAATGGTTTGGGCGGGAGAAGTGGTAAAAGGACGTGTCATAGACTGTCATGTGACTAGTCAGTCAGGCAAAACAGTGTGATTATGTGGAAAAGTGATGTAATTTGCTTTTGAGATATTGAATAGTTTTTAAAAATATAAAAGTGTGGAAACATTTTGAAAATCCCTTCTGTGTTCAACAATTGAATTTGTGGTTTACCATACAACTTTTTGGCCTGCCCTTACTCAAGTCCAAGCCAACCCTCTTTTCTGGGCATATAACTATGGCCATTTTGTGAATAAAATCTCCAGTTATACACAGATCCATCTCAATTTTTTTTCTTGTGAAAAGGACTTATGTGGCTGTCCCCACTACTGATCACACAAATGCTTTTAAATATTGACCTCAAAAAGTATTTCCAAGTGTAGATAAATAGACTCTTTTATTATTATTTTTTACTTCCAGAATTGTAAATAGAATTGATCCACTGAGCCTAAAGATTGTCAGCTTCACGGGTGCCATTATACCACTGAGATGTTTTGTACAGAAGTTCATTTTTTACTGAAAGTGGACCATTTACAAAAAGAAAGCAGAAGAGGAACAAGAGAAACAACCTACTCAGTACAATGGATCTATGTTTCTGTTCCTCATTCCTTCCTCATCCTAAGTATCAAATATGTATGGCTGCCATGTACAGCCTATGAAGTAAATACATACTTTGACAAATTCTCAAGTGAAAATGAGAGAAAGCTGAATTATAAAAGATTGTACGCACCTAGATAGCTATACAACCAAGTTAGGACTGCTATTTATGCTCCATCCATGTGCATGCCCACAGTAAAAGGTATACACTTTTACAGTTGTTAGTATTTTACAAGACGTTATGTCTTATCTGGTACGTTTTTTTCCTTTAATCCTACAGACCAGTCCAGAACAAGTGGGTTATTTCCATTGACCAGTTATTCTAGACTGGTCTGGTATGGATGATAAGGAAGAGGTCATTTACCCACATAAAATAATACCATTTATGTGCATTCTTGACATCTAAAACAAGCGGCCATTTATAAAATTACACCCTGAATGATAGGAGACATCTGATTTCACTCACACTGTGTTTTCTCGCTTGTTAAGGACCAGGTACATCTCATAGTATTTCCCTTGTGGGACTGCTCCATGAGGGACTAGCAGACTCACTCCTAGAAAGAGAATAAAAGACTTCAAATGAAAATTCCCATTTCAAAGTGAGCTAGAGGTACAAATCCTGATGTCTTCAAATCATTGGCATAAATCAATCTCAGATGTTTGGTCTATATAAGAAATGAGCTAGTGGTCTCAATCCAGTTACCATAGGACAAGTGTTTGTTCATTCAATATCCACCACTGGCAATATATATGTGGTGAAGTTCTGTGCACAAACGAGCGGAACCTGATCTGATTATATCTGATGATCTTAAGATGGCCAAATAGGTAGACAAGATGATGGGATATCAAAGAAATCAATAGACAGCAGGTAAAGGCTCATTTGGAGCACGTGTACAAACTGGAAACTAAACTTTGAAAAAGATATAAACCAGCTGCAGTTGGGTCAGAGGGCAGCTGCTAAATAACAGTTGGTACATGATCTTCACTAGGAAGACTATGGGCACTGACTGGAGATGTGGGATAAGAAACATATAATAGATATACTTATACATCTCTAAAGTATAATACACTGAAGTCAGGCCTTTTCAGAGGACAGGAGGCTCTGAAATGAGGGGGTCATAAGATGAGAGTGAAAGAAGATAGACTCAGTAGTAATTTAAGGAAATATGTCTTTACAGAAAGGATAGTAGATCAGTGGAGCCACCTCCTACTTGAGGTGGTGAAGATGGGTACGGTATCTTAATTTAAGAAAGTATGGGACAAGCACAAGAGATTTCTGAGGAGAGGGAGAACTGAGCAGTTAGTAAGGATGGACAAACTGGGTAGTCCATATAATCTTGTTCTGCTATCACCTTAAGAACATAAGAACTTAAGCATCACCATACTGGGACAGAATGAAGGTCCATCAAACCCAGCTTCCTGTTTCCAACAGTGGCCAATCTAGGTCCCAAGTACCTGGCAAGATCCCAAAAGAGTAAAACAGATTTTATGTTGCTTATCCTAGGTATAAGCAGTGGATTTCCCAACGCCCATTTTAATAATGGTTTAAGGACTTTTCTTTTAAGATCTTGTTGAAACCTTTTCTTAATGCCTACGATGCTAACAGTATTTACCACATTCTCTGACAACAAATTCCAGAGTTTAATTTCATGTTAAGTGAAGACATATTTTCTCTGATTTGTTTGAGATTTATTACTTAGTAACTTCAGAGTTCTCCCTAGTCCTTGTATTGCCCTGCTACTTATGCCCCTTCTACCTGTTCTGTACTAATTCTAATGAACTCCATTTCCAAATCAATTATTCCCCATCCCAACACTATTCTCTAGAATTTATTTCACTTAACCATTAAATAAAAGTCAATGACACTATTATTCAGTGTTGATTAGTTGGCAAAAAAGAACAAAATTCAAACAGAAACTGAGAACCTCCCCTACCAGTGTCAGGGAGAGTGAGTCTTCCTCCCAAGCAACCAAACGTTCCAGTCACACTGTAGCCAGGTTCCTGAGGCAGTGGGAGGAGGTGCTGGGAGCTAAAAGCCTGGTTTCTTAAGTTCAGAATGTTATTATCTCCAAGGTATGTGCCTGTAGGTATTGCCCCCAGCAGGTTGGTGCCATCATGCAGCCCAGGAGAGGAGGACCCTGTAGAGGAGTTGAAGACCTTGATCTTCAGATTTGGGAGAGGGTCTAGAAGAGGAGAGTTGGTCATGGGGATCTTGTCAGCCGAGTCCTGCAGTGCGTACATGTGGCCCCGGTATATATTAGCATTCGCAGTCAAGTCTGGCTGCATTGATGGATGAAGCAATTGTGAATTGTCTAGAAGAAGGGAAAAAAAATGTTACATTAAAAAAAATGGCAGAATGTCACTAGGCTTTCTCTGGAGCACATTATTCAGGAATTCAGGATGATGAAAGCATTCATAGATTGCTAGGAGAATCTAAGGTGGCAAATTAGTATCTTTTCAAAAGCAGGGTCTTGCAGGAATCCTAATAACAAAGTTCATAACAAAAACTGGACACTTTCTGATCAATAATCAAATGTGCAAACTTTGCATGGAAATTCTATAACTGGGAGCTGGTAGGAGTTTATTCTTTAAAGCAACACAGGCACCTACTTTTCTCTACAGAATATGAGCTTAACAGAGTAGTTAACGTGTATCAGTTAGGTATAAGCACTTATGAGGATGAGGGTGACCGGAAGGGAGTGGTGAAAGAGGAAAAAGAGGTGGCTGGTAGGCTAAACAAGTTCTTCTCGTCGGTCTTTACAATAGAGGACACATCCAGTGTGCCAGAACCGGAAAAAATCTTCAGGGGAGATCAAGAGGGGAAATTATCATGCATGGAGGTAAGCCTCGAAGACGTTCTCAGGCAGATAGATAGATTAAGAACGGACAAAGTTCCGGGCCCAGACGGGATCCACCCGAGAATACTGAAAGAGCTCAGAGATGAAACAGCAGAGTTACTGCAGCATATTTGCAACCTGTCCTTGAGAACAGGGGTAATCCCGGAGGACTGGAAGATAGAGAATGTTACACCGATCTTCAAAAAAGGATCGAGAGGCGACCCGGGAAACTACAGACCGGTGAGCTTAACCTCTGTTCCGGGGAAGATGGTCGAATCAATGATCAGGGAAGGTATCAATGAGCATATAGAAAAAAATAATCTGATGAGATCGAGCCAGCATGGTTTCTGTAAAGGCCGATCATGCCAGACAAATCTACTGCATTTCTTTGAGGGGATAAGTAAGCAATTGGACCAAGGTGACCCAGTAGACATTATATATCTAGATTTCCAAAAAGCCTTTGACAAGGTGCCCCATGAACGCTTACTGAAGAAACTGTGGAGTCACGGGGTGGAAGGGGACGTGTACAGATGGATCAAAAATTGGCTGGCGGACAGGAAACAGAGGGTAGGAGTAAAGGGGCACTACTCTGACTGGATAGGGGTCACAAGTGGTGTTCCGCAAGGATCAGTGCTGGGACCATTGCTGTTCAATATATTTATTAATGATCTAGAAACGGGGACAAAGTGCGAAGTTATCAAGTTCGCGGATGACACAAAACTCTCCAGCAGGGCCAGAACTGTTGAGGAATGCAAAGAACTGCAGAGCGACCTGAACAAACTGAGTGAGTGGGCAAAAAAATGGCAGATGAGCTTCAATGTGGAGAAATGTAAGGTCTTGCACATAGGGAAGGGGAACTCCACGTACAGCTATACGATGGGAGGGAGGGTACTCGGGGAAGGCAGCCAAGAAAAAGATCTGGGGGTATTGGTGGATAACACAATGAAGCCGGCGGCACAATGTGCAGCGGCCTCAAAAAAAGCGAACAGAATGTTGGGCATTATCAAAAAAGGTATCACTACCAGAACAAAAGAAGTTATTCTGCCACTGTATCGAGCAATGGTGCGCCCACATCTGGAATACTGCGTCCAATACTGGTCGCCATACCTCAAGAAGGACATGGCAATACTCGAGAGGGTCCAGAGGAGGGCAACGAGGAGGATAAAGGGTATGGAGAACCTTTCATATGCCGAACGGTTAGACAGGCTGGGGCTCTTTACCCTGGAGAAGCGGAGACTGAGAGGGGACATGATAAAAACTTATAAAATCATAAAAGGCATAGAGAAGGTGGAGAGGGACAGATTCTTTAGACTAGCAGGGACAACTAAAACAAGAGGTCATTCAGAAAAACTGAGAGGAGACAGATTCATAACGAATGCAAGGAGGTTCTTCTTCACTCAGAGGGTGGTGGACACCTGGAACACGCTTCCCGGAGAGGTGATAAGACAGAGTACAATTCTGGGGTTCAAAAAGGGACTGGATGACTTCCTGGAAGCGAAGGGGATAACAGGGTACAGATAGAGGTTTACCTTACAGGACATTGAGCGAATAGGGTATGGATATTTTAGGTTAGGTAGGGAACACTTTCAGGTCATGGACCTGGGGGGCCGCTGCGGGAGAGGACTGCCGGGCACGATGGACCCCTGGTCTGACCCGGCAGAGGCAACGCTTATGTTCTTATGTATGTCTTACGCGCAAAAGTGCTGAAGATAGGTGTTTAATTTAAAGCATTCTACAAGTTATGCACATTAACCCCTGAATTCTATACAAAGTGTTAAAAACTGCATGCTCAAATTCGGATGTATGCTCAATTTGCACACACTTTAATTGAATAACAAGTCAATTAATGCCAGTAATTGGGATCTTATTGAGGAATTATTGGTTCTAATTAGAAATAATTAAATTTTATGCATAGGTCCCAAAAGGATGCATGGAGATGGGAGGGTCTTGGGTGGATCAGAGTGTTCCTGGAATTTAAACAAGTAATTATAGAATAAGGGGGGGGGGATCCATGTCTAATTTAGGCGTGAGGATTTATACCACATTTCACTTGGTATAAATGCCACAGCAAAAGAAGCAGACCCAAATTTCCACAGGAGAAAAAGGACAATCCAAACAAATGAGACTGTGGAGATCCAATGTTCTTTCGCTGCTTTAAAATACAAAGTCCACATTTGACATAAAAGGACCCAACACAGCTGTGTTTCAGCAAAACACGTCTTCCTCAGGGAGCCAAAATATAAATTGCGTAACCTTTGCAAATATGGCAAACATGAATAACATGATCAGCCAAAATGAAAACCGCCAAAAAGGCACAAAATCTGACTGCTGGAGACTAAAAGTAGTTGAAAAAAAAAATGGCCACACCTTAAGTTAAGTTCCCAGTACTAAGCACTATTCTATAACCAGTGCCTAACTCTGAATGCTGTTTATAGAATAACACTCAGCACTATTTTTGGGGCGCTGAATTTTTTTCTGCGCCATTTATAGAATCTAGTCCTAAGTATGAGTCCCTCCCATGCTCTACCTATGTGTATGCCTATCTTTGAAATGTCTGCTATGTAAGTTATGCTATCTACAGAACAGTGCTTAGGTAGATTTTCAGCATATATTTGTGTATATGTATATGCTAGTATTATAATTATTTATGTATACAGTCAGTGCACCTCTTTCTTGGTTACAGACCCTAAAGTCTGGAACTCTCTACCAAATACCCTGAGGGCTGAACAAAACTTAGATAAATTCAAAGGTGGACTAAAGTGTTTCCTTTTCAAAGATGCCTTTGAGTAATTACTTCTTCCTTTTCCTACTTTCTCCACCTCCAGCCTCTTTATCAAAGAGGACCTTCTTCCTTCCCCCTCCTCGCGTTTCTTCCCTCTCTTTGTTTGCTTTTCCTGTACCCCAGGTACGTTAGATAGATTGTGAGCCCACCGGGACAGATAGGGCAAATGCTTGAGTACCTGATTGTAAAAACCGCTTAGATAATCTTGATAGGCGGTATATAAAAACCTAATAAACTTGAACTTGAACTTGAAACTATATACTGTATTGTATTTCACCAAAACTTACCTTTTGTTTTTATTTTAAGTCCTTAATTTGTCCTGCCTATATATCCTTGTATGTCTCCCCTTTGTTTTTAATATTGTAAAATGCTTAGAATTCATGATAATACTATACTTAATCTGGTGAAAGTGGGTAATAAATAATAAATAAATAAATTATATATATATACTCCACTAACTGGTTTGAGAGCACTCTCTCAATGGAAGAAAAAGCTTCAGGTTTTTGTTTAGGTAGGGCATAAATGCTCAAACCTCCTCCACCCACATCATCGGCCAAAAAACTTCAGAGGAGAATGTGCTAATACCACATTCAATTATTTGTGTAGGACTGAGTCGGCTGCTGCCTCTATATTGTATGGAAAAAAGTGATGTTTAAGTGATAGCCAACGTTTCACGGTAAAAAACGTTTCTTCAGGGCTTGTCCACTTCCACTCTCCAATACATTTCTGTGAAAATAAATAAATACTACTTGTGTCTAATTCACTCACCGCAGTGTTTCTTGCTCGTTCTTACCAGCGTCCTATCGCTGTGGCCGTTTTTCATTCGTACTTTAGAGCTATGCCTATCAAATTTCACTATGTCTATTATGTGCAGAACGTAGGCTGCTCATCTTTGATTTGCTGGCTCTGCCTCGGCAGTCTTGGATTGATCTTCTCTGAAAAGTCTGCAGGGATTTCTAATCAGCTTGAGGCAGGGCAGTTTATAGACAGTCAGTTTACTCGGGCAAATCACTCCTTTCTCAGGCTTTGAAAATTATCCTACCTATGGCCATGTGTTTCACTACTGTTCTCTAAAAGGGTTCATAGTCTTAAGCGCGCAAGACAGACGTGCGCCGACAAACGAGCACCGACAATTCAGCGCAGGGCTTCATCGCGCCAAAGAAAAACCTTCTTTTAAAGGGCTTCGACGGGGGGTGTGGAGGGGAACTCCCCACTTTACTTAATAGTGATCACGCAGGCATTGGGGGGTTTGGGGGGGTTGTAACCCCACATTATACTGTAAACTCAACATTTTCTCTATTTTTAGGGAAAAGTTATGTTTTCAGTATAATGTGGGAGGTTGCACTCCCCCCCCCCAACGCCAGCACGATCCCTATTAAGTAGAGTGGGGGGGATTCCCCCCCACACCCCCCGTCGGAGCCCTTTAAAAGAAGGTTTTTCTTCGGTGCAATGAAGTCCTACGCTGAATTGTTGGCGCTCATTTGTCGGCGCACATCTATCTCATGCGCTTAAGACCCATCACCTATAAAAGAGCTGAAAGTAGTAGAGACAAGCTAATCTCAGTTCCTTAAAAGTCTATTGGTCAACACTGGGATAATTACACAAATAAAAGGGAAAAGGACAGGGCAACAAGATTGATCTGTTTACTCTTACCATGCCTCGGGGTCTTGAAGTTGACTGGGTGAAAGCCTCCAGTTAGGGCAGCTGATGAATCGGTGATGTCTGTGTCAAACTCCCGACAACTACGGCGATACAAGACCACACCAATGGCCATGAGGAGAATAATAAAAATAAACACGGCAACCACCAGGCCAGCATAGAAGGCCACGTCCTTAGTGGACTCCAAGACTAAGTGAAAAAAACAGAGACAACAAGACTTTGTAATGTAATGGCAGCGAGAAATGAAACCACATCAATAAAGATATAATTATCTGCCATAGAACATCATATAATGACAGTACTCAACAAATTAAGAGATTCCACAAATACAAGCCACAATCTCATCTCCTAAAAAAGGTTAGTAGTCATTCATATCAGAAAAACCCATGGTACCACAAAGGATTATTTGAAGACAGGTGAGAAAAGCAGAGAGAAATTGGAGAAAACTTTGGGATGGGGATAGTTTAAGGAGATACTGAAATTTACAATGGTACTATGCACAAGAGATAAAAAAGACAAAGAAGAAGTATTCTAGTAAGTGGTGAATGATGCACCCAATCTATCATGCGACATGTAAGATGTTGCATTTATTACATTCTTTGCAACCAGAGGTGAAGATGAGGGATTTTGCTCCAATATCTTCCTTGGAGAAATTAGCTGGTTATTTTATTGGTAACAGAGGATTTAAGGAAAGGATTAGCAGTAAATTCTGAACCTAAAAAAGATGTGGCAAAGGGTATTTCAGAAAACAATGAGATAGCTTTGGGGGTTTGTAACATACCCTCAAAACAGGAATTTTCAGATTGTTTTAAAGGATTAAAGGGAGCTTTAGCATTAGATCTGCTGCCAATAGCTTGGATATGAAGAACTGGATCTGGGCTAATGGAATCGCTTTATGCAATGGCAGTGAAAAGTTTGATGGAAAGCGTGGTACCCACATCTTGGAAATGGGTGGTGGTCTGCCCAGTTCATAAGGATCCTAAAAGTGATATTACGGATGTTAAAATTTATAGACCTATTTCTAACCTGGGTCTAGCAGCTAAAATCGTGGAGCAGATGGTGTTGAAGCAGGTTAGGGACTTTGTAGAGGAAACTGAAGCTAGAGAATGACACAGTGACAGAATTTGTCACTGTCTCCGTTCCCATGGATAACTGCAGGAAACTATCCTGTGTCATTCTTTAGTGTCTATCTCAACCTCTGTCCTTCTACACCAGCATTCTTCAATACATGGCTTAAGGGTCAGTGGCTGTGCCCTTTCATACTCTGATCAGGGCAGGATTATAGGGTAGGCCAAGTAGGCACGTGCCTCGGGCCCAAAGAGTTCAGGGGCCCCAGAATGCTGCCTGCTCTGATGACGTCAATGTACCTGCCTCTGTGTCCGGCTTCAGGTGTCCATGTATTGCTTCCTCTTGCCTTCTTCATTATTCAACACAGCTGAACTTGAAGTCTTCAAAAGGTCACGAGCAGCAGTTCTTACACGCTGCCCACAGCTGACCCAGAAGATATTCCTCTGATGCTGGGATTTTGCATTAGAGGGAAGGCTTCTGGATCAGCTGTGGGCAGCGTGTAGGAACTGCTGCCCGTGGCCTTTTGAAGACTGCAAATTCAGCTGCATTGAATAATGAAGAAAGAAGAAGGTGCTACTTGGACTTCTGGAGTTGGGGGGACATAGGAGGGCAGAGGCAGGGAGGGGACAGGGCCATGGAGGGGCAGGTCCAGGGGGCCCAGTGTGCTTGGATGCCTTGGGCCCACTGAAGAATTAATCCTGCCCTGACTCTGATTCTTCCCTCTCTCCTTAAAGAATGACATGGGGATGGTTTCCTGTGGCTATTCACGGGTTCGGAGACAGTAACAGAATTTTGTTACTGTGTTATTGTCAAGCTTCAATTTTCTCAACAAAGCCCACGACCTGCTTCAATACCATCTACTCCACAATTTTAGCTTTTATACCCAGTTCACCATGTCATTCCCTACGTTTGAACCCTATGCAATCAGGTTTTCACATAAGGCATAATATAGAAACACTATTAGCATGTGTTTTGAACAATGTTAGAAGGAATATAGATGGAGGTAAGGTTGCCCAGTCAGTGTCATTAGACTTAACCGCTGCATTTGATGTTTTAGACCATGAAATATTCATGGAGAAATTATTTTCTCTAGATTTGCAAAACACTGTTTTGCAGTGGTTTAGATCATTTTTAGAAGGGAGAACTTTTTTTGTTCAAAATAATGAGATTGCTCTATAGTTCAGACTATGCAGAGTTGGGTCCCTCAAGGATCCTGTATCTTGCCTTTGTTATTTAATTTATATTTGGCACCTTTGATATCTACGATACAGTAATACTTCATTAGACTTTATGTGTATGCTGATGACCTTGTGCTGATGGTTTTTTGTGACCCTTATAAACCAGATTTAACTGAAATGGAGGGATGTTTGAATGTGGTGAAGGAATAATTACAACAGCATCATTTAATTTTGAATTTGAAGAAGACTAGGGCATGCTGGCTGGCTGGTCACCTACATCAACCAACAATCTTGCCATAAATTTTGAAAAGGGAAGTTAACCTGGCCTGCTTTTCCAGCCCTCTTAAGGGCTTTGCAGACCGGGCCTTTTTCCCTGTTCCAGCACAGTGAAGGGGAAGGGAGATCGAGTCGTCCCCCTTCACTGCACCGGAGGAGCAACGCGTTCGGCGGTTTGCCCCGCCCCCAGCAGCCACTTAGGCACCTGGCCTGCTTTTCCAGCCCTCTTAAGGGCTTTGCAGACCGGGCCTTTTTCCCTGTTCCAGCACAGTGAAGGGGAAGGGAGATCGAGTCGTCCCCCTTCACTGCACCGGAGGAGCAACGCGTTCGGCGGTTTGCCCCGCCCCCAGCAGCCACTTAGGCACCTGGCCTGCTTTTCCAGCCCTCTTAAGGGCTTTGCAGACCGGGCCTTTTTCCCTGTTCCAGCACAGTGAAGGGGAAGGGAGATCGAGTCGTCCCCCTTCACTGCACCGGAGGAGCAACGCGTTCGGCGGTTTGCCCCGCCCCCAGCAGCCACTTAGGCACCTGGCCTGCTTTTCCAGCCCTCTTAAGGGCTTTGCAGACCGGGCCTTTTTCCCTGTTCCAGCACAGTGAAGGGGAAGGGAGATCGAGTCGTCCCCCTTCACTGCACCGGAGGAGCAACGCGTTCGGCGGTTTGCCCCGCCCCCAGCAGCCACTTAGGCACCTGGCCTGCTTTTCCAGCCCTCTTAAGGGCTTTGCAGACCGGGCCTTTTTCCCTGTTCCAGCACAGTGAAGGGGAAGGGAGATCGAGTCGTCCCCCTTCACTGCACCGGAGGAGCAACGCGTTCGGCGGTTTGCCCCGCCCCCAGCAGCCACTTAGGCACCTGGCCTGCTTTTCCAGCCCTCTTAAGGGCTTTGCAGACCGGGCCTTTTTCCCTGTTCCAGCACAGTGAAGGGGAAGGGAGATCCCGTGACCAGCGAGGGACAGATCGGGTGAAATCTGGACTGCCCACGGCGCGCAGCCATTTTGCAGGGCCATCTCAGCCGACGGAGATTCGAGGAGAGGAGAGCGTGCGAGCTCCGCTCCGCCCCTCTCCCGTGACCAGCGAGGGACAGATCGGGTGAAATCTGGACTGCCCACGGCGCGCAGCCATTTTGCAGGGCCATCTCAGCCGACGGAGATTCGAGGAGAGGAGAGCGTGCGAGCTCCGCTCCGCCCCTCTCCCGTGACCAGCGAGGGACAGATCGGGTGAAATTTGGACTGCCCAAGGCGCACAGCCGTTCGGCGCGCCGACGAAGGCGCACGACAAAGGCGCATGCGCCTTAGTGAGCGCCTTCGTGAAGCGGCAGTAGTGAAGCAAACTAGAAACAAGCAGCTCACCAGCTCCCCTAAATAGGATAAAGCAATAGCTAAGAGATAATCCTTTCAATCAGATCACTCACATCGTTTATTTAGCAACCAACACCCCAGCAACCCTACTCACCAACAATGGCAACCCGCCTTCCTAAAACCCTGCTTGTCCTTCTGTTGCTCGCCCTCCTCATATCCAACTGGAAAACAGCAGGCTTCCATACTTACTCCATCCCAATCATTACAACAGACCTCAGGCAAACTCCACCAGCCAGGAAACTCCACTCCTTCAGAACTCTGACACCATGTCCTAATTCCAGCCTAGAAAGCATCCCAACATTCTGGGGTAAACGACCTCCGCCAAAACCCAAGATAAACAGCCATAAACACTTGACACCCCCAAGAATCTTCCTCAACTCAATCAGTTCACAACTCTCCTTCACAAATTTCACACCAATAAAATGTGCTTACATGAACATAAGATCAATCAATCCAAAGGTGGAATTAATCAAAGATTGGCTAATCAAAGATCATCTAGGATGCCTATTCCTAGCTGAAACCTGGATCACTTCAGACTCCGACCCAAGCATAATAGATCTCTGCCCAAAAGGATATAAATTAGAGCTTGTCTGTCGAGAAAACAAACGAGGGGGAGGGTTAGCCATCATAGTAAAAAACAACTTTAACTTAAAAGTCCTAGCTAAGAACTCATCCCCTCACCTGGACCTTCTAGCATGTCAACTCTCCGATAACACTCTCTCTGGAAACCTGACCTGCATTCTATGCTATGTCACACCAGGGAAATGGTCCACATCAAAACAAGAACTCGAAGAATTCATTCTCCAGAATTCACTAACTTCCACCCACAACTTACTCCTCGGAGACTTAAATCTCCATCTAGAAGACCACTCCTCCAAACAAGTAGAGGGAATACTCTCATATCTCGATACCCTATCCTATCAGATACTTAACCCCGAACCCACACACGAAAAAGGCCACCAACTGGACATTGCAGCATTCACGACCCATAATCTTGACACTCAAAACATACACACATCCAACGGTATATGGCACCCCTCCCTCTGGTCAGACCACTACAAATACACTTTCACCATAAACTGGGCTCAAAACAACCACAAACCCGCACCCCAAAAAATCCACATCAACACACGACAGAAAATCAATCCTACTACATTTTGAGAGAAGGTAGATCCAGCATTCGACCAAATCAACCCCAAAGAATTTGTAACTCACTAGCGTACCATTAGCGAAGCTACTTTGAACGAGCTAGCACCAATAAAAACAAAAAACAAAATCTGTAGACCTTCAGACAAATGGTTCGACGCTGAACTTCTCCATTTAAAAAGACAATGCAGACACCTCGAAAGAATATGGAAAAAACAGAAACAAGACCAAACAAAAGTAGCATGGAGAATCCAAATCAAACAATATAACATCAAACTAAAGGAAAAAAGGAAAGCATACTATTCCAAACTAATAGGCACTGAAAACCCAGACTCAAAAATACTCTTCAATATTGTAAGAAAACTCACAGACACCAAACCTTTCCTAGCTACTCAAGGAAACCAATCTCCTTCAGCTCACCAATTAGCAGACTACTTCAAGCACAAAATCACCAATATCAGATCCACATTCAACAATTCATTAACCCTCCTCGATGAGATTATAACAACACCAACAATAGATGAAGCCTTAGTAGCTGACAGAACGTGGACTAACTTCCCCAAAATACAATGGAACGACATGACTCGACTATACAACAAATATAGTAAAACTTCTTGTGACCTAAACAGCTGCCCATCGTACCTGCTAACAACCGCATCCATCAAGTTCAAAGCTAACCTCATGAACTGGCTACAATCCACGCTCACAGATGGTCACTTCCCACCAGAACTAGGCGAGATTATTATCACCCCCATACCGAAAGATCCCAAAGCTCCAAACAATAATCCAGCCAACCACAGACCCATCGCTTCAATCCCATTATATATCAAACTACAAGAAGGTCTTGTAGCACAATACCTCACCAACTACTTAGAAGACCACAACATACTACACCCATCACAATCAGGTTTCAGAAAAAACCACAGCACAGAGACACTACTTGTATCTCTAATGGATATAGCCCACCAACACCTCAGCAAAGGGAACAGGATACTACTTATCCAACTAGATCTTTCAGCAGCTTTTGACCTAGTGGATCACAACATACTACTCCAGATACTAGACGCCATAGGGATCACAGGTTTGGTACTCAACTGGTTCCAAGGCTTTCTAAAAACTAGAACTTATAAAGTAAAGACAAAAGACCACATATCTGACCCTTGGTCAAACCCCTGTGGAGTACCACAAGGATCTCCATTATCACCCATACTTTTCAACCTCTACGTATCCTCACTGGGCACCACTCTAGACTCCCTAAATATAGTCTCATTCAGCTACGCAGACGACATAACAATCCTTCTCCCCTTCAATACCCAAGACCCCAACTCATCAGGACGACTGAAAATAACTCTGGAAACGGTAGAAACATGGATGACCAACCACAAACTGAAACTGAACACAGATAAAACCAAATTCCTGCTGCTAGAAAAAGACAAAGAACCTACCTTAACTGATCTGACGACAAATGCAATCACATACCCAATACAGCCAGCACTCAAAATCCTGGGAGTAACAATAGACAGGAGATGCACAATGCAGACTCATACTAACAAAACCATCCAAAAAGCCTTCTACACCATGCGCAACCTGCGAAAAATAAGAAAATTCTTTGACAAAATTCAATACAGGATCTTAGTCCAATCACTTGTACTAGGACTTGTAGACTACTGCAACAGCCTTTATCTACCCTGCCCCGCTTACATGACCAAACAATTACAGACAGTACAGAACACAGCACTCAGACTTATCTACTCGCTAGGAAAATACGATCACATCACTAATGCCTATCTCGACTCACACTGGCTACCGATACAAGCAAGAACTCAATTCAAACTATACTGTTTATTATTCAAAGCACTAAACGGAACAGCACCTCTCTACCTAAACAGCCGCCTAACCCGAAACCTCTCAACTAGAGTAAGGAGAACCCAGACTCCATTCACCTACCCCTCACTCAAAGGCACAAAACGCAAAAAGCTATATGACAACCTACTTGCTACACAGGCCGCGAAAATTGACCCCACCATATCCAAGCTGCTGACCACAACTACGGACTACAAAGCGTTTCGAAAAGATATAAAAACCATACTATTCAAAAAACACATCCCAATATTATAATCTACCATCATCTTCTCTCCCTTCATAACCTACTGCAACTCACAACCAACTGCAACTTCGTCCCCATAGGCAACATCTAATCTAGCTGCATCGGGCGTAAAGCCAATTCATATCTAGAAACACAGTCTCCCCAAATACCGAAAAAATCAGATATAGCAACCTAGGAACAGACGATTTTTTGGTAACATAAGATTATGCGTTGTAATATTATGTAAAGTAACATAAGATTATGCGTTGTAATATAACATAAGGTTATGCTTTGTAATATCATGTAATGGAAGTTATGCAATGTACTGGAATAATAAGGTAAAATAACATAAAATAACTCTACGTAAAGTCTTGTAAAGTTATGTAAGATAAATTATGTAAGATAAATTATGTAAACTTAATGCAAGTTATGCAAGCACGGTAAGGATAATGTAAAGTAACACAAAGTAACTCCACGTAAAGTTATGTAAAGTTATGTACGTAAAGTTATGTAAAGTTATGTACGAAAAGTTAAGTAAAGTTAGGTTTGCAAAGTTTGTAAAGTTATACAAATAATTGTATTGTCATCGCCTGGAAATGTCCAGCCATCTTCTAATGTAATCCGCTTAGAACCGCAAGGCACAAGCGGAATAGAAATCACTAATGTAATGTAATGTAATGTAATGTAATTACTTAGGTGTGATTTTAGACTTTCAACATTTGTTCTTAATATTGAAATTAGATTATGGGAATGTGACATATGTAGGATCGCTTTAGTTTATGTTGCAGAGATTGCGCATGTTGCAAAATGCTTTACGCTTGCTAGGTGGACTTAGGCGATATGATGAGGTTACACTCCTATAATTGAGGTACCATTGGTTACCATTTGAACATAGGCTAATCTATAAAATAATAGTCCTTACACATAGAGTGCTACATGATCAACAACCATTATACTTGACGGAAGTATTATTTATTTTTTAAATTTATAAACCGCTTAAATCTAAGCGGTGTACACATTAAACATACACAGTTGTGAAAACAAACAACACAATAGCACGTAGTTACCACAATACAAAAAATATTTAAATTGGTAGAAGCATTTTGATAAAACACTATCGTAAATTTAAATCATTCATCCTCAACGTTACTCTGCTCTTAAGATCGAAAACTACCCATATCTGTAAAATCAAATCTCATTAAATTAAAAAAATAATCTACAAATAATTGTGATTTTAAAAGTTTCTTAAAAGTCATATGATCCCTACATAATCTTAACACTCCAGGAAGGGAGTTCCAAAGTATTAGAGTGTTATATACCAAGTAGGCCTTTACATTCTAAGGGCTCCTTTTACAAAGGTGCATTAGGACCTTAACGCGCGGAATAGTGTGTGCTGAAATGCCGCACGCACTAGCTGCTACCGCCTCCTCTTGCGCAGGCGGGGATTTTTGGGTAGCGCATGCTATAGCACGTGCTAATCTGGTACGTGCGCTAAAAATGCTAGCGTACCTTTGTAAAAGGAGCCCTAAGCGTACAAATCTGTTGGCATTACCTACTGCATGTGAAGGGAATGCACATTTTTGGGGAAGGTTTCAGAGTTTGGAATAGTTTACTGCTGAATTTGTGGGAGACAAGCTCTCTACCAAGCTTTAAGATGTTAAAAAGTTATCTTTTTGAAAAAGCAATTGAGGGAGTTTGTTGAGGTGATGTCAGGTTTTCTCTTTTTTTTCTCTCTCTCTTTTTTATAAAATTATATTTTCTTTTATTGTAATCTACTCTGACATATTATGAAGGGTGGGATATCAAATTGTTTTAAACTATTAAGCTATTAATTTCAAATGTTTCCCGTTTGCTTGGGTACCATAAGATACAGTATATATAAACATGGAGAGAGAACACACAATATGAATAGCCAATGTGGTAAAATGGCATTTATGTGCAAATTCCAACTCACAATGAATTACTGTCAGTCCCAGATCTAGGGTTACCATATGGCTCCAGAAAAAGGCATCTGGGTTTTGAAGGGGTGAATGAACATGTGGATAAAGGTGAACCGGTAGATATTGTGTATTTGGATTTTCAAAAGGCATTTGACAAAGTACCTCATGAAAGACTTCTGAGGAAATTAGAAAGTCAAGGGATATGAAGTAATGCCCTTTTATGGATTGAGAACTGGTAGAAAGACAGAAAACAGTGCATTGAAATGGTCAATATTCTCAATGGAGGAGGATAAATAGTGGGATTCTATCAATATAAATTTATACAGGACTAAGGGAGAACCAATCTAGTTACTCAAAAAATCTCTCTTCTAACTCTTATTGTAATTCTTTCAATAGAAACAGCGATGAATGTTCTTTTCTTCAAACTTGTCTCAAACATATGAAGAAAAGAACATTCATTGCTGTTTCTATTGAAAGAATTATAATAAGAGTTAGAAGAGAGGTATTTTTTGAATAAATAGTGGGATTCCTCAGGGGTCTTTGCTGAGACCACTGCTTTTTAACATATTTATCAATGATCTACAGATGGGAATAACTAGTGAGATAAATTAAATTTTCTGATGACACAAAGTTATTCAAAGTTGTTATCGCAAGAGGATGATGAAAAATTGCATGAGGACCTTGTGAGACTGGAAGATTGGGTGTCAAAATGGCAGATGACCTGCAAGTGCAAAGTGATGCAGGTGGGAAGGAGGAACCTGAACTATAGCTTATGTGATGCTGGTTTCTGTGTTAGGAAAAGGATCTAGGTGTCATTGTTGAGGATACGTTGAAACCCTCAGCTCAATGTGCGGCAGCTGCTAAGAAAGCAAATAGAATGTCAGGAATTATCAGGAAAGGAAAACAAAGATGAAAATGTTATAACGCCCTTGTATTACTCTATGGTACGGCCACATCTCGAATACTGTGTGCAGTTCTGGTTGCCATACCTCAAAAAAGATATAGCGGAATTAGAAAAGGTACAGAGAAGGGCAACAAAAATGATAAAAGGGATGGATGACTTCTCTATGAGGCAAGGCTAAAGCAGCTAGGGCTCTTCAGCTTGGATAAGAGACGCCTCGGAGCAATATGATAAGAGGTCTATAAAATAATTAATGCAGTGGAAAGGGTAGATGCAATGAAGGGGAATGGGGACATGCAATGAAGCTACTAAGTAGTAGATTTAAAACAAACCAGAGAAAATATTTCTTCACACAATGTGTAATTAAACTCTGGAATTCGTTCCTGGAGAATGTGGTGAAATCAGTTAGCTTGGCAGGGTTTAAAAAAGGTTTGGCTAATTTCCTAAAAGAGAAGTCCATAGGCCATTTTTGAGATGGCTTGGGGAAATTCACTGCTTATTCCTAGGATAAGCAGCAGAGAATCTGTTTTGCTACTTGGGATCTAGCTAGGTGCTTGGGACCTTCGGCCTGTACCAGTATGGCAATTCTTATGTTCTACTTCCATTGCTTTCAATTGAAGTAAAACCTGGATGTCTCAATCCATTCTCCTTTCTCTGGAACCATATGGTAACCCTACCCTGATCTGGTAATTTTAACTAGTTGGTACTTTATAACACCACAAGTTTAAATGTCTCCATCATCATGGCTTTGGGCTTTTTCCCATTTTTCTCACTTTCCTCCTGATTTAGAGCAGAATACAAATATCCTTAGAGCTACGTCTACAACTCCAGTAATTCATTGGCCTTTAGGTGCCACATATAAATCAGAACTTGGGTAAGATAATGTCCTGAGGATTCAAGAATAGCACTTTAACAGACTTCAGTATGTCCCTAGAAAAGCCTGAAGCCAACAATCTGAACCATGGTGCTCTACACTGACTATTGACCTAGACAAGATATCACAGGTTTTCATCCTCCGTTACTGCAAAGAGACTGAAGGTTCCTGTGGGACCTGGGTTTGTAGTTTACATTTTTCTCTAAGCCCCATCTACTATAGAATTTCAGCTGAAATCAAATATATCCCAGACTGCACACTGATGGCTCCAGCCTGCCTGTCTGATTTTAAGAAAGTCCAATCTCTGGGCTCCTGTGACTTGTCATTCCACCTTTACTGTCCAGGGTTACAATTTAACTGGAGCAAAGATTTTGAGAAACCAAACCAAAATAGACATGTTACTTTTTTCTTTATATCACAGCTATTCTAGCTAACAATAGTGCGGGACTGTTATCTTTCATATATCCTAGCATCTGTTGATGTCCAAGCTTGCTTTTACACTTAACAGCTTTTCCTGAAGTTAGATTCTTTTTTTTTTTACTTGAACAATTAAATAAAGGTACAATAAGCAAACAAACACATAACAGTTCAATGCATTTTCTTTACAATTATAGTTACCCTCCCATTTCCCCATCCCTTAAAGACAAACATTAATTAATCTGCTACACGTGATAACCAGGAACCCAAATAAAAAACATAAAACGGGGCATTCTTTATCTCAGCAATACTCTCCCAAAATAAATGTTCTTATTAATTCTTGTTAATTGCTTAGGCCTGGCCTGTAGGCATCCTACAGCTATCTAACCAGCCAATCGGGACGCATGTTTTTTTTTTTTTTTTTTTTTAAATGCTCCACAGGCAAGCCGCCTATATTGAAGGCGCCTCCAGGAGCCTAGGGAGGCCCGTATGCCTGCCTAAGCTCGCTTAAGGATAGGCATAGCCTTAGGCAAACCTAGGCAGCCATACGCATCTCCCAAGGCCAGTGGGATATGCGTACAATGTAGGCCAGCAAAATGCTGGCCTACATTGTAAGTAGACGCGACCACTAAATTTATCGCAGCAAGGGATCTCTTTGCCGTGATAAGTATAGCGGCCACTGCTGCGGTTGCCGGTCCCCCCCCAATGATCGCGGCAGGAGAGTCCTGCCCTCCTGCCCAAAGACCCGACCCCAAAGATCGCCGGCAGGAGGGTCTCCAACTCCTCCTGCCAGACCCAACCCGACCCCCCACCTCGAAGATCGCCGGCAGGAGGGTGCCCAACCCCTCTGCCAGACATGACTCCCCAACCCCGAAAATCGCTGGCAGGAGGGTGCCCAACCCCTACTGCCAGACCCGACCCACCGACCCCGAAGATCGCTGGCAGAATGGTGTCCAACCCCTCCTGCCAGACCCGACCTGATGAAACCCCCACCCCTCTTGGACCCCCCCATGAACCCCCTATTCTCCCTCCCAGGACCCACTCAATGAACCCCCCACCCCTCCTCCCTGGAACCGCCCTGGGCTCACCTTGAAAGTTGGTCAGACGGGTTCTTTCACCGTCTATCTGGCAGGCCCACCCATCTCCAGCCCATCCCAGAGGAGCCTAAGGCCTGATTGGCCCAGGCTTCTAAGGCCCCTCCTTAGGCGCCTGGGCCAATCAGGCCTTAGGCTCTTCTGGGATGGGCCAGAGAGGGGCAGGCCTGCCTCATTTTGAAAGAGGCGGGCCTTCTGGCCGGTGGGAACGCCCGTCCATCCGTCCAACTTTCAAGGTGAGTCCGAGGGGGGGTTCTAGGGAGGGAGGAGTGGGTTTGTTGTGGGGGTCTGCGGAGGGGAGATGGGAGATTTCATTGAGGGGGTCCGGGGGAGGGGGGTTTTGTCGGGTTATGTCCGGCAGGAGGGGTTGGGACCCTCCTGCCGACAATCTTCGGGGTGGGAGTCCGGTCCGGTCCAGCAGGAGGGATTGGGCACCCTCCTGCCAGCGATCTTCGGGGTGGGGTTGGGCACCCTCCTGCTGGTGATGTTCGGGGGGGGGGGGGTGTCGGATCAGGCCTGTCAGGAGGGATTGGGCACCCTCCTGCCAGTGAACTTCGGGGTGGGGGGGTTGGGTCTTCATTTGAGATCCCTTGCTGCGATAAGTATAGTGGCCGCATCTACAATAACTCAGTTCAGTAACCAGCGTCTGTAACATGGACGTTGGTTACAGAATAGGGTTTATTTTGGGCGGTCGTAGGCCTAATTCTGTAAAGGACGCCCATCCCAGGCGTCCTCTACAGAATCCGGGCCCTAATGTTCATACCATTAAAGGGAACTCAACTTCCAACTGATTCTCTATCACAGCACATTAATAAACCCCATATTCTTATTTATATCCATTTTTCTCTTGTTTACTCTTGGTTTTATTTTCTTTCTTTTTCCAATAGCCCTTTCTATCTCTTTCACCACCTGTTTCTCTCAGCTACCTCACCTCTCTTTACCCATCTGTATTCTCCCTCATCTCTCTACCAACTTCCCTATGTTTTTACTTTCTGTCTCTAATCGATCCTCCTCCTTCTGTTTCCTCTTCTATGCTTCTCATTTACTCTCACTTTCATTCCTCTTTTTGACTTTTCCTTCTCTCCGTTACTCTTTGCCTAAACTCTTGTCTCCCTTCCCTGAAATCCACCTCAGATGATTGCCTCTTCCTTGCTCTCCTAACTCAAATCACAGGTGAAGGTGAAGAGGGAATGAGTAAAATTAATCATCAAGGTGAAATACAGTATAAACCATTGAATGATCATGAATTGGTGTGTATATATATCTTGGCATTACTCCAAATTTACATACTACTTAACTTGATATTTAATGCACAAAAATACCAAGTTTCAAGTTTATTAAAAATTTGATATTCCGCCTATCATACATGTAGGCGGTTTTATATTGTAAAATAATTTAATCAGGGAAATCACTAAAAAGGAGGGTAACAAACATGAGACTAACTGGAACAAGAGGGTTGAAGGTAAGAAATCCATCTTTAAAAAGTAAAGTAATCCAAAGAAGGAAAAATACGGGAGGGAGGGGGTAATCTTATTTGAAAACCGGAGCAAGGAGGAGTCAGGATGCTGAAGCAGGAAATATTTAAAGATTAAAGGCATCTTTAAAGAGGAATGTTTTCAGTTTTCCTTTAAATTTTTCAAGAGAGGTTTCATTGCGTAGTTCGATAGGTAATGAGTTCCAAACGGTCGGATAAAATGTGAGGAACGTTTACCTTACATTTGTACCCACTCCTTACTCCTTTCTTCCCCTACATTCAACTTAGCAGAAACACCCCTCAAGATGAAGGGATTTCAATTTTATCCTATCCAATTTGTAGCAAGGTTCCTCAATGCAACACAAAATTCTTACCCAAATAAAAACCGAAAGCAACAACAGCAGAGTGGAAAAATAAATATAGGAAATAAAATAAATATAGGAACTTACGATGGCTTTTTGGTTCACTTATAACCCTTTTATCTGTCAGAAAAAAAAAATAAAAATAAAACATAAGAAGAAACACAAAAAATGAAACCAGTGAGAATAGAAATGAAATGAAGCATAAACAGCATCCATCACAGCCAAACAAATGAGCAAAGAAACGTTCAATGGAAATGTGAAATGGATTGTGAGGGAGCACCCATATTAGGGTTATGGCCTTATGAACAGTAGTAGCTAATGACCCATAATTGTGTGTGTAGTGAGCTCATTCATATGAGCCAGTTCTTTCAGAGGCACAAGAGACCTAAATTCCTTTAGCCACCATGGAAATACAGTATAAATCATCTTTGAAGCAACAGTGCATCTTACTACATGAAAATTAATGGATAGTAATGTCTATTTTTTTTCCTTCAATTTTTTATGATCAGATGCAATTGGACAAACAGCACTATTCACTTCAATAATGATACAAGCACAATAGACTTATAAGGTCATGAGTCACATATCTCATGGGAATGATACCGAAAAATATTATTTATTGATTGGTATTTATTAATCCCCTTTTCATGAAGAGATTTACCCAAAGCGGTTTACAATACATAATAATAATGGATCTACAAGTCTGAGAAAGATCCAAAAATTAAATTAAATAGGCTAAGCTATTTTCCCTGTATCTAAAGCCCCCTTTTATGAAACCACGTTAGGCTTTTTTATCACCGGCTGCAGTGGTATTAGCTCCGAAGCTCAGAGATGGCCAGTGATTAAAAAAAGCCTAATTTGGCTTCGTTAAAAGGGGATCTAAGTGTTTTAATATGTCTCCTATGGGTTCCAGATCTTGTGATATATCCTCAGCTTGCCTTACACAAAATGGTGACTTGTTCAATTATTGCTATTTTGTTAACCCAGTTTTTCCATGTGATAAAGGTTTCCTCTTCCAGAAAGGTACATCTTATACAGAGATGTGACCCCCTAGAGGTAGTACCTAGAGATAGAAAAATATTTGTCCCCATCCCTGTGAGCTTGTCCCTGTCCCGTCCTCATGAGCTCAGTCCCCGTCCTGTCCCCGTGAGCTCCGTTCCCGCAAACCTCAAATAGTTTTATACTGAACTTATTTTATTAAAGTATAAAAAGAAACAATATTACATTACGTTAGTGACTTTTATTCTGCCGTTACCTTGCGGTTCAAGGCGGATTACATAAGAGGTTATCTGGACATTTCCAGCAGTGTTACATAGTAGAGCGTGTTGCTTATGGGGGATTGAAATGCTTCCTGGGGTGTTAGTTTGACTTAATGGATTTCTTGAATAGCAGGGTTTTTATTTCTTTTCTGAAAGTTTTGTAGTCTGGTGTCATGATCAGTAGGTTGGAGAGTTGGTGGTCTAGTTTTGCTGCCTATGTGGCCAGTAGGCCATCGTACATTTTCTCTGAACAAGCAGACGGAGTCTTGAAGTTGCATGCGGCTGCCAGAAAGTTCTCCTCTGACGCAACTTCCTGTTTCTAGTTGCATCAGAGGAGAACTTTCTGGCAGCCACACGTAACTTCAAGGTTCTGGCTGCTTGATCAGATAAAATAAAAAATTGCCAGCGAAGGTAAGGGGAAGGGAGGGAGGGAGATGCCCGGATGGCGGCGATCGTTAGGAAGGAGGGAAGGGGCTACTGGACTGTGCGATCATTGACTGCGCATATTCCCTCCCTTAACTGGGGAGACCATTCACCGCTCCACGGGGCAGTGAAAGGCCTTGTCCCTCTACCTGCGGCAACCACTTTTTTCTCCCATAGTTCCGGAGGGTTACCCGTGGCTAGCTGCAGGTAACAGCCACCGTGTCATTCTCTACCTAGAGACTACCACTAGTGGCAACATTTTTAAGTGATAGCGTAGAATGGACAAGAATGAATGAGGATGAATGGGGATCGCTCCTGTTGCCCAATTCCACTAGACCACAAGGAAAAGGCCTAGAGTGTGTGTGTGTGGGGGGGGAGGGGGGCATCTTTGTAGCCCTTTAAGATGCAGCCTAGGAACATCAGGCTGCACTTTGAGATCTAATGCTCGCGGGAGTTATTTTTCCAGCTATAACATGACTTGCAATGTTCACAGCAAGTCGAGTTATAGAACTTTCATAATAATGAGCTACTTTACATGCATTTGCATGTTTTGCATCTCATTACTATGTAGCCCATATTAACGCCTTATGGTAATTTAAGTTGCATTAGTGCCATTTGACATGTATTAAGGGAGCACCATCACAACTTAATAATTTTCTCCATAATTGACAAGAGACATTTATGTATTTTCTTTTCTTCTGGCTGCTTGTTATGCCCACTTTCATGACCTGAGATGTAAAAGGATTTTCATGACATATTTTCTCTTTTTATCCAATTACTCTTCCATTTTTTCCTGTCTGAAGCAAAGGAAAACGTGAGCTGATCTTTCACTATAGTTTCAGATTGTTTTTCTTTTCTTTCTCTGTGTGCAATACATCAACTGTTAACAGCCTGGCACAGCAGAATGGTGCACAGCATGCCCTACTTTTGCCCAGAAGTCATAATTGACCTCTGCTGTCATGGCTCCTTAATTTTTCCTAGCGCTTAGTCATCTGACAGACCCAGAAGCATATGACTGTTAAAAGGCTCCTTCTAAATGACTTTGGTTGCCAGTCTGTTCCAGTTTTCCTTCTATCCCTGTTTCCCATGTTCTCCCAGTTCCCAAAGCAGATGACCTACCCTGGTCCTGTTCAGTACTTTTAATTTTAATTTGTTTTTATGGAATTTTTTGCATTGTACACAACCTAGAAATTTGATTAAGCGGTATAACATTTTTTAATAAACTTGAAACTTGATGGCCCAGTGAATGTATTCAAACTGGCATGAATGCATGTCCAATTTTATCAAATGATACATGATCTATTTGTATGAGGGGCTGCTGAAAAGATCTCAGTCCAACCAAAAAGAGAATGACGTAGAGCCATGAAACTTTAGTTATTCCACACTTTTCATTTCATTTCATTTCATATCTTTGAAACAAAAAGTGTCAAGAAAAGTGTGGAATAACTTTTCAGCGGTCCCTCATATAGAGAATTAGTGTATAGGATGGGTAATTTTATGCAAATCTGAGGGCATCACTTGTGAGAACTAAGGGTGACAAACTTTTGATCTACAGGGGAAGGGAAAAATAACTAAGGGCTCCTTTTACAAAGGCGCACTAGGGCCTTAACGCACGGAATAGCGCATGCTAAATTGCCGTGTGCGCTAGCCGCTACCGCGTCCTTTTGAGCAGGCGGTAGATTTTCGGCTAGCGCGCACTATAGCGCGTGCTAATCCGGTGCATGCGTTAAAAACGCTAGCGCACCTTTGTAAAAGGAGCCCTAAGTGCATAAGTATACAGTACATTTTAGCATTTAGAGCAAAGAATATGTCTAATAGCTACAATAAAGTTATTTTTTTAGTATGAACATTTTCACTTTGGCTCCCTTTAACTAGAGCTGCATATGCACAATGGAGATCCCTAATGATAGTGCACACAACACTGTAGAGACGCATGGTGGGAGACTTGACTCTTGGCCCGGGTCGCAAATTTTGTCAGGTGTGGGAGCACTTCTGGCAGGACCTCACACCGCGTGCTCGCAGTAGACTTTTGAATCTTTAAGATTTTATTCCCACTCTCAGCTGTTGGACTGGCCATGGATTCTTGGGGAGGGGAGGGGAGGGGATGGGGGAGGGGAGGGGAACTGATTATATTGTTGAAAATGTTATTTCCTGAATGGTACTACTGTTTGTATTTGCTTCTTACTGCTGGAATAATAAAAATCATTTAAACATAAAATTGTGCAGTTACCAAAAGTTAATTGCCAAACTATGTATTGGCTGCATTGAGATGGCATTAACTATTCTACATTATCTGCCACTTTAACTGTAACACACAGTTCACATTATTTTTTTATCAAGCAGTTAACATGGAAATTAGTTACTCCTGGCAGAATTCTGCACAATTGCACAGCATGGAATTCTACATCCATGCAAAATTCTACACATGCTCTGCAGAATTCTGTACAGACTTTCTGTCACCTGCAGCCCGGGTCATGTGCCACACTCCTGCCAGGTGGAGGTCTTCTGCTCTTCTTCTTGCTCCTAACCTGACAACCCCCCCCACCCCCATCCATGCAGGTCTGGCTTCTCTCCGACTGCCCCTGCACCCAAGTGGATCTGGCATCTCACCTATCCGCAAGCCCTCCCAAAGCAGCAGCAGGGGCTGGCCAGGAGAGGCAGCGCTGTGAACAGGCTGAGAACAGACTGTCCTCAACCCTGTCCTGGAGGACCACTAACTAGCCAGTCAAGTTTTCAGGATAGCCCTAATGAATATGCAAGGAGCAGATCTGCACGCCTATCATCTTCATTACATGCAAATCTCTTTTATGAATATTCATTAGGGCTATCCTGAAAATCTGACTGGCTAGTGGTCCTCCAGGACAGGGTTGGGGACCACTGTGCTGCTGGATCTACCAGAACCTTTCCTCTGCCATGTCATCCTTCTGTGAGGCTGAGAAAGGAAGGAATTTCAGGCCTTAGAACGTGGGAATTCTACACAAAAACACTACAAATAAACTTTGCAGAATTTTGAAAATTGTGTGTAGAATTTTCATAACATTTGCACAGAATTTTCAATTTTATTAGGCAGAATTCCACCCGGAGTAATTAGTGCATGTTGTCCATCCACTTAATTATTAGAACAGACCAACACTGGGCTGTGAAATCCTGTGTGGACCAGTTCAGTGCCCCCCCCTCCCCCCCAGAACTTAAGATTTCAAATGAGGTGCCAGGGATTTATTTATTTATATAGAAGGTGAATATGATTGTCTCCTGGGTTCTGGCTGGCTCATGCTTGGAAAATATGGCACTACTGTAGCATCCACTCATGTGTGAGGAAGTGAAACTGAAGAGTCAATAAAATGGCTATCCCTCTGAAAAGCATTAAACCAATGAGTGAGAAGAAGAGATGTAAAAGCTTCCTGGTGGTGTAGTGGGAAGAGTATAAAGCAGTGTCTCTCAAACGGTGTGCCCCGAAGAAATTCTGGATGTGCCACGAGAGATTCCAGAATTTTACTTTACGTATGCAAGAGCCTGTCAACGTTATGAGCGCGTTTGTGTGCGTTAGGATACAAACACCCAGACAAGTATCATTCTTTGACGTCATTGGTCCTTGAAAACTAACGGCTAGCAATTTTATTTTTAGGTTTTATGCAGTTGCTATCCTAACTTGAGCAACAAAGCAATCAAGGCTTTGTTTCCGTTTGGATCTTCTTATCTTTGTGAACTTGGATTTTCAGCTCTGACAGAAATTAAGTGCTCCTTTTACTAAGCTGTGATAGCGCTTTTAGTGCACGCGGGATTTTAGCGTGCACTAAACCCACGGAACGCAGCTAAAACTAACGCCAGCTCAATGGTGGCATTAAGGTCTAGCGCGTGCAGCAATTCAGCACGTGCTAAGCACACGCTAAAAACGCTATCGCAGCTTAGTAAAAGGAGCCCTAAATTGAAAAAAAGGGAACTGCAGATGGTGGTTGATGAAATACGTTTGTGCTTGTCGACTATCAAGCTGTGTTTTGAGTTAATTTGCACTCAAAAACAAGCACATCCATCACATTGATTAGCAATCTGCTTTAGTTTCACCCTTGTTACAATTATCTATACATAGCTTAAAGAACTTTAACTAAATAACTCTCAAATTTAATTTTTTTTGGGGGGTTTGCAATTTTATACAGTCGAATCCACCTAAGTGCACGTCGGTTAAGCTCACACTTCTGTTATCCACACCCTACCGCAATGGTCCCATTTTTTTTTTTCATTAAAGTGAATGGACGCAAACTCCGGATATTTGCAATTCAGATAAGCACACAATCTGTTTATGCGCACTGATGTCAGAGGTCCAACCTCTATTCTTTTATGTTACGTTCACTCCGGTTAAATGCAATCACAGTCTGACTGGGAATGGCTAGGTTTCAAACAGCAGCTTAAATGCTGGGACAGCTGGGAAAGTGAGTGCTCCACTTCCATTTAAGCTGTAGGGCATAGCTTTCCCGTACTTTAGGCTTCAGCAACCCACGTGTCATATTTAAACTGAGTTGGCTTAGCTACAGTCTCCCCTCCCCTCCCCCCACTCCTATTAAGCGCATACTCCGTTTAAGCGCACGTGGAGACCCGGTCCAAGAGGCATGCACTTAAATGGAGTCAACTGTAATTTCAATTATAATGTACCATGAGAAAACATTTGTTCTATTTAGTGTCCCAGAGCTATAAAAGTTTGAGAGATACTGGTATAGAGCATCAGTGTTGAGAAGTGTGGTTACCAAGGGGAAGAGGGAGAGAAGCAGATGAAGATGGAGATAGAAAGAGAAAAGAAGCTTTAACTTTTAGTTAGCCACCAGCTCAAAAGCTGACTCAGTTAAGCGCAGGGATCTATGCAGCCATCCCTGTTGCCTCTTCTCAAGGCTGGCTCTGAACCCAGGCCCACACTTGATCAATTGCAAGGTTCGAATTGCTTAAAACATGCATTGGAGTAGTTTGTAAATTGTCAACACTGGGACTCACACCACTCCTGCTTTGTACCCATGGAGCCTGCAACTAATTGCCAGAGTGAAAAGACACATACATGTTAACTCTGAAACTTGGTACTGGAAAAAGGTTCAGGTGGTCACTTGCTTCTGCTGATAGACTTTTGTTTTGAAAAGTGCATTCTAAATTTTAGAAAATGCCTGCTTTGCAGATACTTTTCCTCTGCTAACCTAATCATGCCCACAATTAACGGACCTTCAGCCACATTGAGGGAAATGGCTTAATGAAGTAGGAAAATGTTTTTTACAGGCATCAATTGTTTTGAGATTGTCCAGGTTTGGTCACTGATGATAAATGGGAGAATGAAATTCAGAAAAACATATGTGCTCACGAGCATACTGCAGAAGATGTCAGTCATAGCTTTTCAACTCCTCCTACTCCTTCTCCACAGTCCCTACTGTCTTCTTCGGTTCTTTATTTTGCAGGCAAGACAGACATTATACCCGGGAGAGTGGTCGTTGTCCCTGAAAACATTCCAGGCCATTGTGAGACAATGGGGTCATCCAACATTCAACCTTATAGCGATTGCAAAGAACAAAAAAGCAACTCAGTTCTTCAGCCAAAGGTGTGAACCCGGAAGTGCAGGACTAGAAGAACCTGGTTCAACCATGGCTACTGTATGTGTTCACTCCAACCCATGATAGGCTAGGTGATCTTTCAAAAAGCAAAGCAAATCACCCAGGAATGATAGTTCTTGAAGCACCAGATTGGCCCAGGCACCCATGGATCTTGCACAGCTACAAAAGGAGCAAAGTCTCAGACTCCAGGTGCATCCAGACTTGCTCTCACAGAGGGTGATTACCCTAAAAGATTCACAACGCTTTAGTGCTAGTCCAAAAAGGCTACTCAGAAGTAGCCATTTCTACTCTCCATAAAGCCAAAAAGTCAACTATGATTTCAGTTTATGCTAAGGCATGGGAGATGTTTCAGCGCTGGTGAAGCAGAGAAAAGTTAGAACTAGGCAATGCCTCTATCTCATCAGTCCTTATGTTCTTCCAAGAAGACCTTGACAAAGAACTGGCAGTGGTGTCCCTTAAGGTTCAAATAGTGGGGCTCTCCTGCTTCTGGGGCAGAGAGAAGAGCGTTTCGCTAGCAGCCCATCCAGACTTAGTCAGGTTCTTGAAGGGTGCCCTGAGACTAAGACCGCTGATTCAAGACTCATTTCCATCCTGGAATCTTACTATAGTCTTAGAAGGTCTCAGCAAAGCTCCATATGAGCCTTTACAGCAAGCCTCCCTCATGGATCTATCAGTCAAAGCAGTTTACTTGGTGGCAATTACATCTGCCAAAAGAGTCTCAGAATTGCAGGCACTGTCATGCAGAGAGCTGTTCCTCAGAATCAAGGAAGCGGGAATAACCTTGTGTATGGTTCCCCCTTTCCTGCCAAAGGTCATTTCAGTGTTTCATGTAATAAGAACATAAAAATAGCCTTACCGGGTCAGACCAATGGTCCATTAAGCCAAGTAGCCCGTTCTCACGGTGGCCAATCCAGGTCACTAGTACCTGGCCAAAACTCAAGGAGCAGCAATATTCCATGCTACCAATCCAGGGCAAGCAGTGGGTTCCCCCATGTCTGTCTCAATAACAGAATATGGACTTTTCCTCCAGGAACTTGTCCAAACCTTTCTTAAAACCAGCTACACTATCCGCTCTTACCACAACCTCTGGCACTGCATAAAAATTTTTTTCCTCCTATTGGTTTTACAACTATTTCCCTGTAACTTCATTGAGTATTCCCCTAGTCTTTGTAATTTTTGATGGAGTGAAAAATCGATCCACTTGTACCCGTTCTACTCCACTCAGGATTTTGTAGACTTTAATCATATCTCCCCTTAGCTGTCTGTTTTCCAAGCTGAAAAGCCCTAACCGTTTTAGTCTTTCCTTATATGAAAGGAGTTCCATCCCCTTTATAATTTTGATCGCTCTTCTTTGAACCTTTTCTAGTGCTACTATATCTTTCTTGAGATAAGGAGACCAGAACTGAACGCAATACTCCAGATGAGGTCGCACCATGGAGCATTTCACCCTACAGGGTCCAAGAAGACAGACAAGGCCTTAAAGGTTTTGGAAGTCAGGAGAGTTCTATTATGTTACCTAGAGGTGATTAATGAGTTTCATCTCTCAGGTCATTTTTGGGGGGTTAACCAATCAGGCAAGATGAGGCAGACCTGCTTCCAAGGCAACCATCTCTACATGGATTCATACAGCCATATCCTCTGCATACATCGATTGTGGCAAACAACCACTTATCTCAATGAAGGCACATTCGAGAAGAGGAGTGGTCTCCTCATGGGCAGAAGCACGGGTAATTCATTCTGAGGAGATTTGTAGATCAGCAACCTGGTCCTCCCTTCATACCTTCACCAAATTCTACAGGGTGGATATAGCAGCACAGGAGGATGCTGCTTTCATATCCTCAGTGCTACAAAAAAGCTCATCTATCCTACCCTAGAGCTTTGGTACAAACTGAAGAGGGCAGCAGAGACCGTGGAGAAGGAGGAGGAGTTGAAAAGCTGTGATTAACATCTGCAGTATGCTTGCAAGCACAGATGGATAACCCTATGGTTCAGCATACCATTCTTATCTACTGGAAAATATATTATCAAGGTAAGAAACTAAAAACCTGGCTCTTCTCTAACATATAATTTCTTTTCCCTTACTTTTCCACTCGATTTATAAACTTATGTAAACCTTTTCCTACCCTTTCTCATTTTTAAGTTCTTGTAAACCGTGCCAAGCTCTACTTCCGTGGAGATGATGCGGTATATAAACTTAAGGTTTAGTTTAGTTTAGTTAGTTTAAGAAACTAATCTCCTTTTGTCCGCCGTTAATAGATTAAAAAAACAAAACAAAACCCTGAACTTAATGTTCCCTGTAGCATTAACCTAGCCAACAAGAAACCAATGTATTCTCTTCTGTTTTAGATCTTATTTTGAGTCAATCTCCAGCTTATTGCTGCTCCCAAGGTATATCTCTGAACCTCACACTCTTCCCAATAGCAAAAGTGCCCACTGCCTCAGCAGGAAGGAGATTCTCTGGAATTATGAACCTGAGCTCTGAAAAAGTTTACCCCAAGCTCCCCATGCTGCCTCAGTTTGTGCTACTGGTGCTTAGTTCCCTATTGAATGACCAACTTCAATGCACTAAATCATAGGTAATTTTATGCAAATGAGAGGACATCAGTTCTACGAGCTATGCCAAAACTGAGGGGGAGGTGACATCTAGTAAATGAGTGGAATGGATCCCTGGAATTAACTCACTTTGCATACAGAGCCCGTCCGTGCAGTTCTTGGAGTCTAGCAAAACGCCACTGCAATCTTTACCCCCATTCTTCGGCATGGGCAAGTTGCATTCTCGACTTCGCCAGTGGGTGCAATCTGTGCTGCAGGCAGACCACTTGCTCCACTCTGTCCAGCCTCCATCTACTGTACCACAGCGATTCATGGAAAAAAAGACAAGAAAAGAAACACACGCACACACAAGGGAAGTGATTGATGGAAAAGTGAAGAATGCTGAACAACAGGAAACCTTTTTCTGGTCTCAGATCCCCCTTCACAGCTATTTAACAATTATAGCTCTATCTTCTTTATCCTGGGTCACTAGAAATAGGCTACTCCATTCCCTCACCTATGGATTTGGCTTCGACTTCATGCTTTATTAATCAGAGGCAACAATGGAACAACCCTTCCCTTCAAATACATCTTCTGTTCACTAGGAACATGCTGAGCCATTTCTGTTTTTTGGGGGCTCCTATTCTGGGATTTGTCACCTTGCTTCATCAATGGAAAATAGACAACTAGAAGTCCCAGAGTGCTTGGAGATTTTCAGTCTGAAGATATCCTAAAGCAGGGCTTCCAAATTCTTTTTATGGTCTGGATATTGGAACAGGACCTACAATGTATGGGATGATTTTCAGTGGAGGAATTTCTACATGGTACATTTGGAGAAGCTCAGAAGGAGATATCAGAATGTTATTTTTAACTTGGGTTTCCTTCATATAGTCCCCTAAGACAGGGCTTCCCAAACCTATCCTAAGGGCCCACAGCCAGTTAAATTTCTGAGCTACCCACAAGGAATACAGATGAAATCAACTTGCATGCACTAAGTCTTCAATGTATGCAAACCAGCCTGCTTGTTTGGTTTTACATCGCATTTACCTGGGCAGACAGTGGTGCAAGCCAGTTTTTCGAATGGCTGTCCATCACAGAAAGCACCACCATTGAGGGGAGCTGGGTTGGTGCAGGTCCTGGTCCGCTTTTGCCAGCCACGGCCACAGCGGTTGTTGCAAGGAGACCATTCTGTCCAGGAGGACCAGCCCCCATTCACTATGAGCAGGGTGAAAAGGGTGCAACTATTAATCCCTAAGCATTCTTTAGACATATAAAGGGCACTTTTATAAATTTTATGTACATGAATGTCAATAATTCTTGTAAGTGCTATTCTGTAAATCCCTGTGTTGTGGACATAGTGGGTATTTGCAAGGTGGCATATACAGTAAAGGAGTATGGGCAAGACACAGACATGCCTCCCATTTACACGGTCAATTTAGAGGCCTTTTTACTAAAGCTTAGCACACACCCTATTTTATACCTATTGGTCACATGGCACTTAGCGCATGCTAATGACCATTAGCATGCACTAAGCTTTAGTAAAAAGGCCCATTAGAGGATACTGTAAGTTACACACATCCTTGCTGCATCTAAGCACCCACACTTACACCAACTCTATGTGCCTATACTGGGTTATACTTGTATTCTATAATTGAATCTGGTGGCATAAATAGAGGCACCCAGCTATAAAATTACCTCCTAAGTACAATGGATGATTTAAAAATATTTATTTAAATAGCAAATGCAAGATGCATGCCACGTGACTATGTACCTATATTTAATGAAAATACTTACCTATAGCAGGTGTTCTCTAAGCATGGCAGGCATAAATGTGGGTGATGGCAGCAACGAAACCCTGTACAGGCACTTCCAAGTGTACTGTAACTTTAAATCTTTAGGCAGTGCCCACACTGTGTGCACGCAGGGCAAAGATTCTGTAACAGAACTGTGAAGTTTGCTGTTTTGAGGGAAAGCGAAGAGGTCTATGGGCTAGATTCACTAAGGCCATGGATCTGATCTGATCCATGAGTGATCTGATCCAATCCATGGCCAGGGGATGATTCACAAAGCACCCTCATGCAAATGAGGGCAATTGGAATCTTGCCCCAAACCGACTGCACTTATTTTGTGAGCCCTACTTTTTCGTGAGCCCATGGTTTTAACCCACTTTAAATCCATGGGTTAAAACCATGGGCTTGCACTGTGGAGAAGGGCAGGATGGTTGGGGAGAATCGGGGCGGGGCAGGGCAGCAAGAGAGCAGGAGAATTGCAGCCGAGAGTAGGGACAGAAAGCAGGAGATTTGGGGCAGAGCAGGGCAGCAGGAGAATTACGGCAGAGAGTCAGGGCAGAAGAAAGCAGGGCGGCAAGAGAGCTGGAGAATTGTGGCAGAGTCGAAGCAGAGAGCAGGAGAATTGGGACAGACAGCAGGAGATGCAGTCGGAAAGGACGTGAGCAACTGGTCCCCAGTAGTCGCTTGTTTCTTGATCGGCCAGCCCAGTTGGTGTTCCAGTTTTGGTTTAGTGAATCACTGCCTGCCTACTTTGCATGCTGTTTCCTCTCATTTGCATGTGCGGATCGGAGGATGATCGGCCACGAGGTTAGTGAATCGGGTTGGAGGAAAATCGGGTCGCAAAGGGGTTGCAAACCAATCAGTTTGCTTAGTGAATCTAGCCCTATGTCCTGTGTTCCCTAATGAGAGATCAGATGTTGAAGAAGTCTGCTCAATTTGTCTGCCAGAATAATCTGCTTCCTTGCTAAGTAAACCGCTCTGATAAGTATTACATGAGTAGTTGGCCAAGTCCAAATGTTGATTGCTTCCATACAAAGGGTGTGAAATCCTGTTCCCTCTTGTTTGTTCAGGTAAAACAAGGCAATCTGGTTGTCTGTACCAGCTGCTGAAGTAGATGATCCTGGAACATCTTGAGAACATTCCCTGTTCTTGAAGATTGATGTGCAGGTTTTGTTCGTGAAGAGACCATACTCTCTGAGTGTTTAGATCATCCAGATGAGCCCCCAGCCCATCATAGAAACATCTGTGGTGAGAGGTTTTTGATGCTGAGGCGACTGGAAAGGCAGACCTTGAGTAAGATTATGTGGCACCATCCACCATTAGAGAGAATATTGTAGATCTGAGTTCACATGTTGGAGCAGACAAGGATCTCATGGCTTAGTACCATCGGGTTTGTAAAGTCCACTGTGGGATCCTGAGGTAAAGACGTGTGAATGGAGTCATGTGAAGTATTGATGCCATGTAACCGAGAAGGCATTACATCTGGCATGTGGAAGTGCACTTGAGGGTGGAGATTGATACAGGTGAATGAGATTGTTGACCCTCTGCTTGGGTAAAAAAGCTCAACTTTGAATGATGATCAAAAGTGCTTCTGTGAACTTAAGGTTTGAGATGGCTGTAGATGTGACTTTTGATAGCTGAGGGCTGTTGATGTTATGGCAGTCTCAACTGTCTACGATGATGAGGCCTTGATCAACTAGTCACCCAAATAGGGAAATACATGAAATCCCCATGAATGAAGGGCTGTCGCCACTACTACTAGGCACTTTGTGAAGACATGAGGAAAAGAGGTCAGACCAAACAGCAAGACCTTGTACTGGAACTGATGAGATCCTATGTGGAAGTGTAAGTATTTCCTGTGTACAGGCAGGATGAAAATGTGAGTGTATGCATCTTTTAGATCTAAACATATAGCCAGTCTAGTATGGGTAGAAGGGTTCCTAGAGAGACCATTCTAAATTTTTCCTTCATCAAGTATTTGTTTAGGCCTCAGAGATCTAAAATGGATATAAGGCCTCCAGTCTTTTTTGGAAATAATTAAAGTAGAACCCCTAGTTTCTCTCCTATAGAGTAACAGGTTCTATAGCATTCTGCTGGAGAAGGGCCAATAATTATTGGTGAAGGAAGGTCTTCTGTAGAGAGTTGAAAGGAGACCCTTTTGGTGGGTGGTTTGGAGGTTTTTCTGAGCAAGCATAGGGTATAGCCCTGACTGATGACTCAAAGCACCCACTGATCTGTTGTAATAATAGTCCGTATAGAAAATCACAAGAACCCGAAAAATACTAAGGAGGCTGAAAAGTAAACCTCAAAAAAGTAAACCTCCCAGACCCCAAGAACTGGAACCAGATAGGGGGGAGAGACTAGAGCGAAACTGGTGGATATAACTACTCCTAATGAATGAGTGATAAACACAGGAAAGCCCTCAGTCACACAGCCACACACTGGAAAATCCAGCGGAAAAGGCTGTCACTGGCTTACACCCAACAGGGTGTTAACTGTGAAACATCCCCGGGCTTTTACACTGTGTATAATTTATAATAAAGTGCACCCCAACAGTGCTCGGTGTGAAAAAAGATAATAAATCAAAAAAACACACCCTCATTCCACCATTAACAGCAATAGTCTCTGCCCCTTATCCGGGGGGTCAAATGCAAACGTCCAAAACCAGCAAAGTAAAAGAGCCAACAGGAAGTACTTAGCTTCTCAGTGGAAACAACAGCCAGCAAAGATGTTGATTTTCGATGTTGAAGTTGCGTTCTCTCACAACTTGGACACTTTTGTATTCTATAAATTGTGTCAATCTTTTTAGGAGCTACCTGGACTGACAGTAAAAGATATGCTCTCTGGCAGAGACTTTTGCCTCAGAGATGGAGAAGGATCAGAAGGGATGCAATAGATTCTTCTGCAGACAAGTCTGGCAGATTCTTATCTGAGTGGTTGGATCTATTTGAATCAGACTCCTCAAAATACTCTCTTCTAGGTGAATCATGGAGTGTGAATTAAGAGGAGCACTGAGTATGTGTCAATGAGCATCAATGCAGGAGTTGATGCTCTGACTCAGGAGATAACTGCTCTGTCACTGCCACATGCATCAAATGGATCTATGCCAAACCCATTTTCAAAGTCGAACAGGAGTGTGTGACCTACTCCTCAATTGATACCTCAATGAATCCTCAAGCTGAACTGAGGCAAGCATGGACACCTTTAAAGCCTGTGTAGACTGTACCTATAGCAGCTCCAACAGCTCCTGTTTGATCATAGCCCAGATCTCCTCCTGGAGAGTCAGAATCTGCACCAAAAGAAATATCGATATAGAAGCAATCTGTGCTGCTGGTTGTCTGGGTGTGGGAATCCTCGATGTTGAGGCATGCCTGGGAGAAGACATGATCTACAGCAATGGAGAGTGATCCACAATGAATCAATGCTTACTATATATCAAAGAGATAAATGTCTGGGAAGACGCTGTGCCAAACCTAGAAGGGGGAAGAATGTTTATGCTTCTTAGCTTTCTTAAATGAAGTATCCCCTGATGCCTAAGGTATGGACATAGAAGACATCGAGTCTCGTCCCTGCAGAGAGCCTAATGTTAGACGATCTCTATGCAGTGTCGGTACAGGTGGTGTTGACACTGATGCCAATACAGGTTGGGTGCAGGTACCGAAGCTCTTGCCATGTTCGATGTCAAACCAAAAAGTTTATCACACTGAATTTGTCAAGTGTTCAGTGACCTCTTTTGCATATGCTGAGTTCACAACAAATGTCCTGATGTTCAGGACTTATTCAGTCATTCACTCAATTTTCTATACTGTTCTCCCAGGAGAGCTTAGAACGGTTTACATGGATTTATTCAGGTATTAAGAACATAAGAATTGTCGCTGCTGGGTCAGACCAGCGGTCCATTGTGCCCAGCAGTCCGCTCACGTGGCGGCCCCCAGGTCAAAGACCTGTGCCCTAACTGAGACCAGCCCTACCTGCGTTCGTTCTGGTTCAGCAAGAACTTGTCCAATCTTGTCTTGAATCTCTGGAGGGTGTTTTCCCCTATAACAGACTCTGGAAGAGCATTCCAGCTCCCCACCACTCTCTGGGTGAAGAAGAACTTCCTTACGTTTGTATGGAATCTATCCCCTTTTAACTTTAGAGAGTGCCCTCTCGTCCTCGTCCCAGCAGACTCAAAATCTATCTAATATTGTGCTAATAGTTCCACCACTACAGTAAATCTACAATGAAGATACCATCCTCCTCCTTTTTGGCAGGCAGGACTCATCTTCCAATCCCAGCCGCATTTCTCAGTTCAGGCAGTGTCTCTCCTATCATAGCAGTTCCTCCTTCCCCACAAAGGCTGATGTGAAGTCAAAAGGTGTGATGGCCCGGGGAGCTCAAGTGAATTGTATACTAAAGAATGTCAATGCTCCCTGGGTCAAAAAAGGGTCTCAAAGCAAACAAAATACTGAAAACAACAAAAAAAATGAAGAATTATTTAAAAAAAAAATTAAAATAAAAAACCAAAAAAAACAACAATAAAATAGTATCAGGAAGGCACAAAAAAGACTTTGAGGAGAGACCGAAGACACAGCTTCTTGGCTCCATGGAAAACTTAGAACTGTTGGTCCAATGTGCCAATGATGGGCGGGAATGCATCTGCATGTGCACAGTGTAGGCTCTGACAGTGTCAGTGCATTTGGCAATATCCATATTGGGTTCTGTGGATTAAATCACCCACATGTGAGAATATAATGCCTGCCTGTTCTCAGAGAACTATATATAAATAGATATATATTTCTATGCATACAAAATCATTTAGATCAGTGTTTCTCAACTCAGTCCTGGAGTATCCCCTTGCCAGTCAGGTTTTCAGGATATCCACAATGAATATGCATAAACTTGATTTGCATACACTGCCTCCATTATATGCAAATTTCTTTCATGCATATTTATCGTGGATAGCCTGAAAACCTGACTGGCAAGGGGGTGCTCCAGGACCGAGTTGAGAAATACTGATTTAGATGGTGTCAGTACAACAGGAAAGATAACTTTTGGAGATAGTTGGAGAACTCTCTCACAATCATACAGGCACAGATATACAGATTCAAATATTTTAAGTCACATCTCCAGGCCAATTAGATTGCCTCTGAACATAAGAATTGCCATACTGGGACAGGCTGAAGGTCCATCAAGCCCAGTATCCTGTTCCCAACAGTAGCTAATCCAGGTCCAAGTACCTGGTAAAATCCTAAGTAAAACAGATTTTATATTCTTCACCCTAAAAATAAACAAGCCCATCTTAACAATAGCTTATGGACTTTTCTTTTAGCAAATTATCCAAACCATTTTTAAACCTTGCTAAGCTAACTGCATTTACCACATTCTCTGGCAATAAATTCCAGATTTTAATTATGTTTATTAAAAAAAATCTTTATATACCACTTAAATTACAATTGAGATGAAAGCTGTTTACATGTTGAGTGAAGAAATATTTTCTCTGATTTGTTTTAAATTGACTATTTAGTAGCTTCATTGCATGCCTCCCTGATCCTTGTATTTTTGGAAAGAGTGAACAAGCAATTCATGTCCACCCGTTCTACTCCAGTCAGTATTTTATAGAACTATATCATATCTCTCTTAGCCATCTCTTCTCCAAGCTGAACAGCCCTAGCCTTTCCTCATAAGGAAATCATTCAATCCCCTTTATCATTTTTGTTGCCCTTCTCTGTACCTATTCTGCTATATCTGTTTTGAGATGCGGTGACCAGAATTACACACAAAATTCAAGGTGTGGTTGAATCATGGAGTGATACAAAGACATTATATTATTGTTTATTCTCAGTTTTGTTCTCCGTTGCTTTTCTAATAATCTATTTGCTTTCTTCGCTGCTGCTTCTGCACACAGTGGAGGGTTTCAACATCTCACCAACAATGACATCTAAATCTTTTTTTGCTCAAGACAGAAAAATCTGCAGGCAAAGTCATGGCAACTGTCTTCTGGGATGATGAAGGATTTTTTGCTTCTAAAGTTCAGGCCACTCAAGACAGCCATAACCGGGGCGAGTTATGCCAACACAACGATCACTTTGTGGGAGTCAATCAAGGAGAAAAGACGAGGCAAGCTCACAGCAGGCGTGCTGCTTCTTCACGACAATGCACTGGTGCACGTCACAACAATCACAGGCTGCCATCCGAGAATGTGGGTTTCAGCAGCTGAACCATCCACCTTGACCTGTCTTCTTCAGATTATTTCCTGTTCTAAGTTTGGAAGAAATCTCTTCATGGACAGCAGTTTTCAAGTGATGAAGATGGCAAGGAAGCTGTGGCGACCTGTTTTGAAGGTCAAACAGAAGAATTCTTTTCAAAGGGGTTAAAGTCATTGCAGGAAAAGTGGATGAAGTGTATGGAGCTATCAGGGGGACTGTATTGAAAAATAAAACAAAATTTTTTAAAAAAAGTATTTTCTTTCCCACAGAGGTAGATAAATTATTGAATACCCCTCGTATATACAGGGCTTTGCCACTTGTGGGAGATAACCCCAGTTCAGTATGACTGCCATGGGATAGGAGATGGAACTGCTGCTGCTGTTTAGCACATCCATGTTTTAATATGATGGAACTAAAAGCTAGGGATGGGATCAGTGGTATAGCGAGGGTGAGTGGCGCCCAGGGAGTTGCCCCCTCTGCTGCGTGCACGCATGCCCTTTCCCTTCCTCGTTTCTCTTTAATTTTCCCAGCGCAAACAGCTTGATGAATTTGCTGTCTGCGTTGGTGCTGGCAATCCCTCTGACATCACTTCTTGGTGCGCAGGACCCAGAAGTGACGTCAGAGAGAGAGAGCTGACAACAACGCGGGCAGTAAGTTTGTGATCTGCTCGCACCGGGAAAATTAAAGAGGTATGGGGGAAGGGAAGGGGTATAAGTGTGCGGCAGGGGGGGAGGGGTGGGGGAAGGGAAGGAGCATGGAGGGCAGAGAGGAGTATAGGTGCCGGTACCCCAAGATGGCGCTCGAGGCGGGCCCCCCCCTTGCAAGAAGAACTTAATTTGGATAGATTCGCTAAAATGCTTTCTTTTTAAAGATGCATTCGACAACTAATAAAATTAAATTTGGTCTACAACCCTGAAATTTGGATTAGATCAGGCGCTTCAATTGTGCCCTGGCTTTTAAACTCTCTGATACGCACTGCTCTCCTCTTCCCTATTGTTTTTTCCTTACTTGTCTTCTTTACTATTTTTAAATTTGTATTTCCTTCCCTTCCCATTCCTTCTGTATCTCATTTGTCGTATCAGTCACATTTATATAGTTTGTTTCCCTTTGATAACTGTAATTTAATATTTTAATATTTTGTACATCGCTTAGAATTTGGAATAAGCGATTAATCAAATACTTAATAAACTTGGAAACTTGGAAACTACACCACCGGATGGGATTACTACTGCTTCTGCACTGTGGCTTCCTTCTCGTCTTTCTTCTGTTTTTGTTGTGAGCCAAAGCCAGCACTAAACCTCGCCCAAAGAGAAGGATCTGCCAATGCTACGGTGCCTCTTTAGCCTGTGTCAAGAAAAGCTCAGCGAGTTACTGATCGAATGCAACTTGCTCTTCACAACCACATCTAAACTAAACTAAAACTTAGTTTTGTACACCGGGTCATCAATCAATTTGGAGCTTGACTCGGTTAACATTAAGAATAGAGTAAATACAAGAGAACAGAACAAAATAAATCTAATTTGGAAAAAGTAGAATAATTCATTTCCAAAATGTCTGGCAAACAGGACTGTCTTCAGAGCCTTCCTGAAAGATAAGAAGGGGCCTAAACTTCTTAGTGAGAGTGGCAAGTTATTCCAAAGCTCGGTTCGTTTGTAGGAGAAAGAATCAGCTGTTTCACTGGCTATTTCCAGGTTCTGGCTCAAAAGTGCCATCTTTGCTTTCTGGTTCTTGTTTACCATTTCTGCGATTTTCGTTGCTTGTTACTGCCCTTCCCCACCCCTTCCCCACTGACCACTCTCTGCTGCTACCAAAGTGTGGGTACTCTGTTATACAGCAGAACTGCTGTTTAACCAGATTGTGCTGCGGTGGCCAGTACTATTTAATCAGGCAAGGAGCCTTTTTAACCCGGTTCAATCATTTCAAATACGCACTATCTGTTTAAAATGGAAAATTTACAGACGTTACAGAAATACAACATAATCTTATGCAAACTTCACAGTCAAAGAACATAAGAACACTAGCATTGCCATACTGGTTCAGACTGAAGGTCCATGAAACCCAGTATCTTATTATAGCAGAAGTGGAAACGGTTCAAAGAAGAGTGACCAAAATGATAAAGGAGATGGAATGCCTCTCATATGAGGAAAGGCTAAAGAGATTAGGGCTTGTCAGCTTGGAAAAGAGATGGCTGAGGGGGGCTAAGATCGAGATCTACAAAATCTTGAGTGGTTTAGAAGAGGTAAAAGTGAATTGATTTTTTTTACTCATTCAAAAAGTACAAAGACTAGGGGACGCCTAATGAAGTTACCTGGAGATACTTTTAAAACAAATAGGAGTACATATTTTTCACTCAATGAATATGCTTAGTGATTAATTAAACTCATGGCTGAATTTTAAAATGGTTTCGACAAATTCCTGAAGGAAAAGTCCATAGTCTGCTATTGGGACAGACATGGGGGAAGCCAGTACTTGCCCTTGGATTGGTAGCATGGAATGTTGCTACTATTTGGGTTTCTGCCAAGTACTTGTGACCTAGCCTGGCCACTGTTGGAAATAGAATATTGGGCTAGATCAGGGATCTCAAAGTCCCTCCTTGAGGGCCGAAATCCAATCAGGTTTTCCCCAATGAATATATATTGAAAGCAGTGCATGCACATAGATCTCATGCATATTCATTGGGGAAATCCTGAAAACCCGACTGGATTGCGGCCTTCAAGGAGGGACTTTGATGGGCTAGATGGACCATTGGTCTGACCCAGTATGGCTATTTTTATGTTCTTACGTAGGTCCCCCCCCTCTTTTATTGAATATTGGCCCATTGTGGGTTTCCTTTGTTGGTTGCTTTACCCCCCAAATCGGTTGTTTGCAAATCACTGTTTTTTTAAATGAACTTTGAGGCGTGATATAAAATAGGCTTTGTGTGTCCTAACACAGAATATTCCCATGCATAAGGCCAATTTTTACCATGGCTATAAAATAGGTCTTTTTCTTTTTTAAATTTCTGACAGATTAATTTTTCCATTTAGGAGGTATTAATGCTTTTGTCTACTAGTTAGCTTACATATTTTTCTCCAGGATACCCCAGACACACGACCCTGCCCCATTCCACCCTGCCCCGTCCAGTTCTGCCTCCATTCCCACCCTGTTCTACCCCAAGCCCCGCCTCCACAAAGCATCCTCTCTTCTTCTGGACGAGTTCCAGCCACGTCTGGAAGGCCTGGAGCATGCACAGATGTGTATAATGCCAGGTTTTGGAAAGTTCATCCAGGAGCCCAGACAGTCCTTGAAAAAGAGTACATGTCCGGGTTTTCGCAGACATCTGGCAACCCTACTTACACGCCCATTCCCCAAGCATGCCATGCCCCCTCGAAAAAGAAATACTGCGTGGTTAGCACACACAAAAGGGAAAATTACCCCATGGTGCTTTAGCATATCCTGCAGTACACCTTTTTGGGTATGCAAAGCCCACATTAGGGCTTAGTGCGCTTTGGTAGGAGAGCTCTTTTGTTTCTGTTTTAGGTTAGTGTGTGATTGTATTTTGGTATTAGGATTGCCTATGTTAAAATTTTGGAAAAGTGAACCTTAACAAGGGAGTGCCCCTTATTACTATTATATTTTGACAGCAGTGTATTAACAATGTTGCCTATAAATGGGAAAGCTACCATGAAGTACCTAAGAGCTCTCCAGGACCTAGAGGGCTGTCAATCACAGCCGCGGCAGTTCAGGTTTCTGGCCTTTCACATCTGTTTCCCCTGTGCTTCTACTGGTGATGGAACAATGCCAGAAAAAAAGAGGAGACTGATGAGTGGTACTGGAAGCTGAGACCACCCTTGGCTGCAATTAACCTTCAAGACATTACCGGTTAGTTTTCTTATGATTTTTCTAATGAAATTAGATTACTACTGGGCAGCATTCAACTGCTCAATAACAGCTCATACAAGGCTTTCAAAGCTCAACTATAGTGTAAAGAGTACATCAACAGTGTTATTTTAAAATTCTGAAAAAAAATTAGAAAATATTTGTGTTCTTTCAACATTCTCCAAAAAAATCATCCCACAGCAGCAAACTTTTGCTAGATTCTCTGGCATATTCAACATCTTTTGTATTTTCAGATTCTAGCTGGCACTTCAGGTACCTACACTTCACAAAGTACAGTAGTCCCTTTACTAAGCTGTAGCAAAAGGTGAACTTAGCTGGCCCTCATACAGGTCTTTCCCGTGTGCCAATGCCATTTTTACAGCAGCCATAAAATGGCCTGTTTTTACTTTTTTTTTTTTGTATTAATAGCCATGCACTAATGTTTGCCATTAGCACGCAGCCATTTTTTAAAATTACCACATGAGCATTTACTGCCACCTATTTTGTAGGCAGTAAAGGTCTGATTCTAAAAAACATAATCCCGGCGTCAAGTTTACTAAAATTTTGATGAAACGCTAATCATAAATTCTAGGCGTTTTATAATTTTTAAAAAAGGGGGAAACACTTAACAGACTAAGTACAGACTGGACGATACTTGACAAACATGAAAATATAAGGAAAATAGGGGGAAACTACAATTTAAAAGAAAAGAAGACATAAAGGGTAAAAAACAGAAGGGAGGCTAGGGAGATCAGATTATTAAACAACCCAGGCGGACACTAAACCTATTCAGCATTCATATGCATCTTGGAAGAGGAAGCATTTTAGATTTCCCTTAAATTTATCTAAGTTTTGTTCAGCCCTAATATGAGGCGGTAAAGAGTTCCAAACTGTGGGGCACGTAGTTGCAAATGAAGAAGCCCGACGTGTACTAATAATTTTCAAAGACGGTATGTAAAGGAGATGTTGAGAAGAAGATTTTAAGGCTCTAGGAGGATCATGTGGAATGAGGAGCTTATGAATGAGGGCAGGTTCTACTGCCATCTAAAGGACCAATCGGGATGCACTTAAAAAAAACAAAATCGATGGGGGGAAGGACATAAGAACATAAGAATTGCCGCTGCTGGGTCAGACCAGTGGTCCATTGTGCCCAGCAGTCCGCTCACACGGTGGCCCTCTGGTCAAATACCAGCGCCCTGAGACTAGCCCTACCTGCATACGTTTTGGTTCAGCAGGAACTTGTCTATCTTTATCTTGAATCCCTTGAGGGTGTTTTCCCCTATGACAGACTCCGGAAGAGCGTTCCAGTTTTCTACCACTCTCTGGGTGAAGAAGAACTTCCTTATGTTCAAACAGAATCTATCCCCTTTTAATTTTAGAGAGTGCCCTCTCGTTCTCCCTACCTTGGAGAGGGTGAACAACCTGTCCTTATCTACTAAGTCTATTCCCTTCAGTACCTTGAATGTTTCGATCATGTCCCCTCTCAATCTCCTCTGCTCAAGGGAGAAGAGGCTCAGTTTCTCTAATCTTTCGCTGTACGGCAAGTCCTCCAGCCCCTTAACCATCTTAGTCGCTCTTCTCTGGACCCTTTCGAGTAGTACCGTATCCTTCTACATGTACGTCGACCAGTGCTGGACGCAGTACTCCAGGTGAGGGCACACCATGGCCCCGTACAGCGGCATGATAACCTTCTCCGATCTGTTCGTGATCCCCTTCTTTATCATTCCTAGCATTCTGTTCGCCTTTTTCACCGCCGCCCACATTGTGTGGACGGCTTCATCGACTTATTGATCAGAACTCTCAAGTCTCTTTCCTGGGAGATCTCTCCAAGTACCACCCTGGACATCCTGTATTCATGCATGTAGGCATTGTTCGCGCATACGGAGATGTCTAGGCACGTCTATGGACGCCTAAGGCCAGCATAGGCATGGTTTATGCCAGAAGTGGCCTTAGGCGTCTGTAGATGTGCCTAAATGTTTCTCATAGGCACACATCAGATGCCTTAAATATAAGCCTGTAAAACGCTGGCCTACATTTAAGGCATCTGTAGAAGAAAATAGATACAATTCTGGAAACGGCGCCTACCGGTGATTAATATGTGATAGGCACCCATTTTGCAGCCACATAATGCGGTAGGCGCCGTTTCCAGAATCAGGCCCTAAGGGCTCACTGCGCTAGCCATTAAGCACACAGTACTGTAGATGTGCCCATTCTCCACCCATGACATACCTCCTGTTAAAAAAAAAAGAAATATTTTTAGTGCGTAGTTAATGCATGCACGTGCTGAAGTTCCTTCAGGATGTCTGAGTGCATCCCACAGTACTCCATTTTTAGATGCAATAGGCATGTGTTAGTACCTAACAAACTTAGGCCCCCCTTTATGAAGCTGTGTTAAGGACTTTTATTGCGAGTAGCTGAGGTAAAAACTCCCGGCGCTCACAGGAAACTTACCCCCTCCTTTACAAAGCCATGCTAGCGTTTTTAGCGCCAGCCACAGCGGTAAGAATTCTGATGCTCATAGAATTCCTATGAGCGTTGGCGGTCTTACCACCACGGCTGGTGCGAAAAACGCTAGCGGGGCTTTGTAAAGGAGGGGGTTAATAAAAGGGCTCCTAAATCAACAAATTGTCCGTAAAAATGTTCCGAAAACTCTCAAGCAAACCTTGGAATTTCCTTGAAACTATGTACATGAAACTATGGAATGTCATGTACACAAATAGCCTGAATTGATTGGCAACCTTGGACACGGTGATCTGAACAAAAACTACCACTCAGTCCAGGCGTCTCCATCATGTTCTAAGCGTGTGAGTCATTCAATTACTTTTGAGAAGAGATGCTGCGTTTAGTTTATTACAATGAGACGTGCAATAAATACACTAGACAAGGTATCGGAAGCAAAGAGCTCTGCTTTGCTCCAGTCACCTTTCTCTTAGGGCATTAGAGGATGTAAATTAATCAGAGCAGCTTCCAATAACACATTAATAAAGTCCTTCTTTATCGCCTGCAGGAGGTGTCTGATTTATGGACTCTGGAGTGCTCTTCTCCAAGTGTATCATTTGTGTGCTGTTAACTTACATGAGCTGTTTGTGTCAGAAGCCAAAATGAGAAGCGGTAGACGGGCATGAGTAGAGACGGCAGATGTAAAACAGCAAAACTCTCTCACTGGCTCTGATTCACGCTCACGAAACCTATGATTTGCTGCTCTCAAGAACTCTTAACTCTTCCTCTTTAGATAGCAGCTTTTGGTCTCAAACCAGGCACCACTTTCCCCTCCCTGCAAACACCATCACTCCAGTGGATTTGCATGAGGGGCTAGGACACTGTCCTGTTTTCTCTCCCAAGGCTACCACTTAAAGCTTTTAACTGGCGGCAGCACAACCTGTCTACTACAGCTCAGTGACCTCACAGAGGATTTGCAGTGAGGAAGCATGAGTCTGCTCAGCATCCATGGGCCAGTGATACAAAGGACAAGGTCTATTGCAGATGTCTCTTCTTACAGGGTTGGGGGCTGACCATGTCCCTTCCTAGCTATCATGCTGCAAGAAACAGCTTGTAATGCAACAAAAAGTCCTCCTATAGGCAACTAGTGCACTGGGAGTTCATAACCAAAATTATTAATGAATAAATATGATAATAATTAATTAAATTAAATGTGTGAAGGATCCTCAGTTTACACAACTCACAATCAGGACAAGCCTGTAATGTGGAGTTGAGAGAGTATAACCCAACAAGGTTTTTCAATAGTGTAATATCCCTGGACCCGTGGAGGGGCATAATCAAAAGGGATGTCTAAGTCCGTTTTCGTCTAAGTCACAAGTCGTCCAAAGTAAAAAACAACCTAGGTTACATTTTCGAAAAATACGTCCAAAATTTTTTTTGTTTCGAAAATCATCTAACTATACATCCTGCTAATCTGATAGTCCAAGCCGCTAAATCGTCCATCTTTATACCACATTTTTGTCCAAGTCAAAAACGCCTAGAACAAGCCCTGATGAACGTGGGAGGGATCTGCAAAGTGATGGACTGAACACCCAGACATGGCACCTCAATAGTGAGGTACCTTACTGCTGTGAACTTCACAAAAAGGGTGCCATGTCTTCTCCTCACTACAGCTCACTTATAGGTCATGGTGAGCCCACCCAAACCACCTCCAGAATCCCCTAGACCCACTTATCTACCACCCTAATAGCTCTTATGGCTGCAGGAGCCACTTATATGCCAGTAAAAAAGGGTTTTGGGGGTGTATAGGGGAGTGCACATGTTTAAGTATCAATGCAGTGATTACAGGGGCTTATGGGCATGGGTCCTCCTCTCCATGAGTCCCTAACCCACCCCCAAGATGGCTTAAGCCACCTCTATGCTGGACGACTAGGCTTTCCTATATCAGGCTGCCAGGTGATGATGGTCTGGAGGCTGAATTTTAAAGGTATGATTAATATTTTTATAGAGGGGGGAGTCGGTGATCACTGGGATTGTGTGTGGGGGGTCTGTTTTATGTGTTCACAGTGCTTATCTGGTGACTTTAGGTGGGTTTTTGTGACTTAGACCATGTTTTAAATGGTCTAAGTCACAATGTCAAAGTTCCGTCGATCCTGGACTGTATAACTTTCGGTTATACATGCTTTACGACTAAGTCTAATCCGGCCCACGTCCCGCCCAACTCCCACCCTCGACACTCCTCCTGAAACGCCCCATTTAGCTTTGGTCATTCAGCGGCACTATGAAGGCCTAGGTCGTTTAGAAATACGTCCCAAACCTGTTTTTATTATCGGCACTTGGACGTATTTGGACAATGTTCGTCCAAGTGCCAACTTAGGCTGGTTTTTGGACGTTTTTCTCTTTCGATTATGAGCCCCATAGTGAATTGTGTGAAAAATGTACAAAAAACACACAAACAATAATTATACATCAATTATGATCTCTCCAGTGTACTATGTGCAATAAAAATTGCTACAAGATCCAAATCAATGGTGTTAAACTTTCAAAAATATGTCCTCCTCCGATGTTGAAAAGAGCGTATGAGATGTGATCTCCCAGTGCACTAGTTGCCTATAGGAGGAATTTTTGTTGCATTATTTGCTTTTTCCTTGGTATTGGGTCGGTTTTTTTGTGCAAGAAAGAGCTTGACATGCCTTTCACTGCCCTATAGTAACAGGGAACATACAACGTTTACAGATTCTCAGTTTTCCCTGCAATTCTACATTAACATGGAGAGAGAGCATGCCTTAATTCCAGTTGGCCATAAATACTTTAGGGGTGTGCAGGCCAAAAATATTCACTTTGTTTAGTTTCTCCCGTTGTTTAATGGGGATTTTTAAATTTTGGGCCTGGACTTTGTAACTGGCGCCATCGTCGGCGACCGCTTTGAAAGTGGCTGCCGATCGCGTGTCAGAATACAGGTACAGAATCGCGTTTCCAGTACAGGTAGGCAGCAGAAATATAGGCAAGGGTTTCCTGGCCTACATTTCCGGCACCTACCTAGGATGTACATCACATTATTCTTGTATTTTCCCATAGCATAATCTTTTGTCAACCGCATTGAACTAAGGGTTATGCGGTCTAGAAATTCGCTGTTATGTTATGTGAATCGCGCCTCCATAAGCACTTTAGGCCACCTAACGCTCTTCCAGCATTAGCCACACCCACAGTGGCATTAGGCAGCCTAAAGCACATAAGGAGGCATGATTTTGGTGCCAATTTTTTATGCGCCTTGAAACTTAGTTCAAAATATCATTCCAACCGCATTTTTTACTGAATTGGGTGCCTACCGGCGCCTATAAATTCACCGCTGGAAAGAGAACTCAGGCCTTTTTTTCTTTTCAGAGGAGGCATTGTTAACAATAGCATGCATTACTGCGCAATCAGTGCACACAATGGGATAGATCAGGGGCGGGCAACTCCGGTCCTCAAGGGCCGGAATCCAATAGGGTTTTCAGGATTTCCCCAATGAATATGCATGAGATCTATTTGCATGCACTGCTTTCAATGCATATTCATTGGGGAAATTCTGAAAACCCGACTGGATTCCGGCCATCGAGGACTAGAGTTGCCCATGTCTGGGCTAGGTTCAGTACATGGCGCCCAAAAATTAGAACACTCATTATAGAATAGAACTGAGTGCCAATTTCAGAGCCCAAATTTGAACTCTAGGAACTACACCTGCTGAAATTAGAAGTAATTTCCGGTGACCATAGAGCAGGGGTGTCAAAGTCCCTCCTCGAGGGCCACAATCCAGTCGGGTTTTCAGGATTTCCCCAATGAATATGCATAAGATCTATTTGCATGCACTGCTTTCATTGTATGCTAATAGATCTCATACATATTCATTGGGGGAATCCTGAAAACCTGACTGGATTGCAGCCCTCGAGGAGGGACTTTGACACCCCTGCCATAGAGCAATATAAAGGCATTATAACATTTTCATCTTTGTTTTCCATTCCTTTCCTGATAATTCCCTAACATTCTATTTTGCTTTCTTAGCTGCCACCGCACACCGAGCTGAGGGTTTCCAACGTATCCTCAGCGATGACACCTAGATCCTTTCCCCTGAGCAGTGACATCACGCAGCTAGAGTTCGTGTTCCTCTTTCCCACCTGCATCACTTTGAGAGAGGCCAAGATACTACCACAAAACAGTGACAGCTTTACCCATCACTGAGTTTGTTGAGGAGTTCACGGGCCATGACATTTACAGATGTCAGTTCTCTGCTTGCTGCTTCAGGACAATGAGTGTCACTGGAAGGAGTGCAATAAGCCAGCCCGCAGAGCTACTGAATGGAGGGAAGAGTGGCACAGAGGAACAGCTTTTGCAGTCTCTTTAATGCTTATGTGCTCCTTAATGACTTGTGCCTGCTCTGTGGATGAGATTGTTGCTGCAAGCGACAGACAAGCAATGTGATAATTACCATATACGATGACAGTGGCTGTTGTGCTCCTGCGTTTAGCGACAATATTCTTGGACACACAGGTGTAATTGGCCGTATCAGAGAGGCGAGCCTGCTTGATGATTAGGTTATGGTCAATGGTTATAAGGAAGTTGGAATCTTGGACTGGGTCTAGAACATCCTCATTCTTCAGCCACTCCACCTGATAAAGAAAGAGGGAATGTATCACACACAGATTAAAAAGGAGACAGAGAGAGGGAGAGGAAAAGGAAGAAAGAGAAATCGATAGAACTGGGTAAACAATTAGTAAGACTAGTGGAAGAGAGAAAGGATTAAGAAAAGAGAACAGGAAAAGAAAATGAAGGCAAAATGTGACATCAAAAGCAAAAGGCAGTGTGGATACAGAGAAAAGAAGAAATAAAGAAAGGCTGCATGGGAAAGTGTTAGAAGAGACAGGGTCACTGCAGATGGTAAGAGTGGAAAATAAAAAATACCCTAGAGAAAAGGAGAGCCTGGAAAAAAAATAAATAAATAAGCCAGAAGGCAAATACGGATAAAAACAACAATTTAGGACCTGTAAGTTTTCATTTTTAATAAACACCTACTTATGAAACATGGTACTCTCTAGAAGAAATCTTTTTCAACACTCAAAGACCTGCACACAGTTTCAAAAATGCTTAAAATGGACGCCTCTGTAAATGACTGCCATTATGGACAACTCACGCAAGAGGACCCATTCTGTAAAAACCCCCACCTACAGCATTAGACCTCTCCTTCTCCAGTAACCATAGGGCACAGGAAAGGCCAGTATGAGCCTTGTCCCGGAGGACTCATTCTGAACGTTCCAAATCCTCCCCCCAGTCATAGACTGGAAATGAAACTCAAGGGTGCAGACTATATTTTTCAGCCCCAGTTTTATACTCTAAAGGGTTAAGAGCTGAGCTGCTGGTGCACAGAGAACTGAACAGGTGTTGAGGTTAAGTGCATTATTAGGTGTCAAGATAACGGATCCAGTCACAAAATAAACACTTCTGCTGAATAATGAAAGCTGGCTGCTCTAATGCTGTGATAAATAGGAGCCTATTTATCACAGCATTAATGCATCCACCAGAATGGGCTAATTTATCTACCTCCTCCTTTCTCTGTAATTTAACTGGGTGTCAGCTACTGCAGGGACAGGAAACCCTCCATAAAGTACACTGGGGCAACAGAGGCAAATTAATTGTGTCCAAAGTCACTTCCAGCCAGTGGCGTAGTAGGGGGAGGCAGTCCACCCTGGGCTTCGTCTTGGTAGGGGCATGGCACCCATCTACCTCTCTGCCTCCCCCTGCTCCCCCACTGCCAGGAGCACGAGTGCTGCTTCTCTTCCCCCCGTACCTCTGTAACATTTGTGGCGAGAGCAGCAACCTGCTGTTTCACCTGTGTCAGCTCTTCTTCTGATGTCACTTCCTGGACCTGCGCCTAGAAAGTAATGTGAGAGGGAGGGCCCACGCAGGCGCGACAGCAGATTGGGGGTTGCTGCTCGCGCCACAAATGTTACAGAGGTATGGGGGAAGGGAAGCAGCATGCACACATGGCTGGGGGGGGAGGGAAGGAACATGTAGGGGTGGGGGGGGGGCAGAAAAGAGGGCAGAGGAGGGGCACCACCGCCCTGAGTGCCTCTCACTCTCGCTACGCCACTGCTTCCAGCGGCGTGCATCAACATAAGAACATAAGACTTGCCGCTGCTGGGTCAGACCAATGGTCCATTGTGCCTAGCAGTCCGCTCCTGCGGTGGCCCCCAGGTCAAAGACCAGCACCCTAACCGAGACCTATGTACGTTCTAGTTCCACAGGAACATGTCTAACTTTGTCTTGAATCTCAGGAGGGTGTTTCCCCCTACGACAGACTCCGGAAGAGAGTTCCAGTTTTCTACCATTCTTTGGGTGAAAAAGAACTTCCTTATTTTAGCAAAACAAAAAATTCTTATTTTTCTCAAAGCATGAGTGCCAGGCAACTTGGGAAATTTTCTCCCTCTGTAAAATGTAGCATAGAGAGCAATGAGGCACAGATAGTCACTTGTGTTTGGGGCTTAGCAGAGCTCCCATTTGTACAAGCGTTTAATTAATGTGGAATACTTTTCTAGATAAGATGTATATAATTAGATATTGTGATAGTAGAAGAAAGATGTGATGGCTGATATGTTGCTTTCAATGTTATATGTAAGAGCTTATGTATGTGCTTTTAATGTATTCCGCTTAAGTTTTAAGCAGAATAGAAATTTTAAGACAAATAAATATGGACTTATGCTAGCTAGTATTCTATAATGACAGTTGCTCACATAACGGCCATTACAAAATTTGTGCTTAGTGAGTGCATCATCCCTGCACCTAACTTTAGATGACCTTTTGCGAATTATGCCCTTGATATCTCATTTGGATATTTTGGACATGCTTAGTAAGACTGGGTAGATGCTCTCAAGGACTATAATTGTCCACCTCTGGGTTAGACATATGTGTGTCTGGGCTCTGGCTTGAGCAGGGAATGGCTCTCAAGGTCCCTGCCCGTCCTAGCTTTCCATGAATCCATGATTAATTAGCAGGCTTTTACTTAGAAAAACCCTAAAGTAGAAAGTGCCCTCTCCTCCTCCTCCCAGGAACAGTAATACCAACCTGCTTTGATTCCATGTTGGGGTAAAATTTCATTTTTACATGAAACTCAGGAAAGGTATGGAGCTGGTTGTCAGCATGGAAAAGAGAAATAGCTTGCCAAGAGAACCTCATACAATGCCTACTTACAATGCACCAAAGTCACAGCAAGTCCATGAGAATTAATTTATCACTGTTGATATACATGGAAACAATGCTTAGTTCCTAATGTATTGGCACAAATCAGTAAGCTGGGAAGTAAGAATCTAAAAGTTGAAAGGAGCACAGTACTCCCCCGAAATTCACGGGGGTTCCGTTCCAGGAACCCCCTGCGAATTTTGAAAAACCGTGAATACGGTTTTTCACCTGTCAAAAGGTAGGAGAGGCAGGAGAGAGCAGCTGGGGCGCTGGCGGGTGCAGAAATTCACTCGCAGTATGCTCCTGATTGGTGTAGCCTGACTTTAGTAACAGGAAGAAGCCGTCGGAGCATACCACAAATTAGTGAGTCCGCGATTCGTGAACCGCGAATTCGCAGGGGAACACTGTGTACCTAGAACAATGAAAGAGCACACACTCTAGCGATAACACTGAAAACATTTAACTTTCCACCTCATTTCAGTCCAGCTGGTTTCCTTCAAAAGGGAGTAAAATCCTGAAGGGTACTCACCTCCGCAGGTGGCACACCCTCAGGGGGCCGGCACTGCAGTAAGACTTCGTGTTCTAGCGGCACCTCTTTCCCTAGAGGCTCCTGGTCAAAGTTCTTCCTCAAGTCTGAATGAGAAACAGAAAAACTTACTCAGGCACAGCACACAAACGAGACGGTCAGAGGCTCAGACTAGTGAATGGTGTCCCTGTTCCGCATTTCCCCTCCCCTGTCCATTTTTGTTGTGTGCATTCCATGGCATTGTTTCAGCAAACGCTGTCGGGATACAGAGATCAGGTTTTCAGGTTTATTTAAAATTTGATTATATCGCTTATAACACTTCTAAGCGATGTACACTTTAAAATGGGGTACATTATTATAAAGTAAGAGTACATATCAAACCATACAAGGACCAACATGATACAACAGGGAAAAGGGATGAACTAAAATAGTTATAGTAAAGAAAGGAGTCTAGGGAAGCACATTTAAGATTGACAGGGGGAATCTCCGATGTCTCCTGAGTTCTTTAAAAAGAAGTATCATATATTAGATACTTAAGTGTGAAAAGCATTTTTAAATAAAAAAGACTTTAAGCTACTCTTAAAGCGACCTGCTCTTGTTCTTCTCTATGATGAGAGGGTAGAGTATTCCATAGCTGCGGAGCATAAATTGTGAATACTTCGTTTCTTCGAGTATTAATGACTTTTAGGGAGGGAATTACAAATAAATTATGGTCTGCAGATCGTAAAGTTCTCAATAGTGTTTTAAGTGTTTATCTAGGAATGCTGGTAAATTTGTTTGTCGCATTTTAAAACAAAGCAAAATGATTTTATAAGTAATCCAATGGGATATTGGCAACCAGTGTGCATCACGGTCATTTGAACCCTCTCTCACGCACACTGTGCCACATTTCTCACTCATTAGAACCACAGTGCCAGTGTATTGATCCTGATCACTGCTTTCAAGAGGCAAGTCTAAAAGGAGGAAAGCCAAGTGGCCTAATCAATAAGATCAATTAGGGCACACCTTCCTGCCTTGGGTAGCTGATTGTGAAACACTTTTTTGTTGGAAGGGGCCAAAAGCTCCGCCCTGGATACTGCTCTATACTAACTGCAATGCTATTTCTTCCATTCATTCTTCATATACACAAAATATAATCTTATTAACAATACATAATGGTAACCACATAATTAAACTACACAAAGCACACTATATGCAGATAAATTTTTAATTAATTATTGTTTATATTCTGCTTTTTTCAGAGGTCAAGGTAGATGACTTTAAAATATGCAAGAGCCACTAATGACTCAGATATTATGAAAACTAAATGTATAATAAGAATAAACACTTTCAATATTGAATTTGGTAATGTCCAATTATATAAAACTAGTACAGCATAGACCAACTCGATCAAATCAAAAAATGAAGGAAAAAGCTTTTTTAAGCCATTTTGGTGAGGCGGGAGGGCCCTTTCTAAGGCTTTTTCCTTCATTTTTTGATTTGATTGAGTTGGTCTATGCTGTACTATTTTATATCATTGGACATTACCATATTCAATATTGAAAGTGTTTATCTTATTATTTAAAATATGCAATGTCACCTCAGTAACTGCTACAGAAAACTCCCCTTCAGTGCCAAAGAAGTACATCAAGAAGTAATGCAAAACCCTGCAAAGAGCATAAGAATAGCAAAACTGGGTCAGACCAATGGTCCATCTAGAACCCTGTTTCCCTTTTTTTTTAAGGGGGGGTAACTTTAATTTTAATAAACAACACACAATGCACAAACTGTGAAGTGTTATGAGTTCTTCAATGCCTACTCTCAACACAAATCACTGCAAAAATACAGTAGGCAGTTAAGACAGTGATCTTCAATAATTTTTAAGTTGGGGCAGTTTTGAGGCCATAAAAAGCTGAAGGGGAGCCAACAAATATCTTTCTACTTGGGACCACGACACCAGCCAAAGTTTCTGGACTTCCATCCCCACCAGAACCCCTGCAGGAAACAAAAAAACCCACAAACTAAAAAGTACAATTGTACACAAACGAAACCCTAATATCCCAGACTCTGCACTCAGAACACCACAAGAGAAATAGAAAGATATTCTTTTCTTCCTGAACAGTCCAAAATATAAAAACAGATGTAAATTTTTAATATTGACATATTTCAATCACTAAATTGAAAATAAAAACATTTTTCCTATTTTTCTTATCTGACAATTTTATTTTTCTGATCATCTTGCTCCCTTTGTGCTCAATTCTGTTTCCAAGGCCTCCTTATGCATTTGCTGTTTCTTTACTCTCTTTCACCTTTTGCACTACATCCATATTTGGTTCTGATTTTCATATTCAGTTTTCATTTTTCTGCCTGCATCTCAAATCTACCTTTCTAATTCTTCCCCGCTCCTCTCTCCTCCATCCATGTGTACCATCTCTCCCTCCCCTCTCCTCCCCATCCATCCATGTGCACCATGTCTTCCCTTCCCTGTCCATGTGTACCATCTCTTCTCTTCCCCACCCCTGTGTCTATGCGCACTATATCTTCCCTCTCTTCCCCTCCATCCATGTGTACCATCTCTTCCCTTCCTCTTCCCTCAATCCATGTATACCATCTCTTTCCTCTCTTCCACCCATGTGCACTATCTCCTCCCTCTACTCCTCTACTCCCCTCCATCCATGTGCACTATCTCTTCCCTCTCTTCTCTTCCACTTCCCTCAATCCATGTATACCATCTCTTCCCCTCCCCTCCACTCACGTGCACCATCTCTTCCCTCAATACATGTGTATCATCTCTTTCCTCTCCTCCACCCATGTGCACTATCTCCTCCCTCTACTCCCCTCCATCCATGTACACCATCTCTTCCCTCTCTTCTCTTCCACTTCCCTCAATCCATGTATACCATCTCTTCCCCTCCCCTCCACTCACGTGCACCATCTCTTCCCTCAATACATGTGTATCATCTCTTTCCTCTCCTCTACCCATGTGCACTATCTCCTCCCTCTACTCCCCTCCATCCATGTGCACCATCTCTTCCCTCTCTTCTCTTCCACTTCCCTCAATCCATGTATACCATCTCTTCCCCTCCCCTCACGTGCACCATCTCTTCCCTCAATACATGTGTATCATCTCTTTCCTCTCCTCCACCCATGTGCACTATCTCCTTCCTCTTCTCCTCTACCCCCCTCCATCCATGTGCACCATCTCTTCCCTCTCTTTTCTATATCCATGTGCACCATCTCTTCCCAACTCCTCCATATGCACCATTCTATTCCCTCCTCTTTCCTTTCCCTCTATCTATGTGCATCATCTTTTCCCTCCTTTTCTCCTCCACCTATGCTCACCATCTCTTTTCCCTCCCCTCTTGCTTTCCCCTTCTCGCCATCCATGTGCCACCATCTCCTTCACCACCCCTCTATCCATGTGCCCCACCATTTCTCTCCTCTCTGGCCTTCCCATTCAGCATCTCTAACTTCTTCCTCTCTCCCTCCATATCCCACCCCACCCCAGTTCCACCAAATGACCGTTACACCTGTTTGCGAAGCCCCCACCACCACCACAAAAACTATGAAGATGTTGCCGGCATGGCAGTGATTCTCTAGTGCTGCCCATGACCTCCTCTGCATGGTTCCTTTGTCGTGATTTGCTCAGCCAGAAACAACAAGTTGCTTCACATGGAGGTAGACTGGAACAGAAGAACAGTACAGAGGAAGGACCCAGTAGTGCTGGAGAATCGGTGCCTTGCCAACACCCTCCTTGTAGTTTTTGAGTTGAGGGGGACTTTGAAACCCGGTGGGGAGCTATGAGTCACACAAGAGGTCCTACCAACAATTTTTTTTATTTTTTTTTGGGGGGGGGTTATGGCCCCCCTTGCACACACACCCTACCCCTGTTCTCACACTTATGGCAGATTAGCTCCTGAGAACCAATCAGCCCTATGGAGTGGGAATTATGTAGCTGTACTAAGCAGCACTTTTCAAAGGCTCAGAGGGTGAAGGAGAGTTGAGCAAAAGAAGAAAGCCTTGTGTGTCTCCATCCTCCCTTCATCCTTGTGTGTTGCTCTCCCTCCTTATCTATATATGCTTCTGTGTCTGCATGCCTCTCTTTCCAACTGTGCTGTCTCCCTGCTTTGTCTGTCTGCCTCAGAGACCAATGCAGGAGGACATGCAGTACACCTGGCTCAGTGAGCCGCTTCTACAATAAAACTGGCATGAAAAATTTGTACCGACATGCTATATGTAATGAGCATTCAAATTACTGCTGTGCTAAACACAGGGCAGTAATTTACAGCTCATTCAATGTCTTAGCAATGACTAGCTCAGGAAGGGTGATATATATATATATAAAAAAAAGAAGCTGGCAACTTGTATCAGCCTGATATCCTGATCCAACCAGAACCTTCCCTGCCTATCCCCCCCAAAATATTTTTAAAAAATATTTTTCCCTGGTAACTGGTAGTGTAGTGGTGCTCCTCCCTCTCCCACTCAACTTTCTTTACCCTGACTTCAAACAAAATTTAAATCCTTAGTGTATATCAGCACCTCCGCCCCACCCCCCGAGCCCATTCGTCATACCTTTTAACGAGAGGCAGGAGCAATACCCACTTGCTACCCACTCGCTCCTGCTTCCAATGCTACCATCTGTAAAAATGGCAATGCACCACCAGGTGGGGTCAATCTGCCATATAAGGATGAAACCAAGTGGGGCTGTGTACTGTCATTTCTGAAGATAGCAGTGCTGGAGGCAGGAGTGAGTGGGCATCCCTCCTACCTCTCATTAAAAGATATGGTGAGAGGGCTCAGGGGGGCTTGGGAAAGAGGTAGAGAGGGTTGCTGTTAGATCCAAAGGATTTACATTTTTTGAGAAGGGGAAGAGGGTCAGGAGCGGGAAGAGGGTCTCTGGACTACTAGGCAGTGACGTAGTAGAGGGAGGGGGGGTCTGCCCTGGGCGCCATCTTGCTAGGTGCGCTGGCAACCCTCATCTCTGCCCCCTCCCCCGGTGCATACCCCTTGCCTTTCCCCATATCTTTTTAAACTTCTAGTTCAAGTTCAATTTATTTGATATACCGCTAATAAAACCAAGGTAAATCTAAGCGATTTACAATAAAATATAATAACAAAAATGAGTAAAAATAAAAAGAGTGGGAAACAAAATTTGACAAAACACAGACAGACGATCAACTGGTTATAGAAACATAAGGAGAAAAAGGGATAGGTAAGTTACCATAAAAGCAAAAAAGGTTGGGGGGAGATACCAGGGGGGTAAACAAGATAGCGTCTTGGTAGTAGGACGCGGTGACTGCAGCTCCTGTTCGATATTGAATTTTTTCAAACGGCTCTCTCGAGCCTAAAACCATGCCTAAAAGAAGAGATAGAGCGGCGGTAGCCCGACCGCAAGAGCCTACCTTAATGCGACAGGGAATGATCACCAGCCTCTTCTCGTCTTCGCCTCGGGGCGTTCCTGTGGAGCCTGACACGAGGGAAGCGTCGGCGCTAGGGAGTGAAATCTTGCTCAGCCCCGCGGGACCAGCACCTCCTTCACAGCCGGGTGAAAGGGGAATGCCGTCCGCAACGCAAACAGCGGAAGAAACGCTGTCTGCGGAGCTATCGGGCTTGCGGGCTCCCTAGGACTCCGCGGCCGGACTATCTACACCGAAGGAGGCTACAGGAATTTCAGCAGTGTGAGGGGAACTGCCATCTCTTCAACCTCTCGAGAGACTTGCTGAAATCACTTTGGAATCTATTTGGACTGCAATGGTTTCCCTCCATAACAGGGGTCTCAAACGCGCGGCCCAGGGGCCACATGCGGCCCGCCAGGTACTATTTTGAGGCCTTTGATATGTTTATCATAATCACAAAAGTAAAATAAAACAGTTTCTTGATCATATGTCTCTTTAGCTATAAATTACAATATTATTATTAAGACTTATCCAAAAGGAAAGATTTATAAACTATAAAGAGTTTTACCTCATGCAAAATTGTCATTTTTAAAAATAAAACATTAACTATTTTTTCTGCGGCCCTCCAAGTATCTACAAATCCAAAATGTGGCCCTGCAAAGGGTTTGAGTTTGAGAAGGTATGTCTGGGAATCTCACCACTTGTCCAAAATCAAACAGTGAAAATGAAAAAGTTTGAAGAGGATTTGAAAGTTCAAAGGGAGAAAATTAAAACCTTAAAACAATCAATGCAAGGAGCTCAGTCTTCTACTTCAATCATTGAAGACAAATTGGTGCTTTTGAGGAAAATGGAAATATGGAGAACTATACTAAACAGTTAGTTGAACTTAAGAATTTTGAATTTCCCAAAAACACTTACAATGTCCCCCAAAGAACTGTTTATAAATTTTTGAAAAAAGTCTTTAAATACCTTGAAGATGGGCTTCCACCTCTACATAAAATATATTTTAAACCTGTTTCTGTTAAAAAAAACCTTCCTCTTCAGAAGTTTATCAATCTAATGCTGATTTGTTAAGTCCTATAGATTTATCTAGAATTTTGGAGACTTCAGAAGAAGAAGTTGTAGTTTGAACAATGCTTCTAGTGACATTTGTATTTCTACAAGATTAGGAAGCACGTCTTCACCTATTTTTTAGGCTTAAAGAAGTCTCCTATATGGATGGCAAGATTTCTATATTTTCAGATGTCTCTAGAATGACACAAACAAGAAGAAAAACATTCCTAGAATTGAAAGAAAATGTTATACCATTGGGGGCAAAATTTCAATTGCGTTATCCTTGAAAATGTGTGATTTACTTAGATCAGAATACTTATGTTTTTATGAACCTTCCCAATTGCAGTTTTTTTTTTAAGGGAAAGGAGTGACAATGCAGAGTTCCAACTGATCCCAATTCACTGATCTGATTTGAAAATGTAGACGAGCTAATTTGATTTTTGTTAATTTTGCAAATCCTTTGATTTTCCATTCCCAATGGTATGTGAATTGTTTCTTCTTCTAATGTAGACTACTCAAAAGTTTGTATGAACTTAAAATTCGAAATGAGCATCTTTTCCATTGTTTGTTCAATGAGTTTATATTGTTGAAATTATGATAAACGATTAAATAAAAAATAATAATTTAAAAAAAAAAAAAAAGGTTGGGGGAAGGGAGAAGAAGAACAATATGGTAGGGAAAGGAAACATTTTCTATCCACATGAGTCAAGAAAACTAGAACGGAAAAGTTACGTGCAAAAGTTACGTGCAAATTTGCGGAAATTAAGAACAGAAAGCCAATGAGAAATAGTATGCTTTTAATTGCATCTTGAATGTCATAAGTGATTTTTCAGAATGGAGATAGCAAGGCAAAGAGTTCCAGAAAGTAGGAGCCATGATGAAAAATGAGGAGTTCCTGTGAAAGTCAAGGAAAAATTGTCAAAATGAAGTGACAACTAGAAACTGTTGTTGTGAAGAGCGCAGGGTTCTTTCTGGCTTATATGGGGCCAGTCACTTGATAAGATCTGATGAGAGAGAATATTAAATTTGAAAGAACACGATGGAACACTGGAAGGATATGCTCTAATTTTAGAAGAGGTTTAACCTGATCAGACTTAAAGCAGTGATGGAGTAATCTTACAGCGGTGTTCTGAGCTCATTGTAATCGGTGTAGTTGATATTTTGAGAGTCCAACATTGCTGCCCACATTGTCATCGACGCTCTCTCTTACGTCATTTTCAGGTCCTGCACCTAGGAAGTGACATCAGATTCACTTAATATAGTGATTCTCTAGCCGATTTTGAAACAGTGATTGATTCACTATCTTTATTGCATGCAAATGATTTGCACAGAGGTGCAAATCGTTTGCACAAACTCCTTGACTCAATCACTCAGTGAGCGATTGAGTCGGGGCAGAGCTCTGACAGTAGTGACACCGATGCGGACATGCTGCTCACGTCAGAGAAGTTAAAGGTATGGGGAACGAGAAGGGACACGCGTGTGTGTAGCGGGGAGGGCACCACTGTCCTGGGCACCTCTCACCCTCTCTATGCCACTGCTACTAGGAACACATTTTTTTGAAGTGGAGGTAAGGTGAGCAGTCAGGTTGGCTAGAAAAAGGAAGAGGTCTACTAGACCACCAGAGAATTTTTTTTTTTTTTAATATTGGGGGAGGGGGAAGGGAGGGGGGTATGGGACAAGGTGGAGGACAGCAGAAAGGGCAGCAAGCTAGGGAGGTAGAAACCATTCCAGAAAGCAATCAAGGATAATTTTGCTTGCTAGACATCCACTCCTCTTACCAACTTTTCTATGCTGACCATGATCTGGCAAAAGGTTTCCTAAATTACCCACACATCTAAAGCTTTTTTTTCCCCATTTTTCTCATGCATTTCAATGCAGTGTGTTTCATTGGCTTCTGCACAAGTTAACACCCACATTGAAACCCTTTGTGCATTGCTCAACTGGTAAAACCACATTAATCCTGCGGTAACACTTTCTGCATTGACATCTCAGTATCCCTCACCCTCTGCTGCCTGTGTCCTTTCCATCTCTTTCTATGTGTGTCTCTAACCCTCCACCCAGGTCGTTGCCTGCCTGTGCCTTTTTTCTGCTTTGCATATGGTTACCAGACATCTGGGAACCCCAGATATGTCCTCTTTTCAGAGGACTGTATGGGTGCCCGGAGGGATTTCTGAAACCCAACAGTTTGTCTGGGTTTTGAAAGGCCCTGAGCTTGGGGCCGCATCTGGAGGTCCTCTGCACATGTGCGTACGTCGATGTGATGGTGTCACATGCATGTGTGTGATGTCATTGCATCGATGTCCGCACATATGCAAAAGACATCCAGACAGGGCCCCGAGCTCAGGGAATGAGACTCATGGTTCGTGTGGAAGCGGTACTGAGGGCAGAGCGGGGCTAGGACAGAGCTGCGGCGGGGCCAGGTGTCCTCTTTTTTTTAAAGAGGGAATCTGGTAACCCTAGTTTTGCAGCAGATATAAGTTAAATCAACAAATTACCAGGGCAGATGCAAGACTACTGGGTATCCTAGATCAGTGTTTCTGAACTCGGTCTTGGAGTACCCTCTTGCCAGTCAAGTTTTCAGGACATCCACAATGAATAAGCATAAAAAAAATTTGAATATAATGGAGGCAGTGTATGCAAATCATGTTTATGTATATTCATTGTGGATAGCCTGAAAGCCTGACCAAGTTGAGAAACACTGCCCTAGATCAGGGGTCTCAGTCTCTCCTTGAGGGCCGCAATCCAGTTGGGTTTTCAGGATTCCCCAATGAATATGCATTGAAAGCAGTGCATGCAAATAGATCTCATGCATATTCATTGGGGAAATCCTGAAAACCCAACTGGATTGCGGCCCTCAAGGAGGGACTTTAAGACCCCTGCCCTAGATGAACCTCCCCTGCTGCCAAGCTGCACCTGCCACTGCCAGAACCTACCTCTCAGAACTCAACAAGACCACGGGGGAGGCCAAAAAGGTCAGCTAGCTTAAATTCCTTTATCTGCTGGAGAACTCACTCCACCACTTCCTCTGACGGTTTGGCTTTTGTGTCGGCAGGGAGGAAGGACACTTAGGGCAGTATGCACAACGTTCTGACAACACCGTAAAAAATACCATGCTGGGAGTGATTTTCTTTTACAGGGCTAAGCACACAAATAGCATGCAAATCATGTACTCGTTCCACTCCACTCAGTTTTTTATAGACCTCTATCATATCTCCCCTGAGCCATCTCTTCTCCAGGCTGAAGAGCCCTAGTCTCTTTAGCCTTTCCTCATCGGGAAGTCGTCTCATCCCTTTTATCCTTTTTGTTGCCCTTCTCTGTACCTTTTCTAATTCCGCGATCTCTTTCATGAGATGCGGCAACCAGGACTGCACACAGTAACAGAGGTACGGTCACACTATGGAGTGATATAAGGACATTATAACATTCTCAACTTTGCTTTCCATTCCTTTCCTTACAATTTCTAACACTCTAAAAAAGGTGCATAAAAATCAATGGCAACACACAGCAGGGAACTAGGTTACAAAGTTGTGTTATAAGGAGGGGGAAAAGTGTTTAGTTCAAGGGAGAGAAATAACACCTGTAAATTACCAGGACAATATTCAACATTTCTTTAAACACACTCTCCATTACCGGTTTTTTATACCCTAATCATCAGCACTGGTACCCAGATACCAGCCAGTGCCAAATATGCGAGTATAACTGTGTAGTAATACCAATCTGGGTACCGACCAATATCCAGGTAGTAAGGATAGCCTTTCTAATGCCCAGTGAGAAGTCTGAATATCACCATTAGTCAAGTATCTCCCGGAGCAGCCCAGACTCCACCCCCTACCACCCCTGCACTTTTCAGATAGCGCCAAGACCATTTCCAGGTTAAGTGCCACTGAAAATCCAGGGATGACCACTTGGCCTCTACATTTTAAAATCTCTACACATTCTTTTCAAAGGAAATAAAAATGCCTACAGAAAAAGCAGGTGCAAATTTCTGCAAGTGCATTCCCTGTGGGCATTTTTGAAAGAAAAGATATGCTTTACTTTCCCGACAATTAAATTAAGAGTCACAGTCCCGCTCCTTGTTTACAACGTTTTAGTTGTGGTTCGCACACTACTGTCTCAAGACTAAGATTATCTCACAGCTATCAGCCACACAACTTGAACACCCACATCCTATCAATGCTTAGCCTTTAGCTAGGGAGAATTGTCAAATTGTTCTGATAGTTATGTAGACAATCTGCCATCTTCCTCCATTTTGTAAGCTCTTTCGAGAAGGGACTGTCTTCTTTGTGACTCTGCGTACATCTGGTAGTGCTATAGAAATAATTATTAATAGTAGTAGTAGTATTAGATAGTGTGACCAGCAAATCAGGCCAATCAACTTGAGAACTTGGATGTACTTCCATTTCATGCAAATGCAACCTCTCTTCTTACTTGGGTAGATAAGTAGACACAATTCTATACCTAAAATTGGCTCAGAGTCTGTTCATTTCCCTGCTCTGTCTCTCTCTGTCTCCAAGATGTATGCACTCCATCACGTTTTTAGCTACCACCACTGCTGCTGATGGAATATTGCAGGTTTCCAGCACCGTCTCAGTAAAAATATATTTTCTCCCAAGCCACCAGCTTTCCAACTTCATACCAAAATGTCTGGGAGGTTTGTTTGTTTAGGAAAATGCCATCTTGTAGTGAAGCAGAACTGCCAAATTTCTCTGATCAAGGAAGGAGATTTTAGGCTACTCCTGGACTTCTGGCAATCCTATTCTAACATATTATAAGACATGTAACAATAATTTCAGTGAGTGGAATCGGAGGGGGGGGGGAAGGGGCAACAAATATCATACTTCTTTGGCATTTAAGTTCCAAACCAGGATGGGCCATAAGGTCTCCTCTCTGGAACAGGGTAACTTAGCAGCTCTGCTGAAATATGGCGCATATACTTGTTAAATGTTTGAATGTCTGTCACAGTAATTTGTTCCTTTAGAGACACCTTGATTTTCAGTAATTAAAACTGCATGGCATTCTCCATAATAACGAAATCAATATGTTTAACGTTTTAGTCCACACTTTCCTGGAACAGTGGCTAGCACACAAATTCTAGATAAGATAATATTTGTCACCAGATGGCGCTAAAGACAGTGCACAACACCTACTGAATTTCAGGTTCTAGTGGAAACAAGAACGGAAAAAAATATACATCTAAACTTTATTCACATGGCTTTAGGCTATAAATACAATGCAATAAAATCAGCAATGGTCCAACCTGTTGTCCCTGATAACATGGAACTAGCTGGTAGTCCTGTCTGAGATCATTAGGAGCGATTCGACCTGCTGAACCAGGGAAAGCAGTACAGGACAACTGCTGGCACAGTTTCATCTGAGTCACCCTATGTGCCACAATCTGAGATCTGGTTTCATCACAGGCCATGAAGTTGAGCGTGTGCATCACAAAGCCCAGAATGCAACAAGCAGGCACATAAAAACATGTTACAAGCCTGGCTAAGTAAGAGGAAAGATAATCTCATAGGTTTTCCCTGCCTTCTCTCTCACCGTGCTGTTATACAGCACAGGGCTCACTAAGTCTAGAAAGCACTGAACATGGCCTTAAAAGAAAACAGCTCATGTATTTGGGGGGGGGGGGGGGTTCCCCTCAAAATTTGGTGCCCTAGGCAGTTGCCTTTGTTTCCTCTGCCTAAATCAGGGCCTGCTACAGACAAGACAAACAGTACGTCTACCAGCACTGTACAAATAATTGGTAGTAGTAGTAGTAAGGTGGGAAATCTCTTATTTTAGCTAGCTGCTTTTGTGCAGATTTGGATCACAAGAAGAAGTTCTACCTGAATTCAAGAAAGCTTAGGACAGATACATAGGTTTCTATGGGAGAGGAAGGGATAGAAGATGGATGGGCAGACTGTATAGGCCATATGGTCTTTGCCTTCATTTTTCTATGTTTCTAAAGAGGTCTATATCTGGAATGTGAGCATTAGAGAATGACACGGGGACAAATTTGTCCTCGTCCCCACAGGAACTCAAATCCCCCATCTCATATCATCCCCACGAGTTTTGTTGCTGTCCCTGTCCCATTCCTGTAAGCTCTGCCTTAACTGCACAAGCCTCGAACACTTAGGATTTTAAAGTGTTTCAGGCTTGGGCAGATGAGGACAGAGCTTTCAGGAATGGAGCAGAGGCAAGAAAATAACTCTCCTGGACAGTAAAATGAGTTCCTACAGGGACTGTGAAAAATTTGTCTCCGTCTCATTCTCTAGTGAGCATGTGTCCGTAGCACGTGGATATGCATTGAACTGGGTAAACACCCCTTTTAAAGCCCTCATGTTCCTCCTGGTATGTTCAGAAACTTTTATGTGATTAAGTTGCTGAACACAGTGGTGTACCAAGGGGGGGTGGGGGTAGGGGCGGGCGGGAGGTCCGCCCCGGGTGCACGCCTCAAGGGGGTGCACAGCTGGCCACCCACCGGGAAATAGGCTGCCGCCGGGGAAAAGCTCCACTGCCGTCATCGGGAACAAGCCGGCCAAGTTCTCCCTTCTTTTCTTCCCTGCAGGGCCAACCAACTCTCGCCGCCTGACGTCAATCCTGACATCGGAGAGGACGTTCTGAGCCAGCCAATCGCTGCCTGGCTGGCCTGGAACGTCCTCTCTGACTTTAGAATTGACATCGGGCAGCAAAGAATTGGTCGGCCCCGCGGGGAAGAGAAGCAGGACAAACTCAGAGCCGGCCTGTACCCGATGGCGGCAGTGGCAGCCTTTTCCCCAGCGGCAGTGGCAGCATTTTCCCAATGGCGGTGGCATAGGGGAGGGGAGGGAAAAAGAAAGAAACAGGGGGGGGGACAGGGAGCCAGAAAGAAAGGGGGCAGGGTGAAACAAAGAAAAAAAAAATGGGGCATGGAGAGAGAGAGAGAAAGACAGACAAAGAGAAAGAAAGAAGGGGACAGGGTGAAACAAAGAAAGAAATGGGGCACGAAGAGAGAGAGAGAGAAAGACAGACATACAGAAAGAAAGGGGGCATGGAGAGAGAAAGAAAGAAGGGGGCAGGATGAAAGAAAGAAAAAGTTGGGGGAGGGAATGAGGTCTGGAGGAGAGGAAGCATACAGGAGGCTGTAGGAAAAATGATTTTATTTTCAATTTAGTGATCAAAATGTGTCCGTTTTGAGAATTTATATATGCTGTCTATATTTTGCACTATGGCCCCCTTTTACTAAACCGCAATAGCGTTTTTTAGCGCAGGGAGCCTATGAGCGTTGAGAGCAGCATGGGGCATTCAGCGCAGCTCCCTGCGCTAAAAACTGCTATTGTGGTTTAGTAAAAAGGGAGGGGGTATATTTGTCTATTTTTGTATAGTTGTATAGTCATCTGCCTTGACCTCTTTGAAAACCCGCGGAATATAAATGATAAGTAACATTTTCTCTGCGTACTGTGTGCTTTGAGTTTTTAAAATTTTATTGTTGGTAGATCATTTTGACTTGGCCACGAAGGTAAGGAGGATGGAGGGAGGGGAGCTGCTGAAAGACATCTAGTAATCCTTGCAGGCTTGACTGTGCAGGAAATTATTTTTGTAAAATCATGTTTTGTTATGTGACTGGCATTATTTAGACTTTAATTTCTATGAATGAATAGAATGAAAATGATATAAAATTACTTGCTTGTTTTTATGTGTGTGCGCTGAAGGAAAGTGGAGAGAGAGTGGGCTGAGGACGCTGAACGGAAATGGGGAAGAGAGAGTGGGGAGAAGACGCTGATTTATAAATTGACAATTCTACAGAATATTGTTTCTTTTTATACTTTAATATAATAAGTTCAATATAAAAGAATTCAAGGCTTGTGTGAATGGAATCACATGGTTTGCGGGGATGGGGACCGAGCTTATGGGGATTAGTCCAATAAAATGGTATTTTCTTATTTCTCATTATTTGTTTTATTTTTATTTGTTAATTTGTAAAGTGGTGATTGTTACGTATCAGTTTTTTCAAATTTACATCTACTGTCTTTATATTTTGCACAGTATTAGAGGACATGTATTACTGTTTTTGTGGTGTAGTTTTGCATTGTATGCATAGTCTGGTTTCTTGGCGGTTCAGTTTACATATTTCTATTTTTAGTTTGTGATTATTCCATATTGGGCGAGGGTGTATCTGTCTGTGTATATGAAAGGGACATGGCTTTCTGATAGCATTGACTGTATAGGATCAATTGACTGTACAGGATCTGGTTTGTTTAGTTTTACAATGTATGTGTTGGTGTTCTAGTGCTCACTGCAGTGTTTAAGATGCTGCCTTTTCGTAGGTACACTTGTTGTGCGATATGTGGATTGTTACTAAAAATCATATTTTTCATATAGATGGGGGGGTGTCATAAAATGATGGGCCCCGGGTGTCACATATACTAGGTACGCCACTGGCTGAACATAAACATTATTAGGTGAAAACACACATGCATGTACACACATATGCACTCCCTCCCCCCATTCTTGGATCTCATAATTCTTCTTTCCCTTTGGAAAGTAAACTAAAAAACAAAGAAACAAACCTTTCAGTGTAAAGACCTCCCTGTGAATGAAGGTTTAACAATCACAAGCAGAGCTAAATATTTAGAAAATCTTTTTAAATTTACAATTACACCAACAGTTCAAAAGCAAAGGAGCCTCACGTCAAGAAAAGTGATGACTTAAGAAGCTGGGAAGTTTATCCAACAATAAGTAACTGTACTGAAATTTCTTAAACACACTAGAAATGTTAAGGAAGTAATTTCCTAATGGTTAATAAGTGTTACCTGTCAAAGTAACATAGTAATTAACGGCAGTTAAAGACCTGAACATTCCATCCAGTTGGCCCTGTAATCACATGGATAACAATTTCATGACTGTCTTTTTTCTTTATTTCTGGGCCATAGACTTTAGAAGTCTACCCGGTATTTTCCTTAATTGTTGTAGAAACTTACTCCAGCCTATCCAAAACAATTTCCTTTGCAGGATTCAGACCATGAAAGTTTGCCTATTCATATTCTAGTTAAAGATCCTCTGTGCTCATCCCATGCTTTTTTGAATTCCATCACCATGTTCCTCTCCACCATCTCCCTTATGTTACTCTTATGGTTCCTGTGGTAGACAGTGCATGCTAACATTATTAATAGAGTTAATTACTAAGGAGGGTGGGGGGAAGTTATCAACCTGGGCTACCATTAAGAACATAAGAATAGCCTTACTGGGTCAGACCAATGGTCCATCAAGTCCAGTAGCCCTTTCTCACTGTGGCCAATCAAGGTCTCTAGTACCTGGCCAAAACCGAAAGAGTAGCAACATTCCATGCTACCGATCCAGGGCAAACAGTGGCTTCCCCCATGTCTTCCTCAGTAACAGACTATGGACTTTTTCTCCAGGAAATTGTCCAAACCTTTCTTAAAACCAGCTATGCTATCCGCTCTTACCACATCCTCTGGCAACATGTTCCAGAGCTTAACAATTCTCTGAGTGAAAAAAAATTTCCTCCTCTTGGTTTTAAAACTATTTCCCTGTAACTTCATTGAGTGTCCCCTAGTGTTTGTAATTTTTGACAGAGTGAAAAACTGATCCACTTAAAACCGCTCTACTCCACTCAGGATTTTGTAGACTTCAATCATATCTCCCCTCCGTCGTCTCTTTTCCAAGCTGAAGAGCCCTAACTGTTTTAGTCTTTCCTCATACGAGATGAGTTCCATCCCCTTTACCATCTTGGTTGCTCTTCTTTGAACCTTTTCTAGCGCCACTATATCTTTCTTGAGATAATGAGACCAGAATTGGACGCAATACTCCAAATGAGGTCACACCATGGAGCGATACAGGGGCATTATAACATTCTTAGTCTTGTTAACCATCCCTTTTTTAATAATTCCTAGCATCCTGTTTGTTTTTTTGGCCGCTGCTATTTTAGCACAGGTCCTATTTTATACAACGAGACTTGGGTTAATGGTAAAATAACCCATCTTAAACAGTAGCCAGGTTGAGAACTTCCCCTCATTAGTAAATGTCCCTCTAAATTTTTTACCTGATAAATCATAGTCAAATAGAAATTCAAATCTCATTTGTTAGAAAAGTATGTAAGAAATAAAAGACAATGCAAACCTCACAAGAAAGTCTATGTATTCAAAAATTCACCCTCCCAATCCACTTTGTGATCACCATGACTAAAAGAAAATCAAAATGCAGTTCTGATCTCATTATTGGTATGTTTTTTCATCTTCTTGTGTTTGGGATGATCTGACTGGTTTCAGAACCCCAGTCCTTTCTACCCCATTCTTGCATAACATAGCGGGTACAAAACCTGACTGAGTTTACAGGTCTTGCAGTGAGCTGGAAAAGAGCTGGCAATTCAGAAGACGTTATAATTCCAGCTCTACCTGCAGCAGAGCAGAGCTATTTTATAGGCTCACTGCATACCATCGGGGAACAGTCAACACTTACACGCTATCCGGATATAGGCTCGCCTGCTTTTGGTGGTTCCCACCGAGCTCCAGGCTACGCACTGGCACCAGTAATCCTCCAAACCAAACAACTCCTCCACCTGCTGCCGGGACACTTCAATTTGCACTTCACGCACCAACAAGCCTGCGAAAAGGAGACAGAGATGTGAGGGAGTGTGGGAAATAACATTCATCTTTGCACATAAAGCTCTGCTTTGAACAGGTCATAAGCACTCGTGTATATGTAGTAATATGAATGGGACATAATGTAAGGTTTAGTGTGCACTAGTGATAATGAATTGCACTTGTAACACACAATCTTATCTAGTTCTGTCAGAGTATGGGAACTCTCCAGTTATGCTACTTCTAAAAATAAAAATTAAAAAAATCACATAATATTGCAATTTTCAAAGCATCATACATGTTGAAAAGATACTCCAATATGGCCAACTCATAACTCAGTTTGCATGCAAATTGGAAAAAAAAATATTATGTGCATGTTAAAACCCCTACTTAACACACTATAGGTTCTCTATAGGTCACCGAGAATTAGGTACCGGGATGCTGTGTACTAAGTGTGAATTCTATATTTGCAATTACATGCATAATCACCCTTATAGAATCCTAAATTAAGTCAGCATTTATTTTATTTATTTATTTAAAACATTTATATCCCGCATAGCCAAAAATCAATGCGGGTCACAAAAAATGACATACACATGATTTTACAAACAAAATTCACTTTGTGCCAACATTTAGACGCAGCCACTTAAAGCATGTCAATGACTGGCGTAAATGTCCATGCCTAAATATAACAGTTGTGTGCATGACTGTCCATATTGTCTAACCTTAGCGCACAAGTGCTGGGCAAGCCCTTGACCCACCCATGCTCCTCCCATGTCCACACACCCCTTGCAGTGGTGCAATATAGAATTTGCATGCCAAGTCTACAGAATATAAACTAAGAGCAGTTACACATGTAACAGCAAATTGGTGTCAATTAGCACGGGGGAGGGGGGAGGAAAACAGGGTGGCTGCCCTGGGCCCCATATCTCCAGGATGATGACGAATAGCCGTCAACTTGGATATAAGATGTAAATAATCCAAGTGAGTGCATACTCTTCGCATATCTCGTAAGCCCTTATGTTTCCAACAAGGAGCAATCTCAAGACATGCCACAGAAAACAGGTGTAAAGCAAATCTATGTTCCAATTTAGTGAAGCCCGGAATTGGGGCATTCAACAAGTATCCTGTTTCTATGTTTCCCTCTTGTTTAGTTCAAGCACCCCCCTGGAGAGGGCGCCGGGGCTGGTCCCATCCAGCCTGAGAAGACAGAGGAGGAGGAGGCAAGGGAGGAAGAGGAAGATGAGACTGTTGCCCCATCCAACCCCCCGTGGGAGGCCCCCGTGGGCTGGGATGTCCTGCTTCTGAAGCCCCCCCCTCACCTGTACAAATGCAAGGAGGTTGCCAGCATGGCAGCAATTCTCAATCGCTGCTTCTTTGCCACGGTCCGTGCCCCCCTCTGATGCAACTTCCCATTTCTCTTTGGGTGGACCATGGCAGAGGAACAGCACTGAGAAGGCCTTAGGCAGTGGAAAAGAATCGCTGTCGTGTGGAAACCTCCCTGCATTTTTATAGGTGAGGGGGGCTTTGGATCCGGGTGGAAAGAAGGGAAAGACATTCCAGCCCAAGGGGGCCCCCTGGAGCAGCTGATTTTAAAATGAAAGAAAGGAAGCTGGATAGGAAGGTACTTGGCGGGTGAGGAAATTTGGGAAGGGGGTAGTGAGGAAAGGAATTAAGGAATTAATTTTTGACCTGGGTCCCAGCATGCCTAACACTGGCCCAATAATTGCTTGCTAAAGCCAATTAGCAGCTAATTTGTCAATTAAGTTACGTATGCAACTGTAGGTATTCTATAACTTACGTTTGTAGTTTTGCACACTAAGCATTAAATTGTGTGCAGAAGATTATGGAATGATGGGGCATAAAGGCAGTTTTATAACAGGGTGCTTACAATTACAGTATGCATATAAATGTACAGCAAACTGGAACGTATATGTGTAAATGGCAGCAAATTAACTTGAGAGACTGTGCAGGTACCGGAGGAGACCAGCTTGGAAGCAGTCTGCTATACCAGTTGTTGGGGCATGAGAGAGCTTGATGTCAAAGCATACCCTGAGGAGTCATCAGCTGGATGACACCATCCACGGACCTGAAATGGACACTACCGTGGATGATGTCACCCATATGTGAGAATAATATGCCTGGTCCTTGGAGAATATCGTACTTAACTTCTTGGAACACCCTTGACCCACTCACATCTCCCATGGCCTTGTCCCCCTTTGAGTTGTGCGCTCTAAAATTTTGGCACAAGTTTCATAGAATAGGATGCAGGGCAGATCTACATGTAAACCCTAATGAGTGTCAATTATTGATTGTTAATGGCTCATTAAATAATTTGTTTGTGCATAGATTTGGAACCTGCACCCAAATTTGGGTGACATATAGAATCTGGGGATTCGTGGATAATCCATCCTGATAATTTATGGCAGCAATTAGAGGATGTACAGAAAGCCTTGATCAACTCCCCCTATCTCCTGCTCACTAAATAATCTTGGGAAACTCATTTAAGCCCTGTGTGCTCAAACCTAACCAGTAACTTATTTGCAGCTGGGATACTCTATGAAAGTGCGGTACAAACAGATGGATGTATAAAATTATTATTACATTTCCACATATTTATATATGTACGTATTTATATATGTACGTATATATATAAATATGTACATATGTACATATGTAAATATGTATAACTTCACATATATTAACACTTCTAACTTTGGGGGAGGGGGAGTTTGTGCCAGTTATTTACACAGCCCTGTGCCTCAGAAGTATAGTCACTGTGAAAGGCCATGCTATGCTGCCAGTCCCTCTGAACAAGAAATATCCAATAAAGCAAACCATATTTCTAAAACTTTTATCTGAGAACTGGTGTTTGGTAATGTTCTAAGGCAGGGGCAGGCAACTCCGGTCCTCGAGAGCCAGAGCCAGGTCAGGTTTTCAGGATATCCACAATGAATATGTACGAGATGGATTTGCATGCACTGTCTCCTTGAGATGCAAATCTATCTCATGCATATTTATTGTGGATATCCTGAAAACCTGACCTGGCTCCGGCTCTCGAGGACGGGAATCGCCTACCCCTGTTCTAAAGGGTCTATTTTGAAAGTTGCACCAAAGGTTCCGCAGTTAACACAGGTTAATCCACAAAATTAACTTGCAGGAGTTGCAAAACCTCCACGGTTTCCCACACTTAAGGGAAAGGCAGCCACACCCCAGTGGGGAAGGGGGGGTTCACAGATTTTTAACCATATGTTAACAGCAGGACTGCTACTGTGGTTAATGACACCATGCTATTGGCTGCGCTAGCAGTTACCCTGTGGTAATGATCTGTGTGTTAATCACAAGATGTAGTCCCCCTCCCACCCTACACCCTCTAGTCCAAATATTCAGGTTAGGTGTTTAATTCAGCAATCGGTGATATTATCAGTTATTAACACAGCACTGCACTGATGTACACATTAAAACCTTACTAACATACTGCACATTTTTTAGTATAGGCCCCTAAATATTTCAAATGGCATAAATTAATTTTATTAAAGATATGGGATTTGATATAAGAAAATAGTTTTTTTTTTAGCCTAGGCGTTTAGGGCAGGGGTAGGCAATTCCGGTCCCTGAGAGCCGGTGCCAGGATATCCACCATGGAATATGCATGAGATGGATTTGCGTGTACTGCCTTCTTGAGATGCAAATCTATCTCATGCATATTTATTGTGGATATCCTGAAAACCTGACCTGGCTCCGGCTCTCGAGGACCGGAATTGCCTACCCCTAGCTTAGGGTATAACACCTTCTATAGATCAGGTGCATAGTTCAGGCTGATGGAGTTATTTATTTTTCTGTATCCTCTTCCTTGCCCATTATCCAGCCCCACTCTCTTTTTGTATCCTCTTCTTTGCACCTGTTATCCAGTCCCATTCTTGCTTTCTGTATCTTCTTTCCGACACTTGATATCCAGGCTTTCTGTATCCTCTTCCTACTCCCTGCTTTGCTTCCTGTATCATCTTCCTTGCACCTACCTATTCCCACTTTCACTTTCTGTATCCTTTCCCTTGCTTCTGTTATTTAAGTCCTGTCTTCTGTTGGTTGTTTTGCACACTATTGAGGACAGCATGTTTTGTTCCAAAGTTGTGGAATAATACTCCCCTTGATCTTCCTCAGGAGAGCAGTTACTCACTGCTCCATACAAAAGTCCAAAGTCTGACTGTTTAATAAAAGAATGTATCTGACCTTTGCTTACCATCTGGTGGCTACTGTTTGTGCAATGGGTTTTTGCACTGTAGGAGTGTTGGGGATATTTGAGACAGCTTAAGGGAATTTGGGGAGGGAGGAACTGGGGAAGGTAATGAGCTATTTGATATGTATTGTTCTAATGTCACTTTTATCCTTTATTGACTACTGATACTCACCCATGGCTGAATGAGAGACGCATGGAATTAAAACTTGTAGAAATATATTTCAATGAAGTACTTTTAAAAGTTTGCCGATATGTACTGTTGTGCTCTTGTTCCCAGCGTATTTTAATATCAATTGTCTTCCCCACCAGAGTTTGAAAGCATAATACAAACAGGACAGATGATCCATCAGCGAGACATCAAACATCCTGTCACTTTGTATTCATTACATATTCACATCATATGCTAATCCTAATAGAATAATTGACTCTTCCTGTGCTATTCAATAGGTAGCTTCCCCAAGGGAGAAAAACATGCACTGCCAGATGCAACTGCTTAACCTATCGAGAAAGGAGAAAAAAACAATGTTCCCTTCTCCAAACACTCCCCTTACCACACCCATTACCACACGGCAAGGAAAGACAGCTGTTGTGAGAAACCACGAAGAGTGATCCGATAACGCCAGCTGCTAGGCAGGTATTCTCAATCTCTTAGCCCTCCATATCCCCCAATAGACTGCTTTACTTTGTAGACAAGGACTATGGCAAAGCTATTTTAATTCACAGTACCCACAATTCCCATCCCTCCCCCACCACCACACTACCAATGCTGACCAAAATTTATGATACTGAAGGTTCCAGGCCACTGCCAGCATTTGATACAGTGAGGACTGACAGCCTGTGAATACTCCCCAGCAGTCTATGACCTACCTCACAGTTCAGGCAATGCAATAGTCCCCTATGAATTGGAAGGGCTTTCCAGTATAGCCATGGGAAGTTTCAGCTGAGCACTCCAAAATATAAGCCATACATGAGATTTTTCTTTTAAAAAGGTTAGGGGTTATTCTTGCAATTTAAAATTGTGATCCGATTAACTTGACTGGCACAAAAATCTCTTGATGTTGGGCACGGCTTACTTCAGTGAGCCCAAATCATGATTTTTCCAATTCAGCTTGTTATAGGTTTCGGACTCCTTCATCTAAAACAGGGGTCCTCAAATTATGGCCCGCGGGCTGGATACAGCTCTCCAAGGTCATTTACCCGGCCCCCGCTCATAGGTTTACTGTTCATGTTCCTAACCATTGCTGACCTGCTCCATTGTGGCTTTCTCATTATAACGCTCTGCAGTTCTCACCGCTCCTCAATGCGCACTGCCAGTAACCCCCTCACGTGAGCTGGATGGCTAGACACACAGTGCTGACATCACAATTCCATGCCATGTGACCCATCCGCTGAGCGCGTGGGCTGGTGCGCATAGCCCTGCTGCCGCTGGGAGTCTTTCTTGGAAGTTCGGTACGGCTGGCGGAAAATTTTTGGCATTAGTAAGTTGCTGGATATTTGGACTACTTTGTTGCAGGGGTTTTGGTAGTACTTTACTGAACGTTCCAAACTTCAGTATGTTGTTTCAGCTCTTTTTGTGAATTCCAAACCTCATTCTGGCGCTCCAGTAGCTTTTCTCAGTATATATGAAGCCTAATGCTGGTGCTCCAATAGCTTCTCTCTGTGTGTTCTGGCGTTACCATCTACTTCTTTCTGCAGGTGTTTTAGAGTGCTTTGTTGTGATCCCCCATTACCATCTGTTAGCTTTTTGCTGCTCTAGGGTCATTAACGTCGGCCGGGGAGACGCAGTGTAGTGACGCGTTGGGGCCGAGCCACCATCACTATGCTGAGGCAGACAGGTAGTAGCCAGGCCCAGAACAGGGCCCTCTACTCGCCCTCAGTTACTAGCTGCATGCACAAAAGCAGGCCAGCAATGCCACACATCAGGCCCTGAGCTCAGGCCAGGCCAGCAGGCCAAAATCGGTCAGTTGTCCACACCCTGGGCCTGACCAGGTGCATAGTCCAGGGTGTGAGCAACTGACCGATTTTGGCCTGCTGCCCTGGCCTGAACTCAGGGCCTGACTAGCGGCATTGTTGGCCTGTTGTTGTGCAGGCAACTAGTTACTGAGTGAGAGTAGGGGGCCTTGCTCTGGGCCTGGCTACTACCGGTCTGTCTCAAGGCCAGGGCCTGACTGGCGGCATTGCTGGCCTGGCTACTACCAGTGACAAACATGGAACTGGACATTGACTATCCCATCAGCCAAAAGCAAGCCCACACTTCCCACTGAAATACTGGTAAGTTTATGTTGATTAAAATTGTTTATTTTAAATATTGTATTCTTCTTTCATGTTTTGTTTTTTTTGCACTACAAATAAGTTATGTGAGGTGTGCCCCCAGTTTGAAAAGTTTGAGGACCCCTGATCTAAAACAACAGTTCAGAGCTGTGAACAGTCAATGAGAGAAGGAATGAGATCCAGGCATAATGCTAGATATAGCTTGATATAGTTTTGTAAATTTTAAGCAAAATGAGAAAGACAAATGTGTGGGATGGGTGTCGTAATTGAGGGAAGGAGGATTTAAGGTGCTAGACTCTAGAACGTACTTGTGAATGAATAAGACAACAGATCAGAGCACTATAGAGAGAACAGGATAAGATGAAATTTCAGCAACTAACTAACAAAACAAATGTGATGAAAATTTGTTTACTCCACATGCAATAAACTGATGGCATGCAAATTAATTGCAGTATTAAATGATAATGTGCTGACAGATTAAAATCAAAAGAATACTATGGGGTCGAATTTTACAAAATGGGGCCTAGAGGTAGGCACCACTTACATGCATCAAAGGCGTCGGTATGGCAGTTAGGCTGCACGGAGGACGTACATGTAGCCGGAGCATGGGTGTGCCACGGGCATGTTTCCCAGTTTCATGTATAGTGTATAGAATTCTACGAAATATGTGCATTGATTTACATCTGCCATTAACAAGGAGTAAGAGGGCATGCCTACACATGGGCACGCCAACCTTACATAACATAACATAATATAAAAGCAATTTTTGGACCGCATAACCGTTAATTTCTATGCAGTTAACAAAAGATTAAATAATAAAGCTACAAATGGGTGAAGGAATTTGAAAGTTTGCAGTTAATTACACATACATTTTTAATCATTTCCTAAAATGTAAATAAGAAGCAGAGGATGATAATAGATGTTTGAACGCCTTATTCCAAGTGGCAGCTTGATAGGAAAGTGTGCGCTCATGATATTTTTTAAATTTACAACCTGAAACTGGTGGAAATGTAAAGAAAGGATCCATTTTGTGCTGAAATATAAAACGATTTAGCCAAATATTGCGGGACTTGACCTAGAAATACTTTATAGTAAATGCAGCTAATATTCTATGCAGTGGCGCAATAAGGGACCATCATGGTGGGAGTGCCGGCACCCTTTTCTGCCCCCCCCTCATCTCTTTCCACTCCTCACCCCATCGCAAACATGCCCCCCTTCCCTTCCCCTGTACCTCAAGATGTTCACCGACATGAGTAACAACTTCAACGTGCTCCTTGCGACCGCGTCGGCTCCCACCGACATCACTCCTGGGTGCCACTCATACAAAGTGACGTCAGAGGGAGAGGCCGTGGTCACGAGAAGCATGTTGAAGTTGTTGGTCATGGCAGTGAACAACTAGAGATTCAGAGGAAGGGAAGGGCGCACAGGTGGCAGAAGGGGTGAAGACAAGAGCAGAGGAGGGGCGCCACCGCCCCAGGCACCTCTCACCCTCACTGCGCCACTGATTCTACGATGGAATCTTGGTACCAAGACGCTATTTTTGAATTGGTGGTAAGCACATGGCACTGGGGCGCCTAGACTGAGGCACCAAGTTCATAGACTTGCCCTTTAAATGCTTTATTCTATCTCATTTCCTGTCAGTGCACGAATCAATGTCTAATTCTGTGAATGAAGATTTCTCCACCACGGATAGGAGGAAACAGAAAGAGAACATTCCCCCACACAAGGCTACCTGATTCATGGCATTCCTGGCCCAGCAATCCAGAGCGTGCTCATCCCTAGCCTAGGCACCTTGGCAAAGGGCAGCTCTGGAACGCGTTGCCAGAGGATGTGGTAAGACCGCATAGCCTAGCTGGTTTTAAGAAAGGTTTGGACAAGTTCCTGGAGGAAAAGTCCATAGACATGGGGGAAGCCACTGCTTGCCCTGGATCGGTAGCATGCAATATTGCTACTCCTTGGGTTTTGCCAGATACTAGTGACCTGGATTGGCCACTGTGAGAACAGGCTACTGGGCTCGATGGACCATTGGTCTATTCTTATGTTGTTAAAGAATATCAGATGCTGTGGCACGCTGTCCACCAGCACCCCCTTTGACCTGTAATACTTACCTGGTACTCAAAAAGCATCCAGCAACATCCACTCCTTCACACTGCCAGCAATGTTTCAAGATGCACCACTATCGCATTGCAAGATGGAGGCTGGACAAAGAGGAGGCCTCTGAATGCCCTTCTATGACCAGGTAATTGCTATCGGTCCATGAAAGGGCGGGTGGATGTTGCAACATCAGAGACTCTCTACTTGAAATCATATGCTGAAGTGCCCAGGATTTGGTGGAATCAGCTAGGGCAGGGGTGTCAAAGTTCCTCCTCGAGGGCCGCAATCCAGTCGGGTTTTCAGGATTTTCCCCAATGAATAAGCATGACATCTATTTGTGTGCACTGCTTTCATGGTATGTTAATAGATCTCATGCATATTCATTGGGGAAAACCTGACTGGATTGCGGCCCTCGAATAGGGACTTTGACGCCCCTGAGCTAGGGAGAGATGAATTCCAGAAGAATGCAGATGGGAAGGCGAGAAATACAAGAAAGAAAAGGGGAAGTAAAACCATCTATGTTGCAACTGTGATATAAAATACTCATGAATCATGAGCACGTAAACCATTCTACTCTCTACGCTCTATTCTCAGATATCTCCAAGAAATTAATGAAAAACACTGCAGCAAAGCTTATAAACTCTACTCATAGAACACTTGTTACTGATAGAAAACAGAATAGAATTCAAACTATGAGGTGTAGCATTTAAAACACTATATGGTGATATCCCTAATAGCCCTCCGCCCCCCCCCCCCCCCGATCTAATGAACTATTAGGTAGATCTATGGACCAATGTAACGCTAACAACCTGATCTTACCATTCCCAACTTTGAAAGATTTAAATTGCAAGACATCTCACAACAAATCATTCAAATAGCAAAAGTGTGGAACCCACTTCTCATCGAAATTCGCACAACCATATTATACACACTATTTTGCAAAAATCTAAAAATATGGCTTTTTAAGAAATCCCTACCAGAGGGTGAGATTCAGACTAAAAATGTCACCCTAAACAAAGTCAATGTTAATGGCCAGTTGCTATCTATAATATATTACCTCAGACTGCATGTATAATTTGATAACTTTATGTAGCATGCATAGTTCTTTACAACATATTTAACTCTATGCAAAATTCTAGGTAACAATGTGTTGCCTGTAACCCACCTAGAACTCGTGAGGATTTGGCAGGATATAACATTGAACATAATATAACATCACTGTACTGGAGCAGACCAAAAGTCCATCAAGCCCATCCTTTTTCCAACAGTGGCCAATCCAGGTCACAAATCCCTAGCATGATCCCAAAAGAGTATAATAGATTTAAAGTTGCTTATCCCAGGAATAAGCAGTAGATTTTCCAAAGCCTATCTTAATAATTACTAATGGGCTTTTCTTTTAGGAACTTGTCCAAACCTCTTTTTAAACCCTGTTATGCTAACTGCTTTTACCACATTCTCTGGCAATGAATTCTGGAGTTTAATTAGATGTTATAGAAACATTTTATCCAATTTGTTCTAAATATACTACTTAGTAACATCATTGTATGCCCCTAGTCCTAGAACTTTTGGAAAGAGCAAACAAATGAGTCACATCTATCTATTCCACTCCATTCATGATTTTATAGGCATCTATCAAATCTCTTCTCAGCCTTCTCTTCTCGAAGATGAAGAGCCCTTTATCATTTTCATGGCTCTTTTCTGTATCTATTTTAATTTCACTATATCTTTTTTCTGAGAGGGTGCTGAAAGGTTCTCAGCCCAACCAAGAAGAAAATGATGTGGATATGGTTCAATCAAAAATCTGAAACAATATCAAAAACATAGAATGCTGTTTCTGCAAACTGGCACTTAACCAAATAAGACAACACCTTTTTTTCAGCTACAATGGCAATAAATAACGCTCAGAATTTAGGAAGTTGGGCTGAGAACGTTTCAGCATTCCGTCGTAAGATGCAGTGATCAGAAGTGCACACAATATTCGAGCTGCAGTCACACCATGAAGTGATAGAGAGGTGTCCTAATAAACCCTGTTTCGCTCACCGTTCATTTACTATTCATTCTTAATAATCTATTTGTTTCTCAGCTGCTGTTACACTGACTGAACAGAGGATTTCAAAGTATTATCAACAGTGGCGTTGCGACGGTGAGAGGTGCCCAGGGCTTAGCTTAGGGTCGGATTCTGCGACCGGTGGCGGTATCGGCCGGTGCCTCTGAAACTGGCACCGGTCAAGTGCCAATCATGCAACAGCACAGGTTGCAGAGTCGCCGCTATGTGAAACAGAGGTGCCAGAACTGTAGGCCAGTGTTTTGAAGGCCTACATGTCCGGCGCCTATGGTTCATCTGAATCGCAGCTACGGAGTTATATATGGACACCTAAAGTTATTTCCTGCGTTACCCAAGCCTTCTTCAACCTTAGGTGCCTCCGTAGCCACAATTGTGGTGCCAGTTTGCTTGGCCAACAAACAAAAGAGAAAAAAAAAGGCAAGGAAGATATCTTATACAACCAATATGAGACCTTTATTATGAAAATGTCCAAGGATCCAAGTTTCGGCATCGAAGGATGCCTTCATCAGAGGACACTGGGACTTAGTCGCATAAACCTATAAGGGGCAAGCCACAGCGGTGCTTGCGGCTAAGTAAGTTGGCGTGCACTCCGGAAACTGAAAGCGAAAGCCCAGTTTGCTTGGAAGGAGGCTGCCCGAATTCCTACGGCGGGCTCCGTCTGGCAGTGTTCAAGACCTAGTTAAAAGCCCACCTCTTAGAGAATGCTTTAGACTCCTAACTCCTCTCACCTTGGGTTCTGCATCCTCTACCACTATGTCATGTCTGTCTGTCCAAGTTAGATTGTAAGCTCTTCCGAGCAGGGACCATCTATATAATGTCAAAATGTACAGCGCTGCGTACGCCTTTCAGCGCTATATAAGTGATAAGTAAGAGTAGTAGTAGTAGCAGTTTGGGAGGCGCCAGCAGACTAGATTTGGCCTTTATCTGCCATCATGTTTCTATGTAGTGCATATTTCATGCCTAACTTTGAGTGCAAGCACTTACGCCTGCCAAAACTGGTGTAAATGCTTGCACCCAACTGATGCTGATGCTAGCGTTCAAATCCTTACACGACATGGTGCTGGGCTACATTTTGACTAAGCTTCCTCCGTATGTACCCAACAGGTCCCTCCACTCTCAGGATGAAATACGCCTCAAAACACCTTCTAGTTGTGCCCTTCAACTGCAAACCACCAAGCGTTCCTACTCCCACTTCATATCAAGCCATTGGACTCAGCTGCCTCCACAGATCAGATCCCTTGAAGGACTCCTCAACTTTAGGAAAGCAATAAAACCTTACCTCTTCACCTAATTCCCCTGCCCATGACCGATGGATTACAAAGAATTGTTTATTGGTACTAGTCTAGTCTTTTATCCTCAGTACTACTAGATCCTCGGTATGTGTCGCATTAGGATAAAAGCTTGTATTGGAAAACCTTGCACTGTAACTAGCAAATTTAACCTGCAAACTGTCTATTATGTATATTGGTATTAGATCCCTAGTATGTGTCGAGTTAGGATAAAAACTTGAAACAAAAAAAACTTGTACTGCAACTATGGCAAATTGTAACCTGTTAAACATATATTCGAAACAGAAAAGATTCTGGAAGACTGGAAAGTGGCGAATGTTATGCCGATCTTTAAGAAAGGTTTGAAAGAAGATCCGGGAAACTACAGACCGGTGATTCTGACTTTGGTACCGGGAAAGATGATAGAGGCACTGATAAAGGACCGTGTCATCGATCACCTTGACGGACACAAACTGATGAGGACCAGCCAGCACGGCTTCAGCAAAGGAAGATCTTGCTTGCCAAACTTACTGCACTTCTTTGAAGGAGTAAATGGACAGATAGACAAGGGTGACCCGGTTGACATCTTATATCTAGATTTTCAAAAGGCGTTCGACAAGGTTCCGCAAGAACGTCTACTTCGAAAAATTGCGAGCCATAGAATCGAGCGTGATATACTCAAGTGGATTAAAAACTGGTTGGCGGATAGGAAGTAGAGAGTGGGGGTGAATGGACAATACTCGGACTGGAAAAGCGTCACGAGTGGAGTGCCGCAGGGTTCAGTGTGCGGGCCTATGCTCTTCAACATATTTATAAACGACCTAGAAATTAGCATGACAAGTGAGGTGATTAAATTTGTGGACAATACAAAGTTATTCAGAGTAGTGAGGAAATGGAAGGATTACGAACACCTACAAAGAGACATAAATACGCTTGAGGAATGGGCTGCGAAATGGCAAATGAGGTTCAACATGGACAAGTGCAAGGTGATGCATATCGGTAACAAAAATCATATGCACGAATAAAGGATGTCCGGTGTTATACTCGGAGAGAGTTCCCAGGAAAGAGACTTGGGAGTACTTGTAGACAAGTCAATGAAACTGTCTGCACAATGCGCGGCGGCGGTGAAAAGGGCAAACAGAATGCTAGGAATGATTAAGAAGGGGATCACAAACAGATCTGAGAAGATTGTCATGCCGCTGTACCGAGCCATAGTATGCCCCCACCTGGAGTACTGCATCCAACACTTGTCGTCATTCATGAAATAGGACATATTACTACTCGAAAGAATCCAGAAAAGAGTGACAAAAAATGTTAAGGGACGGGGGGGAGGTGCTGTACAATGAGAGGATAGAGAAACTGGGCCTCTTCTCCCTTGAAAAGGGAAGACTGAGAGGGGACATTATCGAAACATTCAAGATATTGAAGGGAATTGACTTAGTAGAGAAAGAGAGATTGCTTACCCTTGAAACAAGAGGGCACTTGCTAAAGTTAGAAGGGAAAATATTCCGTACAAACGTAAGGAAGTAGTTCTTCACCCAGAGAGTGGTAGAAACTTGGAACTAGAGAATGACATGGTGACAAAATTCATCACCGTCCCCGTCCCCGTGGATAACCGCGGGAAACCATCTTCATGTCATTCTTTAAGGAGAGAGGGAAGAATCAGAGTATGAATGGCCACAACCACTGACCCTCAAGCTTTGCTTTGAAGAATGCTGGTGTAGAAGGACTGAGGTTGAAATAGACACTAGAAAATGACATGGGATTATTTCCCACGGTTATCTGCGGGGATGGGAACAGTAACAAATTTTGTCACCGTGTCATTCTCTACTTGGAACGCTCTTCCGGAGGCTGTTATAGGGGAAAGCACCCTTCAGGGATTCAAGAAAAGGTTGGACAAGTTCCTTCTGGAACAGAACATATGCAGGTAAGGCTAGACTCAAATAGGGCACTGGTCTTTGACCTAAGGGTCTCTATGTGAGCGGACTACTGGGCACAATGAACCACTGGTCTGACCCAGCAGTTTCACATCTTATGTTCTTATGTTAACCTGTAACCTGTTCTGAGCTCTTTGGGGAGAATGGGATAGAAAATGAAATAAATACAGTTGTACCTCGGAATCTGAACATCCCAGAACTCGAACAACTTGGAATCCAAACTTTTCTTAAAATTAAATTTTGCCCTGGAACCCAAACGCTGCTTTCGAATCTGAATGTATGGAAACTGCAAGCATTGCTCAGCCCAAAGCTTCCCCTCTGACGCAGCTTCCTGTTTCCGCCTAGGAGGGAAGCTTTGGGCTGAGCACTGCTTGCCGTTGCTGATCTTGCTGCCTATGCTGGCAGGGGCCTGACCTTTCTGTCTATGCCGGTGGGGCCCCGATCTTGCTGCTTCTGCCAGGGGACCCGATCTTGCTGCCTCTGAATTTGTGGGACCACGGAATGGATTAATACAGTTTCTATTATTTTCAATGGGATAAATTGTCTTGGAACTTGAACGAGGTTCTGGAATTGATTAAGTTTGGATTCCAAGGTACCACTGAATATAAACAACAGTTAGGCATGAAAAATTCAGGTATTCTATAGCATAATGCTTAATTTCTGGGAATGTCCCTATCCGACCCATGTCCTTCCTAAGGCCACACCCACTTTTGAGATGCATATAATGAAATTTAGGCAACAAACCAGCAGATCAATGATTATAGAGTGCCCAAAAAGATGTACCATATGAAATTTATTTGCTGCATAAAATCATAAATAATTAAATAATTAGAAGTCCAGCATGGCCATGTTTCGTCCTTTCAAGGGCTGCATCAGGGATCTTGTGAAGCCATGTTGGGCTTGTAATTATTTATTTATTCATGAATTTGTGTGTTGAATAAATTTCTTATGGTACATCTTTTTGGATGCTTCATTGTCATCAATTTGCTAATTTGCTGCCTACTCTGATCTTGTGGACCAGTTGCTCATTTGTTTTTTTATAATGAGATTTAGGCATGCATATAACTCTAAAGGGCATAAGGCAGATTTATACTTAAGTCCTAATTACTACCAAATAAGTGCTTGTTAATAGCAGATAAATACACCAAAGCCCATAGGAACTGAATGGAGGAGGAGTGTGTGGCGCAGTGGTTGGATCTATAGCCTCAGCACCCTGGGGTTGTGGGTTCAAACCCCGCGCTGCTCCTTGTGACCCTGGGCAAGTCACTTAATCCTCCGTAGCTCCAGGTACGTTAGATAGATTGTGAGCCCTCCGGGACAGAGAGGGAAGATGCTTGAGTACCTGATTGTAAAAACCGCTTAGATAACCTTGATAGGCGGTATATAAAATCCTAATAAACTTGAAACTTGAATACATTTACCACAGCAGCATCGCTACCATGGCTTTGTACAAAGGGCTCTTAATTAGTTTACGCATGGATCTGAGCGACCTATACAGAATCCAGGGGCTAATGAGCAATTTAGCATCATGTGGCTATAGTCTGGGTTGTTCCTGATCATGATAAATATGTAACATCAGGAGCAGTGATCTTAATAGAACTACTGTATATTAAAAGGCATTCTAGGATGTCCACTCAATACTTCTCTCAGGCACTTACACTGTGAACCCCTGACACCAAGTACTCCATTATATGTGGGGGATAATTCTATAAGGAGCTGTCTAATTTTAGGCATTCAGAACCCATATATATGTTGGTATTCAAGTCATTTATTTGCAAGTTATTAACTACAGTAGAACACCGATTATCCAAATGTTGATGTCCAATTATCTGAATTGCTTTGGGAGACTTTCCCCTACTATCAGCATGCCTCCTACAAGAGAAGAGAGTGTTCTTCCTCTCTCCCCGAACAGACATTATCAACCCCCCACCCGGACCCAGAGGAAGGACTCTAGACCTACTGTCAGCACATCCTCTACAAATAGAAGAGAGCGCTCCCTCTCCCTCCCTGGACAGACAGGTACGTTAGATAGATTGTGAGCCCACCGGGACAGAGAGGGAAAATGCTTGAGTACCTGATTGTAAAAACCGCTTAGACAACCTTGATAGGCGGTATATAAAATCCTAATAAACTTGAAACTTGAACACTACCAACCCCCCTCCCCTCCTGCTGGAAGTCTCGGCAGCTATTTTCGTCACTGTAAAAGCATAGCCAGTAGCGAGTGGGAATCGCTCTTGCCCCAGCGCGCCGCTAGGCCACTAGAGAAACTTTGTAGGCCTGGGGTCTTTCCACTGGGTTCAGAAGGGGGGTTGTGGTGTCTTTTCGGAGAGGATTTGAAAACGCTGCCTTTTCTTGAGGGGGGGGAAGCACTGCCGTTATTTTTTAACGGTTATTTAATGTCCAATCATCCAGATTTTTCATTATCTGGACTGCTCTCTGCCGAGGTTAGTCCGGTTAATCGGTGTTCTTCTGTATGTACCAGCTAAGTGGTATTCTGTAAATACACTCCAAAATTCTAGTGTATTCTTTGAAAATGGGCATTCACATAAAAGGAGTTAGTTATAATCTACGTGAATTCTTTTTCAATTTAAGCATGCACATTTATTGATTGTACCTAAAATATGGGCATGTCCTTAGCCCCTAATGCTAGTATTCTATAAAGAAAAGTAGGTGCCTGATTTTCTTTATAGAATAGGTCCAATATGCAAGTTCTTGTCACCTAAATCTACTTATGACATTTATACTCTAACTCCAGAGTCCACCCTGCTGAACTTTTACCTGTCACCTCATCCAAGCTTTCCTTAGTGATGTGCTCGTTCTGGTTGACCCACTCGCCATTACACTTGAAGTAGATCTGGGTTGCTGGGTTGGCTTTGCAGATCAGCTCCACTGGCTTATTCTTTACAATATATGCATCATCTGGTTCCAACAGGAAGTGAGGGAGTGACTCAGCAGGGGCTGATGGGAAGGAATCGGGAAGTACATCGCTATACTCGCTTCCTGCAAAGGAACACAATAGGATATACATTAAAAATAACTGCAACAGCCGCCAAATGTTCAGTCATAAGAACTATCAGATTGGATTAAAAACAAAAGTCCATCTTTCCCAGCATCCTGTCTCTGATAGTGACAAGTACTACCAAACGCAGTCAAAATCATAATATTTTTGAACTACTCAAAACGTTCAATACAAATTTGTTCAAATGTATTCAATGCCTTGGGGTTTCTCCATCTCCCTTAAGATTTTATTTATTTATTTATTTTATTTAAAAAAAATTTATACTGCCAAAAGTCTCAGCAGTTTCCAAAGTAACATACATAAAAGCATAAAAATACACATACACTAAAACATAGCAATCCAAAATCATCACACATATAGCTATTGACACACACACACACACACACAAAAAAAGCTCTTAATAGATGCCTGCTGAATATTTACCTCAGATATCCCTCCCTAAATGCTTTAACAGTTTGTTTGACACATGAAGGTTACGTGTGCAACACCTCAACATGAATTACAGCCTGGAACCTAATTCTAGGGTTCAAGTTGGAAATAATAGATTATGTCTATTAAAGGCCTGGTTATTTATTCAAGCTTTTAAATAGATTCAGCAGGAGGGCTATAGTGCTAGCAGAGTGGATAGAGGTCTCCAAATTTGTAGTGGTTAAAGCTACAGCCTCAGCACCCTGCGGTTGTGGATTCAAACCCATGCTGCTCCTTGTAACCCTGGGCAAGTCACTTAATCCCCCCCATTAGCCCAGGTACATTACATAGATTGTGAGCCCACCGGAACAGACAGGGAAAAATAAACTCATGTAAACCGTTCTGAGCTCTCCTGGGAGAATGGTATAGAAAATTGAATAAATAAATAAATGATGTCTGCATTGTGGTGGTTTTACAGTTGCTTAAATTTTTTTGGGCCAATATTCAGCAGTTTTTAAGCCACTGGCAGCTCCAGGCATAATTAAACCTGAATTTTCAATGCTGGGCTGTGTCCAGGCTCTGGCATTGAATATATGGGGTTAGGCACTGACCCAGAAGTTATACGGGTGATGGCCAATATTCAGTGCTGGCATTCTAATATCTAAGTGGGGGTTAAAATACCACTGCCTTTAATGCGGTCCTATCTGCTTGCTAAGGGTTATCAGTTTTGTTCATGAAAAAAAAAAGAGGATACATGGCCCTGCAAGTTTTATAGGCTACTACTACCAGACGCACACAAGAGCTTACAATCTAAACAGGCAAGACAGACAAAGAGGATGTCATAGAAACAGTTAAGGGGAATGATTAATCAGCGGGCTGGGTTGGAGGGCAGAGGAACATAAGAATATAAGAGTTGCCGCTGTTGGGTCAGACCAGTGGTCCATCATGCCCAGCAGTCCGCTCACGGGGTGGCCCTTTTGGTCAAAGACCAGCCCCCTAATTGAGACCAGCCCTACCAGCATACGTCCTTGTTCAGTAGGAACTTGTCTAACTTTGTCTTGAATCCCTGGAGGGTGTTTTCCTCTATGACAGCCTCTGGGAGAGCATTCCAGTTTTCCACCACTCTCTGGGCGAAGAAGAACTTCCTTATGTTGGTACAGAATCTATCCCCTTTCAACTTTAAAGAGTTAAGGATTGAAAGCTATATCAAAAAGGTGAGTTTCAGTCTGCTTTTAAACATGGGAAGGGAAGGGAAGGGGCTTGACGGACAAACTCGGGTAATTTATTCCAGCTACAGGGGCAGCTAGATGAAAAAAATGAAGTCTGGAATTGGCAGTGGAGGAGAAGGGTAACGTTAATCTGAGGAATGTACTCAACTAACATGATTGATCATGGCAGAGAAATCCCCATCAGCTGAGTAAGTTTCGGGGATTCCTGCCGGCTCAGCTGATGGGGATTCCCCCTGCCAAGATCAGCTGGGAGCCCTACCCCTCCCCCTCCCAAGATTCCCCCTCACATTCCTGGACCCTCCATCACCTGACACCTCTGACATCAGGGCCATGTGCTGACGGACCTTCCCCCTCCCAATGCACCGATCAGGGTGAGCATGCCAGACGTATGCACTCAAAGTTCTGTGCTGAGGGCAGCTAATAATGCGCACTTATCCCAGTAAAAAGTGTCGGCAATACATTTGTGCATGTGCTAGAATGTTATTCTGGGATAAATATTGGCCCCACAAAAAAATCTCTTGCAGATACAATTTTTGCGATACCATTGGTTGCCGTACATGAAGAAAGACACGGTACTACTCAATAGGGTCCAGAGAAGAGCGACTAAAATGGTTATGGGGCTGTGAGAGATTAGAGAAACTGGGCCTCTTCTCCCTTGAAAAGAGGAGACTGAGAGGGGATATGATCGAAACATTCAAGATAATGAAGGGAATAGACTTAGTAGATAAAGACAGGGTGTTCACCCTCTCCAAGGTAGGGAGAACGAGAGGGCACTCTCTAAAGTTAAAAGGGGATAGATTCCATACAAATGTAAGGAAGTTCTTCACCCAGAGAGTGGTAGAGAACTGGATCACTTTTCTGGAGGCTGTTATAGGGGAAAACACCCTACAGGGATTCAAGACAAAGTTAAACAAGTTCCTGCTGAACCAGAACCTACGCAGGTAAAGCTAGTCTCAGTTAGGGCTCTGGTCTTTGACCTAAAGGCCGCCGCGTGAATGGGATTTTGAACCACAACCTCAGGGTTCTGAGGCTGTAGCTCTAATCACTGTGCCACACACTCTTATTTACTGGAATGATGCTCTGTGTATAAATATTAAGAACATAAGAATTGCCGCTGCTGGGTCAGACCAGTGGTCCATTGTGCCTAGCATCTGCATTATAGACGCCACAATGCCACGCGTGCTAGATGCTAACGCCTCCATTGAGCTGGCGTGAGTTTTTCCACTTAGTGCAGCGCGGGCTAACAACGCTACCGCCGCTTAGTAAAAGGAGCCCTATGTGATTGCTAGTCTGTCATAGATTTTTATGGCATTCCTTTCCTATTTATTATTGGCTTTGTAAACCGCTTTGATCTGTTGTAAACTATGGCAGGATATTAAGTTTTTAATAAACATGGGCCTTGTTTTACTAAGATGCGCTAACCGATTAGAGCACGCTGAACGCTAACGCGTGCATGTTAGGCTATGTAAAAGAGGGGGATAGATATTTCTGTTTGCCTCCTCTGACTTCATTCCCTCTGCTCATCTGTTGTCTTCTTTCCCTACCACCTCTTCCTTGAAAACACCCCCTCAAGTGCGTGTCTTATAATTCATCTCTTGGTTGGAAGCCACCATCTGTTTTTATGCGATGCCATTCCTAAGGTAGAGGAAATCTTTGAAATTTTGACTTAAAGGAGGGGCACTTCAAATTTGCAAATGGTTAGCGTACTGCACTGGCGAACCAAACGTCTATATTCTGTTCGTTTTAGACACTGTGCTAAGCCATCAGCACACAGCTCTAATGCACTGCTTTCCGCAGGTACCCCAGAGGGGGTAAGAAATAGAAAGAATGGAAAAGGAAAAGAAGCAAAGTGTTTTGGAGAAACTTGGCAACATCCTCAGATGTCCACCCTGAACGAGGAAACCGCATTTCAAAACCAAGAGTACTCTTAAACAATAAAGTTGTTATATTTAAACATTTTATTTCAAGGAAACAAAGCACTGTGGAAACCTAATAACAAAAGAAAAAAAATAGCTGAAGGCCACATTTGCTGCCTGGCCCCATTTAGATTCTTTTTTTTTTTTTTTTTTTACCTTTACTATAGTAGGAACTTCCTAGGAAGCACAGAACTAACAGAGAACCATTAAGATAATAGCATACACTATTGTATATTACTACAATTGTTCTTAATAACATCGGGTGGTTTGTTAAAGTTCTTTATGTAATTGCATTTCTTCAACTCATAAGTCTGTGTTGAGCTTATTAGAAAGATATTATTCACAATACTGGTGATATTAAAGAGATATTGTTACTAGAGAATAGTGCAAGTGTGTCATGTTTTAAACCAGCCACGGAAGATTTCCAGGTCTCCTGACACCTAAAACTAATAATTGAAAACTATATAAACAACAACAAAAAATATTTTTAAACCTCTACAATGAAAAGGTCAAAATGAAAAATAAAAGCCAAGCAAAAGAGCGAGAAAAAAATAAGAAGAAAATTTTCCCTAGCTCCTAAGTTTTCTAAATTTTCATCACTGTCTGTATCACAGCAAAGTCCCTGTTGAGCTGGTAATCTTGCACCATTCCATAGTAACATAGTAGATGATGTCATTAAGGCTCTGTATGTGGTCCATCTAGACCAGGGGTGTCAAAGTCCCTCCTCGAGGACTGCAATCCAGTCGGGTTTTCAAGATTTCCCCAATGAATATGCATGAGATCTAATTGCATACAATAAAAGCAGTGCATGCAAACAGATCTCATGCATATTCATTGGGGAAATCCTGAAAACCCAACTGGATTGTGGCCATCGAAGAGGGACTTGGACGCCCCTGATCTAGACCAATGGTTCCCAACCCTGTCCTGGAGGACCACTAGGCCAGTCGGGTTTTCAGGATAGCCCTCATGAATATGCATGAGAGAGATCTTCATATAATGGAGGTGCCAGGCATGCAAATTTGCTCCATGCATATTCATGAGGGCTATCCTGAAAACCCGACTGGCCTGGTGGTCCTCCAGGACAGGGTTGGGAACCACTGATCTAGACTGCCCAACATAGCGTATGTTTTGATTTTATTATAAAAATTGTATTTTTGAATGCTGTTCTGTCTTGGCCTTTTCCAGGCCCAAAGGGCCAGATTCTATAAACAGCACCGTAAGTTAGGGCAGGGGTGTCAAAGTCCCTCCTCGAGGGCCTCAATCCAGTCGGGTTTCAGGATTTCCCCAATGAATACGCATGAGATCTATTTGCGTGCACTGCTTTCATTGTATGCTAATAGATCTCATGCATATTCATTGGGGAAATCCTGAAAATCCCACAGGATTGTGGCCTTTGAGGAGGGACTTTGACACCCCTGAGTTAGGCAGTGGTAGGCTTTAATTGGTTTTAATCAGTGTGCTAATTGATCGTGTCATTAAAAACTTGATAAAAGAAAAGTAGTCACTGGTAGATGCCTGCAAAGGTAGGCATTTTAATCGTGTCTAAGGAAGCGTCTAACGATGCTTAAGCTCAAAGTAGGCGTGGTTAGGTGGCGGAGATGACCTTAAGCGCCATTCGATGTGATTCTCAAAAGAATTTAGGTGTCTGCACTGTACCCACTAAAACCCTGGCCTACCTTGCACATGCCTATGTTTTCTGGCAGGCACCATTAGGCGCTATACTTTAAACCGCACCTAAGCGGGATTGACACCCGGCCTGCACAAATTTTTGCAGGCAGCTGCTGATTTAGGTGTCGTTTATTCAATCTGACCCAAACTGCACAAGTCTGCCCAGCACTGGTCTTACGCTTCAACTACTGAGGATGCCAGCCACCTAAGCACTTTCCATGAACATAAATGCATTCTTTTGCTATGAAACTAACCATAAGACATTTGCATCTGCTTTGTGCATAGATTGATATCATGAGGGCAACGATAGAAACCAATTTTTGCACATAGAATGCAAATTTATGTACATAAAGGGGAAATTCTATAACTTGGCGCCTCCATTTACGCTTGCTGATGCAGTGCGCTGAACGCCAACCCTAGAACAGCATCTGTGCAACTGGATCTAGTCCGACCATTCAGAATAGGTCAATAGCAGGTGTTAATAGGTATGCCTAAGTGCACCATACAAAATATGTAAGCTATAGTATTCTATATGTTACATGCATAAGTTGGAACCATGCATCACCTGCTCATGTTCTGTTCTTGCAGTTGTGCACTATAGCGTGAAGGTGTGAACTTACAAGGGAGTGCTGAAAAGTTCTCAGCCATACCAACCAACTTCCTGAGTGTTATTTTGCCCCTGTAGCTGAAAAGAGTGTTATCTTATTTCATTACCCCCCCCCCCTTTTTTACAAAACCGGTCACGGCAGTAGCAGCTCCGTTGCTCACAGAATTCCTATGAGTGTTGGAGCTGTTACGACTGCGGCCAGCACTAAATTCACCAGAAAAGGAGATGCTACTTGGAATAGTCAGTGGTATAAGGAAGCAGGGGAGATCAAAGGCACGTTGACTGGATACCATTAAGAATTACACAAGAATGAACATCAAGAAATTGAAAGAAGCCATGTAAAACAGCGAAGCATGGCGAGAACTGGCCTACAGAGTATCCAAGAGTCAGACACGACTGAATGGATAGTAGTAATATACCACTTATACCAGTGTATCTCAAACTTTGTGCCTCCTGAGATTCCTAGTGTGCTGCGGCACACTGAGGAGGAAGAGAGGCGCCTGCCAGCTGACTTCCCTACGTGGTACGGCGCCAGCGTTGCCCGATTCGCTGAAGGCCTGCATGTTTCCCCCTTCTCTCTAGCTTCCTCCGGCTTCCCTCCTGGACTTCCGGTCTCACCTTTAAAGCTAATTACAGCAGCCTACAGAGGATCGCCGGTAGGTAAAATTATTTTATTTTCAATATAGTGATTGAAATGTGTCAGTTTTGAGCATTTATATCAGCTGTGTATATTGTGTGTATAGGAAAAATGAAAGGAGAAAATTGCATTACAATTAGTAGGATCTGGGGCAGAGCTTAGGTGGGCCTAGGGAGGTCTGTGGTTGGGGTACTCAGTTGATATTTGATAGGCCTAGGGGGTACTTAGCTTGAAGTAGTTGAGAAATACTGCTGTAGGCAATCAGCTGGCACCAGTGCCTCCTTCTCTCCGGTCCTCTTCTCTGCTGGCACCCCCTACTGGCATCTTAGGGCCTCTGCATATGCGCGGATGTCAATGTGATGATGTCACGCATATGCGCGATGTCATCACAGCGACATCTCCGTACTTCTGGGTGCCTCAAGCTGTGGCCACTACCTTTAGTGTGCCCCGGCTCGAGAAAGTTTGAGAGACACTGACATACTGATAAAAAAATCTGTTCAAATTGGTTCACAATAGGTACATGCAGTGGTGTAGCAAGGGTGAGAGGCACCCCCTCCCCCGCCCTCTTCTCCGCCTCCCCCCCACCTCCACACACTCCTTCCATGCCCCCTCCTGCCGCACACACAATGCTTCCCTTCCCCCATACCTCTGTAACATTCCTGGTGCGAGCAGCAACCCCTAAGCCGCTGTTGCGCAAGCGTCAGCTCCTCCTCTGACATCACTTCCTAGGTGCGGATGCCTGCACCCTCACCAAGATGGCACCCAGGGTGGAAACCCACCCCCCTTACTACACCACTGGGTACATGTGCTCTGAAACCCACACACATACTTTTAGCCACTGAGGGGGTTGATTCAGAAAGCCTCGGCAAGTGAACTACTTTCTAACAAGCAAGCACTAAGTCTGTTCCTTCACTCTAGGTGTAATTTCTGCAGGATTTGTGCCAGTATTTTATAAAAACACAAAGGTGCTAATGTATCTTTATAACATAGACAAAGAATAAGCATCTTCCTACCCTATTAACCAAAGCATCTTGTTATAAACATTACCCTCATACAGGGCCGGATTTAGATGAAAAGAGGCCCTAGGCTATTCCACTTAAGAGGCCCTTTCACCTCCCATTTTTAAGTTTATAAATTACATGAGAGATAATAAAATACATCATCACTGTGATATATATCAATATGTTAAATGAAACATGTTGTTATTGGTACTAACCTTTATAAAAAATGTGACACGGATAATAAATAAAAAAAAGTCGAGAACACTTATTTGGACATTTATTCTCAGCACCATATATAGTACTTGTAACAATAACTAATCAAACATAACACACAACATTGCCCCTTCCTATGTCCATAGTGCCCCCAGTGCGTCCTTCCTCACCTCACCCCCCTCCGATACCCGCCTGCCTCCCATCCCCCTTCCATTGAACACCCCCCCATGTCATCCTGCCTGCCTGCCATTAAACTCCCCCACCCCCCTCCAATGCCAGCCTGCCTGCCTCCCTCCCATCCCCCTTCCACTGAAACCCCCCACGCCCCCCCCGATGCCAGTCTGGGCCGTCCTGTCCTGATGGATCCACGTTTTGCCTCTCTCCCTGCGGTGCTAGGCTTTGCCCAGCTGTTTCCGGACTGACATCTTTCCCTTCCCGATCCTCCTCCCAGGGCGAGAAAAAGAAAGGGAGAAGCCGAGTCGGCGTCCCGTTGCGGCCGGAGCCGGTTCCGATCCCGAAGCGTAGAATTTCTCCTTATTTTCGGTTCAGTTGTTTTAGTGTTCCCTGTTTTTAGAATAGTGTAATTTTAATTTTGCTAACAATTTGAATGTAGGCCCCTCTTGATCTTGAGGCCCTAGGCTGAAGCCTAGTTAGCCTATAGGAAAATCCGGCCCTGCCCTCATATCTAGAAGTGTAAGTCATAGAAACATGATGGCAGATAAGGCCAAATGCTCATGTAATACGGATTGTTCATTCCCAATCTCAACTACCCTAGTGAGCTAAAGACAATGCTGCAGAACAATGTGAAGACTTCTCTTTGAACTAGAGTAGGGCAATTTATAGACAACCAGTTTATGTTCTTATACAATTTGAAGACTGCCCTCATCATGATTTCCCCATTGTAACTAAACTCCTCTAACTCCTGATTCACATATTACTACAATGTAAACAAAAAAAGTGAAGTTTTCTGCTTAGAGATCCTACTGACATACAAACCTTGAAAAGAGCAATGAAGCAACTTTTTAGTTAGAAGGGCCAAACAACTTAATCTTCAGCCTGCCTCCCTCTCCTCTACCCAGCTCTCTACTTGCTGGCGCTGTGATAAGCAAAATACAGTAAAACCTTGGTTTGCGAGCATAATTCGTTCCAGAAGCATGCTTTTAATCCAAAGCACTCGCATATCAAAGCGAATTTCCCATAGGAAATAATGGAAACTCAGACGATTCGTTCCATAATCCAAAAACTTTAATACAAAATACTACACGTACTTGTATTGTACTTTACTATTTCTATTCATCACAACAACCTATCACTATCTACTATTTGCTTTCAATTTCTTCTGGAAATGTCCAGACTAACAATTGTAACTTGACACTTTCTTGATTCTATGTACTGCAACGCTACTGGAAATGTCCAGTCTTCTAATTTGTAATCCGCTTAGAACCGCAAGGCACAAGCGGAATAGAAATCACTAATGTAATGTAATGTATTGCAAGACCTCGCTCATTTAGAACAGTCACTACTCCTGCAGCATCAGAGAGAGAAGAACCATCGGCTCAGTTGTGATGATGTGACACATGTATACTGTATGTACTCGTATTGCAAGACCTCGCTCATTTAGAACAGTCACTACTCCTGCAGCATCAGAGAGAGAAGAACCATCGGCTCAGTTGTGATGATGTGACACATGTATACTGTATGTACTCGTATTGCAAGACCTCGCTCATTTAGAACAGTCACTACTCCTGCAGCATCAGAGAGAGAAGAACCATCGGCTCAGTTGTGATGATGTGACACATGTATACTGTATGTACTCGTATTGCAAGACTTCGCTCATTTAGAACAGTCACTACACTCTTGCAGCGTCAGAGAGAGAAGAACCATCAGCTCAGTTGTGATGTGTGAATACTGTATTTACTTGTATTACATTACATTACATTAGGGATTTCTATTCCGCCATTACCTTGCGGTTCAAGGCGGATTACAAAAGGTTAATTTAAAAAATACAGAGTTACAATGATTAGCTAGAGAGGTAAGTTGTAGATTTTATAAACATTAACGGGTTGTTGAGGGTGAGGTGGTTTGTAAGAGAATTAATAGTTGGTCATAGTGGAGGTTCTTTTGTTGTTGTTAGTGCAGTAATGGGTAGATCAGATGTCGGTTTTAGAGTTACTAAGAGGTCGTGATGTTATTGCTGCTTCAGGAATTTCTTGAAAAGTGTGGTTTTTATTTCTTTTCTGAACGTCCTATAGTCTGGGGTGGTCATCAGAAGGTTGGAGATCTGGTTGTCCAGTCTTGCGGCTTGAGTGGCTAGGAGGCCGTCGTGTAGTTTTGTTCTTTTTACTTCCTTGATTGGGGGGGGGGGTATGAATGGGGAGTGTGTTTTTCTGTGTCTGGTAGTGGGTGCTTGGATGAGGCGATTGTTCAAGTATGATGGGCTGTCTCCGTGTAGGGTTTTAAATAGTATGCAGTAGAATTTGAATTGGATTCTTTCTTGGATTGGAAGCCAATGTGAGTTGATGAAGGCTTCAGTGATGTGGTCATGTTTTCTCAATGAGTAGATGAGTCTCAAAGCTGTATTTTGGATTGTTTGGAGTTGTTTAATCGTAGTTACAGGGCAAGGAAGGAAGAGGATGTTGCAAGACATTGCTTGTATATCAAGTTAAAATTTAATAAAATGTTTTGCTTGTCTTGCAAAACACTTGCAATCCAAGGTTTTACTGTATTGGTAAGGCCCTGCTGTTTCAGTACACACAGCTTGGACATATATCCCAGTCATCTTGTGTCTTTTATACCATTTCTTCCCCCTATTATCTCTCCCCCCCATGCATGTTGTTTCCAATTCATATAGATTCATAGTGATAGACATCTCCATCATGTTGCTTGTTTAAAGCACAGTTCTCCTGGCTGAATCACAAGCTTTTGTATTGTGTCGATCCATACCTCTATTGGCATTCTTTTAAAATAACATAAAAGTTTATTTATATACCGCAAAACCTTGCAGTTCGATGCGGTTAACAATAAAAGAAAAACTGTACACAAACACAGTGATTACAAACCTAAGCTAACAAAAAAAATATTTAAACAGAAAAGTTTTAAGCGATTCCCTAAAATGTTGGTATGAAATAGAATGGGTTATCAAAATACTAAGGGCTCCTTTTACGAAGGTGCGCTAGCGTTTTTAGCGCACACACACGATTAGCGCGTGCTATAGCGCATGCTAGCCGAACAACTAGCGCCTGCTTAAAAGGAGGCGGTAGCAGCTAGTGCGTGCGGCACTTTAGCGTGCGCTAAAACTACTAGCGCACCTTTGTAAAAGGAGCCCTGAATTCCTTATTTCACGTCGCAGCCTGAAATGACGACAATCTACGAAAATATCTTTTATGTGAAGAACCTTTTACAGATGGAAAAGAGAACAAAGTAAAAGTTCGTAGTAAACATCTGGTAGTCTACAAACATGAAATGGTCGACAAGATAATCTTAAGGTACATCCAAATTTGAATATAATTCTTGCTTCAAATGGAAGCCAATGAAGTTTTCAGAAATATGGCGACATATGGTCTGTTTTCTTCAAATTAAACAAACAGCTGTATTTTGAATAATACGTGATCAGTCTTTCTGTATCTTCCTGCTAATGTAACTCTCTTTTTTTTCCCAGGTGTCCCACCATGCCAGACCACCTTCCCTTAATTTCCCTACACTCTCTGCTTTCTTCCCTCTTTTCCTACTTTTCTCCTTTCCAGTCTTATCACTTCTTTTCATCCCCAAAGCATGTTACACCAGGCTCCTCCATCCTTCAAGTGTATATGAAAAAGCTTACGGGAGCCTAAATTATACAGTAGAACATGCAGTAAAGAAAACACGCACAGAATCCCCTGATGATACTCTATAAAAGAGAATTTTCTACACTGAAGTACAATGGAAAGAAAATCAAGGGATGTATTTCTCAACTGCCTTAAGAACCTGGGCTCTAAGCAGAAAACTATACACCTTTTACAATGCATCGGTGTCTTCTATCCCGCCAATACCTTTCTGCTTGTTTGTTTTGTTTATTTATCCCACGCCCTTATCCAGGGTGAGTTACACATTTACATAAAAAATACAACAGTTCCAGGTAGTTCTAGGCAGTTTGCAAAAGAATTGGCTTGGCCATTCCCAGAGAGATTACAAGGTTGATAGTTGGAAAAAGCATTAGGATCTGTGTGTTCCCTTTATTACATTGTAGTAATATGCATGCCATTAGTTCACTGAATCCAGTTAGATGGGGTCAAGATGTCAAGATTTAATTGGACATGTCCTCTTTTTAGATGGCTGTCCGGGTGTCTACAGATTTTGAAAACCCGGCAGTTTGTCCAGGTTTTGGAAGGCTCTGGCTCTGCCAGAGTTCGGGACCATGTCTGGAGGGTTTCCGAGCATGTGCAATGACATCACACATATGCACACATGCATGTGACATCATCGTGCCACATCTGCGCATGCTCAGAGGCCCTCCAGACGTGGTCCTGAGCTCAGGGAAGGAGAGGTAGGGTTACCAGATGTCCGGATTTCCTCAGACATGTCCTCATTTTTGAGGACATGTCCAGGGGTCTGGACGGCTTCTCAAAAGCCGACACTTTGTCTGGGGTTTGAAAAGCTTCCCCTCAAAATCGGGTCAGGAAGGGGCATGCGCAGATGCAACACGGTGACAACGCGTCCACACAAGCTGTGTGAGGGCAGGGCTGAGGGGGTGGAATGCAGCATAACACAGGCAGAATTGGGCGGGCCTAGGGGCATGGCCATGGATCCTGATTTTCCTGGTAACCCTAAGGAGAGGAGATGAGGTTTGTGTGGTCTGGGACTGGGGCAAGGCTGGGGTAGGGCCACATATCCTATTTTTTTTTTTTTAACTTAAACAAATATTTTAACCCTAGAGTTAGAGGAGTTTATTTCTTGCACGCCTTATGAAACTGGGTGCTGAAATTGTCTGATGGACATTACTGAGGTTTCCTATGAATTAATGTCTCTGAATGTGTTGGTTCTGCAGATTCTGTCACTGCTCCTCAATCCTCCTCTGTATCAAATACTGCAGAGTTGTGTGTAGGAGCTTAGGGGCTGATTCTCAGAACTCCGGTGCTGTAAAGAACAGCGCCGGATAATACCATCAACTCTCATAGTATGCAAATTATATGTGTGCCGTTTGCTTTGAGCATTAAGAAAGGGGGGAGGAACATGCCTGGCATATGTGCACACGAGGGATAAATGGGTAAGGGACTTGTATACTGTGTAGTTTACACAATCAAAGCAGTTTACATATTTTAGACAGGTACTTATTTTGTACTTGGGGCAATGAAGTGTTAATGACTTGCCCAGAGTCACAAGGAGCTGCACTGGGAATCAAACTCGCAACTTCAGGGTGCTGAGGCAGCTGCTCTAGCCACTAGGCCACTCCTCCAGCTGTGCAGTAATTAAAGTTCTTGTGTGCATGCCCAGTCAAACTGGGGAGCAGGGAGCCCAATGAATGGGCAGAGGCACCGATGCATTCTGGGAGAATGATTTGAAGCAAAGTGGTTCAGAGAGAAGAAGCGAGTCAATTTGCAGATGTTTCACCATTCAGAAGCTGGCTGCTAGCAAAAGATCTTTTAAGCTATTCTCCATCTGGGTCTTCATGGAAAGCTCATTCTCCCAAAGCCCAATCCCTGAGAGAGCAAGCCGTCAACCCCCCTATTCCCCGGAAACCCTATTCTGTTGGAAACCTAATGCCAGCTCTGAACTGGCATTACGTTTCTAGAGGTAAGGGCAGGGATTCATTTGTACGCTGTTTCTAAGCGTTAAAGGGAATATCTAATAACTTCAAATTTGAAGAGGATTGATTATGTTTGTGTCAACCTTTGACGCATGTACTGCCCCCAGCAACAGTGCCCTCTAAACATTTGTCAAAGCCTAATGCCGGGGCAATTCCGTTGCTAATCGCTTCTAGTAGTGGCATTAGCATTTGAGAATTGGGGCCTTGGAATGGAATAGCAGAAGGGGCTGAGGAGAACACTGGAGGCACATTTCTGGCCTGGCACCTTCATTTTCACAAGCTCTCTAGACCCATAAATGCACTAGAAATACATGGAGAAAAAAAACCCTAGTAAAGGCAGAAAACAATACAAGGGTTTTTAGAATTACAGGCCATGACATAAAACAAACCAGGAGGAAATGGAGGTCCTAAGTTGTTGTCCTGGAGAGAGAAAGCAGCAGGACTCTCTGGCTCGTTTAAAAGCCATTTAGAAAAATTGACTTTTCATTTCCACTTTAACACAGTACTAAGGGAAAGCAGTTGGACATTTGTCATAATCCATTAACTGCTCTTTTGGAAACAATGAATTAAACTCCAGGCTAATTTCTCTGCCTATCTCAGCTGCTCTCACTCTCTGTCACCTTCACCCTCACCACGCCTCCTGCTGCTTGCCATTTCCCCCTGCCGCATTTCATTTGCAGAGTTATAATTTTCCCAGCATCCCACCAACCTGGGCCAGGAGGGAAAATAATTAGCCACTACAGTGCCCTTCCTAGGTAGCTGACAGGAGGCAGAGATACAACCAAGACCTTAGGCGCCCTGCAGTCAAAAGAGAAATATGCAGCTCAGGTAGGCCATTTTGCTGATCCGCTACACACAGACATAGACCAACTGCAGGTTCTAAAGTCAAAGAACGCTAGAAATATCCCCCTCCCCCTGAGAAACCAATTGAAATAGCCCATGTTTTACTGTCATACCTCATGAACACTTTTATAAAACAGATCAGTTGAATAGAAATCCAAGGAGGATGTATGTGCTAGGAAGTGAGAGGCTGATATGCACGGATGGGGAGAGGGACCTTGAGGTGATAGCGTCTGAGGATCTGAAGGCGATGAAGCAGTGTGACAAGGCAGTGGCTGTAGCCAGGAGGATGCTAGGCTTTATAGAGAGAGACAACCAGCAGATGAAAGGAGGTGCAGTTGTCCCTGTATAGGTCATTGGTGAGGCTCCACTTAAGAGTATTATGTTCAGTTTTGGAGGCTGATCTGGCCAAGGATATAAGAAGACTTGAAGCAGTCCAGAGGAAAGTGATGAAAACGGTAAGGGGGTCTGCACCAAAAGAAGTACAAGAAGAAACAGGAGGACCTCAACTTGCATACTTTGAAGGAGAGGAGGGGTGAAATGATACAGACATTCAAATAGGACTAGGGGGCATGTGATGAAACTACTAAGTAGTAGATTTAAAACAAACCAGAGAAAATATTTATTCACACATGTAATTAAACTCTGAAATTCATTGCCAGAGAATGTGGTTTAATAAAAGCTTGGATAATTTCCTAAAAGAGAAGTCCATAGGCCATTATTGAGATGGCTTGGGGAAATCCACTGCTTATTCCTAGGATAAGCAACATAAAATCTGTTTTACTACTTGGGACCTGGGTTGGCCACTGATGGAAACAGGATACTGGGCTTGATGGACCTGCTGGACTGTCCAAGTATGGCAATTCTTATGTTATTATAGGACCAAATCTTTTCCAGAGAAGGGAAATTAGTAAAACTAGAGGAAATAAATTGAGGTTCAGGGGAGATAGACTTAGGAGTAATGTTAGGAAATTCTTTTTCATGGAAAGGGTGGTGGATGCCTGGAATGCCCTCCAAAAGGGAGGTGGCGGAAAGGAAAGTGGTGACTGAATTCAAAAAAGCATGGGATGAACAAAGAGGATCTTTAACTAGAATCTGAATGGGAAAACTTTCACGGTCTAAATCCCGCAGAGAAGATGGTTTGGATAGGCTGAAGCAGTGGCATAGCGGTGGCAACCCTCCTTCGTCCTCGTCTCCCACTCCCCACTCATTCCCTGATTCCACCTGTCACAGGCACCTCCCCCATTTCCCTTCCCCTCCCCCTTACCTCTAGATGTTCACCACCACGAGCAACAAGAACTTTAACGTGCACCTCGTGACCCCGTTGTCTCTCCTGCTGGCGTCACTTCCTATCCATGGCAACCAGAAATGACGTCAGCGAGAGAGACAACGCAGTTGCGAGGAGCACATTAAAGTTGTCACTCGTGGTGGTGAACAACTAGAGGTATGGGGAAGGGGGGATGCTGGCACCCCCAACAACATGGCGCTTGTGGTGGACCGCCCCCCCTTACTACGCCACTGGGCTGGAGTGAGCTTCAACGGCAACTCCAGTAGTTAGAACCTAAGGACAGTACCTGGTGGACTTCTAAGGTCTTTGGCCCAGAAGAAACAAAGAAAGAAGACAATTTAACCATGACATTGTAATGCATGTAGTTTCAGGGCAGACTGGATGGGTGACAATAGCGCCCTGACAAATGCACCCCGACAACTGTGCGCTCTGACAAAATGCACGCACTGAATGGGAGGTGATTCGTCAAATGCGCTCCTGACGGTGGATGCTATTTTGTCTTTTTAAGGGTTACAAAGTATCCCTCTTTTTTGAAGGGGGTGGGACCCCATTCCCCACTACACTTAAAAGATTCACTTGGTATCTAGTGTTAGGGTAAGGTTTACATCATGATTATGGGAACCCTTTACATAAGTGGATATCTGGAAGGCCCTGATTTGCTTATATTCCTCAGGCCTCGTCCCTTGGGAGGGGCTTGAGGCGCCGAGTCTGAGCAAATCGGGGCCTTCTGGATATCCACTTATGGCAGATTCAGTCACAGGACACAATTGATGGGCCGCAATTGTGAAGCGCGCAATTGTCGGGGCACATTTATCGGAGTGCAGTTGTCGTGCGCGGATTTGTCGGTGTGCCGGCTGGATGGACTGTTACTATGACACTGCATCGATGATCAATCCTGAATCCTCCAAACCAGTCACCTCAAGAGACATTGCTAAGTGTCACTGTCAATAAGCGCGAGTGACCATGATCAGAGACGGCTGCTGATACTGTGACTGAATGAGCAGCAAATATGGTATCCTTTTTTTGTTTGTTTAATTCTTTATTGATTTTCAAATTTTGATAGTGCAATACAACTATATTAAACATGAGCATTATACATAACACACTTAAAATACACAAAATTAATACATTACTAATCCTTTTCTCCCTCCCTTCCTCATATAACTATTACACTGCATATGCATATATTATTGCAATATTATAGATATAAGTCTCACACTCACACAGGCCCAGATTCTCAAAACTTTAACGCCGTCATTAAACTGTTTTCCGGTGGTTTAACCTGTATGCAATTTAGTGGCAGATTATCAAAAGGGATTATCTCTGTCTTTAGTGAGGTTTCTAGCAGTCTCCGACACTGACATGCAAATGGGCTCTTCAACATTGAAATGAGCCCGCTGGTGGATTCTCAAAAAATGCTGAGCCATTTTCGAAAAGCAGGGATTTAGAAAAGCAGGGATTTAAAAAAGTCGGGAGGGGTCCTAAAGCTCTGATTGGCCCGGACACCCCATAGGAGGAGCCTTAGACGTCCGGGCCACTTAGGATACTCCTGAGTCTCTGCTCATGGCTGTGCATCCCTATGCTAAGACAGTGGATGAGAAGATGGAAAGCTGTAGCAGCTAATGGGGTCAAGACTAGAGAATGACACGGGGAAAAGATTTATCACCGTTCCTGCCCCGTCCCCGTGAGCTTGTCCCTGTCCCTGCCCCGTCCCCACACCGTAAGCTCGGTCCCCATCCTGCAAACTGTCAGATCCCACTCACACAAACCTCGAATAGTTATAATTTTATGCTGAACTTATTTTATTAAAGTATAAAAACAGACTATTCTGTACAATTGTCATTTTATAAACAAAAATAATACAGAGCAAGGATCAACAAAACCCCTGTCTCCGCTGCCTTTCACAAATATCCCCTCCACTATTGTGAAAACTGAACAAACCAAATTACTACAGAATGCTACATAGAAAAATCAAGCTAACAGAATACTTCAGTCACATGTGGAAGGAATAGTGTTAGGGAAGTGCAACTAGGGCAACTGCCCCCTAGTCAGAGAGAGAGCCTTAAGCTAGCTGGAAGCTACAGAATCACAGCCTGGGCTTTGCGGTTCCCCAGTTATGTCCAATACCAGCTCTAGCAGGATACATATTTCAAATCTGCAATATTCCAATCACAAAATATAAAATAAATTTATTTTTTTCTACCTTTTGTTTTCTGGTAATTTTATTCTTCAAATCACATTGGTCTTAGGATTTGGTTTTGAGTTCCCTCTGTCTTCATCATGGCATGGCTGGCTCTTGAAGGTAAAATAAGCGCAAAAGTTGCTGGGGAGGAGATGCCGAGTCTGACACAGGCACAATTTTTTTTTTACCACAGGAGTAAGACTTCTCACCGCTTCCACGGGGCGGTGAAAGTTCTTGTCCCCATTCCCGCGGGGCAGTGAAAGGTCTTGTCCCCATTCCTGTGGTAAACCAGGTGCAAATGTCCCCATTACTGTGGATTTTCTGCGGTGACCACGGTTTACCGTGGTAAACGGTCCCCGGGTCATTCTCTAGTCAAGACCATAATGGAAAGTATGTGGCCCCATTAGCTGCTGTTTATGGGTTTGGGGAGTTATGGTGGGTAGGTACTGGCAATACAAGAACTGTGACTGTATCAAAAGGAAAAATCATTCAGACACTGTCATCACATATGTATATTCCACAATTCTAAACAGTAAAAGTAGTATCTTCATTAAAGTTACGAGGAATCACGTTTGATAGTAAACTATCATACCATCTACATATCAGCACAGTAGTCCAACGTTGTTTCTATCAATTGCGTATGATAAGATCTCTATCTAAACTATTAGAACCTGCTTCTCTGAACATTTTGATTCACTCTCTTGTGATCTCATGTATCGATTATTGTAACGCCCTCTTTAAAGGCACAACAAAAAAAAGAAATAAGAAGACTCCAACTGGTACAAAACACTGCAGTAAAAATTTTGTTTAGTGCAAAAAAAATATGATCATGTCACCCCATTTTTACATAAAGCTCACTAGTTGCCTATACAACACAGAATTACTTATAAAATTATTTTATTAACTTTTAAAACCAGAGAAAATAATCAGCCTGAATTCATTAATAACCTACTTATCCCTTAAAATACCACAAGGACTTTGCGATCTACAGCTCAAAACCTTTTTGTTATCCCATCATTGAAACATATAAATCATTAAGGACCACAATTTTTTCTGTTAGCGCCCCTTCTCTTTGGAACAGTATTCCAAACTACTTATGCGAAAAACTTACTTACAGACTTTAAGTCAAAACTAAAGAAATTTCTCTCTCTCGATGCGTTTGACACCTAATTGTCCTTTTAAGGACTACCTAGCATTTAGAAGGAGTCTTAATACCTGTTCCCCTTCCTATTGTTGTTTTCCTTTACATGCTCTCTTTTTTTTTTTTTTACATATTGTATTTCCAGCCCTCCTTTCCCGCTTGTCTCTGTTCGTTAATTTTTCGTTAGTTTATTAGTCCTTAAAAGCTAGTATTTGCCCTAGTTTTGTGTGTTTTTTAAACTGTATTTTAGTCAGTAGATGGTTTTAACATTTTTGTACACATCCTAGGTTTGATTAGGCGGTATAAGAAATTTTAAATAAACTTGAATTTTGTATTAGCGTGATTGCAAGGTCTTCAGAAGTGCCAGCTGATAGCCAAGTATTTTCAATGGCTAATATTCAACTTTTTGACACTGGCCTCCTCATAAACACTGCATAATTCTATTCTTGTGCTTTTTTGTGCTCTTTGCAAATAAATATTTAATGCTTTATTTAATACTAGAAAAGTTTAAAATTTATCTCAGCATGTATGTTGCTTATATCGGGAAGGGACTGTCACTCCGACATGTTTTGCCCTGAGGCTGTTTCAAGAAAACATCCCCCCTTGAAATTCTTTCCAAACCATCCCAATATGTTGGTTTCTCCAATTCTTATGTTCCCCAGTAGTTATGTACTGTTCCATCCCCATTTTTTTGGACATACTTCAATTCAAGTCAAATAGGATGCTCTTTAACAGAGGCAGGCATCAAAATATATTTACATTTGCAAAAGCTCCAATTTTTTCACATATACCACCTCCTAGACTCCACTGGGAAAACAGACTGTTCTCCAAAGTTCACTTCCATAATCATCATTATTTTTAGTAGCAGTGCTGGTTATAATAAGGAAACCACACTTATGTAACTTTGATGATCTCTCTTGTACCTGGGACTCTGTAGATGAGGAGTCTTCTGGTGACTGGAGAAAAGCTGGTGTCCTCTGGGGTCTGCCAAGACACTGCTAGGTGATGTGTGAGGACTCCTTTCCTAAGCCTTGGGTGAAAACTTAGCTGGATGCCAAGCCAGCAAGATATAACAATAAAGCAATTTATTCCCTCTGCTCCTCTTCCAATTAAGTGGGTCCGGAGGCTTCTCAATGCCTCTGGTTTACCCAGACTGCACGGCAGCATCTGTATGATGACAAGAACCCGACAGCCTTTGTTTTCTTGCTAGCTATTTTTAAGGTTCAGTGTGAAGTAGAACCCAGCTAACAATTTGCTGTGCTGCTTCAGGCACTGCATTAGGGCTGGGGGCTTTTCTAGGTATAATAGTCCTGTCACGAGGGAAAGCCAAGACTGAGAGAAAAGAGGACTGAATTTGTTCTGGGCTTTATAGCCTTGCAAAATTCCCTCAAAGAAAAATCTCTCCTAATCTGAATACTGGTCAAAACCAGACACTCCCAACAGGGCTGTGGAGTCGGTACATAAAAACCTTTGACTCTCACTCCTTTATTATGGTATGCCCACTTCTACACCGACTCCTTTATTTAAATTTCTATATAGGTGTTGTACTACATGCAAGGTATACCTTCTTGGGATTTTGGTTTAATTTGTTTATCATTTTTGGTTAGCTATTGTAGATTTGGCATTTGTGTGTGACTGAGGTATTCTGAGCATGATTTTTCTATGCAGCATTTTGTAGTAATTTAGCTTGTTCAGTTATCTCGATAGTGGAGGAGATATTTGTGAGGGGGTAGAGGAGGGGAGACAGGGGTTTTGTTGATCCTTGTTCTGTATTTGTGATTTATAAAATGACAGATGTATAGAATATTGTTTCTTTTTTATACTTTAATAAAATGACTTCAATATAAAATCATAACTATTCGAAGCTTGTGCGGATGAGATCAGACAGATTTCACAGGGATGGGGACAAATTTTGGCCCTAAGTCATTCTCTGGGCGCCATTTCCTATATAACATTTTGTAATCATTAAATAACTTGATATCAAAATATATTCTAAAAGTAAAACATATCCTGAAAAAATGGGTTAATCATGATGTTCTAGAGGTTTTATCATGATGTGCTAGAGGTTTTTAGCGTGGGCCAGCAAGGTAAATGCTCTCCCTACCAGAGTATCCTGGTGGCCAAAATTTATCCTTGTTTGTATCTCAGGGAAGCTCAGCCTTGTTTGTATCTCAGGGAAGCTCAGAGGTTTTGATGGCTCAACTAATAGATCTGTTCAATAGATCTATATAGATGGGAAAAATTTCCACAGAAATTTCCACAGAAACGGCAGATAATAGTGAACGGTATTAGAACAATTATCCATGGTTTATCAGAGTATGAGCACTGAGCGCTCCCCTCATACTCTACCCCATTGTGCCAACAGCCCCCCCTTCAGCGTACCTCCTCAAATCTTTACCGGCAATGAGCAGTATCGCCTGCTTGCGCCAGCCTGAGCTCCCTCCCCCTGCCATTTCCTGGTTCCATGACCCAGATGTGATGTCAGAAGGAGGGAGCTCAGGTCGGCGTGAGCAGCAGGAATTATGCTGAGGGGAGAGCTGTGGGCATGGTGGAACAGAGCACGGGGGAGAGGGGGAACAATTAGTGTCAATAATTGCTAGTGCCAATAATTGGCCTTAATTGGCTTGTCATTTAAATAAATCATTACAATTGAATACTATTACAATTTAACTAATTAAAAATCCAAAATCCAAAACAAAATTATTAGATAAATAAAATAAAATTATATAACTAAGCTAAATATCAGGGTTCTCATAACATAATGAAAACAGAAACATTACAACTCTTACTCCTTTGTATTCAATAAGCAGTTCAAATCTTTTTAAATTTCTTCATATTGCCACACTTAATTGCATATATTTCCATGTGTCCAAATTTCCATCTGCAATTTTAAGTACTATTCTATAAAGATGGGCGTGTAGTGTACAACTGAGGAAAGGGTGTGGCCATGGGAGGGTGAGGGGTGTTCATTAAAGATGTGCACACTATTAAAGAATTTGTGGGATCCGTGTCTAATTTAGGCATAGAGATTTACACCAGGATTTTTAGATGGTGTAAATCCTCACGGCTAAAAGTTGAACACAGATCCCAGTGCTACATGTTATTCTATAAATGGTACCTAACTTGGAGCAAAGTTAATAAAATAGCAATCGCTGCCAAGTGGTATGAATATCAGAGTATTTGAACAAAAAAAACAAAAACTAGTCTGAGGAGACATTTGGAGCATTGATATTAAGCAGCAGATTTCTGCTTCTCAATGGCCACGGATTTAAGAACATAAGAACATAAGATTTGGATTTGGACTTGGAGGATAAGGTGTACAGCGTCAGCATCTATGAGACAAACTTGGTTTTTCTTGCTACACAGATCTTTTTGGACCGCTGCTAGATTACAAAAGTTAGATACAGTAGTTCTAAATCTAATAGATGCTGGCACTGTCATCTAAAGAAATCAGAAAAACCCGAAAAAATTGGAAGGTGAATAGACAAATCCAACAACAAAAAACCTCCCAAACCCCAAGAATAGAAACTAGTCAAGGGAGAGAGACAAAAGCAGAGACGGCTCAACTACATTCACCAACCTATCAATCATCTAGACATAGGGACACTGGATCATTTGTTGTTCTGTTGTCCTTTGATACTCAACTTCTGGAAGTCAATATGGGGACAGATTAATACCATATTGGAGTCATCGATTCCATTGACATATGATGTTGTCATATGTGAGATGATATTGCATTTTAAACCCTCATTGGACAGATATAAATGTTGGTTTTTCCTTATTATGACTGGGATAGCCATGCAAATGGTTACTTGTAAATGGAAAAATTGGGATCGCTTTAGTTTTACTTTTTGGTTGGCGAATTTATGTCTATGTTATAAGTATGAAAAGATGAACGCTGACATGCTGGGGCATAATAAGATAATCAAATTAATTTGGGGTCCATTGACGTCTTTTGTGACTTCGTTATAATTGTCTTTATTTTTATTTTTCATTGTTTTAACACACATCCAGGAGAGGGTGGGAGGAGGAGGGATATCTCTTTTCTATTCCCTGTTTGAAAATATTTGATGGGGGAGGGGATTTTATTCTCTTTGTATTGTAATTGATGGATTATAAGTTCTGAGTGTGATTATTTCTATATGTATGTATTTTGTTTGCACTTGCATTAGTTTTGAAAACTTAATAAAGATTAAAAAAAAAAAAAAATAGCAATCGGCATGTGTTTTTTTTTGCTCCAAAATTTTGGGGCCATTTACTGAATGTAGTCCTTAATGTGAAAAATTAGGGTATGCTAGCTGTCGAGTCAGCATGTTAACCATTAACTTGGCCTGCACAAATAGTTAATGATAATTTAAGTGCTTAATAACGTTTACTAAAAAGAGCGACATGGAACAGAATAAAACTCTACCTTAGTGCTCAGTAGTCAACTGTCTACAGGATGAAATCACTAAACTGAGCATCGCAGTCCCTGGAACTGAAGTCCTCCAACTGGATGAGCAGGTGGACTATTATCTCAGTGCAGGGTATTAGGACAGTGACAGGAGGCTACAGTTGGCAATCATTGTGAGTTCATCAGTGTAGAGCTCCACAACAGCCTGGAAGGTGGGACACTGGAGCTCTCCAAACTAAAAATGAGGCCGGGTTGCTTAGTACCGAGGCACCATGGACACGGCCTCTGCTTTCCTGCTGCAGCTGACGGGTAATTTTAGTGACATGAGTTAGAAAATTCTATTGCAAGGTTTCCAAACTTCTGTGGCAAGTATGTGACACATCTGCATACATTTTCATATTAAATTATGCAAATTATTATTATTATTTTTTTTTTTACTTTATTATAAATAAAATTGTTTTCTGACATTTCTTGGTTGTCTGAGAATTGGTGTTTTACAGAGGAAAAGGGATCTTAGTGGTCTCAGGATTTATTTATTTATTCAATTTTCTGTCGTTCTCCCAGGGGAGCTCAGAATGGTTTACATCAGGGGTCTCAAAGTCCCTCCTTGAGAGCCGCAATCCAGTCGGGTTCTCAGGATTTCCCCAATGAATATGCACGAGATCTATGTGCATGCACTGCTTTCAGTGCAGATTCATTGGGGAAATCCTGAAAACCCGACTGGATTGTGGCCCTCAAAGAGGGACTTTGAGATCCCTGGTTTACATGAATTTATTTAAGTACTCAAGCATTTTTCCCTCTCTTTCCTGGCATGCTCACTATCTAATGGACCTGGGGCAATAGGGGGATTAAGTGACTGACCTAGTGTCATTTAGAATGCTCAGGGAGACCAGTGTAGGGAATCAGATACCCAAGCAAGAATACCAAGGGCAGGAATGATCAACCTGCAGTATACTATTGAATTTTATGCAGCCTCAAAGACCATGGGAAGTATATGCTGGTGTCATTAACCAATAGAAATTTTAAATACTGTATTTTGCAAACATTTGCAGAGTAGCCACTCTAGCAGTGTGCTTCCATCATTTTTTGCTTAATTTTTACTTATTTATTTATCACAGAAGATCTATGGAGCTCTGTGCATTTCATGCCTGATATTTTGTAATATTGAGGCCCATTAGGAATAGTTATTTTATTTATTTCATTATTTATATACCACTTATATTCTAAGTGGCTTACATCCAGGAACTTTATCATATTTCACTATCTGTCCCGGTGGGCTCAAACTCTATCTAGTGTACCTGGGGCAATGAGGTGATTAAGTAACTTGCCCAGTGAGGGATTTGAATCCACAGCCTCAGGGTGCCGAGGCTGTAGCTCTAACCCCTGCACCACACACTCTCCATTATGACAGTCATGCAGCCCTCTGTGTACAAAAGTTGCCTACCCCCTGGCCTAGGGTGTATTAGCAAAGCGGTAGAGAGGTTCAGTTTTAGAACAGTAGGGATTGGGTTCACTGAGGCCAGTTAGAGGTCCATGCTCACTGCCTGTATTAAAGCTATGTTATGCTTCTGCCAAGGACCAAAATCCACAAATTAATATATATTAAAAAAAAAAATCATGTCTCTCCTTGAAGAAATCTTAGCAGCTTCTCAGTATATGCTGTAGAACATGCTTTATTGAATTCTGTAGCAAGAGCTCTCAATAAGTATTGATTCCTCCAAGCAGGCTGCCTGCAAGAAGAGGAGGTTGTGCTCTTAGGCTGAAATGCAGGCCATTTTTATAACTTTATAGCTTCTATGCAAAGACAATTCATCAAGTAGCTTTGTATGCTAAGGACAAAAGCATTAGAAATCCATTAAATGCTGAAAGCACACCTGGCATCTCATTTTCTGCCTTTTTCCCTGGACAGCCTGCAGCTTGGGCCTGAATAAAAGGAATTTGGGTAGATGACAAGTACTAAGAAAATGTGTCCCCTACTCAGGGCTTAAATTTAGAAACCAGAAGCACAGACTAAGAATAAATGGGAACCTTCTTGGAAAGTAGAACAAGGAGAAGGCTGTACAACCTGTTTTTTTTTTTAATTTTTAAATTATTCATATCGAGTACAGCTGTTACAGTAGAAATACCAGAATGAATGATAACAGGACAAAACGAAATCAGTCACTCTGGCATCAGTCATTTGGATTAAAGTCAGGGTCAAGTGCCTGTGAAGCACTTACTGTGGAGTGGTCCCACACAAGAGTACCAGAGCTACTGCTCTCATAGTACAGATAAATACCTGACTTTTATTGACCAGCATGAACAGCCCTCTGGCCTTCATCTTTTACTGTATTTGCATACATGATCCTCTCTGGGGTATCTGAAGGAGCCCCCACCCCACCTTCACCTCCATGAAAGTATTTCCTCTCTCTCTCTTTCATCCTCTCCTACTTGGCTTTCCCCTCAGGGCTGCAGCACAGTTATTAGACATCCTAAAGAAACCTTCAGTCATGTGTCCACCCCCAAATTCCACTTTCAGGCCCAACAACCTCTTTTTTCTTTACCCCCTTCATGTTTTTCTGTCCTCATTGGCATGGTATCCTACCTTCTGCAGCCTGCACTGGATGGGGGGGGGGATTCTCTGTAACCATCTACTCCTCATCTTGCTTGGACTATCTGGTGCCTTCTCTTTTCTTGTACTGGAGTGCCACCACCAACAGATCTGCCTACTGCTGCGCCCAGGTCAATTTGCTCCAAAGTAGCGGCTGCACAGGATATTTCCTATTGCCAAAGAAGGGAAAGTGTAACGAGAGGTCGTTCTGCCAATGTGGGTGCTGAAGGGAGGGTGTTGGTGCAGGTGTGATTGGGTCCGGATGGATGGCAAAGCACCATGTTTCAAGCTGCCGTACTTTGACCGCCACTGCTCCTTGCTATTAGCATCTCACTGCCATCCTCAAAGCTATGTCATCCTAGAAGGGTGACTATTCTTTCTACTAATAGACCAGCTCTGATTCTCCTTTCTTTTTCTTCTCTCCTAACAAGCAACATTTCCTATCTTCCCTGTGGGCCCCAGCATCCTCCTTTCCCCCATGCCCAGCATCTCCCTCCAATTCCCAATCAGTGTTTCCACTGAGACATCCAAATGGCAGATAAAGATGAGTGAAAGTGAATTCTGCTATGAGATCCTAGAGATCAAAGAAGCTAATGAATTGTCATACCGGTTCTTCACATCTCCATATTATCCACCTTTCTGACTCTATTCCTGATGCTTTAGTGCAGGGGTAGGGAACTCCGGTCCTCGAGAGCCTTATTCCAGTCGGGTTTTCAGGATTTCCCCAGTGAATATGCATGAGATCTATTGGCATGTACTGCTTTCAATGCATATTCATTGGGGAAATCCTGAAAACCCGACTGGAATACGGCTCTCGAGGACCGGAGTGCCCTACCCCTGCTCTAGTGGCTGGTCCTGTCTTCTTACTCTTTGTGACTGTGCAGCACTGCGTGCGTCTGGTAACGCTATAAAAATAATTAATAGCAGTAGTAGTAGAAAGGGCTGTTACTGGCGCATCCCCAGATACTTACTATAGTTTCTGCAGTTGTTGGAAGAGAACAAATTCAATTTGGAGAGCATAACATTCATCTCCTACACAGGAAATCGATCTCATCCAGATAGTCCTGGTTCCACCCCATGCTATACATGATAACATAGTCCTGCTTTTCTCTCCTTTGTCAGCGCACAAGGGGCTCTAGTATCAATCTCTACATTAGTCCTGTCCTAGACATAGCCTGCAAATACCAACGACAGATTCACTCCTTCATGGATGACATCCAACTATACCTACCGCTAGGAGAAAACTGTGACGCCCACATCACAAAACTCCTAAACTGCCTCTCGGAAATCAAAAACTGGCTGTCCGTCAACAAATTACAACTAAACACCTCCAAAATGGAACTCCTTTGGATCCACAAAGAACATTGCAACTGCGCCTGTCCCTCGCTATGCTGGGACTCAACTACCTTAACTGCAGAAAACCAAGCACACAGCCTAGGAATATTTCTTGACTCCAACCTGTTGCTTTCCAACCATATCTCTCAGGTGGTATCTTCCTCTTTTTTTCTACCTATGACAACGCCAGAAAATAAGGAACTACTTTTCTGAATCTGACTTTACCCGTCTCCTCTATGCCTTAGTCCTCTCCCACATGGACTACTGCAACGCCCTATTCAACGGTCTCATGATAAAGAACATACGACATCTCCAACGTGTACAAAATGCGGCAATCAGGCTTCTAAAAAACCTCTGTGCCATGACCCTGTCTCCCAGGCTCTATTGGCTACCCATAGCCAAGCATTGTGTCTTTAAGGGCCTGATGCTAGCGTTCAAATCCTTGTATGACATGATGCGAGGCTACGTGACAGCCAAGCTTCCTCAGTACATGCCAAATAGGTCCCTCCACTCCCAGGATGAAATACACCTCAAAATGTATCTGCCAAATGACATTCCTACTCCCACTTCATACCGAGCCACTGGAATCGCCCCCACAGGTCAGATTCTTTGAAGGTCTCCTCAACTTTAGGAAGGCAATAAAAACATACCTTTTCAGTTAACTCCCCTGCCATGACCGATGGATTACAAAGAAATGCATATCAGTACCAGATCCTCGGTTTGTGTCACGTTAGGATAAAACTTGTATTGAAAAATCTTGAACTGTAACTATAGCAATTTTTTTCTGTTCAAATATTTTTATTAGAGTTTAAACAAAAAGGAAACAGTAGAAGAGAAAGAATAACATTATGACATTATGTTCATGAGATAAAACGGCATAGATATGTTACAAGTATGACAGATAAATGAACATTAATGAATAGCAATTTTAACCTGTAACCTGTATTTTATGTATATTGGTATTAGATCCCTAGTATGTGTCGAGGTAGGATAAAAACTTGAATCGAAAAAACTTCTTTTGTAACTATGACAAATTGTAACCTGTTAACGGTATATTATGTATGTTAACCTGTAACCCATTTTGAGCTCTCTGGGGAAAACAGGATAGAAAACAAATTAAATAAATAAATAACATACAGAAACAGACTACTGCACAACCACGTAGCTTTTCTGCACATTAATGAATTTAGGCATGGCATTGAGCGATGAGTGGACATGGAAGCATTGGCTAGCGCCACACACTTACTGGGTGCTAACTGGCTGATGCAGTTAATATGGGACCAATTACTGCTCCCTAAATAGGAGGCCTGGCTAAATCCTTCCGCATTAACTGGGAGCAGGTCCCAAAAGTTAATCTGAATATCAATGCATAGACCTGCAATAAAAAAAAAAAAAGTGGGAATGTAGTGTTTTGGTCTTGATGCACATTAAGGGCTCCTTTTACTAAGGTGTGTTAGCGTTTTTAGCACACGCTAGCCATAAAATTACCGCCTGCTTAAAAGGAGGTGGTCGTGTCTAGCGCGCCTCTATAAAAAGAGCCCTAAATTCTGTGTTATAACACATTAAAACTAAATCTTAATACACTTTTGTAGAAAGGCCCCTAAATTTGGAGTGAAGTGACTTGCCTGAGGTTAAGTGGATTACCATATGGTTTGAAAATTGGTATAAAAATTAGGAAATTAAATAAAAATTTAATTATTAAAATAATCTTGCCTCATAAAGACATATAACAGCCAAAAATACAAGTCTGTATGCTGCTTTCTTTTCTTTTCTTTCCACAGGTGGCACAATTTAGTTATGTCAAAGATTTGTAGCCACTCGAACAGATTTTTTAAGACGGCAGGTCAGCTTCGGCTTTGGTTTAATCAGATGGCAGTGCTGGCTAGAAACAGAATCTCACCACCACTCCCCCACCCCCAATCTTTTCTTAAATGTTCACAGTAGTGCTGCCCGATTCAGGAAAAAAAAAAATTTCAATTTGATTCAGCCTATTGAATCGATTCGATTTTCCTGCCTCTTCACCCCCTTTGCCTTCTCCTAACCACACTGGCGCTGTGGTGTAAACAAAATAAACAAACAAAAAAGACTTTTCCTCTCTCTGTTAAATCCTAGCTCACATTTGCGGTCTAACACCGGCTCTGGCAGGATACACATTTCAAATCTGACATATTGTAATCACAAAACAGAAAATAAAATTAGTTTTTCTACCTTTTGTTGTCTGGTCATTATTCAAATCTTGTTGGTCCCTGGCTCTGGTTGTCTTCTGATAACATGCTTGCCAGGGTCTCCTTCTTTCTCCGTGCTAACCATCCATCTTCTATCTCTGTACTCCCCTTCCATTTCCCTTCCCTCCCCTCCCCTGGAGGTCTGGCATCTTTCCTTTTTTTTCACCTCCATCCACAGATCCACCTTTTCTCAACTACCCTTTCATCCAGCATCTCTCTCTTCTTCCCCACCATCCCATTGTCCACCATCTCTATCTCTCCTCTGTTTTTAGACCCATTATTTCTTCCCCCCCAAAGTCCGGCATATGCATGTCTCTTTGAACCCCCCTCCCTCCCTCCATGTACTTCTACACCAGGGCCCCCCTCCCCTGAAGGTCTGTCACCCCCCGGAAGGCCTGTCCACCCTGAAGGCCTGCATCTCACCCCTGAAGGCCTGCCTGTCCCCCCTAAAGGCCTGTACCACTCCCACCTGAAGGCCTGCACCTCCCCCTGAAGGCCTGCACCCTACCCCTGAAAGCCTGCCTGTCCCCGCTGAAGGCCTGTAACCTCCCCCCGAAGGACTGCACACCCCCCTCCAGAAGGCCTGCATGTTCCCCCTGGCTTCCCGCGCACTATTTACTAATATCAGCAGCCTGCAGAGAAGATTGCAGTGCTAGCGATCTTTGCAAGCTGCCATAGGTCTTCGGAGCTGTTTCCTCTGCCGCGATCTGCTCTGCAGGCTGTTCATATTAGCTAAATGGTGCGTGGGAAGCCAGAGGGGAAGCCGGACACCAGCGGGAGGCCAGGGGGGAAGCCGGATACAAGCACTTCCTGACTGACCCTCCCCCCTCGCCCTCTAAAACAGGTGCGGTAGTGGCCGGCCAACAAGAAGCAGCGCTGACGCGCCTGCTTTAGGGGGCAAGGGGGGAGGGTCAGTTACCGAATTGGGAGGTTGATTTTTATTTTTTTTTTAAATTGATTCGAATTGATTCACCCGAAGTGAATCAGTGAACCGATTCGAATCGTGAATCGGGCAGCACTAGTTCACAGGGCAGGATGTTCTGAATGGCCTTTGGCTCCTCTTAGAAATACCTGTAATACAGCATGACAACCTTACTCCTGTACCAAATCAGTAGAATAATCATATGAACAGAACATATGAATAGCCATACTGGGTCAGATGGATGGGCCATCTAGCCTAGTATCCTGCTCCCAACAGTGGCCAATCCAGGTCACAAGTACCTGGCAGAAACAAAATATATGCAGTGTTCTATGCTACCGATCCCAGGGACAAGCAGTGGCTTTATGGACTTTTCCTCTAGGAACTTGTTCAAATCTTTTCCAAACCCAGATACGCAAACTGTTGTCACCACACCCTCTGACAACAAGCTCCAGAGCTCAACTACCTTACAGGTGAAAGAATATTTCCTCCTAATTGTTTTAAAAGTACCACAATGTAAAGTCATGGAATTTTTCTAATCCTCATACCCCCAGAAAGAGCAAAACATCAATCCACATCCACCCATTCCACACCACTCAGGATTCCACTACATCCCCCTCCCTCCCCCAGCTGTCTTCCCCCTTAGCCTTCCTTTGCAGAAAACAGCAATTTTATATTACAGCACTGAAAATGCTCCCTAAGTCAGTTAGCTTGGATTGCAAGGTCTTCAACAATTCCAGCAAGTTCACCTAAAGAGTCCTCCATACAGCAAATATTAGCTTGCTGCCTAGGAGGTAGTGCAGCTTTAAGGAAAACACACCTGCTCCCCATCCCTGCCCTGGAGACCTGCTGCACTGTACCACTGTTTACCTTCTTGGCAGCCAGAAATAATTGCTTACTGTTTTAACCAGGCAAAGAAGTGACTGAGGGTAAAGCAAGGGAGGTGGCAGCCTCTCAAAAACACTGATCCCTGCAACCCAAAATCTTTGGCTGGCAGCTGGAGAAAGTGCCAGCGGCTTGGGAACTCCACAACCAACAACCTCACTAATGGGCCCTCATTTCTCAGGGACAGCACCAGGGAGAAAGGAATAACTATCTTTATTAGCATCAGCATGCCAGAGCTCCCCAGCTGCCCCTCCCTAGTGCAAGGACAGATGAGAGTCATTAACCTCTGCACTTTGCCTGTGACTGACACAAATTCAATAAAGCCAATGCGCCAGCTCCACACAGAGACAGGACTGCCACTTGTTCCTCCTCTCATTATGGCACAAATAAATGACTATGAGGCTCATTTTCAAAACAGAAAGACATTCAAAAAACAGCATAAAGTGGCACTTAGACGATTTTATCACGAAAACATCCAAGTGCTGATTTTCAGAAAAGGCTTTTAAGACATCTTACAGCTCATTTTCCCTCCAGGACATCTAAATCTTTTTTTTTATATATATATAAATAAAAAGGACATCTAAATCTTAAGGGGGAGTGTTTTGGGTAGGATTAGGACAGCCTTATGACTTAGACATCATACAGGGATAATGAAAACTTTTTGAAAATATCCAAGGCAGCTTGTAGATGTTCAGAGTTAGACCTGTTTTAAAAACACATAAGGGACAAAAAGGAATCCATACTGACCAGATGACCACTGGATGCATAAAGGTATGACAACACCTCCCACACTCCCCAGTGGTCACTGGCCCCTCCTACCCCCTAAATATGTGAAAGAAACAGTGCAAAGCAGTGTCTGTGACAGCTGCAGATATTATGGGAAACCCTAGTAGAGCAGGTATCTGGAGTAGCCTGGGGGGTAGTGTAGTGCATTGGTTCCCAACCCTGTCCTGGGGGACTAGCAGCCAGTCAGACTTTAAGGATATCCCTAATGAATATGCATGAGAGAGATTTTAATATAATGGAAGTGTATACTATTTAAAACTATAAATGGAGACAGCCCAACCTACCTAAACGACCGCCTCATCCAAACCACCTCTACCAGGCATAGAAAAACACACACCCCATTCACTTACCCCCCAATCAAAGAAGTAAAACGGAAAAAACGATACAACTGACTACTGGCCGCTCAGGCAGCGAAGATAGACAACCAAGTCTCCAACCTATTGACAACAACCCCAGACTACAAGAAATAAAACTTAATACCATGATAAAGCTTACCCCGCCTCTTACCATCCCCTCCCTAACCCCAGATCCTACTTTTCCCTCTCTTGGAAACCTTCTCTGATCTAACGTTGTAACCCTTCTTCCATAACTCTTTTTGTAATCCGCTTTGAACCAAAAGGTAATGGCGGAATAGAAATCTGTAATGTAATGTAATGTATGCAAATCTCTCTCATGCATATTCATTAGGGATATCCTCAAAGCCCAACTGGCTGCTGGTCCCCCAGGACAGGGTTGGGAACCACTGGGGTAGTGAACCATAGAGAGAGGGATTCAGGCCACCAAAACCTACTGTACTGCCATATTGGTGACACCTGCTGCCATAAGGGCTATTGGAGTGGTAGACAGATGGGCATAGTAGGTTTTAGAGGAATTTTGGAGAGCTCACCATACATAGTCTAAGTCCTGGAAACAAAGTAATGGGGTACCTCAGGGTTCCTCTCTTTCACCAATATACTGATGAATACTTTTGGATCCTGGCTTTCTAATTTGAATGTAAAATATTGTACTTACATGGATGACATTACCTTGTTGATTCAATCACACGTAAAAAATATTACTGCAACTACTGTCCAATCCTGCATTGATTTGGTTTAATTTTCAGTCATTTAACAAAGGCTAAAATTAAATACCAGTAAAACTAAAACATAAGATATCTTGTTGACATTTCCTACGTAGTTTCAAATGAATGAACGAACATCCTTACTTTTAAAAAAGGGGGAATCAATTATCAAAGCTAGGAAATATAAATTGTAAGCCATAGACTCAAATACCTAGGATCACTGAGAACTACAATCTGTATATAAGAACATAAGAATTGTCGCTGCTGAGTCAGATCAGTGGTCCATCGTGCCCAGTAGTCTGCTCACGCGGTGACCCCTAGGTCAAAGACCAGTATTCTAAATGAGCCCAGCCTCACCTGCGTACAAATTACAACCACTGAGCAAATTGTCAAGGGTCTAACAAAATTGCAACTTCTAATGATAGAGCCTCCACCCAATAAAGGCTGTTGGATTTCGAGATACTACTGGAGCAATAGCCCCCAATAAAAGGGGATTCAGCAGCTGAGAAGCATTGGCAGCAATGCTCCCTTTCCAGGAAAAATACAGCTAATAGTAGAGGTGAGGATTTGGGATTCAGTAAAGCAAAGGAGAAAGGCCAAGCACAGATCCCCATCATGACAAGCTGTTCCAATGGTCCAGATACAGCTGTACTCCTTTGGGTACAGTGGGAAGAGAAAAGGGGGATGATAACTGTTATGGTACATAGGCCAGATAAGAGGGTTTTCCTATCTAAATGGAAATTCTGTATGGGGTTTAGTACCCCAAATTGCATAGTGGCTATCTGATATCCTAGAGAAATATATGAGATTCTTCTATTCTTTGTGTAGTAATGCTTCAGGGGGATTAATACTTAAGTTGCTGTTGGTACTTTTCTGTGAATCTGTCCACCAGTCTTGTTCACAGTCACACCTGTTTATTTCGTTTTCCTGGGAGGAAGAGGAAAATCTAACCTGCTAACACACTTCTTCCCTAGGTCCCCTGCACTGAGTATTCAGAGACTAATTGAACCTGTCTGAAGGGGACTATAAAGAACAGCTGATTTATAAAATAGATACTGCTTTAAAAGATCACAGTTATGAGATGCAATTACAGTAATTCTGCCTCTGATGATCCTTTGTTTTAAAAAAAACCCTATAAACTGCTTTGAAGTTTGTGTGAAAAGCAGTATAATAGCAAAGGTCAAATAAACATTCTAACTTAAGAAAAAAATGATATAGCAGTCTCCAGGATAGGGGGATACTGCAAAGGCAGAGAAAGGCTAGGAGGTGGGGGGAGGCTGGTCTGGACAGGATGAGATGGGGTATGGGGAAGGGGAGTACTGGACAGTGCACCATGCTGGGTGCCTTTACCATAAGCAATCAAAAACAGTCTTTCACATCCATGCTGACACTTTCCCCATCTTTGCCAGACAGGGCCCACCTACTGCATGGGAACTTGCTCACATCAGCTGCACTGGGCCAACAGTCCCAGCAGGGAGGGAAGGAAACTCCATTTATTATAAGTAGATATTTTCCTTTATACAAAGCCCACTGATGGCACATTGGACTGCTGAGCTTAGATCCTCTTAGAAGTAAAAGTAAGTGAAGTTGAACACAGGAACATAAATATAGGACAACAGAGCAACTGTACCTTTATTCTTTAAATTCAGTTGCTGAAGGAAGCTAATATATATGCCTAAAGCTTTAACTTTCAAGTGTTTGCCATAAACCTAACCACCCTCCCTAGTCCCACTTCCTACCTTGGAAGATTTAAGGGGAGGTTAGGAGCATCAAGTCTACTGTGGAACCTGTGATTTAGGTTGGAGTCAAGTCGCAGCTTCCAGCACTGCAGTTATTAGCTTTTTGTACTTGAAACAACGCTTAGACATAGCGCCTCTGGAAATTTACAGTTACATTAGGTTGGTCAGACCATGACACATTGTATGACTTTTTAGTCTTGGATTGTTGTGTCTGGTATTGAATGTAACCAAATAGGTTGTAAGCTTGGCTTAAGTCTGATTTGGAAATTAAGCACATCGCCTCACCTCCTTATGTGCACATCAGATCCATACATTCCTTAGTGTTGGTGTTTAAAATGCTATTATAGGATCTTATTCAATCCCAAGTCTATAGATAACAACACACATTCTACAAATAACAACTTCATTTACTGGTATCTGTTTTCTTTGGTAACTTTTAGCTAAATGTTTTATGCTGATTAAAGTGAAGAATTAAACTTCTAAGCTCTTTGGGACAGGAACACTATCTCAATCCATGTAAGCTTTTAATGTACTTCAAAATATAGTCACTAGCTTGCCAACTGAAAGAGTAAGTGTGTATGCTCATTTTCACAGCAGCTGTCCTGCAGCTTCCTGTACTAAACTATAATAATTGAGTGCTGGGGGTAAGCATGCTATCACCACAGTGGTAGTGAAACAGGAGGCTGGGAGCAGTGAAGAGAGTTACTCAGGGTCGTTACCAGGACTGCTCTGCTTTTCTACTGTCCGCTCAGACTCAGACTGATATTAGGCCTCAAATTTTTTGCCCTGGACCTATATATACTGGTATATATAACTTCTATTTACTAGTTATATATACTGGTATATATAACTTCTAATCTGTGCAGCTGATAGTGCTACAGCTACTGGCTCTTTCTCTCTTTCATGTGAGCCAACAGGGGGAATAATATGAGAGAGGGGGGTGCAGTGGTTAAAGCTACAGCCTCAGCACCCTGAGGTTGTGGATTCAAACTCACGCTGCTCCTTGTGACACTGGGCAAGTCACCTATTCCCGCCATTGCCCCAGGTACATAAGATAGATTTTGAGCCTGCCAGGACAGACAAGGGAAAATGCTTGAGTAACCGAATAAATTCATGTAATACTTCAGTGGGAGAACAGTATAGAAAATTGAATAAATAAAGAAGTGATGTCAGTGGCTCACACAGGCCAGCCAACTGCTGCCACTGTCACTATTGCTGCCAGCAGCAGTATAAGAACCAGATGCAGCTCATTAAATGCCACCAGTTGACCACCCCTAAAGTACTTTGCATTTTTTGTCTAACTTTTACCTGTTTAAAATTCGCTGTTTAGGGGCGTGGCTTGGCTGCGAGACGGATTGGAAACTTGGTGTCCTTTAGCGGAATTTGTAAAAACTTCAAGTAAGCCTTTGATTCCTAATTGATCTTCACACACATCCAGGGAGGGAGGGGGGGGGATGTACTTTATATCATTATTTGTTTGGATATAAGTGCTGATTATTATAGTACTTGATTGTATATTTGTTGCACTTTTGTGTTTGATTTTAAAATTAATAAAGAATTACAAAAAAAAAATTTTTTCACTATTTATACCACATTTTAACTGCTGAGCAAATAGTCGCTGGCTGCTAAATTCTTTGAGGTTTTTATGAGCCCTGCTCTCATCATGGGAGCAGTATTTACAGTTAAGTGGCCCACCTAAGTGCAAAATGCATGAATATAAATCTTCAACCTGGAAAAATATACAGTACATGCGCATAGTTTGCTTCTGAAAACATTATTGATATATACAGTAGTATCTGCACTCTTTTGCATCTACTCCTTGTGCAGATAAAACTTGTATAGTAAACAATGTGCATGTATTTGAAAGTGTCATTTTCTGATCCTGCCGGAAAACATTCCCTAGGGAATGCCTCCCGTAAATGGGGCTGAAAGCAGGCAGATTATGAAAGAGCATATGGCTTTGAAAATTGCCCTCCAAAGGCACTGTCAAAAACCACAAATAAGAGGTCACTGAATACAAGTAAGGACCAGCAGATTGAAAACAAATTGTAGAAAGGGTTGTTTTTTTTTTTTTTTCTTTTTCACGAGTGCATAACTATGCTGTGGAATCTGTTGCTAGAGGAGGTAGGCAAGATGACCAACGTAGTGAGACTCAAAATAGATTTGAACAAGTTCCTGGAGGAAAAGACCATACAAAAATTGTATTAGCTGGTTGACTGCTCATCCCTGGAAATGAACTAAGAGAAATAGCTAGTAGAGAATGACATGGGGGGGGGGGAATTTATCACTGTTCCCGCCCCATCCCTGTGAGCTCGTCCCCATCCCTGCCCTGTCCCCGTGAGCTTAGTCCCCATCCCTGTCCTGTCCTGTGAGCTCAGTCCCTGTCCTTGAATAGTTATGATTTTATACTGAACTTATTTTATTAAAGTATAAAAAGAGACAATATTCTGTACAATTGTCATTTTATAAACACAAATAATGCAGAGCAAGGATCAACAAAACACCTGTCTCCCCTCCCTTTCACAAATATCCCCTCCACTATTGTGAAAATTGAACAAATCAAATTACTACAGAATGCTACATAGAAAAATCAAGTTAACAGAATACTTTAGTCACATGTGGCAAGAATAGTGTTACAAGAATGCAACTAGGGCAACTGCCCCCTGGTCAGAGAGAGAGCCCTAAGCCAGCTGGAAGCAAAAGAAGCACAGCCTGAGCTTTGCAGTCCCCAGTTATGTCTAAAACTAGCTCTAGCAGGATACATATTTCAAATCTGAAATATTCTGGTAATTTTATTCTTTAAATCACATTGGTCTCAGGCTTTGGTTTTGGTTTCCTTCTGTTTTCATTGTGGTATGGCTGGCTCCTGAAGGTAAAATAGGCGCAAGAGGAGCTGGGGAGGAGATGGCATGTCTGATATGGGTGCAATTTTTTTTACCACAAGAGCAAGACTTTTCACCACTCCCATGGGGTGGTAAAAGGTCTTGTCCCCATTCCTGCAGTAAACCCATTGCAAATGTCTCCATTTATGCAGATTTACTGCGGTGACCAGTTTACCGCGGTAAATGGTCCCCATTTCATTCTCTAATAGGTAATTTTTGGGACCTGCAAGATATGTGTGACCCAGACTGACCAGAGAGAGGATGCTGTCTTCAATGGCTTTTATTACCTCACTTCCACTATTAGTAATGAACCTTCCTTAGAAAAATTCAAGCGTTCCTTAAAAAAGTTTTCTTTATAAGGACGAATTTGAAACATAGACAGCATAACTTACCATTCACTAAATCTTTTAGACCTTAATCAATCCTACGAGTAGGTCGCATAATGGTCCTTTTTATTTCTTTTCTTTTTTTCTTATGTGTTCCCACCAAATGTGTTCTTCCCTAAATGTTTCTTCTCTTTCTTTAAATATTGTAGTTCATCCCCCTTGCCTTATGTACCAGTTATGTATTAGAACGTATATAATTTGTATTCAATGTTTTGTATTGTCCTCCCCTTTTAAAAAATGTTATACGCATTGAAATATAAGATATTGCGTAGATAACAAATCTTAATAAAACTTGAAACTTAAGGTACTACTAGTCTGATTCTAGATCGCCAGAAGACAGAGTTCACTAGCTAATCACCACAGCTCCTTCATCCACAAAAACCCTGGAACAAACTGCCCAAATTCCTACGGTATGCTCCGTCGCTGGCAGTGTTCAAATCCAAGTTAAAAGCCCACCTCTTGGAGAATGCTTTCAACTCTTAACTCTTCTCACCTTGGGTTCTGCATCCCAAACCCTATATGTCATGTCTGTCTGTCCAGGGTGGATTGTAAGCTCTTCTGAGCAGGGACCGTGTATTAAATGTCAAAATGTACAGCACTGCATATGCCTTTCAGCGATAAATAGTAGTAGTCTCAAGAACAATGCTAAACCGTAGTGGAAAATCCTTCCCCCTTTCTTACATGTGATCAAAATACAATGCAGCACACTGAACCACGTTCTCAGCACTCCCTCATCCTTAAGGATTATATTTAGAGTCTGTCTGAGCACAGATCAATCCCTCATATCTGAACCTATATAAGATCTGAATACCACACTGTCCACAAACCACTACAACCAATAGCTTCGTACCAAAAAGCAATTCCACATCCATTAATACTTTTAAAAATACATGGAAAAAAATGCTAGGATGAAAGCCAGACGCTGTAGCCGCTGCACGCTCTCTGTGGGATATTGCTGGAGTGTGAGTAAAGAGCTGCTTCTTACCATTTTCATCAACAGTCAGAGAAGCAATTCAATCAGCTGCCAGGTTAAATGGGTAAACGGCATTTAAAAATGGCAACCTAAACTAACTCCTGGGATTTATTTATGCAGCACCGCTGGCTCAAGTGCTTGTTGACAAAAAGAACAGGAGAGAGGAACATGTGGTACAATAACGAGGCAATTAGCAGGCAATCACAGAATGGACAGTAGACTAGAAAGGATCAGACCACAAGGAGCTAAAAAAAAAAAAAAAGAGAGAGAGCCTAAAGATTAAGAAAACAAAACAAAACAGTCAGGGACCCCATTGTTAGTAGAGGAAAATAATAGGTGTTTTGGAGAAGGAAGATGATCAGTTATTTAGCGGAAAGGTGTTCCAGAGGGGTCACCCACAAAGAGGCACAGACGTAAGCAGCAGAGAAGCAACCAAGATGAAGGAGAGCAAGGGACCAGATGAGGAGTCAAGCATACTGGGAGGAATATGTGAGAGTGTGTGGTGCAGTGGTTAAAGCTACAGCCTCAGCACCCTGGGGTTGTGGGTTCAAACCCACGCTGCTCCTTGTGACCCTAGGTAAGTCACTTAATCCCCCCATTGCCCCAGGTACATTAGGTAGATTGTGAGCCCACTGGGACAGACAAGGAAAAATGCTTGAGTACCTGAATAAATTAATGTATACAGTTCTGAGCTCCCTTGGGAGAATGGTATAGAAAATTAAATAAAAGAAAAGAAATAGAGCCATACAAGTAGGAAAAAGAAGTGATAATGGTAAAGGAATGTGCTACAAATCATGGCCTAAATCCTGCTATTCCTTATGACCCTGAGAAAGGTTACTTTATCTCCCATCGTCTCATGTGTCACATGGAGGGCCATTTTCAATAGTACGTCTAAGTTAGGTGTTGGAAGAGTTGAATGCTTGATGAATGTTTTAAATTTTGTATGTCGATTGTATACTGCTTTGATATAAAGCGGTATATAAGTTAAAAAAAAAAAGAAAATGAAAAAAATTCCGATTTGGACATCTTGAGAAATAAGTCCAAAATTCAGGAGGTGAAAATGCCCATTTTCAAAACCGCTAAATGTCAATCTTTTTTGTTCAAAAAATTGGCTATCTAGACATCTTAGCCCTTTTCAGCCATTTTTCAAAAGAAAAATGACCAAGTTCAAAACATCCAAAACCAAGCCTTTGGACATAGGCAGGGCCACCATTTATGCTACACTGGCCACGCAGACATGACAGCAGAGCAGTGGGGCACTGCTGTGAATGACACATAATGCGTTCCAGGTGTACATCTCACCAGAACTCCCTTATATCATATGGTGAACCCTCCAAAACTCCCGCAAAGCACAGTTACTTTCTGTAACACAGGGGTGTCAAACTCAATCACATAGGGGGCCAAAATCTGGGGCATGGGCTGGGCCGTGGACTGAATTTTTTATTGGGATACTTAGGGGTCCTTTTATTGAGGTATGCTAACCTTAATAAAAGGGCCCCTTAGTCTTGGTAGAAGTGTGGGGTTGCGGCTTCCCCAGCCACGTGCCGGCTCTGTGATGTAGACAAAATGGATGGAAGAGACATGTCTGTGCTGGGATGAGCCAACGTGCATGACTGACATAGTTTGTGGGAAGTTTGTATCTCTGGAAATCTTTTGAACAAAGGAATGGGAGGACCACCTGTGAAGCTGATCTTTTGTTTGGGAGAAACAGTAGGGCCCTAATTTTGGGAATGAGGGATGGAGGAGCGCTCTGGCCTCTTGTACAGCCCTCGGCCTTGCAGAGGTCCGGCGGCATGGCCCCAGCCATCCTTCCTAGCAGATCCTGCAAGGTGGCCATCTTGCTTCCTTCTGCTCCTCTGTGAGAGCAGCATGGTCTCAGTATCAGTGTTCATGGGGCACTTTGACGTCTTTTCTCATCACTTGATGGGGCCCCGGAGCAGCTCTTGCTGGCTCCCTATGGCATGTGTGACTGGCATGTGGGCCAGCCCTCCAGACACCATGCACCGACGGTGAGCCCTGCCCGGTCATTCTGCTTTTGTGGATCACTTCTCAGTCCACCATTGTGAAGCGTTTGTGCCTTCGGGTGCCTTGGGCACGTTCCCACACTTCTTGGCTCGTCTTCTGAAGCAGCCGAGGCTTTGGAGGGCAGCGGTTCCAGCCTAGCACACCGGCATCTCTCCTGCATTGTGAGGCAGAGGTCGCAGTCCGTTGTTCACCCTATCACCACTGGCAAAGTCGAGACAGTGGGCTGTAGTTCCACCGCTTGGCACTTGTGCCTGTCTGCCGGCAGGCCAGCTTGCCTGGGGTTTTTTGTTCATCTGCGGGCCAGGTTTTGGTGCACCGCGGGCCAGAGTTTGACATGTCTGCTGTAACAGGTGTTATTTGGGGACAGCAGGTAGATATTCTCACATATGGGTGGCGTCATCCACAGGGCCGAGTATAGACAGTTTGACAAGTGAACTGTCACTTTAAGTTGAAAGAACTTTGTGACTGCCCACACTGCGCATGTATAAGTGCCTCCCTGCCTGACGCCAGCTCGGGGGCTCAGTTCCTTAAGCAAGCTAAGAAGCCAACCAGGGGAGGTGGGTATGATGTGAGAATATCTGCCTGCTGTCCCTGGATAACACCCGTTACGGTAATTAACTGTGCTTTATCCTAGGACAAGCAGGCAGCATATTCTCACTTACTGTAATGGGATTGAGGGAGAGTTGACCAGATAAGAGAATAAAAATTATAATACTGCTTGGCCGAAGTAACCATCGCATCTGGAAAGAATTCCAGAGAATAGAGAGAGATAAACGTGTGAACTGAAGACCAAGTAGCTGCTTTGCAGATTTCAGCAATGGAAGTGGAATGTAAGAAAGCAACTAAAGCTGCATAGCCTGAATCCCCTATATTGTTATAAGATCTCCGAATTGCAGCCCATCCTGAGCATAGCAAAAAGAAATACAGGCCGCAAGCCATGTGGAAATAGTTCTTTTGGTGGCAGACCTGCTCAACTTGTTAATATGAAAAGAGGTGAGCAGTTGAAGTGATGCTTTATAAGACTTGAGACCTTTGTAAGTAATAAGCTAAGGCTCGTTTACAGTAGAAGTTATGAAGAGCTGTCTGGCAGAATGAGAAATAGGTGTCAGAAAGAAAACTGGTGACACAATGAATTGATGGAAATGAAAATCCAAGACTATCCCTGTAAAAGTGCAGAGAAACACCTCATCATGGTAAAAAAACGTAAAAGGTGTGTCTGACACCAAGGTGTGAAACTGTCACAGAAGTGGTGGAGATTAAAAGAAAATTCCACTTCCTAAGAGAGGAAGTTAAGAAGAGCTTAGGCCATTGGTTGAAATGGAGGCTGTAGCAGACTGGAGAGAACCACAGTACGATTCTAAACTAGTAGAGGAGGTTTGAGAAATGGTCTGATGTTGACAAGTGCTTTCATAAACTGTCAACAAGAAGATGAATAGTCAGAACTTTAACACTAAAATAAACATGGAAAACACTAAAAACCGTGAGGTGAAGTCTGACTGAAGTGATTTTAACAACAAAGAGGCACAACCAGTCACAACAGGGTTTGGATGGGGGACGCTCAGGAAAAGCTACTACTAGCCTAAAACAGCTCCACTCAAGAGGTAAAGGGTGCTCTCAGTGTGAACCATCAGCAATGGGAGCAGAAGCTCCGATGCTTCACTTCCGGGCTGAGGCGGGAAGCCTCCTCCACCACACCATCATTGAGCCCCCTATGTGTGAATAGTAATGAAAACCTACAATAAGGCCCTAAATAAATAATGCAATCAAACAACCCGTGAGCAATTAAAACTCAAACGGTGAAACTACAACCTGAGCGACCCCCACACAAACCCTGCCAGCCGAAACCCGCCAAGATAGCAACAAAGCAAAATCAAAATCAAAACATACTTAAATATAATCAAAAGAATATACTTATCTAAACCAAACTGCCACAATGAAAACGCCAGGAGCCGAAGTTCAACCAAGCTGGTTTCGGGGAGGAGCCCTTCTTCAGGAACCAGCCCCCGACCGCAAGCCAAAAACAAAAAAATGAAAAAATGCAAAATGCCGAAAAACGAGGCGGGACGGCTGGAGGGAGGGGTAGCCGAGCGGGAGAGCACTCACGCCTAAAAAGCGGACCAGGAACTACGTCATACACAACCCAACCAATCATACAACGCATCCTAAAACTCTCATACAGGGGCGGGAAAAAGAAAACCCCAAAACTTTTAAAAGAGAACAGTAAGACCCGTACAGTACTCGGACCCAAACGTGCTGAAAACCACCCAGCACAGGAACCTGCATGAAAACACGGCACCCAGAAAGGGTGGAAAGGAACCCTAAATAATGGTGTTCCATTCCACACTTTCATTGAGGCCGAGGGGAGCAACAGCTTGAAGTTGGAAAATCCAATATTGTTCCCTAAGGTTTAACTGAAATTGGATTTTCCAACTTCAAGCTGTTGCTCCCCTCGGCCTCAATGAAAGTGTGGAATGGAACACCATTATTTAGGGTTCCTTTCCACCCTTTCTGGGTGCCGTGTTTTCATGCAGGTTCCTGTGCTGGGTGGTTTTCAGCACGTTTGGGTCCGAGTACTGTACGGGTCTTACTGTTCTCTTTTAAAAGTTTTGGGGTTTTCTTTTTCCCGCCCCTGTATGAGAGTTTTAGGATGCGTTGTATGATTGGTTGGGTTGTGTATGACGTAGTTCCTGGTCCGCTTTTTAGGCGTGAGTGCTCTCCCGCTCGGCTACCCCTCCCTCCAGCCGTCCCGCCTCGTTTTTCGGCATTTTGCATTTTTTCATTTTTTTGTTTTTGTTTTTGGCTTGCGGTCGGGGGCTGGTTCCTGAAGAAGGGCTCCTCCCCGAAACCAGCTTGGTTGAACTTCGGCTCCTGGCGTTTTCATTGTGGCAGTTTGGTTTAGATAAGTATATTCTTTTGATTATATTTAAGTATGTTTTGATTTTGATTTTGCTTTGTTGCTATCTTGGCGGGTTTCGGCTGGCAGGGTTTGTGTGGGGGTCGCTCAGGTTGTAGTTTCACCGTTTGAGTTTTAATTGCTCACGGGTTGTTTGATTGCATTATTTATTTAGGGCCTTATTGTAGGTTTTCATTACTATTCACACATAGGGGGCTCAATGATGGTGTGGTGGAGGAGGCTTCCCGCCTCAGCCCGGAAGTGAAGCATCGGAGCTTCTGCTCCCATTGCTGATGGTTCACACTGAGAGCACCCTTTACCTCTTGAGTGGAGCTGTTTTAGGCTAGTAGTAGCTTTTCCTGAGCGTCCCCCATCCAAACCCTGTTGTGACTGGTTGTGCCTCTTTGTTGTTACTATATTAGGATTTTTGGCATATTATTTGAGTGTAGTGTTGGTTATTTGAAGTGATTTTAAGCCATGAGTTGGATAAGCGGAAACAAATATTCCAACACTGATGATATGGAGGGTGATAAAGCATCCTGATGATGAATACTATACTACGCGTCACTTCAACCCTTGTCCACCATTGGTTCAGGTACAGCTTAAAATTGCAAATGTTCTTGGGAGGGAAATATCTACAGTAACTGAATTTGTAACACTTTGAGCTTGCATTTAGAAAAAGCAAAATATCAAATCTAAAATCCAAAGTTACAGGGAAATACTTTTAAAACCAATAGGAGGAAATATTTTTCATTCTGAGAATAGTTAAGCTCTGGAATGCATTGCCAGAGGTTGTGGAAAGAGAAGATAACGTAGCTGGTTTTAAGAAAGGTTTGGACAATTTCCTGGAGGAAAAGTCCATAGTCTGTTATTGAGACAGACATGGGGGAAACCACTGCTTACCCTGGATTGTAGCATAGAATAATGCTACTCTTTCGTTTTTTGTCAGGTACTAGTGACCTAGATTGAGCATCATGAGAACGGGCTACTGGGCTAAATGGACCATTGGTCTGACCCAGTAAGGCTTTTCTTATGTTCTTTCATTGTTCAAATCTAAGGACTTTAGAAAAAAAGAGAAGAAAGTAATAAGGATGGTAGGGTAAGTAAAAAAAGCATCAAGGAATAGCTGATAAGATTTAAATAAAGAAGGAAAGGCTATAGTAGAGAGAGAGATTAATTACATGAGCTGGGAAGATAATAGAAAAATAAAAGGAATAAAACAAAGAATGCAGAGAGACAGTGGCACGTGTGTTCAGACCTTTAGGAGTGATCAAATCAAGAGAAGCAGAAGGGAGGGCAACATGACTCTTGGTCACCTTACCTAAAATGTCACCAATAATTAAGAATGAAAGAGGATTAGAGGATCTATCTTGTTTATTTGAAAAGATTTAGCTCCTGACTTTCATATTGTAGTGCTACGTGGGCACCAATAAAACACAGGAAATAGCAAGCACAGCATAAAATCTCATATAACATAAAAGAATCTGTAGATGAAACTATAGAGATGCTAGAGCGATGCTCCCACACCCTTGCATAAACAGTGGTAAAAGAAGGAAAGAATGCTGAGATAATAGACCTGAATTGGTGCATCTGACATTTTATATGGGGGGATGTTATTGAAGTTATCCAGTTATGTCAATGTTACATGTATGGAAACCGCAGGGAACGCAAGATATTATGTATATCGCATAGTTCTATGTGGTATATAAATTTTTAAATATTTAAAAAACATTTTATTGAAGGAATAAGTATACAATAATACAATACATATTCATTATAATTAAATTCAATATTCAAATATTTCATAAATAATTTGCATTCCTCCAAAATATATTTTTTCATGTTACCTATTCATAAAACTATACCCCCATACCTTTCCCGCATTACCCCTTCCCTCCCCTTTCTTTCACTCCCAAGTTTTATTCCAATTATAACATTATAATAAATTAATTATGCAAATATACAACTGAAGAAATTCCATCAATTATCATCATCAACCATATCCCCCCCCCCACTGAATGAAAGATGACACATATTACAAAGTGTTAAAATGCAATGAAAGTCTGTTATTCCTCAGTATAAAATATTAAGAATCATACTTCGTACTCTATGGGAAAGATTTAAATAAATAAATAAGTGATAATAGAATTGTCACAAGAAGGTTCATAGAAATACTTGTATAGCAGCAAGGAGGTAAAAGCAAGATCCTCAGTGACATGGAACTTTTTAAGGAACATTCTTCTTTCTGTGGGGCCGATGCTCAAAGCTAAAGCCAGTGCTAAAAGGGTTAGCACCAGGTTAGCATGCATGAATGCTGTAATGGTTTCAGTGTGGGCACTGAAACCTTGAGCACAGATCACATTTAAATGCAGTTATTTAGAATCCCACAGCAATTTCTAACAACAAAAAAAGGCTCTTGAGAGCGTTTAGCACCAGAAACTTAACAAGGCAGCATCAGAAGGGTTGCTTGAGAAAAAAAGTGTCTAGTGCAGGGGTGGGCAACTCTGGTCCTCGAGGGCCAAAAACCAGTCGGATTTTCAGGATTTCCCCAATGAATATGCATGAGATCTATTTGAATGCACTGCTTTCAATGCATATTCATTGGGGAAATCCTGAAAACCCGACTGGATTCCGGCCCTTGAGGACTGGAGTTGCCCACCCCTGGTCTAGTGGCATCCCTTTTCTCCCACAAACCCAACCATCCTGCCCTAAATAGGCTTCTACAAAATTGCCCCCTCCAAGCATCAACTTGGCCCACCTTCCCCCACTAAAAAAAAGCCCTGGTCGTTAGATCCCACCCAATGCATCCTAGGATACTGGCCAGGGTGGGATACTGCCATTTTGTAGATGGTAGCCTGGAGCAAAAGCAAATGGGCATCAGTCCTGTTTCCAACTTACAGGTTTGGGGGTTTAGGGGGTGGCTCAGTGAACTACCAGGGCTTTATTTTTTTTTTTTAATTGTGGGAGAGCACCAAAGGGGTCAGGAGGGCTACAAGACCACCAAGATATTTTGTTAGAGATATGTTTGTTGGGGTAGGGGAGAGGCAGGAACTGGTGTTGAGGTTTGCCATGGCATGTTTAAAAAAAAATATTACTGTTTACTTTCCTATCACCGTGCCTGAGCCAATTAGTGCTCAGGCACTGACAGAAAAGTTAGCACAGAGTACTGAGCAGCTAATTATTGCTGTGATTTTAATATGGCATTAATTTGCTTATACATTACTCTGAGAATGCCATGACAATTTTCCTGCACTAGGTTTGAGGTAGAATTTCATTCTATTGTGAACCTTTCAGCATCGGCCCTTAAAAGAGCTTCAGATGGTCTCTGGTACTAATATATTTGCATTAGGAGTAAAAGGAAAGGGAATGGGACTTGATATACTGCCTTTATGTGGTTACAATCAAAGTGGTTTACATATTAGATACAGGTACTTATTTTGTACCTAGGGCAGCAGAGGGTTAAGTGACTTGCCCAGAGTCACAAGGAGCTGCAGTGGGAACTGAACCCATTGCCCCAAGTTCTCAGGCTGCTGCACTAACCATTCTCCTTGTGGTGTGCTATATAAAAGGGGAGAGTGAATAAAACCTAACGCTACCCTTCCAGTCATGTGCTGGGGCTCAAGTGGAGTACCAAGGTATGGAGAAGACAATTCCTAGAACCACAGAAGCCTAGGTTTTGGAAGATATGATATAGTGATCAAAACATCATAGTGGAGAAAGAACATTGTCGCAAAAGAGGATGGCTGAAAGAAAGCTGGCCACAGACCAGAAGGGAGGAAGCAGATATTACAGGAATAGTCAGGTCCGTCTACATCAGTGGTCTCTCAAACTCAAACCCTTTGCAGGGCCACATTTTGGATTTGTAGGTACTAGGAGGGCCTCAGAAAAAATAGTTAATGTCTTATTACAGAAATGACAATTTTGCATGAGGTAAAACTTTATTGTTTATAAATCTTTCCTTTTGGCTAAGTCTTAATAATAATATTGTAATTTATAGCTAGAGACATGATCAAGAAACTGTTTTATTTTACTTTTGTGATTATGATAAACATACCGAGGGCCTCAAAATAGTACCTGGTGGGGCCGCATGTGGCCCTGGGCTATGAGTTTGAGACCACTGATCTACACCAACTCACCATAAAGGAGATATTTCACAAAGAAGTGGAATTTTGGATCTGCCAAATCTTATAGTGTCTAAGGTCTGATCTCTTTTCTTAAACCATTTGTTTTGAACAGCCAAATAGACTGGACTTGAATCACTTTAGTAAGCGATTGGGCAAGTACTTGGAATTGCAAATGGTGAGCTTCACAGTCTAAGAGCTCTAGAAGAGTTCATCCCCCTATTCTTTTCTTTCTTTCTCCCCCTACCTAGCATGGCCCCAATGATATGGGATATAGATGTCTGTCCCTATTCACAGCAAACCCTATGTTACCAAGATGAGGGCTGCATATCTTGGAAGACAGCAAACCATAAATGGCCTCCAAGAGTCAAGTTTATTAGGTTTTTATATACTGTCTATCAAGGTTATCTAAGTGGTTTTACAATCAAGTACTCTGTCCCAGTGGGCTCACAATCTATCTAATGTACCTGGGACTATGGAGGACTGAGTGACTTGCCCAGGGTCACAAGCAGCAGTGCGGGGTTTGAACCCACAACTCCATGGTGCTGAGGCTGTAGCTCCAACCACCGCGCCTTAAGGGATAAGAAGTCAGCTGCAAGACACACACGAGGGTTGATTCATAAGTCATGGCAACTTTTTTTCTCAAAAATGTGCCAGCACTGGAAATCTAATATATATGTTTGAGTGTACGACATGTACTTCTTAATGTTGCTTCCAGATGAGAGATGAATACAGGGGAGAAGCAAAAAACATGATGTTTGAAGTCATCATTTTACTAGAACATAACATGAACAACAACTAGGATATAATCCTACATGACATCACTACAGCTCACACTGTTAAACATTGTTTACAGCGTTGGGGATGGGAGATCTTGCAACACCCTCCCTATTCTTTGTTGTTCATGTTGTATGCTGTATTCAATAAAACGATGATTTCAAATGTCATGTTTTTTGCGTCCATCCTACCAGAGAAACCTGCACTTATCGCTTATCTGGTAGCAACATTAAGAAGTACATGTCAAACACTTTCAAATGTATAGATTTCCAGTATTAGTACATCTTCAAGAGAAACAAAAAAAATAGTTGTCATGACTCATGAATCAACCATTAGTAGAAGCAAAACATAACAGCAGATATGCACCATAAGATGCCCAGTTTTCCTCTTGTTCCAATACACTATAGATACATGTTCATCACTAGTTGAAGATAAGGATGGGGTGCATATCACATGTTTTCCTGACTTGCTACAGCATTTGTCTCTACCACCTTCACTGGATTCCTTACATCCACATTTCTTGTGAACACATATTTTCCAATATAACTCCCAACTCTACCTGCTTTGAGCATCACTTTATAATCCTTTGTTCTAGAACAGTGGTTCCCAACCCTGTCTCGGAGGACCACTAGCCAGTCATGAATATGCATGAGAGAAATTTGCATATAATGGAGATGACTGGCATGCAACTTTGCCCCTTGCATATTCATTAGGGCTATCCTGAAAACCTGACTGGCTGATGGTCCTCCAGGACAGGGTTGGGAACCACTGTTCTAGAACATCCTTTCCGCACAAAAGCATGTTTGCTTCTTGCACTTTACTTATACCTTTGATGTATTTGAATTTGACTACCCCTACCTGCCCGCCTCCAGAAATGGACAAAATACTGTAGATGAGAATTCACCAATGGAGTTGTACAAAGGCATTATCATCCTCATTTTTCTGCTAGTAGTACCTCTATATCATCAGATACAATCATCCCAAGATTTATTTATTTATTTTTATCAATCTCTCACCTCTATCATTCTGTTGAATTTTTGCAACCCATATGCTCTACATTTATTTTCACTGACTCTTAGTTGCTAAGGCCTTGTCCACTTCTAAATTTTTCCAAAAGACTGTAGAGGAGGGCTATCAGATCAGTGCAGAATTTGCTGCAAAATCCCTATGTAATGAAAATTAAGAAACATGAAGGGCTTAACAAATTTTCTTTGAATTTAGAAGCCAGCAGGCGAGACCTCTCTTCCTACATCCACTTCCCCACTGTTGATTCCTCAAAAGATTTTAGGCATAGAGGAGTAGGCGTGTCCCTTTTTAAGGTTTGCAACATCTCATTAGCACTTGATTTACTGTTTTTCCATTCTGCGTCTATGTGAAAGAGATTAATCAGACCCTTAGGTTCTGATTCTACATATAGGATGCCTACATTAGGTTCCGCTAGACACCCTAATTGCAGCTGCCAAGCGACACCTAAGTTTGGGATCCCAATTTTTTAAATTGGCTTAATCAGTGTGATAATTGACCATGCTGGTTTTCAGCCAATCAAACCCCCCCCCCCCCCACATCTATTTAAGAGTTTGGCACCGCTCTCTTAGGACGCCTAGCGATGCCTAAGTGGAGGCACCCTCCCATGCCTAAGGACGCCTAACAATGTCTAGCTGAAAAAGAACACATGGTTAGGGGTGGAGAATAGGTCTGGTTAAGTTATGTCTATGTCATTAGGCATCTGACATAGACATAGGTGAGGGAAAAGCTGGTCTAATGGAGCGGCTATGTCTAGGATGCCTAGCAATGCCTACTAAGTCTGCTTAGGCACCTCTAGGCATGATTCTATAAACAGCGCCAAGCAGTTGATTGACAGCCATGATGAGCAGCACCTAAAATGTAGGCGCCATTAGGTGCTGTTTATAGAATATGGCCATTACACATTACACTGGTGCAGTGTATCGCAAACTGTGTACCGCGACACACTAGTGTGTCCCAGATGATTTCAGGTGTGCCCCGAGATGCTGGTAAGGAGGAGAGGCACCAATGCCAGCTGACTGCTTACAGGACATGCCTCTCATGGCAAGAGGTACGTCCTGTAGTCAGTCGGCCAGCACCTACATCTCTCTTCCTCGCTGGCGCCTCTGCTCCTTCTCCTTACCTCTGCAGCACCCCCTCACCGGTGGTAATAGAAGGCTCAGGGCTGCAGTTGGAGGACATTCGCACATGCATGTGACGTCATCATGTCAAAGCCTGTGCATTTGCGGATGCTCCGAGATTAGTGAGCCAACAGCTGAAAAAGTTTGTGACACACTGCACTACTGTAATGTGCCATTACACTACACTAGCAGCAACAGCTCAACATTTCCCCCCCCCCTAAAAAAAAAGTATGTTGTCTGTCTACAATCAGTTCCTTGACTTTATCACTTGTGGCCCAGCCCAAACCAGTCAATTTTTCACTCATCACACTCTATCACCCAGTCTGTCTGTCTCTCACTCATCCCCCCCCCCCTCAGCTGTCCCCAGCAGTCTCAACCCCATCACTCACTCCAGTCCAAGTCACCTGATGGATCTGCTAGACTAGAGCTAGGTACTCCCAAACACCTTACTTTCTTTAGTATCACTAAGCAGCTTGGTTGCAACCTCCACATGAACATCCCTTGCATCTGCACTGTGCCATTGCTGAGTTTTCATCGTATTTGAGCCACGTGGTGCAGAAAAAGTCTCTTGAATTCATTGAGAGCTCAGTGGAGCGATGCAGATGGTAGGAAAGCCTGTTTTGCAGCGGAGGCAGCCAGGCCTGGAGATATCAAATCCCAGGTGTCAGGGTCCAATTTCTCGGTTCATGATGACATAGAGCCCAGAATTTGACAAGCCTTCTAAATATGCATGTCCTGAAATATCACAGAGACACTAGGGGTATAACGTGTGACATGAAGGAGAGAATATGGTAATCCCATGTGGCAAATCCTCCTAGACATAGGAAGATAATGCAGAATAGGAGAAGATGTAGAATTTTCCCAAGCATTGGTCTGAAAGGTAGGCAGGTGATAGACCTGTGAAAAGAAAAAGGCAAGGGAGATTGCAAAGTAATGTCTGAACAGAAAAAGACTCTGAAACAGGAGAAGAAAGGCATGCAGAGCTAATCAAACAACATCAACAGTGGAGCTTGTCAGGGAGCCCAAACTACTGTCCAGAGAGACTGACTGAAGGATGGGGGGGGGGGGAGTTAAAAGGAAATAAAACTAAAACACATTTCGCTATGTCCCTGCTGCCTTGCCTGCAGTTGTTCAGTGTCCAAAACAACAGCCAATCAAAAGAGCAACTATTGTGTAGACAGCTTCCTGACTCGCCATGCAAGCAGCTACTGTTTATGAATTGTCATTTTTTTCCCAGTACAGACATCTGTAGAGGCTGCATGGAGGGTGCAGGTATGAGTTAAATGCAAGAGGGAAGTGTTGCACCGGTGAATATCTGCAGGGATTTATTTCCCATGAAGCTGAAAGCAGAAGATGCTTAAGGCTATCACCAGATTATCTGTACATAATTACTATCAGCAGTTCTTATTATTTGTTCCTCTACATACCATCTGACTGCTAGCGTGTGATAATACAATGGCCCCCTTCATTGTTTTTGGAAAATGCACAAGATATTGTCTCTGTTTAATAACATTTGATATACCGCCTTGTCTTGGAGAAATTCAAAGCGCTGAACAATATAAAAACCTTATATCAACAATCTGGAAAGGAACTACAATAAAAACAGGAAAAGAGGACAATCAACCATCCAGGAGGGGAGAGTGGGTAAGGGTAATAAAATAGAAAACAATTGTGGTCCCTATGCTTTAAGATACTACCATCACCGGAAGCTAAGAGCTGTGTCAAGCAGACTCATGGGAGCACCCTGTCGCCTGACACCCAAGAATAAATACAATCCAGACGCTAGTTAAATGCTCCCAACAGCTTCAGGTGTTATTAAGAATGAGAAGCCTACATTTATTAGACTTTACCCTACACAATGCCCTGTCCCTTTCTGGCATGGTCGATTAACCCAACCCTTGCACCAAATTGCCAACCTGTCAGTCAGCCTTTCGCTGATTGCTTAATGCCCAGCTCCGAAACTACAGTCCTTGCAAGAAGGTATATACAGTAAAACCGTGATTTGCGAGCATAATTCATTCCGAAAACATGCTTGTAATCCAAAACACTCATATATGAAAGAAATAATGGAAACTCCACAAGCCAAAAATTTTAATACAAAATACTGTATGTACTTGTATTGCAAGACCTTGCTTGTATATAAAGTTAAAATTTAATAAAATGTTTTGCTAAAACACTTCCATACCAAGTTACTTGCAATCCAAGATTTTACTGTATATTAAAAAAAAACCAAAACAACCCAGAACAAAATTTAGCTAGAACTAGAACTGAGAGGACTGGGACAGGGTGGAAAAGAAAAAAATATCAAAGACATTTATTTGAGGGTGAAATATTCAAATCTTGAGATTTACTCAAGTAACTTTCAACCAAATTACTGATTGGAAAATTGGCCATCCTGTTTTAGCGCTTCCTGCTGTTGTGACCTTTTACAGAATGTGAAAGCACTTTGCATTTAATGGCCCTTCATATGGAAATTATCACATTGCCTCCCTTAAAGCAGCAGCACCAATTCAGCTGGCAGCAAAAGCAAACAAAATCATTAACATCTCCCTAGCTTTTCTCCTCTTTTTTTTCCCTTTTCGTTCCTGTGTTTACATATTTATTTATCGTTCCTCCTAGTACCACCCCTCCCCAATCTGAAGAAACCAGAGCACTGATGAGCTCTTGCTTTTCAAAATTTCACGGGGGCATTATCAAAAGCAAATTCATCACTGTGTCTGGCACTTCAGATATACCGTATAATCTATATACAGCATATATGTACTGTATAAATCTACTGTATATATGTGCGTGTTGGTGTTTTTCTGTTGCCAATCTAGTTTTCACCAATAGATGGTGTTAGTAGCACCTGTGTACTGTATAACAGCTTCGACCATATCTGCAAGCAGTTTCACTCGGGCACTGTTCTTTACAAAGCTTTAATCTAAAACTACTTTGAATTGGAATGAAAAATGAGATAAGAAGAGAATACACTTCTTCCTCCGTATTCGCTGTGATAGGGGATTAACAGAACCGCCAATACAGAAAAACCGCGAATAACTTTTTCATATGTTATTCACTGTTTTCTATTAAAAACCATTGTGAATATGGTGAAACTGTGAATAACATGGTGGGAGACCTGGCCTGTTCCTGAAGGAGAGGCAAAACACGGTGAAGAAATTGCTAGTAATCAGCGATTTTTTTCTGTAAATCCTTGGAATCAGCGATTTCTCTATGCAAGCTGATGTAATTTGGGGGAGGAGCCAGCAAGCTAAAAACCGTGAATAATCGAAACCGCGAATGCTGAAACCACGAATACGAAGGAAGAGAAGTGTATATTAAGAAAGAAGTAAAAAAAAAAAAAGATGTAAAATATGAATAGAGAAAAAAGTTTGAGTATGAAGGAAAATTAAGGGAAAAAAGGACGTGAGAAGGACAAGAAGAAAGTTAACAAGATTACCGAATGAAGAGGATGGAAAAGCAATAGACAGAAAGAAAAAAAACAAGAAAGAAAAGTGCCTTTCCCAGGAGGTCTGTTGCAGCCCAGTCCAGCATTATACTCTTCAGCGGGCATCATATTGCAATTTATGACCTGCTAACCATTCATATAAAGATCTTGAATTCTTCTCACGTTGAAATAAGTCGAGTATGCACTCTGTTGAAGCTAAGCCAGATTCTAATAAAATGTGTTCCAGAGAACTGTTGTCTCCTTTTCTTCCAAAGAACCCCACATAAATCACTGGGCTCATAATTTATGTCTCCCTGGACTTCTCTACTCATCCTGCTTAGGGCTGCATTTGCCAAGGGAGTCACAGCAGGAAACCTCTTTCAAAAGAGCAGTTTTTTTTTTTCTTGGAGCTTAGAAACTGAGCATGGAGGAGGAGGGAAACATTCATGCCCCTCTGCTAGGATTTTGCTGTGGGGTCCTGGATATCCTTGCTCAGGAACAATCTCACTGCACCCCCCTGCCTTGAACTATAGCTCATCCACCTCCTTAGATGATGATTATTTAAATATGCTGCTCAATTTGGGCCCAAATTCTATTCCTGGTGTCTTTTTGATATGTTAGTACGGTATAGCTCAGTAGGGGGGTGAACATATCTACCCTATTGATTCTGGGCAAAATTCAGACAGCAGAGGTCATAGTAACATAGTAAACGACTGCAGATAAAGACCCGTGTGGTCCACCCAGTCTGCCCAGCAATCTATTTTTTTTTTTCTTTGATATTTCTGCCGTAGAAGTCTGCCTGGCACCGTCATTAGTTTCCAACTACTGGAGTTGCTGTCCAAGCTCACTCCAGCCTTTCTAAACCATCGCAAAGTATTGTAGTTCCCATTGAAGTACTCCCCAGCCCATCCCAATCAGTCATAAAGAGTACGTATACACTAATCGTGCAAGTCTGCTCAGTTCCTGCCCTAGTTCTTCAATTTATACCCTTCACTTTCTGATTAGAGATCCTCTGTTTGTCCCATGCTTTTTTTGAATTCTGTCATCGTTTTGACCTCCACCACCTCCCTCAGGAGGGCATTCCAGGCATCCACCACCCTCTCCGTGAAAAAGAACTTCCTAACATTACTTTTAAGTCTACTGCCCCATAACCTCAATTTATGCCCGCTGGTTTTACCATATTCCTTTTTCTGGAAAAGATTTGGTTCTGTATTAATATCTTTAAAGTCCACTAGCTGAATAATGCACGCAACCCATATAACAAAAGGGAGACGGGGGTCAGTGGGAAAGAGTGTGAGCCAAACTGCCAATCCTCTTTGGAGGAGGTCAGTTGGGAAGGAGGGTGATCAGGTGGAATGGGGAAGGAATGGATGACAGGAGAGCCCAACGCACTTCAGGCTGGCACCTCATGGGTGCTGGTCAAGCAGGCATAATTAGGACTTTTTCTTTTGTGGTCCTATGCGTCTGCTTAACTATTTGAACACTGGCATTGAATAATGCCTGCATCTGTATAACTGCCAGCTCCTCCTCAACTCCACCTTTGCAATGCCCCTCTCATGCCCAGTTTTCAGATGGCCTGTCAGTGCCAAAATTCAGAAGCACTGCCTATTTTAGCGCTGCCGAGTACCAGCACCTGGCCTGCTGAGCGTTATCTAAATTGCTTGAATTGCTTTAAATACTGCACCCCTTGTTTCTGCATATACGTTTCAACTTCTTGCAGTGAGGTAAAGTGGTGCTCTCTTCACTTAAAACCTCCCTGGTACCCTACCTTGAAGCACACTCCCCTCAACCCAAATGCTTGTCTTTTCCTTCCGTCTATCTTCACTAAACTGTAAGGTTTATGGAACAGAGACTGTCTCTTCAGAGCTATGTACACTTTGTAGAGCACTCTACGCAGGTAATTCTACAGCCGGGCACTTAAGATAAGATGGTAAGCAAGCACCTATGTCAAGTCCATTCTATACAGAAAAAGAGATGTCAACTTTTCTTTACAGATTACTAGAACAAGCACTATGGCCAGTGTAAATGCTCATTCCTAGATGTTAGCCAGAGTGATAAATTCTATAATTTACTCATGTATTTACATGCTCTGCACAAATTCTGTCCATGAACATGTCCACAGGCACAATACACTACACACCATCAAAACGTCATGTACTTTTCTGCTAGTCAGTGTTTTATAAGAGGTCATTTACATAGGAAAGTGGCCACTAAAAACATAAATGACCATTTGCATGCACTCCTGCCACCTGAAACTAGGCAGTTCCTTACAGAATTACCCCTGTTTAGTAATAGTAGAAAGTGGAATCCTTTCTTGTTCACCTTAGCTGCTCACTAAACTGTTGCTGGCCTCAAAGCCATTAATGGTTACATACATATCCCTCTAGGGGACTGTTCTTCACTGCAAGGCCCACGAGCCAATGGCGGCCTGCAGGGATCTCTTATGCAGTTCCCCACTGGGTTCCAAAGCCCCCCCCCAACCCCCAACCTCAAATACTACAAGGAGGGCACTAGCTCAGAAGCAATTCTCCAGAATTGCTGGTGGGCTCCTCTGTACTGTTCTTCTGCCACAGTCTATACCCTTCTGAAGCAACTTCCTGTTTCCGCTTGGGTGGACCGCAGCAAAGGAACCGTACAGAGGAGGCCACGGTCAGCACTACAGAACTGCTGCCACACCGGTGACCTCCTTGTAGTTTTTGTGGTGAGAGGGGCTTCAGAACTGGGTGGGGAGAACATCTGATGGAACCAGAGGGGTGGGGGAAGGGAGGGGCAGAGAGAGGAACAATGGTACACAGATGGAGGGGAAGAGAAGAAGATGGTGGCACATGGATGGATGGGAGGGGAAGGAGATGGTGGCACATGGAATGAGGACAATGGGAAAGAAGGGAAGAGATGGGGCACATGGATGGAGGGAAGCGGGAGAGGGAAAAGATGGTGCACATAGATGAAGGTGAGGGGAAGAGAGGGAAGATGGTACACATGGATGGAGGAGAGAAGAGATAGAAAGAAAGATTTGAGATGGAGGCAGAAAAATGGAAGAAAACTGAACATGAAAATCAGTGCCAAAGATGGATGTAGTGCAAAAAGTGAAAAAGGAGAGGAAAGAAACAGCAAAGGCGTACAGAGGTCTTGGAAACAGAGTTGAGAGCACAGAGGGAACAAGATGATCAGAAAAATAAAAATGCCAGATAACAAATGTAGAAAAAATGTTATTTTCAATTTAGTGAAAATTCACATCTGTTGTTTTTATATTTTGGGTTGTTCAGAAAGAAATGCATTTCTATTTCTCTTGTGGTGTACTGTGTGCAGAGTCTGGCATATTATGGTTTCATTTGTGTAAATAGTACTTTTAGTCTGTGGGATTGTATTTGAAATATTTTTTTCTGTTCTGCATGTGCGACTGAGGCCAGGCGTTCTGATTGGGATAAAAGTCCAGAAACTTTGGTTGGTGTTGAGACCCCAAGTAGGAAGATATTTGTCAGCTCTCCTTCATCTCTTTTGGACTTGAAAGAGCCCCAGCTGAAAAATGAGTGTAGACCACTGCTCTAGGGAATGGAGCAAATATTCTTCTGGCAAAAATTTAACCCAAGTTTAGCAGAAAGTAATTTTCAAGTTAGAGTGAAGATCCACACTCAAGTCCCATGTGAATCACATAGGGAACAGGATATACTTGTACTTACCAGAAAATTGTGTGGGGAAAAACACTAAAACATTTGGGGGTTTGCACTTGATTAAACAATAGTAATAGCTACAAATTAACAAATACATTTATTTATTTAAATATTTATAGCCCACATATCCAATAATTCTAGGCAGGTAACAAATAACATGACATACATAATAACAATAAGTAAAACATACACTCAAATATACAAGACAAAAAACAAATTTGATAAAATCATCAAAATAAAATCTTCTATAAATATGCCCACCAACCGCTTTGACTAAAAACACAAGTCATATACCTCTTCCCCGCCCTTGCCTCTTAATTGACAAAGCAACACTCAAACAAAGGGCTGCTTTTACTAAGGTGCGCTAGCGTTTTTAGCGCACACATGAAATTACCATGCGCTACACTGCACGGCACGCTTCTAGAACTGACGCCAGCTCAATGCTGGCATTAAGGTTTAGCGCATGCAGCAATATAGCGCACACTATTCTGCGCATTAAACCCCTAACGTGGCACAGTAAAAGGAGCCCAAAGCCATTTTCAGACCTTTTCTAAACTGCAGAAATGTGGAAAACCTGCTTTAATTCCAAAGGTAGGGCATTCTAACACTCCAGGCCCTGCACAGATAGCATAGCACTTCCAAACACATCCTGTCTGAAGAACGTAGCGCAATCCCTGATCTTTAAGTTTTCTCAACTTTGGAATGATCTTCCATTTCTTTTAAGGAGTTCCGGCTCACTTCAATTTTTTCGCAAATCTTTAAAAAACTACTTTATTTGCTAAACACTTTGAAAATGAATTTCCCAAAATTTAGTCTTATTTTTTATGGTTTTTATTTAAGTTAATTATTGTAAACCGAGTCGAGCTTTCTTAGAATGATGACTCGGTATATAAAGCCAAGCCTTAGATTAGATGCAGAGGCTGATAAAACTGCAAAACGGAATGTAATGGGAACAGACGGATAATTTTTCCTGTAACAATCTGAAAATTATGCACAAGACCTTAAATTCGATCCGCGCACAAATCGGCAACCAGTGTAGATCTTTGAAGAACTGGTGTGATGTGATCAAATTTTGAGGCATGAGCAATGAGATGTGTAGCAGCATTCCACGCTAGTTGCATATTTTGCAACACACACATAGGTAACCCTAAGTGAATTACAATAATTAACAACGGAATTATCAACATCACAATAACCATTCTACAATTGTCACCTGACAAGTAATCTCTCAATCTACGCAGAAGTCATAATTAAAAAAACACACGAGATACGACATCCTTGATCTGCGGTTTAAAAGATAGCGAAGAATCTAACAGAATCCCCAGTTACCTACATTGCTGTAGGACTGGAACAGTCACACAATCAAGCACTACCTCAGAAAGGCAAGACAATAGATTCTTCTCATGGCTAAGTTGCATCAAATATGTGGGAGTCTGGTGATCACTTGAGAGAAATGAAACATGATATAGCCAGCAAATTAACCATTCCCTTCCCCACCCAACTGTATCCATGGCATCTGTTTGTCTGGCTTGTCGTTTTAGATTGTAAGCTCCTTCAAGCAGGGAATGTTTCATTGGAGATTCTCTACAGTACTGCATACATCTGGTGGCACTATAGAAATTAATAGTAGTAGTAGTATGATTCATGTAAACCATTCTGAGCTCCACAGGAAGAATGGTATAGAAAACTGAATAAATAAATAAATATGGTGCCCACCATCGAGAAGAGTCATCCTCCCAATCTGGAATGTACTTCCAGAAAGGCTTCACCTAAGAAAAGACAATCATTATTTGCAGAAGTAGGTGAAAGTAATGCTCTTCTCCCAAGCCTTTGATGGAAGTAGTAACTAACTAAACAGTCACACTTACTGCTTATCAGACATACACCTTTTCCGATTCATTGTACAAGGTTTTCCTTAAATTAGTCTTACTTATCTTTTCTCCAAACTCCTGTTATTCTATATCAAGGGGTGTCAAAGTCCCTCCTCGAGGGCCGCAATCTAGTTGGGTTTTCAGGCTTTCATTGTATGCTAATAGATCTCATGCATATTCATTGGGGAAATCCTGAAAACCTGACTGGATTGCGGCCCTTGAGGAGGGACTTTGACACCTGTGTTCTATATTCTGTCTATATGTTGTGCCCCCATTTAACCCTTGCACTATTAAGATGTTAATGTGTGTTGTGTTGATGTGGGAACATACTATACTATGTTACAGTGTGTATTGTTACTTGAATGTTTTTTTATTGCTGCGGACCACCAGAAGAACTAACAAATCAACTCTGGAAGAGATCAAACCAGCTATGTCACTCGAAGCCCACATGATGAAGTTATAACTGTCTTATTTTGGTCACACCATCAGTTGAGAGAGATCAGTGGAGAAGGACATCATATTTGGGAAGATCGAAGGAACCGGGCAAAAAGGGCGACATGCAATCAGAAGACTGGACACATTGAAAACAGCCATGGGGATGACACTGAAGGACCTTACCTGACTAGCACAAAACCAATTTCTTTTCAGATCTGTAATTCATCAAGTCGCTAGGACTCGAACACGAGTCGATGGCACCTAAATAAAAGAAGCACTAAATGGATCCTAATAAATAAAATATTTGGTTGTTTCCCCTTTAAATTATTTGATTCACTGCACATTCTGGGATGGAATCAGACTGCCCAAAGTACACCTTGGGGTAATTTGTTTTTTTGTTTTTTTTTTAAGTCTTTGGGTAATTTTAGGACTAACCCTTCACTTTTCAAATCTTCAATCTGCTGACTTGTCAAATATGAGAGGGCGACGAGGAATGCTAGGGCCACAGTTATACTTAAACTGGATGATGTTGTGTTCAGCGCTATCTGTTTAAAATCATTCAGGTAAGCAGGTGACATAAACAGCCATCCAAAAGTTATTCAGAAGGAATCCATTCCGGATTTTTTCTCTGACCCTCCTATACTTCACGGGGAGCTCTACTGCCACCTGTAGTTAGTACCCAAGCAAAAAGAGCTCTTTCGACAGTATGTGAAGTAGGGTCATCAATGGGAACTTTCCAAGAATCAACTGTTTTGCTCAAATAAGCAATGTGAAAACAATAAACATCAAACAGCCAACAAAGGCATCAAAGGAAATCAAGAAGTACCCCTGTAGGCAGCTTCAACATATACTGTATACAAAATTCTTCAAGGAACAAAAGGGCTGACTAGCATCCAAGAATCAAACATGGAGAAGCATAAGCAGAATGAGACAGAAGACAGGCACAGGAAGGACAGGGCAGGAGTCTAGAATGACTCACCTATCTACTGGAAAAGATATTATCAAGGTAAGGTCGTAATCTCTTTTTCCAGTGCAATCGGTGAGTCATTCCAGACAAGCAGGATGCACAAAAGCAGTCCCAAAAACCTAGGATGGGATGACTGCGCCAACCTTCAAGATCGAGGACCCAAAGGCAGAATCCCGTCTTATAGTCACATCTACTCTGTAAAATTTGGCAAATGTGTGCCTCTGAACACAAAGGAAACCCTGAAAGGGTTGAAAAAACACTACAGAAAATAAGAAAAAGGGGAGAGCAGAACAGAAACACGCCTTCAGGCTTGCGTGCTGAAGGGGAAAACTACATGTGGCAGTAGAGCTCCCTGTGAAGTAGAGGAGGGTTATAGAGAAAATCTGGATTGGATTCCTTCTGCAGATGGTTTGTGGCCATTGGGAGATAACCCGCTTGACTAGAATGACTCACCTATTGCACTGGAACAGACACTACCTAAACAAAAAATTCCATACAGAGATCTATCTCCTCCTTTCATAGTTCTTGCTTTAGACTGAGCACTGCAGTACTGTGAGAAGGGTGGAGAATAGGAACTGATAGAAAATCCGACACAATCTCATGCATTTTATAAATATACAGTAGTTTTAAGAAAACTGATGAAGCAGCAACGAGGTAGATCAGAAAAAAGGAGAGCAGGATGGAAATAGGATATTGGGTACCAAAGGGAAATTGGGGGGGGGGGGGGGGAAAGAGATCAGTCCACCCTGCCATAGGATTACTAATGGCTCTTTCAGAACTGTATGTACACTAACACCTGGGAAACAGATGGTGCAATCATTCATGCGGTGGCTGTATTCATTAAGACAGCATGACAGCTTTACTTTAATAAAACGTAAGTAGTGGTCATCCACAGGACAGTCAAAATAGCACAAAAGGGCGCTGTGATCAAAATTAGATAGGAAAGCCATAAAATATCTACTCTGCTCAGTAAAGCTGCATGATATGTTCTGTAAGAATTATGTACCTGGGCTGAGCCCAAACAGCCCTTGTGCCATGTATGAAATTCAATCCACCCAAGCTTGTGCTATTGACTATGGAGAAATATAGGACTGGGCAAGGCAGAGGAATTGATCTTATGAGCAATGGCAGATTAACATACGGGGCTGAGCGTGTAGCTCAGAAAGGCTCACTGAGCTTACAAATTGGGGCAAGTGATGTAGAAGCAGAGGGAATGCAGAAGAACAGTGGAATTCATTGGTGGGATACAACGCCAGGAGGCGAGTTGGGATGTATGGAGGCAAAGAATTATATCAGCAGTGTCACACGTCTTTCCTTGCTCTCTGAAATCCCTGTCCAGGCCTGGATTTCTGCACAGACCCGGGCAGGGACAGCAATATTCTGAGAGTCAGAAAATTTGGAAATAGACCAGCCTACTGCCCATCCCGTTAGGTGATATAGTTGTGTGTCCCACTGAAAGTTCACAATGTTTTGAAACGCTGACATTAGGCAAAGGACCAGGGGGGCTTTAATTTTAAGTTAATCAAACACTTATAGCCTGTTTTCCAAAATGTTTTCCTATTCAAAGCAACCAACAAATTTAAAATAAGAAAACTAATCAATAAATTCTACCAAGCCATTCAAAACATTAAATAAAAAATACTATTAAACTAACCCCTCTTTTACAAAAGTTGGCAGCGCAGGTCGGCACAATAAATGCTCCCACACCCATAGGAATTGAATGGGTGTCACAGCATTTGCCATGCGGCACTTGGCTGTGCAGCTTTGTAAAAGGAATCCTAAATAAATTATAAATGAATACAAATAGAAATAACATATATTAACCCTGAAAATACATAAATAAAATCTCACTGTAAATCTGTCTAAAGAGCTGGCGAATTTCTTTCCAACCTTCATTCAAAAGTAAGGTTATTTGTTGGCGCTACTCCCTAAAAGTCCTCTGATAAGTGCTAGACAATCTGCTTACTGGTTGGGCAAACTAAGGAGCCCTTTCACTAAGCTGTGTTAAGTGATATGATCGAGACTTTCAAAATACTGAAAGGAATCGACAAAATAGAGCAGGAAAAAAAATTATTTACAATGTCTAATGTGACACGGACAAGAGGACATGGACTGAAGCTAAGGGGGGACAAGTCCAGGACAAATATCAGGAAGTTCTGCTTCACGCAACAAGTGGTGGACACCTGGAATGCTCTCCCAGAGGAGGTTATTGCGGAATCCACCGTTCTAGGATTTAAAAGCAAACTAGATGCACATCTCCTTACAAGAGGCATAGAAGGATATGGGTGACTAAAATTATGCCAGGTGTACACCTGGCTGGGCCTCCGCGTGTGCGGATCGCCGGACTTGATCTAAGGTTCTTATGTTCTTGCAACCTCTTTTATGAAACTGCAATAGCAGTTTCTAGCGCAGGGAGCCGCGCTGAATGGCCCGCGCTGCTCCCGACACTCATAGGAACTCAGAAACTGCTGCTTGCAGTTTCATAAAAGGAGGCCTTAATGCAGCTTAACATAGCATACTGTGGGATGCATTTAGATATCCTTTGGTAACAACATAAGCAGCATGCATTAATTGCATGCTAAAAATTAATTTTTTAAAGTTTTCTTTAAGGGGGTGAGTCTAGGGGCAGAGACTGGGTGTTTCTGACATAAATCAGTTATTTATTTACCCCCTCCTTTACAAAGCCATACTAGTGTTTTTAGCAAAAGCCGCCGCGGTTACAGCTCCAACACTCATAGAATTCCTATGAGTGTCTGAGCTGTTACTGCCGCGGCCAACGCTAAAAACTCTAGTGCGGCTTTGCAAAGGAGGGGGGTTATTTATTTAAAACTTTTTTTTACACCATTTACAAAAAACTACATTGTTTACAACAGTTAAAACATACATAAAATAAAAACAAACCACATCATAAAATCTACATAACTTAACAATTTCTTCTCTGCAAATGTCAACTAATAAATCGCAAGAATACAATAGCAAACATGATTAGGCAGATTCCTTTCTTCAAATGCCGACTAATAGATCATAAAAATGCAGTAACAAACAACTGAGTTTTTAACCATTTCTTAAATTGAAACCGGTTTGCACACAGTCGCAATTGGCCTACCAGAGCATTCCACACCAGCAATACAGAAAGTCATCACTCCAGTGTCTGCATAATTTCCCTGCACTATTGGAATTAATAGCCTTTGATTTTCAGATCGTAAAGATCTATTAGGCTTATAAAGTGCCACAACTTGTCGAAAGTACCATGGTGCTTGATGGTAAATAGTCTGATGGACCACAGAAACAACTTTATGCTGCACCCGAAATACAACTGGTAACCAAGCTACAACACCAAGTGCTGATTAGCACAGGAATAGCATGAGCCCTTACCACCTACAAAATGAATGTCGGTTAGTGCTCATGTGCAAAAATTTTTTTTACGTCTGTTCGCTAATGGATACCATCAAGAATGTCATGGAAATGAACATCAAGCAATTGAAAGAAGCCCTGGGAAACAGGGACGCATGGCGAGGACTGGCCTACAGAGTATCCAAGGGTTGAACACAACTGAATGGATAGTAGCAGTAGTTCACTAATGGCAACATTAGCACATGGCCATTCATACAAAAAAAAAAAAAAAAAAAAGGAAAACAAGTTAAAAATGGCTTTAATATGCATGCTAAAGCCACTTTATACTACTGCTTAGTAAAAGGGCCCCTAAATGACAATCTTGTAAAGACCCAGGCTGATGACAGGCCCATTGCTGAGAAAAGCAAAACACAGCATTCCTTGAACAGCTTTCTTATACGGCTCCTTTTCTGAAGCCGCGTTAGCGGCTTTATTGCATGCAACTTTTTATCGTGCGCTAACCCCCGCACTAGCCGAAAAACTACCGCCTTCTCAAGAGGAGGCGGTAGCGGCTAGTGTAGCTGGCAAATTAGCGTGTGTTATTATGCGCGTTAAACCGCTAACGTGGCTTCGTAAAAGGAGCCCATAGTTGTATTAATTCTCGCCTCAATAGAGTTCTCTGGTCTTGTCAAATGTTGTACAGATCTTGCTGATAAGGGACACTTTACTAGGTCTTTGTTCTCCAAAGGTCATCAAGCTCTTATTATACAATTCGATCTGAGTAGCGCTTTTGATCTTGTGGATCATAACATATTACTGAAGTGCTTGGACAGTATTGGCATCTAAGTAATGTGTTCAGTTGGTTTAAGGATTTCCTTCAATGCAGAACCTATCAAGTTTGTTTTGACAAATCTTATTCAGGAACATGGAGCAATCCTTTCAGGGTCCCTCAGGGTTCCCCTCTGTCACCGCTTCTTTTTAATATCTATCTTGCTTCACTTTGGAATAAAACTATACGCTTATGCTGATGATATCACCATTACGATCCCTTTAACTTCCCAATTGCATACTGCATCTCAACATATCTTTTCCATTATTTCTAAAATCGATCAGTGGATGAAAGAGTTTAGATTAAAATTAAATAGACAAAACTGGATTCTTTCTTTGATCTCCATCCCAAAATAATGAGGAAACTCTAATCCTAAATGGAATCTCCTATCCAATTGTCTCAAACATCAAAACAATGGGAGTCCATTTAGATACAAATTTAACAATAACGAGACAGATTGATGTCCTAGTTCAGAAATGTTTTTTTGCACATCTGGAAACTTTGAGTAATCACTTTTCAATGACAATGCTTTTAGATTACTGGTCCAATCATTGGTATTGAGTATACTAGATTACTGTAACAACAGGTAGTGCTAATCAAGATCTAGTCAATATTAACAACATTCTACATCAGTGGTCTCAAACTCAAACCCTTTGCAGGGCCACATTTTAGATTTGTAGGTACTTGGAGGGCCTCAGAAAAAAAAACAATTAATGTCTTATTAAAGAAATGACAATTTTGCATGAGGTAAAACTCTTTATAGTTAATAAATCTTTCCTTTTGGCTAAGTCTTAATAATAATAATATTGTAATTTATAGCTAAAGAGACCTATGATCAAGAAACTGTTTTATTTTACTTTTGTGATTATGATAAACATACTGAGGGTCTCAAAATAGTACCTGGTGGGCCGCATGTGGCCCCTGGGCCATGAGTTTGTGACCACTGTTCTACAGAGATGCCAAGGGGATGCAATTAAGTGGGAGATCATGACCTTGTATCATAATCCAGCTCATGCCTAGTCTCTGTTCCTCCATTTCTCTCCCAGCTCCACAACCCTAAATACTGGAGCTTCAAGTCTCATAGCTGACCCTGCCTGTTATTCTTACAGCAAAAAGTGCTGGCTGTGAGATTTGTGGCTGCTTGTGGTTGCATGCAAGCAGAGAGAAAAACTGAGCAGACTTCTGAGTGTACCATGTTGTGCAGAAGTTTCCTGATTTGGGGTGGGAGATGCCCCTTCAAAGTCTCTTGCTCGGTGTGGAAGACTTAGAAGGTCCAAGTCTAACAATTAACAAAACGGTAAAATAGATAAAACAATGACCCTATATATGTATAAACTAAGGGGGGGGGGTGGAAAGGATAAAAAAAGATGACTTCTTCCTGAGTCCAGTAACCAAAGCAAAAATTATAGTCACAAATAAACCTAACTACCATGATTCAGTGAAAAACACCTTCCTCAGGACTTAAAAGATAAAATCTTTTAAAGCAAAAAAAAGTTGTGCACAGAGCACGGGCTGTTAGATTTGAGGGGATGCTGATACTAGAGAATGATAACGGGGACAATTTTTTCCCTGTCCCTGCAGGAACTCAATTTCTCCATCCTGTCCCCGCAAGTTTTGTCGCTGTCCCTGTCCCATTCCTGTAAACTCAGCCTTAACCGCACAAACCTCAAACACTTATGATTTTTAACATGTTTGAGGCTTCTGCAGATGAGGACAGAACTTGCAAGAAAGGGACAGGACAAGAACTCGAGGAGAAGGGACAGGAAAATGAGTTCCCGTGGAAATGGGGAAAAACTTTGTCTTTCTCTAGCCAACACCAATTCTTCCTACATAGATGCACCAATAGCTCTTTACTCCCCTCATCTATCCTCTCTCTTCTTGATGCACATTTTAGTTACTGGACCCAGGCAAAAGAGTCATCATCTTGACCCTATTTTTTTGTTTCCTAGGTCCAAATCTAAAGCATTATCTGCTATTATTGACTGTCGGAAAGCTTACTGACAGTTAGCAAGCCAACTTCCACAGCATTACCTGCGTGTCATTGCCTTTTTTTTTTTTTTAAGGAAAAGGAATGTGCATTTCTAAACAGAGGACCTTGTTATAAGAAAAGTGTCTCCGTTGTGCAAAGCTTCTAAACAAGTGCCCTCACCAAACCTCTGCATTGGGCAAGATTTCCAAAGTACACACATAAAGTCATATTTATTCACCCTTTTAATTAACAGTGTCGCTGCCAAGTCATCGCCTCTGAAGGATTTTAAATTGCTCCCTTGTAATACCCCCTGAACCCTGTGAGCAATAATGAAGAACCTCACAAGAAAAGGGGGAGCCGACTGACATGTGCACCAATGAGTGGACTGGAGTGGATTAATTTAAAATCACCACGTAAAAAATCCCATAGTATAAATAATTGACAAATTAAATCTCTGACTGATTCTACTTCACATGTTTCTTGCACAATGGTGCCAATCTGATCACTGAAACATGCTGGAATTTACTTGTTACATAACTAATAACAATGGGTAGTTTAATAAATGGGTTTTAGAACACAAAGGCCTTATATCTTTAAGAAAGGATCAAGAGGAGACCCGGGAAACTACAGGCCAGTGAGCTTGACTTCGGTTCCGGGTAAGATGATGGAAGCACTTATTAAGGACAGCATCTGCGAGCACAGGGAAAAAAATGGGCAGCTGAGGGAGAGCCAACATGGTTTCTACAAGGGAAGGTCTTGCCTCACAAACTTACTACATTTCTTTGAGGGAATAAACAGCCAGATAGACAAAGGGGAACCCATAGACATAATTTACCTCGACTTCCAAAAAGCTTTCGACAAGGTACCCCACGAACGGCTGCTTAAGAAGCTGTGGAACCACGGAGTGGAGGGGGATGTATACCGATGGATTAAACACTGGTTGGCGGGCAGAAAACAGAGGGTTGGAGTGAAGGGCAAATACTCAGACTGGCAACGGGTCACGAGCGGAGTTCCGCAGGGGGTCGGTGTTGGGACCGCTCCTGTTCAATATATTTATAGACGATCTGGAGACAGGGACGAAATGTGAGGTTATCAAATTTGCAGATGACACCAAACTCTGCAGCAGGGTTAGAACCACGGAAGACTGTGAAAACCTGCAAAGGGACCTAACGAAGCTGGAAGAGTGGGCCAAAAAGTGGCAGATGCGTTTTAATATAGAGAAATGCAAGGTCATGCATGTTGGGAAAAAGAACCCGATGTTCAGCTATACAATGGGGGGAACATTGCTAGATGTAAGTACCCTTGAAAGAGACCTGGGTGTGCTGGTGGATACAACAATGAAAGCATCAGCACAATGCGCGACAGCCTCAAAGAAAGCAAACAGAATGCTGGGTATCATCAAGAAGGGTATCACGACCAGGACAAAGGAAGTCATCATGCCACTGTACCGTGCAATGGTGCGCCCGCATCTGGAGTACTGTGTCCAGTATTGGTCGCCGTACCTCAAGAAGGACATAGCATTGCTTGAGGGGGTCCAGAGAAGAGCGACGAAAATGGTAAGAGGTATGGAAAACCTTTCGTATGCCGACAGGCTAGAACAGCTGGGGCTGTTCTCCCTGGAAAAGAGGAGACTTAGAGGAGACATGATACAAACTTTCAAGATCCTGAAAGGCATAGATAAGGTAGACAGGGACAGATTCTTCAGACTGTGGGGAACAACAAGTACAAGGGGGCACTCGGAGAAACTGAAAGGGGATAGGTTTAGAACCAATGCCAGGAAGTTCTTCTTCACCCAGAGAGTGGTGGACACATGGAACACACTCCCGGAGGTTGTGGTGGGGCAGAAGACACTACAGGGATTCAAAGGAGGTTTGGATAAATTCCTGAAGGAAAAGGGGATTGAGGGATACAGATAGAAGTAAGGATAGGTTTTTTAGGGCAGGGAACACTTGACAGGTCATGGACCTGATGGGCCGCCGCGGGTGCGGACCGCTGGGTGCGATGGACCTCTGGTCTGATCCCGGTGGAGGCAACTTCTTATGTTCTTATATCCATAAAAGAGCTTTTATAAAACTAACCCAGGCTTATTCGTGTAGTTCTTACTTTGAAGTGTTTTCCTCTTTTGTTTCGGCCATCCCCCTTCTCCCCCTTGGAAATATTCTAATACTAATTTCTGTCCCTTATGTTCACCCCTTGTATGCTCCATCCTAGAGAATAGTTTTCTTGGTTTCATCTTGGCCTGTGGCCCCTTCCTCTTGAATATGGCTTTTAAATTGTAAAAAGCTTTGATGTGCTTTTTTGTTCATATTGCAATATACAATACATTAAATATTTAACTTAGACAAAAAGACACATATTACGTGACCCAGATGTAGATGTGTTCTGAGGATCGTTTGGGGTAGAAAGCAGGCAGGGTTACATTTAACAGATATCTATATATATATAAAATCGGAGGTATGTATGTGTGTATGTATGTGTGTGCGTGTGTATGTGCCGCGATCACGCAAAAACGGCTTGACCGATTTGAACAAAACTTGGTATGCAGATCCCTCACTACCTGGGGTGATATGTTCTGGGGGTCTCGCGGCCCACAACTCTATGTTGCTTGCTCAAGGGTGGGTTCACCCAAGAATTTATATGTTCTTGCTCCAGGAGGTGAAACTAAAATTTTTGTTTATAATCACGTTTTGCGTTAGTTGTATTGTATTCATATTGTCAAATATTTCACATTATAATTTGAATATTGTACTTTTTATTAAGCTGTAAAAAAATAATTTCATTCACCACTATAAAGTATCTTTATTTGAATCCATTTACAGTGTTATTGCTATAATTAAATATCCGTGCAACGCCGGGGCATCAGCTAGTATTTCATAAATACATGTATGCACCTATACTTTACATATGAACATTTATCCCTACTCCTAAGCAGATGTGAAGGACCATAGCAGTACAAAGAGAGGGATCCAAACTCTACAGAAAGAAGGGAAGGAAATGGGGACTTATATACCACCTTTTTGTGGCTTTGGCATTCAAAGCAGCGGGCACTGGAGGATTGAGTGACTTGCCCAGGATCATAAGGAGCAGCACTTGGATTTGATCTCATAACCTTTGAGTGCAGAGTGCAGCTCTACCAGTCAGTCACAAGAACCAAACACAACAAATGAGCCAGACAAGAAAGAAATCTAAAGACGTGATTATATTCAGAGAAGATCCAGTATGGACTGTGTTTTGATACTATGGGGTTCATAATAAAAAGAAAGAAAAAAATCTAAAAAGTGTCCTAAATGGCTACTTGGACGATCAAAAAGCCTGATCGTCCAAGTACCTATAACCAAAACTGGTTTTAGACGTATCTAAAACCAGCTTAGGCCTTTCCCCTGCCACTAAACGCACAGAGAGAAAAGAGGCGTGTTTAGAAGAGGGGAAAGAGCAGGTGGTGGGCAGGAGGTGTGCCGACCTACACCTAGGCGTGCAGCAGGTATAACCAAAACCTTAGGCAGGTTGCCTAGTCGGCATTTATACCTTTTTGACTTAGACGAAGTCAAAACAGGTCTATGTACCGAAAAAGGGGCCGCTGAGCTGATGGCCGCTGGCGCGATCAGTTCAGCGGCCCGGCAACCTACCCACCCACCCACTGCAACCATTGCGGCAGGAGAGATGCCTCATCTCCCCTACCGCGATGCGATCACCCCTCTACCCGAACTGCCGCGACCTGCAGCAAGAGAGATGCCCAATCTCTCCTGCCACGGGTTGTGGCAGTTCGGGTAGAGGAGTGATCGCATCGCGGCAAGGGGAGATGGCCAATCTCTCCTGCCGCGATACATCACCCCCCCCCGACAATATCAGGGCAAGAGGAAGCCCAAACCCTCTTGCCCGGCAGCACCTCCGACCTCCCCGACGACATCGGGGCAGGAGGGAGCCCAAGCCATCCTGCCCTGGGCACCCGCGGCACCCCGTGACAACATCGGGCCAGGAGATAACCAAAGCCCTCCTGGCCCCAGCGGTCTGCGACCCCCCCCACGCCGATTACGTTCGGGGCAGGAGGGAGCCCAAGCCCTCCTGCCCCGCGGGCCCCCCCAATTACGATCAGGCCAGGAGGGAGCCCAAGCCATCCTGACCTCTCACCCCCCACCCCCTACACGATCAGGCAGGAGGGAGCCCAACCCCTCCTATCCAGGTGGACCCCCCTATCCCCCACCCCCCACTACAATATGGGCAGGAGGGATCCCAGGCCCTCCTGCCCTCGACACAACCCCCCTCCCCCAATGTCCGCCCCCTGAACCCCCGATCAGCCCCCCCACCGACCTGTGACCCCCCTCTGACCCCACGACCCCCACCCCCCTTCTCCGTACCTCAAATCGTTGGCCGGTTGGACAGACGGGTGCCAAGCCTGCCCGTCCGGAAGGCCAACCTGCTCAAGAAAGGGTTAGATAAATTCAAGAAAGGGTTAGATAAATTCCTGCTGAGCAAGAACGTACACGGGTAAGGCTATACTCAAATAGGACACTGGTCTTTGACCTATGGGCCACTGCGTGAGCGGACTGCTGGGCACAGTAGACCACTGGTCTGACCCAGCAGCGGCAATTCTTATGTTCTTACCACTGAGACGTAGAGTGTGCTTCAGAGTTCCAGTAAGAGGAGTACATACCTGAGCCGTACTCCTCTATCCCTGTACTAGGTCAAAAACGGATGAAAACTGGAAAAAGCACAAGCAACATCAACGGAGGTGCCATAAGGTGGTAAGAAGGGCCAAAAGGGACTATGAGGAAAAAATTGCCAAGGAGGTGAAAAACTTCAAGCCGTTCTTTCGATATATTAAGGGGAAACGACCTGCGAAGGAAGCAGTGGGGCCGTTGGATGACCATGGAATAAAGGGAGTGCTAAAGGCGGACAAAGCCATAGCGGACAAACTGAACATGTTTTTTGCATCTGTATTTACAGAAGAGGATATACGCTGACAGGCTATACCTAGGAAACGAAGATGGGAAATTGACTGGGTTGACGGTCAGTCTAGAAGAAGTATACAGGCAGATTGATAGACTCAAGAGCGATAAATCCCCAGGACCGGATGGCATCCATCCGAGGGTAATCATGGAACTGAAAGGTGTTATAGCTGAACTGCTTCAACTAATAGCCAATCTGTCGATCAAATCAGGCAGGATTCCGGAAGACTGGGAAGTGGCGAATGTTACGCCGATCTTCAAGAAAGGTTCTAGGGGAGATCCGGGAAACTACAGGCTGGTGAATCTGACCTCGGTACTGGGAAAGATGGTAGAGGCACTGATAAAGGATTGCATCGTTAACCACCTTGATGGACACAATCTGATAAAAACCAGCCAGCACGGCTTCAGCAAAGGAAGATCTTGATTGATGAACTTGCTGCACTTTTTCAAGGGAGTTAACAGGCAGATAGACAAAGATAACCCGGTTGACATTGTACATCTGGATTTTCAGAAGGCGTGTGACAAGGTCCCGCATGAACGACTACTTCAAAAAATTGCAAGCCATGGGATTGAGGGTGAAATACACACGTGGATCAAAAACTGGTTGGCAGATAGAAAGCAGAGTTGGGGTAAATGGACAATACTCGGACTGGAAACGCGTCACCAGTGGAGTGCCGCAGGGTTCGGTGCTTGGGCCTGTTCTTCAACATATTTATAAACGATCTGGAAATTGGAACGACGAGCGAGGTGATTAAATTTGTAGATGATACAAAGTTATTCAGAGTAGTAAAGATGCAGGAGGACTGCGAAGACCTGCAAAAGAACATAAACATGCTCGAGAAATGGGCTGAGACATGGCAAATGAAGTTTAACGTGGACAAGTGTAAGGTGATGCATGTTGGTAACAAAAATCTTGTACATGAAAACAGGATGTCTGGTGAAATACTCGGAGAAACAACCCAGGAAAGAGACTTGGGAGTACTGGTCGATAAGTCGATGAAGCCATCTGCGCAATGCGTGGCAGCAGCGAAAAGGGCAAACAGAATGCTTGGAATGATTAAGAAGGGGATCACTAACAGATCGGAGAAGGTTATCATGCCGCTGTACTGGGCCATGGTATGCCCCCACCTGGAATACTGCATTTAGCACTGGTTGCCATATTTGAAGAAGGACACAGTACTACTCAAAAGGGTCCAGAGAAGAGCGACTAAAATGGTTAAGGGGCTGGAGGAGTTGTCGTACAGTGAGAGATTAGAAACTGGGCCTCTTCTCCCTTGAAAAGAGGAGACGGAGGGGACATGATCGAAACCTTCAAGATAATGAAGGGAATAGACTTAGTAGATAAAGACAGGATGTTCACCCTCTCCAAGGTAGGGAGAACGAAAGGGCACTCTCTAAAGTTAAAAGGGGATAGATTCCGTACAAACACCCAGAGAGTGATGGAAAACTGGAACGCTCTTCCAGAGGCTGTCGTAGGGGAAAACACCATCTAGGGATTCAAGACAAAGTTAGACAAGTTCCGCCACCGCGGACCACTGGTCTGACCCAGCAATGGCAGTTCTTATGTTCTTAGCTTAGGCCATTTTACTGATACACAGACCTAGTATGCCGTTTGCTTCCTGCAAAGCACTGGGACTTTCTTACACTTGTACAGATGAACTGCTTAAATGTAAAGCAGGCTTATCATATTGTGGTTGTTTCTTTCAGAAAACTACGAGGAACACTGGAAGTCAGCACATTTGCTGGGATAAACAGCATGTCACACTATATCCAAATCTGTTCTGGCTGCTCCCCCAGATTACCGCCAACAGCTGCTCCCCTGTGACTTTGCTGCAGATGTTTGCAGCCAATTCACTAAATGCATCAAGATGGACGACCTCAAAAGTAATGACTGCTTAATGATTCTTCCAATGATAATTACATTTTGGTACTGCAGAAAAGTGAGAAAAAAAATCTCCTCTAGGATGAAAGAAGACTGGGGAATAGAGAGAGGGAGAAAGAGAAGGCTAGGAAGGACAAGGCACACAGACTCAATGGGAAGCAAAACATTACCAGCAGTCATTACTGCAGGTGTTTTACAGACAATCCATATGAAAGACTCAACAAGAAGTTCCACACCGAGCTAATGGATCCGATTTTCTGATTGTGCAAAGTACCTGTATCCGAGTTTATAAGTGAATTAAAAAAACACAAATACTCAAGTCAGGATTCCCTAGGACTTCCTGTCATATCCTGATTTGGTACAAATACAACATTAAACACAAAAAATGATATCGGGCAGAAGAAGGGGCAGAGACGGTGAGATAATATACCTTCTTCCCTTTGGAAAGTAAATTAAAACACAGGCTCTGACTTTTTCCCATGATCTTGCATCTTACAGGTATTCAAGCTAACTAACCAAGGACAGCTCACCCAGAATGCAGCACCTATAATCAACTCATGTACGCAACAGAGAAGGGATTTTGGATTCAGCTGTCATTTTTCAATTGTAGCTCAAGGCAAGTTCCATTCAGGTGTAGTAGGTATTTTCTTGTTGCTGGAGGGCTCACAATTCAAGGGGCCAATGCAGAAATGTAGTGCACAATTAACGTAACACCTGCACACTAGTTTCTGCAGAGAGGAGTCATGCACAGAAGCTAACCCTGCACAATGCCAGCACACTGCATATTAAAATGAATAATGAAGCTATTAGCCATTCAACTCCAGTATAGAGAAGTACACAGAAGACTAAGCTGAGCACAATACAAGAACTTGAATGATAGGTCAAAAGAGATGTAAACGGATAGCTCAATCTTTTGCAGAAGCATCTATAAGGATTTAATGCCAGTTTCTTCTTTTTTGCTGTGATTATAACAGTATTCACAATTTTTTAAAATCTTTATTGAGTTTCTAAAGCTAACAAAAATGCAATACAATATCTATACAAATAATAGTAATCATATATGTACTTATAATCAATCAGAATCCATACAACATTAACACCCCCCCCCCACCCGCCCACCCAACATTTTCATAAGGGAATAGAACCATACAAAAGAAATACCCCCCTCCTGCCCTGCCTCCCCCTGGGTGTGTGTATAAAACAGAATGGGAGGTGGCAGTTCTGTACAAAAAATCTGTACCCATGTATGTGCTGGAATGTTGTTTGCAGTATTGATATATATGAAGAAAACATTTTATCACACAATTTTTTTGTGATGCTAGAATTTATCCACAGAATAACATTCCAGCACATGGTATGCTCAGACATGTGCACACTTCCAGCTGCCCTTGAGGCAGAACCTTGCTTGTGTGCATCCAGTGTGCTCACTCTGAATTGTGCACAAATCTTATTCATTTCAGATTTGCATATGATTGGCTTACTGAATCAGGAAGCAAAACCTTGGTGTTAATGTCACATTAGAAGCCATGCGCTCACCCATCAGTGCATGGCTCCGACATGAGCTTTTCTCCTTTCACCCCTAAGTTTGTACCTAAGCCAGTGAAGGGTTAAGTGATCTTGGCTAAATCATAAGGAGGCACCCTGGGATACAGGACTCATTTCATTTTGTCCCAATATTAAGCCAGCAATGGATCTCGTTTGTTTCTGAAACATGAACTGAATGTCTAATGGAGTACATTTCAAACTCATATCTGGAAAAGCTGAATGAGAACTATTATACTGACCCTTCCTATATAAACATGCACACTTTGCATGCTTAAGCACCTCCTTTATGCATGCACACCGTTTGTTATTTCTCCGAACTATATGACCGATAGATTTCTCATAGCATTCCATAAACATAGGAGAGAATCACATGCATTGTTTAATTTTCCGTCTGCTCAGGGTTGTAAGAGCATGAAATCCTTGGAACATACACTAGCATTTCAGGTTGCTTTCTATGACAGGGAATTTAGGCCACTGTTGCGTGGTGCTTGCTCTTACAAGCACTTTAGAACTCAATTGAAAACTCATCTTTTTCAAAATATTTAGCGAACTAATTTAAATCATCCTTAGGTTATGCTATTTTTAATCTTTTGTTCACCGCATTGAACTTATGGTTATGCGGTTTATAAGTATGATGCTATATTATGTTATGTTCCTGCATAAAGTATATATTTTCTACTGTTCAGACACCTCCTTTATTAGCATACATACCTTAAAATATGTTTTCATAGCTGTACATACCCTGCACATGCATACATACACCTATCTAGCAGTAACTCCCAATATCGCAGGCTTAAACTTAAAGCACACCCGAAAGATAACCCGCTTGCACTCAGTCGTCACATTCTGTCTGCAGCTTACAGCAAACAGGCGGCCCTAGAGAAATGGTGGTCATAAAAACGAATACAAGAGATTGCCAGGAGGTAAACAAGGGGAATCACAGCTATTACAGTAGACTCTCAGTTAACCAGAACCCATGGAGATTGCTAGATGTCAGATAACTGTAGTTTCTGGATGCTTGAAGAGTTATTAAAAAATAGGTCTAACTAATACTATACTCCATAATATGCCATACCATAAACTGTTCCAGACAAACTAACAAAAATGTGGAAGGCAAAGCGTGGGCATACATGGGTATGGCGTGCCAAGTTTACATTTAAATTTCCATCTGAAATTTTTATTTAAAGTATTACAATATTCCTTTGATTTTTTTTTTGTTGTTGGTTGCTTGAGAGTTCTGGTTAACAGAGAGTCTACTGTACATTGATTTTAGATCTAGCAGAGGCTTCTGAAACCACAAATCATGAAACTCCCTTGGAAAAATGAATACATCCATGCACAAGCGCTGTACATTGTTAAGGAAAGGTGAAAAGGTGTGTTTGGTAGTTTTGGAACAATATGATCACGAGGAGATCATCTGGTGTATGAGAGATTGTAATTTCTGAACACACTTTGTTCACCTGGCTTTAAACAATTTACAGCGAAAGAGACTCTGGTGCCCAATCACTTTTATTATATATCAAGACTCACTGGCCATGCTGAAGCCTTGCTCCATTTTCTCCCTGCTGCCTGAGCCATCTAATAACTCCTACATGGACATTCTGTCATCTGCTTCCACATCGTCTCTGCATGGGCTGACGCTCTGGCAAACGGAGTGAGCCAGACAATAAGAAAAATAGAGTACAGACAACTTGATTTTGCAAGAAAAAGAACTTAAAAGGTTTTAATGATGAAAAATTAGATTCTTCCCCACATATATACAACTTCTCAAAATTCAAGCAAAGTAAAGTGCCATCGAGTTAGATGAGCCAGACATCAGCATAGTGTCTGGAATAGGAACAGTGATTGTTCACCAAGTTGAAAGAACTGTTGCTTGTTCCCACTGTCAGTGCCAGATCTAGTCCACAAAGGATCAGTTGTGTGTAAGCAGACGAGACATACGCAGCTCTTTAACAGAACATTGAAAACACCTATGATAAGTGTTATCTAGCATCATGAAATTTCCAATCCAAATTGACACACACATACATTTATCAGTTTGGGTTGTTTCTGCGTCTTAATGTGTGCCAAAACAATTTAGCAGCACACTAGAATGCAAAAACAAAACAAAGAAAAAATGAAATGAAAAATTAAAGTTTTTCCTGTGTGCCAGCAGTGGACTAACCATTACAACAACAGGGCAGGTCATCAATTCCATTGACTTATGATGTAGTCATATGTGAGATGATATTGCATATTAAACCCCCCAGTGGACTGATATAAATGTTGGTTCATAGACAAAACCGCGGAAGACAAAGGCGCGCGCCGACAACTGAGCATAAGACGGAGGTGCGCGCCAAAGAAAATGACAGTTTTTAGGGGTTCCGATGGGGGGTTTTGTTGGGGAGCCCCCCCACTTTACTTAATACAGATTGCGGCGGTGTTGTGGGTGGTTTGGGGGGTTGTAACCCCCCTCATTATACTGTAAACTTAACTTTTTCCCTGTTTTTAGGGAAAAAGTGAAGTTTTCAGTAAAATGTGGGGGGTTACAACCCCCCACAACGCGGCGCGATCTGTGTAAAGTAAAGTGGGGGGTTTCCCCCCACACACACCCCCATTGGAGCCCCTAAAAACAGTTATTTTCTTCAGCGCGCGCCTCCGCGCTGCGATCAGTTGTCGGCGCGCGCCTTTGTCTTCTGCGGTTTTGACCTGACACCTAAATGTCGGCTGTTCCTTATTATGACTGGGGTAGCCATGCAAATGGTTACTCACAATTGGAAAAACTGCGATCGCCTTAATTTTGGTGGGCAAATCTATGCTTATGTTATAAGTATGAAAAGATGAACGCTGATATGCTGGGGCACAATAAGTTATTTAAATTAGTTTGGGGTCCATTGACGTCTTTTGTAGCTTCGTTATAGATGTCCTTTATCTTTATTTTCCATTGTTTTAGCACCCACACATCCAGGGAAGGGTGGGATGGTGGGTTTGTTTTTGTTCCCTAATGGAAGAATTGGATGGGAATGGAGGTTCATTTTTCTGTATTGTTATTGATTGATTATAAGTGCTTATTATGATTATATGTATTATATTGTTTTGCACTTGTTTTGGCTTTGAAAAATTAATAAAGATAAAAAAATAACAGGGCCGTGCCCGAGGACTCACAATAGTAGGGGCCCCCCTCTACCCTAGTTTCCATCTGGTTTAATCTTTTGTGGGAGGTGGTTAGGGGCGCGTGACCCTCAGGGCCCAGGGACCCAGATCACTATCAGTCTGCCCCTGCCATTTTGCATTTCTAATCCTGAGTAGGAATGCCCACATGACAGTAGACTTCCTTTTCTTCCCATTTCAAGCTACATTCTTACCGTTCTGTATGTGCTCTGAGTGAACTGGACAGAAACGCTGTACTGAGACTCAAGGCACTTCTAGACCATCATGTGCAGCCTTGAGAAGGGCCCCACTTGCTAATTCCACAGTTCTCACATAGCAGTTATCACGTATCTTTACAACAGTAATGCAATCATCTCTTAAGGCAAAGTGCCTGTCTTAGGTTTCAGCCACATAATCCCAGGTATAGACATATGATTCCTACACAAGCAGGGAGCAGGCAAGATACGAATTGACAGAGGCAATGATCACAAATATTTATCGTTACCCACATGATGTATAATTCTGAGCATTTCCCTTTCCTATAAAGGCTTATTATGCACACAAAGATATAGATGTACAGTAGATATTTGCTTTTTTAAAAAAAATGTCTCATCTGGCCATATAAAGAAGCATTCAGGCAGTAAGCCACTGCCTCTTCTATTCTGCCTGAAGTTCTCAGTACTAAGGGGGGAATCCATCGATATGTGCTACTGTTAAGATGGGTTATTTTACCACAAGTCATGCTATTTTAGCACAAGGTCTCAATGCACTGGAACAGTAGCACACATTGATGAATTCCCACCCAAATGCCTTATTTTTCTAGATCCTGAGCATTGTTTTGGAGTGGTGACCAGGGAAAAGGGGTGGATGGAGTGGGGGGGGAATCTAGTTTTGAAGATAATGGAATAAAATATCCATACTAATATTTAGCCCAAATATTGTTAACTAACATGTTTAAGAAAATGAAGATTTTAAGCTTGAAGATGATAGATTAGAAGTTGTAAAGGATTTCAATTTCCTGGGCTCTTTCGTAAACAAAGAAGCAACTACCTGTAACCCATTCTGGGCTCTTTTAGGAGGACAGGCTGGAAAATGAAATAAATAAATAATACACCACAGAATAGCACTGAGTCGCTCTTCAATGAAGGCTCTTGACAAAAGTATTCAAAGGCAAGGAAATAACACTCCAAATAAAGATCAGATTTGTCCATGCACTCATTTTCTCAGTGGTCAAGTAAACATAGAAACATAGAATATGACGGCAGAAAAGGGCTGTAGCCCATCAAGTCTGCCCACCTTAATGACCCACCCCCAGACTTCACCCGGCTAGAGATCCCACATACATATCCCATTTCTTTTTGAAATCGAGCACGTTGCTGGCGTTAATCACCTGCAATGGAAGTTCATTCCAATGATCGACCACCCTTTCGGTGAAGAAATACTTCCTGGCGTCGCCATGAAATTGCCCACCTTTGATTTTCAGCGGATGACCTCTTGTGGTTGAAGGTCCTTTAAGAAAGAATATATCGTCTTCCACCTCGATGCGGCCCGTGATATATTTAAAAGTCTCAATCATGTCCCCCCTCTCTCTACGTTCCTCGAGCGAGTATAGTTGTAGTCTATTCAGTCTTTCCTCATATGGGAGGTTCTTGAGTCCCGAGACCATCCTGGTAGTCATTCGCTGAACCGACTCGATTCTCCGCACATCTTTTTGATAATGTGGTCTCCAGAATTGAACACAATATTCAAGATGAGGTCTCACCATGGTTCTGTACAGGGGCATTATAACTTCGGGCCTCCGGCTGACGAAACCTCTTCGGATGCATCCCACCATTTGTCTAGCCTTGGATGCAGCTTTCTCCACCTGCTTGGCAGTTTTCATGTCTTCACTAATGATTACTCCCAAATCACGTTCTGCCCCAGTCCTAGCTAAGGTCTCACCATTCAGAGTGTAAGTTCTGCATGGGTTTTTGCTGCCTAGGTGCATGACCTTACATTTTTTGGCATTAAAGCCCAGCTGCCAAGTCGAGGACCAATGTTCCAATAAGAGCAGGTCCTGCTCCATACTGTCGGGTAAGGTGCTGTTATCTACTATGTTGCATAGTTTGGCGTCATCGGCGAATAGTGTTATTTTACCTTGAAGCCCTTGAGTCAGGTCTCTTATGTATATGTTGAAAAGGATCGGTCCCAAGACCGATCCCTGTGGCACTCCACTGGTCACCTCCGATGTATTGGAGGGGGTACCGTTAACCACCACCCTCTGGATTCTACCGCTTAACCAGTCATTGACCCATGTCGTCAATATCACTCCCAATCCCATCGAAGTCATCTTGCTCAACAATCTGCGGTGCGGGACGCTATCAAAAGCTTTGCTGAAGTCCAAGTACACGACGTCTAGAGACTTCCCCATATCCAGTTTCCTTGTAACCCAGTCAAAGAAGCTGATCAGATTGGATTGACAGGACCTTCCCTTTGTGAATCCATGCTGCTGGGGATCCTGTAGATTCTCCTCGGTCAGGATCGTATCTAATTCTTGTTTAATAAGTCTTTCCATGAGTTTGCTCACTATTGAGGTGAGACTGACCGGTCTGTAATTTGCAGCTTCCGTTCTGCAACCTTTTTTGTGCAATGGAATGACGTTAGCTGTTTTCCAGTCCATGGGGACTTTTCCGGTACTTAGGGAAAGATTGAACAGCACGGATAGCGGCTCTGCCAGGACATCACACAACTCCCTAAGAATCCTGGGGTGTAGATTGTCCGGTCCCATGGCTTTGTTCACCTTGAGTTTTGATAGTTCGCCATGGACGCTGCTGGGTGTAAACTTGAAGTTTTGAAACGGATCTTCCAATGTTTGCCTTGCTTGCAATTGTGGACCGGTCCCCAGCGCTTCACAAGTAAAGACTGAGCAAAAGTATTCATTTAGTAGTTTGGCTTTATCAGAATCCGTTTCTGCATAGGTCCCGTCTGTTTTCCTGAGACGTACTATTCCATCTGTGTTTCGTTTCCTGTCGCTAATGTATCTGAAGAAGGATTTATCCCCTTTTTTAATGTTTTTCGCTAGTTGTTCTTCTGTTTGAATCTTGGCCTCTCTTACTGCCGCTTTGACTGCTTTAGACCTGGTCAGATAGTCTTCTTTTGTCACCCTGTTTCCTGTATGCTTGTAGGAAATAAAAGCTTTTTTTTTTTCCTTAACAAGATCTGAGATCTCTGCAGAGAACCACTGGGGCTTGTTCTTCCTCCGTCGTTTGAGTATGGATGTGAAAGCTGGACACTACTGAAACAAGACAGAAAGAAGATTGACTCATTTAAGCTTTGGTGCTGGAGAAGGATTTTAGGCGTGCCGTGGACTGCCAGAGGTAGTAACAAATTAATTCTGGAAGAAATCAAACCAGCTATGTCACTCGAAGCCCAAATGATGAAGTTATGACTGTCTTATTTGATCACATTGTCAGAAGTGAAAGATCATTGGAGGAGGACATTATGTTTGGGAAAATCGAAGACACAAGGTGAAGAGGGCAACCTGCAATCAGATGGCTAGACATGTTGAAAACAACCATGGGGATGACACTGGAGGACCTTACCGGACTAGCATAAAACCGATCTCTTTGAAGATCTGTAATTCATCAAGTCACTAAACTCAAACTTGAGTCGAAAAATTAACTCCCAATGCAGTATGCAAAATTATTCAAGTTTAAAAAGCATGTATAAGCATGAGCACTATGGTGCACCAAGTTGAGTGCACTTTTGAAAATTGGATAGTGAGCTAAAAATGGTAGTGTAGTGTTTTTAGCTTTGGTGGTTAGAAGCAGAAATTAAATCTCTCACCAATGAATTTAAGAAACTGGAGGCCTCTGGGTCCAGCTCAGGACCTATGAACCACTAACACATCCTGCCATCAAGGCTGTATTTCAGTTTTTGCTTCCCAAATGCAAAATTGGACAAGATAACCCAAAAAGCCGGGGGTAGAGTCAGATATCCTAGAGACTGGAAAGCCAGAAGAGGAACAGAGGGAGACTGGAAGGTCACAGCAGTGGCTCCCTTTTGATACATCATTTGCATATGGACCTAAGCACAAGCAAGCTCTTTTTTGGCAAGGGTATTTGTCACCTTCAAAATTGACACCCCAGGAAGATACTTATGCCTAAATCCAGGCCTACCAACCATATGCTACTCTCTCCTTTTACCAATCTGCTAACCCAGGGGTAGGCAATTCTGGTCCTTGAGAGCCAGAGCCAGGTCAGGTTTTCAGGATATGCATAATGAATATGTATTAGATGGATATGCATGCACTGCCTCCTTGAGATGCAAATCTATCTCATGCATATTTATTGTGGATAGCCTGAAAACCTGACCTGGCTCCGGCTCTCGAGGACCGGAATTGCCTACCCCTGTGCTAACCTAACACCACTCAGCTGCACCCACACTAACCTACTGCTCAGTATCTAACCACCTGCCACCCAATTAACTCTCCTATACCCACCTAAGTACACCTTACCCACCCATTCAATAATCCAGTGAGTTATGCGAGCGACAGTAGTTCAGATGGTAGAATTGAAAGTAGTTACCATAGCAGTGGTAGGTAGGGGAAGACAGTGGATAAGTTGGAGTAGTTAGAAAGGTTAAAGAAAGTAAGTGGAGAGCAGAGTCTAATGCAGGAGACTTGGGTACTCCAGCACTTAGACCAGGAAATAAAGGACCAGAGATGATGTAAAACTAACTTACATTTCTGAGGCTTCCAGGATACAGTGGTTCATTCCAGACTTCCAAGATCCAAATCCCAGAATCCCACACCTGGGGCCCATGGTAACACAGCTGGCACAACCCTCAGAAACATGCATTAACTTTACTCTATCTTTGATCTGAGAGTAACGTTACAGACATTAAAAAAAAATCCAAAACCATAAGCTAAGCCTTCAGGGCTTTAACGTACCTCATTGCACTGGGAAGTAATAGCTAATCCTTTCATTTAAGTGGGATTTGTATGAAGTGCACTAACCTGGATTCACATTTTTACCCATATTTTAGCACACTTTTTTTTTTCTGAGTTGAAAACTTTATTAAATCTCCAGTAAATTCACATAAAGGTGTAATAAACATGCATTAAAAAAGGCGCACTAAGCTTTGCACACACTATATCATCTCAAATATCTTTTGGGCAGGTGGCATCTAAAACTTTCAAGGCCAAGGGGTGGGGGGAGCATGGTGGTTTTTGTTTTTTTTCTTTCAAATTTTAGGGATAATATTTAGCTGGTGGCATTCAGGTTTTGTTAAACCCCTTTTTGCTGTTTCAGGTTAACCCAATAATTAACTAGGCACCACCACTAAATATCGGTGGTGCCTGAGTAAGTTCTAACTCTACTCCTGGACTACTCTGGCATTAACTGGGTAGTACTACAGCAGTCTGGCCGGATTTTTAGAGGCACTATCCAGCACTGAAAATCCAGGTTTGACCCAGTCAACACTACTTAACCAAACAGTAGTGGGCGTTATCACTATCAGTCCTGTCACAGAGCCTCAACTGTAACAAAGGCATGGCAAAAATGTTCTATTTATAGCCCCCAAAAATCTAAGTTTTCTAAAAATTTTATTACCAAATGGTTTGCTCAAAAACATCATTTATCACTGTACTGTAAATCTAACTGATGTCTCTCCCCAGAGCACTTCTCATACAGTGTTACATGTTTTCTGTATTGTTGTATGTTTATATTTTAATAGAATGAAAATCTTCAATAAATAAGCTGACAAAAAAGTTCCAGAAATTCAATAAATTGATACTACATCTTTTTCTTTTAAGCTATTTTGTGCACCATCATGAACCTGCTATAATTAAAACACAAGGAACCTGTGAGTTTTATATGACAACTTTCTACTTCTGTGTAAGCAGCTTGGCACTTCCTGGCCTGCAGCACACATACTATCGTAAACACTATTAATGTTATCAGATGCACACTGCTATACTCTTTAATTCGTTGCATGTACAGTTTCTCTTTATTGTATTTACAGTCTCTCGTTTTGTAAACCGCCTAGAAGTCGCAAGATTGCTGGTGGTATATAAGAATAAAGTTATTATTATTATAACTTCATGGTCCTAGAATGAGTAGGGATAAAGAAAGTGTGGACCAATGATGATGAACTCCATCTACAACTGACACAGAGAGATCTGACTTTCAAGGCAGCTAACCCATGGAAATGAACCTAGCTCCTGGATCAAAAGTGCACAGGGACAGCCCAGGAATATTTGGAAAAAAAACAACAACCCTCCATAAAACAAGACCTGGTTGTGCACTCATCCTCCATTGTGCAGACAGTTGGGAGGTGGGGGAATGCCGCCGAGCAGTTCAAGTCTTCAGGACAGGAACAGTTATAGACAGATCCAGTCCAGCTGTGTCACTCAGCCAGATGTGTCCAGGGTAGGGGGTTCCACCTTGCAGCCTCACAAACTCTGTCCTCAGCTGTCTTAATGCAGGAGCCAAGACAGGAATCTGGCCTGGGATATGGGGTCATGACTTAAACAGCTCTCAGCTTCCAAGACGTGCAACAGGCAGCTTACATACTTGGCACGGGCTCTGCTGGAAGAGTTAAAGTGCCACTCTGCTTTGAAACTCAAATGCAAGCTCAGGAGAACATTTTAATCCATTAAACTGTTTTTGCACTGTGGTGCTCTCAAGTCATAACTGGGAAGAACTGGCTGTTATTTCTATCACATTATTAAGCTAGGGAAAGCAAGGCAGACACAGCCCTATTCCAGCTCAGAGTGTACTACAGGGCTCTCTCTTTCTCTTCCCCCAGGGTCTCTATTCCATCCCCCCAGTGAATCTCTCTAATATTGTCAATCCCATCAATTTGCAGGAACTGTACGTGCATGCAGAGGATAAAGTGCTGAAATTAGACTCCCTCTTTTACCACTGCAACAGGATTTCTCCCCAAGGAACAGCTAAAAGATCTGCACCCTATCCATCTGTTTTTGCTTCCTTTACAAGGTGAGGAAGGGGTTCAGGGACTTTCTCCTGAATACTCCTTCCTTCCTACCCAGAGACACCCGAGCTGGAATTGTGTCCTTTGTCGCCCCTCCCCCTAATGTTAATCCACAGCAGAAGAGAAAATGGATAGGGAACAAATTTGTGCCCCCGCCTTTCTTGCGCCTATGCAACCACTACACTCAAAACAGCTCTCAGGATGGCCCTGTTCCCAGAACCTATTCCAAATCCTTCTTCCATGATGCAGAACTTCCAAGTTACTCATTTCCAGAAGGAAGATTTTAGACCAGTCCTGGATCTCCGACATCCTCATCCTGATACATTATGGGTCCTGTATTCTAATTTCAATAGATACAATCAAGGACTACAAATCCCACACAGCATTGGGGTACAAGTTTAAAACCAAGACAGGACAAAAAGTCTTCTTCCTGGAAGTAACTTGGTAGCTCTGTTAATATGGACTTTGCACATCCCCAGTTTTAGGCTTGCTAAAGGGTCCTTGAGTACAGGTATTAGTTGAAGCCAGCAGCAACAGTCACCTTCTACTCCAAGCAGCAACTGCAGAGTTGTAAACCGTCTTGAAAGTCATCTGAACAGGAGATATATCAAACACAAAATAAACTTGAAACTTGAGGGAGATCATAGGCCAGTCCTGGATTTCTGAGAGCCCCATCCTAATACATATGGGATCCACAGTCCTTATATAAATACTGTAGTCTCTCTAATAATCGGTTGGGCTATTATTATAAAGAATGGGTTTTTTGACGTTTAGGACAGGCTATTAATGGTGGCACCATTTCTTTCCACCCTGCTCCCCTATGTTAACCAGCATTGCTCTCCTTCACCCTTCACTCTCCCTACCTCTCTATATGGGTAGGGCACTTGGCAGGTACAGGGCCTTAAGCATTTGCACATGCTCAAGGTCCCGCACCAACCTGTCAGAACCTTGAAAAAAGGTACAAAAAGGGATCCAGTCAGTGTGTGTGTGGGGGGGGGGAGAGGGGAGGGGAGGAGAGCAATGAAATGCAATGCAGTGGCAGTTACTGCAAATTCAGGGAGGTAGCTATTATTGGAGGAATCTAAATTTGGGTTTTAACATGAAATTTACAGATGGGCTAGTATTACATTGAGCACAGTATGCAGAACCAGGAACAACAAATATCATGCTTTGGGATATAAATTCAACAAAGCAGGAGTGTCCAAAAAGTCTCCCTTATAGAACTAAGTAACCTGGCAGCTCTGCAATAGGGAAAAGATGCATATTGAAAAAGATTCCAGGCTAGTGGTCTGGCATGATCTTGCAGAATCAGCCACATTCACCCTCCCGCATATAACATTCCTGTTAGAATAATAAGGCCTTTTCCTACCTGTATCTCCTTTATCTTCTAAATTTCTTGCTGTATTTCTTATTGCCAATCAATAAATATAATGGAAAATTAGGTTCTTAACTTTGGTAATCTTCTTTCTGTTAGGCCCTTATGGAAATCCATACTAAAGGTGTTTCACCTCTACCCACAAACCGGGTCTTGCAAAAATCCACAGACTTTTCTCTGCACTGCTCCTCCCACTTAACCGAGAAACACAGAGCCCCCTGTAGTTAAATTCAAAAGCCACCAAATAGCACTGAAACAAAGCATAGATACAAAGGGGGCACAAAGAATCTCTCCACTATACAAGCGCATTCTGGTCTTCTCTGCTACAGAAAAGAACAATTAATAAACAGGCAACAAGTACGGTAAACATAGGCAAGAACATGGCAATCACATAGAAACATGACGGCAGATAAAGGCCAAATGCCCATCTAGTCTGCCCATCCACAGTAACCATTATCTCTATCTCTCTCTGAGAGAACCCATGTGCCTATCCCAGGCCCTCTTGAATTCAGACACAATCTCTGATTCCACCACCTCTTCTGGGAAACTGTTCCATGAATCTACCACCCTTTACGTAAAAAAGTACTGTATTTCCTCAGATTATGGAGCCTAACACCTTTTAACTTCATCCTATGACCTCTCATTGCAGAGTTTCCTTTAAAATTGAAAAGACTCGACTCATGCACATTTATATATGTAGGTATTTAAATGACTTATCATATCTCCCTTCTCCCGCTTTTCCTATGAAATATACAGATTGAGATCTTTAAGTCTGTCCCCTCATGCCTTATCACTAAGACCACACATCATTTTAGTAGCCTTCCTCTGGACCAACTCCATCCTTTTTATATCTTTTTGAAGGTGCGGCCTCCAGAATTGTACACAATATTCTAAATGAGGTCTCACCAAAGTCTTATACAGGGACATCAATACCTCCTTTTTCCTACTGGCCATACCTCTCCCTATACAACCTAGCATCCTTCTAGCTTTCGTCGTCACCTTTTCAACCTGTTTGGCCACCTTAAGATCATCACATACAATCACACCCAAGTCTCACTCTTCCATCGTGCACATAAGTTCTTCACCTCCTAATCTGTACCGTTCCCTCTGGTTTTTGCAGCCCAAATGCATGACCTTGCATTTCTTTAGTATTAAATTTTAGCTGCCAAATTTCAGACCATTCTTTAAGCTTCGCCAGGTCTTTCTTCATGTTATTCACACTATCTGGCGTGTCTACTCTATTGCAGATTTTGCTATCATCTGAAAAAGAGGCAAATCTTACCCGACAACCCTTCATCAATATCATTTATAAAAATGTTAAAAAGGAACAAGTCCAAGAACAAAACCTTGAGGCACACCACTGGTAAACCCCTTTCCTCAGAGTGATCTCCATTGACCACTACTCTCTGTCGCCTTCCACTCAACTAGTTCCTGACCCAGTCCATCACTTTGGGACCCATCCCAAGGGCACTCAGTTTATTTATTAGACTTCTGTGTGGAACATTGTCAAAAGCTTTGCTAAAATCTAAATACACTACATCTAGCATACATCCTCTATCCAATTCTCTGGTCACCCAGTGAAAGAAATTGATCAGATTTGTCTGACAAGACCTACCTCTAGTGAATCCATGTTGCCTCCAGTCCTGTAATCCACAGGATTCCAGAAGATTGACCATTCTCCGTTTTAAAAGCGTTTCCATTAATTTGCTTACCACAGAAGTCAGACTTACCAGCCTGTAATTCCCTACCTCTTCCTTACTTCTACTTTTGTGGAGAGGGACCACATCCGCCCTTCTCCAGTCCTCCAGTACCACTCCTGACTCTAGAGACTCATTGAAAAGGTCAGTCAGCGGAGCTACCAAAACTTCCCTAAGTTCCTTCAGCACATTCGGATGTGCACCATCCAGCCCCATCGCTTTGTCTACCTTTTATTTTAGCTAGCTCCTCATGAACTCAACCCTCTGAAAATCTATCAAGGTCTATTACTCCTCCATCCCTATTCACATTTGACTTCTGTGGTAACCGCTTCCAGCACTTCAGCCATGAACACAGAACAGAAATATTTGTTAAGCAATTCAGCCTTTTCTTTATCAGCTTCTACATATTCCTCCCCTTCACCTTTGAGTCTCACAATGCCACTTTTGCACTTCTTCCTATCACTAATATATCTAAAAATCTAGAAATCAAACCCATCCCCGGTAGAATCAAATCCGTCCTCACTGGAATCAAATCCATCCCCGCCCACCCCAATAAACTTCAGAAGTAGTTATTTTATTTAATGATGCTACTGAATTAAAGGCTCTGGTAGAGACCCATTTACAAATAAGCAAAGAGACTTTATTAATTTGGAAATATTAATTGGGAAGAATACATACTTTGTAAACGGGTTTCTACCAGAGCCACTAATGTAAATATAAAATATATGAGGACCCTCAAGGTGTCAGTTGACGACTTCCTCTGCAGTTGGCCGGGGTCCCTTTTGCCAAGCTTGGCAGGCAGCAGTAGCGTCCCTGAGTCACAGATGCTGGCACCTCAGTGGCTCATGGATGCTGCCAGTGACTGCTGCGTTTGGTGGAGGGGAATTCTGGCTTTCTCTAGAGGTGGTCCTCTGCTGGCGGTGATTGAGGATCCCCACCAGCCACAGCAAGGGTCAGCAAGTACTTCAACACTGTAGAAATAAAACCAGAAATGCATTTCCTTTTCTTTTGAACACAATACAAAGACATCCGCTATATACATTTCCCAAAGCTAACATATTTTAGTCAATAAATTCCATTTGTTACTTTTGTTGTCTGGAGACTTATTTTTCCATTAAGTTGGACCCAGTTTCTTTTTTCCGCTTTCCCATCTTCTGTAAATTCTTCTGTTGCTATCCATTGATTCCTCCTACCATGGTCCAGCATTTATCCCTCTCATATTCCCCGGACCAAGTACAGCGTCTTTTGCTCCTTCCACCAGCCCCATGCTCAATATTTCTCCTTCTATCACCATTCCACATCTCTCCCTCCATTTCCTTCACCAGTATGTCCAACATCCCTTTCAATCAGTCACACTGTTCCCTTTCCACCACATTTCTCCCTCTCCTCTTTCCTCTCATCTGTACCTCCCTCCCTCTGACCAAAAATTCTTTCTTTCATTCCCCGTGTACACGACCATCTTTATTTCCCTCTCACTGACACACCCACGCCCAATTCTCCCTTTCTATTCCCTCCCCCACCTCATCATCTCATTCTCTCCCTTCCTCCATCCTCTCTCCAAGTTCATGCATTCTGTGTCCCAAAACGCACTCCCTCCCCCCCTTCTGTATTCGCCTCCCACGTTCGAGTCCAGATACCAGTAACAGCAAGGGTTGGAGGCAGCTTGAGCTGAGAGGCTTGTCTTCTTTTCCTGCCTGAAGTACGCCACATGACCTGGGAATCTTCCCTTGACGTCAGAGCTAACATTGGGGGAAAGGCTTCACGTCAGTCACATGCAGCGTGCAGGGCCCACTGCCCTGCGAAGAAATGATTCATTTCTTCAAAGGGCAGTGGGCCCTGCACGCTGCACAAGACTGACGTGAAGCCTTCCTTCCGACGTCAACTCTGACGTTGGGGGAAGACTTCTGGGTCAGTTATATGTGGCGTGCTGCAGGCCAGGGAAAGACTTTGAGCCTCTCGGCTCCAGATGCCTCCAAACCTGTGGGATCCCTGAGACCACAAGGGGAATCCCCATGGGACCTGAGGAAGCATCCCCACGGAATCCCTGTGACCCAAGGGGGCGTCCCCATACGGATCCCCACAGGTTCCACGGGATTCCCGTCGTCCCTGTGCAGCTCTCTACTTCCCATACAGACAGGGATATGCCTAACAGAACGAATCCCCACAGAGCCTGTCTGCTGGTTGGAAGATACTGAGGCCTGAAAGGAGAAACCTCTGAGATAGAAATATGCAGGCGATACTGAGAAACATGGAGTAGGTAAAGGGTGGGTTGTATGGATTCCGTAAGGGACTAACAAAGAACATTACCAAAGATAAGAACCTAATCTTCCATTCTGTTACATCCCTTCCGGAATCCATACTATAGGTGACTTACCAAAGTAATGGCAATCTCTAGGATGGGACAGAACAGCCTGCCTGCAACACCAAGGCCCCAAATGCGGCACTGTTTCAAGCTGCCACATCCACTCTGTAAAATCTGGTAAAGGTATGAAGAGTTGACTAAGTGGCCACTCCACAAATCTCATGACACAGGCACTTCTGCAGAAACACAACCATGCTGAGACCTTCCTATATTTCCTTATTTTCATCTCCTGGAGACCAGTGTGGTTCCTTTCCCACTCCGTAAACTTTTTTTGAGGTGCCACTTAGACACCATGGATTTTTTTTTTTAAAATCTACTATGTGAAACTTCTAAAACTACAGACAAAGGGAATCATAATATACTCTCACAAACCCTTTGAACATCCAGTTGGAAAACTTCCCAGAAGAGGAGGAAAAGCCTGACTCCAACCTGCTGCTCTACTTTGTAAGCTACACAGGGAGAAACCTCCTAGGCATAAAAACTTCCATGGCTTTTACTTGTAATTCTTTAGAGTTTCAAAAAATACAAATAAGTGATTATAAAAATAGTTTCTCTTTCTTCATGTGCAAAATGTTTGTTTAGACTTTAAACTAGACCTTCACGGCTTTATATGAAATTTATTTATCAACATTGTTATTTTTAACTTATCTTAATCTAATGGTGGTCCTTCATTTTGCCAACATACATTCTATAGACTAGGGGACATGCTGGCAAAGCGAAGAACCACCTTTAGAATAAGATAAGTTAAAAATAACAATGTATAGCGTCAGCATCTATGAGACAAACATGCTTTTTTTGTTGCATAGGATTTTTTGGACCCCAGTTCATTTGCAAAAGATAGACAGTTCTAAATCTAATAGATGCTGGAATTGTCATCTTGATATAGGGATTTTGGATCATCTGTAATTCTATTGTCCTTAGATACTTAATTTTTGGAAGTCGATATGGGGGGTCAAATTAATGTTGTACTTGAGTCATCAATCCCATTAACTTATGAAGTCATAACATGTGGAACACTATTACATGTTAAACCCCCTATGGATCATTATAAATGCCGGCTTTTCTTAATTATGATGGAAATAGCCATGCAGATGATAACACGCAATTTTAATTTTCCTTTCTGGTGGGCAAACTTATGCTCTAGCTACAAATATGAAAAAATGAATGCTGAAATCTTGGGGCATAGTAAGGTATTTAACTTGGTGTGGGGCCCATTGGCATCTTTTATTGCTTCTATATAGTTGTCATTTCTCTTTAATTTTTGTCTGATTTCCTTACACATCCAAGGTGGGAGGGAGGGGGGTGGAAATGTATTACTACTTTAAATAAGAGTGGGTTATTGGAAGGATAATTGCATTTATATTATTGATTAAGCAAAGGGTTGGGGGATAAGATTACTTTTGAATATTTGTAAGTTCAAAGTGCTCTTCTTGATTTGTTATACGTTCAGATTCATATGTATTGCACTGTTACTACTTGAAAATCAATAAAGATTTATAAATAAAACAATGTTGATACATGAATTTCATATAAAGCCTTAAGGTCGAGTTTAAAGTCTAAACAAACATTATCACCTGAAAAAAGAGAAACTGTATTTTTATAAGCATTTGCACTTTTTTGAACTCTAAAGAATTACAAGTAAAAGCCATGGAAGTTGCTTTTTTTATTTTTTATTAATTTTTTGAACTTTAAGGAGGAGGCTTTTATGCCTATGAGGTTTCTCCCTGTGTAGTAAACTGTGTAGCTCACAAGGTAGAGCAGAAGGTTGAAGTCTGAGGCTTTTTCTCCTCTTCTGGGAAGTTGGCTGTGCCTGTAAATCTTTCCAACTGTATGTTCAATGTTTTGTGTAAGTACATTATTTGGTGTTTTTTTTTTACTCAGGATGGGCGAGAGGGGGTACCCTAAACTACCAGATAATTTTGTTTTAATGTTGGGATATGGGAATAAGGTAGGGTTAGGTTAGGGAGCAGAGGGCCGCTAGACTACCAGAGGCAGGGGTCAGTGAAGAAAGCTGGAGTTGAGGTGCTGGTTTAAAAAAAAAAAAAAAAAGTCACCCTTCCTTGTTAGTGCATGAGCCAGTCACTCATGCACTGATAGGAAGTGTGCCATTTTGCAATGAGTTGCAGATTACTGATATGTTTTCAACAAGGCAGTAATATGCATTCTTTATACAAATAGCATCGTTGGAATTTTTTCAGGTTAATTTTGCAATATAACCAGCACACTGAGCCAGCTCTGCATTGTCCCCTTTTCCCCTTCTTCTCAGTTTCTGTCTCCCAGAAAGATACCAGTTCTCTTTTTATCCTCGAGTTCTTTCCTTCTCTCTGCTCTTCCATAAATGAATTCTCTTCTCTTCCAGGCATCCCCTTCAGCTTTTTTCCCCTCTACCATGGTACAGATCCCTAAACTCTTTTTTCAAAGCATTTTGTTAACAATCAGAGAAACAAGAACAGTTACAACTTTTGCATTATAGTTATAATGTTGATAAAAGAGTACATATAAATGTATACCTAAAATGCTTTCTCTCGTCCCCTGTACCATTCAGGCAGCAAGCAGAGAAAATGAGTGGCTGTGCATTATGCCATGTTTTCCTACTCCTCTGCTGCCTACAGTCCACTGAACATTTGAACTGCCTGACTGTACAGTACAAATCAGCAGGCCAGGGCAACAGAGCAAGTGTGCAGTCTCTCCTCTTAAAGAGCATATGAGCTGCTATTGACTCCTGGTTTGTGTGCAGAATTCTGTGTAATGCAGAATTTCCCCAGGAGTAAACTACTCTATGCACCTGGAGATACCAGTTCCATTCTACTCATTCATCAATTGCTCTACAACCTTGAACAACTTACTCTCTTACCCTCTGTCAAAGCCTGCAAGTTTTTCTGAATATGTTGAATCCTAGTCCATGCACTATTGTTATAACTGTATGTAAACCGCTTTGAGTGTGATTGTAAAACTACAAAAAAGTCCCAATCCCTTTTCCTTTCCTTTATAAATGGAGACGAGTACAAATAGTGTTTAGTGGTTTTATCCTGGCAGTTTCCACCTGCTTCCTCGATACTTCCAGCTCAGTCAGAATAAGAAATGAGAATGTGCAAACCTAGGGTTAGCAGATGTACGGATTTACCCGGACGGCTTTCACCATTGTCCACATTTTCTTTCCTCTTCCCCGCCTATCTTTGGCTCCACTGAAATGTAATCTTCAGGCAGGCCAGTTGCAACAGTAAGGTGCTGCTGTCGGCCTGCTCAGAGACCACCTCTTTGGAATGTCCCGCCTACATGGGAAATCGCTCCAGAGAAGTGGCTTCCAGGGCAGGTTGACAGCAGCAGCCAGCTGACCCAAAGATTGCATTTCAGTGGAGCTGGAGGTAGGTAGGGAACAGGGGAGAGAAGCACTGTCCAGGGTGATGGGGGTTGGAGGGAGAGAGAGGAAGAGCGAGAGACACTCACAGGAGGGGGGTTGAAGGGAGGGAGAACCCGCAGGAAAGGGGGTTGTGGGGAAAGAAAACCACCAGCAAGAGGGGGTACCACTTTGTACCATGCAATATGTGTGTTATCTTTGCTGTATGTTTATTTACAAAATTTCAATAAAATAACTGAACTTAAGAAGATGGGAAAGGGGACTAAGAAATGGGTGAAAGGTGGGGTGGGGCAAGGTCTAGACTGGTGAAAGGTGGGGGGTTAAGATGGGGGGCTGGGGTGGGTGAGTCTGGTGGGAGGCAGGCCCAGGGTGAGATGGTGCAGGGGCAGATGTGGGGCCAGGGCAGGGTAGTGGGTGGAGTTAGGACAAGGTCGTGGGTCCTCTTTTTTTGACTTTGCAAATATGGTAACCCTATGCAAATCTCCATGGGCAGAGAGCAACTGTGGTGCTGGAAGGCTGAACCTCTGCCTCCAGATAGGGCTGTGCTATTAAATTCAACATGGAAGCAAACTGGTCAGAGGAAAGTGAGCAGTTTTCTTAATCTCTCACTATCCATGAGGAAATTCAGTGAAGTAAGAAAAGTTTGCCATACAGGTGGAAAAGTTTAGGGGTGCTGCCTGTTTCCACGAAGTGAACAGGTTCAGCATCTGCTGATGACATGGCCCTGCAAAAGGCTGATGCAAAATGGAAATGGGCTGTGAAATAGAGACACAGAGGATATGGCTGAGCCTTGCTTGTCATTGGCCTCCCAAGAGAAGGCTTTTACCTTCGCCACACTGTGTGCAGGGCGCTGATGTAATCTGGGTTGCTTGTTAACTCAGTGAGAGGGTTATATTAACGGAGAAATTGGAGCTGGGATTTCGATAGTAGGTTGTGCATGGCAAGGAAGAGGCCTGGTCTAGAGATGGCCAATAAGCAGACCAGCAAGTGGCAAAGGAAACTCCTGCAGAAGAGAGAAAGTGGAAGCTAAAGATTCATGTGGAAGGGGCATAAAAGAGGAATCATTGGCAAAGGGAGAGGAGAGGAATCTAGCTGGAGAAAGGTGATCGTGCAAGGTGCATGTGCTTCTGACCTAATCAAATTTATCCTGAGCACAAGCATGAGTTGTCAGAGTCATAGGGAACCTTTCCAAAACTCCTGCTCCCCCCCCTCAAAAAAAAAAAAAGCTGGGTTTTTGGAGCAGAGGGTAGAGAGGGAATGTGCACTGTGGAATAAAAAGCATTCAAGGGTAGAGGGGAGGAGAGCGAGCAGCCATGGATACAGCCCGTGTTTTTTGGAAGATGGATAGTGTCCAATACTTTCAAACCACAAGTATTAAGAAAATGAAGCTTGCCTCCCTGCAGTTGAAAGGGAAATCAAGCCTCTGAGATGTGCAAGAACGAAAAGAAGAAAAAGTGAAAAGAAAGCAAGGTCTAACGGAATGAAAACAGACCGCAGAGAAAAAGGAGATATGGGGGACCGCGGGTGCTGAAAATGCCTCAGTTGTTTGTACAATGGAGGGAAGGGAAAGATAAGTGTTTTAAACAGGGGCTCAGAGGAAGCTATGACAACTGTTGGAACTTTAGGGGAGAGAGAGAGAGTACTTGTAAATGTAACCTGACGATGATGATGAGGTCAGAGGGCTGGGCAGAGGATGTGCTAACATCCAGGGACTTTCAGGAATGCCCTGGTGGCTCATGCTGAATATACTAACACCACTCCATTCACAGTTTCTCACACCTGCCAACCAGTCACTGCTCCAACAGCCTGATGCTACTTCAGCGTGTGTAAATATTTGCGGTAGTCCATCCTTCCCCCAACCCAGGACTGCCAGCAGTATCTCATGACATTTGGTACAGAAGAGGACGTATACTTAGTATATCCCAGTCATACTGAAATGTTCATACATGGCAGTTTAATTTATATTAGCATGCTATAGCAATGCCACTAGTGCCCTGCCAATAAGATTATAAGAGTATCTTTTTGCAGAGCTTTATAGTCCAACGGTACTAGCTTTCATTGTACGGAGCTGTTCCCTTGTTAGAATGGGTCAGAAAAAGAGTGCTTACAACTAAAAATACCACTGTGCACGGAGTTCGCCATATCAAGAGAGCAGAGAAATCACGGGCCACTGGCCTAAAGAGTTTCGGTGTCTTTTCCTCCTGAATCTAGTTTAGAAAAAGTAAGGATAAACGTAATACAATAAGGGGTACCCAGCTATTCTGTAATGAAAAGTAGCTGCCCACTTAAAACAATATTAGCATAGCAGATCAAATATATTTCTATATTTTAGGCATGACAACTTCCACTAGCTGTAGAGCAAGTGAAAATGCTTCTACCTAGATCGTTACTGAATACACATATATCGTATTCTATAATTTAGGTGCATATTGTGTGCTTCACCCATATAAATGCCCTTCTGCAAAGTGTGCATCATAGGAGATTGACACATTATTTACAGAATAACGCACAATCAGATGATTTGTCATTTACATGTGTCCACATGTACATATGCAAATGACTAGAATACCGGTATTAATGCACATTCTTGCAGCCTAAATCAAGGTGGAGGGCTGGTTCAAGGGACTGTGGCACCCTGAGCCAAATTTTGCATCAGCATCCTCCACCCATAATCCAGTAGCACCCCCATACACACAGTCTCAAGTCTGTCCCTCCACAATGCTGATGATAAAGGGCAGCAAAATTCTGAATCCAAATCTGGCATCTCTCCCTACCCACCCGCAGAGGGAAGGAGACATGCCAGACTGGTACTTTGGAACCCTTTATCATCAGCGTCCTGGACTGGGGCCTCACCTGGTCCATAGGTTGAGCTGGCCCTGCGTAGGTAGTTCCTTACAGAATTGCTTCCAATGTGTCCACAACTTTATTTTGTCACTGACTAGGCGATCCCTAATTTTGGGCAGTGTGTGTGTGTGTCATCAGCAACTGCCTTCAGTTCCCAAAGGGTGCATGAATTTCGTTCATAAACAACTGTCCCGTGTGGTGCTCATTCCTATTTTATCGTAGGACTACAGTACTTTCCCCTGCCCATGCCACTGTATACTTGGTTCCACAGTGCCCTGTGATCCCAGAAACTGGGCACCAAAAGCCAAGGCAAGGAAGATTTGTACAGGCACCAGCAAGAACTGAGACCAACACTCCCCCCTCCTCCTCCCCCCCCAACCAAACACTATAATTACATGATGGGGAGAAGCAGCAGCGACAGCATTCTTTCCAGGCTCTCGTAATGAGAGTGCTCCAAGCCAGCACATAATTGCAAAGTCTAAGATAAACAGGGACTCTTCTCCAAGTAAAATTAAAAGGCTTCAAACATCAGCCTCCTCCAGCACACACCTTATTAAAGGGGAGATTACAAACACCATGCAGGAAAAAGGATTACATGAAGAAAGGAGAGGAAAAAAAAAAATCCAAATAACAGACTTGCCCTGAAAAAGGGAAGGGCAGGGACCAAGGGGCACAGGAACAACATCCTTTCCTTCAGACCCCCTCCCCATGCATTACTTTTAACTATATAACGAAGCAGAATCTGGGCCACAAATTGCAGAGCATCCCCTGAGGCACACAGGCTTTGCTACCACCCACCATGGAAACTGTAATGCCACAATGCCAAGTTTGTAACCTGCATCTTCCAACTCGTCTAAACTTTGTGAGAGTGCAGAGGATGGTGAAGATGGCAAAGAGTATGAGAAGGTCATTATTATAGGTGGAGGACTTATTATCCCACTTCTCTCACCCTCATACCCCTTGGTGACCTTGGGCAACTCACTTTGGGGCTCTTTTACTAAAGCTTAGCACACAGTAATGGAATTATTGGGCACCAAAGGCCTGATTTTTTACACAATGCAGTGGTGTCCTATACAGAATTGGGTCTGCACTCCCAGACAGATGCCTTAAATCAGAGGTCTCAAAGTCCCTCTTTGAGGGCCGCAATCCAGTCGGGTTTTCAGGATTTCCCTAATGAATATGCATTGAAAGCAGTGCATGCACATAAATCTCATGCATATTCATTGGGGAAATCCTGAAAACCTGACTGGATTGCGGCCCTCAAGGAGGGACTTTGAGACCCCTGCCTTAAATGTAGGCCAGCATTTTGCAGGCCTACATTTAAGGCGTCTGCCCCCCCATCTATGCTGACATGTGCTGATGCTTAAGCCCACCCGAGGCCACTTCCAGGTGAAATCACGGCCCCGCCCCGCCTTGGGCATACTTAAGCGTTCTTGTGCGTCTCCGCAAATGCACCACAGATGCCTTCCTCGGCAGCATTTTTTTCCTAAAAACGTGCATCCACATTGGCTGCTGGACGGCAGTAGGATGCCTACCACTGCCTAAAATTGGGACGCACGGTTTGAGAATCAGCCCCTAAATGCTGAGAAATCCATTTTATACCTATATGCTTCTTAGGATTTAGTGTGCAATAATTCCATTTGCACTCCAAGCTTTATCTCCCATTACATCAGGTACCCACTTAAGAGAGTGAGGGGTAAAATATTCAGCAACTTTTTCTTGCCCGCTGGCTTTGTGCAAAGATATTTAATGTCAGGCCCAAGTCTGGGCATTGACACTGAATATCCAGTTATGTGTGGCTGGCTGGTAGTTAAGCAGTTAAGTACCAATTCCACCTCCCGACTGCACTCTGAATAGCAGTTTTCAGCTTAGAAAGTTAGGCCCTGATTCTATAAGACACCTAAAAGTTAAGTGTCAATATTAGAAGGCCTAGCCGATCCAAGCACCTAACTTACCCCCCACCTTTTACTAAGCCGCAGCAGAGGTTTCTACGCCAACGCTGCGCCGATGCTCATAGGAATTCTATGAGCATTGGAGCAGTGCCGGAGCATTTAGCACCCAGAGCCATGGTAGAAACCCCACTGGATGAATCTCCAGGTTCAGTATAAGCCATGGAACAATTCTTTCAGTATTCAGTATAATATCTAAGTCTATTATGCCTTTTCTTTAGAAACTGGAACGGCAAATGCAGAGATTTAATGAGTCTATTCACAACTCTCGATACAATGCAAATGTTCATTGTATCACGCAAAGGTACCTCCTCTGTTATCAAACTGCACTAGAGGTTTTTAGCACGGGCTGGTGAGGTAAGTGCTCCGACGTTCATAGGAATTCTATGAGTGTCGGAGCATTACCGAGTCGGCCTGTGCTACAAACCTCTAGCACAGCTTGATAAAAGCCGGCCTTAGTGATGCTCTTTCATAAAAGAATTGATTTATCACACGTGCTTCAACAAAAAACATCAATAGGCCTTGGGAAAATAAATATAACAATATCCTTACACTGGTTTTCCAAGAAGTAATTTCCTCCTGCCAAGGACTATTTAGAAAAGCAGGGGCTAATAGGCACTTTGGCTCCAATTCTATAAACGGCTCCTAGCAGCACCTAACTCCTAGGCCCAGTTGTCAATCAACCATTAGCGGCCTCTTTTACAAAGCCACGCTAGCAGCTGGCGCGCGGCAACAGCCCCGAAGCCCTTTAAATCTCTATGGGCTTTGGGGCCGTTAGTGCAGCTTTGTCATTTATAGAATCGCACCTAGTTCAATTTATGTTAGATACCAGTATATTAGGACAGGGTTTTCCTGGCCTAATTTACCACCTAACATAGACACCTACTATGCTTATTCTCTGCTCCAAATCACATATACTTTGAGGGCAGGTACCTCATTGTAGGTGTCGGCAGGGGCCGTACCGAGTTCTGTGTGGAACTCTTAATTAATTGTTTTTAATGGTTTTTTAAAGTTAGCTTTTAATGGCTTGGTCAATTACTATGCCAATTAAGATAATTAAACAATTTTTAGTTCCGCATGGAACTCGGCCAGACATCCCTGATTAAGGTGCCACTTTTAGAATCAGGGCCTTTAAGATCACAAATTCCAGTTGCAGCCCAAATCTGTAAAGTTGCCACACAGATCAATGTAACCCACCATGCCAGAGAGCCCATGTTCAAACTGGAGCACATCCGCCTTATGTGGAATTTATACAGAGGGCAGAAGAAGGGTAAAGGAGATGGAACTTGATATGCCGTTTTTTCAGCATTGTTATAATCAAAGCAGTTTACATATTTTAGACAGGTACTTATTTTGTACTTGGGGCAATGAAGGATTAAGTGACTTCCCCAGAGACACAAGGAGCTGCAGTGGGAATCAAACTCACAACTTCATCTTAACTTGAGCAACAAAGCAATCAAGGCTTTGTTACCATTTAGATCTGCTTATCTTTGCGAACTTGGATTTTCAGCTCTGACAGAAATTAAATCGAAAAAAAGAGAGAATGACTGCAGATGGTGGATGATAAAATGCGCGTTTGCTTGTCGACTATTGAACCACGATTTGCGTTAATTTGCACTCACAAATAAGCACAGCCATTGCATTGATTAGCAATTCTATTATATCTACTTTAGTTTCACAGTTTTATAATTACCCGTACATAGTTTAAAGAACTTTAAATAAATAAACTCTCAAATTTAATTTTTTGTTGGTTTTGCAATTTTATAATTTCAATTATAATGTGCCCCCAAAACATTTGCTCCATGTAGTGTGCCAGAGCTAAAAATATTTGAGAGACAACTGTGCTAGAGAAGAGTTTCTCAACACCAGCCGCTTGTTGGGGCTACGTAGCACTGTGTGGGTCTCCTGGCCCCTTCCTCCTTAATGGCCACCGCCTGCTGCTGGGGATTCCATGCCCTCCTTCCTGCCCATCCCCCTCCGCTCAAGCCAACCTAGAAGGCTTCCCTCTGATGTCAGAGCTGACGTTAGAGGGAAGCCTTCCGGGTCATCGGGGAATCCAGTTACCTCCTTCAGGGCCATCCAGCTGGGCTGCTCCTTTTGGCCTTCAGCTGAACAGGGACACGGGCAGGGGCTCTTACATACTGCACGTGGCTGACCCGGAAGCCTTCTCTCTGACATCAAAGCTGACATCAGAGGGAAGGCTTATAGGTCAGCCACATGCAGCGTGTAAGAGCTGCTGCCCATGTCCCTGTGCAGCTGAAGGCCGAAAAGAGCAGCCCAGCTAGGCGGCCCTGCCGCGAGCAAGTAAAGGAGAGAGGGGACATAATAGTGGGACAAAAGCAGAAAGGAGGGGAAGGAGTTCGTTGGAACATGTGAGGGGCACAAATTTAGGACAAAGGTTAGAAAGCGAGGAGGGAGGCCCGAACTCGGGACATAGAAGGAAGGGAGAGGGCATGAACTTGGGACACAGAAGGGAGGAAGGGGGAACTAACTTGGGGCATAGGAGGGAGAATTGGCCACAAGTGTGTGAGTGAGAGAGAAAGAGATGGTGCTCATGGGGAAAGGAAGAAAGAGGAAAATTGGGAATAGAGAGAGGAGTGAAGTAGAGATGCATGGGGACTAGAAGGATGAGGGAGAAATGTTTGATATGGTGGTGGACAGGGAAGAGGAACAGATTGAAGGGGATGCAAGGGGGAGGAATGTTGGACATAGTGATGAAGGGATAGATGTGGCATGGTGCTGGAGAGGGGTGATAGAAGAAGAAATGGGCATGGGGCTGGTGGGCAGTGGTGAAAAATGCTGCACATGATCCGGGGGGGATGAGAGAGGGAGAAATGTTGGATGTGACAGTAGAAGGGGTGAGAGAGATGCCTGTCATGTGACACAGATGTACAGTGGGAGAGAGAGAGAGAGAGGGGGAGATTTGTTGCCAATGGTGGTGGAGGAAAGAGGAAGAAGAGTTGGACTCATGGAGGGACAGAGAGAGATGTTGGTTGGAGAAGAATGAAGTCCAGAGGAGAGGAAGTGTGCAGGAGTCAGACAGAAAGAAATATTGCATGCACAGTCAGAAGGAAGTGCAACCAGAGACTCATGAAATCACCTGACAACAAATGTAGGAAAAATGATTCTAGTGATCGAAATGTGTCAGTTTTGAGAATTTATATCTGCTGTCTATATTTTGCACTATATTTGTCTATTTTTCTATAGTTGTTACTGAGGTGACTTTGCATATTTTAGTCACCGGCCTTGACCTCTTTGAAAAAAAACTCTGAATATAAATGATAATTAACATTTTTTCTGCAGTGTGCTTTGTTTTTTTTTATTTTGTGGTTACCATTATGTATTAACAAGATTATATTGTGTGTATATATGCAAAATGAATGGAAGAAATTGCATTACAATTAGTACTATTATTATGGGGGTGGAGTCTGGGGTGGTGCTTGGGCAGGTCTGGGGCAGAGTTTGGGCGGGGGTATTCGGTTGATATTTGTTATAGAGAATGATATGGTGAGGAAATTCATCACCGTTCCCGTCCCCATGGATAACCGCGGGGAACTATCTCCATGTCATTCTTTAAGGAGAGAGGAAAGAATCAGAGTATGAATGGGCACAACCACTGGCTCTCAAGCCTTGCATTGAAGAACGCTGGTGTAGAAGGACTGAGTTTAAGATAGATACTAAAGAATGGCATGGAATGCTTTCCCGCAGTTATCTGCAGGGACGGGAATGGTGATGAATTTTCTCACCGTGTCATTGTCTAATTTGTTAGACTTAGGGGGTACTTTGACTTGAAAAAGTTGAGAAACTCTGTGGTAGAGGATGCATAGAATTTGCTGTGAAGATAGTGAAGCAGTGAAACTTGTTGCATAGAAGGTACTTTTAGAAAAGCTGCTTTTTATGTGTACATGCCTCTTATAAAATTATCCTACATATGAAAACTACATGTAATAGGAAGACATATTGAAGGCAGGATTCAGAAGAAGTACAAGCAGAACAGTGATATAAACAAATACTTTATAAAATATACATATACAAGCATTTATATCTGCTCTAGAGGTGGCCTACATGTCTTCAGCTTCATTGTACTGCAATTTCTATAACTTTGCTGAGGCAATTTTTTAAAGAGGCCTATATCTTCATAAAATAGGCAATCTGTTATAAAATTACTCTCTTTGGGCTAGATTTACCAAAGTGCATGATGGTGTTAAGAGTGTGCTAATACAGTTCATACACATTATTAGTAAATTGCTCCAACGGTATAAAATGGGACTAGTGGTCAATATATGAATGTATGCTAGATCAGTGTTCTTCAACCTTTTCACACCCGTGGACCGGCAGAAATAAAAGAATTATTTTGTGGACCGGCAAACTGCTAGGACTAAAATTTAAAAACCCCATTTACGCCCCATCTCCGCGAGCTTGGTCCCCGCAAACCATCTGATCCCATCTGCACAAGCCGCAATTATGATTTTATATTGAACGTATTTTATTAAAGTATAAAAAGAAACAATATTCTGAACAATTGTGATTTTATAAATACAAATATACAGAGCACAGACCAACAAAACCCCTGTCTCCCCTCCCCTTCACATATATCCCCTCTACTATCAAGAAAACTGAACAAGCCAAGTTATTATAGAATGCTACATAGAAATATCATGCTAACAGAATACTGCAGTCCCCAGTTATGTCTCTAGCAGGATATATATTTCAAATCTGATATATTCTAATGACAAAATAGAAATAAAATTATTTTTTTCTATCTTTTGATGTCTCTGGTTTCTGCTTTCATCTTCTTTTCACCCTTTTCCTTCCAGCATCTGCCCGTTCCATCCAATGTCTGCCCTCTCCCCCTTCCATATGTATCTGACTTCTTTCTATGCCCCTCTTCCCTGTCCATCCAGCCTGTTCCTCCTCTCTCCTTTTTACATCATTCATTCCAGCTTCACTGCCTTCTTCATTTTTATCTCTCCTACACCAGATCTAGCATCTTTATCCCTCTCTCATTTCTCTGCTGACCCCCTTTCCAGCATCAATGTCTCTCTACTTTCTCATTCCTCTCTCTCCTCTTTCCCTCATCTGATCTCTCCATTCCACCCTGACCCCCTTCCCCTCCTGTAATCTCCCTGCCAGCTGTTTCCTTCCTTTTTTCTTTCTCCATTCCCTCCTTCCTTTTTTTCCTTCTCCCTTCCCTCCTCCCTCTATCCAACATTAACTCTCTTCCCATCCTTTTCCCTCCTCCCCTCTCAGCAGCATCTCTTCTTCTTCTCCCTTCCCTCCTCCCTCTATCCAACATTAATTCTCTTCCCATCCCAGCAGCATCTCTCCTTCTAACTCCCTTCAAGTCCAGTAACAGCTCTCCCTTTATCCAGCAGCTTCCCAGCCTCCTATAGTGGCTTCTTCCCCTTCCAGCAACTCTCAGTACTTGCCTGCAGGAAGTTACCAGTAAAGCAGTGCCCTGGCAAGTAGGAGAGCTGGTGGGAGGGGAGACAGCCACTGTGAAGGCTCCCCAGGATCTTGTTCACACACGCTGACCATCTCCCTCCATCTGCACCTGAATCTGCAGCTCTCTCCGTTCTAATCGCAACTTCCCCACGGCCCTCTTCAGCAACTCGGCAGGGGCAGTGATCAAGACAGGCTGCCGATGTCAGGTCCTTCACTCTCTGAGTCCCGCCTATTTTGTTTCAACTTCCTGTTTCCGAACAGGCGAGACTCAGAGAGGGAAGGCCCCGACGTCGACAGCCTGTCTTGATTGCCTGAGGCTGGGAGGAACATTAGTCAGCAGGAACCGCAGTCGGCAGGAAATTTAACTGCTGACTTGATCTCGCCGGCCCTGTGCGGACCGGCAGAAATTTTCTGCGGACTGGCACCGGTCCGCGGACCGGCGGTTGAAGAACTGTGTGCTAGATGGTGGTACTGCAGTAGTGACTTTCAGTAAATCTAATCTTTAGTGAGGTGATGGAATCTGTATCTTAAGAGTTCCAAAATCAAGTTAAGCATTTGTCTAGGGCAGAGCTTCTCAAACTGTGGGTCATCCACATTTGGGATCATGATCTGGATGGGCTATCCACACGTGCATCATTATTTTACACCTCCAGGGAGAGTGGGTGAGAAGGGTAACAAATTTTTTTGGGCCACTATCATTGGGTCATGGTCACAAATAGCTTGATAAGCTCTGATCCAAGATGATACAAGTACTGTGGACCCTAGGAAGATAGGTGCCTTTTGAGGGCTCTTCCAGTTTTAAGACTCTATTATACTTAAACGCGCATAGGGCTTGGATTGCAGTGGGCTTCTTTTTCTCTTGCTCTTCCTCCCTGCTTCCAGTCATCAGCCATTAATGTCTCTGCCAACTGCTTAAGCCACACTAGGCTCATAAATTATTATCATAAATTTAGGGAAATGAATAACAGGCCTAAATTTGTAAGCATAGCTTTTATAATGAATTTTCACCTGACATCATGCTTCTAAGTTTGGCACAAACATAAGAGCCTAATTTTTGAAGCTCGGGCTTTTTTGCTTGTTTTGTTTTTCTGTATCAGGATTATAGTTTGTTAATCATTTTCCAGCAAAGTCTACTGTGTGTCCTAAGCTTCTCAAACACAGCAAGATCTGAAAAGTGCTTTTCACCACTGCTTTGGATTAGTGGATACAGCAAATGTAATCACAAACATCCAGACAGATACCACAAGTTGGAAATTCCATATTTAGGAGCTCATTTTCAAAGAAGATAGACGTCTCGAAATGGTCAAAAACACATCTATCTGCTGAAAACATCTAAATCGTGATTTTTGAAAAGGCAAAATTTGGATGTTTTCCACTGAGTTTATCCAAATAGCAAGGGGGCGTGTTTTGGGCAGGACTAGAGTAGGCCCAAAATTACGATGTCTTTCAACGATAATGGAACAGGAAGACATATTAAATTTTAATAAAGGAAGTTTGCTTAGACCTTTTTCAATTATACCAAAGTAACAAAAAGGTGCTCTGATTGACCAACTAACCATTGAAGACAGACCCCTTCACAACCCCCCAACTGATGCTGGCCCCCCTCCCACCCCCTCAACAAAGCAAAACTGAATAGGGATACCAGGCAGTATGATAGCATCAGCTGTATTATGAGCACACTCAAAAGAGCAGCAAGCAGCTCCCAGAAGTAGTCTGGTGGTCAGTACTGTGGACTAAATTTTCTCCATTGCCATCCCATCCCCAAGAGCTCTGTCCCTGTCTCATTCCTGGAAGCTCTGTCCTCATCTGCACAAGCTTCAAACACTTCAAAATCATAAATGTTTGAGGCTTGTGCGCTTAAGGCATAGATTGCAGGAACGGGATGGGGTATTGAGATCCCATGGGTACGGGTCATTCTCTACAGGTGATCCAAGTCCAAATCCCACTCTATCTAGTACATTGTGGTGGAAAGCATGAGCCCTCTGAAATCACCAAATTACCTACTGTACATAAATATAGGAGATGCCTGTAGGGTGGAAGATGATTGTAATGCTGTACAGCAGAGAAGACTGAAGGAACCAGGCAAAGAGAGTGACCTGCAATCAGATGGTTGGACACGTTAAAAACAACCATGGGGATGACGCTGGAGGACCTTTCCAGACTAGCACAAAACCAATTTCTTTTTAGATCCACAATTCATCAAGTCGCTAGGACTCAAACATGAGTTGATTGCACCTAACAACAACAATAGTAGGTTTTATTCTGTTTCTGGAGGGCTCACAATACAGTCCTGAGCTACAAAGCCCTCCTCCCTCCCTCAAGCCCTTTAGTGGCAGAAGCAGGCGGTGTCCTGAGCCGCGAACCCCCTCACTCCCTTCCCTACCCGAGTGCAGCTTGTCAGCAGAACTCAGCCTCAAAACAGGCTGCTCGCATCCAGCCCTGGTAGAGCCTTTTCCTCTAATGCATCACTGCGCTCTTAGGGGGAGAACCCCTGGCACTACCACCGCCGCAACTCCCTCCGAGGAGTCACTGCGACTGCAATAATTTAAGCATACCCCATACATCATACTTATAAATTCTGGAGCAAAAGCTGTAACAGGATCCCCAAAGGGCCCTTTCAGGTGCTCCTGGGTTCCACTCTGAGGTTTAACAACAGATGTTTGGCTGCGCTTCGCCGGGGATGCACTTTCACCATTTCCCAACTCCAGTTAGGATTTTTCATCTGGAACTTGAGTCATCTGGGACTCCATCCCACCAGAGGGACTAGAGGAGGCCAAGCTAATTGTTCCAGCATGGCATGTGGGACACAGACGGTCCTCAGCTAGCCATCCAGTGCAAATCTAGCATGAATCCTGGGTATCCTGACCGATTTTGAGCCAAATCAAGGTTGAGGTAGAGGTTTTTATTCTAAAATCAGGAAATCTAAGATTGCTGCCATGACAGCGATTTTTCACCCAAAACAGTCTGGGGGCGGGGGTTGTAAAAAAATTATGGAAAATTATTTTAGACATGGAAGATCCTTCCCTAGCCCCCCAAAACCTTCAAACACTACTTTTAGAGGACACCCCCCCCCCCCCCGATTTCTCTCATAGGCTATTTTAGCCTGTACTCACTGTGCAATGCAGGTGCTGTTAGCTGCTTAGAATGAAACTGCAGCCAGAGAACTTCTGCCTCAGACAAGAACATAAGAACATAAGAAGTTGCCTCCGCTGAGGCAGACCAGAGGTTCATCTCACCCAGTGGTCCGCTCCCGCGGCGGCCCATCAGGCCTATTGCCTGAGCAATGGCCCCTGACTATTTCTATAACTTACCTCTTACTCCTATCCCTATAACCTACCTCTACTCCTATCCCTATAACCTACCTCTACTCCTATCCCTATAACCTACCTCTACTCCTATCTGTACCCCTCAATCCCTTTGTCCTCTAGGAACCTATCCAAACCTTCTTTGAAGCCCTGTAACGTGCTCCTGCCTATCACAGCCTCTGGAAGCGCATTCCATGTATCCACCACCCTCTGGGTGAAAAAGAACTTCCTAGCGGAAACCCAGATAGCTTGCTTCTTCAGACTGCTCCTCAGTCCTACAGGCTGGACTGAGACCTCAACCCCCCCACAGGAACTCACACGCATAGTTGGGGGTGGAAACACATTCAGCACCCAATCCTAGTGAAAAACTACCACAGGGCCACTCAGCCTATGCTCAAGCTCTCTGTGGAAAAAACCTGGAGCGAGCCTTGCTCCCAAGGAAATGGATCCTGAGCTCCTGAATTGGTAGTGCAGGTTGGCCAAACAGGTTCCCTGCAAAGCAGACTGCCTCGTGGCTACAGACTACTGCCCTCAGAGTCTGTTCTCTTGCAACCAGAGATATCTCATAACTGGGATTCTCTGCAGCACTGAAAAGCTTCACGACCAGATAAAAAAAAAAAATTAAAGGAAAAATGAACACGAGCAGAACAGGTTCCTATCATCTCGCATGTAGACAGTAAAACTGAGGAATTACAGAACAGCTCAGAGTGATGGGAGGCAAAGCAAAAAGAAAAGTAAATGAGATTCTACACCAGATCTCACAATCAGAGGTACATAACCCACAGATTCAAGAATGATGTGTCTATTGCACTAGAAACCAAGTTACCCAGATCTAAGATGAAGACTTTTTGGTCAATCCTAGTTCTGAGCTTGCACTTCAAAATACTAGTAGTTGTTAATTCTACCCATTCAAATCCTTACAAGTCCAACATGAACATGACAGCTTCCTTGTACTCAGAATGTAGGTCTCCTGCTAAACTCACCTGTTTCAGGCACCCTCTTTATAGTGGCCATTTCCCCCCACAAATGAAACATCAAAAAAAAAAAAAAAAAAAATACACCACCATTCCTTCCTGCCTGATTTTAAGTTTCCCCATTTAAGGCAGTTGGGATATAGCAGTTTTTTTTCTTCTATCCCATCTTTTAGTGGCTATTTCTACAGGACCAAGAGCATCCTATCCTGGTGAATAAGGTTCTCCCTTCCACCAGGAGTTAAAAACACCCAACATAACCCCTCTGGACAGCAGAGACTCCCTGCTTGATTAGCCAGTTTCTTGAGACCAGGAACACTGTGACTGCAAGTAAATATTGTTCAAGCACCTGTTCTTCCACTATGGCAACTGGGGCCTTCTCCTCAGGCTACAGCCACTTATACACCAAAGTCTTGTAGTCTTGGGCTGCAATTGCACTACCCAGGCCCAGACAATTTTTTTTTATAGCAGTCTGGACAACCTCACAGTCCACAGCCTGTTCCTAAGAGCATTACTATGAGGCCAAGGCCTCACCAATCCAACAGAGTGCCAGTCTATTGGCCCATACAGCCCAGGGCTGTGGCTGGCTACCCTTTCAAAAGTCAACAAAATATCTTCTAGTCATCCATATCACCACCTTAGACAAGTAAAGGATCCTAATCCTCGGGTTCCTGTGTCTGTTTATGTTGTAAACCACCTGGCTTATCTTTAAGGCAGTACAGTATACTGAATAAAACTAAACTTAAAACTTATCAGAAATCGAGCTCTCTGCCAGCTCCTCTCCAGCAGCCGGGCACTTTTGCCAGGAAATATCCCCACTTCCCGCCACCTGCAGGGCCTCTCCGCGTGCACCTGTTGCAAGCTGGAAGCGCGAGCTGCAGGATATTCACACGTGCCGCGTCTCCTCGCCTTCCATTGATTGTAGCTGGGTGGAAGCGCGTGAGAGTTCTGCGGCCTTCCTCTGGGAGTTTCCTCGTATTGTTGTTTTCTTATTAGTATTGTTTGAATGCTGGGAGGGAAAGGCTGGCAGCGCTCTCGTAGTTTTCCCCTCCCAAGCCCGCGGTTGCACCGTGAGAGTGGAAGGTCGACTGGCGTCTGTGGTTTGTCTGCAATTATTAATAATACTGTGTCTTAAGAGACGACGTTTGCTAAACAGGAACTCGCCCCGGGCACTAGTTGTGCCAGCAGGATTACGGCACGATCCAGGCGAGAGGGAGACAATGTCCCTTCCCTCTACCCGCCCCCGGCTCTAGTTCGAGCGATGGGAAAGTTTAACTGGGAACACTCCAAGAAATGAATTTCAGCTAGCACAGGTCTAAAAACGCAGGCAGTATAATTGCTCTTTGGAAGCTTATGTCGGTTCAGTTAAAAAAAAAAAAAAAAAAAGATTGTATCGGACAATAAAGGTAGCGTGTGTTTTTTCTATTTTTTAAATTCTTTATTCATTTTAAAACATACACAATGTGCATTAAAAAAATACAACAATTGGTACAGTAAAACAGCACTTACACCTAACAAATAGTAATAGAAATATCTTTCCCACCCATCCCGGATGTGCATAAAACTCTATTAAAAATGGAAGGCTTGTACACAAAATTTGCTAATGGGCCCCAAATCTCATTAAATTTTTTACAATGACCTTTAATTCTGAATTCATACGTTCATATTGATAGAATAAGCACAGGGATTGCCACCAAAAGATATGATTCAGTCTATCCCAATTCTTCCAATTTTTTGTGATTATCTGTATAGCAATCCCAGTCATGACAAGAAGTAGTCTATTCTTAGCTGCAGAAATTGGAGACTTGGATTGTAATATAGTTCCGAATAGAACAGTATCATATGACGTTGGAATGGAAGTGTCCTATTAATTGTAACCCATATCGACTTCCAGAAGCTGAGTATTAAGGGGCAATAGTACAACAGGTGATCCAGTGACCCTATATCAAGATGGCAGTGCCAGCGTCTATTAGACTTTGAACTATCTAACTTCTGCAAACGAACAGGGGTCCAAAAAATCCTATATAACAGAAAAAAACAGGTTTGTCTCATAGATAAAGGTAGCGTGTCTAAGTGGTACGAGAAATAGCCAGGGGACCCAGGTTCGATTGCTACTGCAGCTCTTTGTGACTCCAGGTACAAAATAATACGTAAAACCACAGAAAGGCAGTATATCAAATCACATCCCCTTACCCTGCATGATTTGAGAAGCCAAAAAAAAAAAAATCACTGAAGATAAGGTGAGGAGATTCTTGATTCAGGGGTTTACAATCACGTATTGCTGTAGTTGTCTCGATCCTTGATCATTTTGTGAACTTAATTTGTAAATTTGAAGACACAGATGTTTGCAGATTCTCCTCACCCCACAATTTGGAACAATGTGTCACTCTCCATTTCACAAAATGGCAGACAGGTTCAGAGAGCAGTGAGGTCAACATTTACAAAGCTGTCCCTAAGTGAGTAAATCTCATTCAGCTTGCTGTGTGAATCTTTTGATCAGCTCACAGGTTCAGCTCTTTTCATCTTATACATATTTGATAGAAAAGCTCCTCATTAACCCTCTTTTAGTTTTGTAAGCACCGGCCGGTGTGCTAAATGCTCAGTGCTGCTTCAACGCTCATAGGAAGTCTTACGACTGTCAGCAGCGCAGAGCATTCAGTGCGCTGGCTGGCGCTAAAAACCTCTTGCGCAGCTTGCTGAAGGAACCCACAGTCTTTAACCCCCAAAAAGACTTAAGCTAAGGGTATATTTGAGGCAAAGGGAGATATAAATGAAGTTACTTCTGCTAGGTCACAAGAAAATCACGGTGAGGGGGATGGAATTTCTACCCTGGTTAAGAACATAAGACTACAGGAAGACCTTAGGAAATTGGAAGATGATAAAGGGGATGGAACCCCTCTTATATGAGGAAAGACTAAAGAGGTTAGGGCTCTTCCGCTTGGAAAAGAGATGGCTGAAGGGAGATATGATTGAAGTTTAAAAAATCCTGAGTGGTGTAGAATGGTTACAAGTGGACTGATTTTTTTTTTTTACTGCATTAAGATTTACAATGACTAGGGCAATGTTTCTCAACATGCGGTATGCATACCCTTAGGAGTATATGGATCGCTTGTTGGGGGTACACGGCCTGGCCGCTGCGGAGGATATTCTCACCCATCTATAGAAGCCACCAGGGATCTCGCTTTTTAACCCCTGCTGGGGATCCCTTCCTCCCATTCCCCCCCCCCCAAAGCTGACCCAGTTCTCGTTTGAGCCGCACTCGCTCCTTCAGTCTTTAGCGGCACTCCTTGCAGGGACGGCGCAGGCAGCTATTTCTATGCTGCACGTAAGTAGCTGATCCGGAAACCTCCCCGACATTAGAGTTGACATCGAAGGGAAGGCTTGTGGGTCAGCCATGTGCAACGTAGGCCTGCGCCATTCCTGCAAGGAGTGCCGCTGAAGACTGAAGGAGCAAATGCGGCTTAATCATGAACTGGGTTGGCTTCAGGAGCAAGGGGCAGGCAGGGAGGGAGGCGGGATCCCCGGAGGCAGCAGCTTCTGTGGACGGGTGTACTTATGTGGGAGGGGTAGGAGGGCACAAACTCGACAGAAGGGAGGGGGCATGAACATGGGACACAAAAGGGAAGGAGGAAGGGGGCACTAACAGGACATAGGAGGGAGGGAATAGAAAGGGAAAATTGTTGGGTATGAGTGTGTGAATGAGAGGGGAAGATGGTGGCACACGGGGAAGGAAGAAAGGGAAATTGGTAATAGAGAGATGAGAGGGAGATGCATGGGGAGAGAAGGATGAGAGGAAGAAATGTTGGATATGGTGGTCTAGAGGGAACAGAGGGATAGATTGAAGGGGATTGCAATGGGGAGGAATGTTGAACATAGCGATGGAGGAAGAGATGTGGCAATGTGCTGGAAAGGAATGATAGAAGGAGAAAGGGGCATGGGGCTGGTGGGCAGTGGTGCAAAATGCTGTACATGATCCGGGGGATGAAAGAGGGAGAAATGTTGGATGTAACAGTTGGGTGGGAGAAATACCTGGATTTCTCAAAATAGATGGACAGTGAGAGAGAGAGGGAGACTTGTTGCCAATAGGGGTGGAGGAGAGATGAAGAAAAGTTGAACTCATTAAGGGACAGAGAGAGATGTTGGCTGGGGAAGGGAATCAGGTCTGGAGGAGAGGAAGCATGCAGGTGGCAGAAAGAAAGAAATACTGGATTCACAGTCAGAAGGAAGTGCAACCAGAGACTCATGAAATCACCAGATAGCAAAGGTAGGAAAAATGATTTTATTTTCAATTTAGTGATCGAAATGTGTCAGTTATGAGAATTTATATCTGCTGTCTATATTTTGCACTATATTTGTCTATTTTTCTATAGCTGTTACTGAAGTGACATTGCATATTTTAAAGTCATCTGCCTTGACCTCTTTAAAAAAAATGAATATAAATGATAATTAACATTTTCTCTGTGTACAGTGTACTTTGTATTTTTTTAAAAAAATTTGTGGTTGCCATTATGTATTAAGATTATATTGTGTGTATATGAAAAATGAATGGAAGAAATTGCATTACAATTAGTACTATTATTATGGGGATGGGGTGGGGTCAGGGGCAGAGCTTGGGCAAGTCTGGAGGGCAGAGCCTGGGTGGGTCTGGGGCGGAGCTTGGTCATGGATACTTGGTGCTGCATCTTATGCAAGGCATAGTACAGTCTAGTGAAATATGGGTTATATGTCACATTGTTGGCAACAATAATAATAATAATAATAATAACTTTATTTTTCTATACCGCCATAGTCAGGCGACTTCTAGGCGGTTTACATTGTAAGAAGGCTGGACATTCAGCGAATAACAAAAGGTCTTAATACAATACAATAAGTCTACTTACAATACCGAACAATGAGTCTCAATACAATACAATACAATACATTACTATGAGTCTAAATACAATACAATACAGTAAGTCTAAGTACAATACCATACAATGAGTCTAAATATTAAACAATAATCTAAAAGGGAAACTTACGTATTAATTGGAGTTCTATGGATAGTGAGTACCTGAATGCTTTGGTACTAACATATTAAGTGGAGTTCTATGGGTAGAGAATACCTGAATACATGAAAGGAGCTTCTTGAGAGAGAGAAAAGGCGTTTACAGCGGGGAAGTCCTAGTGGGGGAGGGGACAGTTTTAGTCAATGAATTTGGCGAAGAGGGCGGTTTTGATCGCTTTTCGGACATTTTCAAAGAAGTTGGGTATAACTAAAAAACATTTTATCAGCTAATTTTTTTCTAAACTTTTCCTATTTGTGCAGAACAAAATCAGGACTGTAGTTAAGATTTTGATGTTGACAGGTAAGACTCAGAAATAAGGCACTTCTAATGGGGGATAATGGAGTAATGGATTCAGGGCCAGATTCTCAAAACTTTAGCGCGGTCGCTAAACTGGTTTCCGACAGGAATGGCGTCGGCTTATGGCGACAAAAATCAATGACTGGTCCAGGGGTGTCGATACAGTGACAGCACTGTTTAAAACCCCGGCAGCACTGTTTAATCCCACCCCAGCAGCCAGGGTCGGATTAAAGGGTAGGTCCAGTAGACACGGGCCTAGGGCCGACTCTCCCATGCGAACCCCACCAACCCTCCTACTGCGAGATGACCGACAAACCTCCCTCCAGCAGTGTCGGCACCTGCAGCACTCTAAACTGCATCAACATCTAAACGGCTTTCATCAGTGACCCGGCAGAGGGAATCACCAGCAGAAAGCTGCAAAGCAGCCTGATTAGATTGTTGCGGCTGCCGACGCTGCTGGAGGGAGGTTTGTCAGTCGTCTCACGATGGGAGGGTTGGTGAGGTTCACATGGGAGGGAGAGATGGGAGGGTCTGAGCTAAATGTTCATTTTCAGAGGGGCTCCAGCTACCATGTCGGTTACCAGGGTGGGGCGGGCGGGCGAGAAGTGGTCTGCCCTGGGTGTTCCAAGGCCTGGCATCATTAACTTCTTCGGGCAGCAACAGCGTTTACAATTCGCTGCTGTTGCCGGCTTGGGGCCTCCCTCTCTGCTGGGTCCTACCTACTTCCTGTTTCCATGAAGGCAGGACTCGACAGAGAAGAAGGCCCGAAGTCGGCAACAACTGCTAATTGTGAATGCTGCTGCTGCCTTGGAGCACTGCCAACTGGGGATGGGGTGACAGAAGGAGAAAAGAGCAGAGGGGGAGAGAATTGCTGCACCCAACTGGAGGGAGAAAGAGAGGGAGAAGGAAGATGGGGGAAGAGAGGGAGGAAGAGATGCTAGGGCATGGAGGTAAGAGAGGGAGGGAGGGAGGAAGAGATGCCCAGGGCATGGAGGGAAGAGAGTTAGGGAGGGAGAAAGAGATGCCCAGGTCATGGAGGGAAGAGAGGGAGGTATGCCAGACCAGGGGGAAAGGAAGGAGGAGATGTCAGAGCATGGAGTGAAAGGGATAGATGGAAGACAAGGAAAGGAGAGAGATGCCAGGGAATCGGAAGGAGACAGAGATGCCAGACTGTGGGTGGGAAGGAAAGAAAGGAGAAGAGAGAGATGCCAGAGCATGGTGGTGGTAGTGGTGGTGGTGGGGGGGGTGACAGAGAGAGAGAAATGGACAGGTGGCAGAGTTGAAATTAATCATGTACAAAGGAGAGATGGGGCACAGGATATACAGTTTATGGAAGGAGCATAGAAAGAGGGAAGATGCCATATGGAACAGGAGAGGGCGGACAGTGGATGGAAGGGGCAGACAGAGAGGGCAGACAATGGATATAAGGGGCTGATGCTGCATGGAAGACAGAGAGACGACAGATGCTGGCTTGAAAGAAGAGAGTGAAGACAAGATGATTAAAGCAGAAATGACAAAAGGTAGTAAAAAGATTTTTTGTTGCTTTAGAATAAAATAGTATTGTAGCTGAACTGATAAAACTTTTATAAACAGAAAATAAGGTAATCTTTTTATTGGACTAATTTTAATACATTTTTTACTAACTTTTACAGGCCAAAACCCCTTCTCAGGTCAGGACAGTATACTATATTGACCTGAAGAAGGAGGCTATGGCCTCTGAAAGTTAATTGAAAAATGGATTAGTCCAATGAAATGGTATATTCTTATTTTCAATTTTTGTTTTATTTCTATTTGTTAATTTGTAAAGTGGTGATTGTTTGTCAGTTTCTTCAAATTTACATCTGCTATATTTATATTTTGCAGAGTATTAGGGAGCTATGTGTCATTGTTTCTGTGGTGTTTCACTGTATGCAGTTTGGCTTCTTGGCGGTTCAGTTTAACCTTTATCTACATATTTCTATTTTTAGTTTGTGATTACTTATTCCATACTGGGTGAGGGTGTATCTGTGTTCTGCGTGTATGAAAGACATGGTTTTCTGTTAGCATTGACTAGCCTCATTTGGCGAAATGCATTGGGCATGGTTTTTGGGAGCACCTTGAATAAACCTGATTTGAATCTCCTTATTTTCTGTCGATCTTTTGTTTCATGTTGAATTCTTTGGTGGACTGCTTGCTTTGTTGGTTTGTTACACGTTAACATACATGGAGTGGAATGTACTAGAGGAGTTACAGATTTGGTTGTGTATACATACATATGGGTTACAATTGGTTGACGTAGAGTGAGGCAGTTGAGAGGCGTTGTAAATTGTTTATTAATATAGACTTATATTTCAGATAGTATTACTGCTTTACAATATATTTGAACACTTTTATATATGTATGGAAAGGGTTCAGAGTTAAAGTCCTGGGTATGTAGGTGGGAAGGGAAGGAAGGGGGATTTGTTCAGAGATGTTTGGGGGTTGCATAGAAGAAAAGGTGCACTGGTATGTTAATCTTTGTTTTGAATTTTAAAAAAAGAAAGATATACAAGTGGAAATAAGATGTGCTGAGGCTGTAGCTTTAACCACTGTGCTATACTCTCCTCCATAGATAAAGACCTTTTAAGACCTTCAGGTGATTTGTGTCAACAAGAAAATGCTTAGTACCTCTGGCCCTATAAGCTACTATTTTTAAACCTATTTGTTCATTATGCAGAAAGGCTATGGGCTTGTTTGGGGCCAAAGACTAAAATGGACAGTTGAACTCCTGGGGCATATTGTAAGGTTCTAATTAACTTTCTTTTGACATTCAAGGGCAGACTAAAATCCTTTTTTAAGAGTAACCTATGACATTGCTTATTTAAAAACAGTGTTATTGCTAAATTATTAGTGGCATTCCTTGCCAACTGCCAAATTCTGGCAACCTTTTAAACACAATGACTTCCTGTAGAGTAATTAGCTTCTATATCCCCATTGCTTCTCATAAAAACAGTAATGTATGCTAGTGGCTAGCTAACAGGACAGTTTATTAATTGAACAGGACATTAACTCATCACTCACAGGACCCAGCTTGGTAGCTTTATGCCAGAACTATGCATGTTGCCTTAAGCAAGTTTTTGGTTCAGTCCTCGCACTGAGGCTTCTGCCTCTCAGGTTGGTCAAGGCTGCACACTGCACACTGCACACGACAAGTGCAGTGTTGGGGAACTGAGTTTCAATTCCCAGTGTTATCCCTAGGGCGGGTCTTTAACGCGCACTTAGGCCACTTGTAGTGCTGCTGGGAAATGACTGACTTTTCTATTTTGGCAATAATGGCCACACCCTAATTTTCACATTAGAGTGCGAACACTTGCCAGCACCTATTTTGTAGGTTGTAAAGGTTCATGCTCTTTACCTTCTAATTGGTTAGCACATGGCAATATAGCTTATTAGTGCCGAGCACACTTACTCTCTGCTCCCAGATCTACCCCCAACACTACCAAATGAAACCTATATTTTAGCACATGGGTAACACACACATATGCAAAAACTACCCACAGGATGCCTGAGCACGCCCTGTGATAAGAACGTGTTAGTGCTTCCTGCAGTGTCGTAATATGGGCCCCTTAAATTGTGAGCTCGCTAGAAATAAAGGACCTGCATATATGTGACCATCTCTGAGGAAAAGGTGACTAAAGACACCAGAAACAAAAAATGAGGTTTTATGTAATTTGTAATACAACAATTTGTAATACAACAGTCCAAATCCTATCCTTCCTTTTATGTGAAATTTTTTTTAAAAATACCAGAAGTTCAAATGTAACTTTTACAGACTTAATAGACCCAAGGCATAAAAATCATCACCATTCTCAGCATTTTGGATCTGCTACTTGAGTCCATTTTTCCCATTGTGCCCATTTTTTTAGGCATTGATTTGATTTACTGCATAATCTAAAACAGGTCCTTTGTAGAATACTAGCACAATGGGTAAAATGCAGATCTATAATTTAAGCCTGAGAATTTAACAATAGAGCCAGCTCACTTCTAAATTACTGAAATGTGTGTAAATTCTAATATTGTATAATTTACCCATGTAACTGTGCCCTGCCCAACTTCCAACTACATGATGTTGCACCTAAGTGCCTTATACAGATCTTATATTCTGCTATTACCAATTATCATTCTAGGTGGATAACAAAAGAGATGCAAGATCATTTACGAGAATATCCATAGTAATTATCATACATTAATAATTAACCAAAGATATATTTCTGAAGTAGATACGTTTTGACAGCCTTTTTATAAAGATCAAAACTAAGTAGAGATCTAATTTCGCTTGGGAGCACCGACCAAAAGTTATCTGCTGCATAAGAAAGTGAAGTTTGAAATCCTTATGGAATAAGAGGGAAAAAAAATCCCTGGGTAGTTACAAATGAAGAAGATCCTTCCTGACCATAATACTTCACTGGTTCTGTTATTATTGTTCTTCTAAGCATTCTTTAGGTGTTAACCTCTTTAGTCCCAGTTTTGTTCAGCCCATACATTGTGGAATCAATTGCCAATCTCATTTCTCATTGCACTCTGATCATTCTTATTCTAGGTTCAAATCTTCTTTGAACATACTGCTTTCCGACAAGTCTATTCTTCAACTTCCTAATTCGTATCTCTGAACTCTTATCTTTTGGCTCACACAGGAGAATACTGTCTTTCGCCTTCCTGTTGTGTTCTGTTTGTTAACCATATAACATATGCTTGTTTTTAATTGTTGTGCTGTGCATTACTCTTCCTTTATATGTGATGATGTTTTTATCCCTTCTCTTTGTTTTTAGGTTGTCATCAGCAGTCATAACTTTAGATTGTACACTGCACTGATACTTTTGTGATAATACAGTGTATCAAATACTCAATATTAAAAAACCCCCAGGTATCTCAGTCCTCATCACCACCAGCCATCCATCCCATCTCTTTAGGCACTCCCACCTAAACAGTACCCCTTTTCTTCCCAGTCAGTTATGACACCTCCTCACACACCCCCTCCCCCAGCTTGCCAGCCACTCACTCAGCTACCTAATTCCAGCCTCACGTTGCTCTTGCTGGCTGTGAAACAGTAAAAGCAGCGTGAGATTTTGTGCAATGCATGACTCCAGCTCGCTGAGAGTCAGATAGAGCTGACTGAAAGGGAACTGTGGTACCTTATAGCATTGATAATCCAGGGCTCTACAGTGAAATTTCTGCTCATCATAACAATCTTGGTCCTGAATCTGTCAAGCCCTATTATGATTATTGTGGTTGTGGGGTTGTCATAATAATAATAATAATAATAAATGTATTTATATACCAGAATACCTCACGGTCCAGTGCAGTTTACAACATAAGAACATAAGAATTGCCGCTACTGGGTCAGACCAGTGGTCCATCGCGCCCAGCAGTCCACTCACGTGGTGGCCCCCAGGTCGAAGACCTGTGCCCTAACCGAGACCAGCCCTACCTGCGTTCGTTCCAGTTCAGCAGGAACTTGTCCAACCTTGTCTTGAATCCCTGGAGCGTGTTTTCCCTTATAACAGACCCGGGAGAGCATTCCAGTTCTCCACCACTCTCTGGGTGAAGAAGAACTTCCTTATGTTGGTACGGAATCTATCCCCTTTTAACTTCAGAGAGTGCCCTCTCGTTCTCTCTACCTTGGAGAGGGTGAACAACCTGTCTTTATCCACTAAGTCTGTTCCCTTCATTATCTTGAATGTTTCGATCATGTTTCCTCTCAGTCTCCTCTTTTCAAGGGAGAACAGGCCCAGCTTCTCTAATCTCTCACTGTACGGCAACTCCTCCAACCTCTTAACTATTTTAGTCGCTCTCCTTTGGACCCTTTTGGGTAGTACCGTGTCCTTCTTCATGTATGGCGACCAGTCCTGGATGCAGTATTCCAGGTGAGGCATACCATAGTCCGGTACAGCGGCATGATAACCCTCTCCGATCTGTAAAAATAGAGCAAATTTACATATGTTTTGACAAGTCCTGCCTCTTACCCTTCTCTCTAAACTAACTCTGTTCCAGGAGGAACAATTTGAACTGGTCCAGATGCAGTGAGGTAAAACCAGGACTGGCTCAGCCTGTCCTTTATGATGGATTGGGCTTAACTGAGATTTTGCCTTACCCACTGTCAAAATGGCAGAAGGGCTCAATCTCTAATTTTAAATGGCATTTTGTTCCTATAAACATCTAGGATGTATAAAAGTGACTTCAAATCAGGGAATCTGCAGTCTGGATTTCTCCTTATCTGAATGAGGACAAGGGATAAAATATATTAATCTTGGAAAATCCCCAACTATGTCTTCTGCTTTCTTCCTCATTCATATCATCCAGAGTCTCCCCTCTCTGCCTCAATGATTCCTCTCGAGTCCTCAGAGAGGTCCTTCTAGCAAGGATCAGTGCCAGGCCTTTCCTGAGCACCAGTGCAACCAAACTGGGTTGTTTTCCAAAATAATTCAGCTGGAATTAACAATGTAAATAAAGCCCCATATAGAGACCCACTTTTCAATCGCATATACATTTAATTATTGAGAAAATACAAGCATCCAGAGTTCTTGAATGCTGTAACTGCCAGGACTTGAATCTTAGTAAACTGAGATGTTAATGCATTGAGATCCCTTGCACTGATATATCATGGTATGAATATGGTATAAATCAGAGTAAACTCAGAGCAGGAGACTTGTAAAAAACAGGGACATGACTATAATAAAACTGCTTGGGTTTTTTTTCTTTGTTTGTTTTTATTTATAACCCACCTATCCCAAGGCGGCTCACAATTTAAACATACACAATAAAAAGTACATAAAATACATATAAAAAACCACAAACAAGCGACCAGCGCTTACACAATTACAAATGCCTTAATGCCCATATTTCATGTTACGCTTCAGTAACCTCTTAAAAACATCAAAATCACATTGGGCTCCTTTTACGAAGCTGCGGTAGATAAGATTTCTCTTTTTTTTCCCATCCTGCTCCCACCAGGAATTTACTGTTAAAATCTTCCTCCATATACAGTATACATATATAAAGACACACATATATCTTCACTGCTTCCTTTGCATGTAAGGTTTTTTTAAATGCCCTCTCCCGAAGAATATTGTAGCATGCTGAGATTGTTGTAAGTGTGACTTAAAGGTCTGAAGGTGGATTTATCACTGCTATTGCTAGACAAGTGTGAGCATACTGAAATACTAGCTGACACGCAGTGACATGCCCCAAAGGATCACGTTGATTTCTTTTGACAAAGTATGATTTTTGTCTGATTATTAGAGATCAAAGGACAACCATTGACCATTACTAAAATGTATTTCCACAGTTGGTTAAGCAAACCATTTTTCAGGTGTTCTGTACTCTCCCCTGTTCACTTCTTTTTAGATGAAGAAATTAAAAAAGAACTATAATTGTTGGACGTCTTATCTAGTCTTTATTTATTTATTTGTGTTTTGGAATTATTGCCATGTTTGTCATCACAACACCACACTGTACAAACACAGGAACTAAACCAGGACTGCATCAACCTGTTTGATAGGGGGGTGAAGTGGCAGCGCTTTCAGCATGAAATTATAGTCCATTTCTGATTTTCTTCCTCCTCTCAAAATCGAGGTGCAGATATTGAATTAAACATCTTACTGATTCACCAGTTTATTTATTTTAAATGCATTGGTTCCATCCATCAAATCTTTCTAAATGAGTCATAATTAAACAGCAGCTAAAACAGAACAGGCAGTTCCAAAGAGGTTATAAATCTTAAATATTAAAATTCATCTTAATCCCTCCTCGCAAAAAAATGTGTGTCTATGTTAGTATACTGTGTCCAAATATATATATGTACATGTAAGTATACATATAGCTATCTACATTTATATTTGTTTTTGTTAATTTGATTAGTTGCTTTTAATTTAAGACATATTTAATGCTATAATAAAACTGAACCAAGTGTGACTGTGCTTGCCAAGCAGGGTGATGTATTTCTGACATCAAGAATGTTTCATGGTACACAAGCTACTTCCTCAGGGACTTCCTCCTGCCACTGATGCAATGGAAGGTAATGGGGCAACACTGGCTGCAGGCCTGCTTGCTCTCTCTCGGTTGCATAGGGCAGTGGTTCCCAACCCTGTCCTGGAGGAACACCAGGCCAATTGGGTTTTCAGGCTAGCCCTAATGAATATGCATGAAGCAAATTTGCATGCCTATCACTTCCATCATATGCAAATCTCTCTCATGCATATTCATTAGGGCTAGCCTGAAAACCCGATTGGCCTGGTGTTCCTCCAGGACAGGGTTGGGAATCACTGGCATAGGGCACCTTGGCATCGGGCTGCTAACGTTTCCAGCAACCTGTCTGCACCTCGGGAACGCTGATGTTATTGAAGGCCCATCATGCGCTGCTCTTCCAGGCAACTGATTCAGAGGCGTGCTGCTTCAGCAATCTTAGGATGGCGGAATGACAGGATACTCTGCTTGGAAGAGAGTAAGCATTATGGAGAACCAAAAGTGGGGCCCCGATATCCAAGTCAGATATTCCTCTCTGTCAGATCAGATACTGTACTTCTCCTTAGTTTCTAGTGCTATAGGTCTCTCAACACGTTTGTAACCATTATTGCAGCCCTAGATGACTTGTCAGAATAAGAGACGCCCCAATAATAAGCATGCGCATTCATTAGCACACATTTGGTCCATCAGTGTGCTTGAAAATGTTTGGAATATGTTAAATCAATTTAATGCATGTTAACTTATGAACTAATGCGTGTTTAGTCAATCAGTGTGTTTTAAAAAGCTTTAACAAGTATTAAAATATGTGGAACAAAATGAAAAATATATATCTGAAAATCAAGGAAAAAGGGCAAATGAACTAAAAATGGACCAACAATTTTTGTCTTGTGCGCACACCTGTCCTACAGATGGGATATAAAGGTATAATTATCATTTCTTTGGCTGTCTGTGTCCTGGTTTTATTTCATATTTAATTCCATCTTCCCTTTCTTTTTAAGGTCCAAAATTGTTTTGTTTCTCCCCCTTTTTTTTTTAAACAAGCAAAACAGCAGCTTCCCAAAGGTGTGATACAGCACTTGCTATCCAACCAAAAACAACAGTGAAAAAATAAATAGAAATAAAGAGCAATTTTTAAAATATGATTTAACAATTTAAAAAATCTAGAAATATCTGAGTTTCTGATATTTTCTGTGGTCATAATACCTGGCTTTATACCATCTCTCCTTCCTATTAACCTGTTATTTAGTATATGGTTACATATTTGAGAGTCTTTTTATTGTTGGGTGTTTTAATTGGGGTTTTTGTCTATCTTTGGGGAGGGCTTTGGAGTATTCTGTCCTGTATGTAATGGAGTTCTTTTCAATTTTTTTGGTTAAGTATTTTATGGTACACCACTAGTTAGCTTTTAGCATCATGGTGGTATATAAAATTTAATGAACTTGTAAACACGTTGCCACAGCCTTTCTCAGTTAAACTGTAATCTGTTCTACTCTATCCATTTACTTTCTCCATTAACTGGCCTCTTATGTTTTTCTGCTGTGCTGTCTTTCATTTTGTAATGTTGATTATAAACTGTTGTGCCATCAAATACCCCCCCCCCCCTTTTTACAAAACTATAGTGCAATTTTTAGTGCCGCTATGGCACTAAATTTTAGTGCCGTTCCAGCACTTATAGAATTCCTATGAGCGTTGGAGCTGTTATTACCATGGCTGGTGCTAAAAACCATGCTATGGTTTGGAAAAGAGTTGGGGAGGGAGGAAGTAAATATGTATTTTATAATTAATCCATAATAATAAAACCCTTAGTGTGCTTCCGTGCCTCCACATGCGCAGTAGGCTGATCTGTCTGAAGAAGAGTACACGCATGCCGCAGTACACCACTGAGCAGGGAAGCGTCTCAGAGCAGTGGCAGCAGTCCTGACCTGCCAACCCCCATTCCTTACCCAAAGCAGCAGTGGCAGCGCTGTAAACATGCTGCTCACAGCAAACCCTGGCAGGGCCTTTCCTCTACCACATCACTTCGGATGCGGTAGAGGAAAGGCCCTGTCGGGGTGGCCGTGAACAGCCTGTTTACAGCGCTGCCACTGCTGCTTTGGGTAAAGAATGGGGGGTTGGCAGGTCAGGACTGCTGCCATTGCTACTGCTTTGGGGCTGGAGCGAGGGAAGCAGGACCACTGCTGCTTTGGGGCACAGAGGGAGGGAGGAGGGGTTGGTAGGTCAGGACCGCTGCTGCCGCCTCAGGTAAGTAATGGGGGTCCAGGAGGCCAGACCCACGCGGAGGGAGGGAGGGCAGACCTGTGGGGGGTGGTGGACCAGGTGTGTGTGTGTGGAGGGTTCATCAGGGTGAAGGGCTGGGAGGGGAGATGGATGGATGTTAGACCCATATGTGGAGGGAAAAGGTTGAGAAGTGGAGGAGATAAAGTGACCTAGACCAGAAATGAGGGTGGAAGGGAAGAACAGATACTAGACCTACAAATGGGGGTGGGGGTGATAGGGAGAGTTATAAGACTACTATCCCTGTTTCTTGACCCCCTGCTTGTGCGGTTTGTCTAGGTGTGCACTGGCATGTTGGAAGTGAGGTGTTTGGTCGCAGCAGGAAGAACCCCTTTGCTCCCAGCTCTGAAGCGTAGCGTGAGAAATCTTTAGAGAAGTTAATTGTGAGTATACACTTAGACTCCTTTGAGGGAAGGGAAGGTGGTGAGGTCTTTTGAGTGAATCTGCTGCTTAGACTGCCCTAGTAGGTTTAATAGGGTTTATGGTTGTTGGGAGGGGAGAGAGCAATCCCTGAGTTTGAGAAGAAAGGAGATAGTGATCATATTGTTTCTTATGTTCTGAATGGTTGGGGATGTACCTTGTTGTTTCATCTCCTCTTATAAATGTCGGTTATTTTTTCTTCTCAAAGTTCTTATTTTGTAGTATAGTACTGTAAGAAAATTGTTTGGCAAAACCTCCTCAGGTGTGTATTCTCACAAAGTTATGTTTTTTTAGTTTTGGTTCTTTGAATTTCTCATAATGTTGGAATGTTAACACCATCCCTTCTGTGCCTCATGCTGATTGCATTATACATCATGATGTATTGTAGCAATTGAACCCCTGTATGATGATCTTTTGTAATGCATTTTTTTTCTTTCATTCTCACCTACAGAATGACATCCTGGTGCCCAGGAGGCAAGAAGCAACAGAATGTCTGAAACCCTCCATGCTTCCAGGAAGCAGGTGGGCATTTGGAATAAATAATAATAATAAAAACTTGTCATATGTTTTCTATTTTGTTTTACCAAGTCTGATGTTTATGGAAATGAACTCATGAGTGTTCTCATAAAAGCTGGTCATGTCTAATGCACAAGTGCTCTTTGAAACTAGAACTTGCTGGGCTCAGTGAATATATTATTACAGGCCATGACAAATTTTCAAAGGATCTAGGAGCCAGACTTTGAACAACTGGATTTATATATTTTGTGCATTTATGAATCACACATTCATAATGTGCTCAGCTATTGCAATGGCACGGAAGAATGAGTAAGAGGTTATTTCCCATTGCCCACCACCATTGGGTATCTAGCAATGGAGAGAGGCTTCAGGCTGTGGTTTCTGAGGTGGTGCGAAAGAGACTAGAGCAGTGTATCACAAACTGTGTGCTGTGGCATACCAGTGTGCCTCCTGAGATTTCAGGTGTGCCGCGACACACTGGCGAGGAGGAAAGTCATTCACTCTGGCTGACTGCCTACACTACAGGACGTGCTTCTCGCGGTGAGAGGCACATCCTGTAGGAAGTCAGCTAGTGCAGATGACTCTCCTCCTGGCCAGCGTCTCTCCTCCTCTCCTCTCTCCTTGATCCCTCTACTAAAGCAGGTCATGGCCAGATGGGCCTTCGCGCATGCGCAGATGTCGACATGATGATGTCAGTTGTAACCTCTCCCCATTGCTTTTCAACCCATTCCCAACAGTTGCAATCTAAAGTCTCTCCATCACATACCAGATTTTACAATAGTAAAAGCTGGTAACTCTAACCAGACTCCATGTGGACTGCCTTTCTTAGGTGGCTATCCTCCCCACAACTTTTTTTTCCTCTCTCTATCCCTTAAAGGATAGAGGATTAAGAAACTTGCCCAAGATTATAAGGAGTATCACTAGGATTTGAACCCTGGCTTTCCTTATTCTCAGCCTGTTGCTTTTAACCCATCAGGTTACTCCTCTGCTCAATGGAGCAAGCATGACCTAGTGAAAATGTCCCTTGGAGTTGGAAAGCTGTGTAACTGCAAATCCAAACAAATTCAAGCACAGTTGATTGATAGAAATGTTAAATGCAAGAAGCAAAACCATAGGGCCAATGTTCAGATTTAGCTGAAAACAAGTGATTCGACTTCCCCAGTGCATTAACTCAACTGTACAAGGTTTTCTGAAGTACAGTAAAACCTTGGATTGCAAGTAACTTGGTTTGCAAGTGTTTTGCAAGACAAGCAAAACATTTCATTAAATTTTAAGTTTGATATACAAGCAATGTCTTGCAATACAAGTACATACAATATACACGCACATCACTTCATCACAACTGAGCCGATGGTTCTTCTCTCTCTGATGCTGCAGGAGTGTAGTGACTGTTCTAAATGAGCGAGATCTTGCAATACAAGTACGTATAGTATTTTGTATTAAAGATTTGGGGTTGTGGAACGAATCGTCTGAGTTTCAATTATTTCCTATGGGTAAATTTGCTTTGATATACGAGTGCTTTGCGAAGGGCCTTTGAGAAGGGACAAGTCAACGGAGTAAGACAGAAGGGTAAAGAAGCGACAAGTACAGAAGGAAAGCACAGAAGGTAAGAGAGAGACAGACACAAAGGGCCAAGCCGTTCACACAAGTATACCAAGTATACCAAGCAGGCAGAGGGAGAGAGTGAGAGAGAGGACCCCAGCAGCAGGTAGAGAGAGAGAGAGAGACACCAGCATAGAGAGAGAAGACACCAGCACAGAGAGAGAGACAGAGAAGACACCACCAACAGGCAGTGAGCGAGAGGACACCAGAGACAGTTAGAGAGAGAAAGAGAGGGCACCAGCACAGAGAGAGAGTCAGGGAGGACACCAGCAGCAGATAGGGAGAGAGAAAGGACACAAAGCGGACACAAGTCACAAGTAATCTCAACTGATATCTTAAAGTAGGAACAACAATGGAAGCAGAAGGAAGCCAGAAGATGAGCTTTCCAGTGTTCTGCACAGACTGTCATATGTATGACTATCTCCCCTCGGGGAGACAGTCATATGTATGCAGTCGGTGTCAGGAACTGAAAAGCTTGAAGAAGGAGGTCAAGCGACTAGAGGACAGGATACAGGAGATCGAAGGATTTCACACCACGGAGAGACACATTGAGGAGGAAGTCAGGGAGCTCGAGAGATTCATTGAAGAGGCATACAGGACGAAGGTGGAAGAGAACGAACTTCAGTTGAAAGAAGAAGCTACACGGATACCAACATGCATGGGAGAGCAAGAAGAAGATTACCTCAAGGATGACACCCACAGAGGACTACCGCAAGAGGGGGAGAATTTGGCTAATCGAGGCCCAGAAGAAGAAAGAATGAAGCACTTTGAGGACATTGACCTGAGACCGAAGCGAAAATTGAAGAAGGGAAAGTCAGCGATCCTAGTGGGAGACTCGATCCTTAGGCATGTGGACAGCCACATAGCAGGAGGGAGAGAGGACCGACTGGTGACCTGCCTTCTGGGAGCAAGAACCAAGGACATCGTGGACAAAATTGGAATGATCCTGGAAGGGGCGGAGACAGAAGAGACAGCTGTAGTGATCCACATCGGGACGAACGATGTCAGCAAGAGAGACTACAAAAGAAGCACGCTGTTAGAACAATTCAAGATTCTGGGAAGGAAGCTGAGGATGAGGGCCCAGAAGATAGTGTTCTCAGAGATCCTACCAGTACCGAGGGCAGATGTGAAAAGACAAGAGGAACTACAATCAATAAATACGTGGATGAGGAGATGGTGTGAGGAAGAAGGATTCCACTTCGTGAGGAACTGGACGGCGTTTTGGGGCAAGAGCAAGCTCTACAGGAAAGATGGACTGCACCTCAGCGCAGCAGGAACTAGACTCCTAGCAAACAACATCAAGAGAGGAATAGAACAGGCTTTAAACTAAGAAGAAGGGGAAAGCCGACAGTTGACCAAGGGTCGACGATTCGGAAGACGGTATCCTGCGAAGATACTGAGGGGAAAAATGGCTGGGAAGAAACAAGGGACAGATTGCAGGGGTCGACGAACCCAGAAGAAGTGGTTACAATGTCTGCAGCAAAAGAGAAGAAAATATGGACCGAAGCACAGGGAAAGGAAAGGAGGACAGCAAAATACCAGGATCTAAAGTGCATATATGCTAATGCAAGGAACCTAAGAAACAAAATGGGGGAACTAGAAGCCTTGGCCAACACAGAAGACATCGACATCATTGGAATCTCTGAAACATGGTGGAATGAGGAAAGCAAATGGGATACAGCACTACCGGGATACAAGCTCTATTGCCAGGACAGATCAGGACAAAAAGGAGGTGGAATAGCCCTATACATAAAAGAAGGCATACCATCCACAAAAATGGACACAGCAGAGACGGCCAGCAAGCTGGAATCTCTATGGATCAAAATACCGGGAAGGAAAGGGCCTGAAATAAAGATGGGCCTATTTTATCGCCCACCCGGGCAAACCAGAGATATCGATGAGGAAATGGAAGCCGAGATGAAGCGAGAATGCAAAGGCGGCAACACGGTTATTATGGGAGACTTCAACTACCCTGGGATAGACTGGAGTCTTGGAAGCTCGAAATGCACTAGGGAGACAAAATTCCTGGAAGCTACACAGGATTGCTTCATGGAACAGCTTGTTAGAGAACCGACGAGAGGAAATGCCACTCTGGATCTAATCCTAAATGGGTTAAGGGGACCTGCAAAGGAAGTAGAAGTAGTGGGACCGTTGGGAAACAGCGATCATAATATGATCAAGTTCAAGGTTGAGGTAGGAGTGTCAAAAGGCAAGAGATCCATTGCGACAACCTTTAACTTCAGGAAGGGAAACTACGAAGCAATGAGGGAATTGGTAAGGAAGAAACTTAGGAACACTTCCAAAACATGGCTAACGGTAAATCATGCCTGGTCCTTCTTCAGGGACATGGTGAGCGAGGTGCAAAATCTGTATATCCCCAGATTCAGGAAGGGGTGCAAAAAGAATCGAACAAAAGACCCGGCGTGGATAACCAAAACAGTGAAGGAAGCGATAGGCAATAAGAAAAATTCATTCAAGAAATGGAAAAAGGACAAAACTGAGGGGAACTGGAAAGAGCACAAGAAGCATCAAAAAGAATGTCACCGTGAGGTTCGGAAAGCCAAAAGAGAGTATGAAGAGAGGCTAGCCAGGGAAGCAAGAAATTTCAAACCATTCTTCAGATATGTTAAAGGGAAGCAGCCGGCTAGAGAGGAAGTGGGACCGCTGGACGACGGAGACAGGAAGGGAGTGGTGAAGGAGGAGAAGGTAGTGGCAGAAAGGCTTAACATGTTCTTCTCGTCTGTATTTACAAATGAAAACACGTCCAACATACTGGATCCTGAGCAATTCTTCAACGGAAGTCAAGCAGAAAAATTAACATCCATAGAAGTGAGCCTTGAGGACGTTCGTAGGCAGATAGAAAAACTAAAAACTGACAAATCCCCGGGTCCGGATGGCATACATCCTAGGGTTCTGAAGGAATTAAAGGAGGAGATAGCAGAACTACTGCAGCAAATTTGCAACTTATCCCTGAAAACAGGCGAGATCCCGGAAGATTGGAAGATAGCCAACGTTACGCCCATCTTTAAAAAGGGATCAAGAGGTGACCCGGGAAACTACAGGCCGGTGAGCCTGACTTCGGTTCCAGGGAAAATGGCAGAAGCACTGATAAAAGAAAACATCGATCAACATTTTGAAAAACATGAACTTCTGATAACCAGCCAGCATGGTTTCTGCAAGGGAAGATCGTGCCTAACAAACTTATTGCACTTCTTCGAAGGAATCAACAAACGGATGGACAAAGGAGACCCCATAGACATCATATATCTAGATTTCCAAAAAGCCTTTGACAAGGTGCCCCATGAACGTCTACTCCAGAAATTGAAGAACCATGGGGTGGAAGGAGACGTACATAGATGGATCAGAAACTGGTTGGAGGGTAGAAAACAAAGGGTAGGAGTGAAGGGTCACTACTCCGACTGGAGGAGGGTCACGAGTGGTGTCCCGCAGGGCTCGGTGCTCGGGCCACTGCTGTTTAATATCTTCATAAATGATCTAGAAACAGGGACGAAGTGCGAGATAATAAAATTTGCGGACGACACCAAACTATTTAATGGAGCTCAGACTACAGAGGACTGCGAAGAATTGCAAAGGGACTTGAACAAACTAGAAGAATGGTCGGCGAAATGGCAGATGAAGTTCAACATTGAGAAATGTAAAGTATTACATGTGGGGAGCAGAAACTCGAGGTACAACTATACAATGGGAGGGATGTTATTGAATAAGAGTACCCAGGAAAGGGACTTGGGGGTAATGGTGGACATGACAATGAAGCCGTCGGCACAGTGTGCAGCGGCCGCTAAGAGAGCGAATAGAATGCTTGGTATAATCAAAAAGGGTATTATAGCCAGAACGAAAGAAGTTATCCTGCCGTTGTATCGGGCGATGGTGCGCCCGCATTTGGAGTACTGCGTCCAATATTGGTCGCCGTACCTTAAGAAGGATATGGCGTTAGTCGAGAGGGTTCAGAGGAGATTGACACGTCTGATAAAAGGTATGGAAAACCTGTCATATTCTGAGAGATTGGAGAAGCTGGGTCTCTTTTCCCTGGAGAAGAGGAGACTTAGAGGAGATATGATAGAGACTTATAAGATCATGAAGGGCATAGAGAGAGTAAAGAGGGACAGATTCTTCAAACTTTCTAATAACAAAAGAACAAGAGGGCATTCGGAAAAGCTGATAGGAGACAGATTCAAAACAAATGCTAGGAAGTTCTTCTTTACCCAACGTGTGGTGGACACCTGGAATGCGCTTCCAGAGGACGTAATAGGGCAGAGTACGGTACTGGGGTTCAAGAAAGGATTGGATAAATTCCTACTGGAAATGGGGATAGAGGGGTATAGATAGAAGATTACTACACAGGTCCGGGACCTGTTGGGCCACCGCGTGAGCGGACTGCTGGGCATGATGGACCTCGGGTCTGACCCAGCAGAGGCATTTCTTATGTTCTTATATTACAAGCATGCTTCTGGAACGAATTATGCTCGCAAACCAAGGTTTGACTGTACACATCTATGGAGATACACTGCAAGATTTATCTGATTTTCCCTCCTACAGTATGAAACATGAACTCTCACTGGCTCTGCCGGAAGTGGGATATGAAGCCATGCTAGGACACAGCATTCAAGCTAAGCAACAATGGAACACCCAGGAAGAGGAAAAAGAAAAAAAACCAAACAAACCCGTACTGGTAGCTGTTTGGATGCTCACAAAGCTTAGTGGTAAGAAATGGGAGAAAGTCTGGGTGTTGAATTAAGTAACAGGATGAGAGAAGATGGCAACACTTGACCTACCCACATAGGAGCTGGAGGGTAGCACTGCCTGTAAGGGAAGTTAAACATGTTTGGGACAGATACAGAATGTATTAAGAAGGGAGCTGAAAGTTAGGTACAGTAAAAGATGTGTAGGGGGGAGAGAGGGCAGTAGGGAGATAAGCTTGTGCTGGTTTAAGTATAGGAAATTATGTGTTTATCTATCTAACCAAAATGAAAAAATACCAGACAGGAAGACAACTGCTGGGTAGGTCAATTAGTCTTTATCTGCCATCATCTATTATGTTGTTATGTTACAAACAAAAAGGGAAAAACTATATTCAGGATGCCAGGAGGAAAAGAAAAATCTTCTAGGATTGTGTGAAGAAATATGCCAGAAGTTTCTTGGCTGCGTTCCTTATGCAGCTTTAAGGATGTTGATGGTGGCACCCAACATATATGCCTACCCATCGAGCTGCTTCAGGTGGATTACATTTTGTGAGGATCTGCTGTTGCTTCTTATCACCAGGTCCCCTTGCCTCTCATATTGCATTGCTACAAATTTAAAACATTTTAAAACTTGGACTAAAACAGTGCAACACTAGGAATTAAACACACTTTGGCAATGGTGAAAAATCTGCATATCTCAAATGGAGTTAGGTGGCAGGGTGTTAACCCCTTCCTCTCCAGATTCTCAGCCTGAGAAGGTCAAGAAGAGACCATGCATGCTGAGCTCCCAGCTCAGATCCAGCACATGGACTATATCCAGAATGCTGAGGAATGGAAGTTAGTCTGGTGAAAAAAAAACTGTAATCAGCACTAGAGAATGATATGGGGACAATTTTTTCCCTGTCCCCGCAGTAACTCAATTTCCCTGTCCCCATGAGTTTGTTGCTGTACCTTCCCCATTTCTGTAAGCTCTGTCTTAATCACACAACCCTTGAACACTTATGATTTTAAAGTGTTTGAGGCTTGTGCAGATGAGGACAAAACTTGCAGGAATGGGGTACGGACACAAAAAGAACTGGACGGGATGGGAAAATGAGTTCCTGTAGGGATGGGGAAAAAGTTGTCCCCATGTCATTCTCTACATGGGACCTTCTTTGTGAAATTCACTACCTGCTAATAACAGTAATATGACTAGTTATTTGGGTTTTCAAAAGGAACTAATACCCTAGACCAGGGGTAAGCAATTCCGGTCCTCGAGAGCCAGAGCCAGATCAGGTTTTCAGGATATCCACAATAAATTAGCATGAGATAGATTTGCATTTCAAGGAGACAGTGAATGCAAATCCATCTCATACATATTCATTGTGGCTATCCTGAAAACCTGACCTGGCTCCGTCTCTCGACAGTGCCCTAGACAGTAACAGACCATTCTGGTAATAATTTATGTTCATTCAGTCACCATATTGAGTTTTGTCGGCAGTGAATTTGTTAATTTTCTGTGTGCAACCCAGTAGGGTTGCACACAGGGTTTCTGCCATCTGTGTATACTAGAGGGTCCTTAAATATTTGTCTGTCCTTGCCTCATATATCTGTAAAGCTCAGAGCATTAAAATGTTTTACCTTCTTTAACAAAAAAGGCCAACTCTGATCACAGAGAGGTAATAGATCTAGATTTCAGGACTTTCACAGAACCTTCATATGAAGTATTTATACACATCTGGTTTAAAACATTGGGATAGTTTTCATTTTAACCATAAAAATTAGATCTCTCTGTAGTCTTTGAGGATCAGAGTTGGCCACCCTAGATCATTCTTAACCATCTCAGAGGACTAGGGTTTGGCGCTGCTAATTCATTTGTGTCCAGGAGTGATTCTGTCCCATCTGTTTATGGGCCATTTTCAGTAGAATGTCTGCAAAGAAGTGAGTCTAGGTACATTAAACACATTTGGGCTTTTCTAATACGCTTCCTGAATTATTTACCTTCCTCATTTTCAGTGGAACAAAGGAGGTTATTTCTACAAGATGACCACTGTAATCCAGTGGCACTAGACTGGATAAGTTGCCTATACTTGTTACATCTCCAGAACATAAGAGCTGTCATATTGAGGTAGACTGCAAGTCCATCAAGCCCAGTATCCTGTTTCGGTGGCCAAGCCAGGTCACAAGTACCTGCCAAGATCCCAAAGAGTAAGACATATTTTATGCTACTTATCTTAGAAATAAACAATGGATGTCCCACATCCACCTTAATAATGGCTTATGGACTTTTAAAAAGTTATCCAAACCTTTTTTAAACCCTGCTGAGCTAACTGCTTTCACCACAACGAATTCCAGAGTTCAATTACACCTTCAATTTCTCCTGTTTGTTTTAGATCTACTACTTAGTAGCTCATTACATGCCCTCTAGTCCTAGTATTTTTGTAAAGAAGGAAGCTCTCTGACACAATGCAGGTGATGTGGTGAGCATTAGCAGTAAATCTGAGAGACTGAAATTACACTCCACATACCCCGTCTTAGCAGTGAGGTTTATTAATGTCATGGTATGCAAAAGAGACTGCCATGAAATAACTGGACTACAATACAAAGAACCTGGGACATTTGCAAGGCTTACATCCCTTCTTAATCTCCGTATTATCATGAACTAATGTTAGTAATCCCTGAGTTTTCCAGCTCAAAAGGTGATTTTCATGTTCATGGTGAGAGTGTATTAATAGGAGGGAGAGCAGCCATGGACGGGAGCCTACAGCAGCATATAGAGGAGATGGAGGGCTTTAAACTTTGCTGCCCACACTCCTTTTATCCCAGCTCTGATAGTATAGGTTCAAATTAGTAATGTCCGGTTGTCAATTATATCTGCTTTTTAGGGCAGCTTTGTCCTTATATGAGAAAGATTTCCAGTGGTGTTTCATGAATTAAACACTCATTATTTATCTTAAGTAAAATCAGATCATAAGCCGTTACTCCCTCAACCATTAATGGGATGGCACACATCAGCAACTGATGACGCATTGGCACCAGCCCATGGCACACAAATACCAGAACGACATAAAAGCCGTTTTTTCTTAATAATGACGGGAATAGCCATCCAGATGATTACACGTAACTGGAAGAGTTATGATCGCCTGAATTACACTTTCTGGTGGGCAAACCTATGTTCCAGTTACAAGTATGAAAGAATGATCGCAAAATGGGATATAGTAACGCATTCAAAATGGTGTGGAGCCCATTGACTGCATTTAATGAGTCACAATAACTGTCATGTACCTTTCCTTTTATTTGACTTCCTTACACATCCAGGGTGGGTGGGTGGGGGAGGGGAATGTATTATTGTTTGCTATACTTAATTATCTATATTATTGAAATTAAATATATACTTCTTTTATTAATTATGGGGAGGAGGGAGTGTTTGAAAATGATTGCTTTTTGAATTATTTGTGTATTTAAAATGTGTTCTGTGAATTATTTATGTTTAAATTTATTGTATGGCACTGTTAACATTTGAAAGTTAATAAAGATTTAAAAAAAAAAAAAAAAAATACCAGAACGTCATTTATTATAGTGGGGCCAGTTCCAAGCAATTCTGTGATTTTCATGAAGAGAGGGAAGATCTCAGGTATCAAGAAATGCAGTCTGTGACCAAGAAAATATAGCAGAAAGATACAGATATATTTTCCCATCTTTTGATCAAAAAGAACTTCCAAATGCATCTGATAAGTTGCCTGTACAGGTTACATCCTATGAACTACAGAAAGAACTCTCTCTTTGGCACAATGCAAGTATACAGTGAGTGTTAGCAGTAAATTTGAGAGACTGAGATCACTTTCTCCATATGCCCTGGCTTAGAAGTGAGAATCATTCCTGTCATGGTATGCACAAAACTAACCCACTTGGAGAAATTCCACACAAACTTGGACTTAACATACAAATCACACTGAGCTCAGATATTCAAGAAGCGATTAAAGGCGGGCTTTTTTTGCAAAGGCTTTTCCTAGCCTATATGATTCATTTCTAAACACAGATGGTTTCTGTTAGGGAGATTATCCACCTGTACTGTGATAGTTTATTATTTTCATTTGTACTGTATTATTATTTTTGTCTTGTTTTTTATGTTTATAGTATTTCACATTTGTTTTAATACTGTACATTTTTTTATTGTTTTCTAGAGGTGGTTTATAAATCAAATAAATAAATAAAATACTGTTCTATAAACCTGGATATAACAGCTGGCCACAGTGTCTGTAGCACAGCGAGATCACAGCAGTGTATTGGCAGGTAACCATATAAAAACGGCACAGTACGAATTCTGGAGCCTATCCCCAAAGATGTCCAGTCTAACTTGCAGCAGGAGCCCAGACAAACTGGGTACTCATGTTAAATAAGAAATAATAATAACCACTTAAGGAAAAAAAAAGGCTTATAATTTACTGATGATAGGGAAAGATCTCCAAGAGAAATGCATGGCTTCGCCAGTCTAACTCATTCACTTGCATGAAAAGAGTATCTTAACACGTATTACAATGAAATATATGTACTGAGAGAGCAGAACAGGCACTGCACACACTTTATTAAGGTAAGAAATTATGCTAGTGTTGCCTGAGTCAGTCCCTGAAATACTTAAACGCCAACAATAATATCTCCCTGCAGGAACCAATTCCATCTGACAAATGCAGGCATACAGTTTACACGCCTTGTCTGCTGACAAGATGTAGCATATTGTCCTAGTATTTTTGTACTGCCCTGCCTGAGGTTATTCTCAGTTCCTCCTGTTTGGTCTTACAATCAGAAATATGGGCATACTGTAAATGGTTCATCCACACTTGGGCCTGTTGCCATTAGTGTGAACAACCGCAAACGCACAGTGAGAGACAGAACGCTTCTGTCCTCTGAGATGTCTGCCTGCTTACTGACAAGTTTGAGAGGTTTGGTGTCTGATGCCTGAAGGAAGGGAAGAATGGAGCATGACATCCCTGCAAGTGACTGACACAACACAAGTAATGCCTGCAAAACAAGAAAAAGTCTCTGGATCCAGTTGTTCAGGGGAGTGTGTGGCGCAGTGGTTAAAGCTACAGCCTCAGCACCCAGAGGTTGTGGGTTCAAACCCATGCTGCTCCTTGTGACCCTGGGCAAGTCACTTAATCCCCCCATTGCCCCAGGTACATTAGATAGATTGTGAGCCCGCCGGTACAGACAGGGAAAAATGCTTGAGTACCTGAATAAATTCATGTAAACCGTTCTGAGCTCCCTTGGGAGAACGGTATAGAAAATTGAATAAATAAATAAAGTACAGTTCTTCCAGAACCAAGCCTGGGAGAGGCAGGAGCAGCAGGGACTGTCCCATTTGGAGGCAGATTCATTAGAAGGAATACTGAGAATCTGTTTGTGAGATACTGTCAGACATTAGGCTTCGATGCTCGAAAGCTTACCATACCAGTAGACTGGTTGTAGCTAATCTAGCATGCAAGTTATGTGAGCCTCCGATGCACAAAAGGGTTCTGGTTGGCTTTTACTATTCATGATAGCAGCCGCCAAGAATCTTATGCAAATGTATTATAACAAGCTCATTAGTATTAAAATAAGCACTTCATGAAATGCACAGCGAGGAACGCCTAGCTTTGGCATGCAAAATTTTCCAGCAGGTCTGGGGCTATCGTAGAATGAGGGGGACTTCTCATAGGAGCAGTTTGCTTGAATTTTTAAGGCTACAAAGTATGTGGGATATGTAGCCATGTGCATGTTTTGTGTATGTGGGTGTCCCTTCTATAACAGCTGCATCTGAATGCAGCGTGCAACTCAAACAAGACTTTCGAACTACTGCCATAGCAAGAGGCTTCAGCTGCAACTATAGGAAGGGTGGGGTGTTTGCCCTGTGTACTGCTTTTCTGCCTGTTTGGAGCTCCTGCCATACACTGTTATGGGCCTGTGCACAACAAGAACTGCGACTGGGGTTTATGGTTTAATTTTGTTTGATAAAATCACCTGCCTTACAAGTAAATCAATAATATATATATAAAATGAAAAGAGAACTCCATCAAGGTAAAAGAAAGCTGACAATCAATCAAGAGCAGCATCAAGATATATCATTCAAATATATCACCCAGCTTTAGTCTCTTGGAGTATCCAAAGTCTCTAGAAATCTGATCGTAGACTAGTTCTCAAAACCTTCAAGAGCTAATGTTCCTCTCCTTTTTACCATTGACAGTCAACACTAACAGCATATATACAGTATACGTAATTTGCATGCTGTTAGTGCTTTCTGACATTGTGCCTGGAGTTTTTGAGCAGGGACCATCTCTTGTGTGTCTAATGTACAGCACTGCGTACATCAGATAGCACTGCTTAGTAGCTTAAAGGGTTTTGTTTCCTGTTGCAGTTGGAATGGGGTGGGGGCCCGGTAACAAGCGTGTTCTCTGGTGCTCTTATACAGAATAATGTGTGGAAGTGCCTATAGTGGGAGAGTGTAGTGGGGGGGATGGTGTAGAGTTAGGGCGGGTACTTATTTTGGTGGTTGGGGGGATTGGGTGCTGCTGTTTGGTCTGGGTACGTGTTGTTCGACTGGGTGAGTGTTGGGTGCCCAGCCATGTAGTGATTTTCTGTTGGTACTTTGACAGGCAGGTGGGTCTTCTGGCTGAACATGGGTAGACCTATCAGTTTGCTATCTTGGAATGTAGCAGGTATCACTTCTCCCATCAAATGGAGCAAGATATTGGCGGCTCTCCATAGATATGCTGCAGATGTAATCTGTCTTCAGGAGACCCACTTGTCCACTGAACTGCATGCAAACTCAAGGCTCACTGGGTGGGGGGAGGTTTTCTCCTCTGCTTCAGGTGGTCATCATAGTGATGATGGTAGGATATTGTTGCTGCGCCTGAGAGTCCAGGGTCAAAGCTGGTATCTCCTTAATGTCTATGGACCTAATAGTTCTGAGACTTCTTTTCTCCCAAAATTGTTACAACTTTGTACTTGTCAGGTAGATGGCCCTTTGATTGTGACTGGTGATCTCAATTTGGTGCTCAATGCTAGCAGGGTGCCTTATCCTTCTGTGAAAGGTCCTTTGCCTCTTTATTGTTTTTGTAAAACCTTGTCATTAATTAACACCTGGAGACCCCTTCATCTCGAACAGTGGGATTATACTCACATTTCCCGAGCTCATTATATGGGGTCTTGGTTGGATTACATTTTAGTCAGTGAGCACTCTTTTCAAAAAATAGTGTCAGCAGAGTTAGGCCCAGAGGAGATCTCCGATCACTCTATGATTTGTTGGATGTGTAGCTTAGGGAGTTCTCCCCTGAATCTAGACTGTGGCACTTCCCCACTTACTTATATGCCAATCTGGATTTTCAAAAGTATGTTCTTCAGAAGTGGGATGATTATGTGGCTAATAATGTCTCCCACGTTGGTAACCCTATTTTATTTTGGTAGGCATCTAAAGTTGTGCTACATGGGGACATTTTGGCATATGTCATGGCTCGTCATTGGAAACTGATGTAGGCTATTGTACTCATGGAATCTAATTTGCATAAATCCTACCACTCAGTCTTTTGAGGACTATCAATCCATCCGAATAGCTTTAAATTCCTTGCTTCATGAACGTAATCTTAAGAAGACAGTTTATAGGAAGTATAGATTTCATAGGTATGGTAATCAATTTGGTAAATTATTAGCTGGTATTGTTAAAACTTGGGGGAGGGTCCCATTATGTGTCAGCTTTACAATCAACCACTAAGCTGCTAGAGATAGCCCAGATTTATCACCAATATTTCACTGATCTCTATAGCAATCCAATGGATGAGTCCCATTTAAACTTAAGGGAATATCTGCAGAAATCTAGCATGCCTAGATTCTCCCCTGAGGATATTGCAGGTCTTAACACCCCCTTAACAGCTAAGGAACTCCAGCAGGCCATAAAGGTGGCTAAATGTAATAAAGCGCCAGGCTCTATACTTTTCAGATGCTGCTTCTGTATTTGTTTGAAGACTCAGGATGAAACACAACATAATTGGGCTCTACAGCAGTCTCTATGGGAGGGAAGATGTCTTCAGTTCCCCATTTCCTAGGCTATTAAATCTAGAGATTGAGGGGAATAGGAGGTTTGAGTATACGTTATTTAATGCTTTCTAGTCACATGAGACACATTAATAACTGGTATTGGGGGGAACAAGGACTTTTCTGTTACCTCTATTGAGACTGGTCTTTTGAAGGATTGTAATTTTTCGTCTACTTTTTCATGCAGCTTCTGGTCACTTGCCCTTTACTGTGAAGGATCATTTATTATTACCTCCATTAAGAGCCACTTGGCGCTGGGTTTGTAAACATTTAAAAAATTTCTCCACTGGTCCTCCCATACATCTCTATATATAATAATCCAACCTTTTATCTGGGAAGCATAATAAAGCTTTCCGTACTTGGTTTAATAAAGGTATACTTTATCTGTATCATGCACTTAATGGAGACGGTACAGTTAAATCTATACCTCAGTTGCTAAGGACTTTGCTATATCCTCTAAAAACACTTTTGAATATATGCAGCTTTGTTACTATGTTCGGAGTTTGCCTGTCTCATCTTTGACTAAAGTAGTCCAAGAGACCTTCAGAACAGCATACACCTTTGGTTCACAATTTAAGTTACCCTTAAAATTTTACCATATGGAATTGCATGTGACTACAGCAGAGATCTCTTACCGTATGTGAAATTGGCCCAGTTGTGGGCCGATGATCTCTACATTGAACTAACAGAGGATATGATTCAGGAAGCCTATAAAACTATGTTGAAATGTCTTATTCAACTCAATTTTTGGAAATGAACTGTAAATTTCTATTTACACTGCATTCCGGGCTTCCATGTAATCTGATAATGCCTATTTGAAGTGTCATGCCTTAGGAGCATGACATATGTTTTGGTTTTGATCGCAAGTAATGATATTTTGGACTGAACTGCTAGCATTTGTATCTACTATTTGGAAGTGTAAAATGCAAGTTAATCCTTTGCTGTTATTTGGACACTACAATATTACCTACCCTCTTCCCTAGGCGCTTACTGGCTTTTTAAGGAGAACAATGTGGTTGAGCTTGAAAACCATACTTTTGAAATGGATTACCCCTGAAGCCCCCACGATGTCCTTGTGGTGAACACAAATGATTCATCTCCTTACTATGGAGAGGTATGCTTTTAAAGATCTAGATCAGGGGTGTCCAATCTTTTGGCTTCCCTGGGCCGCATTGGCCGAAAAAAATTTTTCTGGGCCCGCACAAACACGCAAATGCTGCAGCAAGACAGAGGAGGGAGCCGGCAAGACGGTAAGCATCCGGGGGCAGCAGAAGAAAACACTGCATCGCCCTCGACCGGGGCCGCACCAAATACTTCACAGGGCCGCAGGTTGGACACCCCTGATCTAGATTCACTGAGTGGGAGACAACTTTCTGTTATTTGGGAACCTTTTTTGGCTTACATCAACCAAAGCAGCACGCAGTAGAATTCTTAACTTTCAATGATGTACCTTTGTGATTTACAAGGGGGGGAGGGGGTAAGAAATGATAGAAACATGATAGAAACCTTCAAGATCCTGAAAGACATAGAGAAAGTAGACAGGGACAGATTTTTCAAACTAAGGGGAACCACAAGTACAAGGGGGCACTCGGAGAAATTGAAAGGTTTAGAACAAACGCTAGGAAGTTCTTTTTCACCCAGAGGGTGGTGGATACATGGAATGTGCTTCCAGAGGCTGTGGTAGACAGGAGCACTGTACAGGGCTTCAAAGAAGGTTTGGATCGGTTCCTAGAGGACAAAGGGATTGAGGGGTATAGATAGGTGTAGAGATGGGTTATAGGGATAGGAGTAGAGGTAAGTTATAGGAATAGGAGTAGAGATAGGTTATAGAGCTAGCCAGGGACCACTGCTCAGGCAATGGGCCTGATGGGCCGCCGCGGGAGCGGACCGCTGGGCGAGATGGACCTCTGGTCTGCCTCAGCGGAGGCAACTTCTTATGTTCTTATGTTCTTAATCCATTCTGGATGTTTGGTCAGTTACCTTGTAGAAATTCTTCTTGCTTATGTGCATTGTAATGTTTAATGTATGTATTGGAATTTTGATTATCTTTAATAAAGATGATTTAAACGTAAATAATGCACTCTTAACAGGCAGATTGCCGCAAAATGCTTTAACACATTTTGCGGTGAGCCTTTTCCCACATGCTCAGCATGCATTAGGACTTGATGCCCTGTAGTAACAGGGCCTGTTAACTGGATAAAGATATCCAGTTAACTTCAACTGAATATATTCATAAATATATAAATCCAGAAGCTGATTTTGAATATCACTGATAAAATTAATCAAAGGTGCAGGCAGAGGCTAAAGGAGGTGAGAATTCCTCCTTGGGTTGAAATTCTATAGGAGAATGGCTGCACAATATAAAGAAGATAAAAATGTGACACATCATATTAAAACAATTACAACAAAAATTGATTTTTCCTCACCGCACTCTGTCCTCTCAGACCTGTGCATCACAGATGACTGGCCCAAGGGCCAGACTGCTTTTATTGAACTCATCATGCTGCAACTCTGTATTATCCTGAACCAACTCAGAAGAGAAGCTAGCAAAATAACTTATAGATCCTTGCAATTGTTTCACTTAACGCAGCATAACCTCCTTCTCATTCTGTCTCACTTATGTATCTGTCTATATATCATCCTTGTCCTTGAGACACACCCAAGCCATGTGTAGAACATGCCCCTTTGAATCTGGGATCTCACTGCAATTCATCATGTAAATCAATGTGTTCCTTAAAGCAGAATTTACAAGCATATGCAGGGCTGGCTCAAGCTATGGACCAGGCGAGACTCTGGCTTAGGACACTACTGATAAGAGGCACCAAAATCCCAGTCCAGTCTACCTTCAGACTTCTGGAGGGATAGATGCTGATAGCTTTTGTCATCAGTGCCCTGAGCCAGTGCCAGTCCAAAAGGAAGGGGAAATGAGAGAGAGAGAGAGGAAGGAGATACTGGATCACAGGTAGGGAGGGTTAGGAGAAAAATACCGGATTGCAGGTCTACGGGTGGGGGGTGCCAATGCAAAAGTTGGTTCAGTTTGCCACGGTCCCTTGAGCCAACCCTGAGTATATGATGCCTAAATGTGTAAAAGCCAGTAGTTATGGCTACCATTTAGAGTTCGAGTGTCTCTAATATTGCAGAGCCCTGTTGAAATTTATTTATTTATTTTAAAAATGTATATACCGCGTACAACTATACAGTTTCCATATGACATACATAGAATCTTGTTTCCCTCCGATTATCACGAATAACATAGACATATCATGAAACATTGGCCATCGTCGGCACAGTAGAGCAGGGAGTGTATCCCACTGCAAACACAATCTGCACTAAGATAGAGAAACGACGGAGAAACAAGCAGTATCCGGTGAAGCATCTAAAAGATAAGATATGCTTGTTTTTTCTTTTCTTTTTCATTGTGATTTAAACTGGTACTTTACTGCTTAGTTATTAACCAGTGTTTGTAAACTATACAATACATAAGAAAGGATTTTTCCGGGCCAATGATCAAAGCATTGGAGGGGGTGGGGTGGGGTGGAGGAAGCCAGTGAGAAGGTATAGCTCCCCTTCGTAGTTCCGGTGCAAAGATTTGCCCCATGGCTTCTGAGGTCTTTTCCCCTTTTTCTTATACTATAAGGCCCTGATTCTACAAAGTGCGTCCCGATTTTAGGCAGCTGTAGGCATCCGTCTTTCTGTATATCTAGTGAGGTGTTCCAGCCTCTATACGTTCAGAGCACGAGAAGGGCATGCTGGAGGTGTGTTATGGACAGTCTCAAGGGTGTGTTAGACATGCAATGATAATCAAACATTTTGCAAGACATCCTGGACAGAACTTATACATTTGGAACTAGACCTGTTTTAGAAGGATCTAGGTGTCACAAAGGTGCCCAAACTGATCAGATGACCACTGTATGCATCTAGGTAAGACCCCCCATCCTCCCCCCAGTGCTCATGAACCACCTCACTCCCACAAAGATCAGAATACAAACGTACATACCTGTCTCCAGAACATAGGAAAACCTAGTAGAGTTGCACACAGGTATCTTAAGTAGCCTGGTGGGTGGGCTAGTGAACCATAAAGAGGAGTAGCAAGTCCCATAAACCACTCTAAACACTACATTCATGGTGAAAAATGTGAGCTCACCACTCCCCCCACCCCAAACCTTACTCTATTGCCATAAGGACTATTCGGTTGTACACAGGTGGATATAGTGGCTTTTGGGGGTGTCTTTTTTTGGGGGGGGGCTCACCATAATCTATACAGGAGTTCTGGTAAAATGTTTATCTGGTACCCTTTATGTGAAGTTCACAGCAGTGCCCTCTAAGGTGCCCCACTGCTCTGTTGCCATGTCTGGGTGGCTAGTTCATTACAGGATGGTCTTGTTCTGGGCATTTGGGACTTGGATGAAATTTTGGTTGAAAATGTAGTATAAAGATAGATGTCCTGGTGTCTGGGCATCCTAATGGCCTGTACGTCCAGATAGAGGACTAAAAATATATATATTTCTAGACATTTGGTGGTTTGCCTTTTGAAAATAGACATTTTCTTACTGCTGACTCTGGACATCTAGCACCATACATCCAAATCAGACTTAGATGTATGTTTTGAAAATGCCCTTCAATTTCTGTGATCTTCAGGAAACTTCTAAGAGCCTATTTTATAAAGGCAGAGAGGTGCCAATGTCATCTTTACAAAATAGTAATCTAATAGGCAGGAAAGTGACTCCCATAAAGAGGAAAGAGACTGGCAGGTTTTAGATGATGCATACTTAATGATATGTAGCTCATTTAGCTCTCATAAGAAAATCATGGCTGTGGCACTGATTCAGCAAGGCCTTTGCTGACAGGTACAGAATAGGAGACTGGCCTTCAGGAACCAGGCCCTAGGTTTTCCAAGTCCAGCTGGGTTCTGCCTTCTGCACTTAACACAGGAAGTCTGTTCTGTTAGGAGCATTCATCCTCTCTAAAGCTGCCTATATCAGTTCCTGAAGAGTGGGGGAAGAGAGGGATGGTCATGGGGCTACCCACTCTTATGCGCTTGGAGATGATTGATCTATTTCCCGCAGGATGCAGTGGTCGGTTGTTTCCATGGGGGTGGCAGATGGCAGTGGGAGAATTCCTTTTCACCCAAGGTTCTACAGATCCTAAAAATGAACTAGCTAGAAAGTGAGAAAGTTTAGCTACTCTATACAAGGCATGCTACTAGGGATGTGTGTTCATTCAAATGACATGAGTAACGTGAAGGACATTTCCCGTCCTATTGTATATTGTTTTTAACCCAAAGTGGAAGAGAAAACCCTGAATTTTCCCTTTTTTCCTCCTGTGCTATCAATAGTATGCACTCATGTACCGATACTGTGTTTTATTGCTGAACAATACACCCCATTGCTCAATAATGAGCACTATTTATCAACAGGTGCACTTTTGTATAGCAGTGTCCACTACTGACATAGCTCCCGACACAAAAAAATTAGAAAAATCAAACCAAATACAGTAAAACCTTGGATTGCAAGTAACTTGGTTTGCAAGGTTTTTGCAAGACAAGCATAACATTTTATTAAATTTTAACTTGCTATACAAGCAATGTCTTGCAATACAAGTACATACAGTATTCACATATCACAACTGAGCCGATGGCTCTACTCTCTCTGATGCTGCAGGAGTGTAGTGACTGTTCTAAACAAGCAAAGTCTAGCAATACGAGTACATACAGTATACACGCATCACATCATCACAACTGAGCCAATGGTTTTCCACTCTCTGACGCTGCGGAAGTGTAGTGACTGTTCTAAATGAGCGAGGTCTTGCAATACAAGTATGTATAGTATTTTGTTTTAAAGTTTTTGGGTTGTGGAACGAATCGTCTGAGTCTCCATTATTTTCTATGGGGAAATTTGCTTTGATGTACGAGTGCTTTGGATTACAAGCACGTTTCTGGAACGAATTATGCTCGCAAACCAAGGTTTTACTGTATAATGAAAAATCCTGTATATGATGCAAGAAACTAAACAAAATAAAAATGTGTGTCCTGCATATTCCTAAGGCATATAGGCTCCCTTTTACTAAGGGCTCCTTTTACAAAGGTGCTAGCGGTTTTAGCGCACGCTAAGTGTGCGCTAAAATGCCGCACATGCTAGCTGCTACCACCTCTTTTTAAGCAGGCGGTAGTTTTTTAGCGCAACTTTGTAAAAATCGCCCTAAGATTACAAACAATCCGTAATAGTGCAATTAAGTTATTAGGATACAAAATATCACTGGCTGCCAGTTCTTTATAGGATTCAGTTTAAAGTTCTAGATTTAACTCATAGAGCTTTTTTTTCTCAACAACCAAACTATTTATGTGCATTAACTATACCGTATACACCAACCAGAACTCTTAGGTCTTTACAAGATAATAGACTAGTTCTTCCATCAGCAAAAAGGGCAAAATGGGAATCGACCACCTCCCCCTCCTTTACAAAGCCACACTAGTGTTTTTAGCATCCTATGAGAATCTGAGCTGTTACCACCATGGCTGGCACTAAAAATGTGTATGCAGCTTTTTAAAGGAGGGGAAAAGCTTTTTACTTTATAGCACCATGACTATGGTACCAACTTCCACAGGAATTGAGACTGGAGGGGAATATTAAGGCTTATAAAACCATGTTATAAACTTTCTTCTTTCGAGAAGTATTTGGAGAAAATTCTATTGCAACAGAAATAATTCATGTGGAGGGGCATAATCGAAAGGGCGTCTAAGTACGTTTTTGTCTAAGTCGCAAGTTGTCCAAAGTAAAAAACAGCCTAGGACACATTTTCGAAAAATACATCCAAAATTTCTTTTGTTTCGAAAATCATCTAACTATACGTCCTGCCAATCTGATTGTCCAAGCCGCTAAATCGTCCATCTTTATACCACATTTTCGTCCAACTTTTCTTCCAAGTCAAAAACACTTAGAACAAGCCCTGTTGAACGTAGGAGGGGTCTGCAAAGTGATGGACTGAACACCCAGACATGGCATCTAAATAGTGAGGTACCTTACAGGGCACTGCTGTGAACTTCACAAAAAGGGTGCCATGTCTTCTCCTCACTACAGCTCCCTTATAGGTCATGGTGAACCCCCAAACCACCTCCGGAATCCCCTAGATCCACTTATCTACCACCCTGATAGCCCTTATGGCTGCAGGAGCCACTTATATGCCAGTAAAAAAGGGTTTTGGGGGTGTTTAGGGGAGTGCACATGTTTAAGTATCAATGCAATGATTACAGGGGCTTATGGACATGGGGCCTCCTCTCCATGGGTCCCTAACCCATCCCCAAGATGGCTTAAGATGCCTCTGTGCTGGATGACTAGGCTTTCCTATGCCAGGCTGCCAGGTGATGATGGTCTGGAGGCTGAATTTTAATGGTATGATTAATATTTTTATGGGGGTGGGAGGGTCGGTGATCACTGGGGTAGTGTGTGGGTCTGTTTTATGTGTTTGCAGTGCTTATCTGGTGACTTTAAATGGGTTTTTGTGACTTAGACCATGTTTTAGATGGTCTAAGTCACAATGTCCAAGTTCCGTTGATCCTGGGCTGTATAACTTTCGGTTATACATGCTGTACAACTAAGTCTAAGCCTGCCCACGTCCCGCCCAACTCCCGCCCTCGACACTCCTCCTGAAACGCCCCGTTTAGCTTTGGTCATTCAGTGGCACTATGAAGGCCTAGGTCGTTTAGAAATACATCCAAAACCTGTTTTTATTATCGGCACTTGGACGTATTTAGACAATGCTCATCCAAGTGCTGACTTAGGCTGTTTTTTGGACGTTTTTCTCTTTCGATTATATATTAATTTATGAAATGTGATGTATTCTTTTTTATTTTCTGAGTTCCTGGAAACATTGACAATAGATATTAGATACTTGAATAGGATTAGTTTTATGAAGACAGTAGGAAATTTATGACAGATGTGAATGATTATATGTTTTGTTTGAGTCTGCCTAGGTCTATCCTATTTTTAATGGAGTTCCTTTTCTTGATATACTGTATTTTATTGTATTTTAATTTTGTATACCACTTGGACCTGTCATAAGAATAAGCGGTATAACAAATTTTAATAAAACATAAATGCAGATGTCTTTGCAGCATCTCTCATACGAGCTTTTTCTGTTTCCATATTGCCTTTTTTTGTCAGAAAGGGGACCCACAGTGATTTACCTCACAAATCAATACATCAAATCAACATAATACAGCAAATATAATAACTGGAAGAGGCATTTTCAAGAGCATTTCTTCTCAGAAAGCAGTACTTTGTGCAAAAATAGTTTTTTGTAAAATTGTCCTCCCCAGAAGGTGAGGAGGGGAGGGGGGGGGCTGTATTTACATATACACTTTTGAAAATTCTTAATGTGTGCTCATAATTTTACCCAGAAAATATGTGCCTCCCAAATAAGTGCATAATTTTCAAAGAGGAAATGCATGAGTACTTTTGCATTCAAACTCCAAGAGAGAAAAGTGGGGGCTATATTTTTCCTGCATGTGCAGTAATAGAATTACTACCCCCCCTCCCCCTGAGTCACTAATTTTAATCTTCTCCATCTCTTACTCACACTAAAAGATAGAAAAATACTACAAGACTAATTTTCAAAAGAGAAAAACATCCAAAAAAGAGGCATAAAGTAGAAGATGGACGTTTTTCTCACCAAACTGTTCAAGTGCCGATAATCAAACCGCTTTTCTGTATATCTAGCGAGGTGTTCCAGCCTCTATACGGTCAGAGCACGAGATGGGCATAGTGGAGGTGTGTTATGGACAATCTCAAGTGCGTGTTAGACATGCAGTGATAATCAAACATTTTGCAAAACATCCTGGACAGAACTTATTAGAAAATATGAACAAGTAAAAATAATGCTTTTTTGAATAAAAGAAATAAAGAAGCTGGTAAATCATATGAATCAGTAGAAATGAATAATGACAAAAAGATGCCCAAAGGGACTAGATGACCACTGGAGAGATGGAGCTATGACCCCCCCTCCCCCCACACACACACACACACTCCCCCAGTGGTCACTGATCTACCCCACAAAGATGTGAATGAAACAGTACATACCTGCCTGTATGACATCTGCAGATGTTTATGGCCAATCCTATTAGAGTAGCAAGCAGGTCTCTGGAGTATCCTGTTGGTCAGTGCAGTGGACTGCAGAGAAGGGGACCCAGGCCCATATCCCACTCTATCGACTATACTTGTGGTGGAGAGAGTGAGACCACCAAACCCACCCAAATCCCACTGTACAAGGTCTGTTCAAAAGGTTCCAGGACAGTTTGAATTGCGAGCCAACAGGAAGTTCTTTGGAGATGTGCTAGGTGGCGTTGAGTAGCTTGAAACCTCATGAGTAACCTCCTTTTTTCCATTTGTTGATATCTGTTTTCATCTCCGAGCAACAGCAGTTTTTTGTGAAAGTGTGTTTTCATGATTGGCTATTTTTCATCATGTGTGAACTCAATGAGCAATGCTACAGCATGAAGGGGAGTACTTTGAAGGGGGCCCCAATAATAATGGAATAAGTTGTAAGATTGTTTAATAAAGTTTTATAAAGTCAGTCGTGAACAGACCTCGTACACACATATAGGTGTCACCTGCATGCATACAGGCTATTGTGGTATATAGTTGGGATCAATAGGTTTTGGGTAGGTTTGGGAGGGCTCACCATACACCCTAAGAGGATTATGGTGAGATGTGTATCTGGGTCTCTTTATGTGAAGCTCACTGCAGTGCCCCCTAAGATGCCTCACTACTACAAATGCTGACCCCTCCCACTTACCAATGGCTTGTGTGTTTTTTCATTTGGATATTTTATTTTTTGAAAATGGTCAGAATAGATAGACACACAAAGGATGAACATATCTAGAAAGGTCATTTTTTGGGGGAAAAAAGGATAGACATACAGAGGATTAAGTACTCAGACCGTTGCTGTTCAATGTATTTATCAATGACCTGGAAACGGGGATGAAGTGTGAAGTTATCAAATTTGCGGATGACACTAAACTCAGTAGAAGGGTTAAAAATGCAGAAGAGTGTGAGGACCTACAAAGGGACCTAAGCAAACTGAAGGAGTGGGCGAATAAATGGCAGATGGACTTCAATGTGGGGAAATGCAAGGTCATGCATTTAGGGAGAAAAACCCCGATGTTCAGCTACCAAATGGGGGGAATTAGTGTTAGAGAGAAGTAGCCTTGAAAGAGATTTGGGTGTACTGGTGGACACAACAACGAAGTCAACAGCACAATGCGCAGCAGCCGCGAAGAAGGCAAACAGAATGTTGGGTATTATTAAGAAGGATATTACGACCAGAACGAGAGAAGTCATACTGCCGTTGTATCGGGCAATGGTGCGCCCGCATCTGGAGTACTGTGTTCAGTATTGGTCACCGTACCTTAAGAAGGATATGGCAATACTTGAGAGGGTCCAGAGGAGAGCGACACGAATGATTAAGGGCATGGAAAACCTTTCATACACTGAAAGATTGGAGAGACTGGGGCTCTTCTCCCTGGAAAAGCGGAGACTCAGAGGAGACATGATAGAGACCTACAAGATCATGAAGGGCTTAGAGAGAGTAGAGAGGGACAGATTCTTCAAACTTTCAAAACATAAAAGAACAAGAGGGCATTCGGAAAAGTTGGAAGGAGACAGATTCAGAACGAATGCTAGGAAGTTTTTCTTTACCCAGTGTGGGGTGGACACCTGGAATGCGCTTCCAGAAGACGTAATAGGACAGAGTACGGTACTGGAGTTCAAGAAAGGATTGGACAATTTCCTGCTGGAAAAGGGGATAGAGGGGTATAGATAGAGGGCTACTGCACAGGTCCTGGACCTGTTGGGCCGCCGCGTGAGTGGACTGCTGGGCACGATGGACCTCGGGTCTGACCCAGTAGAGGCACTGCTTATATTCTTATGCTTATGTTCTTACATTTTGCAGTTTTGAAAATGACTATTTTCTCTGACTGATTTTTGAACTCACTTCATAAAACATCAAATCTTGGACTTAGACATCATATCAAAAATGCCCCTCCATATCACACTGCTGAAATATAAAACACGATAAGGAGCAAATCACAGTCAAATAAAATCATTTACAAAAATTACCTCAATCCCAACTCAACTATGAACTATCCCAATCCACTAAATTCTTCCCCACTCCTCCCCAGTTGCTACTGGCCATTCCCAAAAGGGCTTCCATAAGGAGAACTCCTTTTGAGAGACATGGGCAAACTAGGGCCCGCGGGCCATATTCGACCCATTTAGTTTTTTAATCTAGCCCGCCAACCATCCGAACGCCACCGACTGCATGTTGGGCCATCCACTGCTGGTTGGGAGGTGGTTGCTTAGGCGACGTGGAGGGTGTGAGCAAGGAGGCGTGAGGTACCCTGGTGTTGCTAGCAGCGGTGCGAGCCTGAGCGAAAAAAGGCGTAAGCGGGCGCACAGAGAGGCAGAGACAGCGCGCTCCTGCTCCCAGGTCAAGTAAGATCCGGCTGCAGCAAATGCAAGAAACTGTGAGTTTCTTTTTATATACATATATAGTGCACATCTTACAGCTCCAAGGTGCTATTTTGAAACCTTGACTATTTCAGAAATGCACTTGCTGACCTGCATGTTGCAGATTACATTTTGAGTAACAAATTTTGTATAATACTCGGGTATCTGTAAACTCCTGGTATAATTTTCTTCAAATTCTGATATAAAATAGTTATTTGTTCCCTTTCATAAAAGTTCACATCTGGCAAATAAGGATTATTGTATTCCTCTAGATAGTAATGATCTTTTAAGACACAGTTTTTGCAAAGCCAGCTGCACCTGCCCTGTAGGTCACAAGCTGTAGGAGAAGCATCTGACTATCAGTTTTGAAATAATTTGGACTAAAACTTGACGACCATCCAAATCCCTCTGCTGCATCACTGATGATGTCATCAGTAATGCAGCACACAGAAGGCCCTGACAAGAGAAGGCCATGAAGCAGCCTGTTTAGAGTGCTGCCGGCCCGACGCTGCTCTGGAGGGAGGTATGTAAGCCTCAAGGTTGGCTGGGTTCAGATGGGAGGGAAGGATGGTCAGCGGGGGTTCAGTTGCGCGGCAGGGGCAGGTGCTCAAGGGTTCTGCTGCATGAGGGAGGGAGGAAAGGATAGAAGCTTGGCAAGGGTTCTGTTGCACAGGAGGATGGGAGGGAAGGAGGTATAGAAAGACGCTCTTGGTCCAACTCCTCTGTCAAATTTAAGAACCCATTGTAGCCCACAAGCCAAATCGTTTGCCCACCCCTGGTCTAACCAGAGAAGAAACTGGCCCTTTTAACAAAAGTGGACAGGCCAAGAGATTTTCTGGATCTCCTGGCTTCTCATCATCAACAACAGCAAAAAAGATATGAGGTTGAAAAACAGGTGAACAATTTCATCCTGTTCAGCTTCTAAATGCAAGGGCAAAGTTTTCTATTTACTGAGGAGCACCAGTTTAAACCTTAACGCAGCAGACTGCCACTGCCTTCACTTGTTAATTTAACACACACAAAAATAAAATTGAAAAAAAAAAAAAGATGGATCACAATAAAAAATAAATGAGCTTGGGGATAAAGTAAATGCTTAGCAAACACCATAAACCAGGAGCAATGTTATTTTAGTACAAAAGAATATCATTCTTAAAGTTTATACAATATTATTACGGGTCTCCTTGGAGTGATATAATCTCGCTTTGTAGTGGTACAGTGCCTCATAAATCAGTGTACTGCATACAATAGCAGGGGGAAGCTGAGTCAGGCAACCTTTTTATATCACTCTTTACTCTAACAACCAAAGCTTTTATATTTGTTCTATTCATCTGTCTTTTGGCTCAGTCTCTGGCTTTAGATCCATATGCCCTGTTTGCACGATTGGACGAAAAGTCCAATTAGAGAAGCACAAGAAACTAGAGAATGGTTTGACCAGAACATTGTTGAGTGAGGAGGATGTGGTACAGCCCTTTCATAATTATGTATGTTCTTCCTGTTTTTCTATCCATCTCTTGTTAAAATACCCTTTTCCACAAATGGACAATGTGCAGGAGCTACCATGAAACACAGCTAATAGATGTCATGCCTTCTTTTCCTTGTTAATTATGTAACTTTTGTAAACTGCATTGAACTCATGGTTATGCAGTATAGAAATATGATGTTATGTTATGTTCTTTGTGGCAATTAAATATTACCATCTGTTGAATTTTTGCTCTTTATTGACCTGAGACAAGTCTCAGCGCAGAAAATTAAGTTTTTAGAATTTTGGGAACCGGTTGTTGCTACTTTAACAACCAGCTTCCAAAATTTTGGCTTGGGTCCCCTTCTGAATGCCCTTTTACTTTGGTGGGGATGCCGGGCTTCGCCAGCCAAATAAATAGACTGCTGCCACTCCCCGCTGCTTGTTTCTGGGCCTGAGCAGCATGCTGGGACTTCTTGCACATGCTCTGAGCATTCCTAGGCCTAACAAACAACTTTTTCTATTTTGATGGTGCGGCAGCAGCCTCCAAAGCAAACAGGATGCTAGGAATTATTAAAAAAAGGATGGTTAACAAGACTAAGAATGTTATAATGCCCCTGTATCGCTCCTTGGTGTGACCTCACCTGGAGTATTGCATTCAATTCTGGTTTCCTTATCTCAAGAAAGATATAGCGGCACTAGAAAAGGTTAAAAGAGCAACCAAGATGATAAAGGGGATGGAACTCCTCTTGTATGAGGAAAGACTAAAACAGTTAGGGCTCTTCAGCTTGGAAAAGAGACAGCTGAGGGGAGATATGATTGAAGTCTACAAAATCCTGAGTGGAGTAGAACAGGTACAAATAGATCTTTTTCACTCCATCAAAAATTACAAAGACTAGGGGACAGTCAATGAAATTACAGGGAAATACTTTTAAAACAAATAGGAGGAAATATTTTTTCACTCAGAGAATAGTTAAGCTCTGGAACGCATTGCCAGAGGTTGTGGTAAGAGCAAATAGTGTAGCTGGTTTTAAGAAAGATTTGGTCAATTTCCTGGAGGAAAAGTCCATAGTCTGTTATTGAGACAGACATGGGGGAAGCTACTGCTTGCCCTGGATCAGTAGCATGGAATGTTGCTACACCTTGGGTTTGGCTAGGTACTAGTGACCTGGATTGGCCACCGTGAGAATGGGCTACTGGGCTTGATGGACCTTTGGTCTGACCCAGTAAGGCTATTCTTATGTTCTTATATTAGATAAAGGGCATTGCGATGGGTGCCACCCTGGCACTATTACTGGCAAACCTATGTGACAGACTTTGAAAAATAATATTTTATGAATCAACCATAGAGTGAACACATAATTTTGTGGAGATGACACTTCGATGATATTCTGATAATTTGGAAGTGTACCATTGAAGAATTAGATGCATTATTTTTCTGTCTTTGAATTCCTGTGCCATAAATTTGGAATTTCAAATGACTTATGATAACAGAAGCATTCCCTTCTTGGACATCTCCATTATCTTCAAGGATGGAGTTTTTCATAGTGATCTAATTAGAAAACCCAAAGATGTGAATAAGGGCTCCTTTTTCAAAGCCACGTTAGGCTTTTTTTTATTGCTGGCCGTGGCAGCATTAACTCCTTAGCTCATAGAATTCTTGTGAGCGTCAAAGCTAATACTGCTGTGGCCGGTGATAAAAAAGCCTAATGTGGCTTTGTAAAAAGTGTGTGTGTGTAAATGTTTAGATGTTTTAGAAACTGCCACAATAGAGCACTGAAGAAGAATCTACCTTACTGCCAATTCTTAAGCTAAAAATATGTCTAAACATTTTCAGAAGAAGGGATATCCTAAAGAGGCTATTGTTGAAGGTATACAGCAGCCAAGACCGATAGAGAAGCAATCCTCAAACCTAAACCCAAGAAACCTAATACAAAAGTGATGTGTGCACGGCTGTTTGCACATTTATCAAAGAACATCATAAAGATTCTTTGTAAGAACTGGCACATCATCCAGGGAATTGACCACTTTCACGACATAAAAATTGATGATAGCTCATAAAAAAGAAAGAAATCTGATATTTTGGTGCATTCTGCCAATGGCGTAGCTAGGGTGAGAGGCGCCCAGAATGGTAGCACCCCTCCACTACCCTCTTCTTCGCTCCCCACCCCCAATCTGCTCCTTCTCCGCCACTTCCCTTCCCCCATACCTCTGTAATGTTCACAGTGGAAGCAGCAACCCCCAATCTTCTGCTCGCATCCGCATCGGCTCTTCCTCTGATGTCATTTCCTAGGAATGGGCTCAGGAAGTGACATCAGAGAAAAAGCCGAGGCTGGCATAAGTAGCAGGCTTGGGTTGCTGCTCGCACCGCGAACGTTTAAGAGGTACACGGGGATGTGTATGCACGGTAGTGAGGGGGGGCAGGGAAGGAGCAGGGGAGTGGAGTGGAGGACCGTCCTCCTTACCACCCCCTTATTATGTCACTGCACTATGCCCTACCGATAGTAGATAGACAACTCTTTCAAAGGCTAAGGGGACATTACAAATACTCGGCACATGCTCAGTATGCAAAGTCAATATTAACATTAAGATTTTCATTCCTCCAGTCACTGGTGAAAAATATGAGCTGAGGAAATCCACCAACTGCAAAAATGCAGGAGCGATATACATAATCGTGTGCCCATGTAATATTGGCAAGACCATAAGAGCTGTCACGGAGAAACCTTTAGTACAACATTCTAAAGACAAACATCATATGTTTGAGGATTTTCGTTTATTTTCTTTTAACTGCATCGTGACATCCATGGAGATGAGGGGATTTGGACAAGCTACTTTTCCAAATCGGACAGAGATTCATTTTCAAGTTGAAAGCTATGACACCTGATGGATTGAATCAAGAAATTGATTTTTCTTTTTTTTTTTCTTTAATGATCCTTTGTGTGCTGGCACTACAGAATTTTTTTGTCCAGAGACTTTTATGGATATACTAGGTGGCTCCTGCTTTTATTATTTCTTATGTAACTATTTCATACTGTTTTCACACATTTTGGAGTAATTGCACAGTTTTAAGTGATTTCTTATGGTTTTTTACTATTTCTGTTGGTCTTTATGATCTTTTAGTGATGGCTTACTTGTTTTTTTCATTGGGTTTTATTGTTACATTATTTACTGTTTTATGACATTTATATTTATGTTCTTTATAAGTTTTGAGTAGGTCCCAACTCAGTGGCACGCACTGCCATCATTGGAATGCATGCATTCCAGTACATTTTAAGTGATTTAGAAGCAGTTTTAAGATTTTTATAATGCGGTTTTAAGCCATATGGACAGGCATGCGAGTGACATCATCAAATTGCATACGCACATGTGCAGATGTCCTCCCGACTCCGTCCCGAGCTGGAAGGTTTTCAAAACCTGGACAAAGTGCCGGGTTTTGAAAAGCCATCCACATGTCCAGACATGTCCTCTAAAAAGAGGACATGTACAGGTAAATCCGGACTTCTGGTAACCCTATGTAAGAGCCTTTTGCAGCCCTTTAAGATATGGCCTGGAAGCATCAGGCCACACTTAGTAGCCCAATACGCCTGGGCATTAGGAATAGCATAGCTTGTGAGGCTGACTATAAGCTGTTTTATTCATGTACCACAGGAGTGACTAACCTGCGGTACTGAGATACCACAGGTCATTCTCTCCCATTGTAAACTAATGTGCACTAGAAGCCTGACTTTTAATGCACCATAATAACTACCTTCCCCCCTCCCTTAGTGGCCAGCTGGGTATGGCGGTATACAAAATAAATTATTATTATTATTATTATTATTATTATATTAACTAGGTTCTTTAGGGAGCTATAGCATGTGGCCCCTCGCTGAAGTAAAGTTAAAAGAAAACTGTTGAATAGTTGCAAATACAGGCGCACGGTTCCATAGCTAATAGATGCCAGGTCTGATTGAGCTGGAAGCCCAAAGAAGCCGTAAGTAACTGATGGACCATAAAAAAAACCCCAAACCCTCTATTACACCCACTATAAGTCAGCACTGGCATTCAACAGACTAAAAAATGCTATTTCCTTATCAAGTCAGCATCACACCAGTTTATTCATGAATGATCTTAAAAAGCTCTATAAAAGGTTCAGCAAAATGTGGCATACACTCTTTGACCTGTGGCAAGATCATCACTTTGCCCATCTCACTTCTGGACCATATAAAAGGAACTGAAGTTACTGTACAAGAAAAGCAGAACTAGATTAAGCTATAATTAGGTCATTGAAACAGGTGCTTGAAAACATGTCTCCCTTTATCAACCACAAAGTCTTGCTTCTATGCACCTAGAAAGCCAGGCAGCCCCTTCCCCCTCTCCCCCCTCCCCCCGACCCAATTTCATACCTTTCTAACCTCCTCCCTCCTCTACTGATTTTGTGAAAGAAGTCGGGAGGATTGACAGGTGATTTAGGCTGGCAGCTTCAATTCAAAAGACCGTAGATTAATCTCTGGAACCCCCCACGGGGATATTCAGACTTTAGAGACTCTCGCCCTGGCTTTTCTCCCATCACACAGAGAAGAACTAAATTGAACATTCTTTTGTAGAACAAAATAAAATCTTGCAGTAGGGGGCCAGTTCCCATAATGTAACCTCCTCGCTCCTCGTCTGCTTGGTGGGCATCAACAGGGATGTGGTGGGAGGTTGTTTTGCCTCTTTCTTAATAAATAGACTCACTCCAAGATAATCAGTCCACTGCCAGAGAGGCAATTCATCTTCCAGTTGATTAGAAATCGCTGTGGAGGGGTCTTTCAGGGCACCAAGACAGGAAAAAGACCCCTGCTTTCATATAACACTGCATATTTTGGAAATATAAAAGCCATCTGACCAGTTTCTTTTCATATAAGTATTTGCCAACAAGTTTGTGTTGACAAATATTATGACTGTAGTATTTTTGTCACAGGCATAGTACTGAAGACTTGCCACTGTTCTCCATCTAAACTAAACTAAACTAAACTAAACCTTAGGTTTGTATACCGCACCATCTCCACAAGCATAGAGCTCGGCACGGTTTACAGGGTTAGGTTGAAAAGGAGCTACAATGAAGGGTTATAGGAAAGGAGCTAGGAAGATAAAGAGGGACAGGGTACCAAAGAGCGGGAGGTGTTAGCGTGTCTGCTCTCCATCTGTCGTCACTTCCTAGGCGCGGGACCTGGAAGTGACGTCAGAGAGAGAGCCGACATCGATGCGGCCAGCAAGTTTGTGATGCTGCTCGCACTGGGAAAATTAAAGAGGTACGAGGGAAGGGAATGGATGCACATGCGTGGCAGAGGGGAGTGGGAAGGAGAGGGGCAGAGAAGAGGACGGGTGCCCGGGGTGGACTACCCCCCCCGCCGGCCCCTTTCCCCGTACTAAGCCATCTTCCTGCAATCCAGCAAAGTAGGTCTATCCTCAGAAATGTACAAGCTCCCTCCTTGCTGCCTCCCGCCCCCCCCCCCACAAAAAAAGTATCTTTCATAAGCATAATCAAAAGTTCCAGCACACTGCAGTTCTATTTGTAGTTATGGGCTTATTTATAAACCTGTTTATTTTATTTTCCATTTATGTAGAAATAAATCACACTCACATCTTCATCTAAAGCTTGATAGTCAACTCTCCTAAATGTTTACATTTTCTTGCAGTTTGTAGCATCCATCCTGTAACTTTAGGCCCTATGAGCGTCGGGAGAAGCACAGAGCATTCAGCGCGATGACCCGCACTAAAAACCGCTATCGTAGTTTTGTAAAAAAAAGGAGGGGAGGGTAATTTTCCAGGTCTTGAACAGTTTCATAGGGAAATAAGCTTGTATTTTCAACCCCTCATGTGTGCACTGCTCCTTGTGACCCTGGGCAAGCCACTTAATCCTCCACTGCCCCAGGTCCATTAGACAGAATGTGAGCCCACTGGGACTGATAGGGCAAATGCTTAAAGTACCCGTTTGTAAACCACTTTGAGTGTGGTTGTAAAAACTACAAGAAGATGGTGTAAAAGTCCCAATCTCTTTCCCTTTTCTGTACAAAAATCTATATATTGCCAAAAAACAGGTACACTTCTCCCTCCGTATTCACGGTTTCAGCAATCGCGGTTTCGATTATTCGTGGTTTTTAGCTTGCTGGCTCCTCCCCCAAAATTATGTCAGCTTGCATAGAGAAATCGCTGATTCCAAGCGTTTACAGAGAAAATCGCTGATTCCCGGCACTTTCTTCACTGTGTTTTGCCTCTCCTTCAGGAATAGGCCAGGTCTCCCACCATGTTATTCGCGGTTTCACCATATTCACGATGGTTTTTAATAGAAAACAGCGAATAACATATGAAAAAATTATTTGCGTTTTTTCTGTATTCATGGGTCTGTTAATCCCCTATCGTATCCTAGCGAATACGGAGGGAGGAGTGTACTTGGTATCAGTGGCGTAGCGAGGTTGAATGGTGCCCGGGGTGGTAATGCCCCTCCCCCACCCGCTTCTCCACCCCCCCCACCACGCGCATGCCCCCTTCTCTCTTAAATTTTCCTGACGCGCACAGCATCATGAACTTGCTGCCCGCGTCGTGTCTGCTCTCCATCTGTCGTCACTTCCTAGGCGCGGGACCTGGAAGTGACGTCAGAGAGAGCCAACATCGATGCGGCCAGCAAGTTTGTGATGCTGCTCGCACTGGGAAAATTAAAGAGGTGCGAGGGAAGGGAATGGGCGCACATGCGTGGCAGAGGGGAGTGGGAAGGAGAGGGGCAGAGAAGAGGACAGGTGCCCAGGGTGGACTGCCCCCTCACCGGCCCCCTTCCCCGTACTAAGCCGCTGCTTGGCATCTTTGGCAAGTTTCCAAGGGAAAGTACACATTTTCATTCTCTTACTATAAAGTCCCACATTACCTCCTGAATACCTAGAATACCATAAATGTACAAATAGGACCCTAGACAGAAGTGCATTCCAATGTACATTTCATCCTTGGTTCTTCTCACTCAGACCTGGTCAGCTTGTTATTCAGGATCATTTGTTGATATCCTCATGGGATAACCACAGCAGATCCAACTCCTATAACTTTCTCACTTATATTCAAGCAATGATTTACTTATGCCACAATTTCATTGAAAGTTTCATGCACATTACATCTGAATGAGGGGAGAGCCTCAGAACCCCGTGCGTAATAATATCAATTACTGCACTAGAAAGGAAAAAGATCTTCACCGGGTCTTGACCCCCTTCCTACCTACAGCAGACACAGTAAATGTTTCAAATTGGTGTCAGAAAAGTCAAAACTACTTAGCTTGTAGGTAGAATGTTCAATGGTATTGAAAATGTGTTTTGTCTCTGCCAGTCCTAGCCAACGGAAGTTAGGCTAGCTGCCGTTTCGCTAGACAAGCTGCGTCAGGGCTCCGGACAGCATAGCAGCGTACTGATTCACACACTTGCTCAGACAAATCCCCATTTTCAGAGAAGGGGGAGAGTCAAAAGCCAAAGATCAACAGGGGCTAAGGTACTGCAAAAGCAAGTAAACAGAGCAGACAAGATGAGCCTCAATGGTCCTTCTCAGCCACCATATTCTCCGTTTTGTTCTGCTTAGAGGTTCAATATATGAGTGCTGCTGTTAGACCAGAGGAATGTCATTGTAAAATGTCAGATAATGGAATAATATCAGCCACAGAGCATGCCACTTGAATGAATGTGACAATCAGTCAACTGAGATTTGGGCCACTAGATTTCTTCAATACATACACATATGGCTATGAAGGTTTGGGTGGATTTTCAGTGCTGTGAGTCTACAAGGGAAAGCAATTCCACTTAAGCTTTTACATTCTTGAATTTTTATTTTTTTTTGCCCCCACTGGCTTATATTGTCAGCACATATAGGAGCCAAGTTATCAATGTGGGCTACTGTTAAGATGGGCTCTTTTAGAACAGGTCCTGTGCACTGAGACCTAGGGGTCCTTTTATAAGCCGCGCTAGTGGGGTTAGCGTGTTAGACATTTCATCATGCGCTAACCCCCGCGGCCAGCTAAAAAACTAACGTCCGCTCAATGCAGGCGTTAGCGGCTAGCGCAGCAGGTGGTTTAATGCGCGGTATTATGCGCGTTAAACCCCTACCGCAGCTTGATAAAAGGACCCCCCTAGTTACTAATGACCTGGGATAACAGTAAAATAACCCGTCTTAATGGTAGCCAAAATTAATCATTTCCCCCTTAGCCTCTTTGCAGAGCTATCAAAATCTTGCAAATCTAGACTGATAACTTACTTAGAGGCATCAAGGAAAAAAGATTGGATCCATAACTGATGTTTTAAGAATAGATTTGCTACATATTGTGTTATGCAAGACAAGACCCACCTCATATTTGGAACTTGCTTCCTTTCAACATAAGAGAAGAAAAATTGCTTAATAAGTTCAAAGGCCTACTAAAAAGTTGGCTGTTTAACCCTTTCAGGACCTAGGGACATATTTGTCCCATAACTTTAAAATCCTATAAATTTTGATTGGGATAGTCTACAGTTCTAAATTTGATATGTACGGATTCCATATGATACTGGCTTTATGTAAACAAACTGGTTCCGACATTCATTCATTAGCGTCGTTGCCAGATTGACGAGAAGATTCACTTGCTACACTGTCCATAAGCCAGAAGTGTGATTTTTTTTAAAAAAAATAATGATATTTCACACAAAAAATCAATTTCTTGGCATCTGCAAGCCCTTTTTACCATAAAAATGTCGTCAAAACCACAAAAATTGGCCTACGATCCTTATGGTCCTGAAAGGGTTAAGGACGCCTTTAACTGACCCATTTAAATCATATGACCTCATTCTGGAATTTATCTGGACAAGGAACACTGTTAAGTAGAAATTAAGTGGTAACGTTCCCTAACCTTTTGTCTCTTTCATTTATTTTGGAATTGTATTTAATCCAATTTTTTTTAGCCCCCTCCCCCTCAATTGCATTTTTTTGTCATAACTGTTTTATATGTCCTGTATGTTGGATTTTTTTATTTTTTCTATTTTTAATCTTTGTAAATCGCAGTGGATTTGGATATTGCGATCATATCAAATATTTTAAATGAACTTGAAACTTGAAACCAAGATTCTACCTTCCAGGCTTCTACTTCATTTCCCTAAATCATATCTTTTCTTCACAGTTGGATGTTGCTTTTTACGACCAAATACAGAAACCTCCAGATTCTATATACGGGGCCTGAAGTTGGGTGCTGAAATCTGGGCATGTCACCAAGGTGCGTGTGCAGTGCAATAGCTCAATAAGCCATTAACGACCAATTACAGATGTGAATTGGCTACAGTTAGAATTTGTGCATGCATCTGGCAACATGCAGGGTGCCTAACTCTCATAGTGTGCAATCTAAATGGGGGCATGGTTATGGGAGGGGTAAGAGCATGTCAGGAGCACTCCCAAAAAATTGTGCATGTTCATACAGAATAATAACTCAGCATGCACAAACTGGGCACCAGAATTTACACCAGGTTTCAGCAGGCGTAAGTCTGTCGCCCAAATTAGGCACTAGATCTTTGCTTAAGTGCCATTCTATACAGGGTGTATGCCCTTTTTAGAATAGCACTTGGGCTCCAATTGTATAAAAGACGCCTACAGTTAGGCACCTTGATCGGTGCATCTAGCCGATCTAGGCGCCTAACTTAATTTTTTTAATTGGCTTAATCGGCGCCAGTAATTGAAAGCGTCAATAAAAACCACATAAGCACATAAGCACATAAGCAATGCCTCTACCGGGTCAGACCTGAGGTCCATCGTGCCCAGCAGTCCGCTCACGCGGCGGCCCAACAGGTCCAGAACCTGCGTAATAATCCTCTATCTATACCCCTCTATCCCCTTTTCCAACAGGAAATTGTCCAATCCTTTCTTAAACCCCAGTACCGTACTCTGCCCTATTACATCCTCTGGAAGCGCATTCCAGGTGTCCACCACCCGCTGAGTAAAGAAAAACTTCCTAGCATTTGTTTTGAATCTATCCCCTTCTAATTTTTCCGAATGCCCTCTTGTTCTTTTATGTTTTGAAAGTTTGAAGAATCTGTCTCTCTCCACTTTCTCTATGCCCTTCATGATCTTGTAGGTCTCTATCATGTCTCCTCTGAGTCTCCGCTTTTCCAGGGAGAAGAGCTCCAGCTTCTCCAATCTTTCCAATCAAATCCAATGATTTAAAAATTAATTTGCCTGTAGACATCTACCACTTTAATGTAGGCGTGGTTAGGGGGCGGATCCAGGGCAGATCTGGGCCAAAGTTTGGATGTAGATTGAGTTAGGCGCACTCATTCAGACCAAGAAAATCCTGGCCTAAATGGAGTAGGTTTTGATGGAGATTTCAGCAGTTGGAACCCAAGCACAGTACCGGGTAGAGCTTTGGATTCTTGCCCAAAAATAGCTAAGAAGAAAAATTTAAAAAAAAATTTAATTGAATCAGGTTGGGCAGACTGGATGGACCATTAGGGTCTTTATCTGCCGTCATCTACTATGTTACTATGTAATGCCTTCTGATGCTTAAAAACACTTAGGCGCTGAGAGGCGCAATTCTATAAATGGTGCCTAGTGGTTGATTGACAACCATGCTGAATGGTTCTATAAATGGTGTCAGTGCCAATCTTTTCTGGCACCCATTTTTGAACATCATTTATAGAGTTCTAGGGTTACCAGATTTTTGTCCAGAGAAACCTGGCCACATGGCCCTGCCCCATTCGACCCCCCCAGCCACACCCTGTTTTATTTCTAGCCCCACCCTGTTCCACCTCTAGCCCCGCCCCCACAAAGCCTCGACTTTGTTTTCTGACCTCCGGGACACGTTTGGAGGGTCTCTGAGCATGTGTGGATGCATGTGACATCATCTACACATGCTCACGAGGCCTTCCAGGTGCAGTCAGATCGAGGCTTTCCAAAACCCGGCACCCAAATAGTCCTCTAAAAAGAGGACATGTCAGGGTTTTCACGGACGTCTTGTAACCCTATAGAATCCATCCCCAAATGGGTAGAATAGTCTGGTAGAAGTCATGAGTTTGTAGGGTTTGTGTCTTCTGATACCAGCCACACCGGCACAGAAATTTCCTCTGAGGGGGTGGAGAGAGACTAGAGACTTTATGCCTGTGTTCTATTCTCGGAGAGCCCCCCCAGTGAGACAGTTCATTAGAGTGAGAAAAGGCCAGCACTGTTACAGAGAAGTTCTGTGGAGTCAGTGCTCAGCAGCAGAGCCTAACATAAACTTCAGAGAAAAAGATTCTGACTTAATCAACTCCCCTGCAGCCTCATCTCTTTTATTCAAGGCCTCTGCTGATACACGGCCAAACACAAAATTAGAGAGACCTTTACTTCAAATGTGTGGTGATTAGAAAAAAGGCAATTAAATACGACTTTTCTAAACATACTAAATCCTCCACCCACCCACATTAAACCTGCAAGCGCAGCAGAAAACTAAAGCCACCGAATGCTCTGAATAAGGATTTCACTCAACACTATCTCTCTCTTCCCATTCACAATTTTTTCCGTTTACAAAGCATGATGGTTGATGAGGTATATTATTTTTATTCTGTGATGAAGGCATATCATGGTAAAGATCAAAGGGATTTGCTAAGCTGCCTTTGTCCTGGTTTCAATTTATTTATTTATTTGCTTTGCCCTGGAGCGGAGAGCAGCAAAGAGAGAGGGCAGAAAAGATGCTGATTGGCATCTATCGCCTACATTATTATTATTTTTTTTTTTAGATGTGACTGGCATTTCAAAGAGAAAAACCTCCACAGTATAAAAGTTGAGTTACATGCTATAGATGATGCAGGTCTGAATTTTCCTAAAGAATACTGGGAAGAGAAGTAGGGCAAACCTCCAAGATTTTAATGATTAAACTCAACAATCATGATCATTGGACATCATAAATTTAAATATTAAATATGCTTTCTATGTATGTATGTGTACAGTCTCCTTGTAGTTGAAAAAAAATGAGTGGTTACTTCTTCACTTTGTGTGGCTGTCAGGCACTATTGGGTTTGTTTGTTTTTTTGACTGCTGGTGTTCTTTGCCACCCCTCAGAAGCTTCTGCCCTAGGTGGCTGTCTCATGGTTTTTCCCTCATGGTTGAGCCTGCTCTGAAGAGAAGAGTCAGCCTGACACACTGAGAACTTTGAAGATCCTCTTTCATATTCTCAGGGTACTGATGTACTCCACCATACATTTCCCTCGCTCTGCGGCTGGATCTTTGAGCTCTAGGTCAGCTGTATATCTTGCACACTTCTCGTACAGCTTGGTCACAGACTAGTAGACCTTTTTAAGATTTAAGTTTAAGTTTAAGTTGGTCTGCATTTAATGCCAGATCTAAATTTTCTATTCAGAGTAGTAGTATTTTTGAACTTATATTCTACGTTTCCAAATCCTGATTTGGACGTTAGACACGTGCTGTATTTTTGCAAACTAAAACATTCAATATAAAAATAGATGCAAATAAACCAATACAAATGCACAGTATAAAACCATTAATATATAAGAAAAAATATACAAAATAATACACCATCCACTAAAACTAGACTTTTTCTACAGCTTAGTGTGTGCTAATGAAATTAGTGCATACTAAATGCTAAGAAGTCCCTTAATATTAAATTACACAAGCAGTCCTGGGAATCACTCACAGCTTAAGACTAACAGTATCAACTAAATAAGAGATTTTCATTGTTTTTCATCTCATGGCACACTTACGGGATGCTACCAATTGTCAAGGCACATCCACACACACATGGTCTAGCATTTTACCTTCTTACCCCTATCCCTAACCTCACCCCCAAACATGGTCCAATATTTTACCTTCCTTTCCCACAAATAGTCCAGCATTAACCTTCTCTTCTCCCCACCCACACAAATAATCCATTATCTCTCCCTCTTGTCACCTCTTCAGTCAGCGACCAGGCATCTCCCCTTGCCTCTCTTGACCCCCCCCCCCCACCCGTGTACCTTTTAAAAGTTTTCTTGTCTCTATTGTAAGTGGCAGCAAGCAGAAATTATCCTGGAGTCTACTCTTTCTGCCTATAAAGTTACATCAGAGAGAAGACTCCGGGGTTGGCGCAAGCAGGCTGTATGAACCACTATTCGTTGCCACTGCCAACTAAAGACATGAAAACTTTGTTCTGGCACAAATTAAGCTGGCCCAACACCAATGGTACACCTGGGGAGCAGCTGTGGCACACCTGGTTGAAAAACGCAAAACTAAGTACTGGTAAACATTTTCTAAAATATAAAAATAAGCAAACCCAGTACTAATCCCCAATTTCTCTCTATCCATCAGTAATTATTAGTCAACCTATCATCAAGGATGCTTGTTGCCAACTATATGACCCTGCTTTCTGGAGCCCCTCTCCCAGTCATAAACCAGGTCATATGACATCACACTGCTTATCAGCACTTCCCCATGACCATCAGTTATCCCATTGCACCAATTATTAAAATACTGGGAGTTTATTTGGACAGGAATCTATCCATGACCAAATAGATTGATGTCTTAGTCCGGAAATACTTCTTTATGCTCTGGAAACTTCATGTAGTTAGATGTTATTTTAACGACAATTCATCATTTAGCCTACTGATTCAACCTTTAGTTCTAAATATTTTGGACTATTGTAATATTGTTCATTGGGCAGGTTATCGTAAAAATCTACACAGATTACATTTAATACAGAATACAGCACTTCGTTTGATTTTTAAACTGAAGAAGACAGAACACGTGGCGTCTTATTATACGGAGCTGCACTGGATTCCTGTCGAAACCAGAGTGTTTTTCAAATTTGGATGTTTACGTTTATAAAGTTTTACATGATTCGGCGCCTAGTCACCTGGTGGACCATTTTAAACTTGCTTGCCCTAGATCAGTATGCTTGCCCTAGATCAGTATGCTTGCCATGGTACACCTGTGTGACTCCTAAGATTTCAGGTGTGCTGCAACACATTGGCGAGGAAGAAAGTCGTCCACGCCGGCTGACTGCCTACAGGATGTGCCTCTTGTGGCAAGAGGCACGTCCTGTAAAGTCAGCCGGCGCAGACGACTCTCATCCAGACCGGCGTCTCTCTTCCTCTCTCCGTGCCTCCCAGATCCCTCCACTGACGCAGGTCGCGGCCAGATGGGCCTCCGCACAGGCGCGGATGTCGATGCAATGCCCATAAGCCCATGTGATCACTGCATTGATACTTAAACATGTGCACTCTTCTATACACCCCCAAAACCCTTTTTTACTGGCATATAAGTGGCTCCTGCAGCCATAAGGGCTATTAGGGTGGTGGGTCTAGGGGATTCTAGAGGTGGTATGGGGGGCTCACCATGACCTATAAGGGAGCTGTAGTGAGGAGAAGCCATGGCACTCTTTTTGTGAAGTTCACAGCAGTGCCCTGTAAGGTACCCCACTATTTAGGTGCCATGTCTGGGTGTGCAGTCCATCACTTCGCAGACCCCTCCCATGTCCAACAGGGCTTGTTCTAGGCATTTGTGACTTGGACGAAAAGTTGGACGAAAATGTGGTATAAAGCTAGACGATTTAGCGGCTTGGATGATCAGATCAGCAGGACGTATGGTTAGACGATTTTCAAAACAAAAAAAATTTTGGACGTATTTTTCAAAAATGTGTCCTAGGCTGTTTTTTTACTTTGGATGACTTGCTGCTTAGACGAAAATGGACTTAGATGTTCCTATCGATTATGCCCCTCTAAGGGCCTGATTCTATAAATGGCACCTAGGTTAGATGCTGCTAGGCACCCTAATTACAGACGCCTAGCAACACCTGTTAGATCCACACGCAACTTATTTTTTATTGGTTTAAATAGCATGGTAATTGACCACGCCTTTAAAAAACAATTAAAATGACATTATTTTAGGTTATGCATGAATATCTGCGCGGCACCTAGCGACGCCTAAGTCGAGACACCCTCCGACGTCTAACAATGCCTACCTGAAAAGTAGGCGTGATTAGGGGTGGAGAATAGGTATGGTTCACAGGCATCACTAGGCATCTGAGGTAAGCACCAGGAAATTAGGTGAGGTAAAACCTGGCTTAATATACTGGCGCCTACCTCTAGGATGCCTAACAAAGCGTGATTCTATAAAGCAGGGGTGTCCAACCTGCGGCTCCATGAAGTATTTTGTGCGGCCCCGGTCGAGGGCGATGCAGTGTTTTCCTCTGCTGCCCCTGGGTGTTTACCGTCTTGCCGGCTCCCTCCTCTATCTTGCTGCAGCGTTTGCGCAGCCCCAGAAACATTTTTATTCGGCCAGTGCGGCCCAGGGAAGCCAAAAGGTTGGACACCTCTGCTATAAAGGATGCCTAGTGAATGATTGATAACCATGTGGAGCAATGCCTGCAAGACAGGTGCTATTAGACGTTGTTTATAGAATCATGCCCTAAGAGGGCAGAAGCTGAATATGAATGCAGAGGACTGATGCTGGACAAAACAGGGACACAGAGAAAAGATGGATGGCAGACATGGAGAGAGAAGAAATGTCAAGGGCCATTCTGTCAAGGACTATTTTATCAAGGTCTATTTTTGTCCAGCCTATTATGTCGGAGTGTCAGTGCCGGTATATGCTTACCTATGGACGTGTAATTTGCATGAAGAATACATAAAATTATTGATGCCATCCTGTATAGTGTGCCTCTGAGGTTGGCTGAATTCTGAATAACAACGATTGTCCCTCACTGAAACACTCAGAGACATCAACATAAGATCACTACACAGTATATATAATACACGGACTACCCATTATTACAATTACCTCTTTCTCCATCTCTCTAAATCTAAATATATCTTTCAGACTTCCAGACTCCTTGACTTTTTCCAGAATCATAGACTACACAGTTCTCTGAAGTTCCTTAGATTGGTTTTCATTTAGGAGGTAAAAGAAATGAAAGGAAGTTCACAATTTGGGTTAAGAACGCTCCGATTTAATCTGAGCTGCTTTGATTCCAAGGACAGATGATTTTATTTATGTTAATTTCTTATAGGCTGCCTGCAAGCCATTGAAGTGGGGGTATATTCAGGTACAATAGGTATATTTCTGTCCCTGGAGAGAGCTCACAATTTGACTTTGTACCTGAGGCAATGAAGGATTAAGTAACTTGTCCAAGTTCACAAGGTTTTGAACTAGAGATATACATAGGGATGGGAACAGCAAGAAACTTGCATAAATCCATAGCAATCTGTGTTGTTGGTAACAAACAAAACTACTGCTACTACTACTATTTATTATTTCTATAGCGCTGAAACAATCATTACTACCACAGGGGTAGGAGGAGATGAATTCAAAGCGAATAGGAGGGGATGGGGACCACATTATGTCCATGTGCACACCTTGATTTGGAAACTTGAAACATAAATACCTCAGCTATTGAAAATGAAAAAAATAAATTGAAAGATAAGTACAGTTAATAAGAATGTTTTTTTAATATATATATTTCACAAAGCAATGCCTATTGTTTGTGCTAAAAATAAGGAGATATAGGGTGCATTTTATGTTTTGTTTGAATTTTCAAGATCTTTTAAATGCGGCATGGGTAAAGGGGATGGAAACGAAAATTGAGGGGATGGAAAGGAATTAACTAGGGATGGTGAGGGGACAGTAGCAATATGATGGGGATGGGGACAGGTAAGAATTGACCGGTGATGGGTGGAGATGGAGACCAGTTTATATCCCGATGCTTACCTGTATTTTGAACAGGGCTCCCGCGGTGCTTAATCCACTGTTTTAATCATTAGGCTACTCCTTCCCTCTTTATCTGAAGAAATGTGAGCTGTCTCCTTCAACCTGACTGGAAGGCTCTATCTTTGAAACCAATGCACTTATCAGAAGGTCACTACTTGACCACAGTACAATGGGAAGAATGAGTGCCGCAAGGAAACAGACCTCAGGTCAGGAAATTTATCTAGCAGATCTAAGAGTCTGACTCTTTCTAGAATGGGGTGTCTAACGAATTCGGACCGTGTGAGATTTTTTTTTTTGTAATATTTTTTATTATATCTAATTTACCAAAACATGTGATTTTGAAGCACTGCAGAGCTATCTGGTGGATATGAAGACACATTTTCATTCAATTATAGGCTAAAATATCTATGCTGCCCACACACATATAGACAGTGGCATAGCAAGGGGTTGGGGGTGGTCTGCCCCAGGTGCAGACCATGAAGGGGTGCTCCTAGGGCCAGTGCCATGGTCCAGGAACTTTGCTGCTCTGTCGGTGTCGGGCCTTCCTCTCTGTCGGGTTCTGCTTTCATGGAGGCAGGAAGTAAGCAGAGACGAAGGCCCGAGACTGGCAGAGCAGCGAGTAAGGCTGCCGACAAAAAGAGAATTCACATACCTCTGGGCCTGCCATCTTTTTTTTTTTTTTTTTTTAATTCTGTATTAATTTTCAAATCAAATACAAAGTGCAAATAATATACAATCAATTAAACTTCTCCCTCAGAATCTGCGGTTTCAGTATCCGCGGATTCGGTTATTCGTGATTTTTTATTTTTTAAAAGCTAATTCCAGACCTTCCCAGCATCCCAGACCTTACCTGGTGGTCTAGCGGGCTTTCAGGGCAGGAGCGAGCTTTCTACGCTCCTGCCCCGTGCAGATCAATCATAGCAAATGGCTGCCGTGAGTTCCCGTCGTAGTCTCGAGAGACTACGGGAACTCACGGCAGCCATTTGCTATGAGTGCTGTCAAGGCCTGGGTGTCATATACCCTAGGTACACCACTGCATATAGATTTCTGATCATGTGGCCCAATATTGAAAAAAAATTTGGATGTCCCTGCTTGTGAAACACCAAAGTTCCATATGTCGCCATATAGAGCTGTGCCCAAGACGTATTTTTGCACTTACACTGATTTCCAACCTTTACATACAGATACTACATTTTCTGTCTTCTAGCAAAGTCATGGGACTGAACCATGTACCGGTCTGGCTCAGTACTGAAAGTGGCCCTCTGCTGCCCTGATATCTTGCTCTATACTTGGAGCTCTGCTTTCATTTTATTTTATTTTATTTCATTTCAGTCTTGTCCCTCATTTCTGCATCAGACCATTCCAAATCAGAGAGTCAAGATATTTGTAATAAACTTAATGAGGCGATACTGAGCTGGCTCCTCTGTCCTTGGTTGGCCTCCTGCCTCCCACTTTCCACCCATGCAAGACGTTATGGCAATTATCTACAGCTGGGGCTGTAAACTGACCAGGCACCAAAATCAGGTTTATATTAACAAATGGCTCCCCCTTCCCTTTTCACCTTCCTCTCGCACCACTTTTCCAAACTTCTAGTAATTAGAGTGAAGCAGTCCTAATTCATTTTGTATATCCTAACAAGGGCAGTAAGACTTTTCTGTAAAACAAAAAGGTCACCGCATAAGTGCAAAGGGAGACAGTGCCTGGAAGCATTTACTATAAAGCTACTACAAAAATGCAGTGTCTTGCTCATTAGGAGTGTGTCACACTTATTTGAAGGCTCTCTCACTCTGTGAGCCCCTCCTCTTACTTATTAGAGCTTCAGTGAACATGCAGTGGTCGGATCACTACTTTCATGAGAGGCAACATGAAGAAATGCAAAGCCAAGTAGCTTCAAGTAGCCTAAGGCATAGAAAGAAATCAGAGCACACCTTCCTGTGGACTGCCTCATCCCTTTTCCCTGTACAGTACCTATAAGTACACTTGTGGAACTTATGCATGAAAATTATATTGCTCCATTCTGTCTTTACTCTTTCAGAGGCTCTAAAGAAAACCAAATATTTTATGCTGCTCTTTAAAATTTATATAGCAAAATCATATTTAAATCTTTCTACCAGATACCATCATTATAGCTCTAAGATGAGAACCTTCATGTTTCACAATCATTTACCTCTGTCTTGAAGACAGAGGTAAATGGACATGCTTAGACTGGTTTGACCAGTCATTTCTTAGATCATATAGGCCCCCTGTTATCAAGCCGCATTAGGGTTATTTTTATTCGCCAGTTTTCCTACAGAACTGCCAGGGCCAAAAAATCTGTCAGTCAAGGTGGGGCTGGGGAGGCCAACAGACTATCAGTGTCTGGACACTGCAAAGGGGAGTCACGTCAAAATGAAATTTCAACACATAAGAACTGCCATCTCTGGATTAGACCTTAGGTCCATCAAGTCCGGCGATCCGCTCACATGGAGGTCCAGCCAGGTGTAACCTGGTGAAAACTTAGTCACCTGTATCCTTCTATGCATCTTTCGAGGAGATGTGCATCTAACTTGCCCTTAAATCCTAGAACGGTGGGTTCCGCAACAATCTCCATCGAGAGAGCGTTCCAGGTGTCCACCACTCGCTGTGTGAAGCAGAACTTCCTGGCATTTGTCCTGGGCTTGTCCCCCCTCAGCTTCAGTCCATGACCTCTTGTCCTAGTCACTTTTGACATCGTAAATAACTTTTTATCCTGCTCTATCTTGTCGATTCCTTTTATTATTTTAAAAGTCTCAATCAGATCCCCTCGCAGTCTCCTCTTCTCAAGGGAGAACAGTCCCAGTTTACTAAGTCGTTCTTTGTAGTTCAAGTTCTCCATACCTTTTACCAGCTTCGTTGCTCGCCTCTGCACCCTCTCCAGCAGTTTTATATCATTCTTTAGGTAGGGAGACCAGTGTTGGACACAGTATTCCAAGTGTGGTCTGACCATTGCTCTATAAAGCGGCATTATGACCCTCTCCGATCTACTCGTGATTCCCTTATCATGCCCAACATTCTATTTGCTTTCTTTGCTGCCGCCGCACATTGTACTGATGGTTTCAGGGTCCTATCTATCAGCTTTCCCATCATTCCCATCATCACATCCCAAGCCTTCCCTAGCCTTTAAATTTTGCTATAAAAGAGAGAAGGAAATTCTCAAGGGCCTTTTATGCATAAATACACCCTCCCAATCAGTATCAGTCATCCAGTAAAACTACCATGATAACTGATAACATTGAAGTCTGATTTTTGTACAGATTTAGAGAGCATCTCGATGTAAAACCTACACCTCTAGTTCTGTAACACAGAGGCCACAGAATCTGATGTCAGATTAATTGTAACTCATGCTGCCAGCCTGTAGGAAAGCAGGTGGAAGAGGGATCAAATGTGAATAACCCCTAGTTGCCCATTCAGCCTGGGAGGATGGGGAAGGAAGGAGGGAGGGAAAATATTACCTGACTCCTCTTTTTCACATGACATACAGGGCAGTTGCCCTGTTCACCAACTCTCAGACTCGGCCCTGCCAAGCAGCCAACAAGGGGAAAGGAGTTGCAGATTTTGAAAGTCAGGTGAAGTTACCGCAGGGCCACTATGACATCACAAAGCAACGCTCTCTCAATCCACTGAAAACTTTCACTAGGAAAAGAGCCTGTGAACTCTGCACAAATACAATACACTCCCTCTCCTCCCCCAAACAAATCACCTCTGTACTGAGCAAATCTGCTCTGCTCCCAAAAAAGGGAGGATGTGAAGTGAATGATGAATTTGTTTCCCACCATTTGCCAGTGCTGTACAGCAAAGGTGAAGTGTACTCATAAAAATAATATTAACTGCTCCATCGGCTCAGTGAGTACATGAAATCAAAAGCGGAGCTCCCGAACGGGACAAGATATAAGCAAACTCCTCATCAAGGTCATTTTACATAGGCTGATCAGGCTTACAGTCTTATGCAGCACCAGCTACCACCCTATAGTGACAGCATAAGACATGAGTCTAGAACAGTCACCATGATACAGTGACAGCAACAGCATGGTGTATGGTAGGATAGGCTCAGAAGCAGCTGCTGCCATGTTACAACAATGGCAAAAGATTTGAGACAAGCAGCTGTTACATTCCAGGGACCACCTAGTGCAGTGGTGGCAGACCTGTGGCACACATGCCAGAGGGCACTGAGAGCCCTCTCTGTGGGCAAGCGCGCCATCGCCCCATCACAGAGTTCGCCAGAGTTTGTTATCCCCGCCGACTCTCCCACCGCGAGGCTGACTTACCTTTGTTCCGAATAGCAGCGGCTGCAGCACTCTGAGCAGGATACTTTGCGGCTTTCCTCGCTGGGGCCTTACCTCTGCCACATCACTGATGATGTCATCAGTGATGCGGCACAGGGAAGGCCCAGTTGGGGAAAGCCGTTGGGAACTATGGACCCAACACGGTCTGTGCTTCGATAAAACTGTCTTCCTCAGGGGTCCCTAAGGGTCCTGGCACAGAAACTCGTGGATCAGAGGCTAAAAACGACTCTTGGCAAAACTCTGAGGATTTCTCAACCGTGCAGAGTTTCTGATCCACGAGTTTCTGTGCCAGGACCTTTAGGGACCCTGAGGAAGACAGTTTTGTCGAAACACGGACCGTGTTGGGTTCATAGTTCCCAACGGTTTGGGTCCTAGATATTTCTTTTCATGGATTATTGGATTGAACTTTTAATAAAGCCTGCATCTTGATCATGTTCTCCACAGTGTCTTTGGTTTTATAAGATTTTTATTTCCGTGGAGTACATAGGGTCAACCTTTTGGTTGGGCTCGTTTTCAAAACAGATGTCCAAAAAAATGGCATAAACCAGAACTTGGACAATTTACTAGTCAAAATGCCCAAGTAGGCATTTTCGAAACTGACCTTCTAGACATCTTTCTGGTTGTTTTGTCTCCAGTGTGTCTAAATCTTAAGGGTGTGTGTTAGAGGTGTTTTGGGATGAGATAAGGGCAGATTTAGCACTCAGACATTTTACAGAACATCCAGGGTATAATTTGAACATTTTGGGCTAGACCTGTTTTTTTTTTTTTTTAAATGAATAAGGGAACCAGCGGCACTCCTCACCACACGTCTTCCCTGCTGGCACCCCCCACTTGCGGCTCAGGGCAGTCTGGAGGGCCTTCATACATGTGCAGATATCGATATGATGATGCCACGCATGCGCGTGACATCATCGCATCAACATCCGTGCACTTCCAGATGCTTCGATCCATGGCCACTACGTCTAGTGTGCCATGGCTTGACAAAGTTTGCGGACCACTGTTTTATGTCCCTTCATTCCAGAGGTTTCCTTTCAACTGAGACTTGCCTCATGTGCATTTATGCCACATATGTATTCAACATGAGTTACATTGAAGGCTCACAATCTAAAAGGTCATTGCAGAAAACTATTGTGGCAGAAACTCATAGTTCATGAGTATTCTGTGCACATTACCAGCCACATGATGCAGAAAGAGATTCACTACAGCAGTTAACTTGTGCAGTAGGCACGGGCGTGCACGATATTAAAACATAGGGTAATGAAGTAATTAAGTATTCCTCTGTAATGCACAAAAGTAAACTGGGAATTTCAATGTGTGCACTGTGTGAGAAAATTATTGACAGATCCTGGGCAATGTAGAAGGATTGATTGACAGTATTTAATGCCATTTTTTTTTTTTTTAATTTTTTTTCTTTTTTCTGCAACCAGGTTAGCCTGCAACTTTAAAAGAGACCGAGCAGGGGGTAATAGCATTGTGTATGTGTCCCAACAAATATGGGTCCAACACAATAAATAGTATAACTCAAAACCCTAAATGAAGGCCAACTATAGAAAGAAAGGAACAGCTTGCTCACTCTCAGAGACGAAGACTATTTATCTCAAGTGCCCAAAGTCTACAACCAGAGCATATCGTAGTTGTGATACTTATAGCTGGGCTATCATTGATGTTTGTCTTATTTTCTCTGTGAGCTGTAGTTTAAATTATCTTATTTTATTTAACTGTGAACTATTATTTAAAATATGACTCAATCACACAAAGGTGCTGCTACTGTTTGCTGTATAATACTTAGCTCGGGTTGAATATTGTGCCTGGCTTTAATCCGGTACTGGGGTTCAAGAAAGGATTGGATAATTTCCTGCTGGAAAAGGGGATAGAGGGGTATAGATAGAGGATTACAGTTCAGGTCCTGGACCTGTTGGGCCACCGCGTTTGCGGACTGCTGGGCATGATGGACCTCTGGTCTGACCCAGCGGAGGCACTGCTTATGTTCTTAAATACCTATGTGGCTTAACTGCAGAAGGCGTGTCAAAGGAAGCTCTGGAATAAGGGGGCAGAGCATGAATGTGAAAGGAGACAGACTCAGGAATAACCTGAGGAAATTCTTCTTCATGGTAAGGTAGTGAACACATGCGGTGGCCTCCTGGTAAAGGGGGTGGAGACAAAGATTGTGTCTGAATTCTGAATGCCTGACTCAGGTACATAGGATTTCTATAGGAGAGGAAGGAAAGCAGATGATATGGATGGGCAACTGGATAGGTCATATAGTTTTTATTTGTCTTAAAAAAAAAAAAAGAAAAAGTTTATTTGCAATTGCAACAGAGATTGTACAACCAGCTCACAAATACAATTGAAACAGCGTAAGAAAAAGCATGTCTTTATATGCCTTAATTTATCTATGTTTCTTTATGAACAGGAATGTAAGAAGAGTAGGGAATGTGTGAATGGTCTGCTGCAGTCTGAGGAAAAGAACTGCAAGACATTCAGTGGCTTGATTGTGCCTTTGACAAAGAAACAAGCAAAGAAGGTGACTACCGTATTTTCACGCATATAACGCGCGCGTTATACGCGTTTTTACCTACCGCGCATACCCCTCGTGCGTTATATGCGTGAGCGCGGTATACCAAAGTTTTAAAACATAGTTCCCACCCCGCCCGACGCCCGATTCACCCCCCAGCAGGACCGCTCGCACCCCCACCCCGAACGACCGCTCGCACGCGCTCCCACCCGCACCCGCATCCACGATCGGAGCAAGAGGGAGCCCAAGCCCTCTTGCCCGGCCGACTCCCCGACGTCCGATACATCCCCCCCCCCCGGCAGGACCACTCGCACCCCCACCCCGAACGACCGCTCGCACGCGCTCCCACCCACACCCGCATCCACGATCGGAGCAAGAGGGAGCCCAAGCCCTCTTGCCCGGCCGACTCCCCGACGTCCGATACATCCCCCCCCCCCCGGCAGGACCACTCGCACCCCCACCCCGAACGACCGCCGACTTCCCGAAAATATCGGGCCAGAAGGGAGCCCAAACCCTCCTGGCCACGGCGACCCCCTAACCCCACCCCGCACTACATTACGGGCAGGAGGGATCCCAGGCCCTCCTGCCCTCGACGCAAACCCCCCTCCCCCCCAAGAACCTCCGACCGCCCCCCAGCCGACCCGCGATCCCCCTGGCGACCCCCACGACCCCCCCACCCCCCTTCCCCGTACCTTTGGTAGTTGGGCCAGAAGGGAGCCCAAACCCTCCTGGCCATGGCGACCCCCTAACCCCACCCCGCACTACATTACGGGCAGGAGGGATCCCAGGCCCTCCTGCCCTCGACGCAAACCCCCCTCCCCCCCAACGACCGCCCCCCCCCCAAGAACCTCCGCCCGTCCCCCAGCCGACCCGCGACCCCCCTGGCCGACCCCCACGACCCCCCCACCCCCCTTCCCCGTACCTTTGGAAGTTGGCCGGACAGACGGGAGCCAAACCCGCCTGTCCGGCAGGCAGCCAACGAAGGAATGAGGCCGGATTGGCCCATCCGTCCTAAAGCTCCGCCTACTGGTGGGGCCTAAGGCGCGTGGGCCAATCAGAATAGGCCCTGGAGCCTTAGGTCCCACCTGGGGGCGCGGCCTGAGGCACATGGGCCCAACCCGACCATGTGCCTCAGGCCGCGCCCCCAGGTGGGACCTAAGGCTCCAGGGCCTATTCTGATTGGCCCACGCGCCTTAGGCCCCACCAGTAGGCGGAGCTTTAGGATGGATGGGCCAATCCGGCCTCATTCCTTCGTTGGCTGCCTGCCGGACAGGCGGGTTTGGCTCCCGTCTGTCCGGCCAACTACTAAAGGTACGGGGAAGGGGGGTGGGGGGGTCGTGGGGGTCGCCAGGGGGATCGCGGGTCGGCTGGGGGGCGGTCGGAGGTTCTTGGGGGGGAGGGGGGTTTGCGTCGAGGGCAGGAGGGCCTGGGATCCCTCCTGCCCGTAATGTAGTGCGGGGTGGGGTTAGGGGGTCGCCGTGGCCAGGAGGGTTTGGGCTCCCTTCTGGCCCAACTACCAAAGGTACGGGGAAGGGGGGTGGGGGGGTCGTGGGGGTCGCCAGGGGGATCGCGGGTCGGCTGGGGGGCGGTCGGAGGTTCTTGGGGGGGAGGGGGGTTTGCGTCGAGGGCAGGAGGGCCTGGGATCCCTCCTGCCCGTAATGTAGTGCGGGGTGGGGTTAGGGGGTCGCCGTGGCCAGGAGGATTTGGGCTCCCTCCTGGCCCGATATTGTTGGGGAGTCGGCGGTCCTTCGGGGGGGGGGAGGGATGTATCGGACATCGGGGGGGGGCATCAGGCTTTCAGGATGGGGACAGACCTTCAAGGGGGGACAGTGCACGGAAGTCAGGGGGGGTGAACGGAGAGTCGGGACAGCGCACGGAAAGTCAGGGCGGGCGAAAGGAGCGTCGGGCAGCATGCGCGGTATACCCGTGAGCGCGGTATATCAAAGTTTTTGTGCAAATCATCGTGATTTCTGCGCGCTATATTCGTGTGCGCGTTTTATACGGGTGCGTGTTATTTGCGTGAAAATACGGTAGTTGGTTTTCGATCACCTTTATTAGATACATAAGAACATAAGCAATGCCTCCGCTGGGTCAGACCTGAGGTCCATCGTGCCCAGCAGTCCGCTCACGCGGCGGCCCAACAGGTCCAGGACCTGTTCAGTAATCCTCTATCTATACCCCTCTATCCCTTTTTCCAGCAGGAAATTGTCCAATCCTTTCTTGAACCCCAGTAACGTACTCTGCCCTATTACGCCCTCTGGAAGTGCATTCCAGGTGTCCACCACACATTGGGTAAAGAAAAACTTCCTAGCATTTGTTTTGAATTTGTCCCCTTTCAACTTTTTCGAATGCCTTCTTGTTCTCTTATTAGATAATATGACACTGACTCGACACGATCGTGTTTCGGCCTAAAAAGGCCTGCCTCAGGAGTCTGATTTTGTGAACTGAGGAGAAAAAGATATTTAGGGATTCACAAATGAGTGACACTTCTCTTTTAGTCTTTAAAAAAACTTATTTGTTCGCCCGTCGGCAAAAGAAAGACGGTATGATTGCTTGAGGTAAAGTAAGGTTCAAGTGTCCACCTTGTAACCCACATGCAGTGGATGAAGGCAATATTACGATTCCCTATGAAATCGGTTTCAAAGGGGATCGTAGTACTGCCTTCAGCCACTTCTTTGTTTGTTTCTTTGCCTTCTATGATTCGGGAAGGAGGGATCTCTTGTTTTCTCTGAGCTGATTATCATAGCTGCTTTACTCTTGGGAAGAAATACTGGTAGGTTCATTGCTTCTTCCATTGATCCCAAATTTACCCTGAGTTTGGAAGTGCAGAGACCCCAAACAGCTCATTGTACTGTGTTGACAAGTTGTAATTGTTCCATGTTCGACCAATAGAGATATTAAAACAAACAAACAAAAAATAATAGCGCCTAGCACTTAAGCATTTAAATACCATTTGTGGCATAAATCATGTTCATAAGTGCTGCTGTTCTATAACTTGTACACCCAATTGGCTACTATCTTTAGGCCCAGTTTATAAAATTGCCTTTTTGGTTTTGATTCAGCTGTCTGTAGAGAAGTTTAATTTGTTGGAGCAAATTATCTATTTTAAGGCAGAGAGAATTGAGAAAGAGGAAGGAGAAGCTAAACGATTCTCCAAATTAAACAAATTGTGCTTATGAAAAACAATATCTTGCTTCATCACAAAATTGAAAAAAAAAAATAAAATTCCCATGTAAATGTCTTGTCAGCTTTCAAGGGAACAAGATAATAGAACTGGATAGTTTTGTGAGGGGTAGTTCTTAGGATTCATATTCTTTCCATGGTTGCTGCTGCCTAGAGGCAAGTGTTATTAAAGTCCAATAAAGAGATGTCACGACTGATTTGAACAAAAAAAAAAAAGAAGAAAATTTGGATAATGTTTTAAGACATAAGACATTCCATTTTATAAACTTTCCAAAAGTGCTCTCAGTAGCAAATTTAATAACATTTAACCAATATTTATCTGAAGTACATGAGAGGGCATTTTCTATATCATGTCAACGTCCAAGTCTGGATGTTTTGTGAACTATGTTCAAAAATTGAGTAGAGAAAATGATAATTTTCAAAACCGCAAAAGTTCTATCCAGAGTTGTGGAGTTGGAGTCGAGGAGTTGGAGATATTTTGGGTACCTGGAGTCAGAGTCGGAGTCGTGGGTACCAGAAACTGAGGAGTTGGAGTAGAAGGATTTATCTACCGACTCCACAGCCCTGGGCTATCTTATTTTTTTCAAAAATGATCTTTCTAGATGTGTTCATTCTTAGTGTGTTTATCTTTTTCAACCATTTTTTGAAAAAAAAAAAAAACCCACGTAAAACAAGCCATTGGGATATAGAAGGGGCCAAGCATTTTTAGTAGACATCCCAGCAGAGCAGTGGGGCACCTTAGGGGGAACTGCAGTGAACGTCACATCAAAGGTCCCAGGTAGTCATCTCAATATAAACCCCTTATGGTGTATGGTGAGCCCTCCAAAACCTACTGGATACTACAATACACCACCCCGATAGCCCTTATGCCTGCAGGTGTCACCTATATAATGGTATAGTAGGTTTTGGGTAGGTTATGGTGGTCTCACATGCTCTACCACATATGTACTAGTTGGATATGGGCCTGGGTCCCCTGCTCTGGAGTCCACTGCACTGCCCACCAGGCTACTCCAGAGACCTGCTTGCTGCTCTCATAGGACTGGTCATAACACAGTTGTCATATAGGCAGGTATGCACTGTTTTATTCACATCTTTGGGGGATGGGAGGGGGTCAGAGGTCCCTGGGGATCCCCAATGCTCATCTAGTCAGTTTGACCACTTTTTAAAAAACAGGGCTAGCTAGCCCCAAACATCCAAATTGTGCCCTGGCCTTTTTCTAAAATGTTTGATTATGGCAGAAAAACGTCCCAAGTCATAAGCCCACCTTATCCCTACCCAAAGGTGTCAGAATGGGAGAGGGGGACCACAGGGGTCACAGCCTCCCCAAAAATTGATGGTGGTTCTGCTCCCCACCTTCCTCCTCTTTTCCACCCAAGCTGAATGTCAAAAAATATCATAAAGCCACTAAAAAGACATTCATATAATATATCCCTTTCCAGAGAGTGTTATGTCCCTGCAATTTATTATATATAGGACAGACCTCAAGACCATTTAAAATTAGAATGATTGAGCACCGTTCATGTTTGCCATGTAATAGGATAGAGGCACCTATGGTGCAACATTGTTTAGATTTACATCATTCATTTGAAGACATGTGCTGCTGGATTATTGGAAAAACTTTTTCCATCAGAAAAAGGAGGGGATTTTAAATCACTATTACGGAAGCGAGAACAGAAATGGATTTTTAAATTACAAACTTGCATTCCGACAAGATTAAATGCCCGAGTTGAGTGGAGAGCCTTTTTTTAAGTTCTCCCCGTAATGATTGGTTGTTTCCTCTACCTGTACTATGATTGGCTTAACAGGACGTCAGCGCGTCTCTTTAAAAGCTGAGCCAGACGCCGGGTCACCATTTTCTTAGAGAAGATCTTTGAAGCAGTGGCTCATTTCTTTAACTGTAAGTTTATATCGGAATGTTTTTTTTGCAATAAGTACTATGTATATTAACTTGGATTTTCTTCATTTTTTAGAAATTCCCCTGACGCAACATGGTTGCGAAACAGGGCCTGTCGGGAATTTCTTGATAATTTCCAGTGCTATACCAATTAACTGAAACAGCACCGAGTGATTTTGTTCACTGCGCTGAAGTGATCTTGCCCACACCAGAGGACAAAAAGACATCTTTAAAGATAAGTGCGGGGTCTTGATATAAAAAATTGTTAGAAATATGTTTTTTGTAAGAATAATTTAGAACGGAGTTTTTCTTAGACCAAGGATGTGATTCCTATGACAATTTTATAATTTCTCTTGGAAAACAGGTCTTTTCTCCGTATACCTGCCTAATTGAAGTCTCTAGAAAGGGATACATTATATAAATGTCAGTTTAGTGGCTTTATGTTATTCTTTCCTTCATCCTCCTTCCCCCCCCAGCGGGACCTTGTGGCACGACATCTCTCTTCACCTCCAGACTCCCCCACACCTCCTCCCCAGTTGCTGTTATTTTGGGTAGCCACAGCGTTAACAAGTTCAGCCTTCTGTCTTCGGCCTGCCCCCAGAACCCTTCATTTCTATGAGCTTCGAAGCTGTTACCACCATGGCCGGCGCTAAAAAACACACTACGGTTTTGTTAAGGGGGGGGGGGGGTAGTTTGTAGTCCTGTGTTTACATAGGGGTTATCTATGTTCTGCATATGTGACCAGTGCCAAGTGTTCTGGTAGGAATGAATGTTGAGAAGCATACAGTATAGTTTAATTTTGTGGTTAAACATTAAGTATTGTTAATAAGATTATATTGTGTGTGTATTTAGGGGGTGGGGTCTGGGGTGGAGCTTGGGTGGGTTCTGGGGTGGAGTTTGGGGCAGAGCTTTTGGGTCCCCCAAACAAAAAAGTGTTCCGCTGTCTATGGCCCCCACCCAAAATATGCCTCTAACACACCCCCTTGAGCTTTAGACAAACTGCAGATGAACAGCTTAGAAATCCATCTAGAAAATGGGTTTCAAAAATAGTGATTTAAATGCTTTGGTAAGAAAAACATCCAACTGACACATTATGACACTTTTTGGACATTTTTTTTCTTTTGATAATGAGTCCCTTAATGTATTAGAGAAGACTTTTCCTCCCACCTTCTTTTTTTTTTTTTTTTTACTTTCCACCATTTATTAAAAATGAACCGATCAACCCTTCTTCAGATGTTTCTTTGGATGTTTTGAACTTGACTCAAACTTTGGAAGATGTCACTGCAGGGGTTACTTCAGCTACTCTGATTGTGAATTTTGTATTAGTCCCTGATCGAGATCATATCCTAAAACATTTTTTCATAACTGTGAAGTTTGCTTTTTCAACTGCAGGGTTCATATTTATCCAGACATTGCCAGGGGCATACAAAAAAAAAAAAAAAGATCAGTAATTTTTTATTTTAAGGCCACGTGTGCTGCAACTTGGAGGCCTTTTCTGGTTAAATTATCCTTGCCAATGTGCAATTAAACTGAATTCTGTTAAGTATATGTTTTATGATCCAGATCATTTGATAACAGTTTTGCATTCTAGACCCGTAGGGTTAACTTCTGCTCCGTAGTATGATTGTAATAGATGCTTTCTGGTCTTTGTTCTCTGTGTTGGGATATATGCTGTAAATTATTTCCTGGAATTGTGCCTTTTCTATTTTTTGTGGACTGTGATAAATGGAATGTAAATTGCTTTATGGTCCTTTTGTTAATTTCTTTTCATTGGAATCTATCTTGTCTCTGTATCAAGATTTTTCTTGGAAATGTGTTATTATTTGCAGTGGCATACCTAGCATATGTGACACCCGGGGCCCATCATTTTTTGACACCCCCCCCATCTGTATGAAAAACATGATTTTTAGTAACAGTCCACGTCACACAAGAGTGTACCTAAGAAAAGGAAGCATCTTACATACTGCAGTGAGCAGTACAACATCAATACACCCATTGTAAAAGTAAACAAGCCAGACTAGTACAGATCAATCCTACACAGTCAATCCTAACAGAAAAGCGTCTTTTTGAACACACAGAAAACACCTTCGCCTAGTATGTAATAACAAACTAACCCCTCCCCCTTTTAACAAACTGTAGTGTGGTTTTTAGCCATGGTGGTAACAGCTCAGATGCCAATGCTAAAAAGCGCTCTACAGTTTTATAAATGGGGAGATAGAATAAAAATATGTAGACAAAGGTTAAACTGAAGCACCAAGAAGCTGGATTCTGCATACAAAGCAACACCACAGAAACAGTGATGCATCTCCCCTAAAGCAAAAAAAATAAATAAATAGAATTTTTTTCTACCTTGTCTTCTCTGGTTTCTGCTTTCTTCATCTTCTTGTCATTCTCTTCCTTTCATCCACTGTCTACCCTCTCTCTGCCCCTTCTATATGGCATCTTCTCTCCTTCTCTTCCCCTTCCAGAAACTTTATGCCTCTCCTTTCCATCTTTCCCTTCACCCCCATTGGTCTGGCATCCATCTTCTTCCTTTCCCTCCTCCAATGATCTGGCATCTCTCTCCTCTCTTTCCCTCTCCCACACCACCATGGTCTGGCATTTCACTCTCTCCTCTTCCTTCCTCCCACTTCCATAAGCATCTGCCCCCTTTCTTTCCCCCCAACCCAATTCCATCCAGTATCCTGCTCCCTTATGTCTCTCTCTCCTTTCCCTGCACACCAATTCCATCAGCATCTGCCCCCTTTTTCTCCCTCCATCATGCTTACATACCACTCTGACCCCCTTTCTCACCCTCCACACTTTTCCATACCACCCTGACCCCCTTTTTCATCCTTCACCATGCTTCCATACCACCCTAACCCTATTTATCACCCTCCACACCCTTCCATACCACTCTGACCCCCTTTCTCACCCTCCACACTTTTCCATACCACCCTGACCCCCTTTTTCATCCTTCACCATGCTTCCATACCACCCTAACCCTATTTATCACCCTCCACACCCTTCCATACCACTCTGACCCCCTTTCTCACCCTCCACACCCTTCCATACCACCCTGACCCCCTTTCTTACCATTCACCACGCTTCCACACCACCCTGACCCCCTTTCTCTCCCTTCACCACCCTTCTATACCACCCTGACCCTCTTTTCTCCTTCCACCACCCTTCTATGCTCCTTTCTACATCCAAATCAGCAAGGTCCCACAATGACTACTTCTGCTGCCTCTGCTCTGGAAGAGGTAAGTGACGTCGGAGGGGAGGTGGGCTGGCAGACACAGGGAGTTGCGGCAAGGTCCCGCAATGTCTGCGGCTGCCGGTCCACCACCCTCCAATGTCACTTACATCTTCCGGAGCAGAGGCGGTAGACGGAGTCATCGTAGGACCTTCCTGCACTTCAGTGTGGCTGCCGACTCTGCTCTGGAATAAGTACAGCAGCTGCGCTGAGATGCCGTTTAGAACAGCGCGGGAGGTTCAGGACCCGGCCAGCTGTGCACCCCCTTAGAGTGTGCACCCGGGGCAGATTTTCCCCCCCTTGTCCCCACTTGGTACGCCACTGATTATTTGTACTAATCACACAACAAAAAGAAACAAACATACAAAAGGCAAAGTGTGCGCAGAGATGATAAAATATTCACCTTTGTATGTATTAAAGCTGTGTACCTTTACATCTCCTTCCCAGCTGGTATAAATAGACACAGTTACATTTTAGCTGTAGTTTTAGGGTTACCATATGGCTCCAGAAAAAGGAGGACGGATTGAGTCATCCGGGTTTTACTTCATTGGAAGTAAAACACGGATGTCTCAATCCATCCTCCATTTTCTGGAGCCATATGGTAACCCTAGTTTTGGCTGCTATTTTAGACATCTACTTTCCCCCTTCATCTTAGAGAACCTGGTGGAGGAGGAGCCTAGTGATTAGAGCACCAGACTGACTACCAGGGAAACCTGGTTCAAATCCTCTTGCTGCTCATTTATGATCTTGAGCAAGTCGCTTAGGGCAGTGATTCCCAAGTTGGGCCTGGAGTACCCCTTGCCAGTAGATTTTCAGGATATCCACAAAAAATATGCATGAAAGAGATTTGCATACAATGGAGGCAATATATGCAAATCATTCTCATGCTACAATAGTGGAAAGGATTTTTACTTCAATCTTTGAGCATCGGGGCCTAAGGGCTAGATTCACAAAACTCACCAATCCAATCCGTGAGCAATCTGTGGCTGAGTCTTCCCGGGTGACTGATTCACAAAGCGTCCTCATGCAAATTGCAGCGATTGGAGGCATGCCCCCGAGCAACCCCAGAGCGATCCTGACACATGCGCAGACCATCTTCTTTGCCTATAGATGGTCTGAGCAGGTGCTGGCTCTCTGCACAAGCGAGATCAAAACAAGGGGGAGGGCCTTTATTGGAACAGAACACGCTTCTGAAAAAAATAATAGAGACAGAAACCGGGACTCCTGGCATTCTAAGCACAGCCCTGTGAAGACAAAAAGCAAAATTCCTGATATCTGTACTTAAGCTATATGGAACAGAACACGCTACAGCCTAGAACAGAACACGATTTTAACCCGCGGGTTAAAACCACAGGCTCGAAGGGTGGCAGAGAGCCGGGTTTTTGTACAAGGGAGATGTTTTATTTCAGTCGAAAATTAAGTGAGCGACTGGTCCTCAGCAGTCGCTTCTTTTTTGATCGGCCAGCCCAGTCGGTGTTCCTGAATTTGTTTGTGAATTTGTTTGTTTTGCATGCCCCCTCATTTGCATGTGCGGATTGGATCGGGTGCGGATCGGATCGGGAGGAAGGTTAGTGAATCGGGTTGGGGGTCGCAAAGTGGTTATAAACTGGTCAGGACACAATCGGTAAGCTTAGTAAATCTAGGCCTAAGTTCTTTGAAAATGAGTCTCATAGCAGAACATGCTAAAGTGTCCTTTAGTAATCTCCCTGTTTGCATGTGGCAATCATTCTTTATTATTTATTTTTTGGGAGGGTGCAGGGCATGGGCATGGAAGTTTTATCCAGCTAGTGTACGTTAAGTGCTTCAGTGTTAATATTTTTGTCAGTCCCACACACTAATGGAAAAATTAGCACAGAATTGGCAATTTTTTTTTTTTAAAGCCCTATTTTATAGCCACAAAATGGGCTGAGTGCAGGGAAATTCCTACATTAGGATGCGCTAAATCCATTTTATCCTATTGCTTAGCAAAAGGGCCTCTTAGATTGTGAGTCCTCTATGGACAGGTACCTGAATATAATTTACCTTACACTGAAAAAAGGTGTGAATTAAGGGGTCCTTTTATTAAGAGAGTCCAAAGGAGAGCAACGAAATTGGTAAGAGGGCTGGAACACTGCTCATACGCCGAGAGGCTGGATAGGCTGGGGCTCTTCTCTCTGGAGAAAAGGAGGCTCAGGGGAGATATGATAGAGACCTTCAAGATCATGAGGGGCATAGAGAAGGTGGATAGGGACAGATTCTTCAGACTGAAGGGGACAGCAAATACGAGGGGGCATTCTGAGAAACTGAAGGGAGACAGGTTCAAAACAAATGCAAGGAAGTTTTTTTTCACCCAGAGGGTTGTGGACACTTGGAATGCGCTACCGGAGGAAGTGATCAGGCAGAATACGGTACAAGGATTCAAACAGGGATTGGATGGATTCCTGAGGGATAAAGGGATCGTGGGATACTGAGGGAGGAGCTGGGATATAACACAAGTATAGGAAGTAAATCAGGTAATGAGTATAAACTAACCTGGTCGTGCATGTGCAAGACCGGAGGGCTAGGACTTCGATAGGAAGGCAGGACTTAAATGGGAAACCAAGGTGGCAAGGGAGCCCCTTCTGATGATTCAGACAGGTCTTGACCTGTTTTGGGCCGCCGCGGGAGCGGACTGCTGGGCAGGATGGACCTGTGGTCTGACCCGGCGGAGGCACTGCTTATGTTCTTATGTTCTTATAACCAATTTAATGGACGCCTTAGCATTTAGCACACACTAATCTTTAGTGCTCGCTAAATTGGTTAGCACACCTTAATAAAAAGACCCTTAAATCTAAATAAATAAGATTACCCTTTTAGAGGCCAATAATAAAACACCTAACAAAAAACACACACAAAAAAACCCACTCCTAAATTTAGGTACCTAAGGGTCCCTTTTATCAAGCTGTGGTAGAGCATTTTTAATGAAGGCCAGCGAGATAAATGCTCCAGTGCTCATAGGCATTAAATGAGCATTGAAGCATTTACATCACTGGCCCGCACTAAAAGGCTCTACCGCAGCTTGATAAAATGGGGTCTAAATAGGGAGCCCTCTTACTAAAATCAAGGCAAAAGTGGCCTTAGCGCGCCTTTCCCACGGGTCTTTGTAATGTGCTAAGGCCACATTTGCCATAGCCATAAATAGACCAATTTTCCCATTTTCCTAATTAATGGCCACATGATAATTTTCAATATTAAAAATCTAAGTAAATGTTTTCTTGTATGTTCACAAGAGGGTTGCTCATCAGAGAAGGTATGCAATCAAAAAAGATAGTGGGAAAAAAAGGCCTCAAACCAACACGACAGCACCTTACCATGAAGTAAAATAAGCTATCTTAGCATATCATTTGCATAAACAAATTCTACTTACTTGCCGCAATACATATTTCAAAATGAGGACAAGACCCACCATGTGCACAAACATAAACTTATCTGTGATGCCTGTGATGCCTCAAAAGCTACTTTTCATCGCTGGCTCCAGTCATGTCACTTCTTGAGAACCTCAAGTACAGACCCAAATTTAATCCATTATTGTCCCTACAAGGTGCCTTGTTTTGCCGATAGCTCAGATGTCTTAGGGGAAAATTCATCCAACTTCATGTGCACCAACAGACTCTTTGTGGTGGCTCGGAGCAGTGGAATGCTGGAGAACTGGTGGTTTAAGCTCCGCCCTAAGCACATGTTAGCATTTACCGTACCACAATTTAGTAAAAGAGCCCCTATGGTTTTTGCTAAAATTCCACCTACATTTAGTATACTAAGGGGGATTTATCAAGGGGCGCTAACTGATTTAGCCTGTACTAATGATTAGTACATACTAAATGCCAAGATGAGGGGTGTTCAATAATTTATTTACCTGAGTATGAAATAAAGTAGCAAGCATCTACGATTGTGGAGAGGATGCGGTATACAAACTTAAGGTTTAGTTTAGTTTAATTCTGTACATATTGTGACATGACTCAAAGCTACTCATGCACAGTTGAAGCTCCATGTGAGTCTAATATTCTAAGAGACAGGACGTCAGGCAAGTCCTTGTGCGAATCAAATAGGAAATTGCTAGATTTGGAGCACCGTTCTGTGACAAAATTTCTCACAAAGGAAGGGAAAAAGCCAAAAGAGATCCATGAACGCACGACTGTAGTTTATAGTGAGTCTGCCCCATCATCCTACAAAGTAAAAGTTTGTAGCAAGCAGTCCATTGATGACCCTCACACTGGATGGCCTGTGACGGTTTGGTGACTAGAGATGAGACTTGGATCTATCACAGAGATCCTGAGCCCAAAATGGAGTCAACGCAGTGGAAGCACAAGTCATTTCCCACCCCAAAAAAAGTTCAAGACGGATAAATCTGCAGGCAAAATCATGGCAACTGTCTTCTGGGATGATGAAGGACTTTTGCTTCTAAAGTCCATGCCACACAAGACAACCATAACCAAAGAAAGTTACGCCAACACAATGATCACTTTGTGGGTGTCAATCAAGGAGAAAGACAAGAAAAACTCACAGCAGGCGTGCTGCTTCTTCACGACTGCGCCAGTGCATATGTCATGACAATCACAGGCTGCCATCCGAGAATGGGGGTTTCAGCAGCTGAATCATCCACCCTACTGTCCAGACCTGGCTCCCTCGGATTATTTCCTGTTCTGAGTTTTGAATAAATCTCTCCATAGACAGTGGTTTTCAAGTGATGAAGATGTCAAGGAAGCTGTGACATCCAGGTTTGAAAGTCAAATAGAAGAAATCTTTTCAAAGGGGTTGAAGTCACTGCACGAAAAGTGGATGAAGTATATGGAGCTATACTGAAAAATAAAACAAACATTTTTTGAAAACTCTTTTCTTTCCTACTAAGGTAGATAAATTATTGAATGTCCCTTGTATTCTTTTGGGCATGCTAATCCGTTTGTGTGCGCTAAATTGGTTAGCATCCCTTAATGAATTTCCCCATAAATCATGTTACATATAAATCCACTATGGGTGGATTTCCTCATAGAGGTGTTTAATAAATCTAAATAAATAGTATGGCACCTGTATGACAATTTCCTGAACCTATGAGTCTCTACTTTTTCTTTTTCTAATACAGAAAAAGGACAGGCTAGCGCTGGATGGGAGGGAGAAGGCAGGAGAAGGGAGAAGCAATGTTGGCTGCTGCTGTTTCCTCCTCTTTCTTCATCTTTCTGTTGCCTGGGGCACTGGTACCAGGGGTCTGGTGTTAATCAGGTAGCAGCTTGGAATCCCAGGCGCCAGACAGGGATCCTTATCTCCCTTGTCAGAAGTAAAGTCAGATCCCGGCAACATTAACAGAGCGAAACACATAATAAACAAAGCTGAAGACAGGGAGAGATAGAGAGGGGGAAGCAGGAGGGAGGGTTTCAGTGCACTAAAAGGCTCAGCAGTATGGACTTTGAAATGACATACAAATGCAAGGAAGTCCACCAACAATTCAAGACACCAGTTTCCTTCTTTGGTACAGACACAACAAACAGAAATGGAATGGGGGGACTTGTAGATTTTCTTTTTGGGCTAGATTCATTAAGCCCACCGATCAAGTTCCGACCACTTAGCGACCCCTTTGGACCCGATTTCCCTCCGACCCGATTCACTACCCTCTGTTCCGATCATCCTCCGATCTGCGCAAGTAAATGAGGGGGAACGGCATTCAAATGTAGGCAGGCAGCGATTCACAAAAAAAAAAAAAAAAGAGGGACACCAACTGGGCTGACCGATCCAAAAATAAGTGACTGCTGAGGACCAGACGCTCAGGTTCTTTCCAACTGCCCTGCGTTCTGCCACCCTGCTCCCTGCCCTGATCTCCTGCTCTCAGCCCCAACTCTCCTGCCTTTCCCTGCAGTGCAAGCCCGCGGATTTAAAGCGGGTTAAAACCAAAGTAAAGTTTCCTGCTCTGCCGGGCACGGAGGGCCAGCGCATGCGCAGACCATCTACAGATGGGCTGCGCATGCTACAGGATCGCTGTAGAGCGCTCCAGGTGGTCATTTGGGGGCGTGATTCCAATCTGTCTCATTTGCATGAGGGCGATTCATGAATCAGCCCCCCAGCCACAGATTGGATCGCTCACGGATTGGATTGGATCCGTGGCCTTAGTGAATCTGTGCCTAAGTGGCTTTGGTATTTCAAAGCTGACATTCAAAGCTGTGGGTACAGGAGGATTAAAGGCTAGATTCACTAACCTGCCCGATCATGCCTGATCCGCGGCAGGCCGACAAATTCGCAAAGAGTCAACATGCAAATGGGGGCGATCGGAGGAATGCCCCCCACCAACCACACGGATCGCTAGTGAGTTATCTTGAAGCATGCACAGCCCATCTTCTTTGTTTGCAGATGGTCTGCGCATGCTTACAGAGCTGCGAGCTACTTTTTTTTCTTTTTCTTTGTGATCCCGTGGTTTTAACTCATTTTAAACACACGGGTTATAGCCATGGGCTCGCACTGCGGGGGAAGGGCAGGAGAGTCGGGGTGGCAAGACAAGATTTGGGGCACAGGGTGGCGAGTCGGGGTGGCAAAACAGGAGAAGTTGGGGCAGCAAGGCAGGAAAAGTTAGCAGAGAGCAGGAAAGGTCGTGAGTGACTGGTCCCCACCAGTCATTTCTTTATTGATTGGCCAGCGCAGTCGATGTTCCTAAAAAACTTTAGTGAATCACATCCTTCCTGTTTTGCCTGCCGTTTCCCCTCATTTCCCCTCATTTGCATGCATGGATCGGAATCGGATCGACCACGAGGTTAGTGAATAGGGTCAGGGTCGCAATGGGGTTGCAAAGTGATCAGTGAATCTAGTGAATCTAGCCCTAAGTGACTTGCCTAGGGTCACAAGGAACAGCACCAGGATTTGATCGCATAACCTCTGGGTGCAGAGACAATAGCTCAACCAGTGATCCATAGCCCTTCCTCCAAAGAGTTGACTTAGCGTAGGCAGGCCTAACCTTAGGGATGTAGGGTTCACCAACATGTAGCCAGAGCAAGCTCCCCCACCCTCAGATTGAAGATGAGGGGACAGTGTCCATCTTGTTTCTTGAACAGCTGGAGAGAGGGAGGGTTTTATACCTCCTAGCCAAAAAATGATCTTTTCATCACACAGGCCATGGCCCCAAGACATTCTAACCTATTAGCGTTCCCAACAAGATGATATCAGATATGAAAGAGGTTACTCAATTTTTCTCACCCCTTCCCCCAAGACAAGAGCTTTGAAACCTGTGTTCAGCAGCACAATCACCAAGGTTTCAACTGTAGCTGCTGTCTATTCATATGTACAGTATTTTATTTCTAACCTAATCAGAGTACTTCTAGGCTAACTGAAACCCAAAACTGGTAAATAGATTATAGAGTGAAAATTTTATGACAAATATTTCTGAAACAGATTAGTTTTTAAATTCTTATGGAAGAGCATATAAACAGACAAGTACGTAATTTGATCAAAGCCGATAAAGAATTCTATATTTTAGTAGACTGATAGGAAAAAAGACTGTTAAACTGTTTTTCATGTAACATACTCTTTTAAATGATGGGAGGTTTAGAACTCGGCAATTTCTTAATCTAATAATTCCCTTAGCATAAGATAAGGAAATCAGACGACATGTATGCCCAGAGACTGTCCCATTAGAGCTTTGAAAACAAGACAAGCTCATACAAAGTCCATTCTTGCCCTAACCAATAGCTAGTGAATTTCTTTCAACAATCGCAAAGCATTCATAATTTTTCATAATTCATAATTCTTCACAGAATACAGAAAATCTGAACGAATGTTTTTGTCTATTTTTAAGATGATTAAATTTTGAATACATATGAAAGTTGTGCAACTGGACATGGTTGAAGTCTTGCCAAGTGAAATAATTGCAAACTTGTGTTAGTTCACCCCTTTACATGTTCAGCATATGTGCATATATTCTTTTATATAGACATCTGTACATGGTTATAATACAATTCAATTTATCACTGACATGAATTTTCCTTATAGAAAACTAGACAAGCAATGTAATCAGCTGGTGACCATAGGCATAGGGTTACCATATGGCTCCAGAAAAATGAGTCTCTCACTGCAGATGGGAGCATAAAAATATATATCCAATTCTCTACTAACAGGTTAATTCTTCTACAAAAAAAGAGAATTTACTAATTTAAATTATAATAAAAAATCTATATCATAGATCTTATAAATAATAGTGCTCAGTAAAAGCCAATGTGAACTATATAATACATGAGCGCAGGGTTCTTTTAGTTCCTCAAGCTTAAGTCTTCATTGCACTCCTCCCTCCCTACCAATAAATAAAGCAGGTTAAAACCAGCAATAAATAAGAGTAGAGGAGTACTTATCTCCGATAGAATAGTTGTATCCTCCTGGGCTCAGCTGCAAATCCAATAGTGCACAGTGCTCCCCATCAAACCAAAATCAAAAATCACAATAAATGTTCAAGTTCATTCATTTCTAACTTCTCTTTTTTTGTAGAAGCATTATCCAGAAAAAGGAGGACAGATTGAGCCATCCAGGTTTTACTTCCATTGCTTTCAGTGGAAGAAAAACCTGGATGTCTGAATCCGTCCTCCTTTTTCTGGAGCCATATGGTAATCCTAAATTACCCAAAAGCAAAGCAACTCTTAAAATGCTCAATTATCAACTAACGGCAGGGCAGCTTTAAAAAATGTTTTAAGACATCACAGCGTGCTCCAGCCTCCCTGACAGTGCAACTAAATTAATCACAAGTAACCTACTGGGGGGAGGGGACCATGAAAATAAGATTCTTTAGTGATGGGGTTATTAAAGTCTCAAGAAATGTGAGAACAAAAGGTCGATGGGTACTCTGCATACATCTGAATGAAACTGGATAAGCAGTTCCAAAATTATTGGGCAGGGAGAGGCAACATAGACATAATGGGCTCTGATATTCTGAAATACTTAGGGCCTGATATTCAAAGCAATTACCATATGCTCCTAAAGTTGAGAGTTATACTCATATATTGCCTATTTGAAAATTTACTAGGGCTGTGTGCATTAATTTTTACTCAAATGGGATGGTTCCTAGCCAGATGAATTGCCTGTTTGAGGCTAACCACTAATTTTCAACAGTATTTGACCAGTTAGAGTTGCTGAAAATAACTGGTTGGCATCAAACTGAAAACTGACTATTTTAAAGTGGTTCCTGGGGTGAAGTTGGCACATGGCTGGTTAAGTGCTGATATTCAGCATTAATGGAATCGTATAGAAGTCAATTCTGTCTTTGGCTCAGATGCTCAAAACCTAAAACCAGCGAGAGAAGTGATTAGCGCTGGAACTGTACAAAGCTCTCCAGCATGTGTGCAAATTGTATTTAAATGCATTCAGATCAGATGATTATGCCTTCATTCTGATGTTCAGAAGACAGCATAGAAACTAATGCTGGTTGTAATGCTAAAGGGAGCAAGAGAAGGGAATGTGGCCTTGTATACCACCTTTTTGGTGGCTTTGGCCTTCAAAGCAGCGGACACTTGAGAATTAAATGATTTGCCCAGGGTCACAAGGAGCAGCACTGGGATTTGATTTCACAACCTCTGGGTGAAAGGAAAGCAGCTCTACCAATGAGCCATACCTTTCACCTAGCACGCCACCTGGTTATGGATGGTGTTCAGGTGTTCAGGAGAGGATTTTTCTTCCATTTTTCACTTTAAATTGCCAGTTTTGTGCTTCTTTTGATGGGAGAAAGAAGCCCGTGCCCAGCAGTCTGCTCACATGGCGTCTCCCAGGTCAAAGACCAGTGCTCTAAATGAATCCAGCCTTACCTGCGTACGTTCCAGTTTAGCAGGAACTTGTCCATCTTTGTCTTGAATCCCTGGAGGTGTTTTCCCCTATAACAGACTCTGGAAGAGTGTTCCAGTTTTCTACCACTCTCTGGGTGAAGAAGAACTTCCTTACATTTGTACAGAATCTATCCCCTTTCAACTTTAGAGAGTGTCCTCTCATTCTCCCTACCTTGGAAAGGGTGAACAGTCTGTCTTTATCTACTAAGTCTATTCCCTTCAGTATTTGAATGTTTCAATCATGTCCCCTCTCAGTCTCCTCTTTTCAAGGGAGAAGAGACCCAGTTTCTCCAGTCTCTCAATGTATTGCAACTCCTCCAGCCCCTTAACCATTTTAGTTGCTCTTCTCTGGACCCTTTCGAGTAGTACCGTGTCCTTCTTCATGTACGGTGACCAGTGCTGAATGCAGTACTCCAGGTGAGGGCACACCATGGCCTGGTTCAGTGGCATGATAACCTTCTCTGATCTGTTCGTGATCCCCTTCTTTATCATTCCTAGCATTCTGTTCACCCTTTTCGCCGCCGCTGCACATTGCGTGGACGGCTTCATCGACTTGTCGATCAGAACTCTCAAGTCTCTTTCCTGGGAGGTCTCTCCAAGTACCGCCCTGGACATCCTGTATTCGTGCATGAGATTTTTGTTACTGACATGCATCACTTATCCACGTTGAACCTCATTTGCCATGTCGATGCCCATTTCTCGAGCTTGATTATGTCACGTTGTAGATCTTCGCAATCCCCCTGTGTCTTCACTATTCTGAATAACTTTGTATCGTACGCAAATTTAATCACCTCACTCGTTGTACCAATGTCCAGATCATTCATAAAGATGTTGAAGAGCACGGGTCCAAGCACTGAGCCCTGCGGCATCCCACAGGTGATGCTCTTCCAGTCTGAGTATTGTCCATTTACCCCCCACTCTTTCCTATGCTCCAGCCAGTTTTTAATCCATGTGAGTATTTCACCCTCGCTTCCATGGCTCACAATTTTCTGAAGTAGTCGTTCATGTGGAACCTTGTTGAATGCCTTCTGAAAATCCAGGTATACAATGTCGACCGGGTCGTCCTTATCTATCTGCCTGTTTACTCCCATGAAGAAGTGCAGGAAGTTAGTCAAACAAGATCTGCTTTTGCTGAAACCGTGCTGGCTGGTCCTCATCAGACTGTGTCCGTCAAGGTGATCAATGATGCAGTCCTTTATCAGCGCCTCTACCATCTTTCCCGGTAGCGAGGTCAGACTCATCGGTCTGTAGTTTCCTGGTTCTCCCCTTGAACCTTTTTTGAAGATCGGCGTATCATTCCCCGCCTTCCAGTCTTCCGGAATCTTTTCCAATTTGATTGACAGATTGGCTATTAGTTGAAGCAGTTCAGCTATAGTCCCTTTCAGTTCCTTGATGACCTTCGGATGGATGCCATCCAGTCCCGGGGATTTATTGCTCTTATGCCTATCAATCTGCCTGCATACTTCTTCTAGACTGACCATCAACCCTGTCAGTTTCCCATCTTCATTTCCAGCATATATCCTGATGGGTTCCGGTATGCTGTGTATATTCTCTTCAGTAAATACGCAAAAAATGTGTTCAGTTCGTCGACGATTGCTTTGTCCTCCTTTAGCACTCCCTTTATTCCATGGTCATCCAATAGTCCCACCGCTTCCATCATTTGCTAATCCGAGCAAAGCTGCAGGTGAAGGTGGATATTAGCACCTGTTCTCCTGCATATTGGTGAGAGTCTCTTAGGGTAATCAAACTGAAAAAAAAAATTAGGGGGAGGGACTTATATTTCATGGCACAGAGAAAGGGAGCCGATGTGCTCTTGCACTTTCTGTTTTGCCTGGTGCATATGCACAGGAATTTTGCAGTAAGCACAGTTCTTGTGTGATTACATCACTCACATTCCTCCCCCTTGCATTCGCTTTTCTAGTGCGCTTAAAATGTGCATCTCATAAACCTTGAGCAATGGGAAGCTAGTTTTCAGTGTTGTTCTTGCACTATGGGATGTGTGCTCTTGTCTCTAGTGCTGGAGTTTTGAGCGTCGGACCCCTAATGCGGTGCCTCATAGCTACTTAAATGCTCAATATTGCATTAGGTGGCTCCGCAAACCTGGAAATTCAATGCCAGTGCCTGGACATAGCCCGACATCAAATTTCTGGGTTTCATGCTGACAGTGGTCAGCAAAATGCTGATCATTGCAAGCTAAATATCGGGTCCAAAATTTTGCTAAACCCTCAAATTTAGGAGCATAAAATATGGGTGATAACCTGGGTACATCTATCCTCGTGTTGTATAAAAGCAGTGGCAAATTTTCTTTGTAAGCACTTTTTATTTGCATATGCAGTCACAGTTTTCTGTGCATAAAGCAGAAGAAATACATGTAGAAAGAGCTTTATAAGGAGTAGTATACAACTGGAGTAGTATACAACTGATTCCAAGAATTCCTAAAAACAAGAACCTACAGAGTCAAGTCAAACGACCACAAATTGGACCCCTGGTCTAACCCCTGTGGAGTCCCACAAGGATCACCGCTGTCGCCTATGCTCTTCAATCTCTTCTTATCACCCCTTGGCATCACCCTAGATAGCCTAAACGTAACATCTTTCAGCTACGCTGATGATATAACCATACTACTCCCCTTCGATATCCAAGACCCCACCTCGTTAGGCAACCTAAAAACAACACTGGAAGCAGTGGAAGAATGGATGCTAGACCACAAACTGAAATTAAATTCGGACAAAACAAAATTCCTACTACTTGAAAAGGACAAAACCCCATCCATAACAGAACTAGAAATAAACGCCACCAAATACCCCATACAGCCCTCTCTCAAAATCCTTGGAGTGTCGATAGATAGATGCTGCACAATGCAGATCCAAATCAACAAAACCACTTAAAAAGCATTTTTCACCATGAGCAACCTACGAAAAATAAGAAAATTTTTCGAAAAAGATCATTACAGGATCATAGTCCAATCCCTTGTCCTAGGACTAGTGGACTTTTGCAATATCCTATACCTTCCTTGCCCCACAACCTTGATAAACCAACTACAGACCATTCAAAACACAGCCCTCAGGCTGATCTATTTATTCAGAAAATTTGACCATATCACCAATGCCTACCTAGACTCACACTGGCTACCGATACGAGCTCGAATCCAATTCAAATTCTATTGTCTCTTATTCAAAGCAACAAATGGAACTACACCCACCTATCTCAACAACCGTCTAAATCATAACAGCATATCCAGACCAAGAAGAACCCAGACCCTATTCTCCTACCCACCACTCAAGGGAACTCAGCGTAAAAAAATGTACGACGACCTCCTAGCGACGCAGACAGCGAAGCTGGACCCCTCCATCTTCAACCTGCTGACAACTACAAATGACTTTAAATTATTCCGAAAAGAAATCAAAACTCTGCTTTTCAAAAATACTATACAACCTTCTTATCCCCCCCTCGCTTCCTCCCCCCTCCACGCAAACAACCAGCTAACCTCCTCCCTCCTACTATTATCCGCCCTATGACCCTATCAAGAAACCAACCCTAAACCTCTTCTTCCCTTCTAGTGATCCTAACTCTCCCCTCTGCCTTACTATTCAACTCCCCTAATCTGTAATTCCCTTGCATCCACTGTATAAGCGTCCCCTGCATCTACTGTGTAAGCGTCCCCTAAATGACAACTTCCTGGAAATGTCCAGCAATCTTATGCTGTAAATTGTAACTTCCTGGAAATGTCCAGCAATCTTATACTGTAAATTGTAACTTCCTGGAAATGTCCAGCTATCTTATACTGTAATCCGCTTAGAACTGCAAGGTACAGGTGGAATAGAAGTCACTTAATGTAATGTAATGTAATGTAACTCCTGATTGTCCAAGGTAGAGCAAGACTGAGAAGCACATCCCAGTGGTAAAGGTCTTCCACACGCTGGACACTATCGGGGGAATTCTATATACGGTGCCATATGTTAAGTGCTAGTTCTGTACTGAATTATGAGTGTAGAAAAGCTTTCTAATGGATGTAAGGCACCAAAATGGGGAAGAAATGGCAGATCCAGATGAAGAACTTATACACCATAGTGCTTACGGCCTGGATTCTCTAAATGGTACCATTGCTAGCAGCCGCCGATTGCGTGTCAGTCATGCGACAGCGATTTGAAAAGCAAATCGCATCAGGAGTGGCATCCGTGCATGCAAGGATGCCCTCCTGACTGAGACAAGCAGGCTGAGGGGGGCGGGGATCAGGGTGGGGATGGGGGCAGGGCTAGGCGTGGTATGGGCGTAGTGGGGTGGGGATGGGTAGAACTGGGTGGGCCTGGGGGCAGGTCTAGGGATTCGGATTTTACATACGTTTAGAGAAATGCGCCTCCAGCAAAGGTAGGTGCCAGAAATGTAGGCCAGAGTTTTCAAGGCCTACATCACTGATGCCTACCTTTGACATGAATCGCATCTCCAGAGATGCCAACTGATGTCTAATGCCACTTCCAGCATTAGCTAGGTATTGGTAGGTACCTCTGGAGGAACAATTTCGACACTGGTTTTTTAGGCGTTAGTTGGCACCTTGAAATTTTTTTTAAGTAGTATTTTAAATGGCATTTTTTTTCACTTAACTTTGGCACCTACTGGTGCGTAAGTTAAGGCTGCATTTAGAGAATGAGGGTCTAAGTGTTTCCACATGGATTTGCAAAGGGGGCTTAGCCATGGTAGGGAATAGGCGTGTCAGGAGAATTCCTTAAAATGCGCGCAGTTATATAGAATAGTCTTGATCCATGCATATCTTGTGAGCTGGGATTTATATCTGGTTTCAGTTAGTGTAACCCCCTCTAGCCCAACGTTGAGCATGGATCTCGGCGCTACACACTGTTCTATAATGGCTGCCGTTCCCAAAACCATTCAGCACTGATTTTTTATTTTTTTTAGCACTGAATTTGGAGCACCGTTTACTGAATCCAGCCCAATATGCTGGTTTCGCAGCAGGGACACCAAAGCCAGATGACATCACATATATGTTCTAATCTGCATCTTTGCATTGATAACCAGAGCTTAGGAACTGATAAGTTAAAAAAAAAAAAAGCTGAACATTATACACCTATCTGACTTAAATGTTGTTACACAATTCACAAAATGTAAAGTTATATATAAGATTAATACATCATAAAGTTGTTGCTGTAGGGCACAAAGAAGCAAAGAGATGAAATTGCAGCGTAAACACTGAAAGTGTGCTCGGGGAGGTGTTACTATATTGTATTTGTTATAAAATCTTAACAGCACTATATAGCTCAAATCAATCCTATACTAAAGTTTTTACTGTGCATTTTCTCTCACAAGACCAATGGCCATAAAATTATAAAACAGATGACAGCACATGTCATGCCAAGCGCTCTTCAGTGATAGAAATCTGTAGAACTAAAAGCATTTGTCCTATATCACAATCTATATTAGTGCAGAGTATGTGAGAGCAGGCTAAATAATTCTACAAGGCACCAACATGGAAGCTTATGTTTTATTTTCTGCTGTATTGACGCTATTTAAAGAATGCTTGAGAGAAGAAAAAAAATCTTGAGTTCAGCAGAGAATAGCAGACAGCGCTGAAATCTGACAGCGGCACTTAACCTTTTGTCATTCTGCAGGCCACTTCAGCAATAAGTGCAGTATTAAACAGCAACCACCCACACTTCTTATTTTCTTTCAAGTAATAACAAATGGTAAATTAGGGCCGGCCCAGTGGCTTCATAGCAGTTCTGGGTATGGTCATGTGCAAAACCTGGGCTGGATTTCCTTTCAGGTTAGGCCTTCCACTTTCCAGGCTGGATCAGGCTGAAAATTCTATGAAGGGAGCCCTAGCCATTGTTCAACAGTGACACCTAGTGGTAACAGGCCCAGTTTAGGACCTTTCACCACATGTTCTGGAAGGAGCTCTGCTGCATGATTCACCAGCCAAGGTCGTAAACCGCTGTGACTGGATACAGTACGTTAAATCAGGGGTGTCAAAGTCGTTCCTTGAGGACCGCAATCCAATCGGAATTTCAGGATTTCCCCAATGAATATGCATGAGATCTATTTGCATGCACTGCTTTCATTGTATGCTAAAAGATCTCATGCATATTCATTGGGGAAATCCTGAAAACCCGACTGGATTGTGGCCCTCGAGGAACGACTTTGACACCTGTGCATTAGATGGAAGAAATAAATAGGGTAAAATGAACTGAAAGCTCCTAGCTGTGGCTCTGATTGGGTCTGAAGCCCAGATGAGTAGAACAGAATGGCAGGGCCCAGAACCCTCCATACTAAACAAAATGCAGTCTCAGTGCATATGGAGAGGAATGGCTAGTAGGGAAATGAAGTTGACAATGTGTCTGTATAACAGGGGTCTCAAAGTCCCTCCTTGAGGGCCGCAATCCAGTTGGGTTTTCAGGATTTCCCCAATGAATATGCATGAGATCTATGTGCATGCACTGCTTTCAATGCATATTCATTGGGGAAATCTTGAAAACCCGACTGGATTGGGGCCCTCAAGGAGGGACTTTGAGATCCTGCTGTATAATATCTCTGCAGAAACCTCATTTAGAATACTGTGTACAATTATGAAGACTGCACCATCAAAAAGATTTAAACAGGATGGTGTTGGTCCAGAGGGTGGCAACTAAAATGGTCAATGGACTTTATCATAAGGTGTATAGGCACAGGCTGAAATATCTCAATATGTATACTTTGGAAGAAGGGAGGAAGAGGGTAGATAATGATAGAGAGGTTTAAATACCTACATGGCATAAATACAAAGGAGACAAGTGTCTTTCAATTGAAAGCTCTGGAGCAAGGTGACATAGGATGAAAGTGTAATAATCTAAGGAAATACTTTATTCGACGAAAGGGTGGTGAATTCATGGAACAGCCTTCTGGTGGAGGTGGTAGAGTTGAAAACTGTATCTGAATTCAAGAAAGCTTGGGACAAATATAGAGGACAAGAATAAGAGAGAGGAAGGGATGAGCATACCTAGGCAGATAGGATAGGCCCTATGGCCTTTATCTGTTTTAAGAACATAAGAATAGCCTTACTGGGTCATATCAAGCCCAGTATCCCGTTCTCATAGTGGCCAATCCAGGTCACTAGTACCTGGCCAAAACCTAAGGAGTGGCAATATTTCATGCTATCGATCCAGGGCAAGCAGTAGCTTCCCTCATGTCTTTCTCAATAACAGACTATGGACTTTTCCTCCAGGAACTTGTCCAAACCTTTCTTAAAACCAGCTATGCTATCTGCTCTTACCATTTTGCTTTTTTTTTTTTTTTTTTTTTGCTGTTTCTATGAGGATGGGCCAGTCCTAACAGTAGTGTAATAAGGGGGATGCGGGGGGGAGGGGGGCTGTCCGGCCTGGGCGTGGTCTTCCTCAGGGTACTATCTAACTTACTCTACCCCCACTTTCCACTCCTCCCCCTGCTGCATGCGTGCACCTGCGCCCCTTCCCCGTACCTTTTTAACTTTGGCGCAAACAGCAATGGAGTTTCTGCCCACGTTTGCTTCGGCGCTTTCTCTGACGTCACTTCCGGGAGGAAGTAATGTCAGAGAGAGCTCTGAAGCCAACGTGGGCAGTAACTTTGTCGCTGCTCGCACCAAAGTTAAAAGGTACGGGGAAGGGGCGTGCTGCCGGAGGGGGGGAGGGGGAAGAGGGTAGGAGAGAGGCTCCACCGTCCCGGGCAACGGTCACCCTCGCTATGCCACTAAGTCCTAATGCATTGAGCCATGGTTCTAATTTCATTTAGAAACACAAGGCTACAGATCCATCATGTGGGGCAAACCAGGGATAGGGATAGGCACAGGATTAATGTTTACGATTTACTAACCTTTTTTCACCATTTTGAAAATTTTGGGGTTTCTTTCAGAATTCTTTTTAATATAAGCTTTTTTAAACATACATTAAAACTTTTAATGCATGCTAATCAACATAATGTTAATTTGAAGGAGGTGGTGGAGATGAAATTGGTGACCGGATTCAAAAAAGCCTGGTATGTACACAGAGGATCTCTAATTAGAAAATGAATGGTATAAATTTTAGAACTAAGACCGGTATTGGGCAGACTTGCACGGTCTGTGTCTCGTATATGGCAATTCAGTTTAGGATGGGCAGGGGAAGGCTTCGGTGGAAATTCCAGTAATTTGGAACATGAGGACAGTGCTGGGCAGACTTTTACGGTCTGTATCCCACAAATGACAAGATGGTTTGGATAGGCTGAAGTGAGCTTCGACTGCAGTTCCAGTAGTAGGAGCCTACTGGACAGTACTGGCCAGACTTCTACGGTCTACGTCCCAGAAAAATCAAAGAAAGACAATTTAATTGTGAATAATGTGTGACTGTTGGGCAGATTGGATGGACTGTTCAGGTCTTTATCTGCTGTCATTTATTATGTTACTGAAAAGCATTGCATCAATTTACTGCACACTAAGAAAACAATTCTATAAAAATACGCTTATATTTAGGTGCCTTGAGGTTACCTATGCGGTACCTATTCTATAAAGAGAAGTAGGTGATTTCTTTCTTTTATAGAATACTATGGTAACCAAGGTGTATGGCTCAAATCAATACTACAACTATACCCTTGGATTCTATATTTACTGCGCCTAAATTTCTGCACGCAACTTTGTGCACATCTAGTAGATGTGTGCATAAAGAAATAGACTAATGAGCTCAGAACCATCAATAATTAGGTGCTAACAACCAATTATTGATGTAATTTGGCAGTTTTAATAAAGTGTGCACCCATCTCACTGTAAAGCACGGTACCTAACTTCAATCGTGTGTATCTGAAAAGGGGGCGTGGACAGGGCCATGTTGGGGGCGTCCTAAAACGTTGCGTGGAGATTTTACAGAATTTGTCATGAGTGTCTAAATTGGGTGCTGACATTTACACCTGCTTTTTTAACAGGCATAAGTATGGCATCCAAAAGTTGGATGGGATTCATGCCAAATGTTATTCTATTAAGGGCATTCCCTTTATAGGATGGCACTTTGTAGTCAACTTTTTCTTTCTAAACATAAATGGTCTCCAACTAAATATTCATTAACTTAAAGGTAAAATGTAACTTTAAATTCACATACACTCAGAATTGTGTAATTCAGCCTAGGACTGAGGTCCCAACAGCCGAATCCACCACCCAGTCACTGTACATGGAATGATGTATAAATTCTTTATAACACACAAACTGCAGATTATGTACAAGATGCAGGCGTTGTTTATTAAACCAATAAAAATGCAGTAAAATATATAACCTTATTACCAACCAAGGGACCCGACATGGTCCGTGTTTCGGATAACACGCCTTCCTCAGGGGTCCATGGTGGTTAAGGTATGAAACAAACTGCACAAAAGATATCAAACGCATGCTTATGTGAACCGAATGTTGAAAAGCATATACTACGCAATGGCAATAGAATAACGATAGGGCCTCCATCCTAACACCCTCCCATCTCCTGGACCCCTCCACAATTTACCTTTGAAGCCTGGTGGTGTAGTGGTGAAGCGGGGCAAGAACAATCTTCCTATGCTCCTACCCCGTGCAGATACACTGTCAAAAATGGCTGCCTCACATACCTGCAGCAGTCTTGCGAGGATGGAAGAACGCTTGAGACTGACACAGAAACTTGCAGTAGTCAGTTTTAGATCATGGAAATGAACGGGGCAGGAGCATAGGAAGATCATTTCTGCCCGGCTTCACTGCTAAATCACCAGGGCTTTAACCCTTTCAGGACCATAAGGATCGTAGGCCAATTTTTGTGGTTTTGACGACATTTTTATGGTAAAAAGGGCTTGCAGATGCCAAAAAATTGATATTTTTTGTGAAATATTATTATTTTTATTTAAAAAAATCACACTTCTGGCTTATGGACAGTGTGGCAAGTGAATCTTCTCGTCAATCTAGCAACGACGCTAATGAATGAATGTCGGAACCAGTTTGTTTACATAAAGGCAGTATCATATGGAATCCGTACATATCAAATTTAGAACTGTAGACTATCCCAATCAAAATTTATAGGATTTTAAAGTTATGGGACAAATATGTCCCTTGGTCCTGAAAGGGTTAAAGGTAAGCTGTGGAGGCAGGAGGGAGGTTGCTTGTTTGGAGAGCCATGAATAACCAAATTTGTGAATCCCAAAACCTGTATTTGTTGAACTCCTTCCATACTACAGAGCTGGTATGGACGGTATGCCTATACTCCAGAGATAAGTGCATAACTTAAAGCATTTTATAAGTTACACATGTAAGAGTCCTGTTTACACTTTACTCAGACACCACTAATGTGTGTGTACCATGTAAAATATGTACATATTCACAGAACAGCACTTAGATGGATATTTAGCATATATGCACATATGTACACCTACGCCTATATACGGCAACATTCTACTGATTTATGCATACATGTGGCACCTAGGGCTACCAGACGTCCAGATTTGCCCAGACATGTCCTCTTTTTAGAGGGCATGTCCAGGTGTCCGGACAACTCTTCAAAACCCCACACTTTATCTGGGTTTTGAAACACAAATCGAATCGGGAGGGGCATACACAGATGCCCTCCTAACCAAGACAAGCAGGCTGAGGGGGAGTGGCTAGGGGTGGGGCTAGGGAATTAGGCTGAGGCGTGGCGTGGGTAAAACTGGGTGGGGATGGGTGAAACTGGGCAGGCCTGGGGGTGGGTCTAGGGTTTCGTATTTTACATACTTAAAATCTGGTAACCCTCGTGGCAACTAAATGTAAGCACCCACATTATGCAATGGCCCTGTAAATTTATTAAAGCACATTAATGAAGTGAAGGAGCACTAATGAATGCATATCCCTAGCACAACACCAGGCCTAATCCAACCTGCTCATGATGTGGGACTATTCGATTCCCCAAAGATGTTGACACTGTACCAAGAAACTAATTTGTTTAGGAGCATTTCTTACTCTTTGCCAGTTGTGTGCATCTCTTAATTTAAAAATAAGTGAACAGCACTTTGGATAAAAGCTCTTTGTCAAACCACAATCATATTATAATTAATAATAATATTTAATGGCTGGAGAACAAAGCCCTGGGACAGCTACATAGTTAAACTGCCATTTTTCTCTGTGCTCTGCCCAGGCAGCCACTTTTCAGACAGCACAAGGGGGCAGAGATCCTATACCAGACAGTTATAACTTCAGACAGCCTCATCCTCTCCTCAGGGTGCTATTTCTGTAGACAGCAAGAGGAAACATTTAGGTGTTGCAAGTCAAAGGGCCCTTTTATTAAACTGTGTTATAAAATGGGCTTAACGCATTTTAATGTGAGACTTTCCAGAGGGCTAAGCTTGTTTTTAGTTCTGTCCTAATTTTTTTTTTCAGAGCCCACACTAATTTTTCCATTAGTGCATGAGAACTGCAAATAATTAACACAGAAGCACCTACTGCCTTTTATTTAGGAGGGACTAAGACCCTGAATCTTTAAACGGAACCTAGCTGTAGGTGTCACGCCACTTGGCTATCAATCAACTGCTAGGCGTAATTTATGAAATCACCTAGGCATGCTCAGGCATCACTAGGTGTCCCTGTGGTAGGCACTGTTATGTTAGGCCGGGGATTACCAAGCCTAATTTACCAGTGCCTATTTATAACATCCAGTGACGCCTAAGTCAACCAGGCCTATTCTCAGCCCCTAACCATGCCTTCTTTTCAGGTAGGTGTCATTAGGCATGGGAGGGCACGTCAACTTAGGCACCACTAGGCATCACACTGATATCTGCATGCAACCTAAATTAGAGCATAAGAATAGCCTTACTGGGTCAGACCAATTGTCCATCAAGCCTAGTAGCCCGTTTTCACGGTGGCCAATCCAGGTCACTGGCACCTAGCCAAACCCCAAAGAGTAACAACATTCCAGGCTACCAGGCTACCATGCTACCAGGCTTCCCTCACGTCGTAATAACGTCGACTTCCCTCACGTCGACTTTTCCTCCTGGAATTTGTCCAAACCTTTCTTAAAACCAGCTACGCTATCCGCTTTTGCCACAATTAAAAAAAATTGTTTTAATGTTTTTTTTAATGGCATGATCCTTTACCACGCCATGAACACGCTAAAACCAATTAAGTTGGATGTGAATTTTAGTTAGGCATCGCTAGGCATCCGTGATTATGGATCCCAGCAATGGCTAACCTAGGCACCATTTATAGAATTGGGCCCTAAGGCCCTGATTCTCCAAAGTGCATCCCGATTTTAGGCGTCCTACGGCTGTCTAATCAGCCAATCGGGATGCACGTTTTTTTAAAAAAAAATGCTCCCCAGGCAAGCCTGAAGGCGCCTCCGGGAGCCTAGGGAGACCCGCAAGATGCCTAAGCTCGTCTAAGGGCCTTAGGCGGGCCTTAGGCTGAACCTAGGTGGCCCTACGCGTCTTCCTAGTAGAGGAGAAGCTTAAAATGTAGGCCAGCAAAATGCTGGCCTACATTGTATGTAGACGCGGCCGCTATACTTATCGCGGCAAGGGATCTCTCTGCTGCTATAAGTATAGCGGGCCGCGGCCCCCTGACCAGGAGGGTGCCCAAACCCTCTGCCCGAAGACACCCCCCCACCCCCCGACATTACCGATCCCCCCCGACAATATCGATAGCTGGCAGGAGGGTGCCCAATCCCTCCTGCCCGAAGACGTACCCCCCCACTACCCACCGCCCCCCCGACACTATCGACCGCCCCCCCGACATTACCGACCGCCCCCCCCGACATTACCGATCCCCCCCCCGACAATATCGATAGCTGGCAGGAGGGTGCCCAATCCCTCCCGCCCGAAGACGCAACCCCCCCCCCCCGGCGCTAACCCCTACTCCACCAAACCTGTTCTTAGAAGGGTCTTGCACGTCTTGAGCCGGCAGGCACGCCTCGTCGAAATGAAGCGGGCCCACCCCTTCCCGGCCCATCCCGCCGAAGCCTAAGGCCTGATTGGCCCAGGCTCTTGAAGCCTGGACCAATCAGGCCTTAGGCATAGCGGGTCAGCCCATCCCCACTAAGTCTAAGGTCTGATTGGCCAATCAGGCCTTAGATTAAGTGGGGATGGGTGGACCCGCTATGCCTAAGGCCTGATTGGTCCAGTCTTCTAGAGCCTGGGCCAATCAGGCCTTAGGCTTCGGCGAGATGGGCCGGGAAGGGGCGGGCCCGCTTCATTTCGACGAGGCGTGCCTGCCGGTTCAAGACGTGCAAGACCCTTCTAAGAACAGGTTTGGTGGAGTGGGGGTTAGCGCTGGGGGGGGTGCGTCTTCGGGCAGGAGGGATTGGGCACCCTCCTGCCAGCTATCGATATTGTCGGGGGGATCGGTAATGGTGGGGGGGGCGGTCGGTAATGTCGGGGGGGGCGGTCGGTAGTGGGGGAGGTGCGTCTTCGGGCAGGAGGGATTGGGCACCCTCCTGCCAGCTATCGATATTGTCGGGGGGGATCGGTAATGTCGGGGGGGGGGGGCGGTCGGTAGTGTCGGGGGGGGGTGCGTCTTCGGGCAGAGGGTTTGGGCACCCTCCTGGTCAGGGGGCCGCGGCCCGCTATACTTATAGCGGCAGAGAGATCCCTTGCGATAAGTGTAGCGGGCCGTGTCTAATCTAACCCGTTTCTCTAACCCGCGTCTGTAACATGGACGCCGGTTACAGAATCGGGGTTTAGTTTAGGCCGATTCTGAATAGGACGCCTCTCCCGGGCGTCCTATTCAGAATCAGGGCCTAGGTGTCTTGCGGGCCTCGCCTTCAATATAGGCGGCCTGCCTGGGGAGCATTTTTTTTAAAAAACGTGCATCCCGATTGGCTGATTAGACAGCTGTAGGACGCCTACAGCTGCCTAAAATCGGGACGCACTTTTAGAGAATCAGGCCTTAAGTGCTCCCATGTTAGCTCTGCATTGCCCAGTTAGTGCACATTAATGGGCATGTGCTAGTTGGTTAATACAGACACACCCATTCCCTGCCCATGAGACAATTCACTTCTTATGTTCCTGTGTCTGGTCTGCTGAATGTCTCTGGCTTAAATCCTGCACTTATGCTGACTTTATACACTTCAAATTCCTGCTGACCTCCTTCCAGTCAGCTCTTTTTCTCACTTGCAAAACAAGACTACTACTCCCATCTAAGTACTTCTCTTGGATCTAACTCCCATTATCTCTTTGCCATATTGAACTCTCTACTCAAGGTGCCCTTACCTCCAATTCCCCCTCACTTTCTCCCCAGACAATGGCTGAGTACTTCCATGACAAGGTCCACAAGATTAACCTTGGGTTCTCAACTGGATCACCTCCACCTCTCCCTCCATCAGTCCATCCTGCCAACCATCCTGCCTTTTCTTCCTTCTCTGTAACCAATGAAGAGGAAACTGCTCAGTTTTTTTCCTCCTCCAAACCCACAACTTGCTCCTCTGATCTTAGTCCCATCCAGCAATTTTGGAGACCCCCACCTTCAAAAAGAAATACATAGGATGGAGTCGGTCTAGAGAGCTGCTACAAAACTGGTTACCGTAGTGGTCTTTGTCATAAATCATATGGGGACACACTTAGAGATCTTAATATGTACACTCTGGAAGAAAGACGGGAGAAAGGAGATATGATAGAGATGTTTAAATATTTCCATGGTGTTAATGTACAGGAAGTGAGTCTTTTTCAATGAAGGAAAATTCTGGAAGGAGAGGGCATAGGATGAAGTTAAGAGTTAAGAGTAATGTAAGAAAATACTTTGTTACAGACAGGATGGTAGATGCATGGAATATTCTCCCGATGGAGGTGGTGGAAATGAAGATTGTATCTGAATTCAAGGTAGCATGGGACAGGCATGTGGGTTATCTTAGGGCGAGGAGGAGATAGCGGATGTTGTGGATGGGCAGACTGGATGGGCCATTTGGCCTTTATTTGATGCCTTCAAACATGCCATAGTTATACCTATCCTCAAAAAAACCCCTCACTAGACCCTACCTGTCCCTCCAACTATTGCCCCATCTCTCTCTCTCCCCACTTTTATCTAAGCTACTTGAATGTGCTGTTCACTGCCATTGCCTAGACTTTCTGTCATCCCTAGCTATTCTTGACCCATTCCAATGAGGCTTTCTCCCCCTTGCACTCCACAGAAACTTCCCTTGCATAGTCTCCAATGACCTGATCCTGGCCAGATCCAAAGGTATTTATTCTGTCCTCATCCTTCTTGATTTATCAACTGCTTTTGACACTGTAGACCACCACCTTCTCCTTGATACACTGTCCTCCCTTGAATTTCATGGCCCTGTTCTTTCTTGATTTTCTTCTTATCTCTCATATCATACCTTTAGTGTATCCAATGGTGGATACTCATCCATTGCTATCCCGCCATTAGTCGGGGTTCAACAGGGCTCTGTCCTGGGACCTCTTCTTTTCTCAATCTATACCCATTCCCTTGCTGCTCTGATCTCCTCCCATGGCTTTCAATAATCACCTCTATGCTGACAACTGCCAAATCTACTTCTCCACACCAGAAATCTCTGCAGGAATCCAAGCCCGGGTCTCAGCCTGCTTGTCCGACATTGTTGCTTGGATGTCCAGCCGAGACTTAAAACGAACATGGTTAAGACCGAGCTACTTATCCTTCTACCCAAACCTATCTCTCCTCTCCTCATGCTCTCTCTCTCAGTGGATAACACTATTATTCTCCCTGCCTTATCAGCGCACAATCTCTGAGTCATTTTTGACTCCTCCCTCTCCTTCTCTGCACAAATCCACCAGACTACCAAAACTTGCCATTTTTTCTATAATATCACTACCAACCCTTCCTCTCTGAGCACACCACCAAAACCCTTATCCTTACCCTTATCACTTCTCGCCTAGACTATTTCAAAGTGCTTCTCACTGGTTTCTTGTTAAACCCCTTAATCTATATATATAAAATCGGAGGTATGTATGTGTGTATGTATGTATGTGCCGCGATCACGCAAAAACGGCTTGACCAATTTGAACGAAACTTGGTATGCAGATCCCTCACTACCTGGGATGATATGTTCTGGGGGTCTCGCGGCCCACCTGCACACGTGGGCGGAGCTACAAACATAAAATCAGATTTCACCCATTCATGTCAATGGAAAAAATGTAAAAAGCTGCCATTCTCACAGTAATTCAAAAACGGCTTGACCGATTTGAACGAAACTTGGTATGCAGATCCCTCACTACCTGGGGTGATATGTTCTGGGGGTCTCGCGGCCCACCTGCACACGTGGGCGGAGCTACAAACAGAAAATCAGATTTCACCCATTCATGTCAATGGAAAAAATGTAAAAAGCTGCTATTTTCACAGTAATTCAAAAACGGCTTGACCGATTTGAACGAAACTTGGTATGCAGATCCCTCACTACCTGGGGTGATATGTTCTGGGGGTCTCGCGGCCCACCTGCACACGTGAGTGGAGCTACAAACAGAAAATCAGATTTCACCCATTCATGTCAATGGAAAAAATGTAAAAAGCTGCCATTCTCACAGTAATTCAAAAACGGCTTGACCGATTTGAACGAAACTTGGTATGCAGATCCCTCACTACCTGGGGTGATATGTTCTGGGGGTCTTGCGGCCCACCTGCACACGTGGGCAGAGCTACAAACAGAAAATCAGATTTCACCCATTCACCATTCTCACTGTAATTCAAAAACGGCTTGACCGATTTGAACGAAACTTGGTATGCAGATCCCTCACTACCTGGGGTGATATGTTCTGGGGGTCTCGCGGCCCACCTGCACACGTGGGCGGAGCAACAAACAGAAATTCAGATTTCACCCATTCATGTCAATGGAAAAAATGTAAAAAAGCTGCCATTCTCACAGTAATTCAAAAACGGCTTGACCGATTTGAACGAAACTTGGTATGCAGATCCCTCACTACCTGGGGTGATATGTTCTGGGGGTCTCGCGGCCCACAACTCTATGTTGCTTGCTCAAGGGTGGGTTCACCCAAGAATTTATATGTTCTTGCTCCAGGAGGTGAAACTAAAATTGTTGTTTATAATCACGTTTTGCGTTAGTTGTATTGTATTAATTTTGTCAAATATTTCACATTATAATTTGAATATTGTACTTTTTTTTAAGCTGTAAAAAAATAATTTCATTCACCACTATAAAGTATCTTTATTTGAATCCATTTACAGTGTTATTGCTATAATTAAATACCCGTGCAACGCCGGGGCATCAGCTAGTATGTTCTAAATGCTGCTGCACAACTTATATTCTGTCAGAGTCACTATGCTATAATATAAACCACACTCTCAAAAATTCACAGCACAGCAAACATATAAACCATGAAGAACAAACAGTGCCCCCCTAGAAAATACGTCTACATATTCCTGGGGTTCCGTCAAATAACTCGGGTTTAGCACATTAAAGGTTTTCTCCTGAAAACAATCACCTCAAGGTAGGAAAAATCCTCAGAGCCCCTCCTCCATCAGCCAAGCAACAAAGGTCGTAAAAAGTGGAGGATAAAACGGGGTAAAGTTAAATCATTGGTTTAAAAAACCTCCTCGATTGATATTTTACTAGAGAAAAGCCTTGAGCAATGCAAACCTCTAAGGTATCTGAATGAATCCACCATGAAAGTAATGCTTATATCAACTAGTATTCTTGTAGCTACGATGAAAAAATACTCATCTAAAATTAGAAGCACACCACACATCAACGATGGCCAGCGTTTCACCAATCATTAGCTGCCTCGGGATGTGGAAGTGATTAATCCTGAAAAAAACATAGTAAGAATACTTATAGTTCTTTGTTGTATTGGAAATCTTTCCTCCTTCTGAAGAGCCCCAACATACTTTCACTGGAACTCCAAGTTACAAAATGGCAGCTCCTCAAACACAGAGAGCGGAGGAGAACCCCGCCTCTTTATCCCTTTATCTAGTTTTTGATTGGAGAACTGAGTACAACTGTGTACAGCGTGGCTGTAGTTCTTAAAGCCACAGCTCCATTATAACATGTGATGGCACTCTGTCCTGGAATTTAGCCCCAAGGGTTCCTCCATGTGCAGGATATGGATCCAAAACAACACCCTCTGCAGAAGTGACCTTTGTCTAGTCGCATAGTCCCCAGAGATGTAATCCACAGCACATCGCAAACATCGCTATGCTCACATCACACCTCTCCTCAAGTCACTTCATTGGCTCCCTATCTATCTCCTCATACAGTTCAAACTCTCCTTATTGGCCTACAGGTGCATTCACTCTGTTGCTCCTCAGTATATCTCCTCCCTTATCTCTCCCTATACTCCTCCCCAGGAACTCTGATCATTGGGTAAGTCTCTCTTGTCTGTGTCCTACTCCTCCATTGCTAATTCCAAATTATGTCCCTACTCTCTTGCTGCCTGACACAGACTGCCTGAGTTGGTATGTCAAGCCCTATCCCTGGCAGTATTCAAGTCCAGACAAAAAGCCCACTTTTACAAAGTTGCTTTTAACTCGTAATCCCTTTACCCTAAAGCACCCACAGTAGCCACCTTGTGACCTTGAGCAGGTCACTTGGCACTCCATAGCCCCAGGTACAAAACTTAAGATTCTAAGCCCACTAGGGACAGAGAGAGTACCTGCATATAAGGGATTGGGACTTGTATACTGTCTTTTGTAGTTTTATAATCACGCTCAAAACAGTTTACATACAGGTACTTCAAGCATTTTCCCTATCTTTCACAGTGGACTCACAATATGTCTAATGGGGCAGTGGAGGATTAAGTGACTTGTCCAGTGTCACAGGGAGCAGCACAGGGTTTGAACCCACAACCTCAAGGGGCTGAGGCTGTAGCTCTCTAACCACTACGCTATACTCTCCTCCAGTACTGTGTATGCCTAGTAGTGCTATAGTAAATTTGGTTCATTCTCAAGGTATAATTAGGTGGTGGTAGGACGATTCCTACCATAGACAGCAGCCTAAGCTGGCTATAGGTCCCAGTTAATGACAAGAGAAGGTACAACCTCCTTCAAGGGATCAAACTTATACAGATTGAGAGGAAGTCTTTTCATAGTGCATAGCAGTAAGGGCAAAGAGGGAGAGCTGAACTTGAAAGGCTAACAGATGAGAGATATCCTTACCTAGAGCAGTCTAGACAGTAAAGTTTTTAAGGCTGAGAGATGAGAGATATCACTACTTAGAGCAGTATAGAACAGTGGTTTTCAAACCAGAACTCAAGGACCACCTGTCCAGTTGGGTTTTCAGGATATCCACAATGAATATGTGTAGGCTAGATTTGCATGTACTGCCTTCTTGGTATGCAAATCTCTCTCACCCATATACATTGTAGATATCCCAAAAACCCAAATGGCCAAGTGGCCTGAGGACTGGATTGAGAACCACTGGTATAGACAATCAAGTCTGTAAGGCTGATAGCTGACAGATATTCTTACCTAGGGTGTATAGACACTCAAGCTTGTAAGGCTGACTACTGAGAGGTACTTACAGGCTTACAGTTAACAGACATCCTTTCTGACAGCAGTATAGACAATCAAACTTGTAGGACTAACAACTGAGACACATCCTTACCTAGAGCAGTATAGACAGTCAAGCTTCTAAGGCTGATAAATTTAACTAGAGCAGTATAGACAATCAAGCTTGTATAGCTGACATCTGAGAGACACCCATACCTAGAGCAGTAAAGACAATCAGGTTAGTACGACCGAGCTGAGCGACTTCCTTACCTAGAGCAGTATAGACAATCAGGCTTGTAAGGCTGGCAGCTGAGAGATTTCCTTACCTACAGCAGTACAATCAAGCTTGTAAGGCTGACAGCTACGAGACATCTTTAACTGAAGCAGTTTAGGCAAGGGCAATCAAGAAGACTGGTGAACCAAAAGGTCCTCACATACTACTTACTATTCATGTACTAAAGTGCAATACAATATAATATAGTTCTTATAGACTACAGTCACCCAGTATTACCTGTTCTCTGCAGTTTACAAACAAGTAGCGAGAACAATAAAAATCAATACAACGAACAAGAATTTTGTATAAATTTCTGAAACAAGTTTTTAATTTCTTCCAAAACTATATATACGTAGCCTCACATCTAATATCTAATGGAAGGGAGTTTCACTAATACGCAAGATAAGCTATTGAAGACAATATTTCTTTGTGTTATATTATAAACAGAGAAACACGATCCAGTGGCTCACTGGTAAAGCTGCTGCCTCTGCACCTAACAGTTGTGAGATCAAATCCCAGTGCTGCTCCTTGTGACCACAGGCAAGTCACTTAATTCTCTAGTGCCCACTGCTCAAAGCCACAAAAAGATAGCATAGAAGTCGCTATTCCCTTTACTGAAGGGAAATACTGTATAATAAGGAGGATCTACGTTAATGGGTAAAGTTCTTGAGTGAGCAAATTCTAGTAGTTCAACCAAATATGTTGGGCTAAAGGGCAGTCTCATGGCAAGGTGCAAGATCCCTGGCCAAAACAGCTTCAATTCAATTCAGATGGTAAAGTTGTGTGGTCACAATTATTTCTTGAGACAAAGAAGACTGAAGGGCAAGGGGAGGATGAGCAGCTGAATCTGGAGGTGGAGGAACGACACACGTTTCTCAGATCTGAGTCTTAACCATAGCACTACTCTGTAGTATATTTACATGAGGAATTATTGATATTTGGATATAAATAAACTCAGTGGAATATGAGGACCAGCCACTCTAAGCTAATTTGCTTACGTTACTGAAAAGTTATATCACACGGCCACAAAATGCCTAGAATAGTTGCTTTCCAGATATTTCTAAATAAAAACACAATAAATCTCTTTGCTAATGCCAGCAGCGGGAAGTTTGCATGAGCAGTAAAGTCCCCTTAGGGCTGGTTCTAAGGCAGGAAAAGCTCCCCTGGCACAACAGGCATTTCCAAAGACACCTGGCGACCGCATCCACACTGTGTTATATTTTTAATCCTTGCATAATTCCACTCTAATTTATGCAGCAAGGACAGTAAGGATTCCAAGATTTCCCATAGTATGGCAGGGATCAATAAACAGAACAGACAGGAACTTGTATGTATGTGTTCATATTCTGCTTACAAAGGAACTCGACCCACTAAAGTACTGCTCTGTTGTTTCAATATGTATCTTTCTGACTGGACCATATTTCCACATTGCACAGGAATCTGCAGCAAAACAGTACCCATAAAAGTATAATCAGAGTGCAACAGCCAGCTGTCCTTAGGACAAAAGTCCTGGATTAGACAGGCTCCATTGTGTGCATTGTTTGCCATCTATTGCAGCTGGATATTTTTGGGGCCTGAGAGTGTCAATATTACAGCATTGCAGAAAAGTTATTTCTAACAGCATTTGGTGGCATGAAAATACAACACAGAACAGTGTTTTAATGATATGCTTTACAAGCAGTATACTAGGGATGTGTTTTTTTAGATCATTTTGGGGGTATTTTCGCTAATTTTTGGACTCTTTTTTGGGGGTTTCCTTCAGACATTATTAATGCATGCTGATTGACTTTACATTAATTTAGAGGTTAACATGCATTAAATCAATTCTGCATGCACTAATTTTTAGGCTTACTTTTCTGAAATAGGTTGTGAAAACTGTAGGGCTGTTTATAGCTATTCCCGCGTGTTGTTTTAGATTCTTTATTTTGTGATTTTTCAGTTTGTATTTTGCATTTTTATCTTTTCATTACTTTTTATTCTTTACTACTGTACTACTATTTATCATTTCTATAGCGTTGAAAGACATACGCAGTGCTGTATATTTAACATTCAATAGATGGTCCCTGCTCAGAAGAGCTTACAATCTAATTGGGACAGACAGACAGGACATCTCAGGGTTGGGGTGAAGGAATGATATGATGGATAAAGGTAACTGAGGGTGAATGAGTTAAGAGTTGAAAGCAGCTTCAAATAAGTGGACTTTTAGCTTGGATTCGAATACTGCTAGAGACAGAGCATGACGTATTGACTCTGGCAGACTGTTTTAAGCATACGGTGCAGCAAGAAAGAATGGGCATAGTCTGGAGTTGGCAGTGGAGGAGAAGGGTACAGATAAGAAGACTTACCCGAAGACCGGAGAGTTTTGTGTTTTTTGGGTTTTTTTGGAGGGGGGAAGAACATAGAGAGTGATAAGTGAGGACAAATATTGAGGAGCTACAAAGTGAATGCATTTGTATGTCAGTAAGAGGAGTTTGAACTGTATTTGGAAATGGATGGGGAGCCAATGAAGTAACTTGAGGAGAGGGGTAATATGAATGTGAGTCATGCAGCAGCATTTTGAATGAAGTGAAGGGAGAGAGACGGTTGAGCGAAAGACCTGAGAGAAGTATGTTGCGAGAGGTAATGAGAGCGTGGATAAGGATTTTGGTAGTGTGTTCGTAGAGGAGAAGTCAGATTTTGGTAATATTAAAGAGGAGGAAATGACAGGTTTTAGCAGTTTGTTGGATCTGATTGGAGAAGGAGAGAGAGAGGATTCAAAGATTACCCCGAGGTTGTGAGCTAACAAGACAGGGAGGATGAGAGTGTTATCCACAGAAGCAGAGAATGGCAGGAGAGGGGAGGGGGGTTTAGGCAGAAAGATAAGGAGTTCAGTTTTAGATGGCAGTGAGACATCCATGCTGCAATGTCAGAAACACAAGCTGAGACTTGGGCCCGAATTCCTGTAGAGATATCTGGTATGGAGAGATAGGTCTGGGGATGCACAAAAGGGTTGGTTGCTGTTGTTTTCTGGTTGGAGATAGGTCTGGGGGTCATCAGCATAGAGGTGATATTGAAAACCATGGGAGGAGATCAGTGTACCGAGAGAGTGGGTATATATGGAGAAGAGGAGAGGGCCCAAGACAGAGCCTTGAGATACACCAATTGATAGTGGGATAGCAGTGGAGGACGATCCATCACTACACACACTGAAATTACGATGGGAGAGATAGGAAGAAAACAGGAGAGAACAGAACCCCGGAATCCCAGCGAAGATAGCGTATCGAGGAGTAGGTGGTGATCAATAGTATAAAAGGCAGTGGACAGATCGAGAAGGATGAGGATAAATGCCATTGGATCTGACCAGGAACAGGCCATTAGAGACTTAACAATGGCAATTTCCTTAGAATGGAGAGGGCAAAAGCCCAATTAAAGCAGGTCAAGAATATCTTGAGAAGAAAGGAAGTCCAAGCAGCAGTGGTGAACAGAACATTTGAGTAGCTTGCATAGAAATGGGAAGAGGAAGAGAGGCAATAGTTGGAGGGGGATGCAGGTTCTAGTGAGAGTTTTTTGAGGAGAGGTTTGAAGACATCAGGAACTGTTGTAGTTGAGAGTGATAGATTGAGGATGTGAAAGATGGGAGGGATGACAATGAGAGTGATAGCTCTGAGTAGGCAGGTGGGAATCAGATCAGAGGAACGGGTGGTGGGTTTGGAGGAGGAGAGAAGATGAGCAGTTTCCTCTTCAGTGACTTAGGAAAAGGTGGCAGGGGTTGAATGGAGGTTGGCAGAGTGGATAACTGGAAGGGATTGTGGGGGAGGTGACTTGGTTGAAAATTCAAGGTAGATCTTGTGAATCTTGTCATAGAAGAACCTGCCATCATCTGGGGGGAAAGTGGGGAGGGGATAGGAGGTGGGGGTACTTTGGGTAGAGAGTTGAGTATGGTAAAGAGAAGGCGAGGGTTGGCACTAAAAGATTTAGTTAAATGGTTGTAGTATTCTTGTTTGGCAAGTAAGAGGGTAGATTGGAATTACATCAGCATGAATTTGTATATATTTTAGGGCTACATTTTGATTAAAATTTGTAATCACAGTTAATCAAGAATTAAAGATATGTTATATATTTATATTTTTCCCATCGCATCTCCTTGTGATTCTGGATAACGGAGGATTAAGTGGCTTGCCCAGAGTCACAAGGAGCTGCAGTGCTGGTGGTGATGGTGGCAGGGAAATAACATACCTTTAATTGCAAGACTAATCATGATTAAAATTTTAATCAAAATGCAGCCTTACTATTATTTTTAAACAAATTGAATATGTGTTAATGAATACACATCCCTACAATATACCATTACAAAATATTTGGAGCAGAGAATATGTACTATACATGTTCCTATGTGACGAAAACCAATAAGAGAAGTTTGCTTGGTGAGCAGAGAGCTAAAAGATATTAATAAGACAGTTGCCAAAATATTTTTTTAATTGATTCCTCTGGACTGTTGACAGAATCCTTGGAGCCTGAGGCTTACTACTGATATAAACTTAAATCAGTTTGCTTAAATCAGTTCCTATAAAACGTATGCACCTGTTTAACTCCTTACACAGTCATAACAGTACATATGACCTTTGAAAAATTGGGAAACATAATTCTTCTGGGGGATGATATTCTAGTGAGACAAGGTGAGAAGGTGAGGGGGGCAGGGGGGAAGAAGCAGTGACACCTCTCAGACTTCATAAAAACAGTGTTCAACCAGTTCATTATCTAACTGCAAAGTCCCGGGTCCGGCATCACTCCAACTCACACCAGAGTGATGCTTTATCTTTATTGACACTCTCTTAAAAATTCAGTCTAAACTCTAAAGGGATCATTTTTCAGAAGAAAAGTTAGCAGTGGTCTCCCTTTGAAGCCGCCAGCACTGGCTTCTCGACTGCATAAATAGCACATAATACTTAAGTGAAAAGCACATACACACATCATTATACAAACAGATAAAAGACATAATGCTAGACAGAGGAGAACGAGACGGACACTAAAACCCTTCAACTGTGACCACAAAGTGGTCCTCTCTGGTACTGCCTGTAGTGATCATTAACCGTGAGGTCTGATCTACAGCAACTCACCTACTGCGAATAGATAAATAATAATAAACCTGCTCAGAACCTGTCACATAGATATGCAGAGAGAGATGGAAAATGTAATCGGGCTCAGATTAACCCCCAGAGTGCTGTTAGGTGCACAGATAGCCATTAAAGTGGCTTCTGTATGGCTTTTATGATACCATTTTACTCCTGAAAGGAGTTGGTGACAAGAGATCCAGAGCTCGGGTTAAATATTGCAGTATGTCGTCAAGAAATGTGAGCAACTTGGGTCCCCAACCCCTCTTCTCTCATGGCCTGTGGTTACCAACAGACCTGGTATTTTACAGGATGGATGAAACCAGTCCTGGTTTTAACCCAGTGCATGCTGGGACTTGTAGTTCTGAATTACCCTCCTAAAAAAAACACAGAGCCACATTGTAGACAGTGGAGTAAAACATCACAGGAGGTAAACTGTTATCAGCCTCCACTGAAAAAAAAATGGAACTAGTTTGCATCTTAGCCAGATCAGCTAGACATGCTACAAACACACAACTAGTCTGTTACGGTATGGTAGAGAGGTATTGATTTGTCACTAAGCTCCTCAAAGCCATGTCCAGAGAGAATGAGGAAGATTCATGGTTACAGTTAAACAGTCTTGATGTGAAAGAGTTGTAGCATTTTGTCAATTCTTTTTTGTTTATTTGCTTGTTTCATTACATGCTTTTAAGTTTTCAATCCCCGAGTCACACCAAACCTGTTTTCACAATGTCACTGTATTTTGTTTGAATGCTGCATTGTTGGAATCCCAGAATAGCTGCTCAAACCTGTTCCAAGAGCCACACTGACAGCACTATGCCAGAAGATCCGGAGGACCTGCACATGGCCAAAGGACCAGAAAAGATTAGTTTTCATCCCACTGCTGAAGAAAGGCGATGCCAGGGACTGTACCATAAGAGCATAAGAATTGCTGCTGCTGGGTCAGACCAGTGGTCCATCGTGCCCAGCAGTCCGCTCACGCGGCTGCCCTTAGATCAAAGGCCAGAGCCATATCTGAGTACAGCCTTAATTGCGTACGTTCTGGTTCAGCAGGAACTTATCTAACCCTTTCTTGAATCCCTACAGAACAATCGCCCTGATCCCCCACGCCAGCAAGGTACTTCTAAAGATCATCCAGAGGCACTTGGGCAACATCCTTGATCAAGAATATCCTGATGCCCAAGCTGGATTCATTAAGGGCAGAGGTATCTGTGAGCACATCGCAAACTTGAGGTGGCTCATAGAAAAGTTGAGGGAATACCAGAAGAAGCTCTACCTGTGCTTCATTGATTATACCAAGGCTTTTGACTGGGTTGAACACGAAAGCTTTGGGAAGCACTGAGTGAGGTGTGAGTGCCAGCAAACCTGATTAGGTTAATCAGATCACTCTACTACGATTAAGAAGCTACTGTGTGAATCAGGTATGGAGATACAGAATGCATTCTCTCTCCTTTTCTTTTCAACCTCTATACTATACCATCAAGAATGACACGGGAATGAACATCAAGCAATTAAAAGAAGCCGTGGAAAATAGGGAAGCATAGAAAGAACTGGCCTACAGAGTATCCAAGAGTCGGACATGACTGAATGGATAGTAGTAGTAGTAGTAGCTGCCTCTCTTTCTCCTCCCCAGCTCTTTCTCTCTCTCACTCCCCCCCCCCCCCCCAGCACCAGTGGCAACAAAATATTTTTTTGTTGTTTTTGATGGAAGACAAACATACCAATCTCTATCCCTGCCCCAAGTTCTCTAGTTGCCGATACTAAGATGGAGAAAATATTGGAGATGGAGGGGTCAGGGCCCCAGTAGCCCACCCTATTCCAGCGCCAATGCTAGGTGCAACCTTATCCCATCCATCTTTCATTTCTTTATGGTATTTGATATACTTCCCTTCTTGGAAAAATCCAAATCAAAGCATTTTACATAAATGGTCTAGCTAGCACATCCATGTTAATTGGTGCCTGTGAGAAACTACTATATGTTTTGGAATTTTTCTTTTGCCTTATAATAAACCCGGTGAAGTTTATTTACATTAAATCTGGTGTCCTGGTTTTCCTTACACCAACCATATAAAAGGCACATCAGAAATCTTCCCTGTGGACCGACCCAGGTTTTCCCACTTGCTCGGGGCCTGGCCCGGCCACTACTTCCCTGTACCTGGGGACTTTGGCTGCTGCCTTTCAGTTCAGCGGACGTAGAGAACTAGATGTCACTTGTAGAATAGCAAACTACTGTAAGGGCGATCAGTAAGACTGGAAAATAAGAAACAGACCCTCATAAAATACAACCCCCTCATTAAAAACCATGGCTATGTGATAGCATAATATATTACAGTACGGAAGATATACAGGGAGCACTCAGCTCAGAATACCCATTCTAAACCAGTTTCTAAGCATAGACAATGCAAACTCCTGTTAGCAGCAGTAAACTTTATTTAATTCATTTTCTATCCCATTTTCCCCAAAGAGCTTAAAAAGGGAGTTATTTCAGGCACCTAAGCCTAGCATACTCATTTGGACCATGTTGAAAGTCAAAATCTACTATGAGTTCACAATTATTTATAAATGCTCTTGAAACTGTAATGACAAGTAAGGTGATTAAATTTGTAGATGACACTAAACTGTTCATAGTTGTTAAAACACATGCGGATTGTGAAAAATTGCAGGTAGACCTTAGGAAATTGGAAGACTGGACAAATGCAAAATGATGCACATTGGGAAGAATAACCCGAATCATAGTTACCGGATGCTAGGGTCCACCATGGGGATTAGTGGCCAAGAAAAAGATCTGGATGTCATTGTAGACAATACGATGAAACGTTCCACCTAATGTGTGGCGGTGGCCAAGAAAGCAAACAAGATGCTAGGAATTATTTAAAAAAGGGATGGTTAACAAGACTAACAATGTTATAATGCTTCTGTATCACTCCATGGTGTGACCTCACCTGGAGCATTGTGTTTCTGGCCACCTTAGCTCAATAAAGATATAGCGGAACTAGAAAAGGATCAAAGAAGAGTAATTTAATTACCTCTCATCATTCCAATTTCAAGATCATTTATAAACAACTGTGGACTTATAGCAGATTTTGAGTTTCAATATGGTCCATATGAGTTAGCCAGACTTAGGTGACTGAAATAACTCCAATTTACTGCTGCAAACAGGAGTTTGCACTGTCTAAGCTTAGAAACTGATTCAGAATGGTAAGCATAAGAATAGCCTTACTGGGTCCATATAGCCTAGTAGTCCCTTCTCACAGTGGCCAATCCAGGTCACTAATACCTGACAAACCCCCCAAGAGTAGCCACATTCCATGCTACCGCCCCATCCTCACGGTGGCCAATTCAGATCACTAGTATCTGGCCAAAACCCAACATTCCATGCTACCAATCCAGGGCGAGCAGTGGCTTCCCTCATTTTCCTCCAGGAAATCTATTTATTTATTTATTTCATTTTCTATCCCATGTTCCCCAAAGAGCTCAGAACGGGTTATAGGTTAACATACATAATATACAGTTAACAGATAATTTGCTATAGTTACAGTACAGTGCAAGTTTTTATCCTAACTCGACACATACTAGGGATCTAATACCAATATATATAATATTCAGTTTACAGGTTAAATTTGTCATAGTTACAGTGCAAGATTTTTTCCTATCCAATAAAATAACCTATTTATCCTGGTGACTGTACGGCTGGAGGAGAAGGCCAAAATACCAACTTCACCCAGCCCTGCTAGAACAGAAATCTAAAGTTAAACAATTTTTCAACATTTTTATCTTTGGTTTTTCTATCATCTGTTTATGCTTATTTTTGGTCTTATCTAATGTTTCCTTTCTGTCTTCATATTTCCTTCTTTTTTATGAATTCTTTACCAGTCTTTCTTTCATTTCTTTTATTTCTCTTTCCTCCATGTGGTTGTCTCTCCTCAGCCTGACTCTTCACCTTGTCTCATCTGTCTCTTCTCGTCCTCTTTTCCCAATCCCACACAGCACAGCTCTGGCTACCTTTTTTGGGCAAACTGAATGGACTGTGCAGGTCTTTTTCTGTCATAATTTACTTTGTTGTTATGTGTATTACTCTCCATCTGTTCTATCTTCTCATCCCTCATTAGTTCCACATGCCCATTCTTCCCTCTTCCAGTAGTGCTGCCCGATTCAGGAAAAGAAATTTCGATTTGATTCAGCCTATTGAATTGGTTTTTCGATTCGATTTTCCTGCCCAATTGGGTGGTTTTTTCAAACATCCTGGTGGGTTTATTTTATAGCCTCTTCACCTCCTTTGCCTTCTCCTAACCACACTTGCGCTGTGGTGTAAACAAAATAAACAAACAAAAAAGACTTTTCCTCTCTCTGTTAAATCCTAGCTCACGTTTGCAGCCTAACACCAGCTCTGGCAGGATACAAGTTTCAAATCTGACATATTGTAATCACAAAACAGAAAATAAAATTAGTTTTTCTACCTTTTGTTGTCTGGTCATTATTCAAATCTTGTTGGTCCCAGGCTCTGGTTGTCTTCTGATAACTTGCTTGTCAGGGTCTCCTTCTTTCTTCTTTCTGCATGCTAGCCATCCATCTGCCATCTTTGTCCGCCCCTTCCGTTTCCCTTCCCTTCCCAGGAGGTCTGGCATCTTTCCTTTTTTTCTTCTCCCTCCACAGATCCACCTTTGCTTAACTACCCTTTCATCCAGCATCTCTCCCTCCTACCCTACCCTACCACCCCAGGGCCCATCATCTCTCCCTTTCTTTTCCTAACTACCCTCCTATCCAGTATCTCTATCCCCCCTTCTCCACACCATCCCTTGTGTCCAACTTCTTTCCCTTTCTGTTCCTTCCCTCCCCTCCCTAAATACCATTGTCCATCATCTCTCTCCCTCTCCTCTATTTTCAGACCCATTATTTCTTCCCCCCAAAGTCCAGCATATGCACATCACTTTGAACCCCCTTCCCTCCCTCCCTCCGTGTACTTCTACACCAGGGTCCCCCTCCCCTGAAGGCCTGCACCTCCCTCTGAAGGCCTGCACCCCACCCCTAAAGGCCTGCCTGTCCCCCCTGAAGACCTGTGCCACCATCCCTGAAGGCCTGTTTCCCCCTTGAAGGTTTGTCCCTCACCTTAAAGGCCTGTCCCCCCTTAAAGTTCTGCATCCCACTGATGAAGGCCTGCCTGTCCCCCCTTTGAAGGCCTGCCCCCCACCTTGAAGGCCTGGATCTCCCCCGAAGGCCTGCCTGCCTGTCCTCCCCCTTGAAGGTCTGTCCCTCCTGAAGGCCTGCATTTCCCTTGAAGGCCTGTCCCCCCTTGAAGGCCTGCCCCCCCTTTAAGGCTTGTCCCCCCCTTAAAGGCCTGCATCCCACCCCTGAAGGCCTGCCTGCCCCCTTGAAGGCTTGTCCCTCCCTTGAAGGCCTATCTCTCCTTGAAGGCTTGTCGCCCCTCCCTTAAAGGCCTGCATTCTACCCCTGAAGGCCTGCCTGTCCCCCTGAAGACCTGTCCCATCCCGAAGGACTACTCCCCCCCCCAGAAGGCCTGCGTGTTCCCCCTGGCCTCCCACTGGTGTCCGGCTTCCCTCCTGGCTTTCCCGCACCGTTTATCTTTGAGGAACAGCCTGCAGATAAGATCGCGATGCTAGTGATCTTTCCACTGCTTCTGAACTGTTTCCTCTGCCGCGGTCCCGCCCCTCCTCTGACATCAGAGGCAGGATCGCGGTGGAGGAAACAGTTCTGAAGCAGTGCAAAGATCGCTAGCACAGCGATCTTATCTGCAGGCTGCTCCTCAACGCTAAACGGTGGGGGAGGGGAGAACAAACGCCAGGGGGAAAAGCCGGACAGCAGCACTTCCCGACTGACCCTCCCCCCTCGCCCTCTAAAGCAGGTGCGTCAGTGGCCAGCCAGCAAGAGCAGCACTGCCACTCCTGCTTTAGGGGGCGAAGGGGGGGTCAGCCGAATCGGGAACCGATTTTTTGTTTGTTTGTTTTGAATCGATTCGAATCGATTCACCCGAAGTGAATCAGTGAACCGATTCGAATCGTGAATCGGGCAACACCATCTTCCAGGTCATGTCTCCTTCTCCCAGCTCCCACAAACTAAACTTTTTTGGTGCTGTCAACCCACCATATATGACAGTGATTAGCTTAGGTGAATTAAAAGAGAATTCATCAGCGAGCCCTAATGATTAGGGCATGCTAATGATGCCCATCGGAATTTAATAAGTGTCCTTAGCATTTAGCGCATGCTAATGCAATTAGCGTGCGCTAACACAGTTAGTGCACAGTTAGTGCCTGTTGATGAATTCCCCCCTTAGTTTAAGTATGTAACATAGAAACATAGAAACATAGAAAAAGCGGCAGAAAAGGGCTATAGCCCACCAAGTCTGCCCATTCCAAGTATCCCCCCCTGTACTAAAGTTATTTTTTTTAACAGATGTTATATATTATTAAGATTCTTCTAAATCATTAAGGGGTCCCTTTTTCAAAGCGGCAGTAAAAATTAACATGGGCTTGCTGCAGCAACGAAAAAAGAAATGCTTACCGCGGGTGTACTGAGGTGTCTTGCAGTGATTTTGGAATATGTGCACACTGTCCCTGCACTAATAAATAAAATTTATATTTTAGCTCTGTGGGTGGGTTGGGGGACTGAGAGTGGGTGTGTCCTGGGCTAATCAGTTAGCGCCGCTACATTACTGCATGTTAACATGCGAGTCCCTAGGGCCAGATTCTCTCTAGCAGTGTATCGTAAACTGTGTGCTGCGGCACACTAGTGTGCCTCCTGAGATTTCAGATGTACTGCGGCACACTGGGGAGGAAGAGAGGCGCTGGCGCCTGCTGACTGCCTACAGGATGTGTCTTTCGCGGCGAGACAAACATCTTGAAGGCGCCAGTGCTTCTCCTTCTCTCTGACCTTCCCTGCTGGCACCCCCAACTGGCGTCTCAAGGTCTATCTGGAGGGCCTTTCTGCATACACGTGACATCATCACGGTGATGTCCACGCACTTTCGGATGTCTCGAGCCGCGGCCACTATGTTTAGTGTGCCGAAGCTTCAGAAAGTTTGTGGGATGCTGCTCTAAATGGTGCCTAAAGTTAGACAACTTTTAGGCACCTAACTTAGGCCTTCTTTTATCAAGCTGCGCTAGGGTTTTCCATCGCCGGCTGCCGTGGCGAAAGCTCCGACACTTATAAGAATTTTCACCTCAGGGATGTGTGACAAAAAAACCCCAATGCGGCTTGATAAAAGGGGCCCTTAATTGGCAAAATCGCCTTAATAACTTCAATAATTGACAAAAAAAAGTAATTGGACAACAGGCACCCGATTCTATAAAAAGTAGGAACCTAGTGCATGGCGCTTAACGGCGCCTAATGCCTAAGTGGGCATTTTGATGGGTGAAGTGTGATTTAGATGCCACTAGATGCGATTCTCCAAAAATGTAGGCGCCTGAAATGTAGGCCTTTAAATCCCTGGCCTACATATCTGGTGCCTAAGTTTTTACATAGACACTGCTAGGTGTGATTCTGTAAACGGTGCCTAAGCATGATTGACATGCAACTGGTACCATTTTTCTAGGCATCGGCCGATTTAGGCATCATTTACAGAATCCAGGCCTTAATGCCTACATAACAGGTGGCAGTAGGTATTCACATGCTAATGGCTATACACTCATGGCAAAATTAGTGCCTGGACATGGATGTCTGGTGCAGTACTCGGAGAGACCCCCCAGGAAGAGACTTGGGAGTACTGGTAGACAAGTCAACGAAGCCACCCGTGCAATGCGTGGCGGTGGCAAAAAGGGTGAACAGAATGCTAGGAATGATTAAGAAGGGGATCACGAACAGATCGGAGAAGGTTATCATGCCACTGTACCAGGCCATGGTGCGCCCCCCCTGGAATACTGCGTCCAGCACTGGTTGCCGTACATGAAGAAGGAAATTGTACTACCCGAAGGGGTCCAGAGACGAGCGACTAAAATGGTTAAGGGGCTGGAAGAGTTGCTGTACAGTGAGAGATTAGAGAAACTGGGCCTCTTCTCCCTTGAAAAGAGGAGACTGAGAGGGGACATGATCGAAACATTCAAGATAATAAAGGGAATAGAGTTGTTCACCCTCTCCAAGGTAGAGAGAACGAGAGGGCACTCTCTAAAGTTAAAAGGGGATAGATTCTGTACAAACATAAGGAAGTTCTTCTTCACCCAGAGAGTGGTAGAAATCCGGAACACTCTTCCTGAGGCTGTTATAGAGGAAAACACCCTCCAGGGATTGAAGACAAAGTTAGACAAGTTCCTGCTGAACCAGAATGTACGCAGGCTAGACTCAATTAGGGCACTGGTCTTTGACCTAAGGGCCGTTGCGGGAGCGGACTGCTAGGCACGATGGACCACTGGTCTGACTCAGCAGTGGCAATTCTTATGTTCTTATGACATTAATAAGAAAAATGTAAAAATCGGCCATTGTACTCCAGCAATAAAAATGACCTAGCACTTAGGAATAACCCGCATAAGGCCACTTTTTACTGCTGTTTGGTAAAAGGGCCCTTAATATTACAATAGCCAGCAATTAAAGAATTCTGTTTCAGTATATAAATTGATTCTTGAAACTTCATTTGAAATCTTAAGTCACAGGTGGTGGGGATGGAGGGCATCAAACTGGTTCACTCAGTGTTCTGCAATTGCTAAGGCTGTCCATAACTATATGAACCTATTTTAGAAAAGCACATACAGTACTGGAGGTGCTTATGCTGCCTCTGTACAATAGGCAAATAGTAGGTGTATTTTGGGACATGTCACAAGCTTGTGGCTATACAATCCCCAAGAGGGAAGAGGTTTGCACCTAATGCCATTTTAGAAATATGATGGCAGATAAAGACCAAATGGCCCATCCAGTCTGCCCATCCACAGTAACCATTATCTCTTCCTCTCTCTAAGAGATCCTACGTGCCAATCCCATACTTTCTTCAATTCATACAAGGTCTCTGTCTCCACCATCTCTTCCAGGAGACTGTTCCATGTATCTACCACCTGTGGCAGAGTAGGGCATGGTGCTCAAGGGAGGTTTGCACAGACACACAGACCACATTCTCAAGTATTTAGGAAAATAACTTTTTAATTAGACAGCAGTGCAGAGCCTTTTTCTTCACAGGCTCCTATAAGGTTTGGGTTAGAGAATGACACAGTGGCTGTTACCCGTGGCTACCCACCGATACAGTGGGAGAAAAAGTCATTGTCACTGCGGGTATGGGGACAAGGCCATTCACTGCTCCATGGAACGGTGAATGGCCTTGTCGCTGCAGTTATGGGAGGGAACTTGTGTGGTCACCAATCGGGCATCTTCCTCCCTCCCGCCCTTCACTCCCCTCACTTTACTGTGGTTTTATTTCATCTCTCAGCTGCCCAACCCGGCTTTCCTCAAGTTGCGTGTGGCTGCCGAAACTTCTCTTCTGACGCAACCAGAAATAGGAACTTGCATCAGAAGAGAAGTTTTGGCAGCCAGACACGTCTTGATGAAAGCCGGCTCAGGCAGCTGGGAGACAAAAAAACTGCCATGGTAAGGTAAGGGGAAGGGAGGGAGGGAGGGAGGGAGATGCCCAGATGGCGGCAATTGGGAGGGAGGCTGCTGGACTGCATGTGCGCGCTGAAGGATAGTGAAGAGAGAGGGGGGTGAGAGGAACAGACGCTGAAGGGAAATGAGGAAGAAAGAGTGGGCTGAAGACACTGAAGGGAAATGGGGAAGAGAGAGTGGGGAGAAGATGCTGAAGGAAAATGGGGAAGAGAAGTGGAGAGTGGGGAGAAGACACTGAAGGGAAATCGGTAAGAGAGCGTGGGGAGAAGGCACTGAAGGGAAATGGGCTAGAGAGAGATGCCAGACTATGGGGGGAGCGGAGGGAAGAAGATGGGTGCCAGACCAGTTGGGGGGGAGGGAGAGATGGAAGTGAGAGGCACAGTAACAGAGCATATAGAAGAGGCAGAGAGAAGGCAGACAATGGATGGAAGGGACTGAATGAAGAGAAGATGAGGAAAACAGAAACCAGACAACAAAGGTAGAAAAAAAAATTATATTTATTTTATTCATTTATTTTTTTGCTTTAGGAAAAGTAGTATATTAGTTGTATTGATAAACATTTATAAACAAAGCTCTGCCAGCTAAACATCTCTTTCTCTAGTTCAGCAGCCAGAATTTTCATTTTGTACAGAATATTGTTTATTTTTATACTTTAATAAAATAAGTTCAGTATAAAACTATTCGAGTCTTGTATGGATGGGATCAGATGGTTTGCAGGGACGGGGCAGTGATGGGGACCGAGCTCGTGGGGGATGGGACAGTGACAGGGACAGGGACCGAGCTTGTGGGGATGGGATGGTGACGGGGACTAAGTTCAAGGAGATGGGACGGTGACGAGGATGAACTCACAGGGACGGGGCCAAATGTATTCTCCGTGTCATTCTTTAGTTTGGTTCTTCAAAAGAAACAGCTAGGCTTTTTTCCCAGTCTTTTCACTAAACACAGGTCATATTCTGAGTAGGGCTTGTCACACCCCAAACACAGTCTTGATCCTAGGTTCAGGAAACAATTTTAGGCAGCATTCGATCACATGTCTTAGTAGGTACTAGAACAAGGGCAGAAGTTTTTTTCATGTAGTAGAGTCTTACCTCTAACAAACTCTATCAGCCCTTCCATTCAGCTTCCCTAGCTCCTTTGTTCCCTCTGGCATCTCTCTCCAAACCTTTCTTAAAACCAGCTATGTTAACCACTCTTACCACAACCTCTGGCAACGCGTTCCAGAGCTTAACTATTCTCTGAGTGATAAAATATTTCCTCCTCTTGATTTTAAAAGTATTTCCCTGTAATTTCATCGCGTGCCCCCTAGTCTTTGTAATTTTTGACAGAGTGAAAAATCGATCCACTTGTACCCATTCTACACCACTCAGGATTTTGTAGACTTTAATCATATCTCCCCTCAGCTATCTTTTTTCCAAGCTGAAGAGCTCTAACCTCTTTAGTCTTTCCTCAAATGAGAGGAGTTCCATCCCCTTTATCATCTTGGTCGCTCTTCTTTTAACCTTTTCTAGTGCCGCTCTCTCTTTTTTGAGATAAGGGCCTCCCCTCTCATCAATTTTCTGTGATAGAATGCCCATGCCTTCCATGGTTGTAAGAAAAGTAGTTCTTATTCCAGTGAATAAGAAATAATAATAATTTTTAAAGAACCTGAATATTAAGCAGGAGACAGTCATGCACCCTTTTTTGGGAAAGTAATGCTGAAGAGGTTATGGCGCCCTGGACCCACTTCTGGTTTGGCACTCCCCCAGACCAGTTCCCTCCTCCCTCCCCTTATGCTACTGTCTGGTCCTGACAGGATATGACTTCATAGGCCAGCTGCCGCGAGAAAGGAGGGCCAGCCTCAGTATTGAGCAGCAACGTCATAACCCCTGATGTTTGGAGCCCTTTAGTGATGGTGACTTGGATCAGAGCCTCACCTGCTCCATAGGTTAAGCTGGCCCTGGTAAGAGGTGCATCAGACCATGATTTAGATAAACTGTATAGGAAAAGCTTGGGTTCCAGAGGCCCTGAATGGGACTTATGGACAGGGCCAGGTGTGGATCTCAGAACTGGAGTAGCAGGGAGTTTACGGTTACTATATTTTTTTCTGGGTAACCCTGGACACATGACCCTCGCCCTGTTCTACCTCCAGCTTCACCCTGTTTTACCCCAGCCCCACCCCATTCTGCTCAAAGCTCACCCCCACCCCACCAAGCCTCCTATCTTCTTCCGGATGAGCTCCAGCCACGTCTGGAGGGCCTGTAGCATGCACGGATGTGTGTGATGCCATCCGTGCATGCTCAGAGGCCCTCCAGATGCAGCCAGAGCTCGTTTGGGCTTTCCAAAACCCAGACAAATTCCGGGTTATGGAAAGTCCTTCTGGGTTTTCCTGGACGTCTGGTAGCTCTAAGGGAGTTGGACCATGCTTTATGAACTGATCTGCAGGAAAGGGTTTCAGAAAGGGGTAGCAGGGAGTCAGAACCACATTGTATGAATTGATCTTCAGGGGAGGGTCTCATACCAGAATGGCAGCAGGCAAATCTGTACTACAATGACAGTAGGAGATGTGGGTCAGGACTGGTAAATCTAAATAAGGATCTCATTACAGGAATAATAGGAAGTTTTATAGGTTAGTACTAGAGATGTAGCAATTCTGCAAATTTTGAAGACTAATAGAGGAGTAGGCTGCAAAGACAGTGAAAATTGCATAACCGGCCCCTGCCTCAGTTACAAACTGAGATTATAAAACCCTCTGGGGAGTTGAAAATACCTATTGTCCTTGAATGTAACTTACTTTGAGCTATAACTGAAAGGACATGAGAGAAATCCGAAGCCAGAAATGATCAGAAAAACAATGTCTGATTTTATATTCATGAAAACTGAAATGTGTACAATAACTGAACTTACTTTAACTCTTTTTTTTTTTTAATACACAAAATAAATTATGTACAGCTTGGTTGGCACATTTTGAATTCTTTTACATTTTGTAAAGAAACCAAACTGTTATTACTGACATCTCTAGTGCTAGAGACGGCTTCTGCAGCCAAGGTATCTGAACAGGTCTGAGATTTTCCCTCTTAAAATAAGAACCAGCAACACTGTGGTGAACATTATCTGAAATTAGAAACAGTCTTCCTGCTGTCAGCATTATCTAGATTAGAAAATGAAGAAACTCATTATTTTCCGAGCTCCCGCTCTCTCTCTCTTGAGTGTCATAGAATCAATCCCTTTTTCAAAGTGCTGTTGGTTCTCTGAAACGAACTGTCACTGTCAGCTTGATAAATCACAGTATTAAGTAGCAGTAATAATATGGATATTAAACTTCATAACATGGAGTAATAGTGTATCATCTAATAACTGAAAAAAAGTGTTGCCGTGTGAAACAACATGTCCTTATTTACACAAGCATCTCCAGGTTCAATTAATGTCCAAAAGATTAATAGCATTCAATTCTGAATCTTTGTTTTTATGTTCCTGGATTTTTAGTAGACAAATTGCATAGATGGAATTTTAAGAACATAAGAAAAAGCTTGTTGGGCCTGTCTCTAATAGTGGCTAACCCAGGTCACATGTATCTGGCAGATCCCCAAAAGTAGATCTATTTCTCATAGCTCATTTCCAAGGACCAGCAATGGGTCTTCCAAGTCCATCTGGCTAACCATTTCTTATGAACCTTTTTCTTCAGAAGTTTGATTCCACAGCTTAATTATGCACTGCAACTGCGTCAAAAACAAACTGGCTGTGATTCGTTTTCAATCTACTGGTCATTATCTTCATGATTTTCCAAAGGTTCACACCACTCATGATTCTATACACTTCTATCATAACTCCCTTTGTCATCTTTCTCCCTAACCTGGTTAGCATTTCTTCACAACTGAGGAGTTCTATCCCTTTTATCATTTAAGTCTCTCTTGTGCTATATCCTTTTTGAGATGGCACAAACGAACTGCACACAATACTTAAGATCTGATTGTACTAGGGATCGGTACAACGCAATATGATATCCTTGCTTTTGTTCTCCCTTTTATGTTGAAACGTGTAAATTGATGATAGTGAGAATTATACAGTTGAAAAAATAAAAAGGTCAACTATACAATGTACAGCAACAGAAAACAAACTCCGAACTGACCAAATAGCTGAAGAATATTATCAGTTTTCAAACAAAAGTGACTAGTAAATCGTTGCCACCCCCAACCCACCTACAAGAGAAAAGTGCATACGCATTCATATCAGGGCCCTGGACTCTGATGGGCCCTGATGAACAATATGGAACACTTGCTTTGGGGATAGGCTCGTCTGTCTTGGTTTCCTCATCATAGAAGGGGTTGGCTTTAGGAAAGGGTTTTTAGGTGAGTATTGCAGTGTTGAGGGTTGCTTCACTTCGTTGGGTGCACTTTCACCATTCTGTCATTCGGGGGGGGGGGGGGGTGGATGGGATTAGGTTTTGGACTGTGGTTGTGATTGCTGTCTATCCCACTGGAACACTCGAAGCGCTGTATGACTTAGTTTCCTGCATTGTGAAGTGTAACTGTTGCTTATCTTTGTGTTCTCCATCCTTATTAAAAAGAAAATCCCCTAACTTTCTATATATTTCAGCTGCTGTAGTATACTGAGCTCAAAATGTCAGCATTGCCCAAGAAGACTCCAAAACCTTTTACTTGAATGGTGCTCTCCTAACTCAGATTCCAGTATTTTGTACCTGTATTTGAGATTATTTTTCCCTATGTGCATCACTTTGCCTTTTTTTTACATGCCCAGGAGCCTTCTAAAAATCTTCAGGCTTCTGTTTTTTTAACTGAGTTATTCTGAGTCATTCACACATTTGATCATCTGATTTGTGACCTCATCTCCAGATTATTTATGAATATGTTAAACAGCAGAGGTTCCAGGACAGACCTTAGGGGCACTCTAGTAAAGACCTCTGTCCATGTCAATAATTGGGAGTTCAATTCTACTCTCTGTTTCTTGTCTTGAGGCCAGTTTGTAATTCACAAAAGGGCATGGTCTCCTAACCTATGCCGCTTTGATTTCTTATGATGGACTTTGTCAAACAACTTCTGAAAATCCAAAATACAACATGGGGGCTCATTTTCAAAAGAGAAAAAAGGCAAAAAAAAAAAAAAAAAGGCACAAAGTGGTATTTGCTAAAACATCCATATTGACATTTTCAAAACACATTTTCAGATGGTTTTCTATACTGTTTGTCCGCAGTGTGTCTAAATCTCAAGGGGGGGGCATGTTGGAGGTGTGTTTTGGGTGGGATTAGGGTGGACTTATGATTTGGACATTTTTCTGCAATAATGGAACGTTGCAAAAAGAGTAAAGGATAAACTTTGGACATTTAAGTCTGGATCTGTTTCAGTAACGAATAAAAGTCAAAAGGGTGGCCACACTGACCAGATGACAACTGGAGACATGAAGGCATGGCTACCCCTTACTCCCCTAGTGGTCACTTACTCCCCCCTCCCCTGAAGAAGTGAATGAAACAGTATGACAGCTTCAGATGTTATGACAGATGTATGACAGATGTATGACAGCTTCAGATGTTATGACCATATGAAAATATAAGAATAAATAGAGTTCTATATGTGCACATATGTGGTGTGTGGTGTGTATCTTTGGGATTGGGGGGGCTAGGATTAATGTGAAGGGCTTTGGAACATTTCTGAACCCAGTTGTGGTTCTGGAGTGGTCCAAAGAACCCACAACTGCCATAACCTGTGGTCTTGACAAAAAAGGTGGGTACAATACACAGAGTGCTAACAGCATCCCCCTGCCTGCACTCCACTTCAAGTAGAGAGTTGCACAGGGACAGAATTCCCACCCGTCCCCACGAGGGATCCCTCTGTCCCTGCGAGGAATCCCCTTTGTCCCCGCCCGTCCCTATAAACTTCAGAAATAGTTATTTCATTTAATTATGCTACTGAATTAAAGGCTCTGGTAGAGACCCATTTACAAATAAGCAAAGACACTTTATTAATTTGGAAATATTAATTGGGAAGAATGCATACTTTGTAAATGGGTTTCTATCAGAGCCTCTAATGTAAATATAAATACTCAGCTGATGAAAACCCCCAAGCTGTCAGCTGAGGACTTCCTTTGCAGTTGGCTGGGGGTCCCTTTTGCCAAGCTTGGCAGGCAGCAGTAGCATCCCTGAGTCACAGATGCTGGCACCTCAGTGGCTCATGGATGTTGCCAGCGACTGCTGTGCTTGGTGGAGGGGAGTTCTGGCCGTCTCTAGAGGAGGTCCTCTGCTGGCGGTGCTTGGGGATCCCCACCAGTCACAGCAAGGGTCAGCAAGTACTTCAACACTGTAGAAATAAAACCAGAAATGCATTTCCTTTTCTTTTGAACACAATACAAAGACATCTGATATATACATTTCCCAAAGCTAACATTTTTTTTTTTTTTTTAATATCATGTTTATTGAGACAAGAAACAGTTGGACAGCCACTGCCGTCCACAATACAACAACAGTACAGGTGCAGATTAAAACATAGCAGTCAACGTGCAACACCAAACAGTAGAACAATATGCAGAGGCTGAATCGTACAAAGCAATGATCTGCACAGCAATAGATGAGACACCGCACCCCCCCATAAAGAGCATAACTGGCAGTAAGAGGGAACATCACGCTGACCAGCATCCCCCGTCTACAATTTCTGTTATAAGAAGCAACCAGAATTCCCAAACGATTCAATACAGCCCACTGTCGCTCACACCCCATTCAAATCATGCAAACCACAAACCACACCACACGCAGCCCAACGGAAGCTAACATATTTTAGTCAATAAATTCCGTTTTTTACCTTTGTTGTCTGGAGATTTATTTTTCCATAAAGTTGGTTCCAGTTTCTTTTTTCCGCTTTCCCATCTACTGTAAATTCTTCTGTTGCTGTCCATTGGTTCCTCCTACCATGGTCCAGCATTTATCCCTTTCTCATCTTTTGCCCCTGCCCACCAGTCCCATGCCCAACATTTCTCCTTCTATCACCCCTCTCCAGCACCATGCCACATCTCTCCCTCCATTCCCTTCACCACTATTTCCAACATTCCTCCTTCTTACATCCATTTCAATCTGTCCATTCCACTACAATATTTCTCCCTCTCATCTGTACCTCACTCCCTCCCTATGACCAAAAATTCTCCTTTCTTCCATTCCCCGTGTACACAACCATCTCTTTCCCTCCCTTCCTCTCTCCCAAGTTCATGCCTTCTGTGTCCAAAAGTGCATTCCCTCCCCCATCTCAGCATCTCTTCCCTCCCTTCCTCTTTCCCAAGTCCATGCCTTCTGTGTCCAAAAATGCATTCCCTCCCCCACCTCTTTCCCTCCCTTCCTCCATCCTCTCTCCCAAGTTCATGCCTTGTGTCCAAATATGCACTCCCTCCCCCCACCTCTTTCACTCCCTTCCTCCATCCTCTCTCCCAAGTTCATGCCTTGTGTCCAAAAACGCACTTCCTCTCCCACCTCAGCATCTCTTTCCCTCCCTTCCTCTCTCCCAAGTCCATGCCTTCTGTGTCCAAAAACGCATTCCCTCCATACTACTTAACCCTAGGGATAAATAGTGGTTTTCACCAGGGGACACTCGATGAAGTTACAGGGAAATACTTTTAAAACCAATAGGCAAAAATATTTTTTTCACTCAGAGAATAGTAAGCTCTAGAACTCGTTGCCAGAGGATACGGTAAGAGCGGATAGCGTAGCTGGTTTTAAGAACGGTTTGGACAATTTCCTGGTGGAAAAGTCCATAGGCTGTTATGGAGAAAGACCTGGGGCAAGCCACTGCTTGCCCTAGATTGGTAGCATGAAATGTTGCTACTCTTTGGATTTTGGCCAAGTACTAGGGACCTGAATTGGCCACCGTGAGAACGGGCTACTGAGCTTGATGGATCGTTAGTCTGACCCAGTAAGGCTATTCTTATGTTCTTAATAACAATCTCAACAGCAGACCGCCCAGCCTAGAGGTGGCTGTGTTTCCACTACTGAAAAATGCAACTGTAAAGCACTTTTGGTTATCACTTGAACAGACGTGCTAAAGAACTCCAAATGATTGATGCAAAATTACATTAACCTTTTCCTATCGTAATAAATTTTACGTTACGCTGGTTCCAATCGTAATTATTTTAGCAAAGTTTTCTATTATTCACCGTTATCATTTACGGCTATTGTAAACATAATGTAAATAAGTCATAAGTCTGTAAATTCAAATATTTTGTGTTCCTGGCTCTTTATTAGTCCATACAGACTGTTTATCCACTGTCTATGTCATTTTTGGAATGTCCCGTCATCTGGGACACACGATAGGAAAAGGTAAAGCTCGTATGCAAGTGTGCAGTAAAGACTCAGGAAAGAATGGCATAAGCAAGTAGTCTTTTCCATTCTGCCCAATCTTCCCCAGTGCTGTGCTTTCCTTATTCAATCCAAAAATAAACACAAATGGGAGAACACTTGCTATTTTTAAAAGTCCATAAGTGGATGATGGATGTAAGAGGAAAGTTTAGGACAGGTTAAAATGAGACAGGGATGGAGAGGATCTGTTAGCACTGGTGTGTGCCCTGTGCCACTTCCCTTTTTAAAAACATACTGCATGCACAAATTTGCATATAGCCGAAGGAAAAAAGATCAGTTCATTTTTTTTTTTTTTTGGGGGGGGGGTTTGGTTGAGTTTTTTTTTTAAACTAAGTTTCATGTATTTTCAGCTTATGTCAGAAAGAAATCTATATAAAATGTGATTAATGTGCATAAGAATGCCCTAATTAACTAGTGCATGGACATCAGCTTTACATAAAATTTTCCACACTGAAAGGACAGAGCTCAGGCGCATCTTGTAATAGAGCCCTTTTCTCTCACTATAGCACATATTGTGCTGTGAAACTCCAGGGTTACCTTCATGGTCCTGGAAAGGAGAGAGTGCGTATGATTCTCCGTTTCAGATTCGCACAGAACAAAACATTAACAGGAATAAGCGGTTTCCTAAACTGACCTTCAAACAAGGATAAGCAGTAGGGGGGCTCAGTGAAAGTGCAAAAGAAACAAGGTGTTACAGCATGATCCCTTCCCTGCTGTACCCTTCCGGTTGCTGGTGTCATGATTTAGGGACACAGTGAATCCTAAAGTGTCGGCATTGCCTTAATGTTTAGTAGTTTACAACTGCCAAATTTTCCATAAATTTGTTTAATTCCATATCCAAATTCCTGAACTCCAAGCCATGCACTCTGCGGGAGTCAGGATGCATTGAATGGCAGGATCCAGAGTGCTTCTTCCTGTGTGGATTTTTCAGTTGAAATGCTAGTTTTCACTGCTCAGATGTGAATAATTCTCCCTTGGCTCTCGGGAGAGATATTGAAGGCCATTCTGAAATACCAAAGCACTGAATCTACTAATCCATCCAAGACCACCATTTAATCTTTATGAATTCATTATTTCCCCCGTGCTTCTATTCTGTTACAGCTGAGGAAATCATGAAAGTCTAGAGTTTTACTAGACATTTTAACAACTTGTGTGGATTGTTCCAAATTTTCCCCATCTCTTGATTTTTTTTTTTTTTTTCCTTCTGATTCTAGATGGCAGATTTTTGGAAGGAGGTGACCTGTTGGATTCTTCTGTTTGCTGTTTTGCATTTATTTGTTTCATGAGCAGAGCTGCTTGCTTGTTGGCTCCTGGCCCTCCGGTCCACCTTTCCCTTCTTCAGGCCTAAAGGTTTCACACTGCTTTCCTGTTTTACATCTGTCTTTGTATTATGTAAAAAGGGGCAAGTGTTTCTATTTCAGTGACCTCAGCAAGAAAGGAAACAAATCCCAGAGGCAGATGGATCTAATAAGCATTAAACCTCCAAAATCTGATTTTCCACGGTCTGTCAGAAGCAACAATTCCTCAGCTTTAGGGCTCTGTGGGTGAGAGGGAGGGACAGAGGAGGGAAGATTAGGATGGCTACTCAAAAGACAATGTTCTTGCCCTTTCCCTGTGGGACCAGACATTCAAACTTTGTCAGAGTTTCTGTGGAAACCATGTGGACAGACCACCTGTACGATTTACAAATGCTTTTCGCTATTGGCTCCTGGACTTCTACTACAAAGCCCGGCTTTTAAGAAAAATCTAGTGAGGAATGAAAAGGCACTCATACACCATTAAATATGCCTTCATGAAACATTATCCTCTTCATTCTATAAGAGGTCACCTAAATTTCAAAATACAGGCACTTAATGCGAGTAAGTGCTATATAACTTTAGGCCACAACTCATTTAAGGGTCCTTTACGCATCCTTATGTGGGTCATTCCCACATGCTCTGGCCATTTTTACTACAGCCATAAAACTGGATTGTCTATTTACTTCATAATAGCCATATGCTACTACTGCCATTAACATGCGGCCATTTTTAAAAAATACCTCAGGAACACTTACTGCCACCTTTTGTGTGCTAACCAGTTAGGTCCAGATTCTCTAAATGATGCTATTGTTGGCGGCTGCCTTAAAAGCGTCGGTGCCATTTAGAGAACCACATCTCCGGCAAAGATAGGCGTCAGAAATATAGGCCAAGATTTTCAAGGCCTACATTTTTGGCATCTACACTTCATGGGGATTGCACCTTCAGAGGTGCCTACCAACGCCTAATGCCACTTGGCTTTAGCCATGCCTACAGTTACAGTAGGCACCTCTGGCAGCATGATTCCGATGCCTTGAAATTTGTTTTAAGTAGCATTTTAAATAGCGTTTTTTCACTTAACTTAGACTGGTGCTTAAGTTAAGGCGCCATTTGTGCTTAAGTTAAGGCTTAAGTTAAGCCTACTGGTGCTTAAGTTAAGACGCCATTTAGAGAATATGGGCCTTAGTGCACAGTAATGTCGACATACTAACTGGTTAGTGCAGGAATGCCCAGACACCCCCCCTCAAAAAATACCAAAAAATTGACTGTGATTAGTGTGCACACAACACAAATCTAATACATAATGCTTTAATGCATCCTTTATTATGTGATTTTCACCGCAGCAGGTGCAAATTAGCACCTAACACAGCTTAATAAAAGGATCCCTTAGTGTAAAAATGCAAAAGGGAGTGTATGGGGAAACCAAATGGGTGGGTCTCACATGTATACATGTGTATATAGAATACTATAAGTTATGCATTAAAGTGCCAGATTTATGTGTATGTGGGTGTGTCTAAATGTTGGTGTGTAAATGCTGACTTAAGTTCATATTCTATAACAAATTGCGTCCCCAAGTTTATAGAATTAGGGCGACAGTGTGATGAGATTCATTCCCTGACGAACCCCCCTTCCCCCCTGAAAATGTTTTGGCTGCTCATCCCTACTGCCAAGCCATTATGTATTGAATGGATGTTAAGGGGGAGGAGTTATCAACATGGGCTACTGTTAAGCTGGACTTAGCACAGGGTCCCATTTTATGCAATGAAACCCTATGCTAAAATAGTCCGACTTGTGCTAAAATAACACAACCTAACAGTAGCCCACATTGAAACTCACCCCTACCCCTCTAAACCTTTCAGCTGAACCCCACATTCTAACACAACACAGGATCAAGCAAATCCCAGCTCAGGCTTTTATTGCTTTTTCTGCTCTCTACTTTCCAAGGGATCACTTTGTCTCCTCTGACTTTTATGGATCAAGTAACAAGATCTCTGACCTCACAAGCCATTACTTTTATTTGTATTTGTTTGAATTTAGGTCATGCCTTTTCACTTTGATATGGAAATAGCAGTCAGCAAATGGACCACAGGTGACGCCTCTCATTTAAATTAACTGCACATTTTGTTAAGTCCCTTATGAGTGCAGCATTCCCTTCTTAAGGTCAATGGGGCGGGTGATATTTGTTTAATATGCTTTTTTTTTGTCTTTGTCTCCTTAGTATCTGATTATGTATGTAAGTTGTTGTGAGACACAGCGGTGCATAAATTTTAATACATGATACAAAGTGCAAAATGTGTTTAAGAACTTCTTCACAGCTCTAACTCCCAACAAATAAGGGCATCATTAAAATTTGACATTTTGAAAAGGTAGAAACTAAATAGGCAGAATAAGCGTAGCACCAGTCTGAATTTGTCTTCATTCAATTTTGCTCTCCAGTGGGCTCAAACTATGGCAATCACATTTGCTTATGTTTGCACACTTCTTAACTACACATACACACTTCTATTAAACTGCACTAGCAGTTTTTAGCGCAGAGAGCCACGCTGAATGGCCCACGCTGCTCCCAATGCTCATAGGAACTCTATGAGCATCGGGGAGCAGCGTGGGCCATTCAGCGCAGCCCTCCCCCCCCCCACTGGAAACTGCTAGCGCAGTTTAATAGAAGAGGCCCTTATTCATGGGAGTTCTGAATTCTCCCAGCTGCTCTAAAGTCATCCTGACAGGCCTTTGTGCTTCCCAGCATCTCCCCTCCAAGTTTGTTGTAAGCCATAAGGGCACTCGACAAAGCCAAAGTACAAGGGATGGGGGCAGAGAGTCATTGAGTGAAGTGATTTTTGTCTCAATAGGGATCAAGAAGGGGAAGTATGTATAGTCCTGCAGGCAAAGGCTGCTGTTAAATATACTAGAGCCCAGGGCAGAAATTTAGCAGGTGCCCCCAAACCCACCTACAGTCTGTATCTTCTTCAGATTCAGATACAGGACAACTGACCTGCTTGCAAGCTCCTATTGCCAACCCTGCATGCAATGTAAAGTCATACAGTATCTTGTACCTTAAACTCCACAAGAGTTTATAGGCACAAAATCAAAGGATACTCTAGAATTGGACTTAAAGAGGTCATGTTGAAGACCCACTTCTGTCATCCTAGAAGGTTTCACAATTATAATTGAGAGTTTCTAGATGACAATTTCATTTGCTTGAGGGAGAGAGTTTGGCAGATCGAAAAACCAAAGGTACTCGCTTTATGGTCATAGAGGTATCCAATGTCTTTGACTGCAAGACACTTTAAAGATTAGTGGTCTATGACAACTGATGTGGCACAGCTGAGATTACAGAAGATTATTAGGGGCATTTTCTAAACACCAAGATCTTAAAAAAAAATGGCATAAATTTGCACTTGGACGTCCTAATCGCCAGAAAGTCCAAGTGCCAATTTTCAAAACCATTTTTCTTGACATCCAGACCTGTGCATCCAGACCTAAAGGAGGCAAATTGGAGGTGAGTTCTGGGTAGGCTTTGGGTTTAGACTTGGACATCTTGTGGTAATAATCAAACCTTTCTCAAGACGTCCTGGATAGAAATTAGACGGGTTGAGTCAGACTTGTTTTAAAAGTGTCTAAGTGCCAAAAAGGTACCCAAACTGACCAGATGACCACTGGAGGGATTATGTTATGACTCCCCACACTCTCCCAGTGGTCACTAACTCCGTACTACCCCCCAAAAAAATCTGAATGAAACAATGCATACCTCTCTCTACAACAGCAGCATCTGGTATGGGAAATCCTAGTAGAGTATCACACAGGTGTCTTAAGTACCCTGGTGGGTGGGCTAGTGATCCATAGAGAGGAGGACCCAGGCCCATAAGTCACTCTAACTACTACATTTATGGTGGGAAGTGTAAGCCCATGAAAACCCTACTATACTGCTATATAAGTGCCACCTGCCACCATAAAGGCTATTGGGGTAGTAGGCAGGTGGGTATAGTAAGTTTTGGGGGAGTTTGGGAGGGCACCCTGTCACACTTTATGTGAAGTTCACAACAGTGCCCTCTAAGGTGCCCCACTGCTCTGTTGGGATGTCTATATAGCTAGTCCTTTACAATGCTGGCCCCTCCCATATCCAAATGGTCTGGATTTGGACATTTTGAACTTGGAAGGTTTTGTGGTCGAAAATGGTGAACAAAGTTGGATGTCCTAAACAGCCAAGACGTCCATGTTGGCGATTAAAAAAAAAGGGATGTCTAGTGGTTTTGCCAGTTTCAGAAATGGCAATTTTTCTGCCTCCAACTTGGTCGTTTTGCAGGAAATATCCAAAGTCAGATGTAGAAGTCCTATTGAAAATGCCCCTCCATGTCCAATTAGAGCCACTGAAATAGACTGTAAACCTGGGGGGGGGGGAGGATGACCCAATGCAGACTAGTCAATATGACAATGCCAGAACTGCCTGCAAACAGTAATTGGCTGGTAAAAGAAGAAGCTGCCATAGTCACATGGGCAAGTGAAAGCCAAGAGCTCACCATTTTGCCCATCATGCACCCGCTTGTGGAGAGACTTCATAAAGGAGCAAAGAAATCAACATCTATGTATGCTTCAGAGAAAAAAAAAAACAAGTCTATGTCAAGAACATGAGAAGTAGTTTGATCACCAAGCGGAAAAAAAAAAAATCATACATATGAAGGCAATTGCTGTGGATCAATTGATGAAGAGCAAGTGTAAGTTGTACAGGTCACTAATATATTGTATCTATACCTATTCCTATCTATAGATTAGGGGTCAATCCACCCAGTCAATCAGGTTTTCAGGATATCCACAATGAATATGCATGAAACAAATATATATGCACTTCCTCTGTTGTGTGCAGATCTATCTCATACATATTAACCCCCTCTTTTACAAAGCCCAATAGTGCGGACTGCTGAAATAACTGCTCCTAAGCCCATAAAGGTTTAAAGGGCTTCAGGGCTAGCCTAGCTTTGTAAAAGGTGGATAAATGAGAATATCATGAAAACCTGACTAGCTGGGGTTCCCAGGAAAGGTTTAGGAATCTCTAGCTTAGAGCACATTAATAAGAGAGAAGTGGGAAGAAGGGGATTTAAAAGACCCCCAAACAAAACATTGCAAAGAAGTGGAAGTGAGTGGGAATGAGAGGCCAGTAATGGAGAGTAATGAGGGCAGAGTGATGGAGAGTGGGCGGGAGAAGAAGCATAGTGTAGGAGAGAGGAGAGGATATGAGGAAGAGAAAATCATTGTTTAAAAAATATTATTACAATAAGAGCAGGCAAGGGGGGCCGCAAAGGGCCCTGCACTTATCTGAGTCAGCTTTACTACTGGTGATTAGTCAAAAGTTAAAGCTTCTGTTCAATTTCCATCTCCATCTCTGTCTCCTCTTTCCCTTCCTCTTCCTCTTGGTAATGGTTCATCTCATCACTGATGCTCTATAACAGGGTCTCACAATCTTTCTCGAGCGGGAGCACACTAAACCTAGTGTCCCCGGCTCAAGACACCCGGAAGTTTGCGACGTCGCCATGATGACGTCATGCGCACATATGAACATAAGAATTTGCCGCTGCTGGGTCAGACCACTGGTCCATCGTGCCCAGCAGTCCGCTCCCGCATGATATCATCATGTTGATATCTGTCCATGCACAAAGTCCCTTCAAATGGACCCTGCGCCAGCGGTGGGGGGGGGGGGGGGGGGGGGGGTACCTGCAAGGAAAAGGGCCGGCTGGAGAGAAGGTGAGGCGCTGGCGTGGGCTGATTGCCTACAGGACGTGCTTCTCTTTAGAGGCACGTCCTGTAGGTAGTCAGCCTGTGCCTCTCCTACCCAGTGTGCTTTGGGCACACATGAAATCTCAGGAGGCACACTGGTGTGCCTCAGCACAGTTTGCGATACACTGCTCTATAATCTTCCCACCACACTGCATCAGGTCTTCCATTTCTTCCCTCTCACACTTTAGTTTCATGGAGGGGGGAGGGGGAGAGTCTTTAATGTACAGCGCTATGTGTGTCTGGTAACGCTATAGAAATGATAAGTAGTAGTAGGTCACTAAATGGGTCCTTAGAGGATCCTGCAAGTGCTAAGGCCAGCCCCGAATAAGGGCCCGATATTCAGCCTGCAGTAATCAGTGTTTTTGCTGACTGCTGCCAGCGTTACACCCGGAAATTTAATGCTGGGCCAGCAAAAACACAGCCAGCACTTAACTTGCTGTGAAGAAATGTTTTATGCAGTCCTATTTATACAGTTATCTTATCCATCGTAAGTGCTGACTCCATCCCCAGACCTCTCCCAAAGTAGCTGGTTTCATCTTGGGTGCTAACTGGTTGTGCCACTGAAAATGCCCAGTTTGCCATGGACAAGCAATTTAAACCAATAGGAGCCTCTCCTGGATGTTTAAATCATTTTGTTTATTAAAATATTTGAAAACCTGCATACGCTTAAAAATATCCAAGCGGGTTACAATACAAGCAATCAAAATTTGAATAAAGGGGGCCTAGGTTAATAGGACAGGAATGCACCCCTATAGATGCCAATGTGTTTTCATTAAATACTAAAAACATGCCTAGAATGCAGAACATTACACCAGCTAAAGGCCAGCTTAAATGTTAGTGCATAGATTATACATATGGGTGCATATTTTAAACGGGCAAATCAAAAATTAAAGGCAATTGTTAAATTACACGATACTCGGAACAGAGCTAGTGAAATGCAACATACAGTATGTGCTCATACATTGCCTGTTGGATAGTTCGTCTATGCACAGTGCAGTGCTCAGCCTTTAGTCTTGTGGCAACCATGAGATCAGAAACATGGATGCTCCATTGCAAGATTGCACCACCGAAGAGCAACATGCAGTAGAGCGCTTTCTTTTGGCAGAAAGAGTGAAACCTGTGGAAATTCACCATTGCATATTGACTCAACAAAAAGTTTATGAGTGGGTAAAAAGGTTTAAAGTGGGAAGAACATGTGTACCGCACGAAGATCATTCTGGTTAACCATCAACATCGCGCACACAAGAGCACATTGACAGGGCGGATGCCTTGATTAGAGAAGACCGACAGATAAACGGCTACAAATTTGGATATCAGCTATGGATCTGCATGTTCCATCACTGCGACCCAGATATCAAAAGACAAAGCATAATAAAGTAAAGGAAGCGATGCTCACCTGGCTTTGGGAGCAGTTGAAAAACTTCTCTGCAAGAATGCTGAAGCTAGTTAACGCTACAACAAATGTATCATCTTGCATGGGGACTATGTGGAAAAATAATATGTTCAGTTGCTCGCAGTTACTTCTAGTAAGGCCGTTAAATCAGTGGTTCCCAAACCCGTCCTGGGGGGCTCCCCAGCCAGTCAGGTTTTCAGGGTATCCACAATGAATATTCATGGGAGAGATTTGCATTCAGATGTCTCTCATGAATATTCATTGTGGATACCCTGAAAACCTGGCTGGCTGGGGAGCCCCCAGGACAGGTTTGGGAACCACTGCGTAAAATGTATTTTGCCTTTACTTTCTGATTTCTGTTAGGCACTATAGACTAGTATTCGAGTCCTAGTGACTTAATGAAAATCATCAAGTTTTCATGGCAGAATACAGAAGTAATTTGCCAGGCCTTTCTTCTGCTCTTCCTCAAAACTGTTGCTAACCTTTTGCCAAAATAAATAAAATGGAAATCACATGCACCAAGCAGATATGATGGGGAGACATAGGCTTATCATATGGCTCCAGAAAATGGAGGACGGATTATGACATCCGGGTTTTACTTTTAATGGAAATAAAACCCAGATTTCTCTATCTGACCTCCTTACTTCCATTGCTTTCAGCTGAAGTAAAACATAGATGTCTCAATCCGTCCTCCTTTTTCTGGAGCCATATGGTAACCCTAGGGAAACATTTACAGCAGGGTCAGTGATAGCAGAAAGTTGCAGGCTAACAAATTTGCAAACTTCCAAGAGAGAAGGGAGGTGGGGGGTGACATCATTATCAACATCACAGCTTCCTGGTTTCCTCATTTCTGGAGGGCAGGAGGGAGGAGAGAGACAGGGTGTGTGCAACAAGGCAGGAAGAAAGCAATGAAGTGCTACTTGTAGAACAGAAGTGTATTAAATCCACATTGCTAAACAAATGCTAATATGACCACTTCTGTGCCAGTTTGAGTATGTGTGTGTGGAGGGGGTGGAGAGAAAGAAAGGAAGGGGGGGGGAGAAAAGGAATAGGGGCATGATTTATATACCACTTTGACAAATGTTTTCACTCACATTAGCAAGGCTGTGGCAGAAAGGATGTCAGCAAATGAGAAACAGCAGGGACCCCTGCCTTTGTGGTGTTGACATCTGCTATAATGAACTCCTTGCAAGCCCAGATACTCCTCCAAGCTGAAGGCCCATTGCTTTGCACGGCCTCTCCTCTCTTCAGTAAACCTTTACTCGCTCCAGTCATAACAGAGCTGCCAAGTTAACCAGTTCTAGGAGGAAGACTTTTGGGCCAGTTCTGGTTTTAAACTTACATCCCAAAGCAGTGCAGTAATTGCAGTCTTTGATTTTACCCATTGAAATCAGTGCTACAAGTGGGTCCCATAATGCACCAGAATGAGGCTGGCAAAATTCCAGGACTAGCTTAAAAGCTCCCTTCTGTAGTAATAATAATTTGGGCTGGAGATACCTGGGTGCCAGGTCACCTAGGCACCTACACCTGGGCTCTGGAGCCCAAGAGGAGACAGTAGATATCCTGCAAACAACAGGATGGTTGAATAATAATAATAACTTTATTTTTATATACTGCCATACCACAAACAGTTCTAAGCGATTTACAAGGGAAGAGACTGTATAAAGACAGCGACATTACAGAGAACTTTCAAAATTACATTGGCATGTTAAGTTTAGTCAGGTTTATCTAGGCTGGGGTGAGCTTAGATGGCAACTTCAGCATTTGGAACCTAGGACAATACCAGGTGGACTTTAGTCTATGGGCCAGAAATATCAAAGAGACAAGTTAATTTAATCATGTATTTTTAATGTTACTATGTAGATTGGTGGTCTCAAACTCCCGGCCCACTAGGTACTATTTTGAGGCCCTCGGTATGTTTATCATAATCAGAAACGTACAATAAAACAGTTTCTTGATCATATGTCTCTTTAGCTATAAATTACAATATTATTATTAAGACTTAGCCAAAAGGAAAGATTTATAAATCATAAAGAGTTTTACCTCATGCAAAACTGTCATTTCTTTAATAAGACATTAACTATTTTTTTCTGAGGCCCTCCAAGTACCCACAAATCCAAAATGTGGCCCTGCAAAGGGTTTGAGTTTGAGACCACTGCCTTAACTGTATCCATGACATCCTGTTTGTCTTTGGGAAGAAGAGCCAAAATTGTGATGTCATAATGCCTTATTCCACCAATAAGAGCCAACCTCATCAGTGATGCCACGATGGCTTGATTGTCTTGTTCTCCCCTCTGCCTTCCAACCCAGCCAGCAGATTAACCGTTCCCCTTAACTCAGTGGTCTCAAACTCGCAGCCCGCCAGGTACTTTTTTGAGGCCCTCAGTATGTTTCTCATAATCACAAAAGTAAAATAAAAGAGTTTCTTGATCATATGTCTCTTTAGCTATAAATTACAATATTATTATTAAGACTTAGTCAAAAGAAAAGATTTATAAACTATAAAGAGTTTTACCTCATGCAAAATGGTAATTTCTTTAATAAGATATTAACTATTTTTTTCAGAGGCCCTCCAAGTACCTACAAATCCAAAATGTGACCCTGCAAAGGGTTTGGGTTTGAGTTTGAGACCACTGATGTAGATGGTGGTTCCCTGCTAGTGGAATGCTGCAGCAGCTGTTTGCTGGAGGGATGCAGGCACTGGTTTGCTATGATGGTTATAACCATCATGGAAATGGAACGGCCTAGTGTTTTAAAGAAATGGGCATCATAACACCAAGGTTCAAATCCTACTCCTTCCACTGGCACACCCTATAAAGGTCACTCTGTTTACTGTTGCCTCAGACTATAAGCTATCCTGGGCAGGGATCTCTACCTATATGCAATTTGCTGTATGGATCCTTGACAAAGGCAGGGTGCTATAAAATGTCTCCCTAACTGTAACTAACATTACTACTCACAGAAGGTAGCAAAGCTCAGCCTTTGGTATTATATATTTCACAATGAAGGTGGAACGAAAACATCCTCTTGCCAGTTTCTTGATTCTGGGCATCCTCTTATGCTCGTATTCCTAGGTCTCCTTTATCATTTGCCTCGATTACATTGCACCTCTTAGGCTGCCATGCTTCTTTGAAGTAGAAATGACCAGCACTTTTATTACAGCCATACTCTCCATTTCTCATCCACAGCCGCTCTTTGGTTGTTTATGCTGTGGATCTGCTTCATTGTGGGCCCGGATGATGCCTGCTGGGGATGCTGGCAGCGAATCTGACCAAGAGCCTCCTTATTTACAAGGAAAACAAGAATGCTAAACCAGAATAGCTGGAGAAGCGATCGCCCAGAAAAATGCAAGCAGCTGTGTGCACCAGAGCACTATGGATAGGAGCTGCTTTAAATACAAAGAGAAGCACAGTGAAAGAAGATAATTCTGCCTGTGTGCCCTGGCACAAGCAGAGATAGCACCAAGTCTCTCCTGCAGACAGCAGAGGGCCTGAGCTATTGCCAGCCTAACACACAGCAGAGTGAATCCTCCTCACCCTCCTCCTGCAGCAGTAATGTGGGACTTCCAGTAGCAATGTGTCAAAAAGGCACCACTCTAGAAATGCAAAATTGTGCTACAATTTCTCACTTTTTTTAAACCTAGGGATGGGCAGCTAGTTCATTTTTGTGGGTTTTTTAAAAAACATATTTTTCTGTTCCGGAATCAATGTTAAGAATGTATACTCTTCTTAAAGAGGGCACACTATGGGCTGGATTCATTAAATGGCGCTCAAAATTTGGTACAAAATAAAAAAATCAGCACTGAATAATATTCTACAATGGGCATTCTGGATTTCGTGTCCTCTATAGAATAGTACATAGAGCGGGAATCCATGCCCAACTTTGGGCACGAGGAGTTACACTAGGGCTAGTCAATTCTGGTCCTCAAAGTTCCACAGGCAGGTCAGGTTTTCATGATATCTACACTGGATAGGCATGAGAGAGACATTTGATGCACTGCCTCCTTGGTATGCAAATCTCTCTCATGCACATTCAGTGTGGATATCCTGAAAACCCAGCCTGCATGTGGACCCTATGGAATTGAGTAGCTGTATATCCTGGTACAGTATGTGGATCTGCACTATTCTATAACACTACACATTTTAAAGAAATGCCCCCCTTTGCAGATCCATGTGGAAACACTTAGGCACTATGCTATAAATCAGCATGCAAGTGTGTTTCCGCATTGATTTGCTGTTTCTGCCCCATTTCATAAGAATATAAGAATAGCCTCACTGGGTTAGACCAATGGTCCATCAAGCCCAGTAGCCCGTTCTCACGGTGGCCAATCTAGGTCCCTAGTACCTGTCCAAAACCCAAGGAGTAGCAATATTCTATGCTACCGATCCAGGGCAAGCAGTGGCATCTCCCATGTCTTTCTCAATAGCAGACTATGGACTTTTCCTCCAGGAACTTGTCCAAATCTTTCTTAAAACCAGCTACGCTATCCGCTCTTACCACAACCTCTGGCAATGCGCTCCAGAGCTTAACTATTTTCTGAGTGAAAAAAAATTTCCTCCCATTGGCTTTAAAAGTATTTCCCTGTAACTTCATCGAGTGTCCACTTTTCCGTGCCAAAAATCTGGTGCAGACGTAGCACTTAACATTTATCACCATATATAGAATTCCCCTGTATGTGCAAAGAGGTGTGCATTCTTTCCTGAGAGTGCGTGCCTGCGCAAGCCATCAGGAAAGAGTGCACTCTCTTTGCACATAGGAGTACATTCAATAGAGGTCGCAAAAAACCAGGCCTAAGGTAGTATTCTGTAACAGCAGAGATGTGCGCCACACCTAGAATACATAAGTCTGCAGATATGCATCAGACTTTAGGCATGATCACTTACACCGTGTCTATAGCTGGTGTGAACGGTGGCACCCTCAGTATATGAGGTAGCCGGGCAAGTCAGGATGCCCCAACACACCCATACATCTCACATGCTAATACCCCCTTTGCATTTGCATGTGAAAAAAGCTAGTCTGTTGCTTAACTTCGACCTCACCATCGGGCTTTGTGAGTGACGCGATTAGAATTTCTTGCTTAAACATAAGGTGAGATTTTTTTTCACTTATAGTATATTGCCAATTTAGTACCAATTAACAAATTATGTTGCTATTCTATAGTTGTGCGCCCAATTGAGTACCCACTGGGGGCACCATTCATAGATTTTGAGGGATAGTGCACATTCGTTAAGAAGAGTGTGCACTATAATTCAGTGACTGACATTTCGTTGCAAACATCCCATCCCTATTAAAACCCCTTTGAGACTTACCAAGTTTGGAAATACAACTTTTTATTGATGTGAATAACAATTCCTGAACCTTGTACATTCTCTGCAGTTCTTTTTTTTGTTTATGTTGCTGCATCTTCACTGCAGATTTGTTGGTTTCTTTTTTGTTTTACCATTGTGAGTGTCATTTGCAGTCTCAGATCAGTTCTTGTGACTGCCCCTCTTTCTTCTCGATTCAATAAGAAGCTCCTCAGGCAAGGAACACTTTTGTCTAGTGTGTTGCCTATTAATTGTACCTCTCTACTAATATACCAGTGCAATAAGTTGGATTCTACATGTGATTCCAGCTCCAAACTCAAGGCAACGTACTTAAGTACAAGAGGTATTTGCCTGTCCAAGGGAGCTTACAATCGGTGTCATATTGAGGAGTGGAAATCTTAGATGTTTAGAAACTTAAGAGTCAGCCAAAATCTTTTCCAGGAGCATGAGAAATTATTATATATATATATTTATTTATTTTTACTATTTTTTTTCCTTTATTTTCTTCTCTTTCTTTCTTTTTTCTTGCTCTCCTTTCTCCAGGCACTCACCTTCCCATTCTGCTGTTTCCACAGATTTTCTCTTTATCCATCCTTCCTCTATTTCCAAGCAGTCTCCTTACCCCTGGGCCACCTTCTTACGAAAGCAGCCATTTCTTCTTGGATAGGCCCCACCTGCAACAGTTGGCACAGAGCTCTGCCACCCAGACCCTATCACATTTTCCACTGAGTTCCAGAGCCCAGGTTTAAGATGCCTAAGTGACTTGGTACCTGGGATTCACCCAGATCTGTCAGTCAACCTCCATCCGCAGTGCTTCTCAAACCAGTCCTGAAGTATCTCCGGCTTTTTCTCAGGATATCCACAGTGAATCTGCATGCACTATTTAGCAATGGCTTGAGAAACTTTGGGGTTGTGCCTGCAGGTACCACTGGGTAGGCACATGTTATTTTTTTTTTTTTTTTTTTTTTTTTTTTTTTTTTTTAAGTTCAATAGTTTTTATTAAAGTTTTGCAAAGAAGGAAACAATAAGCAATGAACCAACATAAAATAAACAGGTGCACCATGATACAGAACTAACATATCTTCATATAATGAACAGCAAATTTCACAGAGAATGTGAATTATACAACATAAAGGTTCTAACACATGTCTAGAATAGGAGCCCATATCTTGTTAAAGGTATGTAACGAATTTGATTTCACAGCAGCTACTTTTTCGAATTTAGCGTAGAGACATACCAAATTCCACCAGAAGGATACATTGAGAGAAGCGGAGTCTTTCCAATTAGATAGTATAGATTTATGGGCTAAGTGCAACAAACTGAACAGCAGTTTAGACTGGTATGAATCCAGTATATCTGGCAAGACATGAACGCCAAACACCACTGCGGCATAAGAGTGAGAGGATGTAATAGGCAAATACTCCCTAATGTGGGTCCACACATTGGACCAGAACTCATGAACATTAGGACAGTAGTAAAACATGTGTGCAAAGGTACCAACTTCTGTAACACAAGACCAGCATTTGTTGGACAGCTTATTGCCAGTTAGTGAAAGTTTGTGCGGTGTCCAGTAGGCCCTGTGGAGAAGAAAAAACATTTGTTGAGCTATGGCAGAAGACTTGAGGGATCTTCTAGTGGAAATCCAGATCTGTTTCCATGTGTTCGGGGAGAAAGAAGTATTAGCGATTTCCTCCCATGCAGATTGAAGAGGCGTGCAAGCAGGGAATTTTTTGTCCCGTAGTATCCGATACCAGGCAGAGGCTTCTTTCTTGGCCCCACTAAATTGTAAACTCCAAGGCAGGATAGAAGGAGTCAATTGAGATAGGGGGTGTTCTTTCAGACACGCTGACAGGCAGTGGCAAAGCTGAAGCCAACGGAAGCTATGAGAGGTTGGTAAATGATATTTTGAGGCAAGTTGTGAGAATAACATCAGCTTGGAGTCCAACATCACGTGATGGAAGGACCAGATATCCTTCTTTAACCAAGACTTCCATTCGATGTATTGCCCCTGAATTTTCACTTGAGGATTGTTCCATATTGAGGAAGAAGATGTCGAATTCCAAGACACATCAGCGCAATAATCGATCGCCCGCAGTGCAGAGCAGGTAGAAGAAAAGATTTCATTATTATCCACCATGTGATTAGATGCCATGAATGAGATATGCTTTAGATGATTGGTTGAGAGGACACTGCATTCCAGGGAGAGCCAGGAGGGAGGATGATCAGGAAGAGAGTCGAGCAACCATTTCGAGCCCTGACGGGCCAAAAACGCCTCATGATATTCAAGGTAGCTGGGAAAGTTTACCCCACCAAGTTCTTTTGAGGCTTTGAGTTTCTTCAGTGCAATGCGAGGAGGTTTCTTTTGCCACAAGAACGAAACCAGTATGGATTCCAATTTGGCATATACCTTAGAGTCTAATAGGCATGGTAGCATGGAGAGTATATAGTTGAGTTTGGGAGTTAGAATCATCTTGATGGTATCGAGTCTTCCCCACCAGGACAATTTGAGGGGTGACCAACGATTTGTCATAGAGGAAGCGATCTGGAACAATAAATCAGAGTTGTATTTCTTAATGTCTTCTAGCGAAGAACCAAACAGGACCCCAAGGTATCTGAGTTTATGAGTTGGCGGCTGTAGGCTAAGAGAATGAAGTAGAACCGGATCAACCAGACCGCTTAAAGGCAATAATTCGGTCTTGGAGACATTGAGCTTGTAGCCAGACACGCAAGAGTATTTATCCAATAGAAGGAATACGCGTGGCAAAGTGGCAGGATCCACATACAAAAGCACATCGTCCGCATAAGCGGACAGCTTCGCCTGAAAATCTTCATATTGGAAACCACGAATGGATTGATCGGCTCTAATAGCAATGAGTAGTGGTTCTAATGCAATGTTGAACAAGAGTGGAGATAGAGGACATCCTTGTCTTGTCCCTCGAGTTGGCTGGAAAGGGTTAGAGGTGGTGTCATTGATGCGTATAGAGGTGGTAGGGTTTGTATAGAGAACTTTCACCATTGAGATGAACTTGTCCGAGCAGCCAAACCAGTGCAGAACTGCGAAGACAAAAGGCCATTCTATACGATCAAAGGCCTTCTCAGCGTCAAGAGACGCAGCAACAAGTGGAGAAGATGATTTTGCGGCAAGGAGGATGATGTGCATAAATAGTCTGGTGTTGTCCGAGGAGAGACGCCCACACATGAAGCCGCTTTGATCCGGATGTATGATTGTGGGAAGAACAGATTGCAATCTGATGGCCAGAATTTTCGCAAATATCTTCGCGTCTGTGTTGATTAAGGACAGAGGACGATAATTCTTGACGTTAAGAGGATCTTTATCTTGTTTTAGCAACACAATAATCGTGGCCTCAGTAAAAGAGCCATGAGCTGAGCCATTATCAATCAGGTGAGTAAAGAATTGTAGTAGGATGGGAATGAGTAAATCTTGAAAGGCCAGGTAAAATTCGATTGTGAGGCCATCTGGTCCCGGCGCCTTCTGCTTGGCCATGGAGGACACAGCTTCCTGGATATGCTCAGCAGACAGCGGAGATGCGAGAGCAATATTTTGCACTTCGGATAAGGTGTTATGAGGCAGTGTGTCCAAAAAGGGTCCAATGGATATCCACAGTGAATCTGCATGCACTATTTAGCAATGGCTTGAGAAACTTTGGGGTTGTGCCTGCAGGTACCACTGGGTAGGCACATGTTATTGGGTGCAGAATGCACAGAGGGCTTGAATGTGCAAGTAAAGACATGGCCTACCCGCTCATTTACAAATTTTTCCCCATGCCCACAGGAACTCAATTTCCCTGTCCCATCCTTGCGAGTTTTGTCGCCGTACCTCTTCTTGTCCCATTCCTGTAAGCTCTGCCTTAACCGTACAATCCTCAAACATTTATAATTTTAAAGCATTTGAGGCTTGTGCAGATGAGGATGGAGCATGCAGGAATGGGGCAAGGGCAGGAAAAGAACTCGCAGGGATGGGACGGGAAAAAGAGTTCCCACGGGGATGGGGAAAAATTTGTCCCTGTGTCATTCTCTACTTTCCGTGCAAGGCACAGAGCATTCCACTCAGTGTCCTGATCTGTTGGCATACACAATAAGAGAAATTTTCCGCCAGGTCGGGACAGCGTGGAAAGTTTTGAGGAGAGGATTTCTTGTCAATTATTCACATTTAACTACTGTTTTTCTCTTCTTTCACAAGCAGAAGGAAGCTTCTGTAAATTTTAAAGGCAGACAGAAAGTAACAAATACACGTGAACAAAATTAAAATAAAAGCACACACCTGTGCCTAATTATTAGCCTTGTAAAAATTGCATATTAAAGAAATTTTTGTGAGGCTCAATAAGAACAAGTGCTAATGTATTCTGGCACTTCAGGTTTTGTCTGGGCATGCGCTCAAGAACTGCGCTTACTGCAAAACCTTTGTGCACGCGTGTAAAGCACATTTCCCCCCCCCCCCCCATTAGCCACAAGTTTTCCATACATATAATCTGCATATAATTTGCTTTGTGCCTTGCAAAGTATTATGCTCCTGGTTAGAAGCTGGGCACTCAGACATCTGGTGAGGTTGACATGCCAAGTTACCTAATTCCAAGTTGGAGATTTTGGAACAGTCCTGGTTTTGAACTCACATCCCAGAGCTGGGTGGGATTTGTAGTGTATGTTCCTACCCCTTGAACTAAGTGCTGCAAGTCCCATAATGTACCAGGGTGGTCAGAAATCCAGTAACTTGATCCAAAATTTTCAGCCTGGAAGTGAACAATTTAACTTGGCGTCTCTGAGGTTCTAATCTGAGCCTTTGAGCATTATTAGCCCTTCGAAAAGCAGAAGTACAATGCCCTTCCAGCTGGGCAAACTACGACATTGAAGGCTTGGTGATTTTACCCAAGTGCAATTTTACTGAGCAGTGCTATGGATTTTCAGTCTGACATAAACAAGTTCCTCGGGCAGGAAAAAAACGTATTGCACTATAGCATTATATCAGTATAGGTCAGACTTTGACTGGAAGCTGCTGCCTAATAATACTCAGCAATATCCCTACTGCTAAATCAAAAAGCAGTAAATGCCCAAGTTGCCCTCTGGTTGCATGGAGACAGAGCAGTAGACAGCAAGGAAAGAATATAAACCGTTGCCAGTGTTCAACTTATTCTTGCTGTTAGACCATGTTAAATGATTTTTTTCCCCCCGAAAACATAGTACATACATCTTAATAAATTAGAAAATAAGAAAGATTTACATCAAGGTTGTTTTCACTTGAGGAGGATTCTAAGCCCATCCAGATCACAAAAGCAGACATCTTTAGGGGTGGGAGGATGAGTAGCATTCAGCGCTGAAGGAATGCATCTTGCTTTCAAAAGGTTTGAGGTGAGAAGGGACAGTAAAAACAGAAGATGTCAAGGCCAGTATCCTGTTTCCAACAGTGGCTAACCCAGATAAATACCTGGCAGGGTCCCACTGGGATCCACTGCTCTCGGTATTATTACCCAATTAGAGTCAGACAAGTTGAGGCCTGTGGAGATAAAATAACAATGTCACAGAGAAGCGGTGGGAGGATGCAGGTTAAACTCACATCCTACAAGTTCTTCCTACCTGTGGTTTCCAAGCAGCTGCTTAACCTAGGAGCCTAGTTAGGGTTATCATACGGGTCCAGAAAAAGGAGAACGGATTGAGACATCCAGGTTTTACTTCCATTGAAAGCAATGGAAGCAAAACCCGGATATCTCAATCCATCCTCCTTTTCCTGGAGTTATATGGTAATCCTAGCTTGAGCTATTACACTTCTCCCTCCAAATCCGTGGTTTCAGTATCCGTGGATTCGGTTATTTGTGATTTGGGGGGGGGGGGGAAGAAAAGAAACGTTGGATCCCGGACTTTCCCGGACCTTACCTGATGGTCTAGCGGGCTTTTGGGGCAGGAGCAATCTTCGTATGCTCCTGCCCCGTGCCGATCACTCATACAAAATAGCTGCAGGGAGTTCCCATCGTAGTCTCAAGAGACTACGGGAACTCATGGCAGCCATTTTGAATGAGTGATCTGCACGGGGTAGGAGTGTAGGAAAATCGCTCCTGCCCCGAAAGCCCGTTAAAACACCAGGTAAGGTCCAGGATGCGGGGGGAAGGTGGGGGGGGGGGGGGTCAGAGCCGGCCCAAATGTTATTCGTGAATTTTCAATATTCACAGGGTGGCTCTGCCCCTAACCCCCGTGAATATTGAGGGAGAAGTGTACTGAGAAAGGTGTGAGCTAAATCCACAGAAACCTCCTGGGTTGGGTCTTTCCTTCTTTCTACTTCCTTAATTGAAGCTGAACTAGCCAAACAATTAACAGAAGGCTGCCAAAATCAAATCACACTGACGCTTCTTGAGACCTTGGTTGTTACTTCACCCTCAGTGCTCCAGGTATAACCCTGGGGCCTCATTTGCTAATGTGTGCCATTGCTGCCAAGTTATCCAGGTCCAAGAGGGAGATTTTGTGCCACTCCTGCATTTCTGACAACGTTATCCTGATGTATAATGGGACTTGTAGCACTGATTGCAACAGGTAGCACAGGGGAGGGGGGGGGGGGGCACAAATACCACTGAAAGTCATCATTAGGAGCAGGGAGCAATTTTGGAAGAGATATTATCCAGTCTTGTTTTCTAAAATTCTACAGCTCTCAAAACTTCCAAGCACCTCTTAATGTGGCTAGGAATGTTCTCAAGCTTAAGTATATGATCTCAATCAGCTGTAATCATCACCCTCATTATCTCCCAAAATAATAGGCATGATCATCTTTTTTTTAGGGAGGGGGAGTGTGGTCCTGCTGCTCATTGAGAATTTTGGCTCAGTCAGAATTGACTTTCATTGGACTACAGTGCTGTCACTGTGCCCCTCCCACTTGCATTTAGGCCTGTCAGCACAGAAAGAGTATTTGGCCACAGACCGCGCTGAAACCTCCTTAGAAAAATTTAAAAGCAAACTAAAAAGCTATCTTTATAAAGATGCATATGAAACTTAGATCAGATAATCTTCTTTGATTTTCCATTTTACTTCTAGATTAAGCCTTTTTTTTTTTTTAAACATTTTTTCCAAACCAAATTTCATTAAAATTCTTTTAATACCCTTCTTGATGTTGCTCCTTTCCCAAATGTTTTTATTTGTTTTTTTTCTTTTAAAACAAATGTAGTTTATCCTTATATTCCTTATGTATCTTTATTAACTATGGATAGGTTTGTATGTTTTATTGTCTTAAATGGTTTTATTTGTTCCCCCAAATTTTTAATATTGTTATACACATTGAAAATACTTGATATTGCGTTTAAATCAAAACTACAATAAACTTGAAACTTGACCCTGACTCCTTCTGGGACCCTGTATGATGGCACCTACTAGTAGAGTCTGGTCACTAATTATTGCACTGGAGTGATGGCTGAATCACTCAGGAAATACCAATACTGTTCTTCCAGTATTCTCCCCACCCCGCCAACATTTCCAGTCCCAGCTGGCTTGGAGCGTATGAGCTTCCAGGTCCAGAATCAAGCTAGGTAAAAAAACAAACAGATGCTCCAGATCCCCCTTACACAGCAGGAGTTTGGAAAAGATGAAAGACAGAGAAAAAAGAAAAGAAAGAGAGAAAGATTTCTTGCTTGTTGAAAAACCGAAGGGAAAAAAAAAAAGTCACCTTCATAAAACCTTTTCCTTTGCAACTTTAACTTTGCTTTCAAAATCAGTCTCCATTTTACTTGGCAGCTAAAAATCTCATTGTGTTCTGTTTCTCACCACAGAAGAAACTCTTATCTGAGGGTGTAAAATGTGGTCTCTCCCCCCACTCCACCCCACCCCCGTTCATACTCAGTACAATGGGATTGCTGGAGATTGCATGGAATTCCCTGAAAGCGCAAACTCACCACTAACTTTAAGATCATTCTGTTTTTCCACTCTGTTTTTGTGTTTCTCTGCACTTCTGGAAAACATCTGGAGCTGTGCTGGAATGAAAGGTATTCTGTGGCTTGTAGCGCTCTTCCCAGCCACTGTCTGACACACACTCATGGAGAGTGTCTGCAACTGGTACTGGTCAGTGCCTGCTAACCCCCAGAACCATGGTCATTATAAGCTAAGCAGCTGAAAGCAAAGAAACAACTCTTCTTTATTTTGGCTCATTATTATCTCAGGGAGAGGGTGGTGATCCGTTTTAATCATGCAAATCAATAGTTTTAGAGTAAACAGAGATATATGTATGGGTGGTACTCTCATTGATCCTCCCTGGCCAGGGTAAAGACCAGGGAAGAGACACTTGTATCCAGGAGATTAATGCATGGCTGTGTGGTGTTGAAGGGTTGAAGAGCAAGGCTGGTGTGCATCTGTCAAAGAAGGAATAATACCGCAAGGTAATGGCGGAATAAAAGTCACTACTGTAATGTAATGAATAAAGTATATTCAGCAGCAGTTTGGCTAACCTACTGAAGAAGGCACTAAACTAGAATTATTGGGACAACGTGATCAAAGCCCCCAGGTGAGTATAAGCCCTCAGGTAAATGAAAAACTAAATACTTCTACACAAATGGGAAAAGGTGATAATGTCTGGAAAGCAGTATATACTAATGCTCAAAGTGTGGGAAACAAGGTTCTGGATCTAGAGACCGCAATTGAAGAGGCTGAATTGAATTTAGTGGTGATCACAGAGACTGAAAGGTATGCTCTCCGAACTGCCCCCCTGGCTATGAGGGAACATGTGGGCATATGGCCAAAGTCTTAGCTGTCTCAAGCATCATTAGGAGATATTTTCTAGACTTGTTTTCCAGAATTCTGCAGCTCTCTAAACTTCCAAGCACCTCTTTATGTAGCTAGGAATGTTCTCAACAACCAGAAAGGAGATGATCGCCTCTGCACAGCTAAACACAAGTCCCAGTAGAAGAGAGCAGAGCACGCCTGGTCTTCAAACCCACTTTATTAGCAACCAAACATAAAAACCATGCATGCAGTAGTCTTGTCAATCACAAAGATATGTAGCAGTTCATGTGGTAAATCGTGGACTCGACACAGACCGTGTTTCGGCTACATGGCCTGCTTCAGGAGTCCCAGACAGGTAGATAACAAACCAAGATTGAGCGTTAAATCTGTGAAGATACAGTGTTGAAAATACAGTGCAAATGAGCATGCCTTACATATATGATCTTAATCAGCTGTAATCATCACCCTCATTATCCCCCAAAATAATAGGCATGATCATCTGTTTTTTGGGGGGGAGGGGCATCCTGCTGCTCATTGAGAATTTTAGCTCAGTCAGAATTGACTTTCTTTGGACTACAGAGCCACGAGACTGTATTTATTAATAGTGCTGTCACTGTGGCATAGTAAGGGGGGCAGGGGGGTCAGATGGCTCAAGGTGGGGGCACTGGCACCTCTCCACCTTGCCCGTCATACCCCGCTTACGCCATCTCTCCCCCTCACCCTGTACCTCTGTAGATCTTCACTAGCACAAGCAACTTCTTTTGCCTGTTGCTCATGCCCACCTGGTTCCCCTCTGAATCACTTCTGGGTCACGGGGCCAGGAAGTGACATCAGAGGGAAATCCGACACTTGACACGAGGAGCATGCCAGTGAAAAGCCACTCATGCTGGCAAAGATTTGGACGTATGGGGGGAGGGGAAGGAAGAGCGTGAGTGTGGAGTAGGGGGCAGGAAAGAGCAGGGGGCATAGAAGAATGGTGGCATGGAGAGGATGGCATGGGGGGTGCTTTCTACCCTTACTATGCCACTGTCTCCCACCTGCATTTAGGCCTGTCAGTACAGAAACAGTATTTGGCCAAAAACCCTGACTCCTTCTGGGACCCTTTATGAGTCTGGTCACTAATTACTGCCCTGGAGTAATGGCTGAGAATCTCCCTCAGGAAATGTCAACACTGCTCTTCTAATATCCCCACCAACATTCCCAGTTCCAGTTGGCTTGGAGAGTATGAGCTTCCGGGATGAGGAACAAGCTAGGTAAAAAAAAATCGGATGTTCCAGATCCCCCCGAGTCTTTCCTTTCACAGCAGAGAAAAATCATGTGGAAGAAACACTTTTTCTCAGCTTTTGAACTTGCACAACAGCAACCAATCTAATCGAATTATTTATTTGTTCATCGCGCATACCTATACAAGCTCAAGGCAACATAAAGAGAGGAGAGGGTCGGGAGGAGAGGAGGAGGGGCAGGAGGAGAGGGAGGAGGATAGGCTAGATGGGGGAGGTAGAAGTAGGGAGAGAAAGAGGAAATGGGAGAGAAAGAGGAGATTAAGTGTCGAAAAGATGGGTTTTCAGTTTCTTCCGGAATATGGTGTAGTTAGGTTCTGTTCTGGTCATTCTAAGTTTTTCTCCTAGAAAGGTAAGAATGGAGTGGAAAACACATTTGTATTGAAGATTTTTGTGGATGGGAGATTTAGTAGATCCTGTTGAGGGTTCTGTAAGAACTGAACCATGCCATTGAGAAGAGCTGGATGAGGGGAGCCGCTGAGTTTCCATGAAGTATGTGGTGAATGATGCATGATATTTTGAATGTTATTCATGATGGGATGGGTAGCCAGTGTAGTTGTTTGGTGAAGGCTGTGACCGAGTCGTATTTTCTCAGGTTGAAGATTAGTTGTGCAGCAGTGTTTTGGATGAGTTGCATTTTATGGTGTTGATTCCGATATAAGTGGAGTTGCAGTAGTCCAGTTGTGATAGTATCATCAGTTGTACAATTAAGGCAAAGTGGTGAAAGTACGGTCTGATTAGTCTTAGCTGTCTCAAGGTCAAGAGGGATTTCTTTCGGAGATTGGAAATTTGAGGTTCCATGGTAAGTGTGGAGTCTAGAATGCAGCCTAGGATTTTGGAGGGTTCATCTACAGAAAGGGTCTTGCCCGATTGAAGGTGATGCTTGTTGGTGCCATCTGTTGAGCTGTGTGGAAGTATAGAACTTTGGTTTTAGTTGTGTTAACAAGTGAGGTGAAGGAAGCTATTAGAGCTAAAAGAAAATCTTTCAGGATCCAATTGAAAATATTAAGAAACAGCATAAGGAATTGCAGGCCAAATGCAAGGTGCTGAAAAGGAAGGCAAAGAGAGACTTTGAAAAGAAGATTGTGTTGTAGGCAAAACACATACTAAAACTTTTTTGTTACTGTATATTAGAAGTATGAAGCCGGGAAGAGAATCCGTTGGACCACTAGATGATCAAGGGGTAAAAGGGGCACTCAGAGAAGACAAGGCCTTAGTGGAGAGATTAAATGAATTCTTTTATTTGTTCTTCACCAAAGAAGATGTGGAGAAGATACATTACACTGAAAGTGGAAGAGTAATTTAGAAGACTGTGAGGCCAAAGTATACCACAAAGACCGGGGAGAGTTTATAGGGGGTTCTCTGAAGTAGCCATCATGGTGAAACGCATCAGAACCTGCCAAAGTTGACAACCTTGCTTGGGAAACTGTGGTGTTTCAGCAGCTAGGTTTTCCACTTTTTACTTCTTGGATTACTTTAGAAGATTTGAATCATTAAGCAAATAGCTATCGAACAATATGAAGAAATATTGCTCTTTAAAACACACAAACAGACTAGCAATAGTGCTATGAAAGATTCAGGAGACTGCATTTAGGGGCTAGTCCCCGGTTTATGGTTCTACCTTAAATGGTTCTGAGCACTTGCAGTCATTGTGAAAGGAGCAGCAAATTTAAAGTGGGTAATCTTTTTTGTTAGTATTAGAGGAGATACCAGTGCCAGAAATGGTATTCAGTGCTGATGAGTCAAGAGAAACTGAAACATATCTATGTAACACAGGAAGAAACAATGGGGCAATTTGAGAAATTGAAGAGTAGCAAATCACCTAGTCTGGATGATAAAGGACATCCCAGAGTACTGACAGAATTGAAAAATGAACTTGCAGAGCCATTGATAGTAATTTATAATTTAACTTTAAAATACAGCATGACTGGAAGATGTAACGCCAGTTTTTAAAAAGGATTCTAGAGGTGATCCAGAAAATTATAGATCAGTGAGTCTGATGTCGGTGCCGGGCAAAATGGTAGAGACTATTACAAAGAACAAAATTATAGATCATACACATAAGCATGGATTAATGAGACAAAGCCAACATGGATTTAGTCAAGGGAAATCTTGCCTCGCCAATCTAGTACATTATTTTGAAAGGTGAATAAACATGTGGATAAAAGTGAGCCAGTCAATATTGTGTATCTGGATTTTCAAAAGGCATTTGAAAAAGTACCTCATGAAAAACTTCTGAGGAAATTAGAACCTCATGGGATAAGAGGTAATGTCATATTATGGATTAAGAACTGCTTAAAAGATAGAAAATAGAGAGTGGGTTTAAATAGTCAATATTGTCAATGGAGAAGGGTAAATAGTTCCCCAGGGTTCTGCAGCTTTTTAACATATTTATCAATGATCTAGAGATGGGAATAACTAGTGAGATAATTAAATTTGCTAATGACACAAAGTTGTTAAATCGCAAGAGAACTGTGAAAAATTGCGAGAGGACCTTGTGAGACTGCATCAAAATGGCAGATGACGTTTAAAGTTAGCAAGTGCAAAGTGATGCTTGTGGGAAAGAGGAACCTGAACTATAGCTATGTGATGCAGGGTTTCACGCTGGGAGTCACCGCCCAGGAAAAGGATCTAGGTCTCATCACTGAGGATATGTTGAAACCCTCAGCTTAGTGTGTGGCAGCAGCTAAGAAAAGAAATAGAATGTTAGGAATTATCAGGAAAGGAATGGAAAACAAAGATGAAAATGTTATAACGCCCTTGTATTATTCCATGGTGTGCTGTACCTTAAGTATTATGTACAATTCTGGTTGCCGCATCTCAAAACAGATATAGCGGAATTAGAAAAAGTACAGAGAAGGGTGACTCTTCTGCATGAAGAAAAAACAGCTCAGGGGAGATATGACAGAAGCCTATAAAATACTGAGCTGAATGGAACAGGTAGATATGAATTGTTTACTTTTCCCAACAATAATAATAGGACTAGCAGGTATGCAATGAAGCTATTAAGTAGTAGATTTAAAACAAATAGGAGAAAATATGTCTTTACTCAACATATAATTAAATTCTGGAATTCATTGCTGGAGAATGTGTGAAGGCAATCAGCTTAGCAGGGTTTAAAAATGATTTGGATAATTTCCTAAAAGAAAAGTCCACAAGCCATTAATAAGATGGACTTGGGGAATTACACAGTTTATTCCTAGGATAAGCAGCATATAACATGTTAAGTACCTGTCTAAAATATATAAACTGCTTTGATTGCAACCACACAAAAAGGCAGTGTATCAAGTCCCATCCCCTTTACCCTTTTACTTGTTGGGATCTTGCCAGGTACTTGTAATCTGGGTTGGCCACTGTTGGAAACAGGATACTGGGCTTGATGGACCTTCATTCTGCCCCAATATGGCAACTGGAGGAGAGAGTGGCATATTGGTTAGAGCTACAGCATCACCACCCTGAGGATGTGGGTTCAAATCCCATGCTGCTCCCTGTGACCCTGGGCAAGTCACTTAATTCTCCATTGCCCCAGGTACATTAGGTAGACTATGAGCCCACCAGGACAGATAGCAAAAATGCTTGAAGTACCTGTAAGAGCGTGGTTGCAATGTAAAACTACAAAAAGGCAGTATACAAGTCCCTTTCCCTTTTATGTGGATACTTTTCTTCCTTCCTAGTTGCAAGGAATTAAGGCAAAAGGTGTTTTGTTTCAAAATGGGGTGACCATACTGACCTGAAGGTTATATGTGAAACCACTTTTGTCCCAGGCCTAAGCTTGTCCCTTAATGCTGTAGCAGATGTCAAGCCTGGATCTACAGCCTAATAATTTCCAATAGAGCTAGGAAGCATTGTTGATCCACAGGCAATGCTCAAGCAGTGTAAAGGCAAAGCTCGAAGTCTGCCAGAAAAATATGTACCTCCACATATAGATTTTTTTTTTATCCCCTTTCATGAATCGATTATTCTTGCTAGAAGTGCAGGACTGCAAACTGATTTTTAATGCTTCCAGCCTCTACTCAAAAGACATATGCTGACATGTTTAATTTCTTAATAGCCTGACATTAAGCAGTTTACCTTTAAAGTGGCAAAATTATAGGCCATCTGAGAAAAGGCAATGGTGCTGTGTTTTGTGAAAGGTTTTAGAGCACTTGGAACTTTCACAGGGAATATATAGATACAGATACAGGCACACGTATTTCCAATGGGGTCGGCCAGTACACATTCATTCATCCCTTTAGAAAAAAAAGTTCTCTTTATGTAAATATTTATGCACACACAAACACTAACCCCCCTCTTTTACTAATCAAATTAGCGTTTAGCGGGCGCTAATCAATTAGCTCTCCTTAGTAAAAGAGGGCCTATGATTTACTTTTTCTTTTTTTAATAAACTGGGTCTTGGTCATCATTCATGAAATTTGTTGTTCTTTGGCACCTTAAACGCATCCGCGAATTAACGATCTTCCTCAATAATATCATGATTACAGAGTAACACGGTAAAGGCTAAACCACACCTGCACACGTACATACTCGATGGCCAAAAAAGCAAAAATAAACAAATCCAAAACACTACTGAAGGATGTTTATCAACACCAATCTGTTCTGTCCTTCCCAAAGTCACCAATCCTTTTCCGGTGATTTTGTAGAAAATTAATGGCAACAGCAGGAAATAACATGTGCAGCCACATCAAAAAAAAATAAATAAATAGCAAATCAAGTGTAAGAAAAGTTGCTGAACAAAACTGCCATAGCCTGCACACCCTACATTTGAAGCTCCTCCACTCCTACCAAGGTCCAGGCCTATTATTTCTTTATGAATGCACCTTTGTTCTAAGCTTTATTAATGGGCTGCAAAGGACAATCCAGGCTGCCTGAGTTATCCCTTCTCATAAGGTGCCTGAATTCACAGCCATGCTGAAAGACACCATTTAGTATTCTTCTTGGGAAGGGTTTACATATATCCACCAAAACATATGTAAAACCTTCTCGGCCACACAGATCCTCCCCTGTATCCCATTCCTCTTCTGAAGGCACCCATCCCAGCTTTGCCCTTCAAGCAGGCGATGATTAGCCCCCACCCCCTATGCTGCGGCTTCACAAAGCATCTCTGTTTCTACGTGGGTCGAGCAGCACTCTGACTTAATGGGGTGGGACAGTAGAGTGGGCAGACTTGATGGGCTGTAGCCCTTTTCTGCCGTCATCTTTCTATGTTTCTATGTAACTAGCTACCTATAGTAAATATGCAATTTGGTATTAGGAGAGTAGCACCCCAATGTGAGGAATCACACTAGCAACTTAAGGGCCCAGAGGAGATGCTTAATATTATAAAAAGCAGGATGAAAACCAATATTCGGACAAACAGATAATTATAACATCCATGTATCCATCACAGCTCAGTATAATTATTCTATGGTAACTTTAAGGGCATATAACAGCCTTGGCCACTTATCACCTAATTTGCCTGCCTTATCATATAACTCTGTTTATGTCTGTTTTTCCCCCAACAGAGGATACTAGGTGGGTAATATGAAGCAACCTTGTAATTTATGACGAGGCTATGAGAACACAAAAGCACAAAGTAAAGAGTGGAATTGTCCTAATAAGACTGGTGAACACAAGCTATTGCAAAAATGTCCTTTTATTCATCCAATGGTTCAAAAGACTTTATTCATCCGATAACTCAATGACTGTTTTATTCCGAGGCTAAGAGAACGCCAGGGAGGATATACCAGCCTCCAGGAAAGCTCAGCCCAGCCTGTCGTTTCCAGCTGCCCCCTCCCCAGCATCTCTTGAAACATGGCACATTGCAGGGCAAGATGAAGCCCAGCCTTCCCTCTCCCTCCTCAGCCAGTGCAGAAGAATGTGGGAGTGATAAAGGGGGCAATTAGTTCAATTACTGTCTCTTACACAGAGCTAGGTCCTTCATTCACATAAGCCAAATGGCCTGTAATGAGACACTGCCGAAAACTCCTCGTGTATCAGACACAAAGCTGTCAGATTCAGGAGCTGAGAGCCTGGCAGCCGGACTTCTACTCCTGCTCTCGGCGCAACAGACTAGCCCAGGCATGTTGTAAGGAAAAAAAAAAAAAATGAGGGCCATTAAGGACCAGAAGGTTTGATTGCCCAGTTTCACAGACCTCAGTTGATCTTTGGTTTGCCCCTCACTCCTTTACAACTCCTAGTTATGTTTTTTTATTTTATTCTGAGATCACAGCAGCCTGCTGCCGAAAATAAAGGCGTGCTGGAAAGTTCTCGGCCCCACCAACCCGCTTCCTAAATTCTGAGCATTACTTTGCCCCCTGTAGCTGAAAAGAATGCTATTTTATTTCCTCAAGTGCCAAATTTGCAAATGAAATTCTATGTTTTATGACATTATTTCAGATCATTTGATTGAGCCATATCCAAGGGGGGGGGGGGGGGAAGAGTGTGGCACAGGGGTTAAAGCTACAGCCTCAGTACCCTGAGCTTGTAGGTTCAAACCCATGCTGTGACCCTGACAATTCTCTCAATCCATCCCCCCATTGCCCCAGGTACACTACATAGACCATGAGCCCACCAGGACAGAAAAATGTTCAAGTACCTGAATAGATCCATGTAAACCATTTTGAGTTTCCCTAGGAGAGCAGTATAGAAAATTGAATAAATAAATTATCGTCTTGGTTGGGCTGAGAACTTTTCAGCACCCTCTCCTAAGCTTAAAGGACTGGAAAATTGAAGACCTTTAAAGCTTCTAAGATCACCAGTTTGGGATGCCATTTTGGCCTCACCCTAATTCAAACACACCAACTCTTACTTATGGCCTCTTTTACAAAGCCATGCGGCAACAGCCCCGAAGCCCTTTAAATCTCTATGGGCTTCGGGGCCGTTAGCGCAGCGCAGCCGCTAGCGTGGCTTTGTAAAAGAGGCCGTACATTTGAAGGGGTATTTGATGTCCTTTTGCACATAGTTTACCTTAGCAGTCAGATTAAAAATAAAATAAGTAACCTACAGAAATATTAGGAATCTGGGTGAAGGAGGGGAACAAAACATGCACAACAAACTTTATTAGAAGAATGATAGGTCAAAAGTTTGTCTTTTAAACTGGTCTCCTCATCTCCAAATAAAAATCTTCCTTTTCTATAAAGGGATAAAGGGGATAGCACTTGATATATCCCTTTTTTCTGTGTGGTTATAATCAAAGTAGTTTACATATTTTAGACAGGTACTTATTTTGTAAATGGGGCAATGACTTGTCCTCTTCTATAATCAGTTGGATTCTTTTAAGGCATATATGTTTACTTCTGAAAGAATTCACATCTGCAATACTCCTGGAGTGAGAGAGCAAAGCCATATTTTCTCCCTTTCCACCCTGTTATTAAAAGTTCACAGCAGAGCCTCTGGTTTGTGAGTTACAGGCAGGAGAACCCCCCCCCCCCCCCCCCAAATAAAGAAGCAAAACAAGTCTTATCCAACAATGCAACACTGGTATTTTTCACCTCTTTTCCAGAAACTGCTAAATGAAATCAATCTAATAACTGCACAATCATCAACGCAATAAGAGCTATGTAAAGCTTATTTTGTAAAATAATATTTTGTATGTGCAATTCTTTACCTGTATCGCAAATCCCAAAGTTGGAAGCCATCAGCAATCCGAAGAGGTGCACGAGTGCAGGAGCATTGCGGATCCGGGCTGCAGGCATCGCTCTACCGCTCAGCTCCGGGACCTCTCTCCGGGATTCTCTTGCTCCTCTCCCCGTCCAGGTCAATCGCCAATCAAACCCACCCCTCCAAAACCGGAGCCTCCGAGACCTCTCCACAGCCCTGGGCTTTGATCTCCTCCACCAGGACACTTGCAAGTGTCTGTCTCCCTCTCTGGGATACAAAGGTGGCTTTTGTACGAAGGAGGAGAGGAACGGGCACCGCGGTTGCCCTCCAGGTCTCTGCAGTGCCAGCTCGCCGACCTCCTGCAAATTGCCCCTGCCAGCGATGTTCGCATGAACGCAGCGCGTGCCGACGGGACAGGGTCTTTAAACTCCGGCAGCCCCAGCTCTGCCCTCTTCAGCAGAGCTGTTGCATCCTGCCCCTGCTCGCTGCCACAGTGCCAAAGTGTGTCCCGCGTGCCAGAGCCCAGGAGCAGCCCGGGTGGGGCCAAGGCAAGGGAAGCAGCAACGGCCGGTTGCAAAGGACGGTCCCTGCAGCTCGAGTTATCCCTTCACATAAGATGGCCAAATTCACAGCCTCGCAGAAATACACCATTTAGAATTCTTCTTGGGAAGGATTTACATTATATCCACTTAAACATAAGTAAAGCCTTCTCAGCCGCACAGATCCTCCTCTGTATCCCTGTTTTCAACGCCCCTATTCCAGCTTTCTCCTGATAGGCGATGATGATAAGACCTCCAACGCCTGCACCACAATTTCAAACTGCATCTCTGTCTCTGAACATGATTCAACTAGCAACCTACAGTAGACTGAAGTAGGAGATGCAATTTAGTATTAGGAAAATAGCAAGGGTGCATTTTACCTGCCCCTTACTTATTCCTCCAGGTGTACCGTGAGGAATCGCAAGCCAAAGGCTAACAACGTAAGGGCCCAGAGGAGAGGGTTTGGGCTGCCTTAAAAAGCAGGGTGGAAACTGATGTGTAGACAGATAATTATAACATCCGTGTATCCTTAATAGCTCAGTATAATTGTTTTATTCTATAGTAACTTTGAGGGTATGCGGTGCCCTTGGTCAGGTACTACCTCATTTGCCTGCCTTATCATATACTGTAATTCAGTTTGTGTCCGTTTTTTTTAACTAATACGAGGATGCAAGACGGCAGACTAATGCAACCCTGTAATTTATGACGAGGCTAGAATGCCAGGCACGATATACCAGCCTCTAGGAAAGCTCAGCCCAGCCCAGCATCTCGGAACATAGCACATTGCAGGCCACGACGAAGCCCATGTTTTCATCTCCCCCCCAGCCAGTGCAGAAGAATGTGGGAGCGATAAAGTGGGCAATTAGTTCAATTACTGTCTCTTCCACACAGCTAGGTCTTTAATTCAGATACGCCAAATGGCCTGTAATGAGACACTGCCGCGGACTCCTTGTGTACCAGACACGACGCAGTCAGATTTAGAAGCCGAAAGAGCCTGGCAAAGCCGGACTTGTGGTCCTGCTCTTGGAGCAACAAAAAAAAAAAAATTAAATAAGGGCAATCAAGGACCAGAAGGTTTGATTACCTGGTTCCTCAGACCTCGGTTGATCTTTGATTTACCTCTCACTTCTTTGCAACTCCTATTTCTGGTTTTATTCTGCCCTCACACAACCTGCAGCAGAAGGTAAAGAAGTTGAGCAGTGAAGCGATAAACCCTGGGAAAGTCTTCAAAGATCGCTGAAACAAGGCACAAATTTAGGATGCCACTCTGGCCTCAGCCTAATTCAGGGCGCCCGTCCCTAAGTGTCACCATAAGTGACCTCATTGATGATGAGGGTCCTGAAATAAGCAGCTCTTACTACATTTGAAGGGGGGTGCTTGGTGTCCTTTTGCACATAACCTTAGAAGCAGTCAGACTTACGAATAAAACATGTAACCTACTGAAATATTCCTAATTCGAGTGGGGGAGGGGAACAAAGTTCACACATTAAACTTTTTATTTCAAGAATGATAGGTCAGGAATTCGTTTTGTTTGTTTTTTTAAACTGGTCCCCTCATTTCCCAAATCAAAATCTTCCCCTTCTATAAATCAGTTTGATTATTTTTAAGGCACATATATTTACTTTTGAGAGAGCAAAGCTGCATTTTCTTCCTTTCCACCCTGTTATTAAAAGTCTAAAGTGGATCCTCTGGTTTGTGAGTTATATGCAGGAATAAAAACAGCAAAACAAATCTTGTACAAAATGACAAGAAGATGCAACACTTTTATTTTTTTCACCTCTTTTCCAGAAGGCTTAGTGCATTTAAAAAAAAACCAACACATTTTGAATGTATAAATTCCTTACCTGCATTGCAATTCCCAAAGTTGAAAGCAATCAGCATTATGACGAGGAGGAGCACGAGTGCTGGAGCTTGGCGGATCCGGGCTGCAGGCATCGCTCCCCGGCTCAGTTCCAGGACCTCTCTCCGGGACTCTCCCTTCCCGTCCAGGTCAATCGCCAATCAAACCCGCCCCTACCTCCCACCAACACCCCCCCGAAAACTGGAGCCTCCAAGACCTCTTCCCGATCTCCTCCACCAGGACACCTGAAAGCGTCTGTGCGCAGATGTGGCTTCGGCACGAAGGAGGAGAGGGAGAGGCACAGCCGCTGCCCTCCAGGTCGCTGTGGTGCCAGCTCGCCGATCTCCTGCAAATTGCTCTTGCCAGCGAGGTTGGTGGGAAGCCAGTGAGTGCCAGTGTGAGAGGATCCGTAAACTCTGGGAGCCCTGGCTCTGCCCTCCCTCTTCAGTGGAGCTGTTGCATCGCCTCCCTGCCTGCAGCCACAATGCCAAAGTGTCCCGCACGCCAGAGCCCAGGAGCAGCCCGGGTGGGGCCAGAATAGGGGGAACAGTGACGGCCGGCTGCAAAGGACGGTCCCTGCAGCTCGAGTTATCCTTTCTCATAGGTGCCTGAATTCACAGCCTTGCCGTAAAACACCATGTAGCATTCTTCTTGGAAAGGGTTTACATATATCCACCAAGATATATGTAAACCTTCCCAGCCACACAGATCCTCCTCTGTATCCCATTTCCTTTTTCAATCCCCATTCAAGCTTTTCCCTGCAAGCAGGTAATGATTAGCCCACCACCCCCACCACTACGCCGCAACTTCAAAATGCATCTCTAGTCTCTGAACATGCTTCAACTAGCTATCTATTGGTATTAGGAGAATAGCAGGGGTGCATTTTACCTGCCCCATCGCAAGTCAAAGACTAACAACTTGATGGCCTGGACTGTCTTAATATTAAGACAAATAATAAAACTGTAACATCCATGTATCAGTCACAGCTCAGTATAATTGTTTATTATAAAGCTCGAGAGCCCATCTCGACAGGCAACTTTAACGCGGAACTGAGAGGCCCGCAAGATCACCTGTCTGGGTGGGAGTAGGGGGAGGTGAAGGATAGTTTAGGTAGGGTGATAGGGCCCTGGTAGGGGGGAATCTTTCCCGCTGAGGAAAAGACTCCGGATTGGCGGGAGGCCACGGCTGAAGGGAGTTATGGGAGGGGATATTTAGGTGGGACCCTCAGAGGACCCAAATGGTTACTGGTCCTCTGAGGCAGCATTGCAGGGCAAGTGCTGTGTTCATGGTGGTTTCAGACAGCTTGTAGTCGGTCAGTGCACAAACTGCAATAGCATTGGAGGTGGTTGGGGAGGTTGGACAATCAGAAGGGTGCGCAGAGTCGGCCTGCAGGGGCAGAGGCAGGTCGCCGGGACTACAGGGGAGAGGTCGTATGGGCCCCAGGGGCTGGAACTGGGGCAGTGAGGGACAGAGCTGGGCTGGAGTTTGTGGGGGCACCACTGGAAGTGCCCCTGGGTGAGCCAGGTTTGGGGATGAGGACTTGTAGGCAGGACTGAGGAGGTGCCCCGGCTGGGAATGTGGACAGCCAGAGGTATGCAGCGGGTGTGGTTAACCTTCCCTCAACATCAGGATTGGGTCATGGAGAGCCTCCAGGTCCATTGAGCTGGTGGTCCCCGTGAGCGGCGGGGCCATGGGGTGCAACTGGGGGGGGGGCTTTGGGACGGCTGGGCCAATCCGGCCCCATTCTGCCGTTGGCTGCCTGCCGGACAGGCAGGTTTGGCACCCGTCTGTCCGGCCAACTTGAACAAAGGTACGGGGAAGGGAGTTGGGGGTAGGGGGGTCGTGGGGTCGGCCGGGGGGTCACGGGTCGGCTGGGGGGGGCGATCGGGGGTTCTGGGGGGAACGGTCATTGGGGGGAGGGGGGTTGCGTCAAGGGCAGGAAGGCCTGGGATCCCTCCTGCCCGTAATGTAGTGCGGGGTGGGGGTAGGGGTCGTCGGGGCCAGCAGGGTTTGGGCTCCCTCCTGGCCCATTCAAGTAGTGGCGGGGGGGGGGAGTCGCCGGGGCCAGGAGGGTTTGGGCTCCCTCCTGGCCCATTCAAGTAGCGGCGGGGGGGTCGCCGGGGCCAGGAGGGTTTGGGCTCCCTCCTGGCCCATTCAAGTAGCTGCGGGGGGGGGGGGGGGTCGCCGGGGCCAGGAGGGTTTGGGCTCCCTCCTGGGGGGGGTCGCTGGGGCCAGGAGAGCTTGGGCTCTCTCCTTGCCCGATGTTAATCGGCGAGGCAAGAGGGCTTGGGCACCCTCTTGCCCCGATATCGTTGGGGGTGCCGTGGTTGGCCGGGGCAAGAGGGCTTGAGCTCCCTGTTGCCCCGATGTTGTCGGGGGGGGGGGGGGGGGGGTCGCGGTTCGACTTGACAGGAGGGCTTGAGCAACCTCCTGCCTGGATCGTTGTGTGTGTGTGTGTGTGTGGGGGGGGGGGTTTCTGTAACTGGTGTTGTTTTTGACAGACACCGGTTACAGAATCCAGCTTTTAGGCGAAGGACTGGCTCCTCCTTTGCCTAAAAACCCTTCTGTTAGACGTTTGTGGCTTAGGCATTTTTTTTGTTTCTTTATGGCTGAAAAGTGTAGACGTGGTTTGGGTGTACTTTTAGACGTAGTGGTGATTGGACGTTTAGGCAGAGGAAGGCCATAATCAAAACAAGGACGTTTAAGGACTTAGGCTAAAAGGGGACTTAGACGCTTTTTTTGATTATGCCCCTCCACGGGTTTTGGGATGTGCCTGAGCACAGTCTCCTTATTTATGATCTTCATCATGTCACATATCTTTGCTGGGCTCAGTCCATCAGCTCCTTGAATCAGTTATCTTGCAAGTTTCAAGTGCTACTGTACATTTGATTTTTCTATCAGTCCCAGGTACCTAAAATTATCATAGTTGGCAGTTCTTGACATAATATCAACCATGAAATTTTTTGTCCCAGTTTCTGAAGGGGCTAGTACTCTTGCACAATGCAGTTCAAACCCATTTAAACATGCCTGAAGTTTTTCTTTTCAAGACATCTGGATTTACAGGAAGTGATTCTGAATGATGAACATATTCCAACATTTGTGATTATAAACAATGTGAATGTGTGAATATACTAGAGAACTTTCATGTGTTAAACAAATGCAAAATATCCAAAGAAGACTAAGTTGGCAGTACAGATGGCAAAGGTCTACCTGACTTAAGCTATATAGGGCTCAGATATTTTGGTACCCATTTTTCCCCTCATTCTATAACATTGAGTGCATATTTATGTGGAACTGGGTAAAATGAGGACCTCGTGGATCTTAAACGTACACCCTTAAAAATATGCTCACCTCGGGGATGAGCGGGGTCTGTGAGGTCCGCGGGAGCTAAAACGAGGATCTCTGCGGACCTAAACATGGGATTAAGATCTACGAGGTGCGCAACCAGCAAAGGTTGAAGTTAAAAAGAGGATCTCGGGGACCCCACAGAACTAAAAGCGCATGGCCTTAAAAAAAAAGCTGCCTTGGAATGGGGTCCTCAGGGATCCATATATAGAGCAAAATAGAAGGAACAGAAACCCCGCGTAAAATCCAACAATGAGAGAACAAGTGGGGAGTGGGATAGAGCATGTCAACTTTGGAACAAACCAATTTTTATTTCTATAAATTCAAAATAAATACAAGAGCACATAAATAAGAGCACATGTATAAAAAAAAGTACTATGGACGTAATATCCTTATATTGAAAGGATCCAGCCAATGACCCAACATGGTCCGTGTTTCGGCCTCCATAGGACTTTTTTTTATACATGTGCTCTTTTTATTATTTTGAATTTATAGAAATAAAAATTGGTTTGTCCCAAGGTAGAAATGCTCTATCCCACTCCCCACTTGTTCTCTCTTTGTCCGCAGGGATCCTCCTTTTTTAACTTTTGCAGACTTCATGGATCCTGCTGCAGGGAAGTAAGATGACAATGGCAGTGAGGTTAGGTCGTGACCCCTTGACATCCAACCCCCTGATACCAAGCTCCCCCAACCACTCTCACCACCCTAAAACAAAATCCTGATGGTCTAGTGGGGTCGAGTCAGACCCCCCCTCAGCCCAAGGAACTCCTGACACCACCACCGCCCGCCCCGTACCTTTTGTCAAAAATCAGACAGGAGGGATGCCCACTCCCTGTTGCCTAAAGGGCCACCTCTTTAAAATGCAGCCCTTCCACCTCCTGGTGCACCTGTGATGCACTGGGAGAGGCCTAAGGCTCCGATTGGCTCAGGCACCTAAGGCCCTTCCTAGTGCATCACAGGTCATGCGCTTTTAATTCTGTGGGGTCCGCGAGATCCTCTTTTTAAACTTCAAACTTTGCTGGCTGTGGACCTCGCAGATTTTAACTGCATGCTCAGGTCCTCAGGGGTCCTGGTTTTAGCTCCCGCGGACCTCATGGATCCTATATACTCCCGAGTTGAACAGATTTTTAAGGGCGTACAGTTAAGATCCGCGGGGCCCGCGTTTTACCCAGTCCCCATTTATGCGCACTAGACACAAAATTGCACATGTACAACTTAAATACTTAACTGACTTAATTAGTGCTAGCAGCCTAATTTATAAAAGGCGTTAAAAACTACGCAAGCAAATTTAGGTTGCTTTCAATTTGCAAGTATAATTTAATTAAATAAGCCAATTTAGTGCCAATAATTGAGCTCTTAACAATCAATTATTGTAGTGTATCGCAACTGTGTGCAGTCCAAGATTCCCGCTGTGCCGTGAGACGCCTGTGAGGAGCAAAGGCACGGGCTGACAGCCTTCAGGATGTGCCTCTCGTAGTGAGAGGCATGTCCTGTAAGCAGTCAGCTGGCGCCTGCCCACCTCGCCGGCAGCTCTCCTCCTGTCTGCGCCTCTCCTCAACCAGCACCCCCTCTCCCCCTCCCCATACACTGGCGGCTCAGGACCTCGTCTGGAGGGCCTCCACACATGCGCAGATGTCGGCATGATGACATCACGCATGTGCATTACATTATCGCATCAACCTCTACACATTTCTGGATGCCCTTCAGCTGCAGCCCCGAGTTTAGAGTGCTGTGGATCCAGAGAGTTTGCGAGACATTGAATTATCGGGTCTAATTGCCATCCATTAAAAATTACACTGCATATGTACTCGTCCAGATCTGTGCATAAATTTTATGCATGGCTCCATAAAGGGGATGTGGTCACGGAAGGGTCATGGGATGTGTGTGTGCTCTTATAGAATAAGAGGATTCTGCACCTAATTTAGACACAAGGATTTACACCAGGGTTTGATTGGTGTAAATATCTGTGCCTAAAGTTAGGTTCTCAGCGTCAAGTGCTATTCTATAAATGGCGCCTAACCTTTTTTCAATGCCAATTTTGTGGGCACCAAGATGCTTTTGACACCTAACTGCCCTTATTAGGGCTAAAACTTTTAAATTTAAAAATTTTAATTATCATCTTTTTTTTTTTTAAATTCCCTTCCTATCATACCTACCTTTTATGTTAACTTTACTTGATTATTGTAGTTCCTCCCTCTTTCCTCTTGTGCCCGTTCATTTTTATGTTATGCCATATTTGTCTTGTGACCTATCTCAAGCTTTACCTATGTGATCCTGTGTCTTTGGTTCCTCATTAGCACTTATTTGTACACCGCTTAGAAGTTTGATTGAGCGGTATAAAAAAATTTCTTAATATACTTGATAAAACTTGATATAGAATCTAGTCCTAAGGGGCTATAATTGGCATTAAGGTGGTGGTAATTGGCACTTACTGGCTTAAATGTACACTTACATGAGTTTAAAAAAAATTCCAATAAATAAAAATAAATAAATAAACTGTACCAGGTTACTATTCTATAAAGTTAATGTCTAAATTTTATAGCACACAACTGCAAGGGGGTGGGGGTGGGGGTGGGGGGGTCATACACATGGGCAGGGCATGGATAAGTCCCACATGTGCACACATTAATTATAGAATCTCTAAGATATGTGCTAATATGCAACATTTAGATGTGTGCGTGTACACTTACCATAGACTGGGCACACAACTAAATGTTGGTATGTAAATACTGGGCACCAGGGCCGGCTTAACCTATGGACTAGGTGAGCTCTAGTTCAGGGCGCCAGTGCTTAAGGGCACCAAATACCCTGGCCCATGACATCACCGACCCATGGGTTAGGCAGCTTTCACTCTGTAGCGTCCTGCCTCTGCAAGAATAAGAAGTTTGAGCAGGGGTAAAGTTTCCAGGGTTGCCAAAGACATTGTGTTCAGCTGAGTGATGCTGACGATGGCTCAAAGATTGCAAGTAGTAGCCTGGAGGAGAAAAGAGAGAGAGAGAGGTACTCATCCCATCAGGAGAGAAGGTATAGTACCTAATTGGAGGAAAGAAGGCATAAAGGGGAAGCAGCCAAATTGGGAGGGAAGAAGGAAGACCAGAGAAGGGAGAGGAGAGGAAAGAGAGAGATGCTAGACTACAGGGGAGGGGAAGGGAAGAGAAGAGGGAAGAGAAGCAGAGAAGAGATAGGCCAAATCACAGGGGGAAGGGAGAGAGAGATGGAAGAAGACAGAGATGCCAGACCAAGAGGTGGGGTAGAGTGAGGTGGGGTTGGAAGGGAAAGAAGGAAGGAAAGCAGAGGAGAGAAATGCCATAGCATGGGGGAAGGGGAAGTGACAGAGAGAGATAAAAATGGAGAGGGAGTGAAGCTGGAGTGAATCATGTAAAAAGGAGAGAGGGGGCACAGGCTGGATGGCACAGGCTGAACGGCACCTCCTCCGAAATGACGGAGGTAATCAGTGGAGTGCCGCAGGGCTCGGTCCTGGGCCCGATCCTATTCAACATCTTTATAAGAGACTTGACAGAAGGGCTGCGAGGTAAAATAACATTATTCGCCGATGATGCCAAACTAAGCAATGTAGTGGGCAAAAGCACAACAGACATAAATTCAATGTCCGACAACATGATGCACGACCTACTCCTACTGGAGCGCTGGTCTAGGTCCTGGCAACTCAGCTTCAATGCCAAAAAATGCAAAGTCATGCACCTGGGCAGCCAAAATCCATGCAAGACTTACACCCTTAATGGCGAGATCCTAACAAGAACTGAAGCAGAACGAGACTTAGGGATGATCGTCAGTGAGACATCAGTCGTAAGCCTGAAGTCATTATGCCATTGTATAGATCCATGGTGAGGCCCCACCTGGAATACTGTGTGCAATTCTGGAGGCCGCATTACCGTAAGGATGTGCTGAGACTGGAGTCGGTCCAGAGAATGGCCACCCGGATGGTCTTGGGACTCAAGGATCTCCCGTACGAGGAACGGCTGGATAAGTTGCAGCTGTACTCACTCGAGGAACGCAGAGAGAGGGGTGACATGATTGAGACATTCAAGTATCTCACGGGCCGCATCGAGGTGGCAGAAGATATTTTCTTTTTCAAGGGTCCCGTGGCAACAAGGGGGTATCCGTGGAAAATCAGGGGCGGGAAACTGCACAGGGACACCAGGAAATTATTTTTCACTGAAAGGGTGGTTGATTGCTGGAATAGTCTTCCACTTCAGGTTATTGAAGCCAGCAGCCTGATTTTAAGGCCAAATGGGATAGACACGTGGGATCTATTCACAGAGAAAGGTAGGAGAGGGTCATTGGGGTGGGCAGACTAGATGGGCTGTGGCCCTTATCTGCCGTCTATTTCTATGTTTCTATGTTTTCTATGTTCTATGTTTCTATGATGGAAGGGGAGAGGGCAGATAATTTATGGAAGGGGTATAGAAAGAGTGAGGATAGTGGATGGATGGAGCTGAGAAAGAGGGCCAACAATGGATGAAAGGAAGAGAGTGAAGAGAAAATGAAGAAAGCAGAAACCAGAGAAAACAAAGGTAAAGAATTATTTTTTCTGTAGGATAAAATAATATTGAAGCTGTTTTGGTAAACATTTATAAATAGAAAATGTAAATAAGGTGATCTTTTTATTGGACTAATGTTAATACATTTTTGACTAACTTCCAGAGACCACAACCCCCTTCTTCAGGTCAGGACAAGACAGGATACCGTAACAGCAGTTACTGTACTGACCTGAAGAAGGAGTTTGTGGCCTCTAAAAGTGAATTGAGAAATGTGTTAGTCTAATAAAATAGTATTATCTTATTTTCCATTTTTTTTTTTTGTTTTATTGTAAAGTGGTGACTATATGTCATTTTTTCACATTTTCATCTGCTATCTTTATATTTATATTTTGCACAGTATTAGGGGACATGTGCCACTGTTACAGTGGTGTTTTGTCTACATAGTTCTATTTTTAGCTTGTGATTACTTATTCCATACTGGGATTTTTCCCCGCGGTTATCCGCGGGGACGGGAACGGTGATGAATTTTGTCACCGTGTCATTCTCTAGTATCTATGTTCTGAGTGTATGAAAGAGACATGGTTTTCTGTTTCTGCAGGATTGATCTGAACTAATTTGGCTTTTGTTTTACGAGTTTATTGATGTTCTAGAGTTCACTGCAGTGTTTAAGATGCTGCCTTTTTCTAGGTACACCCTTGCCTGACTTGCGGATTAATTATAAAAATAACTTTCCATATAGAGGAAGAGGGTTTAAAAATGATTGGCCCTGGGTGTCACACTAGGTATGTCATTGGGAGAAGGGCAAGAGAGAGACAGAGATGGTGTACTGGGGGGAGGGGCTAGAGAGATATGCTGCACAGGGTGGCAGAGAGGGGCAAGAGAGAGTGATGCTGTACAGGTAGGAGAGGGGCAAGGATGGGGTGGGGCAGGGCATTGTTGGGGAAGTGGGGGGTGGGCAAAAACAAAAGTTGGTTTGGGGAGCCACAATCTCTTGAGCTAGCCCTCCCGGCCACCCACATAGTTACAGAATAGCCCTTAGTGCCGACCATTTTGTGTGCATTTTTACATCTAAATGTTGGTAACCTGTATAGATTTGCCCCTTTCTGCCTGTCTCAGGCTGGTATCGACGACCTGAACTCACTTGTCTTTTATGTTTCAGATTAAATGAGAACTGGATGACTTATCTTTGATCCTGGCACATACGTACCTTCTGTGTATAGAGTGAGCATGTGCTACAGAAACAGCTGCTGGGTATGTAAGGGCTTTAAAGAAGTCAAAATTAATCTGTCTGCCTGGAACTCTGACAAAATAAAAGAATTTCCTTTACCTGCCTAATAAACCAGAGTACAAAGGAACTTTTCTTTATCTGATCCTCAGAGGCTGCAATGTTTCTTGCACTTCTAAACTCTATAGATCCCATCTCTCCTTTTGAACATTATCTCCCACTTTTAATTCTTCATCTACTTTGTCCTCCTCTTGTTCTTTTCTCTAATTTTTAGCTCTCTTGACTGTTTTCTTTCTTCCTCATTATCTTTATATTTATATCGGGTTTTTTTATTCTCTCGTGAAAAACAAAACCTTCATTATTTTTTTACCAGTGCTTACACTAACACTGGGGGGAATTCTAGCTCCACACATGGTGTGTGGGGGCAGGAGGAGGTTAGGATTGATGAAACGGGGCGGCTGATGTAAACTCTAGCAGCTGTAAATGACATATTTAGCTCTTTGTCTCTGGGAAAAAGAAAGGCATTCGCTCTCCTTAAGCAAACAAAAGCAAATCACAAGATGGCCCAGATTGACTACTGTACTTTTTTTTTTCTGCTTCGTTTCAGTAGCCTTAACACAGCATGTTTTGAGACATTGTGAAGAGCAGGGATGCACACTCATTGCACACATTAATTTCATGCAAGTAAACTGAGGGATTACGATGTGAAAAGTTGATTTCCACACATCATTTTTTTCTACCTGTGTACAAAAGTGTGGATGCCTGAAACAATTGGAAATAAACTAAAACACATCTGAAAATTAGCCAATAGGTCTTCCAATGAACTGAAAGTATTTGTGCTGTGTGTATATTCCTAGTAAAGAGTAAGAAGGAGGTCATTTTAAAAGAAAGAAAGAATTTGGGCTTCACTTTTAAGTTCAGATCCCTTACTGGGTCAGACCAATGGTCCATCTAGCCCAATATCCTAACTTCATGGAGGCCAAGCCAAGTCACGAGTACCTGGCAAAAAAACCAAATAGTAGCAGCAGTCTATGGCACCGATTCAGGGCAATCAGTGGCTTCTCCCATGTCTGTCTCAATAGCAGACCATGGACTTTTCCTCCAGGAACGTGTCCAAACCTTTTTTAAGAACAGCTACATTAACCGTTCTCACCACATCCTCTGGCAACGCATTTCAGAGCTTAACTATTCTCTGAATGAAAAAATATTTCCTCCTGTTAGTTTTAAAAAGTATTACTCTGTAACTTTATCGAGTGTCCCCCCTAGTCTTTGTAAATCTTGATGCAGTAAAACATTGATCGACTTGTACCCGTTCTACACCACTCAGAATTATGTAGACTTCAATCATATCTCCCCTCAGCCCAGTGGCGTAATATGGGGGTGCGGAGGGAGGCAGTCCACCATGGGCACGGTCTTTCTAAGGGCGTGGCAACCCTCCTCCTCTACGCTCCTCCACACTTCTCCTTGCCACACGTATGCACCCTTGCCTTCCCCCGCACCTTTTATAACTTCCCCGGCGCAAGGTTGCTGCCTGCGCCGGCATTGGTGCTCTCTATGATGTCACTTCCGGGACTCGCATTTAGGAAATGACATCAAAGGGCAAACGGACACTGATGTGGGCATGCTGCTCATGCTGGAGAAGTTATACAAGTACAGGGAAAGAGAAGGGGGTGTGCGGGTGGTAGGGGGGGACAGGGAAGAGGGTGGGGGAGGGGTGCCACCGCTCACCTTTACTATGCCTCAGCTGTCTCTTTTTCAAGCTGCAATCACATTTCTTTCCCTTTTGCGTGGGGATTTGCGTGCCCCTGTCAATCTTAGGCACAAAAATGTTCTGTCATAAACTCTTTAGGAAAATTTATGGTAACTTGTTGCACTTTAGGTCTTTGTATTCCTATGTGAGAGAGAGAGAGAAAAATTACTATTAATGAGCTTCCTGAGGGCAAAACAAAGTAGGCTGTTCAGTACCAGCAGCCCTAAGACATCATTTTAAGAAGTAGCATGTTTATATTTCAGATACTCTGAGTAACTTGTTGAGTATAAATATCCGTGATTTATAAACTTATTCTGGCATTTGTATTTCTGATTCTCATAATGTTGTTTTGTTTTCTGGAGATCAGAGGTCCTAAAAGACATAAACCGGCTGGTGGTGAGCAAAAGGAATTCTGCAATAATTTTGCAGGGTCTGGACTAAAAGTTATATGAGATAAGACTAGAAGTCCTGGACCTAAATATACAGTATATGCCTCAAAGGAGATACAGGATGGGAGAAAGATGGGAGAAGAGGTGATAAGAGACATTCAGATACCCAAAAGTCTAATGGGGTTCGATAATGATCCTTGAGGACCTGCATCTAGGAGTATTCCTAATGAATATACATGAGCTAGATTTGCATACGTACAAATCTAGCTCATGCTAATTCATTAACAATATTCTCAAAATCAGGACCTCAGCCTTTTACGAATGAGAAGTGAAGTCTGCTGGATTGAGTAGAAACAAAAAGGAACAAGAAGTGAGCCTTTTCAGGGGAAAGAATGTCCTAGAACACAAGGTAAAGAAATAAAGCTTCAGGGGGTTAGACTCAAGAACTATATCCATAGGCAGTGGAACATTTTTTTGTTGCGAGGGGAGGGGAAGCTCTGCCCTAGCCCTGCCGACACTTCGCCTGGCACAGGGGGAGGTTGGTCCCTGGTGCCGATTTGTCTGGGGGAGGGCTGTCATTTGCTTCCTCCTGCCAAAGAACCCCCCGCACCGATTATCGGCAGGAGGGAGCCCAAGCCCTCCTGCCGGACAACCTTCCCCGACTGCGTACCCAACCTCCCAGCCTTCCCCGACTGCGTACTCCAACCCCCCTAACCCCTCCCAGACCCCTCCCTCTAACCTTAATAGATGTCCGGATGGACAGGTCCTCCCTCTGTCCAGCAGACCCGCCTTCCTCTAAATGGCAGGCCTGCTCCTTCCTGGTGCTTTGTGGGATGCACCAGGGAGGAGCTTAGTGCCTGATTGGCCCAGGCACCTAAGGCCCCGCCCATAGAATAGGCATTAGACACCTGGGCCAACTGGAATTGGGCCAGTTGCCTAATGCCTCTCCTATGGGCGGGGCCTTAGGCACATGGGCCAACCAAAGATTCAGTTGGCCTATGTGCCTAAGGCATCTCTCCTGCCATGATCGTTACTAGTGCGGGGGGACGGGTTGTCTGGGCTTCTGAGATGATCGTGGCAGCTGCGATCAAATGACTAAGTCTAAGTCGGCCATATCCACTCCTCCAAAAATGCCCCTTTTCACTCTGGGTGTACAGAGGCAGTGGAAAGGCCTAAGCTGGTTTTAGATACATCTAAAACCAGTTTTGATTATCGGTACTTTGACGATCTGTCTTTTTTGATCGTCCAAGTGCTGACTTAGGCCACTTTTGTACATTTTTGGTTTTTTTTTATTATGAGTCCCATTTTATGTAAATGCCTTGATGCCTTTTTAGGCCTTGTTAGCAGTATATCAAATTTAAATAAAGATAAAGATAATTAAGACCAAGGACACTATAATGCTTCTGTATTGTTCCATGGTACAACCTCACTTTGAGTGTTGTACATAGTTCTAGTCACCATTTAGGACGTCTAAAGTCCAACTTTGGACCTTTCACGTAAGACAGGGGTGCCTACACTTTTTGGGCTTGCGAGCTACTTTTAAAATGACCAAGTCAAAATGATCTACCAACAATAAAATTTTTTTAAAAAACCCACAAAGCACATTGTACTCAGAGAAAATGTTAATTATCATTCCTATTCCGGTGTTTTTCAAAGAGGTCAAGGCAGATGACTCTATGCAGTGTAACCTCAGTAACAACCATACAAAAATAGATAAATATACCCCCTTCCCTTTTTACTAAACCACAATAGCAGTTTTTTGGGCAGGGAGCTGCGCTGAATGCCCAGCGCTGCTCTCACTCCCTGTGCTAAAAATCACTATTGCGGTTTAGTAAAAGGGGGCCATAGTGCAAAATATAGACAGCAGATATAAATTCAGACACATTTTGATCACTAAATTTAAAATAAAATCATTTTTCCTACCTTTGTTGTCTGGTGATTTCATGAGTCTCTGGTTGCACTTTCTTTTTCTGACTGTGCATCCAATCTTTCTTCCCTTCTTTCAGCCTGTATGCTTCCTCTCCTCCAGACCTCATTCCCTCCCCCAACTTTTTCTTCCTCTTTCCCTGCCCTTTCTTTCTCCCTGCCTCCTTTTCTTTTTTTCTGTTTCCCTTCTTTCCTTCTGTCTCCCTGCCTGCCCCCTTTCTTTTTTTCTCCCTGCCCTCCCCTAAGCCACTGCTGCCGCCATCGGGGAACAGGCCCCCAAGCCGCCGCCACCATCAAGTAACAGGCCCCAAAGCCACCGCCACCCCAAGTTAGAAACATAGAAACATAGAAAAAAGCGGCAGAAAAGGGCTATAGCCCACCAAGTCTGCCCATTCCAAGTATCCCCTCCCCTGAATTTACTCCCTTAAAGATCCCACGTGAGTATCCCATTTTTTCTTGAAATCCGTCATGCTGTTGGCCTTTATCACCTGGAGTGGGAGTCTGTTCCAATGATCCACTACTCTTTTGGTGAAGAAGTACTTCCTGGAGTCGCCATGAAACTTCCCTCCTCTGATTTTCAGCGGATGCCCTCTGGTGGTTGAGGGTCCCATGAGCCAGAAGATATCATCTTCTGACTCGATGCGTCCCGTGATGTACTTATATGTTTCAATCATATCTCCCCGTTCTCTTCTTTCCTCAAGTGAGTACAGCCGCAATTTTTTTAGTCTTTCTTCATACGTGAGATCCTTGAGCCCCAAGACCATCCTGGTGGCCGTTCGCTGAACCGACTCGATCCTCAGCACGTCCTTTCGGTAGTGTGGTCTCCAAAACTGAACACAGTACTCCAAGTGAGGCCTCACCATGGCTCTGTACAACGGCATCATAACTTCAGGTCTCCTGCTGACGAAACCTCTGCGGATACACCCCATCATTTGTCTTGCCCTGGAGGAAGCCTTCTCCACTTGATTGGCAACCTTCATGTCCTCACTAATGATCACCCCTAGGTCACGTTCCGCCGTGATCCTAACCAAGGTCTCACCCTGCTTCCCTGCGTTGTACCGACCAGCATTCCTCTCCCCGACATCAATTCTGCCATCGGAGAGGAAATTCCGGCCCAGCCAGGCAGCGATTGGCTGGACCGAACTCTGGAACTGATTGGTGAAAAAGTGTATTCTCTTGTGCCGGGCCAATAGAATGGAATAAACTCCCGGTACACCTTCGGTAGCAGAAAGAACTGCAACATTTTAAGAAACTGTTAAAAAGTAATCTTTTCTGTCAGATGAAGTGTACATTTTGATGCACAGTACTTTGGTGACAGGACAAAAGTGTGCAAGATTTCAGCGTGCCGATATTGCAGTGCCGACAATTCTGTGCAAGACATCAGTGCGCCGCCTAAAATGTGACTTTTAAAGAGCTCCGATGGGGGATGTGGGGGGGAACCCCCCACTTTACTTCAGACTGTTTTCGCTGCCGTTGGGGGGTGTGGGTGGGAGGTGCAACCCCCCCACATTATAGAGAAAACTTAACTTTTTCCTAAAAAAATCAGGAAAAGGTTAAGTTTACTCTAAAATGGAGGGTTCCAACCCCCCCCCCCCCAATGGCAGCACAAAGAGTATGAAGTAAACTGGGGGGGTTCCCCATGCACATCCTGCGTCGGAGCTCTTTAAAAGTCACTTTTTAGGTGACGTGCTGGTGTCTTGCGCCAAATTGTTGGCGCATTGAAATCTCGCATGCGAATGACAATGAACCCAGTACTTTTTTGTTTTGATTGGTCAGTTTATATTTTCTGCAAATTTTCAGAGCAGGAATTTTGATGTTATCTTTTTAGATGTAAAAAAAAAAAAGGTTGATGCTTTCATTGTTTGAATGCTGTTATTCTGGTCTTGTTTTTATTATGTAAGTAAGTTTGTGAACTTCTTTGATTAAAGGCGGAATACAAGTAATAAACTATGTGGTAACAGCAGTTAGTGTAACTGAGTTTATAGACAAGTTCCTGGAGGAAAAGTCCATAAGATACTGGGGAAGCCCTTGCTTGCTTTGAGACTGGTAGCATGGAATGCTACTACTTTTTGCCAGATACTTGTGATCTGAATTGGTTACTGATGGAAACAGGAAACTGGGCTAAATGGACCATTGGTCCAGTAAGGCTATTCTTATGAGATCAAAAAGAACCTGCTTCTACTGCAGTTACCCTTCTCACTATTCAGTAAACTTTCTCTTTTTCACTCTCTTTTCATGCACTCTACTCTGTAACGGGCTGCTGTGAAGGTGGGTGTACAGCCCAGCACCTTATCATTCATCTTCTGCCTGTCCTTTCTGTATTGTTTCAGGGTACAATAGGTATGACTGAGCCGGCGCCGTTCAGGGGAGGGCAGAACCCCCTCCCCCCCCCTAGTATAATTCAGAAGGAGCTAGCACTTTGCAACTCACATTGAAATACACCTGGCCAGGCTGTGTCTAGAAAAATGCCCAATAATTGCTTGGTATTATGATGATTGGGCATGGGTCTGCCAACAGCAACAGAAAACAAAGGCAGTAATTCAGAGAAGGAGACGGCACCTGAGCTATAAGTACAACGTTGGGGAAGCCAACGGAGACCGAGCTACCCACATGTCTTGAAAACATTTCTTTAAGTGGAGGTTTTCGCAGAAGAAATAGCAATTATAGCAGCAGCCCCCACCCCGAAATTCCACCCTCAGATTTCATAGCATTTCTTTTTATATATATATATATATATATATAAATCTTTATTCATTTGTTAAAACTCACAAAAAGTGTAACATAAGAACAATCATTTTATACTTTAACATCACTTAATATATCATCAAATTCTAACTCGCATCAAATATCCCCCCCCCTCCCTTATATCCAACAATTATTCATAAACAAGAAATCATAAAATATTCCCATCCCCCCACCCTGGACGTGTATGAACAAAAGCATTTCGTTCATTCCAGTGGATGAGAGGATGTGGTGTGCGGTCTGGACCTCAGATTTTTAAGGACGTGCGGTTTTAGATCTGCGAGGTCCGTCAGATCCGTGAGGTCCGCGTTTTACCCCTTCCCGGTTTTAGATCCGCGAGGTCCGTCAGATCCGTGAGGTCCGCGTTTTACCCCTTCCCGGTTTTAGATCCGCGAGGTCCGTCAGATCCGTGAGGTCCGCGTTTTACCCCTTCCCCGTCTACCTCCCGCTCCACTGTGCTCACAACTATTTCATGACTTGTCCTGAAAAACCAGAGCTTCTTGCAAGGTCGTGCAAACCTTCCTCTTTTTTTCCCAGGTCTTAAACGAGATAACAGCTAGCCATAGTCTCTTCCGATTCGAGCGGTGCTTTTAAACAAGATAGAGCAGCAAGGAAGTTTTAGTACCTACATTTCCCCCCTCCCCCCAAATAATTTCTCTCCCTCCCCCCTTCTCCTCACACACAGCAATAACTTGGAGCTGTGGGGTTTTCATTTATAAGTTCCGTGAAGGTAATTGCATTAGTGGGCTTTAAACATGCATTTTCGGTCAAATAAATGATATTTTCATGTAATTGGATGCCAAGTGAAAAATGGGTTTTAGTACCACTAGGAAGGCTTGATAAGCTCTTTCTTAATCGGCTACCGGCTCATGCATTTCTTTCTCATTATCTCATTGAAAGTCCACTGGAGACCTGATTTATCTTCCCCCTTCCTTTCGGAAAACAAATCCCTTGCAAAATCTGGCTCGACGTTTATGAAACGGAAAGATCTGGCGGCATGGGCATTTTTGACCCGTCGTTGCTAGAGGCACTGGTATTTGTTTTTCACTGGCCAGTAAAATGTAGTCTACGGGAGACTAAAGCCCGACTGTGTTCAAATCCCTTCCCCGTCATTTTTGCTGAGGTGCAGATGGAGGACGTTTCCGTAAGAGGGCGCTCCTGAGCTTTAGCCACTTCACCACTTCAGCCAGGGAAGGGGGTCAGAGTATTGCGTGCTGTCCGCACTAGACACCCGGTTGCTTCTCCCCATTGTCACAAATGGATGTGCTTGGCTTTGTCTCTCATTAGAGACAGTAGTTTTCTTTGTTCAAACCCTCAGGTGTCGTTATAGACTAAACAGGAAGATAAAACAGTAAAATCGCTTCTGAATAGGCACAGGACCTTGCTGTTCTTCCTTTCAGGACTTGTAGTCCGGTGGCTGGATGAAAGACAGACTTGTGGACTCCATCAATCGGGGTGGGAGGAGCTGTTTGTTCCTCACTTAACCCTCTGTCACTGTAATACTTCTGTAAGAACAGGCTGTTCTCTTTAAAAAAATATTCCAATTTAGCCACAAGCTAATTCAGGGGATAGTGTGCTTCACTATCTGAATGCCAGTTTAATACATTCTGTTTTGCAAACAGAAACCTGCTGACCCAGAGACAGTAAGATTTACTTTAAACATGTTCTCAGGCATTAAAACAATACCACCTTCTGTTCTGCTACCTTATTTTCTGTTTGTTGTTTGAAAGGATAATGTTAAAGTAGTGCTAGAGTTTATAGGTATCAGCTCTTCTGCTTCTCTGTTCTAATTCCACTTTTAGTCCCAGGTCTTATTTTCTTATGTTTAAATAGAAAAGGAGGTAATAATACATAAGAACATAAGTATTAACATACTGGGACAGAATGAAAGTCCATCAAGCCCCAGATCCTGTTTCCAGAAGTGGCCAATCCAGAACACAGGTGTCTGGCAAGATACCAAAGGAGTAAAATAGATTTTATGTTGCTTATTACAGGAATAAGAAGTCCACCTTAATAATGGTTTATGGTGTTTTCTTCTGGAATTTGCCCAAAGATTGGTTTTAAACCCTGCTATGCTAACTGCTTTTACCACATTCTCTGGAAACAAATTCCAGAGCTTAATTATATGTTAAATAAAGAAATATTTACTCTGATGTTATATATGTATTATTAGTTATTAGTTAATAACTAAAGGCCTTTGTGGGGCCTCTTATTCTTTTACTTTTGGAAGGAGCAAACAAGTGATTCACATCTACCTATTCCGCTCCACTTATAAACCTCTATCATATATCCCCTCAGCTGTCTCTTCTCCAAGATGAAAATCTCTATCCTCTTTAACCTTTCCTCAAAGGGGTGTAATTCCACTCCTATCATTTTGGTCACTTTACTTTGTGCTTTAATTTATCTGTATATTTTTTTTAAGATGCAGTGACCAGAATTACATGCAGTATTTGAGGTGCCTTTGTGTAAGTCTCTGGTGAGACCTCTTTTGAAGAGCTGTGTGCAGTTCTGGAGACAACACCTTAAAGATGATATAAACTGGATGGAGTCAGTCCAGAAGGTTGCTAAAACAGATGGCGATAGACTAGACTTTACAATATGAAAGACAACAACTAGGCTGGATGTTCCTTCCAAGAAGGTGGAAACCAAAGACATTTGACTGAGCAGCTTTCTCCTATCTCCAGCGTTTTTCTTTGCTTTTCTTGCACATCCTTTTCCATTTGATTCTGAGATGGGAAAGAGGAAAGATAAGCTCTGGGTTTATTCATTGTAGCCCTTTCAACCAACTAGATCTTACCAATAAAGTATACCAACACTAACCAATAAAGTGTGTGTGGGGGGGGAGGTTTGCCACTCCAAACCCCCTGTCGGAGCTCTTTAAAAATTACTTTTTCCCCCGCGCGCTTCTGTCTTGCGCCAAATTGTTGGCGCTGGATTGTCAGCGCGCTGACGTCTTTGCGCTCCACTGTCTATGAACCCAGCAGCATGGGAAAGGGACCAGGGAGACTTCCCCCATCGCCCCACTAGTTCTCACATAGTCCATGCTGCTGAGTTTTGCGCCTGTTACCATCCTAGATGTTGTTTACCTGCTCACTCTGGGAGTGGGGAGGGGAAGAAATAAACCAAAGGGTATTGGCACTGGGAGAGGGGGAAAATTCAAGACTTAACATCTGTAATATTTGGTGGTAGTGGGACACCTAGGCCCTGCACCAGCTATGCCAATTGTTGCAAACAATCAGTTTTCTTTAAAGTTAGCCCTACCTTCTTTAAAAATAAAATTGAATAGAAGGCGGCATTTACCTGATCTGAGGATGGAATTTATTTTAATAGATTTAAGAACGGTATTTATATTTATGATATATTTATGGTTATTTGTATGAATATGTTATCACACTTATTATAAGTTTAAAAATGAATAAAGATTAAAAAAAAATAAATAATAATTTTCCCTAAAAAAAAACAACAAAAAACGGTATTTAGTTTATCACACAAATTGTTCATTGATTAGAGATGTACAAGCATTTGAAATCATTCTTTATAGGTCCTTATTATCGCTGGGTTATTCTAAACAGTGCTAGAAGTTTTTAGCGTAGGCCGGCGAGGTAAATGCTCTGACGCTCATAGGAATTCTATGAACGTTGGAGGATTTACCTCACCAGCCTGTGCTAAAAACCTCTAGCACTGTTTAGTAAAAGGACCCCTATATTTTTTATGGACCTATGAAGAATTATTACGGAACCTCATAAATGTAAATGGTGATTGGAACAATCCTTCTGCTGGTCCTCACAATACCCTTAAAAAAACTTTATTTAGACATAGGGCTCCTCTTATCAGGGCGCGCTACGGGGGTTAGCGCGTCGGACATTTCATCACCCCCGCGGCAGCCTAAAATCTTCGTCAATGGAGGCGTTAGGTACTAGTGAGGCAGGCGGTTTAACGCACTGTATTCCGTGTGTTAAACCGCTACTGCGCCTTTGTAAAAGGACCCCATACTAAATACCTATTATCCTATTAAGATACTATTTTGCTGGGGAAAGGTAAATTGAATTGCATGTTCTTTCCCTGGATGAAACTGTGAATTTATAGTCTAAAGTATTTAGCTTGAAGTATTTGACATGCTATAGGAAACAACATGAAATTACATTTCCTAACAGTAAAGAACCCCCACCCACCCACCCACACAATTTCATCACATTTCGTCTGTTGTCAGTAGTGTACACTATTGGTGAAGAGTATGCACTAGTGAAAAATGGTGCTTATTTATTTATTTATTTATTTTTAGAATTTATATATCACTTAGGGAAAAATGCTGTACCTGAATAAATACCACTTATAATCTGTTCCAGTGCATATACATGCGTTAGTGAAAATTAGTAAAAATTAGTATGTACTATTCACGTGGAGGGGCATAATCAAAAGGCTGTTTTGGGCGTAAGTCGCTAGTCGCCCAACTAAAGTCCATTCTTGAAAAATACGTTCAAAATATTTTTTTTTCCAAAAATCATCTAATTGTACTTCCAGCTGTTTGATCGGCCAGACCGCTAAGTCACCTATCTTTATACCCCATTCTCGTCCAAAAAATCGTCCAAGTCAAAAACGCCTAGAACAACACCTTTTGGACATGGGAGGGGCCAGCAAAGTGATGGACTGCATCATCTCTTACAAACAATCAGGGAAACAGGACTCTAGAGAAGATTATCTGGCCAAGTCAAAAGTCGTCAAAACAGCAGTTAGGGAGGCCAATTCCGCATGGAGGAGACTCTAGCGAAGAACATCCAGAAGGGAGATAAAGCCTTCTTCAGGTATATCAGTGACAGAAATAGGAACTCAAGTGGGATAGTACGCCTTAGGAAACCAGACGGAAACTATGTAGAAACGGACTTGGAAAAAGCCAAACTGTTAAATGAATACTTCTGCTCAGTCTTCACCCTCGAGGCACCGGGACTCGGCCCTCAGCTACAGACAAGGGTTGACTCAGTAGAACCGTTTAGTAAATTCGAGTTTACGCCCAGCAGGTCTACTGCGAGCTGTCAAAGCTCAAGGTTAACAAGGCAAAGAGGCCTGACAACCTACACCCCAGAGTGCTCAGGGAGTTGAGTGATGTCTTGGCGGAACCGTTATCTGCATTCTTCAATCTCTCCCTTAGTACAGGTAGCGTCCCGTTGGACTGGAAGATGGCTAATGTCATTCCACTTAAGAAAGGATCAAGGATGGAGGCAGCGAACTACAGACCAGTGAGTCTCACATCAATAGTGAGCAAACTAATGGAAACTCTAATCAAACGCCAATTGGATACGATCCTGAACGAGGAGAATCTACGGGATCCCCGTCAACATGGATTTACCAAGGGGAGATTCTGCCAATCCAACCTGATCAGCTTCTTTGACTGGGTGACGGGGAAGCTGGATGTTGGGGAGTCCCTGGACATCGTATACCTGGACTTCAGCAAAGCATTCAATAGCGTACCACACCGCAGGTTGCTGAGCAAGATGAGTTCTATAGGATTGGGCGACACATTGACGAAATGGGTTGGGAACTGGCTTAGAGGTAGGCTTCAGAGGGTAGTGGTGAACGGCACCCCCTCCGAAACGACGGAGGTGATCAGTGGAGTGCCACAGGGCTCGGTCTTGGGCCCGATCCTATTCAACATCTTTATAAGAGACTTGGCAGAGGGGCTCCGAGGTAAAATAATATTATTCGCCGATGACGCCAAACTAAGCAATGTAGTGGGCAAAAGCACAACAGACAAAAACTCAATGCCCGACAACATGATGCACGACCTACTCCTACTGGAGCGCTGGTCTAGGACCTGGCAACTCAGCTTCAGTGCCAAAAAAAGCAAAGTCATGCACCTGGGCAGCCAAAATCCATGCAAGACTTACACCCTTAATGGCGAGATCCTAACAAGAACTGTAGCAGAACAAGACTTAGGGGTGATCGTCAGTGAGGACATGAAGACTGCCAATCAAGTGGAGCAAGCTTCATCCAAGGCTAGACAAATCATAGGTTGCATACACAGGAGTTTCGTCAGCCGTAAGCCTGAAGTCATTATGCCATTGTATAGATCCATGGTGAGACCCCATCTGGAATATTGTGTGCAATTCTGGAGACCGCATTACCGCAAGGATGTGCTAAGACTGGAGTTGGTCCAGAGAATGGCCTCGGGACTCAAAGATCTCCCGTACAAGGAATGGCTAGATAAATTACAGCTATACTCACTCGAGGAATGCAGAGAGAGGGGAAACATGATCGAGACATTCAAGTATCTCATGGGCCGCGTCGAGGTGGAAGAAGATATCTTCTTTTTCAAGGGTCCCACGGCAACAAGAGGGCATCCGTGGAAAATCAGGGGTGGGAAACTGCACGGTGACACCAGGAAATTCTTTTTCACTGAAAGGGTGGTTGATCGCTGGAATAGTCTTCCACTTCAGGTGATTGAGGCCAGCAGCGTGCATGATTTTAAGGCCAAATGGGATCGACACGTGGGATCTATTCACAGAGAAAGGTAGGGGAGGATTATTAGGGTGGGCAGACTAGATGGGCTGTGGCTCTTATCTGCCGTCTATTTCTATGTTTCTATGACTGGATACCCAGACATGGCAACACAGTAGTGGGGCACCTTACAGGGCTCTGCTGCAAACTTCACAAAAAGGGTGCCATATAAACATCTCACCGCAACTCCCTTATAGGTCATGTTGAGCCCCCCCCCCTTAGTACCCCCCAAACCTACTAGACCCACCTGTCTACAACCCCAATAGCCCTTATGGCTGCAGGTGGCTGCAGTATATGGCAGTTCAGCAGGGTTTGGGGTACACGTTTCACCATGAATGCAGTGGTTAGAGTAGCTTATGGGCCTGGGTCTCCTCTCTATGGGTCACTAGCCCACCCCCCAGACTACATAAGTCACCCCTGTTCTGCTCTACTAGGCTTTCCTATGCTAGCTGCTGATGTTCTGGAGACAGATATGTAAATTTTTTATTCCATTTTTTTATGGAGGTGGGTTGGGGGTAAGGGGTCATGATCACTGGGGGAGTGTGTGGGGGTCTGTACTTTGTGTCTACATTGGTTTTCTTCTCACTTTGGAGACCTGGGCACTTAGACCTGGTTTTACATAGCCTAAGTCACAACGCACAATTTCCATCTAGGCAGTCTTGTTACACTTTCAGTTATACTTGCAGTATGACTAAGTCTAGGCCGGCCCACATCCCACCCAGATCCTGCCCTCACCACTCCTCCTAAAACACCCCTTTTAGCTCTGGGCATACAGCAGCACTGAAAGGCCCCAAGTCATTTTAAGATACGTCTAAAACCCAGTTTGATTATCGGCACTTGAATGACTTATCTTAAAGATCGTCCAAGTACCGATTTAGGCCGGTTTATAGACATATTTCCGTTTTGATTATGAGCCCCAAAGAGTGCATTCTGTTTGCAAGAAGTGTACATTAGTAATGATATTGCACCTCTGAAACAAAAATTATGAAGCAAAAATAAAATGAAAAGTGCACTGGGGGCTTTGGCGGGTTGAAATCTGCTCGATAACTCCTTCCTTCTGTCTTTCTAAATTGCAGACTGTAACTCTTATTTCTCAGTTGTGGTTCTCATATTTTTTGATATGTGGTGTTTTTTTTTTTTGTTTGTTTGCTTGTTTCTTTCCCCTTGAACATGATTCTTCACCGCTCTGATGTTTCATGCTACTATAGAGCACGCCTTCACTGTACATGGCAATCTGCATTCTCTAGCTCTGACCCCTCTTTTGTGGAGTGTATTGCCACAATACCTTCAGGTTAAGAACTCTAGCTCCAATATGCTGGTGCATTAAATTTAAATTATTTTCAAAATAGTCTCCAGTAAAGCACCCTTTTATATGGCATCTATGAAACCATATGTACCTAACAGACCTCTGTGCTCTGAAGGTGCTAGGCTCCTGCAATTACCCAGTGCTACCTCATATCGATTGGCAGAGACATATAAAAGGTTGGTGGTTTTTTTTTTGTTTTTGTTTTTTTTTTTACCCTAGCTGGGCCTTTAAAATGGAACAAATTGCTAGGTGAAATCAGAATGTTAGAAGAATACTGTACTTTGAAAAAACAGCTAAGGAGACTATTTTTTTAGCCAGGCATTCAGCAATTGAGAACTATACTGTGATGAAGAATAATCTGAATACATAACTGCTATAATTCTATGCTTTGTTATATGGAGGACAATACATCAAACTTGTTCCCTTTTCGAAACAGGTCATAAAGATTGTCAGCTTGATCCTCAGATGCACCACTCCCGTTCAATTCAATTTCATAACTTTAAGCTTAATGTGCATTGTCTTCACCGGATCCAATTTTATAAATGCATTTGTTAATCTGTGTTTAAATTTATAAATATATCTTTATATAGATTTAATTTTTTATTTTTTAAACTTTAACTTCTCTTTTATAAGTACATAAGTACATAAGTACATAAGTAGTCGCCTCCGCCGGGGCAGACCAGAGGTCCATCCTGCCCAGCGGTCCGCTCACGCGGCGGCCCATCAGGCATATTGCCTGAGCAGCAGTCCCTGACTAATTTTATGCCTACCTCTACACTTATCTCTAAATCTTCCACTGCTCTTATCTGTACCCCTCAAACCCTTTGTCCTCCAGGAACCTATCCAGGTCTTCCTTGAAACCCTGTACTGTGCTATTTCCTATCACGGGGTTCATGGTCTCTCTTTCTTAGGGACTTCCTTTTGCCAACATGTTTCGCTGAAGAGAGCTTTTTCAAGGCTGGGTCCCTATGTAAAGACAATAGTATGTTAATCCAAATACACATATCCTAAAAAAAACTTTATCCATTAAATTAGCTAATCATAGTTACCTAATAGTTATATGCCATCCATCTAGACCACGCTTCTCAATGAATCAAGATGGCGGCGGTTTGGTTTACTCCCCTTTTATGTTACCTCGCAATGCGGAACAGCTGAGTGGGACGCATTCAATACGTGATGGCATCCTCACTCAAACCGCACGGAGGGCACTATTCCTCTCTATGACACTTAGATCTTACTTTACTGAACAAAAAACCGAATAACCCCATATACTTTAAAAAAAGTACTTTAGAAAAGTACTGTATGTATTTTATCAACTAACCATCTCAAAGAACATCATTCATTAATTATTTGTATTTTATATAAGGTTAGATCAAAGAGCCCCATTCTAATTCTTCATTTAATCCATGGGGAGCTACTGTATTCAACTGGTAGATCCACGGTGGTTAGTCAGCTGAGTGTGAGCTAGGACCTACAAGAGAGAGGAAAAGTCTTTTTTGTTTACACCACAGCATCAGCATGGGTTTGGAGAAGTTGTAACCTTATGCAATGCTATATTGTAACACTGTGAATGTTAAACTGTAACCTGTTCTGAGCTCTCTGGAGAGGATGGGATATAAAAATAAATAAATAAAATTACTAAAAATATTTTTTATATGGGGGTGTTAAAAACTGGTCAGCCCCCGGGTGTCATACTCAGGTGTGCTAGCGGTTTTAGCGCATGCTTAGTGCGTGTTACAATGATTGCGTGCGCTAAATGCTAATGCCTCCATAGAGGCTCTTGGTTTGCGCACTAAAAACGCTAGCGCACCTTAGTAAAAGGAGCCCTAGGTCCGCCACTGCCATAACATAAGAAATATAAAAGCATCAACAGATATACAGCAAGAACAATCAAGTTCACTAGATAAACATACAATAAGCTGCAAATAAAGAAAATCCATAATCTATATTTAACAAATCAAAAATTTTTAAAACCATTTCCCCCAAAATTAAATTCATTCTTTAAAAAAGGATAATACTTCTATAAAACTGCTTTAAAAAAAAAAAAGGGCTAAACAGAAACCACAAGCAGCACAAATCTTGAAAAGACAAAAAAAATGGATTCCTAGCTCGCTTCAAAAACCCAGCAATTTGCTTCTTAATTGTGTCACAAAAGGACAGCAAAACAGGAACCGATACCTGGCTGAAGTAAATAATGTTCTCTTTAGCAGAGCCCTCTGTTTCACAATTATATTTCACCAGGGGAACTTCATCTTCAAAGTTGTGCTGCCATGGCGTAAACGCAGATCTCATATTCCAGCCTTGGTCTATGACAGAGTTTCATCCATTCAAGTTTCAAGTTTATTAAAAGATTTTTTAAATCGCTTATTCAGGTTTCTAAGCGGTTTACAATATAAAATTAGATAAAAACACGTAAATTTTTGGGGTACGATAGCATTAAAATTTAAATAACAACACTGATAAAATGAACAGACTTACTCAAACACTAGGGTAGTGGGGAAGAACTACAATTATTATAGAAAAAAGTGTAACATAAAAGGGGAGATACAGTAGGAGAGGGATGATAACATTCTTCTATTAGTTTGTCCTTAAAAGGACAATTTTTATCCAATGGCGTCTTGGAACAAGAATGTTTTTAACTGCGCTTTAAATTATTTTAGATCGGACTCGCTACGTAAGTGGTTAGGTATGGAGTTCCATAAAGTAGGGGCAGTAACAGCAAAGTTATTAGAACGCAGCGTATTAATAGATTTCAATGAAGGGATTATTAAGAGATTTTGAGATAGTGACCGGAGAGATTTTAATGAGTTATAAGGAATTAAAAGTCTGTTGATGAAATCTGGTTGATTATTTGATTTTGTATTGAATGTTAGAAGTAAGATTTTGTAACTAATTCTATGTTCAACTGGAAGCCAATGCGTGTTAAACAGGAGGGGTGAGACGTGATCGTATTTTTTAGCGCCATAGATGATCTTGACAGCTGTGTTTTGAATAATTTGAAGTCGTCTGATTTCCCTTTTTGTTATGCCCTTATACAGGGCGTTGCAATAGTCTATGCAAGAGATTACTAAAGAGTGTATTAATGTGTTTGGAGAAGATGGTTCAAGTAACCTAGCTAGTGAACGTATCATTCTTAGTCGATAAAAACATTTTTGAACGACTGTACTGATGTGAGAATGATAAGAGAATTTGCTATCAAAAGTGACTCCTAACAGTTTCATTGTGGAAACAATTTTGATGGGAAGTGATTCAAGCTTTAGGGGAGCCTGAAGAGCTGCTCCGTCTTTGAAGGGAAAAATCATGAGTTTTGATTTATTGATATTGAGAGAAAGCTTGTTCAAGTCTAACCAAGCTTTGATTTTTCCTAATTTGAGATTAAGGATGGCTATGTCTTCTGTGTTGTTGAGATCAATGGGATAGATTCAAAGATAAAACAATATCATGGATAGTGGCCAGGCCTCATAAAAACTCTTGACTTTTTTCTCTGCCTTTAATTTGCTCCTGTTTCCATCTATGTTTTAAGGTTCTTAAATATAGGACTTTAATAAAATGTGGAGGTTAAAAAGTCCATTTTAGAAGGCTTCTTCTGGAAGTCAGGAGCATTAAACCCTTTGAATAGTGGCATCCTTAGGCTAGATTCACTAAGCAAACCGATCGTGTACTGCTCGGTTTGCGCTTACTTTGCGACTACAGCTCGATTCACTAACCTTCCTCCAGACCCCATCCGCACCCTATCCAATCTGCGCATGCAAATGAGTAAAAAGGCATGTAAATTTCTTAAGGCATCAATTCATGAAACCATTTTGTCCAAACCGACTGGCATTTCCGTTCTAAAAAGTTTCGACTGATGAGGACCAGTCACTTTACATCCTCGCCGACTATTCCTGCCTAGCAACTGCTGCGTACATGTTAAGTACCCCATTAAAAATATATATCTACCCCACAAAAAATCCAAAATATATCTAAACTTTAAATATATGTAAACTTTCACGTACATAAGCGTTAGAAATAATTTTTTATTTTTTTGGAATGCGCATAGAAAGCGCGGGAGTGAATCTCAGATTTGTAATGCGCATGAAAATCATGGATTAACCCTGTGCTCTCCTTGCGCATTGTACATTTCATATATCAATGCCAAATTTGAAAAAAAAAAAAATAATAACTTATAAGGGCCAGCTATCCCTCCCCCCCTTCCTTCCAGCTAGTTTGTCACGTGCATCTGACGTCACAGGGTCGCATTTGGTTGCTTCGTGTTTCATGGCAGAAAGAGCCACACAGCCTCCTGGGATTCGTAGGCTGTGTATAACAGCGTGTGATCCCAGCGCATTCAACTGCTGTTAACTGTTGTGCCTTCTAGCAACTTAACAGTTCTTTTCCTGAGAGAAATGTTAAGCTGTTTGGAAGTACGCAATAAACTTTGAGATCGATCCGTAAAAAAAGGACGAACTTGAAGAATTCCACAGCTTGCCCACAAACCTCCGATGCTATTTCTCCTTAAACCTCTCCACCAATTTTTCAAAAAACTATGGTCACAGCTTATACTGCTTGCAACAGCACTTAAGAAAAAAAGAGAGGTTGGTAAAAAATATAGTTTTTATATTGCATTTTTTACGACAACAATGCTTTGCGGTAGGCGCATTCAGAGCCCGCCAATGACGTCCACGATTAAACCCCACCCCATTTCTACACAGTGAGACAATGATGGTCTACTTGTAACTATGACCTAACTGTATTAATAGTTGTACTGATCTACCTGTACTAGCAACTGTCCATTGTAACTTCCTGGGTAGCTGACCTAACCTCTTGTAATGTAATGCGACCTTGAACTGAATAGGTAAATGCGGAATAGAAAACCTGATTAATATGACATGACTACCATTAGGACCTTTAGTTTAGTAACCTTGGGCCCCTTATTCAGCCAGCAGTAAGGGGCATGGGAGCCACTTACAACCACAGACTGAATTTACCCCAGCTAGTCAGGGCCAGGGCATATCCAGCCTTGACACTGAATATCAACTCTTAACTCCTCTCACCTCGGGTTCTGCATTCCCAACCCTATATGTCCAAGATAGATTGTAAGCTCTTCTGAGCAGGGACCATCTATTAAATGTCAAAATGTACAGCACTGCATACACCTTTCAGCTCTGTATAAGTGATATATAGTCGTAGTATATTCAGCGGCACTAATCAGGTTAAGTGCCTGAATATATATATTTTTTTAATTCCTTATTTATAATTTCAACATTTTACAAGAAAATAAACATCTTGCATCAGAAATACAGTATAACTGAATATCTGTGCATAACCAACTCATCAGGGTTTAACTGGTCTTGAGCTGTAGGAATACTTATCTAAAGAGAGCTAAACATCCCAGGTGAAAAACACTTATGTAGGCACTTCTGGGTTATATAATTATCCAGATTATTTGTTATAGGCTATCTGGCTTGTCCAGAGGATGACTTGTGCCTAAGTGTCTCTTAAGCTCTGTGTAGCTGTGGTAATAAAGGCAGACAAGAACCACATTATAGAAATACATTACAATTTATTAGTAATAAAAAAGATTTATTAGTATAGCAAAGCAATAAGCAAAACCTAGCAGCAAAACTTATCAGTATATAGTAAAAAAGTGAGCTAGCAATATAAGTGCAATTAAATCATTCCTGAGACATAACTAACGGTGCTAACCTAAGAACTACATGCCTAAAAGGTTCTAACTCACACATGGAGTTTGGCATTGCTTTCTATTTTACCCCTGCTATAGGAAGGATAACTGACCTCACTTATAGGCTGCCTGGAAAAAATTATTTAGTCCCTCTATGTAGCAGGTCTCTCCTTTCCCTCTCAGACTCCAAGCTGAAGTTTCACAGCTGACTCCTGAGGAAAGGGATGCCAGGGGCGTAGCCAGATCTGCCAGTTTGAGTGGCCTAGATTTAACCTCCCCTATACCCCATATATATAGTTTTTTTAACCTTCCCCTCTGCCCCCACATCCATATCTCCTTCTCACTTCCTTTCCATCCCCTACTCACTTCTTCATCAGTCTCCTCTCCTCCACCCACAAACAGCATCTGCTCCTCTAGTGGCTCTGAGGGAGACTGGGGTGAGGCGTTTCTGAGAAAGATGGACAGATGATGGCCAACCCCTGAAAGGACACATTTTAATAGATAAGTTTTCTGTCTCTGTCCATGCTGGAAGTAAATGTTCGTGTTTACTCTCTTAATGGTTTGGGAAGAGGTCATTTAATTTATGTTAACGAAGTTAGTTCTCAGACAATGAAGGCTCGACCCCCCCACTGCTATGTACCGGTTGAGATAGATAAAGGAAGCTTTTTACACCTTTTAGCTTTAAACAATGAAGTACATATCCTGCTCCTTTGTGATTACTTCTTTGAAGCCTATGTATCCTGTCACCAGATATGGTCTGTACGTCATCTGCTAATACCACTGAAAGATATAAATGAATGCAGACTGATAATAAAACAGGCAAAATCTCTTTAGAATACTGTCTACGTATCTTTCTTTCTAAGGGGAATTGCCTCCAGATGACAGAGTGTTTTGCAGGGCAGTTTCGGGACCAAGAAACGGATCCTGTTCGTTTCAATTTCACAACCCCCCTCCCCCCTGAGGAGCAGATACTGTTTTACTGTTTTGGGGTAGAGGAGAGAAGACTGATGAAGAGGAGACAGCTATGAAGGAGACTGTCCACTGAGGAGCAGATCCCATTTTGGCATGGAGGAGAGTTGTGAGGCACCATCACTGAGATGTCTCTGGGGCCTTATGGGCCATTAGACTGGGCGGGCCTGAGGAAAGAATTGATGGGCTTGTGCCCACCCAGGCCTATCCATGGATATGTCACTGCCTCAGCGATCACAACACGATCCAGTACAGGCTAGAAATTGGATCATCAAAGGTGAAAAGAACTACGACGACGGCACTCAACTTCAAGAAAGGGAACTATGAAGCCATGAGGAAAATGGTGTGACAGAAACTCAAAAACAACGCAAAGAAGATGGAGTCCGTAGAAAAAGCCTGGACCCTACTCAAGGGCACAGTGCATGGAGCACAGAACCTGTGCGTTCCCAGGTTCAGGAAAGGGTGCAAAATAATAGAACAAAAAACTCAGTGTGGATAACAAATGCAGTGAAAAAGGCGATAAGTGATAAGAAAGCATCATTCAAAAAATGGAAAAAAGACAAAACAGAGGACAACCAAAAGGAGCATAAAATACACCAAAAAGAGTGTCACCGAGTGGTTAGAAAAGCAAAAAGAGAATATGAAGAGAGACCGGCGGGGGAAGCAACAAACTTCAAATCTTTGTTCAGGTATGTTAAGGGGAAGCAACCGGCAAGGGAGGAAGTGGGACCCTTGGATGATGGAGACAGAAAGGGAGTGGTAAAAGAGGAAAAGGAGATAGCCGACAGGTTAAATGAGTTCTTTACGTCAGTTTTCATGAGGGGGGACACAACCAACATTCCGGAACCTGAGGAGATTGTAAAAGGAGAGCAGGATGAAAATCTCGTCAAACTAGAGGTGAGCAAGGAGGATGTCCTCAGGCAGATAGACAGGCTAAGGAGCGACAAATCACCAGGTCCGGACGGCATTCACCCAAGGGTACTCAAGGAACTAAGAAATGAAATAGCTGAGACACTTCGACAAATATGCAACCTATCCTTACAAACTGGTGAGATTCCAGAGGACTGGAAAATAGCAAATGTCACGCCCATCTTCAAAAAAGGCTCAAGGGGAGACCCAGGAAACTACAGGCCGGTGAGCTTGACCTCGGTCCCGGGTAAGATGATGGAAGCGCTGATTAAAGATAGCATCTGGGAACACATTGAAAAAAATGGGCAGCTAAATTCGAGCCAGCATGGCTTCTGCAAGGGCAGGTCATGCCTCACAAACTTATTATACTTCTTTGAGGGGGTAACAAGCCAGGTGGATAAAGGGGAATCCATAGACATCATTTACCTTGACTTCCAAAAAGCCTTCGACAAGGTGCCACACGAAAGACTGCTACGGAAGCTATGGAACCACGGGGTACAAGGGGAGGTCCACCGATGGATCAAAAACTGGCTGGCGGACAGGAAACAGAGGGTTGGAGTAAAGGGCCATTACTCAGACTGGCAATGGGTCACGAGCGGAGTTCCACAGGGGTCGGTAGTACTCGGTACTGGGACCGCTCCTGTTCAATATATTCATTAACGACCTGGAGGCAGGAACAAAATGTGAGGTTATCAAATTTGCGGATGACACCTAGCTATATAGCAGGGTAAATAACATGGAGGACTGCGAAGATCTCCAAAAGGATCTGAGAACACTAGAACAATGGGCTAAAAAGTGGCAAATGAGCTTCAACATAGGGAAATGCAAGGTCATGCATATAGGGAAAAAGAACCCGATGTTCACTTACAAAATGGGGGGATCACCGCTAGGGGTGAGCAACCTTGAAAGAGACCTGGGAGTAATGGTGGACACAACATTAAAGGCGTCGGAGCAGTGCGCCTCAGCCTCAAGGAAAGTAAACAAAATGTTGGGTATCATTAAAAAGAGTATCACGACCAGGACGAAGGAAGTCATCCTGCCACTGTATCGCGCAATGGTGCGACCGCACCTGGAGTACTGTGTTCAGTACTGGTCACCGTACCTCAAGAAGGACATGGCAGTACTTGAGAAAGTCCAGAGAAGAGCAACTAAACTAATAAAGGGCATGGAGGTTCTCTCATATACTGACAGACTGAAAATGTTGGGGCTCTTCTCCCTGGAAAAACGGAGACTTAGAGGAGACATGATAGAAACCTTCAAGATCATGAAAGGTATAGAAAAAATAGACAGGGACAGATTTTTCAAATTAAGGGGGACCACAAGTACAAGGGGGCACTCAGAGAAATTGAAAGGGGAGAGGTTTAGAACAAACGCCAGGAAGTTCTTCTTCACACAGAGGGTTGTGGATACATGGAATGCACTGCCGGAGGATGTGATAAGCAGGAGCACGCTACAGGGCTTCAAAGAAGCTTTGGATAGGTACTTGGAGGACAAAGGGATAGAGGGGTATAGATAAGAATAAAGGTAGATTATAGGGAGAGATTTAAATGGTAAGCTATAAAATTAGTCAGGGACCACTGCTCAGGCAATGGGCCTGATGGGCCGCCGCGGGTGCGGACCGCTGGGCGGATGGACCTATGGTCTGCCTCAGCGGAGGCAACTCTTATGTTCTTATGTTCAGTTCTACTGTGTCTATGGGTTTGTTGTGAAAGGCTGTCAGCACAGAAGCTGGAATGCATACATCTCTTCTCTGGAACTATCTTAGTTGAAACTAAGATTCTACCCAGTACTGGTTCATATTCAGTAAGGCAATTAGTTGTAGTTCTGTTCCTTACGGGGACTGAGGGCGTTAACCACTCAGTGATACTCAGAAGGACTACATGTTGGCTGGTGAAACAACAGATATCAGAGAAAGGTGTTTCTATCTTTAACAGGCTAACTCTGGTAGAGTCACTGCCATGTATCACTGTTTCTGTCTTCTCCTCTGTCCAGCTGCCTGCTCTTGTCCAGCAAGAGTGCAAGATATAGAAGACACATAGAATAGTTATCTTATTGGACGAGCTAGGCACACAAAGGCTCTACCTAGGTGGGCGCGTGGACAGTGCATGAGCTATGGTCCTGGCCAACTGGATCATTAAACTGACCAGATGGAAATAGTCATTAACTGGCATAGAAACACTTGTTCTGTAGATTGATATAATGAGGCCCCTGGCCTTGCAGATGGCTCTCCTTATCAAGCTGGTATTGCTGGTGCCTTACAAGATGGTCAACAAGATTACTACATACCAGTGTCAGTGTAAATCTCATTCTGTAGGTTTCACACCAGAGAGAGACAACACAGATGTTCCTTGGAATGTCAAATGTCCAGTGTTTCAGGAAGTCTGGTATCAACCATGACCTATTGTCCAAAAAAGATGGTTCCTGACCTAGTCAGAGTGTGGTTCATAGGCCTCAGTTACGCCTTATGCATACAAACAAGTATATCCTGCTAATGCCACTTTTGGGTGCCGTACACAGAAAGTGACATCAGAGGGAGAGCCGCCGGGCTCATGAGGAACATGTTGAAGTTGTTACTTGCGGTGGTGAACAACTGGAGGTATAGGGGGAAAAGGACACCTGAGGCAGGGGGGATTGGAGAAGGAGTTGAGGGGTGGAGTTGAAGGCAGGTAGAGGAACGCCTTCACCCCGGGCACCTCTCACCCTCGCTATGCCACTTCCTGGGTTGCCCCTTTCTCTGCTTCCCCTTTGTAAACTTTGTAGGCACAACCAGCCTTACTCACATGGTATGCTTTTTGAACATAAGAACATAAGAACATAAGCAGTGCCTCCGCCGGGTCAGACCATAGGTCCATCACGCCCAGCAGTCCGCTCCCGCGGCGGCCCAAACAGGTCATGACCTGTCTAAATCATCAGAAGGGGCCCCCATGCCACCTTGGTTTCCTGATGAGTCCTATCTTCCCATCGAAGTCCTAGCCCTCCGATCTTGCACATGCACGACCTGGTTGGGTTTCTATACTTTCTCAGTATCCCAGTATCCCACTATACTTTCTCAGTATCCCACGATCCCTTTATCCCCCAGGAATCTGTCCAGTCTCTGTTTGAATCCCTGTACCGTACTCTGCCCGATCACTTCCTCCGGTAGCGCATTCCAAGTGTCCACGACCCTTTGGGTGAAGAAAAACTTCCTTGCATTTGTTTTGAACCTATCTCCCTTCAGTTTCTCCGAATGCCCCCTCGTACCTGTTGTCCCCTTCAGCCTGAAGAATCTGTCCCTATCCACCCTCTCTATGCCCCTCATGATCTTGAAGGTCTCTATCATATCACCCCTGAGCCTCCTTTTTTCCAGAGAGAAGAGCCCCAGCCTGTCCAACCTCTCGGCGTATGGGCAGTGTTCCAGCCCTCTTACCAGTTTCGTTGCTCTCCTTTGGACTCTCTCAAGTACCGCCATGTCTTTCTTGAGGTACGGCGACCAATATTGAACGCAGTATTCCAGATGAGGACGCACCATCGATCGATACAATGGCATGATGACGTCCTGGTTGTTATGCCCCTCTTTATGATGCCCAGCATCCTGTTGGCTTTTTTCGAGGCCGCTGCGCACTGTGCAGATGGCTTCAGTGATGCATCCACCAGCACACCCAAGTCTCTCTCAAGACTGCTTTCTCCCAACAATGCCCCTCCCATTTTGTAGTTGAACAACGGGTTCTTTTTCCCTATATGCATGACCTTGCATTTTTTCACGTTAAAGCGCATTTGCCATCTGAACCTCCGTGCCTTATTATATTTTTGCTGTAAGTTAAGCATTTGAAAAACAAAAAAGATTTTCACCAAAATATTAGAAACTATGACCTGGAAGTTTCTGAGCAGCCTCACACATATACCGTGTTTCCCCTATAATAAGACACTGTCTTATATTATTTTGGGGCCCCCAAAATGCACTAGGTCTTATTTTCAGGGAAATTGCCCGATCATAAACCCACAGCATCTTTCTATCCACCCTGCCACGCAGCTGAACCCCCCCAGACCCTTCGATCTCTCCCTCCCCTTCCATCTCTCCCTCCCCACACCGACCGCGAGACTGACATATCATTACCTATTTCCAAAAGGCAGCATCGCGGCAGCAATCTAAACGGGCTGCTTCGGGCCTTCTCACGTCAGGACGTTCCACTGCCATGTTGCTGATGACTTCATCAGTGACGCGGCTGAGGAACGCCCTGGCGTGAGAAGGTCCGAAGCAGCCCGTTTAGATTGCTGCCACGACGCTGCCTTTTGGAAGTAGGTAATGATATGTCAGTCTCACGGTCGGCGTGAGGAGGGAGAGATGGAAGGGTCTGCTACGGCATTTAGGAAGATCCCAGTACCAGCAGTGGACTTTTATTTTGCTTTCCCCCACCCCAAAAAGCACAGTTACTTACCCTTCAGGTGTTATCCAGGGACAGCAGGCAGATATTCTTAACTGATGGGTGACGGCACCGACAGAGCCCCGGTACGGACAATTTTAGAGTGATTGCACTCTAAGAACTTAGAAAGTTCTAGTTAGGCCACACCGCGCATGCGCGAGTGCCTTCCCGCCCGATGGAGGCGCACGGTCCCCAGTTAAGATAAGCCAGCTAAGAAGCCAACCCGGGGAGGAGGGTGGGGCGTAAGATTATCTGCCTGCTGTCCCTGGATAACACCTGTTACTGTAAGTAACTGTGCTTTATCCCAGGACAAGCAGGCAGCATATTCTTAACTGATGGGTGACCTCCAAGCTAACAAAAAAGGGGATGGAGGGAAGGTTGGCCATTAGGAAAATAAATTTTGTAAAACAGATTGGCCGAAGTGTCCATCCTGTCTGGAGAATGCATCCAGACAATAATGAGATGTGAAAGTATGAACTGAGGACCAAGTAGCAGCCTTGCAGATTTCCTCAATAGGAGTAGATCTGAGGAAAGCCACAGATGCTGCCATAGCTCGAACTCTATGGGCCGTGACAGAACCTTCCAGTGTCAGTCCGTTCTGAGCATAACAGAATGATATGCAAGCAGCAAGCCAATTGGATATCGTGCGTTTAGAAACAGGATGACCCAGCTTGTTAGGATCAAAAGACAGGAATAGTTGAGGAGAAGATCTGTGAGGCTTAGTGCGTTCTAAATAGTAAGCCAAAGCACGCTTACAGTCCAAAGTATGCAAAGCCTGTTCCCCTGGATAAGAATGAGGTTTTGGAAAGAAAACAGGTAAGACAATGGACTGGTTAAGGTGAAAGTCAGAGACAACCTTAGGAAGAAACTTTGGATGTGTACGCAGAACCACCTTGTCATGATGAAAAACAGTGAAAGGTGGATATGCAACTAGTGCATGTAACTCACTGACCCTCCTGGAAGAGGTGAGAGCAATAAGGAAGACCATTTTCCAAGTGAGAAAATTGAAATGAGCTGTGGTCAATGGTTCAAAGGGAGGCTTCATTAAAGCGGAAAGAACCACATTAAGATCCCAGATAATAGGAGGAGGCTTGAGAGGTGGTTTCACATTGAAAAGCCCCACATAAATCTGGAAACCAACGGATGAGCAGTAAGAGGTTTTCCGTGAACAGGTTCATGAACAGCAGTGATGGCACTGAGGTGGACTCTGATAGAGGTAGACTTGATACCTGAGTTAGACAAAGAAAGAAGGTAAGGTGGAGGAATAGCGCTATATATAAAGGATTCCATACATTCAACCAGGATGGAAACGACAGCAAGGGCAGATGACTTGGAATCACTATGGGTTAAGCTATCCGGAGGAACTGGAGCAGACATAAAATTGGGTCTGTACTATCGCCCACCGGGACAAATGGAAGAAATCGACCAGGATCTGGAGGCTGAACTGGGGCAGGTATGCAAAAGCGGAAGAGTGGTGGTGATGGGGGACTTCAACTACCTGGGAATAGACTGGAGTATAGGGCACTCAAACTGCATGAGGGAGACCAAATTCCTGGAGGTCACAAGGGACTGTTTCATGGAACAACTGGTCACAGAACCAACATGGGGAGATGCCACTCTTGATCTAATCTTCACCGGACATGGGGGACCCGCTAAGGAGGTGGTGGTACTAGCCCCACTAGGAAACAGCGATCACAACACGATCCAGTACAGGCTAGAAATTGGATCATCAAAGGTGAAAAGAACTACAACAACATCACTGAACTTCAGAAAAGGGAATTATGATGCCATGAGGAAAATGGTGGGAAAGAAACTCAACGACACCGCAAGGAAGATGGAGTCCGTAGAAAAAGCCTGGACCTTACTCAAGGGCACGGTGCACGAAGCACAAAACCTGTGCGTCCCCAAGTTCAGGAAAGGGTGCAAAAAAATAGAACAAAAAACCCAGTGTGGATAACAAATGCAGTGAAAAAGGCGATAAGTGACAAGAAGGCATCATTCAAAAAATGGAAAAAGGACAAAACAGAGGACAACCAAAAGGAGCACAAAAAACACCAAAAGGAATGTCACCAAGTGGTTAGGAAAGCAAAAAGAGAATATGAAGAGAGACTGGCGGGGGAAGCAACAAACTTCATATCATTCTTCAGGTACGTCAAGGGGAAGCAACCGGCAAGGGAGGAAGTGGGACCCTTGGATGATGGAGACAGAAAGGGAGTGGTAAAAGAGGAAAAGGAGATAGCTGATAGGCTAAATGAGTTCTTCACATCAGTCTTCACTAGGGAAGACACAACCAACATTCCGGAACCCGAGGCGATCGTAAAAGGAGATCAGGATGAAAATCTGGTCCAACTAGAGGTAAGCAAAGTGGATGTCCTCAGGCAGATAGACGGGCTAAAGAGCGACAAATCGCCAGGTCCGGACAGCATTCACCCAAGAGTACTCAAGGAACTAAGGAACGAAATAGCTGAGCCACTTAGACAAATATGCAACCTATCCTTAAAAACTGGAGAGATTCCAGAAGACTGGAAAATAGCAAATGTCACGCCCATCTTCAAGAAAGGCTCAAGGGGAGACCCAGGAAACAACAGGCCGGTGAGCTTGACCTCGGTCCCGGGAAAGATGATGGAAGCGCTGATTAAAGACTGCATCTGGGAACACATCGAAAACACTGGGCAGTTAAAGCTGAGCCAGCATGGCTTCTGCAAGGGCAGGTCATGCCTCACGAACTTATTATACTTCTTTGAGGGGGTAAACAGCCAGGTGGATAAAGGGGAATCTATAGACATCATTTACCTTGACTTCCAAAAAGCCTTTGACAAGGTACCACAGGAAAGACTGCTGAGGAAGCTATGGAACCACGGGGTGCAAGGGGAGGTCCACCGATGGATCAAAAACTGGTTGGCGGACAGGAAACAGAGGGTTGGTATAAAGGGCCATTACTCAGACTGGCAATGGGTCACGAGCGGAGTTCCGCAGGGGTCGGTGCTGGGACCACTCCTGTTCAATATATTTATTAACGACCTGGAAGCAGGAACAAAATGTGAGGTTATTAAATTTGCGGATGACACCAAATTATACAGCAGGGTTGAAAGCAAGGACGACTGCAAAAATCTCCAAAAAGATCTGACAGCGCTGGAAGAGTGGGCCAAAAAGTGGCAAATGAGCTTCAACATAGGGAAATGCAAGGTCATGCATGTAGGGAAAAAGAACCCGATGTTCACTTACAAAATGGGGGGATCACCGCTAGGGGTGAGTAACCTTGAAAGAGACCTGGGAGTGATGGTAGACACATCATTGAAGGCGTCGGCGCAGTGCGCCACAGCCTCAAGGAAGGCAAACAGAATGTTGGGCATCATTAAGAAGGGTATCACGACCAGGACGAAGGAAGTCATCCTGCTACTGTATCGTGCAATGGTGCGCCCGCACCTGGAGTACTGTGTCCAGTACTGGTCGCCGTACCTCAAGAAGGACATGGCGGTACTTGAGAGAGTCCAGAGAAGAGCAACTAAGCTAATAAAGGGTATGGAAGACCTCTCATATACTGACAGACTGAAGAAGCTGGGACTTTTCTCCCTGGAATAGCGGAGACTTAGAGGAGACATGATAGAAACCTTCAAGATCATGAAGGGCATAGAAAGAGTAGACAGGGACAGATTTTTCAAATTGCGGGGAACCACAAGTACGAGGGGGCACTCAGAGAAATTAAAAGGGGAAAGGTTTAGAACAAATGCCAGGAAGTTCTTTTTCACTCAGAGGGTAGTGGATACATGGAACGCGCTACCGAAGGATGTAATAAGCAAGAGCACGCTACAGGGCTTCAAAGAGGGTCTGGACAGGTACCTGGAGGACAAAGGGATTGAGGGGTACAGATAGGAATAAAGGTAAGAAATAGGGATAAGATTAGAGGATTAGAGGCAGTTACAAAATTAGTCAGGGACACTGTTCAGGCAATTAGGCCTGATGGGCCGCCGCGGGAGCGGACCGCTGGGCAGGATGGACCTCTGGTCTGCCTCAGCGGAGGCAACTTCTTATGTTCTTATGTTCTTAATCCAACACTAGTTCTACTGCTAGTGAGGTAGGATCATGATGATGCAGAAGGCACCAGGAAGAAAACCGGGTCCACTTCTGTTGGTAACACTGAAGAGTGGACGGCTTCCTGGAAGCATCAAAAATAGAACGGACAGGCTGAGAAAGAAGAGAGTGGGTCGAGCTCAGCTCGAGAGATACCAAGCTGTCAGGTGTAGAGACTGCAGGTTGGGATGTAGAAGGGACTGCTGATGCTGAGTGAGCAGAGTAGGAAAGACTAGAAGAAGAATGGGCTCCCAGGAACTGAGTTGCAGAAGAAGGGAGAACCAATGTTGTCTGGGCCACCGTGGAGCAATGAGTATCATGGTGGCTTGTTCCCTTTTGAGTTTGAACAAGGTCCGCAACATGAGAGGTAGAGGAGGAAAGGCATAAAGGAACTGACCGGTCCAATCCAGAAGAAACGCATCTGGTGCCAGACGATGAGGGGAGTAGAGTCTGGAGCAAAAGAGAGGTAGTTGATGATTGTGAGGAGCCGCAAAGAGGTCCACTTGTGGAGTTCCCCATTGAGCGAAAATGGACTGGAGAGTCATGGGATTGAGAGTCCATTCATGGGGTTGGAGAATTCTGCTGAGATTGTCGGCCAAGGAATTCTGCTCTCCCTGGATGTAGACGGCTTTCAGGAATAAATGGCGAGCTGTCACCCAAGACCAAATCTTTTGGTCCTCCAGACACAACAGGCGAGAGCCCGTCCCACCCTGTTTGTTGATGTAGTACATTGTAACTTGATTGTCTGTGCAAAGCAGTAGGACTTGAGGAAAGAGGAAATGCTGAAAAGCCTTGAGGGCGTAAAACATCGCTCTGAGTTCCAGGAAATTGATGTGATGTCTCTTTTCCTGGGCAGTCCAAAGATCTTGAGTTTGGAGATCGTTCAAGTGAGCTCCCCAGTCATACGGGGATGCGTCTGTGGTGATGACGAGATGATGAGGAGGTAGATGGAAAAGAAGACCTCTGGAGAGATTTGAAGATTTCAACCACCATTGCAGAGACTGTCGAAGAGACGATGTCACAGATATGTGTCGCGAACAAGGATCCGTTGCCTGGGACCATTGGGTAGCCAGGGTCCATTGAGGGGTGCGCAGGTGAAGGCATGCGAAAGGGGTGACATGAACTGTCGACGCCATGTGACCCAAGAGTACCATCATTTGTTTGGCAGAGATGGAAAGCTGTGGGAGGACCTTTTGACAGAGATGAAGAAGGGTCTGAAGGCAGTTAGATGGAAGAAACGCCCTCATTAGAACAGTGTCCAATATCGCTCCGATAAATTGAAGTCGCTGAGTTGGAATGAGATGCGACTTGGGTAGGTTGATTTCGAAACCCAGGATTCGAAGAAACTGGATGGTCTGGTTGGTGGCAAGAAGCACTGCCTGGGGTGAAGGAGCCTTGATTAACCAGTCGTCCAGGTAAGGGAAGACTTGGAAATTGTGAGAGCGTAGAAAGGCGGCTACCACAATGAGACATTTGGTGAATACCCTGGGAGAGGAGGCCAGACCGAAGGGTAATACCTTGTACTGGTAATGGGAACGATTGATGAGAAATCGGAGGTACTGTCTGGAGGCCAGATTGATCGGTATGTGGGTGTAGGCTTCCTTGAGATCCAGGGAGCATAGCCAGTCGCCCTGAGTGAGAAGAGGGTAAAGTGTGGCAAGAGAGAGCATTTTGAACTTCTCCTTGACCAAACACTTGTTGAGATCCCTGAGATCTAATATGGGTCTGAGATCTCCGGTCGTTTTGGGGACTAGTAAGTACCAGGAGTAAAATCCCTGACCTCTCTGCTCTGGAGGAACTTCTTCGATGACATTGAGGAGAAGGAGGGACTGAATTTCTTGACCGAGAAGGAGGGACTGAGATTTGTTGGAAGCAGACTCCTTTGGAGGAATTGGTGGTGGAAGAGTCTGAAAGTTGAGGAAGTATCTGTGACGGATGATGGACAAAACCCACTGATCTGCAGTGATTACTTCCCAACGGCTCAGAAAAAATTGGAGACGTCCCCCGATGGGTTGCAGTAGAGGAGAAGAAGAGGGAAGACTGGCTATGTCCTGGAGGAGAAAGTCAAAAGGGCTGAGTGGGCTTAGGTTGAGCAACAGGTTTTACTGGTGGTTGCTGCTGTTGACAAGCCTGCTGGTGCTGTTGCTGCCGTTGCCTCCGAGGCTGGGAAGGTTGAGGATGAAGAGGCCGAGCTGAGAAACGACGTTGGTAAGACGTCTGCTGTCTAAAAGGATGAGCAGGTGGGGGTTTCTTTTTGGTTTTCAATAAGGTATCCCATCTAGTCTCGTGAGCAGAAAGTTTCTGGGTGGTGGTATCCAGAGATTCACCAAACGGCTCGTCACCCAGGCAGGGAGCGTTGGCAAGGCAGTCCTGGTGGTTTACATCAAGTTCTGAGACACGGAGCCAAGCTAAACGTCTTATAGCGACAGCCATTGCTGTAGCTCGGGATGTGAGCTCAAACATGTCGTAGCTGGAGCGGACCATAAACTTCCGGAGTTGGAAAAGACTAGAAGTACATTGTTGAAAAGCAGGTATCTTGCATTCCGGGAGGTACTTCTGAAAAGAGGTAAGCTGCTGAATGAGATGTTTCAGGTAGAAAGAAAAATGGAATGCATAGTTACCTGAACGATTGGCCAACATAGCGTTCTGATATAACCGCTTGCCAAATTTATCCATGGCCTTCCCCTCTCTGCCAGGAGGGACAGAAGCGTACACACTAGAGCCCGCAGTTTTCTTCAGGGTCGACTCTACAAACAAAGACTCATGTGGGAGCTGAGGCTTGTCAAACCCTGGAATGGGGATAACCTTATAAAGAGACTCTAGCTTTCTAGGAGCTCCTAGAATGGTAAGAGGAGTCTCAAGATTTTTATAAAAGGTTTCCCTCAAGATGTCATGTAAGGGTAATTTTAGGAATTCCCTCGGAGGTTGAGCAAAGTCCAAAGCATCAAGGAATGCTTTGGACTTTTTGGAATCAGACTCCAATGGAATAGAAAGGGTGTCTGACATTTCTTTAAGAAATTTAGTGAAGGAAGTCTGCTCTGGCTTACTATCAGGCTCCTGAACAGATGGATCAGCCTCATCCGATGAAAGGTTGTCATCGGTACCGGGAGGATCATCAGAATCATCCCATAAATCAGGGTCATGCACTGAAGGGAGTCGTCCCTGGGAGAGAGGAGTAGAGACCTCTGCATGTCGGGTTTTGCGTACCGATTTGCCTGATCGCATCGATACCGTACCTGGGGAAGTATGGAAAGTGGTACGGAGGTTCTGGTCAGAGAGCGGTACCGGCTCAGAGACAGAGTAAACCGTCCTACGCAAGGTTTTCGGTTCCGCTTATAAAATAGGCATGGATACCGAAGAGGTAGAATGCAGCGGTGCTGATAAAGTCGATGCCGACAAAATAGGCTGGTCGACAACCAGCACCGAAGGCTCAGAGGGTACCAACACTGGAAGGTTCGGTGTCAAAAGAGCCGGGAGGAGTTGTTGCAACTGCTCTTTAAGTTGGACCTGGAGAATGGACGCTATGATGGCACCGGTACCGCTTTTCTCTTTTTCGGTACCTGTGGTGCAGCTCTACGCTCAGGAGAAGTAGATGCCGATGACGAGGCAGTGATTTCAATAGGAGCGGAGCGTTTACGGGTCCGGTGCGCGGTCTTGGCTCACTGCTTGGTCGACCGGCGGGCCCAGGACAATAGGGGATGGCTTCTTAGCTGGCTTACCTGGGGGATGCGACACCGAAGACACGTCCTGCGGTGTCGAAAGGGCCGGTGCCGATTTCGAGGACGCTGCCGATGCCGGGGTCGATGCCTGTGGACCCTCCATAGCGGTACCGAAAAGAAGCTGTTGTTGAATTTGGCAATTTTTTAAAGTTCTCTTTTGAAGAGAAGCGCATCGGGTGCACGTCGAAGCCCTATGATCGGGTCCCAAGCACTGAAGACACCAATTGTGCGGGTCGGATAAAGATATAGGGCGTGCACACCGCTGACACTTCTTAAAGCCTGGTGAAGGGGTCATGCAGGGAAAAACGGCAGTTGCAAAATCGAAGGTTGAGGCTTTGATGTTGCCAACAGGCCCCGCCGGGGCCGACCGAAAAATAAAGGGAGACCAAGGTTGAGGCTGTGAGGGACTGTTTCATGGAACAGCTGGTCACGGAACCAACACGGGGAGATGCCACTCTTGACCTAATCCTCAACGGGCTAGGGGGACCCACAAAGGAGGTGGTGGTACTAGTGCCACTAGGAAACAGTGATCACAACATGATCCAATGCAAACTAGAAAGAGGGTCAACAAAGGTGATAAGAACCACAACAACGACACTCAATTTCAAAAAAGGGAATTACGATGCCATGAGGAAATTGGTGGGAAAGAAACTCAGCGGCAACCAAGGGAAGATGGAGACCGTAGAAAAAGCCTGGTCCCTACTCAAGGACACGGTGCAAGAGGCACAGAACCTGTACGTCCCCAGGTTCATGAAAGGTTGCAAAAAGAATCGAGCACAAAACCCAGTGTGGATAACAAATGCGGTGAAAAAGGCAATAAGTGACAAGAAAGCATCTTTCAGAAAATGGAAAAAGGACCAAACAAAGGACAACCAGAAGGAACATAAAAGACAACAAAGAGAATGTCACCGAGTGGTTAGGAAAGCAAAAAGAGAATACGAGGAGAGACTGACGGGGGATGCAACAAACTTCAAATCATTCTTCAGGTACGTAAAGGGGAAGAAACTAGCCAGGGAAGAAGTGGGACCATTGGACGATGGAGATAAGAAGGGAGTGGTAAAGGGGGAAAAAGAGATAGCTGACAGGTTAAATGAGTTCTTCTCGTCGGTCTTCACGAGAGAGGACACATCAAATATCCCAGAACCCGAGGAGATCATAAATGGGGATCAAGATGAAAAGCTGGTCCAACTAGAGGTAAGACAAGAGGATGTCCTCCGACAGATAGACAGACTAAAGAGCGACAAATCACCGGGTCTGGACGGCATCCACCCAAGGATACTCACAGAGCTAAGGAATGAAATAGCGGAACCACTTCGCCAAATTTGTAACCTATCCTTAAGAACTGGGGAGATACCGGAGGACTGGAAAATAGCAAATGTCACGCCCATCTTTAAAAAGGGTTCAAGGGGTGACCCAGAAAACTACAGGCCGGTGAGCTTGACCTCGGTTCCGGGAAATATGATGGAAGCACTGGTTAAGGACAGCATTTGTGAACACATAGAAAACAATGGACAGCTGAAGGCGAGCCAGCACGGCTTCTGCAAGGTTAGGTCATGCCTCACAAACTTATTGTACTTCTTGGAGGGGGTAAACAGCCAGGTGGATAAAGGGGAATCCATAGACACCATTTACCTTGACTTCCACAAGGTACCCCACGAACGGCTGCTTAAGAAGCTGTGGAACCACGGGGTGCAAGGGGATGTCCACCGATGGATCAAAAACTGGCTGGCAGGCAGGAAACAGATGGTTGGAGTAAAGGGCCACTACTCAGACTGGCTATGCATCATGAGCGGAGTTTCGCAGGGGTCGGTGCTGGGACCGCTCCTGTTCAATATATTTATTAACGACCTGGAGGCGGGAACAAAATGTCAGGTTATAAAATTTGCGGATGACATCAAACTCTGCAGCAGGGTTAGAACCGCGGAAGACTGCGAAGACCTGCAAATGGACCTAGCAAGACTGGAAGAGTGGGCAAAAAAGTGGCAAATGAGCTTTAACATAGAGAAATGCAAGGTCATGCATGTAGGGAAAAAGAACCCGATGTTCAGCTACAAAATGGGGGGATCGCTGCTAGGGGTAAGTAACCTTGAAAGAGACCTGGGGGTGATGGTAGACACATCATTGAAGGCGTCGGCACAATGTGCGACGGCCTCAAGGAAAGCAAACCAAATGTTGGGTATCATTAAAAAGGGTATCACTGCCAGGACGAAGGAAATCATCATGCCACTGTATCGTGCAATGGTGCGTCCGCATCTGGAGTACTGTGTCCAGTACTGGTCGCCGTACCTCAAGAAGGACATGGCAGTACTTGAGGGAGTCCAGAGAAGAGCGACTAAACTGATAAGGGAATGGAAAACTTCTCATATGCTGATAGATTGAAAAAGCTGGGGCTATTCTCCCTGGAAAAGCGGAGACTTAAAGGAGACATGATAGAAACCTTCAAAATCCTGAAGGGCATAGAGAAGGTAGACAGGGACAGATTCTTCACAATGTGGGGAACCACAAGTACAAGGGGGCACTCGGAGAAATTAAAAGGGGACAGGTTTAGAACAAACGCTTGGAAGTTCTTTTTTACCCAGAGGGTGCTGGACACATGGAACGCGCTTCTGGAGGCCGTGATAGGCCAGAACACGTTACAAGGCTTCAAAGAAGGTTTAGATAGGTTCCTAGAGGATAAAGGGATTGAGGGGTACAAATAGGGTTGAGCTAGGTTATAGGAATAGTCAGGGACCACTGCACAGGTGCACAGGTGATAGGCCTGAGGGGCTGCTGCGGGAGTGGACCGCTGGGCAGGATGGACCTCTGGTCTGACCCAGCGGAGGCAAATTTTTATGTTCTTAGATATATATATATCATAACAAAAAAATATATATATATATATATTTTTTTTTTGTTATAGAAAACAAGAAAAGGGAGAAAAAATGTGAACAATTTCACGAAAAAACAAGCGAGCGGGAAGGCGAAGAAAAACTTTTCAACAGCCGTTGAAAAAACGCGTCTTCTTAGCTCCGCGGAAACTAAGAAACTGGGGACCGCGCGCCTCCGTCGGGCGGGAAGGCACTCGCGCATGCGCGGTGCAGCCTAACTAGAACTTTCTAAGTTCTTAGAGTGCAATCACTCTAAAATTGTCCGTACCGGAGCTCCGTCGGTGCCGTCACCCATCAGTTAAGAATATGCTGCCTGCTTGTCCTGGGATAAATAAGCGCTTCACCTAGGGCTTATTTTTGCGGTAGGGCTTATATTAAGACCTACCCTGAAAATCAAGCTAGGGCTTATTTTCGGGGTAGGTCTTATTTTTGGGAAACACAGTAATGTGAAGGTCTCAGCTACTAAAGCAGTGCTTCTCAAACCAGTCCTCAGTCAGGACACATCCAGCCAGTCAGGTTTTCACGGGAGGATTATATGTCAGGGAAACAGAACAGGCCTTTTTTTCCCCCCACTAAACTGAGTTGATTATTGGAGAGATGTCTGCAGAGGTGCTTCGATAGAGGCAGCTGACAGTTTGGAAAATTAATAGTACTGCTGTCTTGCAAGCGGAGGGAAGCTGGGAAGGACAGAATGGGTGGCGTCTTACTGGGAGTTGTGTAGGTGTGAGCAGAACACGTGAGTAATTGTTCCTGTCAAAGCTGTGAAGCAGTGTTCATCTGATCGCACCTCTGGAAGCAGCACTTCCACGTTCTCAGCTGCCAAAAGCCTTCCTGGCTCTTGAGCTCTGTTGCCATGGAGGGATGACGCTTCATATTGCTTATGGTTGAACAGTGTGCACAGTTTCAAAGCTGTTCTGCCACAGAAAGTTTGGGCGCGCTTTATGGAATTCTTCAGTTGGCAGCAAAGAATCAGAAAAACTTTCCAAGTGTGCTATTTGAATGTTATCTTCCAGAGAACAGGAGACATCACACATGTGAAATTTGCAATGGATGACTTCAGAAGCACCAGCAGTTAACCTTTGCCTTGCTTTGTAGCACCATGCAGGATTAATTCATTGAGGGCCCCTAGCACACAAGTCCATTGGGCCCTCCTGCCCCGCCCCCATTTATTTACCCATTTTCTAATTTACTTCTTTATTTCTACTCTATTTCTTTTATTTTAAAATTCAAAACAAACAAAGATTACCATACTAGTGCCAGTGTACAGTTTTTCTTCTATACAACCTCCAAACATCTCTGAACAAATCTCCCCTTCCTTCCTAGAGGAAGAGATCTTCAGCTGGCAGGGCTTTGGAAGGCTCACCAATTTCTATTTTGTATTTGGGTAGGAGGCATGGGGCATGGAGGAAAGAAAATTTAGTGCCCGCCATTTTATTGGACTAATACATTTCTCAATTAGCTTTCAGAGATTAAAACCTCTTTCTTCAGGTCAGTAAACTATACTGCTGTTACAGTATCCCTGTCCTGACCTGAGGAAGGGAGTTTTGGTTTCTGAATTAGTAAAACATGTATTACAACTAGTCCAATAAAAAGGATCACCTTATTTCCATTTTCTATTAATAAATAATTATCAACATAGCTACAATAATACTTTATACTAGAGCAAAAAGAAATAAATAAAATAAATAGAAATTTGTTTTCTACCTTTGTTGTCTGGTTTCTACTTTCCTCATCTCATCATTCGCTTCCTTCCATCCACTGTCTGCCTTCTCTATGCCTCTTCCAAGTTTCTTTATTCTTTGATATACCATTTATCAAACAGGCACCTAAATGGTTTACAATGGAATGTCTAAAAATTTTTTAATTAAAATACAGTGGTACCTTGGTTTACGAGCATAATTCGTTCCAGAAGCATGCTCGTAAACCAAAATACTCGTATATCAAAGCGAGTTTCCCCATAGGAAATAATGGAAACTCGCTTTGATACATTCCCAACCCCCGAGGCCAGCGGCGCTGCTCTATCCCCCCCCCACGAGAACCGGCATTGCTCCCCCTGAAGCCCCCCCGCGATCCGGCACCCTCCCCCCGCAATCTGGCACCCTCCCACCGTGATCCGGCACCACCCCCGCCGTGATCTGAAGTCCCCCAGACCCACCCGAACCCGCTTCTTACTTTCATCTGGCCTCGGCACTGGCATGTCCTGTGCGTTGGTGCCGTGCCCGGAGATCGGCCTCCTCTTCTATGCTGGACCTTGAGCATCTACGCATGCTCAAGGCCTGCGAATTCACGCTCTCTCCGAGATTCTCGGAGATCTCGGAGAGAACTCACAGGCCCGTCACAGGAACAAGCCATCCGAGTTCTCCCTTCTTTTCTTCCCTGCAGGGCCAACCAACTCTCGCCACCCGACGTCAATTCTTATGTCGGAGAGGACATTCTGGGTCAGCCAATCGCTGCCTGGCTGTTCCGGAATGTCATCTCTGACTTTAGAATTGACGTCGGGCAGCAAAGAGTTGGTCGGCCCCGCAGGGAAGAGAAGCAGGGCGAACTTGGAGCTGGCCTGTTCCCGATGGCGGCAGTGGCAGCCTATTCCCCAGCGGCGGTGGCAACATTTTCCCAATGGCGGTGGCATAGGGGAGGGGAGGGGGAAAGAAAAAAATGGGGGGGGGCAGGTAGCCAGACAGAAAGGGGGCAGGGTGAAACAAAGAAAAAATGGGGCATGGAGAGAGAGAGAAAAAGACAGACAGAGAGAAAGAAAGAAAAAGGGCATGGAGAGAGAAAGAAAGAAGGGGCATGGTGAAACAAAGAAAGAAATGAGGCACGAAGAGAGAGAGAGAGAAAGACATACATACATACATAAAGAAAGGGGGCATGGAGAGAGAAAGAAAGAAGGGGCAGGATGAAAGAAAGAAAAAGTTGGGGGAGGGAATGAGGTCTGGAGGAGAGGAAGCATACAGGAGGCTGAAAGAAGGGAAGAAATATTGGATGCACAGTCAGAAGAATAAAGTGCAACCAGAGACTGATGAAATTACCAAACAAAGGTAGGAAAAATGATTTTATTTTCAATTTAGTGATCAAAATGTGTCCGTTTTGAGAATTTATATATGCTGTCTATATTTTGCACTATGGCCCCCTTTTACTAAACCGCAATAGCGGTTTTTAGCGCAGGGTGCCTATGAGCGTTGAGAGCAGCGTGGGGCATTCAGCGCAGCTCCCTGCGCTAAAAACTGTTTAGTAAAAAGGGAGGGGGTATATTTGTCTATTTTTGTATAGTTGTTACTAAGGTGACATTGCATAAAGTCATTTGCCTTGACCTCTTTGAAAACCCGCAGAATATAAATGATAATTAACATTTTCTCTGCGTTCAGTGTGCTTTGTGTTTTCAAAATTTTATTGTTGTTAGATCATTTTGACTTGGCCACGAAGGTAAGGGGGAGGAAGGGAGGAGAGCTGCTGAAAGACATTTAGTAATCCTTGCAGGCTTGACTGTGCAGGGAATTATTTTTGTAAAATCATATTTTGTTATTTGACTGGCGTTATTTAGACTTTAATTTCTATGAATGAATAGAATGAAAATGATATACAATTACTTGCTTGTTTTTATGTGCGTGCGCTGAAGGAAAGTGGAGAGAGCGTGGGCTGAGGACGCTGAAGGGAAATGGGGAGTGGGGAGAAGACGGTGATTTATAAATTGACAATTGTACAGAATATTGTTTCTTTTTATACTTTAATATAATAAGTTCAATATAAAACAATTCAAGGCTTGTGTGGATGGAATCAGGTGGTTTGCGGGGATGGGGACAGAGCTTATGGGGATTAGTCCAATAAAATTGTATTTTCTTATTTCTCATTATTTGTTTTATTTTTTATTTGTTAATTTGTAAAGTGGTGATTGTTATGTATCAGTTTTGCAAATTTACATCTACTGTCTTTATATTTTGCACAGTATTAGAGGACATGTATTACTGTTTTTGTGGTGTTGTAGTGTTGCATTGTATGCAGAGTCTGGTTTCTTGGCGGTTCAGTTTAACTTTTGTCTACATATTTCTATTTTTAGTTTGTGATTATTCCATATTGGGCGAGGGTGTATCTGTCTGTATGTATGAAAGGGACATGGCTTTCTGATAGCATCTACTGTACAGGATCAATTGACTGTACAGGATCTGGCTTGTTTAGTTTTACAATGTATGTGTTGGTGTTCTAGTGCTCACTGCAGTGTTTAAGATGCTGCCTTTTCGTAGGTACACACTTGTTGTTCGATATGTGGATTATTACTAAAAATCATATTTTTCATATAGATGGGGGGGGGGGGGGAAATGACGGGCCCCGGGTGTCACATATGCTAGGTACGCCACTGTAACAACTTTAAACTTGAACTTGACTCAGTGAAGGAGCAAGGGGGACATAGATAATATTGTAACTCCAATAAAAAGATCTAATAAAAGAACAGGGTGATGTGTTTAAGCTACTTCATCAGCAAATAGATTAACTGGTTCCACTGTTGAAAGGTTATTTAGTGGGTTGCTTATTGAACACCATTCACTCTGAAGGTTTAATAAGTTGATTATCACAAATATGTCTCATTAGCAAATTTCTTAATGGTTTCTTATACCATAAATTGTAAATAGGTCAATAAGCTGTCATTGCAGCAGCCTTGTTCACGGTGGTCTTTCTGAATTTCCTGGAGGAAAGGAGGGCGATCCCTCCTGCTAACTGCTTTCTTCACTAGGTGGAGGCACCAGGCATTAATCAAGTTGGCCTGGGACCCAGGGACACTCACAAGAGGGTGTTACAACATCATCACACTTAGATATAATCAGTCATTCTATATTTTCTCCTTGCTGGGCTGAGAAAAACAAGCTTGTGAAGTCAATACTCAGAGGTTTTCTGGCAAAAATCTGAAGGAAGGATGGTGTGATCGGTGATGGAAGTTTTGGGCAGCTGGGGATAGTTCTTAAATGGGAAATGTTAATTTTATTTGTACTTGATTTTGATATAATTTGTGGTTGTATTTTATTTATCTATTTTGTAAAATTGTACTTTGGTTTATTTTTGTAACAGTGAATCTTTTCATATAATGGCAGCTAATCAATCAATCAATCAATAAAGTGCCTCAATCTTGTTTAGGGTACGATTTAGGATATAAGGGTTGAAATTAAATCTAATAAGTCATTAAGGAGCCTTTTTCCTAAAGGGTGTTAAGCATTATAGCATTTTGCAGTATTTTGCCTGGTAGCTTCTGCTAAACTGCGCAGTAGCTATATTTTAAAATTATTTTTTTGCAGGGGGGCATTTAATGGGCAAAGAACAGGTACCACATGCAGGGCAGGATTAATTCTTTGAAGGCCCCTAGGCACACAGGTTTACTGCCCCCTCCCCTGGCCCTGCCCCGCCCACCCCACCCCATTTATCTGTTTTCTTCTTTACTTCTTTATTTCCACTTGTATTTCTTTTTTTCTTAATTCAGAACAAAGATTAGCATACCAGTGCACAGTTTTTCTTCTATGCAACCCCCAACCATCTCTGAACAAATCCCCCTTCCTTCCCTTCCCACCTACTTACCCAGGACTTTAACTCTAAATCCTTTCCATGCATATATAAAAGTGTTCAAATATTTGTAAACCAGTAATACTATCTGAAATATGTCTATATTAATAACCAAGTTTACAACGCCTCTCAATTGCCTCACTCTATGTCAACCAACTGTAACCTATATGTATATATAAACAACCAAATCTGTAACTCCTCTAGTACGTTCCACTCCATGTATGTTAACTTGTAACGAAACAACAAGGCAAGCAGTCCACCAAAGAATTCAACATGAACCAAAAGAAGATCATCAGAAAATAAAGAGATTCAAATCAGGTTTATTCAAGGTGCTCCCAAGAACCATGCCCGATGCATTTTGCCAAACAAGGCTAGTCAATGCTAACAGAAAATCATGTCTTTCATATACACAGTAAACACCAAAAAGTTCAATAGGACAAAGAACCCATGGGTATAAAACAGTACAAAAGAAGTGGGAATGGACAATGAACACTCCACTGAAGATCACTGATGTAAAACCAACTTGTTTATTTCATAAAAGGACACAAGCAGAAGCTGTGGACCCGACACAGCACTGTGTTTCGGCGTCTGAGGAACGCCTGCATCAGGGGTCACTGTAGTGTATAAGTTCACAGATGGCAGGTCTGGGATAAAACAAAGCTCGGTCCAACTAACATGCCAGAGAAACCAAAATCACTGAAAAGCTGTGGAAGCATTTTCAAAAAGAAAACAGATACACCCTCACCCAGTATGGAATAAGTAATCACAAACTAAAAATAGAAATATGTAAATAAAGGTTAAACTGAACCGCCAAGAAGCCAAACTGCATATAGTGAAACACCACAGAAACAATGACACGTTGCCTCCTAATACTCGGCATAATATAAATATAGCAGATGTAAATTTGAAGAAACTGACAAACAATCACTACTTTACAAATTAACAAATAGAAATAAAACAAAAATTGAAAATAAGAATATACCATTTTATTGGACTAATCCATTTTTCAATTAACTTTCAGAGTCCATAGTCTCCTTCTTCAGGTCAATATAGTATACTGCTGTTACATTATGCTGGTCTGACCTGAGAAAGGAGGGTTTGATCTTTAAAAATAAAATGTATTAAAATTAGCCCAATAAAAAGTTGACCTTATTTTCTGTTTATAAAAGTTTTATCAATACTACAATACTATTTTATTCTAAAGCAACAAAAAATCTTTTTTTCTACCTTTTGTTGTTTCTGCTTTAATAATCTTATCTTCACACTCTTCTTTCTAGTCAGCATCTGTCCTCTCTCTGTCTTACATGCAGCATCAGCCCCTTCCATCCATTGTCTGCCCTCTCTCTCTGCCTCTTTCATCCAGTTTGCCCTCTCTCAGATCCATATGGCATCTTCCCTCTATGCTTTTTCCATAAACTGTCTATCCTGTGCCCCTTCTCTCCTTGATTTCAGCTCTGCCACCTCTCCATTTTTCTCTCTCTGTCACCACTCCCTCCCCTGTGCTCTGGCATCTCTCTCTTCTCCTTTCTTTCCTTCCCACTCCACGATCTGGCAAATTTCACTTACCTGATTCCCTGGCATCTATCTCCTTTCCTTTTCTTCCATCTCTCCTTCCCCCTCCATGCTCTGACATTGCTTCCTTCCTTTCCCCCTTACTTTTCCATTGGTCTGGCATACCTCCCTTCTTCCCTCTATACCCTGGCATCTCTTCCTCCCTCCCTCTCTTCCCTCCATACCCTGGCATCTCTTCCTCCCTCCCTTCCCTGGCATCTCCTTTCATTCCCCCTTTCATCTTCCTTCTCCCTCTCTTTCTCCCTCCAGTTGAGTGCAGCAAGTTTCTCCCCCTCTGCTCTCTTTCCTCCTTCTGTCACCTAAAGCCTGGCATCATGAACTTATTTGGGCAGCAGCAGCATTCACAATTTGCCCAAATGCCAGAAGGTCCCCCTTACCATTTCGGGCCTTAGGCATTTGCCTACTGGGTCTACCCTTTAATCCGGCCCTGACCACATGCTAGTGAAAACATGAGTGCATGACCTTAAAATTTTTTAAAAAATCTTTAAAGATAGGCCACAGTAAATCCCAGATTTCAGTTCAATTTAGTAAAAGGTCCCCTAATATATTTGCACATCCTGAATAATGTAATATTGCAGGGAAGCTTTGCAAACCAGGCTGGGTCTTTATCAGACTGGCTTAATTCTAATGGATCTGGATTTCTAGCTGAATTAAGTGGGTACTTCTATGCCAGCATGTGAAGACTCAAGAGAGTGATCTGGAGGAGGATACGCATGGAATGTCACCCTATCGTCTCACAGGCATACTTTGGGAGATAAAGGACAAAAAGGAAAGAATAGGGATAATTATAGCAGGACCAATGGATAATACACAGATGGACAAGAGGACAACCATGCACAAAAATAACTCAATAAAAAACACAACAACTTAAACAATTAGCCCAGTGGTACTGCAAGGGCACCAAGAGTGGTCAAGAGAGCCCATTGACCTGGAGGAAAGGGGGAAGGGAAAAAGGCGCTGTACTGCATTTTTGAATGAGTCTCAGGGTTAGATTCTCTAACTTACTGTGCCCTTAACGATGGTCGCTAAACTGTTTTCAGCTGGTTTAGCGTGCCAGTATTTTACCAGCCGATTATCAGAACAGCCTTTTCCATGCTTCCTAGCACTCTCCGACTCTGCCATGCAAATGTAGTACAACGAGGTCATTAATATAAAATTGTAGTACAATGGGCTCATTACTATTTAAAGGAGCACTCCGAGTGATTTTTCTATCATCACTGGTTATTTCCTAACTTCGTTGTACCACATTTGCAGGCACAATTTTCTGTCAGGGTCTGAGCTGTTGTAGCCTTACTTTCCAGTCAGTATCTGAGTGCTAATTGGCTCAGGCACTGACAGGAAAGTTAAGTCTTGACAGCTTATACCCCCCTCTGCACCCCACCCTCAGGAAATGAAAAAACACACACCACCCGAATTAAAGGATGGCAGGAGGGATGCTCCTTACCTCCCACTGCTGGGGTTCCCATCTACCCAACAACTCCCTGACACCCCCAGCAGAAGGTATGCCTACTCTCTTCCCCAAAACCTCTGACAGGAGGAATTCCCACTCCCTCCCACTGCCAGTGATTCCCCTTCCCCCATACCTTTCCTATGAAGGCCGGCCAGAAGGATGCCTTCTCCCTTCGCCCAACAGGCCTGCTTCTTCAAAATGGCAGATCTTCCCCCTTCCCGGTGCATCCTGGGATATGCTGGGGAGGGGCCTAAGGTGGGTGACCCTAGTGGTTGGAGGGAATGGGCATCCCTCCTGCCAGGTGTGTTGGGGATGGTGGTGGGGATGGCAGAAGGAGGGAGTGGGCATCCCCTCTGCTGATTTTGTACAGGGTGTTGGGGGGGGGTCCAGGCAGTGATGGGCGAGGGGGGATGAGGGAGTGTCTCTTCTTTCTGCAGCTCTCCTTGCTGGTTAATCAGCTGAGCTGGCAGGACTTGTGGAGACCTGTGGCTCAGTTGATCGGAGCAGGGAGAGCAGCTATGACAGGAGGGAGAAGCTTGCTCTTCTGAGCAAGCCCCAGACACAGTTCTTCCCGCTCTTTACCGGCAATTCTCCGCACAAATAGCTTGCATATAATTTGCATGCTATTATGCTGAGAATGGCCCGTAAAATAAAAGTTGCTCCCACTACGGGCACTACATTGATTCACCAGATTTTACTGGCAAATTTTGAGAATTTGGCTCAGAGTCTGCTATTGTGTGAGCTGAAAAGAAGGCAGGTACAAAGTTAGACTGTAAGCTCATCCGAGCAGGGACCGTCTATTAAATGTCAAAATGTACAGTACTGTATATGCCTTTCAGTGCTATAGAAGTGATAAAAAGTAGTAATAGTAAACACAATTATTGCCTACTCTGCTGCTCTGTCCAGTGAATGCCTTGGGTACTGAATTTAGGACAACCCCTTATTCTCAAAATCTTTATCGAATCCAGTGTATTGCAACAGAATCTCATGATATGCTATGCTTTCTCACCTTGCTTGCTTCAAAATATCTCTTAAAATAGCTTCGGCTTGTTGGCTGTTGTACTCACTATGCATGCCAGCATAGCTCAGCTCAGCTGACGGTCTGTGCGCTTTGGAGGAGTTACACAGGACTGGGGAAGCTGGGGTTACTGCAGGGCAGAATCCAGATAGCATTTTAAGTCTCAGCTACAACAGCACACCTGTCTTCCATTGTGGAGAAGTGTCAGATGTGGTACAATCCCTCCGTTTCTAACAGGCTGGGAGCTCACCTCAGTAAGTGTGCCAAACCAGCTATCTGAAAAAAACAAACTCTACTCATCCTGTCATGTGTTACATTTCAAAGTACATATGGTGAGCAGTCATGAACATCCTGTATCAATTATAAATTGTAGTTTCTCTGTGTGTGTGTCTCTCTCTCTCTTTTACTGTTATAAATTAAAATTCTTAAGCTTCCTTTTCTTCACTGGGGAATGGAAAGTGAATTTCAAGTGTAAGACCTTTAAAATGTGCTCTCTACTTGACACCAAATGAGCATTGCTACTTGCCAAATAAGATCTGCAGTTTACACTGTGAGCATGTTTTTTTCATAAGGAGGGGTTCTGCTAGAAGTTGAAAGACTACAGAGAACAATTAGTTAGGTGAATGAGACATTTGCCATAGAAGAAGAGACCGGGGCATCCAAAGATAGTTACATGGGAGATAATGAGAGTAATTTTATAACAGAATGTACACCAGGTTCTATACCATAAGGCCGCTGATTGTTTCCTGGACATGTTGAAGTTATACTCTCCTGTAAGAGAGTTGCGATCAGAACTTGCTGAGATTGGCTCTGCATAGGGTATGTACAAGAATTGGGATATTGATGTTCTCTATAGCAAGTGTGAAATTCTGGAATGCCTTGACTGGGCAACTGCGCATATGCAAGCCAAGAAATGTTTATAAGAAACTATTGAAAACATATCTGTAGGTGTCAGCATTCCTGTGAACTTTTGAGACGTCCTATATATAGAATTCTGTCTGAAATAATGTGTGATATGTCAGATGTATTTATTCATTTTGTATGTTGATTTTACACAGCTTTTAAAGCAGTATATAAATTTTTAAATAAATAAATATGTGTGTGTCTACAGACACACACAGAAAAAAAACCCTCCCTTGCAGTATTTTGCCAAACACTAAAGCATAACATAATTTAATCTTCAGTAAGCCTCCTCCTTCCTGGCGCATCCTGGGATGCACTGGGAAGGGTCTAAGACTCTGATTGCCCCAGGTGCCTAAGGCTTCTCCCATAGGAGTAACCTTAAGCACCTGAGCCAATCAGGGCCTTAGGCCCCTTCCCAATGCATCCTGGGATACACTGGATGGGGCCTCTGATTGGTTCAGGCACCTAAGACTCCTCCTATGGGAGGAGCCTTAGGTACCTGGGCCAATCAGTTTGAAGAGGCAGGCCTGCCAGCCAGAGGGAGTGGGCAACCCGCCTGCCGGAGTTTCTTCTAAAAGGTATGGGGTTATGGGGAGGGGGTGTCAGGAGTTCAGGGTGGGGAGTCAGGGGTCTGTGGGGGGCTTTGGTGGCAGAAGAGAGTGGGCATCCCTCCTGCCACTCTTTAATTTAAACGTGTGCGGGGGTCCAGGTGGCCAAGGCAGGAAGGAGTGGACTTCCCCCTGCTGATGTTTTTTTTAAGCACAGTTGTTTGGGTCTTCCCCTGCCAGCTCTGCACATGTGTCAGTCACTTTCTCCAACAACTGAGCTGATGGGATTATGGCGGAACTCCGGGAAACTCATTTTCATGCTTAAAGAACTTTAAATATATAACTCTCAAATTGAAGTTTTTGTTGGTTTGGCAATTTTATAATTTCATTTATAATGTGCCGTGAAAAACATTTTCTCCGCTTAGTGTGCTGGAGCTAAAAAATTAGATAGACACTGCTCTAACACCTCCTCTCTACTGGGGTGTTCTCTGTAGTTAGAACCTGAGACTATAGGATTGGGGGGGAGGGGGGAGATAAGGTTGTTCAGGCTTATAGCCCAACTCAGAGATAGGTTTAGCTTTGCTGGATAGGTAGACAAAGCACATTCTATGCCCGGTTTGACAGCCTGAGGTGATGTTCTCAAGTACTATACATTTTGCTGGCAGATATGTTGTGAGACTATGCAAGGGGGATGTTTTGTTCTGTTCCTTTAGGTTTTTGTTTCTATATATTACCTGCACTAGAAACAGTCCTTGTAGTCGCTGGACTACTTTAAAGGTATTGATCTTATCCATGAACATAATGGAAATCTGAAGAAGTAAAAGCGTTGACAAGCAAATTTAAAAAAAATCCATTTGTGCAGTCAATGAGCTTTAATAGAAACAAGTAAAAAGAGGAGGGGCTTGGAACAGTGAATGTGAAGAAAAAACTAAATGTGCTATCTTAGCATAATAAAAAAAAAAAGTGAAAAGTCCTTGAAAATGCAGAAGAAAAGCTTGAACAGAGAAACTGTAAAATGCAAAGGCATGGAGTGATACCATTTCTTATCAAGCCCATGAAAGGATCAGAAGCAGTTGGTTCTAGTGCCTCTATTGCCACCTAGTGGTCCTTGAACTGTGAGAAAGTTCCAGATCTGGAAGAAGCTTTTCCAATGACATATAATAGGCCACACAAATAGCTCTTTTATAACAGGACTGTTAGTGCCACTTCTCTCTGATGGGATATAGAGGTGATAGGGATATGCCTAAGCAATAAAAATGGCTTAAGTTTTGGTTCTTTCACAAAATATCTTCAATTTTCCATTTTTGGGGGCTTTGTTTCATTCATTCATCTTAATAATGGGAAGGGGAAAAGAGAAGTGGAAGGCTATAGAAAAGAATAGGGATGTGCAGAGGCATGAAAAATTGGTTAGCTTTTGGTAATTCATGAATTTTTCCCAGTTTTCTTGTGGTTTCTTTTGTGTTTCATTTAAGGAGGAAAGAAAGGGATCTTGGATTTAACTCACATTTTTTTCTTCAAGGCAAGTTAGAGTCAGGTACAATGGAGGATTTTCCTGTTTCTGGAGGGCCTACAGTCTACAAGGCCAATTCTGAAAGCTTCATGATAAAGCCATAGCTCTACCAAAAGATTAGCACTCCAAAACCTCTGCAGAAGGCTGTAAGCAATGATCTTTCAAATTGCTGCCATGTTAAAATTGTTGCAGAAATCCACAGCTTATTTCTAAATGTCAAACTTCCTGTCAGTGCCTGTGCAGGGTTTGTCTCAGACACTGACAGGAATAATGAAATTTAAAAGAAAATATTCTGGCAGTCTGCATCAGCCCCAAGTAGGAGTCCCAGGATCTTCCCCCCCCCCCCCCCTTCAGTGAAGCAGTGTAATAAAATATTTGCTCCCATATAAACCTTGAGGAAGCTAATCAGCAAAATGCTGGCCACTGTCAGTGGGACCCACTGCAACTTGAAACAAGATTTAGGGCTCCTTTTACAAAGGCGTGCTAGGGCCTTAACGCGTGGAATAACACGTGCTAAATTGCTTGCCCTAGCTGCTACTGCCTCCTTTTGAAAAGGTGGTAGATTTTTGGCTAGCGCGCGCTAATCCAGTGCGTGCATTAAAAATGCTAGCACACTTTTGTAAAAGGAGTCCTTAGGTAAGTAGTATTATGAATTAACTTACTTGTATTGCACAGAATACTTCTGAATTTTGATATAATTTGCAGGAGGTTTTCTCTCTTTTTTTTTTTATTAATTCTTTATTCATTTTCAAAAATACATTAAGTGTTAAATATATTCATTCATATTAACAATAAATACATCACTTACAAACAATCATTGATATATTTCATAAATTCTTATCCCTTCCCCTTTCCCATCCCTCCCTCCCATATATTCCATTATCATTTAAAACATATAATAATAAACTTCCCCCCCTCCCTATACCTTAAGTTGATAAATATAAGGGAAACAAATTCAAATTAATGTTTACAATACTTTGTCAATGGTTTCCACACATCCTGAAACTTCTTAAAATATCCCCGTTGTAATGCCTTTCCATTTTATAGATATGGCATAAAGAATTCCACCAGAAGTTGTAATTTAATCTCCTCCAATCCTTCCAATTATATGTAATTTACTGAATGACAACATCAGTCATTATAAGTAGTAATTTATTGTTATTCGCAGAAATCTGACTTTTTGCTCTCATTTCCATACCAAATATCACAGTATCATAGGATAATGCCACTGGGTTATCTAATAAATTATTAATTTGGTCCCAAATTGATTTCCAAAAATTCATAATACATGGGCAATGAAACAATAAATGATCTAAAGTTCCTACTTCTAGATGACAATGCCAACATCTATTAGACAAAGAACTATCTAATTTTTGTAACCTAACAGGGGTCCACAACGCTCTATGCAACAGAAAAAACCATGTTTGTCTCATAGATGCTGACAACGTACATTTCATCCTCCAAAACCAAATTCGTGGCCATTGAGATGCAGTAATTTCATGCTTAATCTCAATGCTCCAAATATCTTTTAAACCAGTTTTTAATTTCTTTTTATTAAATCCACATAACATTTTGTACCACTGGGCGGCCTGGTGACCCAAGAAGATACATTGCGATATAAAAGTAATTTATTTATTTATTTATTTTTTTAAATATTCTTTATATAAGTAATTTAACATCTATTCCAATTTTTAAATTTACAAAACAGTCTATATGGGTAAACTCCAAGATCCAAATTGGCGGAGAAAGGCTAGTCTGGAAGCATTGGATGGTAGCAGGAATACGAATATTGGATGATGTTATTTCTAATGGTACTATGCTTGAATTTTCACAATTGCAACATAAATTTGGTCTTAAAAACTCAGATAATTTTAGATGGTTGCAACTGAAACATGCCATTCAGGCGGGGTTCCCTGATTGGAAAAACCTTAATAATCATTATAGTATTGAGTTTCTTTGTTTTCAGGCAGGAGGTTTTCTCTATTTATGACAATATTGCCCATAAATACATATTCTGATTCAGGAACTTTGGTTGGCTTTAAGGCCTTTTCCTCCTGTTGTAGTTAATACATTTAATTATAAATGAATATGTTAGTTCATCATTAATGTGAGTGTACTTGTTGGTAAAGTGTATGAGAATAGCCTTGTCAGCCTGTTGTACTCTGGAGCAAAACCAAAGTGAAACTTTTGTTGTGTTTTGCTGGTCCTATCCAGGCTGGTTCTGTGCTTTTCTCCTTGTGCTTATGGACAACACTTCTAACCACATTTGAGCAAGGACAAGTGAACTTAAGATAAGTAGAACAGCTTTTATTACCTGTTTTATCGCTAAATGGTAGGGCAGGCAGGTGACGCTATGATGTAATGATTATACCATTGCCTGTTGGGATGGTGGTAATCTGATGACATTGCACTTCACATACTTTTTAGATTGAAGCAAGATTTTTCTGATGTATAGGAATGCTGTGTATTTGAAAAAGCTATAATTTTTTTAATTCTATTCTCCTGTTGAATTTGTGGGGGTACTGATTTTTAGGTGGCACATAAAGAATTTGGGGTAAATGTACACCAGTTAATATGTAGGTCCCTAAATGAGAAAATGTCTCAAAAATGTTACAGAAAAAGGAAACAGAAAATCCAGAAGGGGGGTTCCTAAACATTTTATTTGATTGAGGTGCTAGCATAGAGGTCTGTGCAGAACTGAAAATATGATTGTGTGTTTGTTTTCTTATATTAGAAAAAAGCTTTGGGCAAACACTCATGTATTAGTGAGAGGGGACTGGCCTTAGGAGTCTACAGGTGCCATACCACCCGTCTAGTCCCCAGCTAATATCTGCATTTGACCCCTCGACTATAGGATAAACTGTGTTATAGAAAACATTAGCGTCATATCTATGTTATTTGTGTCATATCTATGTTATTTGAATGTTTTGATTTGTGCTTACACTTCTCCCTCCGTATTCGCGGATCCAGCACTTGTGGTTTCGCTTAGTCGTGATTTTTCATCGGCTGGCTCCGCCCCCCAAATTACAACATCCAATCACCGATATAAAAATTTTGCATACCCCAAACCCACGTACAGGCAGTGCCGGCTCCGCCGAGCTTGAGAAACGGAAGCACCAAAGCCGGTTTGACAGTCGGGGCCCTCGCTCAATGGGAGAGGCAGAGGGTTTCCAAAAATCTCATGCGGCCAATGGGAGCGTGGGTGGGCGCTACAGGTCCGGGGTTTAGGTTGCGGGTCAGGCTGTATGCGCCTTGGTGTAGCAGTTTAATGGCAGCACAGCCGGATTGCAATGAGTCAGAAAGTCGGGCTCCTCTCATCGCTGGGAATTTAAAGTGGCCGCAGCAACCCGTATGTGGAAAGAGGGAGGGCTTGTCAGCGAGTTGCAACAGGAGCACTGCTTAGAGCCGATGCCTCCAGGAGTGAGCCTCAGCGTGCAGCAGGTAAGGCTTTCAAGTGCGAACCTACAGCTGCTTCCGATCTGCCCACTTTTCCCTTTCAGCTCAATCCCAGCACTCTATGTGAGTCTTTCTGCTCTCTGGAGCCTGCTAGCTGTTATTCGCGGTTTTTCTGTATTCGCGGGTTAGTCAATCCCTTAATCACCGTGAATACGGAGGGAGAAGTGTATTAGATGCTTCAAAAGTATTGTGTGTCCCTTTTAGTATGTATTATATCTCTCATTTGAATTCCAGTGCTGTTAAGTTTATTTTTGAAACTGTTTCATGGCACTCCTATTACTAAGGGCTCCTTTTACAAAGGTGCGCTAGCGTTTTTAGCACACGCACCAGATTAGCGTGTGCTATAGCGTGCGCTACCCAAAAAATTACCGCCTGCTCAAGAGGAGGCGGTAGCAGCTAGCGCGCGGGGCATTTTAGCGCACACTATTCCACACGTTAAGGCCCTACCGCACCTTTGTAAAAGGAGCCTTAAGTTTCAATTTACTGATTTTGACTTTACCTCATTCATAGTATTTATATTTAATCTTTTTACTACTGTTATGTTGTTAACAAAATTGTAAGTTTTATGTTGAATTATACCTGCTGTACACTGCCTTGGGTGAATCTTTTCATAAAAGCGGTTAACAAATTCCAACAAATAAATAAAATAAATATCTGAATGTAAATACCTTGCCACTAAAAAAATGAAAAAGATACAAATTACTAGCTCAGCTCTCAAAGTCTAAGTGCACACAGCAACCAATCAGTGCACACAGCAACAAATCAGTGCACACAGCAACCAATCAGAAAGTAACGGCAACAGCCAGCACTCACCAATTAGGAAACAGCCTGCTACAGCCACTCTCCATTTTGTTTGGCATTGTGCCTTCCTCGAAGAGCTGGGAGCAGCAGATAGTGTAGAAATAATGTCTACTTCATTTTTCAATTATATTTTCCTAAATTCAACTTTTTTTTTTTTTTTTAAATCCCAAAGTGCCCAGGACTACTTTTGTAAGCATTACACATACTTGCAATGTTTCAGTCGATTAAAAAAATGCAGCCAGACAGCATGCCCCAGTGCTCTAGGCTTTCAGATTTCCAATTCTTTAAGCAGCTCCCCTGAGAATTTACAGCAGGTAGCAGTGTGGCTAAAGCACCTACCCAGTGTGAAGGATTACAGCCCTGATGGAGTTTCTATTTTATGATTATACAATAGTCTGTCACAACAACATGGTTCAGATTCCACGATGCTATAAAGATAAGTGTTAGTACGTTACTTAGGCCTGAGTCTTCTCTGAATTAATGGACTTCAGCTGGATCCAAATAATCAGAAACACAGCTGACTCTGGAATGGTAGAGCTAGAATTGATTTTGACCCTGCACAACTTTGCTTACCAAAATTCATGTTGCAACTTAGCCCTATGTATGGGAGTAGGTGGTATATGGCTGGGTTTCCATAGGATCACTTCCTCCCTGAGGCTACAGTTGGCGCTAACCTGCTGAGTCAGAGGGGCGGGGCTCAGGAAAGGAGGATATTAACTGCCCTAAAGCAGAACAGATCAGTGAGGCTCTGAGTGAAGATGTTTCCAGGAAGGAGGCCCCAAGTCAAAAAGCAGTGGCAACTGAGACTACAGTACCTGAGGAGAGTGCCAGGGAAGAGACGTAACCAGAGCCCAATATTTTACCTGGAGTGGGAAACTGTAAGTGGTTAAGTCAGCCTCCGGGAGTTGATTATACATGGACAGAAGACTGTTACGGTAGGAAAGAACCTTGCAGAATATTCCTAAAATGTGTGAATTTGGTGTGCCCAGAAGGGTCCTGAGGTGGCATTAATTGCCAAAGTGTTTGGGCTTGGCTAGGAGCCAGCCCCATGAAGAAAACTGACTGGGGCTATATTGAGTGTAACAGAGAGACTCTACTTATAAGACTGTGAAGTACAGAGTTGATTACAACCCCTTTACATAAATAAAACACTTTTGATTTTTACCTGCAACCTGTGCATGCGAGTGCCATATTTCTATGAGGTCCTGCAGCTAGCCATGAACATACTGCCACAACCATCTTGCAAAATTTAGGCAGATTCCATCAGTCAGAAGTGACGTTGAGGTGAGGTACTGGAAGGTGACTAGCTAAAATTGTGGGTTAGTTGGGAATTCATGCTTAGAATAAATCTCCATCCTAATTGGTGATCCGGGCAAATGTAGCATGCATCGAAAAAGTATTGAAAAATTTCAGATCAGAAAAAAGGTGGGGCATGGCCAAGATGGAAGCACATACCTGGTGAGTTCTGCTTTTCTTCTGTGTCGAGCTACAAATTCTTGTTAGTTTTTGCCACAATTTATGATGCCACATACTAAAAGGAAAGGAAATGTGCAGGTTACATCCTCATTGGACCGCACTTCCTCGCCGCAGCAGCAAAACATTGAGAAAATCTAACTGGGAATCCAGCGATGTTGACCGGTGGTGAGAAACCTGCTAAAGCACATGTGGAAGGAGCTGCCAAGCATTTTGGGTCTGATATTACTCTTTCTCCCCCAGATTTGACTCATCTGCCGTGTCCTGCGTTGGAGGTGGGTTCGCCAATGGTGCAAGCTGGTTTGGTTAGATTGTGATCACCAGAGGCTCCAAGTGAGGGTGGCTCCATGTTGGAATGACGCTATGAACATTGAAGTGACTCTAGAGCTGGAAGCTATGGGCCCTGCACGGCGATTACACTGGAGGTAATAAATTTGATTTCCAGAATGGATACTATCTCTAAAACTGTTGAGGAGCTAAAACAAGACTCTTTCATTAAATCTCAACAATTTCAATTACGGTAGATATTTCTTCGCTACAAGAATTCAGATATGCTGCCGTAAAAGATAATGTTTCAATAAGGAGAAAGATAGAGCAGATTGAAAATTTCAACAGAAGATTAAATCTTTGGTTTTTGAATTTTCCTATGGATCCTGGGATTTTTCTAAAATCTTGGTTTGTGAGCATAATTCGTTCCAGAAGCATGCTTGTAATCCAAAGCACTCGTATATCAAAGCAAATTTCCCCATATGAAATAATGGAAACTCAGATGATTCATTCCACAACCCAAAAACTTTAATACAAAATACTATATGTACTTGTATTGTAAGACCACGCTCATTTAGAACAGTCACTACACTCCCGCAGTGCCAGAAAGAGAAGAACCATCGGCTCAGTTGTGATGTGTGTATACTGTATGTACTTGTATTGCAAGACCTTGCTTGTATATCAAGTTAAAATTTAATCAAATGTTTTGCTTGACTTGCAAAACACTTGCAAACCAAGTTACTTGCAATTCAAGGTTTTACTGTATTTTACTTGAAAATGCCTAAGAGAAATACCCAAGATATTGATATTCCAATGCAATCTTCTGTTGGTCTTGAAAATCAGAAGTTGGATGTGAATAATTTATCTGAGATTTTGGAGCTGTCAGTGATGGAAAAGACTTCTACGAGTTACTTTAGTTGCTGCTTTTGGTTTTGAACAAGATCTAAATAATACCATGAAAATATATTTCCGTAATTCAAAAGCTCTCTTTTTTGGTCAAAAAATTTGGGTCTTCCCAGATGTGACTAAAGTGATGCACGAACATCGGAGGTTTTTTAAAAAAATTTGAACAAGAAGTTTTGGATCTGGGAGCCTCGTTTAAATTGGGTGGCTTGAACTATGTTTTTTTTTTATTCCTAAACAGTTGAAAATTTTTTATTGATCTCAAGAAGATTGTTTGAAGTCAAGTAAGAGATATATCGCTGGAATTGTGTGGATGCATTATGCTTTATTTTTCTTTTCTTTTTTTTTCTTCAATTGATACTTCTTTTATTGTAAACTCATTCCCCTCTTATTGTGGACTATTTAGGAGATAAAAATATCTTAGTTTATCTATTTTTTCTTTGGAAAATTAATACTTTCCTTGTGACTGTAACAAGTGTAATCTTCTGATATGTTTATTGAAAACAAATAAATAAATAGTTTAAAAAATTTTTCAGATCAAACTAAGGGCTCCTTTTACTAAGATGCGCTAGCGTTTTTAGCGCACATACAAAATTACCGAGCGCTAAACTGCGCGGTACGCTTCTAGAATAATGCCAGCTCAGTGCTGACGTTAAGGTTTAGCGCGCACGCTATTCCGTGCGTTAAGGCCCTATTGCACCTTTGTAAAAGGGGCCCTAAGCGGTTCATAGTCAAAAGCACGCGCCGACAAAGGCGCGCCGAGACAACTGAGCGCAAGGCGGAAGCCCGCGCCAAAGAAAAACAGTGTTTTAAGGAGTTCTGATGGGGGGGTGTTGGTGGGGAACTCCTCCCACTTTACTGAATACAGATTGCACCGGTGTTGGGGGGTTGTAACCCCCTCATTATACTGGAAACATAACTTTTTCCCTTTTTTTAGGGAAAAAGTGAAGTTTTCAGTATAATGTGGGGGGTTACAACCCCCCAAACCCCCCACAACGCCGGCGCGATCTGTATTCAGTAAAGTGTGGGGGGGTTCCCCCCCAAACCCCCTGTCGGAGCCCCTTAAAACACTGTTTTTCTTCAGTGCGGGCTTCCGCCTTGTGCTCAGTTGTCTCGGCGCGCCTTTGTCGGCGCACACTTTTGACCTGTCACTGCCCTAAGCATAGAAACCAAAAGCTAGCTATAGAAAATGTATTTTATTATTCTCACTTGGTTATCAAAAATCCAATTAGTGCAAAAAGCAAAAGAGCTATAAGTTTTTAAAGAAATGTGTATAGCAACCTCTTACATTTTTAAAGTTATATAGATGAAACAGTATCTTACAGGTACCGAAAGGAGTACCTAATATTCTTTAGTGATTAAACAAAAATCTTGTGACCATATGTAGTCATTGCACAAAAAGAGCCTCAATATCTTAAATAGTGGCAAAATGCAGCAAATAGGAGAATAGTTCTTTACAGCTTGCCTAAAGTTGGGTGCTGGGCTGATGTGTGCTGAGCATGAATTCTACAATAGCAATTGTGTTACATGTCTAACTAAGGTTCAAGTTCCTATATTAGCTGTAAAGCTGATGTAAATGTTTGCACCTGCCTGTAGACATTTAGGCATGTAAGTGCTAGCATTGTTGCACCCACGGATATAAGTGCTCGACATACCCTTGCCTACCCATTCCTCTTTTAGGTCATGCCCCCCTTGCAGTTGCATTTTGCACATGCAGTTTAAGGAATCTCAACTAAAGACATTTGCATGTGTCATTCCAATTAACACCAAATATAACCAATTATTGGTTGTTATTGACAATCAGCAGTTAATCAAATTCAGTTATATGCATAACTGATGCTATTCTATGACTGGTTCTGACAACTTTGCATGCTAAGAACTAGATTCTACAAATGGTGCTAAAAAATCAGCACTGATCCCAAATTAGGCGTAAATCCCCCTTATTTTTTAACCATGAGTGTAAATTGCAGGAACACCCTTGGTCTGCCTATGACCCGCTATAGGAGGGGCCTTAAGCCCTTGGGCCAATCAGGCCCTAGGATCATGTGGGTTGGGCAGGGGAGGGGCGAGCCTTCCTTATTTGGACAGAGGCGGGCCTGCTGGCCGGTCCGGCCAACTTGCAGGTAAGGCTGAGGGGGGGGTCTGGGGTAGAGGTTTCATGGGGGGGTTGGGCACCCTCCTGCTGGCAATCTTCGGGGGGCTGTTGGGGGGTCCGGCAGGAGGGGTTGGGCACCTTCCTGTCGGCGATCTTCGGGGAGGTCATTGGGGGAGTCCAGGGAGGGCAGTTGAGGCATTTTGTTTGGGGGGTCATTGGGGGGGTCCGGCAGAAGGGGTTGGGTACCCTCCTGCCGGCGATCTTCGGGGGGGATGGGTTCTGTTGGCAGGAGGGGTTGGGCACCCTCCTGCCACAATCGTCGGGGGTGGGGTGGGGAGGAGAGACTGGCGGCTGTAGCTGCGGCCATTATAGTAATCGTGGCAGGGAGATCCCTTGCCGCGATTAAATATAGCGGCCGCGTCTAAACAAACTCAATTCTGTAACCGGCGTCTGCAACATGGACATCGGTTACAGAATCGGGTTTACTTTGGGCGGGTTTTGTTCCGATTCTGTATAGGATGCCCGGGACGGGCGTCCTATACAGAATCTGGGCCTTAGTATCCAAATGTGGTCTTTTCAGTCTAGGTTTAATAGTAGCAATTTTCAATACTTCTAGCATTGTGCTTGTTTGCAAAGATTTATTTACAATCATAGTCAATGATGGTAAGATACCCAACCCCCAAATCCTGTACCAAAGATAATGAGCAGGGATCACCCATGGCCCTAGTGGGATGTAAAGATGTCAAAATATTCCAGACCTCTGAATCAGATACTTTCTCAAAATTATTTCACTTGATGTGAAATATCTATTTACCTCATCTCCAGGCATAGAAAATGTTCCTCACCCCTGCTATATTTTTGCTTAAGAAAATCAAAATGTTCATCAGCCTCCGGTCCATTTATATTGGGCAGGGGAGGGACCATCCACAAAAGTTTGCCCAAGACCTCATGGATAGTTAAAGCAGCCCTGGGATGATACCAAAATCTGCAATATGGTAGACATCTCTGATGATGTGAATAACATGAAGCAGAACATAGTGAAATTTGAAAAATGGCTCAGAATATGGAAATTAAGGTTTAATGCTAAAAAATGAAGGGTCATGCTTTTGGACTGCAAAAACCCAAGAGAACAGTACAGTTTAGGGTATGAATAAATTTTGTGCATGAAAGAGGAGCTTTCGTGATGATCTTCAGAGGGCCAAACAGAAATGCTGATAAGAACATAAGAACATAAGAAGCGCCATCTCCGGAACAGACCCTAGGTCCATCAAGACCGGCGATCCGCACATGCGGAGGCCCCGCCAGGTGTACCCTGGCATAGTTTTGGTCCCCATATCGCTCCAAGCTTCTCGTAAAGAGAAGTGCATCTAGCCTACCCCTACCCATGTCACTTCATGCCACTCATAAGGAGATGTACATCTAACTTACCCTTAAATCCTAGAATGGTGGATTCCGCAATTACCTCTTCTGGGAGAGCATTCCAGGTGTCCACCACTCATTGTGTGAAGCAGAACTTCCTGATATTTGTTTTGAACTTGTCCCCCCTTAGCTTCAGCCCATGTCCTCTTGTCCGTGCCACATTGGACATTGTAAATAACGTTTTTTCCTGCTCTATTTTGTCGATTCCTTTCAGTATTTTGAATGTCTCGATCATATCCCCTCGTAATCTCCTTTTCTCAAGGGAGAACAACCCCAGTCTCTTAAGTCTTTCCTCGTAATCCAGGTTCTCCATACCTTCACCAGCTTTGTTGCTCGTTTCTGCACCCTCTCTAGCAGTATGATAACCTTCTTTAGGTATGGAGACCAATGCTGGACGCAGTATTCCAAGTGTGGTCTGACCATCGCTCTATAAAGTGGCATTATGACTTTCTCCGATCTACTCGTGATTCCCTTCTTTATCATGCCTGGCATTCTATTCGCGTTCTTCGCTGCCGCTGCACATTGCACTGACGGCTTCAGTGTCCTATCAATTAATACTCCCAGGTCCTTTTCCTGTTCAGATTTTCCCAGAGTTGCACCTGACATACTATACTTGTGTTCCTTATTTTTTCTGCCTAAATGCATCACTTTGCATTTTTCTACATTAAACTTCATCTGCCATTTATCTGCCCAATTCTCCAATCGGCTCAAGTCACTCTGGAGTTCTTCACTGTCCTTCTGTGATTTGATGGCCCGGCATAGCTTTGTGTCATCTGCAAACTTGATGACGTGATCTGCAAACATATCACGACTATATAAACAATATCGTTAAATCATGTTTTTATAAACTTCGATTGATTCGCTCTCTTGCAAAATTCTTACAACCAGAATCCATTAACATTCTCATTCATTCCCTAATAATGTCTAAATTAGATTACTGCAATTCTCTTCTTATAAACGTAACACAAAAAGAAAAAAGAAGACTGCAACTTATACAAAATACCGCTGTGAAACTAATTTACAAAGCTAAAAAATACGATCATGTCACCCCACTGTTGATTAAATCCCATTGGCTTCCTATAAGCCATCGTATCACTTTTAAATTACTGCTTTTGGTGTTCAAAGCCTTAAACTTTAATGAACCACAATTTATTAACAGATGGCTTATCCCATATAGTACAACAAGATCACTTCGTTCATCTTCATTTAATCTTCTTTCTGTGCCTTCTATTAAAATGATAGGAACTAGAAGACAAGACATGTTCTCAGTTATGGCCCCACATTCTTGGAATCTTTTACCACAATACATTAGAGAACTAAAAGACTTAACACTGTTTAAAAAAACGTTAAAAACCTTCCTCTTTAAAGATGCGTATGGATCTTAGGATAAAGAAAAATCTATTATCTTTATACCGTTACCAAGTTTTCTAGTTGTTTTTATTTTTTTTTAAACAACCATTATAACCTCCCTATTTGTTTTTCCTTTTTATGTTTCTTCTTCTCTTCTATCAAAAATTGTAACTATTCCCCCTCTTAACCACACATGTCTTGTATGTTTTACCCACAAAATTATTTTAACTTATGTTTACACTCAGTTTTTAAGTGTGTTAAATTTTAACTAACAACAAATTTGTTTTTATGTCACCATTAATATTGTGCTTGTTTCATTTATTAATATATGTTAATATTATTGTACATCGCCTAGCAATTTAAATAGGCGATTCATCAAGAATAAATAAACTTGAAACTTGAAATTTGACTTGATGATCTCACTGGATGTTCCATCCTCTAGGTCATTGATGAAGATATTAAATAAGATGGGCCCAAGTACCGAGCCCTGGGGCACACCGCTAGTCACATTTTCCCAGTCCGAGAACTTCCCATTTATGCCCACTCTCTGCCTTCTGTTCTCCAGCCATTTGCCTATCCATCTTAGTATATCTCCTTCTATTCCATGGCCCTGCAGTTTCCTGAGGAGTCTTACATGTGGAACTTTGTCGAACGCTTTCTGAAAATCCAAGTATATAATATCCACCGGTTCTCCATTATCAATATGTCTGTTCACTGTCTCAAAAAATTGAAGTAGGTTCGTCAAGCATGACTTCCCTTTCCTGAATCCATGTTGGCTGGCTTTCATCAGGTCATGTGTGTCTAGGTGCCGGGTTATGCTATCCTTGATCAGCGCCTCAACCATCTTCCCAGGGATCGACGTGAGACTCACAGGTCTATAGTTGCCCGGTACTCCTCTTGATCCTTTTTTGAATATCGGCGTGATGTTCGCTATCTTCCAGTCGTCTGGTATCTGCCCTGTTTTGATTGACAGATTGGCAAGTTTTTGGAATAGTTCTCCGATTTCCACTTTTAGCTCTTTCAAGACTCTCGGATGAATTCCATCCGGTCCAGGGGATTTGTCGCTTTTGAGTTTGTCGATCTGGCGATATATCTGGTCCAAGTCCACGTCTACTGTGGTAAGGCTGTCCTCTGTTACTCCTTTGAACACTTTCACTGCTTCTGGAATTGTTGCAGTGTCTTCCTTTGTAAAGACAGACGCAAAGAATGAATTTAGTCTGTCTGCGATTTGTTTGTCTTCCTTGATGTACCCTTTCCTTCCCTGGTCGTCCAGCGGTCCCACCGCCTCATTTGCGGGTTTTCTCCCTTTCACGTACTTGAAGAAGGGCTTGAAGTTTTTGGCCTCCTGCGCTATTTTCTCCTCATAGTCCTTTTTGGCATCCCTCACTGCCCTGTGACACTTCTTCTGATCACCCTTGTGTTTGTTCCAAGTGAAAGCTAGAAGGATGTTTGGGAACCTAAGGAGAGGAATGGCTTATAGGAAAAAAAGAAGGTAAAAGTGTCCTTGGATAAGACTCTGGTGAGACCTATTTTGAATATTGTGTACAATTCTGGAGAACACAACTTGAAAAGATATAAACAGGATGGAATTGGTCCAGAGAGTGGCTACTAAAATGGTCAGTGGTTTTTGTCATAAAGTATTTGGTGACAGATTTAAAGATCTTAGTATGTATACTTTGGAAGAAAGGTGATATATGACAGAGATGTTTAAATACCTATGTGGTATATTTATTTAGTTATTTATATACCAGCTATCAAGGTTATCTATGTGGCTTACAGTCATATATTCAAGGATTTCCCCTATCTGTCCTGTTGGGCTCACAATCTGTCTAATGTATCTAATGAAGGATTGAGTTACTTGCCCAGGGTCACAAGGAGCACTATGGGATTTGAACCCACAATCTCAGGCTGTAGCTCTAACCACTAGGCCACTTCTTTCTCCATGCACAGGTAGCATAGGATAGGATGAAGCTGAAAGGGGACAGACTCAGAAGTCATGGAAAGGGTGACAAATTTTGGAATGGCCTCCCTTCTAAGAAAGCTTGGGAGAAATGCATAGGATATCTAAGGGAGTGGAAGGGAGAGTAGATGGTATGGATGGGCAGACTGTATAGGATATCTGTCTTTGTCTATGTTTCTATACTATAAATATTTCCAACAACCTAGCACTTGAAGGTTCAACATATAGTGCCAACACAGTATATAATAAAATGCTGTAGAAAGATAGAAGAATGTATGCTTATATAATGAAAAATAGTGTCCAGCAGGAGTAGTAGAAGGAGCCAAGGAGGAGGAATTGATCAACTTGGTGACCATTATCAATGCATCCTTGATGGAAGGAAGCATTGATAAGAGTTTCTGAAAAAATCAGTGTTCGGAAAAAGGTATTGAAGTGGAAAATAGAGCTAATTTCAGATCAGTTTCTAGAGCTAATTTCAGATCAGTTTCTAATTTGTTGTTCTTGAACAAAGTTATGGAGGAGGTGGTGGCAGTGCAGTTAATGGAATTTATGACATATACTAATGATTTGGAGTCGTTTCAAGCAGGATTCTGGGCAAAGCACAATACAGAAACATTATTAGTAATGCTGCTGTTTGGGCGACTGGATAAAAGGAAAAGAGCAATGCTGGAGTAATTAGATGTTACCTCATACTGCAGCCTTTGCGACAGTCAGTCATAAATGTCTGATGGGTTGGTTGAAGGAGATGAAGGTAGGATATACTGTATGGGACTGAAATGGATTAGCTCATTTGTGAAAAACTGGATGCAGGGCCAATAATGTAAAGAGTGCTGCAAGAGTCAATATTGTTGTCACTGATTTAATATCTAAGTAGCATAATTGTATAACTTGTGAGTCAGATGGTATTCAACATTTTATGTTTGTGGATGATTTGGCCTTCCATACTGAAGATGGGGTCCCCAGGATGCTGTTAAAGTAACTTCATGCTGTGGGAGGAGGTGTTTGGATACAACACCAGGTCTGTAAATGATGCACAAAAGACAGAAGTGCTACAGCTAGGAATGAAAGGACATGGTTCCATAGTAACATAGAAACATAGAAACATAGAAAGTGACGGCAGATAAGGGCCAAGGCCCATCAAGTCTGCCCACACCAATGACTCTCCCCTACCTCCCTTTGCAAAGAGATCCCACCTTTCGATCCCATTTAGCTTTAAAATCAGGCACACTGCTGGCCTCAATCACCTGCATCGGAAGACCATTCCATCGATCCACCACCCTCTCGGTGAAGAAGTATTTCCTGGTGTGGCCATGCAATGTCCCTCCCCTGATTTTCCATGGATGCCCTCGTGTTGACGTGGGTTCCTTGAAGAAGAAGATATCCTCCCCCACCTCGATACGGCGCGTGAGGTACTTGAATGTCTCGATCATGTCCCCCCTCTCCCTGCGTTCCTCTAGGGAGTAGAGCTGCAATTTATTCAGCCGTTCCTCATACGAGAGATCCCTGAGCCCCGTGACCATCCGTGTGGCCATTCGCTGGACCGATTCAAGTCTCAGCACATCTTTGCGGTAATGTGGTCTCCAGAATTGTACACAGTATTCCAGATGGGGTCTCACCATGGACCTATATAATGGCATTATGACTTCGGGCTTACGGCTAACGAAACTCCTTCGTATGCAACCCATGATTTGTCTGGCTTTAGATGAAGCTTTCTCCACCTGAGTTGCAGTCTTCATGTCCTCACTGATGATTACCCCTAAGTCTCGTTCTGCTACAGTTCTCTCTAGGATCTCACCATTAAGAGTGTAAGTCTTACATGGATTTTTGTTGCCAAGGTGCATGACCTTGCATTTTTTGGCATTGAAGTTTAGTTGCCAGGTCCTGGACCAATTCTCCAGTAGGAGGAGGTCATGTGCCATACTATCGGTCTTGGATTTGTTGTCAGGTCCTGTTGTGTTCTTGTCTACTATATTGCATAATTTGGCGTCATCGGCGAATAACGTTAATTTACCCTGAAGCCCCTCAGCCAAGTCCCTTATGAAGATGTTGAACAAGATTGGGCCCAAGACCGAGCCCTGCGGCACTCCACTTATCACCTCTGTCGTTTCGGAGGGGGAGCCATTCACCACCACCCTCTGAAGTCTACCTCCTAGCCAGTCCCCCACCCATGTAGTCAAGGTATCTCCCAAACCTATAGAGCTCATCTTGCTCAACAACCTGCGGTGTGGTACGCTATCGAATGCTTTGCTGAAATCTAAGTACACGACGTCCAGGGACTCCCCAATATCCAGCTTCCTCGTCACCCAGTCAAAGAAGCTGATCAGGTTGGATTGACAGGACCTCCCCTTTGTAAACCCATGTTGACGGGGATCTCGCAGATTCCCCTCGTTAAGGACCGTATCCAATTGGTGTTTGATTAGAGTTTCCATTAGTTTGCTTACTATTGATGTGAGACTCACTGGTCTGTAGTTCATAGCTTCCGTCCTGCTTCCTTTTTTGTGGAGTGGAATGACATTAGCCGTTTTCCAGTCTAGCGGGACTTTTCCTTTGCTAAGGGAGAGATTGAAGAGTGTTGATAGTGGTTTCGCCAAGGTGTCTCTTAACTCCCTGAGTACTCTGGGGTGTATGTTGTCTGGCCCCATAGCTTTGTGAACCTTGAGTTTGGATAGTTCACTGTAGACACTACTGGGCGTAAACTCGAAGCTGCAAAACGGGTCTATCGAGCTATCCCCTGTTGGTAGCTGAGGGCCGGATCCCTGCGCCTCACGGGTGAAAACTGAGCAAAAGTATTCATTTAACAGTTTAGCCTTCTCGGAGTCCGATTCTACATAGTTCCCGTCCGGTTTCCTAAGGCGTACTATCCCTCCTGTGTTCCTGTTTCTATCACTAATATACCTAAAGAATGCTTTATCGCCCTTTTTGATATTCTTTGCTAGATTCTCCTCCGCCTGCAGTTTGGCCTCTCTGACTGCTGTTTTGACGGTTCTTGACTTGGCCAGATAGTCTTCCCTGGAGCCCTGCTTCCCTGAATGTTTGAAGGAGATGAATGCTCTTTTCTTCTCTTTTATGAGGTTGGAGACCTCCGTAGAGAACCACTGCGGTTTGTTTTTTCTTCGTCGTTTACTTACAGATTTAATAAATCGGTTTGTTGCTTCGTGTATGGTAGCTTTCAGTGTTGACCACAATTCCTCTACATTATCAGTCTCTGCTTGGTTTTGCAACGACTGATGGATGAATTCCCCCATGTCCTCGAAGTTGGTGTCCTTGAAGCTGAGGACCTTAGTTAATGTGTTGGATTTGGTGAAACCTTTTCTGAGGTTAAACCATACCATGTTGTGGTCACTGGATGACAGCGTGTCTCCCACAGAGACATCTGTGACACTTTCTCCGTTGGTAAGTATTATGTCTAGAATCACCTGATCCCTAGTTGGCTCTAGTAATGTAATAAATGTTGGCAGATAATGACCTGCATGGTCCATCCAACCTTCCCAAAAAGGTAGCTAGAGCTGCACTCTCCCCTCAGCCATATCTTTTCCAAGCAGAAGAGTCCTAACCTTTTTAGTCTTTCCTCATCCCCTTTATCATCTTGGTCACTCTTTGAACCTTTTCTAACACCACTATATCTTTCTTGAGATAAGGAGACCAGAATTGAATGCAATACTCCAGATGAGGTCGCACCACGGAGCGATACAGGAGCATTATAACATTCTTAGTCTTGTTAACCATCCGTTTTTTTAATAATTCATAGCATCTTGTTTACTTTTTTGGCCGCCACCACACATTGGGCGGGAGGTTTCATCGTATTGTCTACAATGACACCCAGATCCTTATCTTGGGCGTTAACCCCCAAGGTGGACCCTTGCATCCAGTCACTGTGATTCAGGTTATTCTTTCCAATGTGCTTCACTTTGCATTTGTCCACATTAAATTTCATCTGCCACTTGGACACCCAGTCTTCCAATTTCCTAAGGTCTGCCTGCAATTTTTCACAATCTGCATGCGTTTTAACAACTTTGAACAGTTTAGTGTCATTTGCAAATTTAATCACCTCACTCGTCGTTCCAATTTTCAGATCATTTATAAATAAGTTAAATAACACCGGTCCCAGTACAGACCTCTGCGGCACTCCACTGTTTACTCTCTTCCATTGAGAAAAATGACCATTTAACCCTACCCTCTATTTTCTATCCTATAACCAATTCCTAATCCACAACTGAACTTTGCCAGCTATCCCATGACTCTTTAATTTTCTCAGGAGCCTCTCATGAGGAACTTTATCAAAAGCTTTCTGAAAATCTAGATACACTGTATCAACTGGCTCACCATTACCCACATGTTTATTCACACCTTCAAAGAAGTCAAGCAAATTGGTGAGGCAAGATCTCCCTCGGCTGAACCTATGCTGACTCCGTCTCATTAAATTGCCTACATATTCCACAATTTTATTTTTTATAATTGTTTCCACTTTTCCTCTCCTTCAGCTTTCTCTCGAGTCAGAATGCTGCAGGCTGTTACAACATCCCCAGGTCAGGGCAGAAGGGTATAGAATTGAAACCCAAGGTTCTGAATTCCCACCTGCTCATACTGAATCCTTTCAGTAATTCTAATCCTTTCACAGTGCAGGAAAGCAAAACACTATAAAGCTTTAAACAAAACAGAGCAGTTTCACAGTTCTAACTTTTCACTTGGCCAAAATAACTTTCATGAAGATTCCTCCTCCTTCCCCATTCTGAATGCTATCTTCACATTCCATAGCAATTCCTTCAGGAAGGGAGTCTCCTGGTGAGGACTGCACAACACTTTCAGGAGCCTCAATCATCTCCACGTCCGTATTCTCAGGAAGGTTGGTGCTCTCCCCTAAGTCTTCCCCCTTGAAAGCATCAGGCTTGCATTTAAGTTCCCTCTCAAGGGTGTAATGGGGCACTGCCTTAAAAGGCTTCCCTTTTCTCTCATAAGTCTCAGCTGTGGGTCTGACTGCTGTTCAAGTCTATGGGCTCAGGTGTTGCTCTTTTCTCTTTCCCCTGGGGAACTGATGCCCAAGGTTTGGTCTGGCAACTAGCCTCTCTCCTGTTACTTTGTGAACCTTTACTTTTGCCCATCTCATTTCTTCCATGTGGTTTTGGGAAGCCCTTGCATCATCTGGGCAAGGAATACTGATTCACTTCTGGGTCTTGCCAGGGGATATGGGCATTCTAGACCAACCTGCATTACCCTGCCTGTGACATCATATAAACGGTATTTATCTCTTCACATGTTGGTCTTGTTCAAACACTTTCTTCATCCTAGTGCATTTCCTGAACAACTTCCAAATGTTAGCGTCCATTGAGAAAAGCAACCAGAAATCCATACCTGACAAGGTTCCTTGTTTCGCCGGACTTAGCCGACTGCTTCAGTGATTTATTACAAAAACAGATATCAATGCATGAACGCTCTGGCTACAAAGTTAGAATAAATGGCTGCAGATCACTTCCTACTGGTACTGAAGACATTTCCAGGGTGATGTAATTATTTAAAAAAACAACAACACATGCCACTCCAACTTAACATTTAACCCACCAGGTCGAACTGTATTTAAAGAGTAGATCCATCATTGCTCCCTTTTGTGAAGTCTTCTCTTGATGTTACCACATCACCGCATTCAAGCTATATGTTCCAAAACAATACATTTAAATATAGAAAAAGAATGATTTTTCTCTGAATAGTGATGAGTAAGAGTCAAATTTACGTCGACAATCTTGTTTTCAATTGTCTAGACGTGTGGCCAACATAACAAAGCTGACAAGGACAGTTCAGTAGATAAATTATATTAGAAGAGGTGCAGTTTGTAGAGGATTTTAAAGTGATCATCCACTTCAGGGGAATCTTAACCCTATTTCTTTCCAGCATAATACCATGTTTTCCTGAAAATAAGACAGTGTCTTATATTAAGTTTAGGTCCCATAAATGCACTAGGTCTTATTTCCGGGGTAGGTCTTATTTTTTTTTCATGTACAATGATCATCTCTCCCTTCCTCTCCTCCACCCCAATTCTTCCTCTTTCCTTTCTCCACATGTACAGCATCTTTCCTCCCCTCTGCAGCATCTTTCTATCCTTCCTTCCCTAGCTCCCTTCCATTTTAACATGCTCATTTTGTTATAGCATCACATATTTGCCCAGTAATGATGTTGGTTTACATTTAAAATCTTGCTGTTGCCTGTGACTTTATCTCAAACACGTTTATTCCACAATATTGTATATTCCACTTTACTCACAATTTAAAATTTCAAAACTCTCATGCCCCAAGTCCTTCTGTCTCTGTCCCTATTTAAACAGCAACTCCTGCAGCTGTTTCTATCCCTCCCTCCCACCCCCTGCGCAGCCAAACCTCCACTGACCCTCCCATCTTTACATCTCTTCCTCCTATCCGAACCCTGCTGACTGCGAGACCGACATAGTGGACATACCTGCCTCCAAACGGCAGCACTCTAAACAGGGTTCATTGCCTTCTCCTGCCGGGTCCTTCCTTGTACCGCGTTGCTGATGACATCATCAGTGATGCGGCAGAGGGAGTGCTGCCATTTGGAGGGAGGTATGTCCACTATGTCGTCTCGCGGTGGAAGGTTTGGGCATGAGGGTGAGATGAAAAGATGGGAGGGTCAGCGGGGGAAGCGCTGCTGTCAGTGAATCCAGGGACACTAAAACTAGGGCTTATTTTGGGGGTAGGGCTTATATTAAGACCTACCCCGAAAATCATGCTAGGGCTTATTTTCGGGAAAACACGGTATCTCATACTGCTACTACTATTTCTCACTTATCTAACGCTGAAAAACTTATGCAGCGCTGTACATTTTGACATTTAATAGATGGGCTCTGCACATTGCCCATTGTTGGACAGGTGCATCACTGTTGTGGGCAATGTGCTGTATGTGATAATATGCTGGAAGGAAATAGGGTTAAGATTCCCCTAAAGTGAATGATCACTTTAAAATCTTTAATCTCTACTAATGTAATTTATCTACCGTACTGTCCTTGTACTCTTAAGTGAAAAATGGAGAAAAAAAAGGAAACAATGTCAAAGATATGTAGAGGAGAAATGGAAGACAACAATAGGGGAGAAGAAATGAAAAGGACACCCTGAAAAAAGAGCCTAGCAGGGAGACAAGAAAAATGGAGAACAGAGAAATAAGATGACGAGATAACAAAGAAAAGAAAAACATTTTCAGTCTTAGGGACTGTCAGGTTGGAATTTTTGCACTTCTGTTTATTATATGTTCACAAAATACAGGATGAAATGCATTTCAGTTTTTCTTTTTCCAGTATTGCATTTCCCAGTTTAGCTTTTTGGGGAGTTTCTATTTAATTTTTTATCTGCATTTTCTGTTTCTACCTTGTGATCTCTTATTCTCTATTACATAAGAGTATATGAGGGGCTGCTGAAAAGTTCTCAACCCAACCAACAAAGTTAGGGCAATCTCCATTGAGGGCTATACACTTAGTCCAACGATTTTCCACTTTTCTCATTCTGTATTATTCCCAGCGCCGCTTCTTGTAACCCTGGGCAAGTCACTTATCCCCTTCACTGCTCCAGGTACAATAGGACAGATAGGGAAAACCCTTAGAGTACCTGTTTACTATTCAGTGTATTGCAAACCGCTTTGATATCTGTGGAAGAAAAGTGGTATATCAAATAAAGATAACCAAAACCATAATTCTACATGTGTACCTAAGATGAAGGATTCAGCCCACATGTAGTTCCTGTGTAGGGATCTCTAACAGTTTGATTTGTTGAGTTTCCCCAGGAGGTGGTGTGTTGATTTTCTAGGGCCTGGGACAATATTTGCAGTGTTGCTTTTTCACAGGCAGCTTGAATTGTGAGAATTAGTATTATTTTGGCACAATGTCACTGAGTTTCTGTGTCACAAACTGTGTCCTGCGGTGAGATTCCAGGTGTGCCACATAAGAGACGAGTTGGTCACTGCTGGCACCAGCGCCGGTGCCTCTCCTCTCTGTCCCCCTGATGTTGGAGGGATTGCCAAAACCCGGCAGTTTGTCTGGGTTTTAGAAGGTCCCCAAGCTCAGGGCCGCATCTACAGGGCCTCTGAATATGAGCGGACATTGAAGTGATGACATCACATACATGCGTGTGACATCACCGGTCGACATGTTCAGAGGCCCTGCAGACGCAGTTCCCAGTTTAGTGTCACAATGGAAAAAGTTTGCAAGATACTGTTCTATAGCATTGCTGTTCAACATAGTCCTTGAGGCACATTCAACTCATCAGATTGTCAGTATATCCTCAATGAATATGCATGAGATAGCTTTGTATGGACTGCCCTGTTGCTATGCAAATCAGTCTCATGCATATTTGTTGTGAATATCCTGAAAACCAGACTGGGTTGAGAATAACTGCTCTGCAGCCTCCGGACTTCATTCTCATATGGAATGAATAGTGCTATGAAATAATATTTGTTCTCTGTGTGGCTGAAACTGGATAAAGATATTTCTAAGGCCTTTGAGACTTATAGTATCTTTTAGAACGGATTTAAAGGGAGGAAGGGAGGAGTGTGATGTGCAGAAATGTTATTTTGACATGCCTCCCCCAATACATGGGTTGCTTCCTCTTTGCCCCCCTCCCATACCTTTGTCTAATGATGCTACTGCACAGCTACCACATTACTTCATCCTAAATTAAAACTAAAATTCTTTTTTCTACCTTTGCTGCCTGTCTATTTAATTTTTTGGTGTTGGCCCTAGCCTCTGGTTGCTGCTTTTCTATCTTCTTGTCCTCTTTTAATTCTGTTTCCAAGGGTCTCCTGTCCATTTATTATTATTATTATTTTTTTTTTTTTTAATTTATATTCTGCCTATACCTAGACGAGCTACAAAATAAAACATGCATAACTTATTAGGACATAAACATAATCAAATTTTGTCTCCGTCTGTCTTCTTTCTTTTTCTTCTCACTTTCTCCACTACATCCAACTCCAACACTGATTTGTTTTTTTTCGACTTTCTTGCATTTTTTGCTATCTCTATCCATTGAGGTTTTATCTGGTCTTTAATATCCCTCTTTGTACTGTGTCTACAACTTTCCATCTCTTTCCCTTACTCTGACCCTTTTATTCGCCTTCCTGTTATTCTTCAGTCCATTAACCCTTTCCTCCTGCCATCTAGCATCTTCCCTCTTTCTACAGCCTAACTGCCATCCAGTATTTTTTCTGTCTCCCCCTCCCTCCACCAACATCCAGAATCTCCTCTGTCTGCCTGTCTGTCTGTCTGCTAACCAGCATCTCCTCTTGTCTGTCATTGGTCTCTATCTCCCTGCTATCCAGTATCTACTTTCATCTCTCACTGCCATCCAGTGTCTCCCCTCTTGTCTTTCTCCCCTTGCCATCCAACATCATCTCTCTTGTTTCTCTCACTCTCTCCTGCCTCCACCATCCAGAATCTTCTCTCTGTTTTTCACCTTTGCCCCATCATCCAGCATTGCCTCTATCTCCCCTCTCCTCCTCTGCTCCTGCACCATTCAGGACTGTCCTATCTTTCTCCCCATGCGGTATTACATCCTTGTCTTTCTTTCTCTCCCCATGCAGTATTGCCTCCATCGCTCTCTTTCTCTCTCCCTCTCTCCCCATCCCCCCTACCTCCCACCATCCAGCATTGCCCCTCTCTAGCTATCTTCTCCGTGCAGTATTTCCTTTCTCTGCTGTGACTCAGACTCTATCCCATCCAGCTTAGCCTCTGAGTTCTGCCTCTCTCTGCCCTCCCACTCCCATCCAGTACTGCCCTATCTCTATCTCACTCCATCTATCACTGCACGTTTTTCTCTCTTCCCCTCCATCCAGTCTTGCCTTAATTCTCTCCTCCCCTTGGTCTAGCATTGCCTCAGTTTTTTTTTTGTCTCTCTCCCTTCCCATCCATAACATAACATAACTTTATTTTTTCTATACCGCCTTAATCAAAAGAATTCTAGGTGGTTTCCACAGAAGAGAAAAAAAACTAGACAATCTGTGAAATACAAAATAGTAATGGTAAGAATATGGCCTATTATTTAAAAAGACATAAAAAATGTAAATTAAAACAGTAAAATTATTGTGTTAAGAATAAAAGCACAATTAAGAAATACATTTATGAAATAATACTGTCTTAATTTATTTTCTGAAAGCGTCATAGGACAGCATGGCTCCGCTGATATAGTTACCCAACCAGGACTGTTGTTTGCTTGCTTGAAATGCAAGCATCCTGTCTAAATAAGACCTAAATTTACAGCCTAAAATCTTTGGGTATGCAAATAGGTTATAATTCCTGGTTATCTTCATGGGGTTATATAGCACGAAATTAGATAGTAGGTGCCAATCCCCAAATTGACTTAAAACAGAGGCATGAAAATTTAAACACTGGCAACCAGTGCAATAATTGGTAATAAGGACTGATACGATCGCTTTTCTTCAGGCCAAATATCAGGCGAACAGCCGTATTCTGCTCTGTTCTTAATTTTCTCCCAACTTTTTTTGGTGCGCCCAAATAGACAATATTACAGTAGTTCAACATAGATAATACCAATGCCTGCACCAACGGTCTAAAGGATAAAAGGTCTAAATAATTTTGGATGGTCTTTAATTTCCATAATGTAAAAAAGCACTTTTTCACCACCAAATTTGTATGTTCTACCAAAGTTAAATGAGAGTCTAAAGTGACTCCTAGGGCTCCTTGTACAAAGATGTGCTAGTGGCTTAACGCGCGTATTAGCGCTCGCTAAACCGCTGGACGCGCTAGCCGCTACCGCCTCCTTTTAAGCAGGCGGTAGTTTGTGGCCAGCGTGGGGGTTAGCGCTTGATGAAAAGTCATGCGCATTAACCCTGCTAGCGCATCTTTGTAAAAGGAGCCCCTAGTATTTTTATAGATTTTAAAATTGGGTAATCATGACCATTAAGGTGAAGCTATGTCTTAGTTATTTTGTTATTTGGACTTGCTAAAAAAAATTTTCTCTTTTGTATTCAATTTCAGTTTAAAATTGATTGTCCATTGTTCTAATTCAGACATGATATGAGAAATTTGTTCTAAAATTTCTTTTGTTATGTTATTCAAAGGAATTAAAATGGAAATATCATCTGCACCTAATATAATAAAAGCCTAAGCGCGCATGCGCACTCCCACCTGCGTGTTCCGTTTTCCGTGCGCTGTAGGGCCCCGCAGGTAGGAGTGCGCATGCGTGCTTAGGTGGAGGCTGTCGGCCGCGACGGCTCTTGGCGGCTGCAGGCCGCGGCGGAGGCCAGATGCGAGGTAAGGGGTGCTGCTGGACAGGGGAACAGACGGGGGGGGGGGGTGGAGAAAAAGGAAGGGAGGCCTGGACGAGTTACTATGGTATGCCAGAACAACCGGGGTACCAGCAGGGCGTGGAAAAGCTACAAAATAATTGGTGTACCAAAGTTCATTCAAGCAAAGCCGTCATGCAAATCGCAAGTGAGATGCATGCAAAGAAATAATAAGAAAGCCCTACTCCAATGAGATATGCAGAGAGTTAAAACAATATGCAATGTAACACAAGAATTATAGGGATTAATAGGGGAACCATGCTACTGGAAGGGTATCATATGAAAGTACAGCTACTCACAATATTAGCACATGGAGGTATAACCAGTCAGAAAGAAAAAAATAAAAAGCCAAATTGGAGGCCTACTGCTGGACAGGGGGACAGGAAAGAGGTGCTGATGGACAGGGGAAGAGACGGGGGGGGGGGAAGAAAAAGGAAGGGAGGCCTACTGCTGGACAGGGGGACAGGAAAGAGGTGCTGATGGAGAGGGGAAGAGAAGGGGGGGAGAAAAAGGAAGGGAGGCCTACTGCTGGATAGGGGGACAGGAAAGAGGTGCTGCTGGACAGGGGGGAGATAAAAAAAAGGGAGAAGGACTGCTGCTGGATAAGGGGAGCAGTGAAGGGGTGGTGGTGGACACAGGGAAGGTAAAAGGAAGGGAGAATGGGTGGACAGCCAAGGAAAAATAAAGACAGAAATACAGAAAGCGGCTAAGGAGAGAGAGAGAAAGAAATAAACACAGACACACACACATATATTCTAGCACCTGTTAATGTAACGGGCTATAAGACTAGTATATATATAAAAGATTAAATTCGACTTCTGCAGTAGATGTCCTAGAGATGAAATGTATATATTAAATAGCGTGGGTGATAACAGGGAGCCTTGAGGTACCCCTGAAGGATTGCTCCAAGAATGGGAGTATTTTCCGTCACACATCACTCGATAAGATCTTTTTTTCAAGAAACCCTGAAACCAATTCCAGGCTCTTCCCGAGAGCCCCATGGCATCCAAGCAGTGTAGCATTATTTCATGGTCGACTAAGTTGAAAGCACTGCTAAGATCCAATTGCAAAATTAAAGCACTAGTGCCTGTGCTAAAAAAAAAGCCATAAAAGAGACTTAAAATTGAAGCTAAAACTGTCTCGGTACTAAAGCAGTTGGGACTTTTCTCCCTGGAAAAGCGGAGACTTAGAGGAGACATGATAGAAACCTTCAAGATCCTGAAGGGCATAGAAAAAGTAGACAGGGACAGATTTTTCAAATTATGGGGCACCACAAGTACAAGGGGGCACTCGGAGAAATTAAAAGGGGACAGGTTTAGAACAAACGCTAGGAAGTTCTTTTTCACTCAGAGAGTGGTGGATACATGGAACGCGCATCCAGAGGCTGTTGTAGACAAGAAAACATTAAATGGTTTCAAAGAAGGTTTGGATACATTCCTAGAAGAAAAAGGGATTAAAGGGTATAGATAGGTATAGACCACTACTCAGGCAGTGGGCCTGATGGGCCACCGCGGGAGCGGACCGCTGGGCAGGATGGACCTATGGTTTGCCTCAGCGGAGGCAACTTCTTATGTTCTTAAATCCTGACTGGTGTTCATTAAGAATGTTAAATTTATCTAGGTAATTCACTAGTTCTAGATTAACCAATCCCTCCATGAGTTTGGTAAATAAAGGGATGCTTGCTTTGGGTCTATAATTTGATTTTAGAGCAATTGATGCTTTTTGATCTTTTGGGATAGGAGTGATCAAAATATGTCCTATTTCTTCATTTAAAAAATCCCTCTGGTTATAACAATGGTTATTCAAAAAATAATCACCTTATTTCCACATAAAAAAACAACCAAATACTCTAGATTTCTAAGTAAACGCTCAGACCCATAACCAAACTGTAGTGAAAAGTCACGGAGTCAGTTATAATAGAGACCATCACAGCAAGTTCACTGTCTCTGCCACCTGCTAATAACATACAAGGAAAGGTAGATAACTTATCTGAATGCAGGATGGCACTGCTGTTGCTTTTTCACTGCTCCGGGTACAAATGTATCTTATATCTTTCACTGCTCCAGGTACATAAGTATCTTGTATCTTTTCCTTGTATGTAAAGTACTTTACATATGTACCCGGAACAGTGAAAGAGCAACAGCAGTGCCATCCTGCATTCAGATAAGTTATCTATCTTTTCCTTGTATGTTATTAGCAGGTGGCAGAGACAGTGAACTTGCTGTGATGGTCTCTATTATAACTGACTCCGTGACTTCTCACTTTCTCCACTACATCCAACTCCAACACTGATTTGTTTCTTTCGACTTTCTTCCATTTTTTTCTTTCTCTATCCATTGAGGTTTTATCTGGTCTTTAATCCGTGCAAGGATTTCAGACGATGGAATAGATTCAGTTTCCTTTTTCAAAATTTTTTTGGTGTCTGTTAGCCTATTTACTAGCTTAAACAATTCTCTACTATTTATTTTAGATGTTCCAATTTTCTGTGCATAATATTTAGAATGCTTTTCTTTAATCAAAAATTTATAACTTTTCATTTTATGTTTCCAATTTGTTCTATCTTCTTCTTTGTTAGATTTATGCCAAATTCTTTCTAGTTTTCTTAGCTCCCGTTTAATGGCTAATAATTCTGAGTCAAACCACTCGTTTGAAACCCTCACTTTCTTATTGTATGTTTTAAGTGGGGCTATTTAATCTAAAACTTTCTTACTAAACTTTTCCCAATTGAAGAGGAAATATTGGTCCTCCTCTATTTTAAAATATAATTCATAGTGGGACCAGAATTCTGTTGGATTTATAATACCTCTACTAGTAATTAATTTTGAATTTGTGTTTTTATTTCTATTTTTTAAAAGGGGTTGCTTCTTTTGCTAACTTAAATCAAAGTTACATATATAGTGGTCTGACCAGATGCATTTCTCCCATGCCCCCAAATTATATTGAATCTTTAAGTCAGTTGTTTCTCTTTCTGTGAAGGTAATTAAATCTAATTTGTGTCCCTTTTCATGTGTTTTCTCTACGTCTAAGTTTGAAAAACAAGTTTCAAGTTTATTAATTTTTAATATACTGACCATCAACGAGTATCTAGCCGGTTTACAATAAAATGCTAAAAATAGAGATAAAAGTAACACTTGTAAAAGTGATGTTTTTAGAGAGGAAGGGAGGTATACATTAAGGACATTGATGAAACGAACTTAAAAGTGAGGGTTAAAAAGGAGGGAAGGGGTAAAGTTACATTATTAGAGATGAAAAAAAAAAAAAAGGGGTTGAAAGGAAAAGGAGGGAAAGGGAAAATACAATAGGGATAGAATCGCTTCATTAAAGCGGTTGGTTGATTGAAGATGGGAAGATTCAAGAGCAGTTGAATGCGTCTTGAAATAAGAAAGTTTTTAAGTTACTCTTAAATTTATAGATTATTTTTTCCTGACGGAGTTGAAATGGTAAAGCATTCCATAGGGTTGGGGCTACTACTGGAAAATTTGATTTCCTAGTATAGAAAAATTCCTTTATAGAAGGGATGGAGAGTAGGTTCTGGTCAGCTGACCTAAGAGTCTGTGTAGGTCGCAAGGGATGAGAAGCTTATTGAGGAAAAAAGGTTGGTGGGAGAGTTTAATTTTGAAGGCCAACATGATGGTTTTGTAAGTGATGTGATTTGTGATGGGAAGCCAGTGAGCTTCTTTCAAGAGAGGAGTCACATGATCGTATTTCCCTAGCTTGTATATTAGTCTTATTGCCGTGTTTTGAATTAGCTGTAAACGTTACGATTCTTTTTGAGGGAGTCCATTATAGAGAGAATTGCAATAGTCAAGGTGAGAGATAACTAAAGAGTGGACTAGGGTTGTGATTGCTTTCGTGTCAAGAATAGAAGTAAGGGAACGTATGAGACGAAGGAATTATAAAAACAGGTTTTTACCGCTGAGCTGATTTGGTCATGAAATGTTAAATCTTTATCGATGATTACTCCAAGTAATTTTATTTTAGTTTCCATTTTTATGGGGTGGGATTTGATGGAAATCTTTCCTGTTATTGTTTCGTTATTTTTGATTGGAAAAACCAAGTATGGTTAAAAAAAAATTAATATCTGTCACTTCTGGGTTTCCTGTTTGTTCCATATGGATGTTGTCTCCCACTAATAGGTTACCCACTAATGTCTTGCCCCATTTCTCTCTTCCCCTCCCTTACCATGAGCTAGCATTCCCCTAATCCCTCCCCCTACTATGAAGCATCTTTTATTTCCATCTCTGCTGGGTCTGTGCTAGTAAATAAGGAGTGAAGACACATGGAACCAGGGCTCTGCTCACCACTGCTTCCTCTGCTGATTTTTATATCAGAGGAGGCAGGACTGGTAGAGGAAGTGGTAATGGTGTAGAGCAGGGATAGGGAACTCTGGTCCTCGAGAGTCGTATTCTAGTCGGGTTTTCAGAATTTCCCCAATGACTATGCATTGAAAGCAGTGCATGCAAATAGATCTCATGCATAGTCATTGGGGAAATCCTGAAAAACCGACTGGAATACGGCTCTCGAGGACCAGAGTTCCTTACCCCTGGTGTAGAGAGAGCCACAGTTTTGCATGTTTTTACTCTTTGTTTACTAGAGCGGACCTAGCAGAAATGGAAACAGGAGAAAGGGAGCCAAAAGGTGTAATATTGTTGGGGTTCCCATATGGCTCCAGAAAAAAGAGGACAGATTGAGATATCCAATTGAAAACAATGGACGTAAGGAGGATGGTTAGAGATATCTGAGTTTTTCTTCCATTGAAAGCAATGGAAGTAAAACCCAGATGTCTCAATCCTTCCTCCTTTTTCTGGAGCCATATGGCAACCCTAAATAAGGTAATGGCAGCAGGGCAGAGGAATGACTAAGGGGAAGGGCAAGGTTGCTGTTTGCTCCCCAAGCTTCTTATATAGGGCACCTGTATTCCTGCCCCTCCTCCACTTCTCCTTCCTATAGCCCTGCATCTCTTCTGCCCACTTTTCCTCCCTCCCCAATAGCCTGTGTCTAGCACCTCTCTGTCTTCCTCCCTCAGCTCACCAGAGTCTTGACTTCTTTGTCAACAGTGGCAGCAATAAGAAGTTGCTGCTGCTGGGTCAGACCAGTGGTCCTTCGTGCCCAGCAGTCCACTCCCTTGGCAGTCCCCAGGTCAAAGACCAGTCCTACCTGCATACGTTCTGGCTCAGCAGGAATTTGTCTAACTTTGTCTTGAATCCCTGGAGGGTGTTTTCCCCTATAACAGCCTCCGGAAGAGTGTTCCAGTTTTCCACCACTCTCTGGGTGAAGAAGAACTTCCTTACGTTTGTACGGAATCTGTCCCCTTTTAACTTTAGAGAGTGCCCTCTCGTTCTCCCTACCTTGGAGAGGGTGAACAACCTGTCTTTATCTACTAAGTCTATTCCCTTCAGTATCTTGAATGTTTCTATCATATCCCCTCTCAGTCTCCTCTTTTCAAGGGAGAAGAGACCCAATTTTTCTAATCTCTCACAGTACGGCAACTCCTCCAGCCCCTTTACCATTTTAGTCGCTCTTCTCTGGACCCTTTCGAGTAGTACCATGTCTTCCATTATGTACTGCAACCAGTGCTGGACACAATATTCCAGTTGAGGGCGTACCATGGCCCAGTACAGCGGCATGATAACCTTCTCCGATCTGTTTGTGATCCCCTTCTTAATCATTCCTAGCATTCTATTCGCCCTTTTCGCTACCGCCGCGCATTGCACGGACGGCTTCATCAATTTGTTAACCAGTACTCTCAAGTCTGTTACCTGGGGGTTCTCTCCAAGTACTGCCCCGAACATCCTGTATTCGTGTATAAGATTTTTATTACCGACATGCATCACCTTACACTTATCCACGCTGAACCTCATCTGCCATGTTGTAGCCCATTTCTCGAGCATATTTATGTCACGTTGCAGATGTTCACAATCCTCCCGCATCTTCACTACTCTGAATAACTTCATATCGTCTGCAAATGTAATCACCTCACTCATCGTACCAATTTCCAGATCATTTATAAATATGTTGAAGAGCACGGGTCCAAGCACCAAACCCTGTGGCACTCTACTGGTGATGCTTTTCCAGTCGAGTATTGTCCCACTCTCTGCTTCCTATTCACCAGCCAATTTTTAATTCACGTGAGTATTTCACCCTCGATTCCATGGCTCGCAATTTTTCAAAGTAGTCGTTCATGCAGAACCTTATCGAAAGCCTTCTGAAAATCCAGATATACAATGTTGACTGGGTCACCCTTGTCTATCTGCCTATTTACTCCCTCGAAGAAGTGTAGCAAGTTCGTCAAGCAAGATTTTCCTCTGCTGAAGCTATGCTGGCTGGTCCTCATTAGATCGTGTCCGTCAAGGTGCTCAATGATGCGATCCTTTATCAGCGCCTCTACCATCTTTCCCGGTACCAAGGTCAGACTCACCGGTCTGTAGTTTGCAATCTTTGTTTCCGCCTATCAGCTTCCGGTATGTTGTGAATATCCTCTTGGGTAAACACAGACGCAAAAAATGTGTTCAGTTTGAGGGCGATGGCTTTGTCCTCCTTTAGCACTCCCTTCATTCCTCGGTCATCCAACGGCCCCACCGTTTCCTTCACAGGTCATTTCCTTTTAATATATCAAAAGGATGGCTTGAAGTTTTTCGCCTCCTTGGCTATTTTTTCCTCATAGTCTCTTTTGGCCCCTCTTACCGCCTTATGGCACCTGTTTTGATGCTGTTTGTGCTTTTTCCAGTTATCGTCCATTTTTGACCATTTCCATTCCTTAAATAAAGACTTCTTGTCCCTGATCACTTCCTTCACCACTACAGTGAGCCACGCCAGTTCCTTGTTCTTTTTCCTCTTGGATCCCTTGTTGATACGCGGTATATATATATTTTGCGCTTCAGTGACTGTGTCCTTAAAAAGGGACCATGCTTGCTCTAGGGTCTTTACAGTGCTTATCCTCTTCATGATCTTCTTCCACACCATGAGTCTCATCCCTTAGTAATTCCCTTTTCGGAAGTTCAGCGCCATGGCCGTCGTTCTGGATCGATGTTTTATCCCCGTGTCCAGGTCAAAGTGGATCATATTATGATCACTGGTTCCCAGCATCCCCTTTACTTCTACACCTTGCGTCAGTCCTTGTAGTCCATTTAGAACTAAGTCCAGAATTGCGTTTCCTCTCGTATTTTCCTTGACAAGTTGTTCCAGGAAGCAATCGCCTATAGCATCCAGGAACTTAGTCTCCCTACCCCAGCCGGAGGTGCCTAGGTTCCAGTCTATCCTCAGATAATTGAAGTCTCCCATGATAACTGCGTTGCCTCCTTTGCAGTTGCGTTTAATCTCGTCCGTCATTTCTCCATCAATTTCTTGGACTGGCCCTGGATACTTCTCTCTGCTACATCCTTAAATGGGTAATAGAAGAGAGACTTAAAATTGATCTCCTGCCCACATTTGAAAATATCTAAACATAGTATTAAGAGCAGAGCATTACCATCTACATCAAAGCTTTTATCTCTTGACCATGAGAGCCAACTCAAAAAACGATTTTAATACCTGCTAACAATCGAAGGTGGGTATATCACAGATCAGTTGTTACTCAGATCATAGGATCTCTTATAACATAATGTTCTTCCAGATCCCCCATCCTGGGATCACAGCTCTAATCATCTATATACCACCTCCTAATCTTACTAGAGCAGTTTATCTTACTAAAACGGGTTGAACTGTTCTGAATTATCATGTTTAATTACTCTTCTTGGTGTTCACAAAAGTCATGTTTTGAAAAACCACCATTTGCATCATTTGCAAACAGCTACTGCAAAGCCTTGCTAGCAGGTGTTAAAACAGGTTTTTTTTTGAGTTGTTTCTCATTGTCAAGAGATAAAAGCTTTGATGTAGATGGTAATGCTCTGCTCTTAGTACTATGTTTAGATACATCCTTAAATGGGTCATATACTGACATATAAATGTGAAAACCCTTATAAAATTACATCCTAAATGTAATTTTATCATGATTTGAATTCCCCTCCCACAGTGACAATTCTTGACTAAGAGCTACAAACTACCGTTCTTGATGAAATTCAGTTCATGTAGATCTCATGTGTGGCCTCTATGTGTTGCCAATGAATGATGGCTAAGATTCCCCCTTCCTCCCTCCTTTGGGGCTGTCAGAATCATTGTTTTTTTTTCAAACAGCAATAGCAAACCTGCTTTACTAGCATACTACCCGTTACCTGTAGCTTAGGATCCTTATCTGCAATTGTAGATAATTATCAGGCAGCCAAGCCTGCGAACACAGACATTATCACATGAATAGAAATTTCACAGAACATTTTTGCAAAATATCCTTTTATGGACTGTGACAAAGAGAGAGAGAGAGCGACAGAGAGATGTTGAAAACAAAGTTTCTGCAGCTTTGAACTTGTAACAGTTTGTCTGCTTTCAAAAATATACGTTACAACTTTTTCTTAACTGCATCCCAGTAACTCAGTGGCAATTTTGCTGCCCAAACTGGCTGGGGGCCAGGGATGCTTCAAAGGCAGATTTTACAATATCATGGGAATCGGGGAAGGGAGGATGAAGATGGAAAGGGGTAGATAGAATAGAATTGCTAATCAATGCATTGGAAGTGCTTGTTTTTGAGTGCAAATTAACTCAAAAAGCTTGATAGTCGACCAGTAAACATGCATTTCATCATCCACCATCTGCAGTTGTTCTCTTTTTTTCAATTTAATTTCTGTCAGAGCTGAAAATCCAATTTCTTAAAGATAAGAAGATCCACATGGTAACAAAGCCTCGAATGCTTTGTTGCTCGAGTTAGGAAAACTATTGAATAAAAATTAAAAATGAAATTATTTGCCGTTAGTTTTCAAGGACCAATCATGTCAAAGAATGATGCTTGTCTGGGCGATTGCATCCTTACGCACGCAGATGCTCATAACATTGACAGACTCTTGCCTATGTGACGTACATATCATTTATTCTAGTGTATACTTATGAGGGGAATTTTGTCAGGATTAAGTAAAATTATTTCCCTTATGTTTATCAGTTTATGAGGTAGGGAGGGAGGTATTTTATTATTACATATATCATACAATAATGGAGTATATGGTTGGGAGGGATGGGCGAGGGGTAGGGATAAGAATCTATGTAATATACCAATGATTGTTTATAAGTGATGTATTTATTGTTACTGTGAATGAAAATATTTAACACTTAATGTAATTTTTGAAAATGAATAAAGAATTATTTTAAAAAAAAATTGTTTTACACAGAATTGTTGGATGTTAACGATTAATAAATTTTTAAAATTAAAAAAAAAAAAAAAAAGAATGCACAACTTTTTAAATGAATGACACCTCTCCACCCATTCCCTCTACTTAAACTCTTTACAAGTTTAGTATAACCTACATGTTCTGTAGATGACACCTTCCCTGTCTTGCTATATATACTGTTTTTGATAGCAAGAATGGTCAGCAGAATGACTTCCTGAAAATCCCTACTATTAGCTACCATTTATATTTGAGAGGAGCAGGGGAAGCTTTTCAGTCTCAAAAGGAAAAGCCAAAGGAAAAAAAAAAACAAAACCATGTACAATAACCAAAAGGCAAAGTTCTCATTCTTCATGCAGTATGTCACCTCAATAATTTATAGTCCTCAGGGTGCAATTACAATCAATAATTCATGGATAATAATGTTCTACAAGTTCAGACTGACAAGTCTTCTTATTCCAGACGTAGGCATTTTTTTCCCCCTTGGATTGCTTCAGATTTCAGGGTTGGATGCAGAGGGTGGTCGCTAGCACAGTGGGCTCAAGGAGGAGGTAGCAGAAGCCTGAGCCTTAAAATGGATGCCACAGTGTGGCTAATGGTAATAGTGATCAATATTCAAGGGCACAGGCTGGTACCCCTATATAAACAGGGGGTCTGTTAGAAGAGAGGCTGGAGTGAGATTGGAGCACATTCAAGTATTTGGGTCTGAGCTGTTATAGCTGGAAGTGGTTAGTATATACTTTAGAAGAGAGAGTTCACATTTCAGCAGGTTAAGTAGGTAATTTGTAGGGCTGCATTTTTTTTTTGTATATCTTTATTGAATTTTCAAACTACAATTGTGCAACAAGTAATTCATATATATAATATTACAATAAAAGCACAATAAACTTTCAGACATTAATGTACAATTATATTTTCCCCCACCCTCCCACCTAATATTCAAATAAGATAAAAACCTTCAAGAAACTATCCATAAATTCCCTGAATCAAATTCCAATGCAACTCCCTTCCCCCTCCCCCCCACCCACCTGGATGTGTATGTTTACAGGTCAATGAAATAAAATCAGTTATTGTTCCTTACAAAATTATGTAGGGCTGCATTTTGATTTAAATTTTATTTGCAATTAATCACACAATTAAAGGTAAGTAATTTATTTATTTTTGTTCCCACTTCAGCTCCTTGTAACTGGGCAATGGATCCACTGCAGCCCCTCAAGTCATAGGACCTTCTCAAACTATCCGCCCTCTCACACACTTTATCCTGCATCTTTCCTTCTCTCCTTCTGCCTCTGAATCTGCTGCTTCTGTCACCTGCCCATGTCCCGGCAGCAACTCCCCCCCTAGTGTACCTCATCTGCTACTTGCATCAACCCCACAGGCTTTCCTCTGCCACATCCCGCCAGAGAGACAACAGGAAGTGACATCAGTAAGGGCTGGCCTGGCGCAGGCCACAGATACAGTCGCTGTCTCCACCTGCAAATGTGTTAAGTTACACTGGGAAGGGGGAGGTTTAGAGAAAAAGGGGAACATGTGAGCGGGACAAATGCTGACTAGAGATATAAGAGAGAAGGGAGAAAGGCAGCCATTGCTGACTTGTCTTGGGTGGGCCTGAGTAAAGAAAGAATGGGCCTGTGCCTACCCAGGCACACCCATAGCTGCACAACTGGTCACATGGAGTTGCAGTAGGAACTGAACCCGGTTCCCCAGGTTCTCAGGCTACTACACCAACCAATAGTGTTACTCCTTCACTTGAATGGGTATATGTTGGTATTTTTGTGCTGTGGAACTCTACGCATTCTTCCTCATTTTAAAATCGTGTGTACTCATGTTTAAAATAGTACTAGTTGAGCTACGTGTGTAAGTCCATTGGTAAATTAACCATTAATTGGCATTAAAACCCAATAATCACAGATAAATGATACAAATTTGAAGCTATTACGCAACTGCGTACACTTAATCACTATTCTAAAAACTTAGCATGGGAAATCAATAGCGTGTAACTTCAAGGGCGGCACGGACCATGGGAGGGACACTAGCAGGTCATTTTGCACCACATTTTTCTACTGTGAGATTTAATAGTTGTTTTTGTTTCTTTAGGGTCTACTTTCAGTATCCCATCAAAAAGTATTCCTTAATAGCCTTCATCGAGCACAAAACACAATTAAAATTATACCTCCTTGCTCAGTAGCAGTGGTTCTCTGAGCTTCAGGAACAGTTGTTTCCTAGTGCAATGGGGAAATGTAAGGGCACGATCAGGATCTACCCATAAGCCAGAATTTTCTTACTGGTTTTGGGGATTAGAACATTTGTGCTCAGAGGGAGAAGGGGGTGCTGCGGTCTACAAGCAGAGATATTGAGGAACAGGCTCTGGAGTCTCTAACTTTATGAGTTTGGATTTACTGGAACTGTCTCCCATGAGAGGGAAGGTATTGCAATGATTGCATTTGGAGCAGATCCCAAGAGCGAGAAGAGCACAGCAGAGGAATCTGTGGTGGCCCCCCTCCGGAAGAGAGATTGAAAGCAAGACCTGAAACTTAGGTCTTGGAGCCTCGGTGACCACCCAAATCTCACCTCACCTTCAACCTCTCTGTGAAAATTGACAGGAGGGAAGCCCTCTCTCTCTTACTGCTGTCTGATTCAGGGAAATGTTTTTAAATTCAATTCAGCCTATTGAATCGATTTTCCGATTCGCTTTTCCTGCCCAATTGGGTGTTATTTTCAAACATCCTGGTGGGTTTATTTTGTAGCCTTTTCACCCACCCCACCCCTTTTGCCCTTTCCCACCCACGCTGGCACTGAGGTGTAAACAAAATAAAGAAAAAAGACTTTTCCTCTCTCTGTTAGGTCCTAGCTCATGCTCGTTATCTAACACCAGCTCTAGCAGGATACACATTTCAAATCTGATATATTGTAATCACAAAACAGAAAATAAAATTATTTTTTCTACCTTTTGTTGTCTGATCATTATTCAAATCATGTTGGTCCCAGGCTCTAGTTTCTGTTTGTCTTGTGATAATTTGTTTGCCAGGGTCTCCTGCCCATTTGATGTTTTCTTCTTTCTCTGTGCTCACCATTCATCTTCCATCTCTGTCCTCCCCTTCCATTTCCATTCCCTCCCCCGGAGGTCTGGCATCTTTCCTTTTTTTCATCTCCATCCCTGCAGTCCAGCGTTTCTCTAATGACCACTCCCCCCCCCCCCCCGGTGCTCCACCAGTGCCACACTCCACCCGCATTCTTCTCCTCCATGTGATCCGATAAGGCAGTACACTTGAAGATGTACTAAGCCAAATCAACAAGTTAAAAAGGATAAATCACCTGGACCAGATGGTATACATTCCAGGGTACTAAAGGAACTCAAACATGAAATTGCTGACCTGCTGTTAGTGATCTGTAACCTTTCACTAAAAATGTCTGTAGTACCTGAAGAATGGAGAGTGGCTAATGTTACGACAATTTTTATTTTTTAAAATTTTTATTAAATTTTCAAGGCTAATATAAAGTGCATAAAATTATACATATATTAATAATCAGAATCAGCAGTTACAATCCATCAGAAACAATACAAAATGAATTACCCCCCCCCCCTTCCAGTACATTCAATCAAGGAATAAAACAAAGGAGATAACCACCCTCCCTCCCACCCTTTCCTGGATGTATGTATTTGTATACCTTCTTCAGATCTATGGTAATTGGGTGATTTTTAAAATGGGTTCCAGGGGAGAGCCGGGAAATTATAGACCGGTAAGCCTGACTTCAGTACTGGGCAAAATGGTGGAAACAATTACAAAAAATAAAATTGTGGAGCACATAGACAAACATGAATTAATGAGACAGAGTCAGCATAGGTTCAGCCGAGGGACATCTTTCCTCAACAATTTGCTTGACTTCTTTGAAGGTGTGAATACATATGTGGATAAAGGTGAGCCGGTTGATAAGGTGTATCTAGATTTTCAGAAAGCTTTTGACAAAGTTCCTCATGAGAGGCTCCTGAGAAAATTAAGGAGTCATGGGATAGGAGGCAGAGTTCAGTTATGGATTAAGAATTGGTTATCGGATAGAAAATAGAGGGTAGGGTTAAATGGTCATTTTTCTCAATGGAAGAGAGTAAACAGTGGAGTGCTGCAGGGATCTGTACTGGGACCAGTATGATTTAACTTATTTATAAACGATCTGGAAATTGGAACGATAAGTGAGGAGATTAAATTTGCAGATGACACTAAATTGTTCAAAGTTGTTAAAACACATGCAGATTGTGAAACATTGCAGGCAGACCTTAGGAAATTGGAAGACTGAATGTCCAAGTGGCAGATGAAATTTAATGTGGACAAATTGAAAGTGATGCATATTGGGAAGAATAACCAAAATCACAGTTAACGGATATTAGAGTCCACCTTGGGGATTAGCGCCCAAGAAAGGGATCTGGGTGTCATTGTAGACAATATGATCAAACCTTCCACCCAATGTGTGGCGGTGGCCAATAAAGCAAACAGGATCCTAGGAATTATTAAAAAAGGGATGGTTAAGAAGCCTAAAGATATTATAATGCCTCTGTATCGCTCCATGGTGTGACCTCACTTGGAGTATTGTGTTCAGTTCTGGTCTCCGTATCTCAAGAAAGATATAGAGGCACTAGAAAAGGTTCAAAGAAGAGTGACCAAGATGGTAAAGGGGATGGAACTCCTCTCGTATGAGGAAGGACTAAAAAGGTTAGGGCTCTTTAGCTTGGAAAAGAGAAGGCTGAGAGGAGATATGATTGAAGTCTACAAAATTGAGTGGAGAATGGGTACAAGTGGATCAATTTTTCACTCCATCAAAAATTACAAAGACTAGGGGACATTCGATGAAATTGCAGGGAAATACTTTTAAAACCAATAGGAGGAAATATTTTTTCATGCAGAGAATAGTTAAGCTCTGGAACGTGTTGCTAGAGGTTGTGGTAAAAGCAGATAGCGTAGCTGGTTTTAAGAAAGGTTTGGACAAATTCCTGGATGAAAAGTCCATAGTCTGTTATTAAGACATGAGGCAAGCCTCTGCTTGCCCTGGATTGGTAGCATGGAATGTTGCTATTCTTTGGGTTTTGGCCAGGTACTAGTGACCTGGATTGGCCACCGTGAGAGCAGACTACTGGGCTTGATGGCCATTAGGCTGACCCAGTAAGGCTATTCTTAAGTTCTTATGCTCTTTGGGCCACCGGCAGCTCTGCTACTGCTTTGCGCCTAAGTGGAACCAGGAAATAATAGCAGTGCAGCCAGTAATGCCCATAGTAAATGGTAGTGGTAGCTTTCTGCATTAGCCCCTAAATTTGTATATGAAGCAATGGAGAGTTAAGTGACTTACCCAAGTTCACAAGATTTACCAGTGGGTTTCGAATAGGGATTCACTGGTTATCAGCCCAGTGCTCTAAACACTAGGGGGTCCTCTTACTAAGGCACACTATCCGATTTAGCGCGTGCTAAATGCTAAAACATCCACTATATTCTATGGGCGCCTTAGCATGCGCTAAACCGGTTAGTGCGCCTTAGAAAAGGAGCCCTAGGTTACACTGCCACTCTTAGCAGATTCAAACCAAGATTAAAAAATAAATTAAAAACAGTCTTTGGAGTCTCCTCCCCCCCATGCGATTTTGCATTTTTACAGTACATTTCTGGTGGCAGGATTGTTCACTATTTGTGTTTCTTAACTGCTGCTCGGTTCTTATTTTGCTGTCAGCAACTTGCCTCTTTCTCGTTTACCCCATGGGAACTGCTGTAGGGTGACAGAGCAGGTTAATGGAGTAATTATTCCACAATTGGAAACATGGAGTCAATTTCAGAACTGGTTTGGGTCAAAAGTGAAATGAGTTTGGTGGACATGTCTGGCCGATAATTTGTTCGCCTCACAAAACCAGCAAGAATCTTAAGCAGGCTGACAGTAATGGCTGACGCAGGATGAACCTGGTTTTGGAATGAGAGAGAGAGTAGTTCACTCTGAATCAGCGCAGATGTATATTGCTGAACGTGTGGAAGACAGAGCACAGCACTTTTCATTTGTTTTGATTACATACCAGTTTCAGTAAGTGCCATTTTTCATATATCACTAAAAATTTGGACTTGAACACCTTTTCTGAAAGAATTATTAAAAACATCAATTAACTTCAGGGTCAATAGTCAAAGTGATTTAACTAGACAGAAACAGCTCCATGCCAGTTAAATAAATTGCTTGTGCAGTGCTATTTATTATATGTATATTTATATACTACCTATTAATTGCCCAAGTGGTTTATATTCAGGTACTCAGTTATTTGCCCCATCTGTCCTGGTGGGCTCACAGTCTATCTAATGTACCTGGCACAATGGAGGATTGAATGACTTGCGCAGGGTCACAAAGAGCAGCATGGGGCTTGAATCTACAACCTCAGGATGCTGAAGCTGTAGCTTTAACCACTAGGCCACTCCTTCCTCCTGTTGATGTGCAGTGGTGCTTAACTTGTTAACTGACTGTTAAATTCAAAGCTGGCTATTTTGTGGGTGGCCCATGAGTAGTCAGCGCTTATGTGGTTAAGTGCAATCAGTGTTGAATCGCCTAAGTTTAGCGGTCAAGTTGGACAGTCCTATCTTTATGCGGTATCGCTTGGGTGGTTAAGTGCTGAATATTGCACTTATGGGGTCTTTACAAAGCCATGGTAGCGATGCTGCTATAGTAAATGCACCAAAGCCTCTTCAATTCCTATGGGCTTCGGTGCATTTACTGCTGCAGCATTGCTACCTCGGCTTTGTAAAAGGTGCCCATAACCACATATTGGATAGTTGGCCACATAAAATCAGATATTCAGTGTCAGTGCCCGGACATTGAATGGCATTGGATATCTGGCAATAATGCTGGCGGCAGCTAAACACCACTCCCACTGCCTGCTAAATATAGCCCCCACCATTTTTATTAGCAGTGCATTATCATTTTATAGAAAATGGCCTGATACTTGTTTAAATGTTGGCTCTGGCAGCACTGGCCTGTGATGAATATCCAGATAGAATGGTGACCGATGGCATTATCTGGACAGCGGTGATGTTCTGTCCACTATGCAGATAAAATTTACTGTCCATTAAAAAGTTTTATTAAGTATTGTGTTGACATTCTAATGCAGCATACTATTAGGGGTATGATCAAAACAGAAAAACATCCCAAAAACTGACCTAAGTTGGTATGTGGACATTTTGCTCACCGAAACGTCCACATGCCAATTTTGGAAACTAGAAATTTTAATGTCTTGTAGATCATTCATCCTCCAGAATGTCTAAGTCTAAAAGGGGCATGTTATGGGCATGTTTTGAGTGGTCTTTGGGGTGGGTTAGATATAGACATTTTGAATTGATAATCAAACTTTTTGCAAGATGTCTTTAGACAGAATTTAGATGTTTTTGTCTAGACCTGTTTTAGCGTCTAAGCACCACAAATGGACCCAAAGGGTCTGATTCTATATAGGATGCCTGGTCTCAGGAGCTGCCTAAGTGGCTTTTGAGAATCACACACAGGCGACCTAACCACCCTGATTCTCTAACCAGCGTCCATATCATAGGCGCTGGTTAGGGAATCTCCCTGCAGTGATCAGCTGAGCGGCTGTGGCAGGAAGCCCCCCCAGCCTTAAAGTTGGCTGGCAGGAGGGATGTTCAGTCCCTCCTGCCAGCATGCCCCCTCCAAATGTCCCCAGCAGGAGGTATTGCCACTACCTCCTGCCGGCACCCCCCACAAAGATCACTGGCAGGAGAGATTCCTACTCCTTTCTGCCGGAAACCTCCCACACCCCTGAAGATCACCGGCAGCACAGATACCCACTCTCTCCTGCCGGAAACCCATCCCCCGAAGACATGCCCCCACCCCGACACCCCCAAGGCCACCTGACCCCCTCCGTACTTATTTCTCGCAGGCCAGCCAGAGAGATGTTTACTCCCTCTGGCCGGCAGACCTACCTCTAGAGAATGTCAGGCCTTCTCCTTCCCAGTGTATCCTGGGGAAGGTTCTAAGGCCCTAAAGCCCCTTCCATAGGAGGGGCCTTAGGCATGTGGATCAACTGGAATCTTAGGCCTTCCTCCCTTGAATATTTTTACTGTTCTAATTATCTATTGCTTATGTTTCACTTATTCTTGCTGTACATTGCCATTAGTGAATTTCTTCATAAAGGTGGTAAATAAGTCTTAATAATAATATTGTAATTTATAGCTAAAGAGACATATGATCAAGAAACTGTTTTATTTTACTATTGTGATTATGATAAACATACTGAGGGCCTCAAAATAGTACCTGGCGGGCCGCATGTGGCCCCCCAGGCCATGAGTTTAAGATCACTGCTCTAGGATAACCAGTGTCCAGGGCAAAGTGGAACCCTGTCAAAGGTTTTGCTAAAATCTAAATACACCACATCTAGCACACTCCCTCTATCCAATTCTCTGGTCACCCAATCAAAGAAATTGATCAGATTGGTCTGTTAAGACCTACCTCTAATGAATCCATGCTGCCTCTGGTCCTGTAATCCACCGGATTCCAGAAACTTCCCCATTCTTTGTTTTAAAAGTGTTTCCATTAATTTGCTATCCACAGAAGTCAGACTTACCAGCCTGTAATTCCCTACTTCTTCCATACTTCCACTTTTGTGTAGAGGGACCACATCCTCCCTTTTCCGTCCTCCGGTACCACTCCTGACTCTAGAGAAGCAACGAGCAAACTCGTTCACTGTGTCCAAGGAAGGGTAAATTATGTTGTGTTAGACACCCCCAATCATGTTGAAATATTGGCACCTGTGCCTAAGTCCAGATTGGTTTCAGGTTGATCCAGATGCTCATTCCTGTATTACATGAGCTTTCTAAATTAGGGAACCAGATGCATTTCATAAAGCCAAATTGTTGTATTATTTCATAATTAAAAGTGAGCTGATCTATAATTCCTATAATTGATTTCTTGAATTAAATCCATTATTAAAATATATTCTACAATTATGGAAAATATCTTGTCCTTTCTGATAGATTGAGACAATACTAATTTCATAAAAGGTAGACAATTTATAGTCAACCTGATTACTTCTTAATATGGAGGTTTGAAACAAGGGACCCTGATTGTTAGGACAAATATCATATAAATCTGAATATTATAAGTTACATGCTTTTCAGGGCATGATTGGCCCCCAACAGTTAAAACTGCCATTCATTTGGCGTTAATATTGACATCTAAATTTAGGTATGCCAGTGCTGACTTACGCTATCATTCTATAATAGAAGGTGTTATAGAATTGGCATTAAACGTGTGACATTGGAGTGACTAATGCTTGCCACCATCATTTCCAACAGAAAAATTACCCAGAGGGAAAAATTCCAAGTACATAAGAACAGAAGAATTACCATATTGGGACAGACCTAAGTTCCATCAAGCCCAGTACACTGTTTCCAACTGTGGCCAATCCAGGTCACAAGTACCTGGCAAGATCCCAAGGAGAAAAACAGATTTTGTGTTGCTTATCCTAAGAATAAGCAGTGAGTTTCCCCTAAGCCATCTTAATCATGGCATATGGACTTCTCTTTTAGGAAATTATCCAAACCTTTTAAAAACTCTGCTAAGCTAACTGATTCTCCAGCAACAAATTCAAGAATTTAATTACACGTTGAATGAAGAAATATTTTCTTCGGTTTGTTTTAGGCTACTACTTAGTAGCTTCATCGCATCCCAATAGTCCTAGTATTTTTTGAAAAAGTAAACAAGCAATTCACATCTACCTGTTCTACTCCACTCAGTATTTTATAGATCTCTATTATATCTCCCCTGAGCCATCTCTTTCCCAAACTTTCTTTGATTATTGATGTGAATTCCCTGGGTAAAAAGTAGCCTTGGAATTTGCAGAAGTCAAAAAAAGTCAAAAAAAATTGTGATCTTTCTAAGCATGTAGGTAAGGCTTGAGGGAAGCTCTCTAGGCCTTTCAGTTTGTTTTCATTGAAAAAAAATGTGTCTTTCAGCTAGCTGTGAGACATGTAGTAATGCTATGCATGCACGCAAATCCAAGTGCTCAAGTCATGGTTAATGGCTTTTTTAATGCCGCAGTTTTGGATCAAGAACTAGACAGTGGTGTCTACTTTCACGTTTTTCATTTGATCTTGCAACTGATCAGAGCATCTTGCCAAATACAAGGGCTGATGTGATAAAGTGCGGGAGGTTTTGCATACAGCTTGGTGCACCAAGCAAAAACTCCCACTGACATCAATGCACAGCACATTTAAATCCCATTATATAGAAGCTATTGTAAAGAAGTACACAAAAGACAAGAAGGTCAAGTGCATGGTTTTCTAATGTTGACACTGTAATGCCAGGTCTGAGGAGAGAAAGGTTAGCTCATTCTTCTTTGTTAATGGGTATTTCTTAACTGTTTCTTTTTCCTTCTGTTAATCTGAAGGACCACCAAGTTTTTCCTTAGGAGCTCTGTTACCAAACAGCAATAAAAAGTGCCAACATAGCTATGCTTCATTGCCTGCTTCAGGTCAGAGGCTTCCATCAAGGCAATCTCATATTGCTTCCTTATTGTTTGGAGCTATCAGGCTCATAATAAAAAAAACATAGATGGCCAAAAAGCATTCTAAATCGGCACTCGGACTTCCTAATTGTCAGGACATGCAAGTGCCGATAATCAAAACTGTCTTTCTGTACATCTAACGAGGTGTTTAAGCCTCTGTACATCCAGAGCACGAGATGGGCATGGTGGAGGCATGTTATGGGTGGGCTTAGGGTGGTCTCAAGGGCAGTTTAGACATGGATGTCTTGCAGTGATAATCAAACACATTTTGCAAGACATCTTGGATGGAATGTATATGTTTGGAACTAGACCGGTTTTAGAAGGGTGTAAGTGCCTCAAAAGTACCAAAACTGACTGGATGACTACTGCATGCATGAAGGTAAGACACCCCCACACTGCCCCAGTGTTCACTGCCCCCCTTCCATCACATAAAAATGAGAACAAAAAGATACTTACCTGCTTCTAAAACAACAGCATCTTGTATTGGGAAGCTTAATAGAGCTACACACAGGTGTCTTAAGAGCCTGGTGTAGGTTTCCCTTATTTGTGAAGCCAAAAAAAAAAAAGGACACATGGCCCTGCCCCTCGCCTAGGCAGTTGCCTACTGTGTGCAGTCGGGGTCATTGCAAGCTATAATTGCATTCTGTGCGACTTGATCTCAATGGCGCCCCATCCTGTCTTGTGTTGCACCCATAATATATCAGACTTTCAATTGTGAGTCTATAAAATATTGAGTGGACTGGACCAATCCTTGAGTTGATAACCATATGGAAACAACATTAAACAGTCCTCAAGCTGTTAACAGATCCAAAGCATCAGGGGCAATTGAAAACACCAACCAAACACTAAAATAGCAGGGTCTGTGGGATTTATTTCAAAACCAAGCCAGGGAAACTAGCTTTCTTTCTCGACCATAGTCAAGTTCAGTACCTCTCCATCCCAACTTTTTAAAAACATTAAGCAAATGGTCACATATAGCAAACTTCACCAGGGATCTCAGTAGCACATGCAAAGCATAAGTTACAGATTGTCAAACCTGCCCCGGCCCAAAAAAGAAATCCTTTACTTATTTTAAATCCATGGCATCCATTCCATTTGTAGTTTATTTCTTGAGGACCTGGCAGCCAATCCATAGCCTTTTCTTTATCTCTTTCCCAGGGAACAGGCAATTGGGAGGAACTTCCTGATATATCCTCCAGGGCCGCCATCAGGGCAGTACTACCAGTCCTGCATTTAGGGGCCCGGAGCTGACAGGGGGCCCAGGCTCCCCCAGGGTCCTAGGCCACAGTCTAGGGAGGGGGAGGGCCGCCCCAGGTGCACAAGAGAGAGCTGGACGGTGAACCCGCGGAGTTCAATATATCTCGAGCTGCGAGGCTCGTCTTCTGTTCCTACCTGCCCTGCCGCTCACATATAGCCGATCGGAAGTGTTCCCCGATGTCAGCGCTGATGTCAGAGGGAAGGCTTAAGCAAAGCCTGCCATCCGACGTCAGCGCTGACGTCGGAGAATACTTCCGGTCGGCTATTTGTGCGCGCCAGGTTAGGCAGGAAACAGAAGACAAGCCTCTCGGCTCGAGCTCCGTTTTGCTGAGAAAGTTGCAAAGATGGGCTGGGAGGCAAACGCGGAACACAAAAGGGGGAGGGAGTGCGTTTTGGACACAAGGCATGAACTTGGCAGAAAGGAAGGGAGGGAAAGAGATGCTGAGGTGGGGGAGGGAATGGGTTTTTGGACACAGAAGGCATGGACTTGGGAGAGAGGAAGGGAGGGAAAGAAATGCTGAGGTGGGGGATGGAATGGGTTTTTGGACACAGAAGGCATGGACTTGGGAGAGAGGAAGGGAGGGAAAGATGCTGAGGTGGGGGAGGGAATGGGTTTTTGGACACAGAAGGCATGGACATGGGAGAGAGGAAGGGAGGGAAAGAAATGCTGAGGTGGGGGATGGAATGGGTTTTTGGACCCAGAAGGCATGAACTTGGGAGAAAGGAAGGGATGGAAAGAGATGCTGAGGTGGGGGAGGGAATGGGTTTTTGGACACAGAAGGCATGGACTTGGGAGAGAGGAAGGGAGGGAAAGAAATGCTGAGGTGGGGGATGGAATGGGTTTTTGGACACAGAAGGCATGGACTTGGGAGAGAGGAAGGGAGGGAAAGAGATGCTGAGGTGGGGGAGGGAATGGGGTTTTAGACACAGAAGGCATGGACTTGGGAGAGAGGAAGGGAGGGAAAGAGATGCTGAGGTGGGGGAGGGAATGGGTTTTTGGGCACAGAAGGCATGGACTTGGGAGAGAGGAAGGGAGGGAAAGAGATGCTGAGGTGGGGGAGGGAATGGGTTTTTGGACACAGAAGGCATGGACTTGGGAAAGAGGAAGGGAGGGAAAGAGATGCTGAGGTGGGGGAGGGAATGGGTTTTTGAACACAGAAGGCATGGACTTGGGAGAGAGGAAGGGAAGGAAAGAGATGGTTGTGTACACGGGGAATAGAAGAAAGGAGAATTTTTGGTCATAGGGAGGGAGGTACAGATAGTGGCATACCAAGGTGAGGGAGGGTGGGGGGAGGGCGGCCGCCCCGCCCCTGGTTTACGTCCCAAGGGGGTGCACAGCTGGCCACCCTCCAGTGTTCTCCCTAGGCCGACAAACTGCGGCTCTTTAGCCACTTGAGTGCCACCGCTGCCATTGGGAACAGGCCGGCGCCAAGTTCTCCCTGCTTTTCCCTGTGGGGCCGACCAACTCTCGCCTCTCGTGTCAATTCTGACGTCGGAGAGGACGTTCTGGGCTAGCCAATCGCTGCCTGGCTGGCCTAGAACGTCCTCTCCGACGTTAGAATTGATGTCGGGTGGCGAGAGTTGGTCGGCCCCGTGGGGAAGAGAAGCAGGGCGAACTCGGCGCTGGCCTGTTCCCGATGGTGGCAGTGGCAGCCTATTCCCCAGTGGCGGTGGCAGCATATTCCCAATGGTGGTGGCATAGGGGAGGGCAGGGAGAAAGAAAGAAAGGGGGGGGGGGACAGGAAGCCAGAAAGAAAGAAAGGGGGCAGGGTGAAACAAAGAAAGAAATGGGGCACGGAGAGAGAGAAAAACAGACATACAGAAAGAAAGGGGGTATGGAGAGAGAAAAAGAAAGAAGGGGCAGGGTGAAACAAAGAAAAAGTTTGGGGAGGGAATGAGGTCTGGAGGAGAGGAAGCATACAGGAGGCTGAAAGAAGGGAAGAAATATTGGATGCACAGTCAGAAGAATAAAGTGCAACCAGAGACTGATGAAATTACCAAAGGTAGGAAAAATGATTTTATTTTCAATTTAGTGATCAAAATGTGTCTGCTTTGAGAATTTATATATGCTGTCTATATTTTGCACTATGGCCCCCTTTTACTAAACCGCAATAGTGTTTTTTAGCGCAGGGAGCCTATGAGCGTTGAGAGCAGCGTGGGGCCTTCAGCGCAGCTCCCTGCTATCGCATTTTAGTAAAAAGGGAGGGGGAATATTTGTCTATTTTTGTATAGTTGTTACTGAGGTGACATTGCATAAAGTCATCTGCCTTGACCTCTTTGAAAACCCGCGGAATATAAATGATAATTAACATTTTCTCTGCATAGTGTGCTTTGTGTTTTTAAAATTTTATTGTTGGTAGATCATTTTGACTTGGCCATAAAGGTAAGGGGGAGGGAGAGAGGGTTGCTGCTGAAAGACATCTAGTAATCCTTGCAGGCTTGACTGTGCAGGGAATTATTTTTGTAAAATCATGTTTTGTTATGTGACTGGCATTATTTAGACTTTAATTTCTATGAATGAATAAAATGAAAATGATATAAAATTACTTGCTTGTTTTTATGTGCGTGCGCTGAAGGAAAGTGGAGAGAGAATGGGCTGAGGACACTGAAGGGAAATGGGGAAGAGAGAGTGGGGAGAAGACGCTGATTTATAAATTAACAATTGTACAGAATATTGTTTCTTTTTTATATTCATCCATAGCTGCATGTTAATGATGTGCTCATATGCACTTATTTATCATCATAACATATACATCATCATTAACATGCAGCTGTGGATGTGTAAGGACAGGCTGAGGAGGATGGATGGGAAGGAAAGTGCACATATCAACATATCATACATTTTTAACATGCATGATGCAGCTATAGGCAAGCTGAGGAGGATGGGATCATACAGATGTGTATGTTCAGCTATGCGCTCAGATGTGTAGTTTTTTCTGATATATTTATTAAGCTTACAGTATTTATAAAAACACATTTAATACTTGTTACAAAAAATATTGTGCAATTGTGATCTTCTTCTGACCTATAAAAGTCAAAAGAAATCCTTAACTGAGATTTTACATTCAAAAGTGAATTATAGCTACTAGCACTATTATTTATTAGTTATTTATTATGCAGATATTTGTTAGTTTGTTATTAGTTCAGTATTAGACATATGTTAGTTTAGAATAGATAGGTATAGATTAGTTTAGTTTAGGTTAGGTTAGGGCCCTGCTGAAAGAGTCTACCTTGACGTGGTTGCAGGCTTACAAATCTTTTGGTCAAAGGGGGCCCAATAGAATTGCTCAGTAAGGGGCCCAGAAATTTCTGATGGCGGCCCTGATATCCTCCTTTCGGTTGCCCCTAATCTTAGGACAGAGAACATTATTTTATTTTATCCCAACTTCAGGCTAACTTAGTAAGCAAAACACTGGTGTACCTGCACTGTCTCTGCAGTAAATCACTCCTGGATCCCGGCTCCCGGATCCCGGCTGGCCTCTTCAATCTTTCCTCCTCTCCTTGGGCCTTGGCGGCTACATGCAATGCAAAAGATCGGAGGAAAAAGGAGGCTCTTTTTGCTTGCCGCATAGCACACACCAGAAGATAAGGTGACCAATGTGACCTGAGCTGACCTCTATTGGTGCATGCTGTACATCTGCGATAACCGTCATCACTGACTGCTGCAGCATCAGGTCTGGAACTCTGAGTCCAGCTGTCAGTGGTATACCTAACATATTTGATACCCAGGGTCAATTATTTTAAACACTCTCTCTTCTGTATGAAAAAAATATTTTTAGTAATAATCCACAAGTCACACCTACTGTGTTTCCCTGAAAATAAGCCCTAGTATTATTTTTGGGGTAGGTCTTAATATAAGCCCTACCACCCAAATATAAGCCCTTGTTGTAGACAGTCGCGCTACCCGCGCCCCCGCCACCCAGCCAAACCACCGAACCCCGCTGACCCTCTATCCTTCCCTCCCAACCGATCCCCGCTGACTGCAGCCATAAATACATTCTGGCAGAGGAGTGTCAGGCCAGCAGCACTCACAGGCTGCTTCGCGGCCTTCTCGCTGGGGCCTTCTGTGTGCCACATTACTGATGATGTCATCAGTACACAGAAGGCTCTAGTGAGAAGGCTGCAAAGCAGTCTATGAGTGCTGCTGGCCTGACACTTCTCTGCTGGAAGGTATTTATGATCGCGGTCGGCGGGGATCGGTTGGGAGGGAAGGATGGAGGGTCAGCGGGGGTTTGGCGATTCGTCTGCATGGCAGGGGCAGCAGCGGGTGCTCAAGGGTTCTGCTGCATGAGGGATGGGAGGGAGAGAAAGAGGGAAGCTGGGCAAAGAATTCTGCTCCACAGGGGGATGGGAGGGATGGAGGGATAGAAAGATGCTGCAGAGGAAAGGCACAAGTGGATGGGTGAGGGGGGAGGAAAGATATTGCACATGTGGGGGAAAAAAAGAGGAAGAATTGGGGTGAAGGAGAGGAAGTGAGAGATGATCATGTATATGAAAAAAATAAGCCCTACCCGAAAATAAGACCTAGTGCCTTTTTGGGGCCCCAAATGAATATAAGACACTCTTATTTTGGGGGAAAAACGTAGGAAATGGCAGCATCTTAACCTTTGCAGTGAGTACTAGAACATCAGTTCACCCACTGTACAACTGAAGAAGCCAGATTAGTATAGATCAATTCTGCACAGTCAATGCTAACAGAAAAGCATGTCTTTTTTTTTTTGCATGCACTCTCACCCAGTATAGAATAAGTAACTGCAAATTAACATAAAAGATGTAGACAATGAAACTGCATCCTAAGAAGCCAGAATCTGCATAAGATGCAGCACCAGATAAACAGTGATGCATGTCCTCTTGTACTTTGCAAAATATAAAAAGAGTGAATGTAAATTTGAAAAGACAGACAAACACCAATCACCACATAGAAAAAATCAAAAATGGAAAATAAGATACCATGTTATTGGACTAATACATTTTCTATTAGCTTTCAGAGGCCAAAATCTCCTTCATGGTATCCTTTCCTAACCTGAAGAAGGAGTTTTGGTCTCTTAAATCTAATCAAAAATATATTAAAATTAATAAAAAGATCACCTTATTTCCATTTTCAAATTATAAACATTTATTAACACAGCTATATAAAAAACAACTTTTAGCTACCTTGGTTGTCTCTGGGTTTATGCTTTCCTCATGTTTTCTTCACTCTCTAATTCTTTCAAATGTCTGTCCTCTTTCTGTGCCCCTTCCATAGGGCTTGGCCCTCTTTCTCCCCATTCCATCCAGCCTGGGCCCCCATCTCTTCTTGATCCAGCATTTCTCCTCTGTGTCTGTCAGAGTTACCGTTCTACCTCTTTTCCAAAATCACCCTTCTGTGTGCCCATCTTACGAATGTCCTTATCTCACCTCTTTTTCAGAATCCCTGTCCTTATCTCCCCCCTCTATGTTCACCATCTGCGCTCTCAATGTCTTTATCCCCCCCCCCTTTTTCAGCATTGCTTCTCTGTCTCTATTTTATCTCCCTTTTTTTCAGCACTGAATGCTCCCTCTCTGTGTCCCTATCTCCTCTCCCCCTCTGCCCACATCGATGTTGCCTCTGACATCACTTCCGGGCCCCGGTATAGCCGATATGATGCGGGTATAGCTGACATGATGCGGGCAACAAGTCTGTGCTGTTGCTCTCGTCTGGAAAATTAAAAAGGTATGGGGAAAGCAAGGGGGGGTGAGCATTCAGCAGGAGGGGGTGTCAAATTATGATGATGTTTGCATTTTGTAAACCGCTTAGGATTAATAATAATAATAATAATAATTTTATTCTTATATACCGCCAACAATCTTGCGACTTCTAGGCGGTTTACAATGAAGAGAAACTGTGCAGACATCGAATTACAGAGTGTAGCAGTGAATATCTGATAGTAGCAACAATGAAAATAATAACAACAGTTTATATACTGCAGGACCGTGGAGTTCCATGCGGTTTACAATGAATTAGAAAAATTCCATAAATTGAAAGGAACATTCATAGTTAGAGATTAGAGGTAACAGTTTACAAGATCTAATTTGGGGAGGGATTGCGATGGGGGCTATTGTCCTGATTCGTCACCTAGGTATTTCGAGAACAGGTATGTTTTTAGGTGTTTCCTAAATTCACCATAATTGTGTGTGTAATTAGTTTTTCCAAGTCTTTGCCCCATAAGGCTGCTTGGTATGATAGAAGTTGTTGATGGTGTCTCTTATATTTGCATCCTATGGCTGGTGGGGAAACAAATTTCTGGTGTGCTCTTCTCTCATGTCTGTTGGTTGGGAATGAGAAGAGGTCTGTTATATATTTAGGGGCTAGACCGGATAATACCTTGAAGCAGAGACATCCCAGTTTGAACTTCGTACGTGCCTCCATTGGCAGCCAGTGCAGGAGTCGGTAGGAAGGGGTTATATGATCGGACTTCTTCAGTCTGAAGATCAACCTGACTGCTGCATTTTGTATCAGTTGTAGTCTCTGCATTTGCTTCCGGGTGATTGCCAGATGGGTAATGTTGCAATAATCAAGGTGACTTAGTATTAGGGATTGTACCAGAATTCTGAATGCTGAAGCGTCGAAGTATGCTCTAATGGACCTAAGTTTCCAGAGAGTAAAAAACCCCTTTCTGACTAGGGAGTCCACATGGTCTTTCATAGTTAGACCTTGATCCAGTATTACCCCCAGAACCTTCATTGTAGGTTGAATAGGGTAGTTAAGATTGTTAATGCGTAGTGGTGTTGTGGTGATATGTGGGTGTGGCGAGGCTATGAAGAATTTAGTTTTATCTGAATTAAGCTTCAGTTTGAATTCTGTGGTCCATTGTTCCATCAGGTTTAGCGCTTCTGTTGCCGTGGGGGTGATTTCGGAGGGTGACGTATTAAACGGGATAATGATTGTAAAGTCATCCGCATAACTGAATACTTTTATACCCCGTTGGGCCAGCTGCATGCCTAGTGATGATATATAGACGTTAAAGAGTAGTGGGGATAATGGAGACCCCTGTGGAACGCCTGATGGGTTTCTCCATGTTTTAGAGAGGTTGCAGTTGAAACGTACTTGATAGGTGCGGGTCGTAAGGAATCCTCGGAACCAGTCAAATACCTCACCTCCGATGCCGATTGTGTCTAAACATTGTAGCAATTTTTTGTGATCCACCAGGTCGAAGACCGAGCTCATGTCAAATTGCATGATTAAGGCATTATGGCCCTTGCTGAATAAGTTGCATAAGTATTCTAGGGTCGCTGCAATCACCGTCTCAGTGCTAAACAGAGGTCTGAAACCAGACTGGGTTTCATGTAGTAGTGAGAACTGATCAAGGTAGTTCATCAATTGGGTATGTACTAAACCTTCCATTATTTTTACGAAGAATGGAATGGATGCTACCGGTCTATAGTTGGTTACAGATGTTAGGGATTGTTTACGATTTTTTGGGATTGGGGTGATTATAATGTGACCGTTATTCGTTAGGAATTTTCCGTTTTTGAACTTATTGGTCAGATAACTCCACAGTGTTAGTTTAAAGTCTAATGGGGCTGTTTTCATAATGTTGGGGGGACAGGGATCTAGAATGCAGTGTGATTTAGTGTACTTGTTATAGAGTTTTATGAAGTTATTCCATTCTAGATCCTGAAAGGAGGTCCAAAACATATCCACAGGTATTTCGTTTTCATGTATGTTGGCTATTTGATGTGCAGGTATGCTGTTTGTTGGGCAATTGTTAGATGAATTTCAGATAGGTTATGCTGTGTTTGCTTTAATTTTTTTGTATCTAAAATTCATCTCAGATAGCTGTGGCATTCACTCACAGTCTTTAAGGGCCACCACCATCTGGTTTCAGATATCCCTACTGAATATGCATGAAAGAGATCTTCATACAAGGAAGTAGAAGGCATGCAAATCTCTCTCATACATATTCAAAGGAATATCTTGACCATCCCAACTCATTGGTGGCCCTTAGACTTGGAGAGATTACTAAGGGCCTGTTTTACAAGGCCGCGCTAGTGGCTGCAGCGCGGTAACAGCCCCGAAGCCCGTAGAGATTTAAAGGGCTTCGGGTCTGTTGGCTTTGTAAAACAGGCCCTAAGACTCTGAATAGAAATCCAACATATTACCACAGAAAATTATCTACTAGATTTAATTGGCTTATATGTGAATAAAACTGACTTGATACTTTCAAATTTGTTCATTAGGATATGCAGTATATGCATTTACTAATAAGCATGAGATCATAAAATTTTCTCAAATCACAACCTGTGCTATACACCTATTAATGGATGATGCATAGTCCCAGATAGTTGCTCTGACCTCTTCTATTTACCACTTTCATTTAAGAAAGCCGTTGTCCAATCCATTCTGACAAGCTATCATTAGATGCTTCTAATTGCAGTAGCTATCAACCAATTTTGAGCCATCCTTTCTGGAGTAAATTAATCAGATTGGTGGTGTTGAACCAGCTCCAAGGTTTCTTGGATGAGTTTCAAATTTTAGATACCTAAGAGAACATTACAAAGATTGTAATGTTATCATTCCTTAATGTGCTCTGGCAGGCTTTGGATGTTGGTACTGCCTATAGTTTGCTGACATTAGATGTATCATCTGCATTTGATACTTTCTCCCATTTTGCATTCTGTAGTTGTTTGAAGGTAATGAGCCTTTTGGATAGATTCACAAAACTTACCGTACCGATGTCTTTGCAATCATTTCCTGACCCGATTGTTCCCCAACTCGATTCACTAAACAGCTGTCCGATCCAATCTGCACACGCAAATGAGGGGAAATGCCATGCATAAGTAGGAAGCCATCGATTCACTAGAAGAAGGAACTAGAAGAAGGAACACTGATTGGGTTTGCCAATCCAAAATGAAGCGACTGCTGAGGACCAGTTGCTACTGTCCTTGCCGACTCTCCTGCTTTCTGCCACCCTGAAATCTCTCTGCCGTCCTGAAAACAACCATCAACAAAAAATAAAAAACTGTACATATTCATACTCCCTCCTTTTTATATATTGTGCAAAAAAATGCAAGCCCTTGGTTTTACCCACGGGTTTAAAGCGTGTACATGCTTCCTCTCCTCCGGACCCCATTCCCTTCCCAAACCAACATCTCTCTCTCTGTCCCCTCCATGAGTCCAGCTTTACTTCCTCTCTCCTCCACCCCTGTTGGCAATATGTCTCCCTCTCTCTATCACTGTCCATCTATCTTGAGAGATCCAGGCATCTCTCCCACCTCTCTAATGCCACATCCAACATTTCTCCCTTTCTCATCCCCCGGATCATATGTAGCATTTTTCACCACTGTCCACCAGCCTCATGCCCATTTCTCCTTTTAACGCCCCTCTCCAGCACAATGTGACATTTCTCCCTCCATCATTATATCCAACATTCCTCCACTTGCATCCCCTCAATCTGCTCTCTCCACTATAGTATCGGGGGTATGTGGATAACTAATCTCCACCCCAGACTGCCCTGGTACTATTCAGAGAGTATTGAGGCAATGTGTAAAGATATACTATTAAAAATACATTCTTGTGATCATTTAGCCCACTGTTGACAAAATGTGGATGCCCCTGCTATATTGATTTAAAACCTAGATATCTTTAATAAATTATTGCCTGTTTTGTGATGGAGCATTTGGTCCACTAGTGGAATTATTGCCAGTTTTATCTGGTTGTTCTTGGGAAGTTTGATTTTTAAGATTCTCAAGAGCTGGATTTCCAGTGCAGGAAGTTAAGGTTAAGATCAGTTCAGATAAATGTGCAGCTGTAAAGATTAGGGCTACATATTTAATGCTTTTATAATGCAATTAATGCATTAAAATTTTACTGTGTTAATAATTTCAACACATTAATTGCATTAAAAATACATCACTAGCTGACTGACACAACCTCTCTCTCTGCACCACTGCAAGTCTGGCATCGATGCTCTCCCATTCCCTCCCTTTCTCTCCCTGAACCCCCGTCACCGACACCGTGCTTTTAATTTTACTTTGCTGGCACTAACCAACAGCAAGTCAAAGAGACCTGCTCCGGGACCTTCTGTTGACCATGTCCCGCCCTGAGTACACAGGACGTTGCATCAGCAGGGCGGGACCTAGCTGACGGAAGGCTCCAGAACAGGCTTCTTTGAATCTCTGTCAGGCAATACCAGCAAAATAAAATTAAAAGTGCAATGGCGGGGGTTGAGGGAGGCATGAAGGCACGTGGGTTGTCTCTTCTGTGCTGGATCAGGCCTAAGAACTTGTGTTGCGGAATGGTAGAAGCAGGCGTGAAGCCGATATTGAGCAGCCCCAGTGGCAAAGTAGAATCGGACAAAGGTGGCTATGGACCTGGAGTCTGTGCTGCAGGAGAAGGTGCTGAAGTGTGTAGAACACCTGATCTCCCGAATGTGCAATTATCATCTTAAACGTGTACATCATAAACTTGTACCTCAAACCCATGCTACAGAGAAATTTCATTACCGCATTTCCAGCTTGAGCTTTGGACCACATTGCTGAGAACATTCTATCGTACCTAGATGAGAAATCACTGTGTTCTATGTTCTGCAGAACTAGTGGTACCATGTTCAAGATTCAAGTTTATTTAAAATTTGTTTAATCGCCCTATCATATATTCAGAGTGATGTACAATTCAAAAAATATTTTATAACAGTACACAGGAGAACAAAAAGTTCATATAACAAATACATGACCTTCAAAACAGATGGGACTAGTAGGGTAAATAGGATAGAAATACAATAATTGGAAGCAGATGATACAATCAATGAAAATTACAAGAGGAGGGGTTTTTGTTTTGTTTTTAAAAAAGGATGGATTTTGCTTTAATTTTGGTGTTTTTACAATGTCTAGCAGTCAAATGCATCTTTAAAAAGAAAACATTTTAACTGACATAAATCTACCAACGTTTTTTTCCTCTCTTAAGTAGATTGGCAAAGAATTCCACAATTGGGGGGGGGGGGGGGCACGACGGAAAAAATTTATTGTCTTCGTGTATTAATGGTTTTAAGTGATGGAACAGTTACCAAATGTTGGTCATTAGATCGAAGAGTGAATTAGAATCCTGTCGATAAAAGCTGGAGACTTATGGAGTTGGGCCTTACATGATAACAGACATATTTTGTAAATTATTCTATGTGATACTGGGAGCCAATGAGACATCAGATGGTAAGCTATGGGAAAAAATAATCACAAGGATGGTCAGGACTGATTCTCCTTGAAGAGGGCTGGCAGAGTGACTAAAAAGGAGTCAGTATTTATTTAAGAAACACCCAGATGAAACCACCCCACCAAACTCTTTTTATAGAGCACTTTATCCCAAAATGATTCAAGATATTGAGACGATAGAATCCAACTGGCGATGTGGAAGGCACAGCTTACAGCAAATCCACTGATGAAGGAGACTGTTTGTAGTATAACCATCAAAAGATAAGTGGCCTCAGAGTGAGATAACACTATCAAAATCTGGGACAAAAATACATTGGAGTGTAAACGAGTTCTCACTGGACTTATAGATTCAGTCTTACACTATGATGAGAAAGTGATTATTACAGGGACCTCAGACTCTACAGTCAGAGTATGGGATGCAAATTAATCACTGTGAAACTATTGCATTTGTGCTTCAATAATGGAAAGATGGTGACCTGCAATGGCCCAGGGAGGGGGAAAGAGAGGCACATTCTGTAGTAATTTGGCTTGTTCAGTTTTTGCTTAGAAGTATTGATATTTTAGGGTCCCACTGTAATACTTAGGGCACTGTATTTTCATAAGTAGGATCCTTGTTCTGGAAGTTAGTGCTGGTTTATGCTTACATATTAATCACAATTAATCGCAATTAATCATTACCACACAACGCGATCAAGCGCAATTAAAATTTATAATCTTCCGGTAGCCCTAGAAAAGATATTTTGGGGCTAATGTTCAGACAGTGAGAGGCAGCCTGGCTACTCCTTATGATTGTCGGTGATCATGGATATTCAATGCTGGGGCTGTATCTGGCCACCGGCATTGAATTTACAGGTTAGGCTTTGGTGCCACAAACTTTGCCAGCCAAACCAATATTAATTGGCTGGCCGGCTAAGGCTTTGTGGCCAAAGATAGACTTGTTTTTTTAGAAAGGTCTATAAGGCTGTGCATCTTAGCCGGAAAGCTACTGAATATTAGCAATGACCAGCTATATTTCACAACATAGCCAGTCAGTGGCCACTCGGCTGAATGGGATATCCAGCAGGAGATAGCTCTACCTTGATCTTCCAGATCAAAGGATTTTGGCATTTCAGATTCCTGCCCCCCCTCTTCTTTGGATTTGATATATGTAAGATACTGCACAGTGAATATGTGGGCCTGTAGGAATTTTTTTTTGTTGTCCTTTTAGACTCTTCCCTATGTGTTTTCTCCACCCTGCTACAGATGAAGGCTTGATGATTTAATAATGTTCTGTGAGTGGTTTTACACCACATGACACACTTTATTTTATGATGTCCCTCATCTAGAACACATGCTTCTTGTTCTTTCACCAGTCTTTCCATTTGATGGATACCGAAGGCCTTTTAGATTATTTTTGGAGCATATTATTGGCTGCTTTGTGTTGATTTACGAGTGTCCTTTTTTTATTTTTCTTTTATGCCTGGGTGATAAAAAGACAGAAAACATCTGAGAAACAGATGAAAGAAGAAAGGTGAGAAACTGGGTAGGAGGATGTGGGAGAAACAGGAGCTCAGAAAAAGCAGAGGAAAGAGAAAGAATATGTGATTCCACTTTCTAAAAATAAGTTCTTCTTCTCTTTTTTTGGTGGGATCACCTATTAGGATTATTACTCTCAACTTGCATATCTCCTTACCTTCCCCTCAATATCTGAGTGCCTACTTTTCTTTATAAAATAATAGCATAAGCTACTAAAAACATCCCTTAATTATAGCTATGATCGGTTATATACATGACTGCACCTACATCTTGCAAGAACGCAAGTAAATGATAATATTCTATAATCCATACACATACTTGTTTGCATCACCCATGTTCCATCCAAACTTTGCCTGTGTGCATGGCCTCAGTGGAAGTACAAGTCGCGTCCACAGTGGAAGTACAAGCCGTTCAAATACTGTACCGGTCACTATCATACACCGGTCACTATTATAGGAGCTTCTTAGCATTTATCGCATGCTAATCATTAGCACACACTAAGGACTGAATTCGATAAATGGAGCCTAAATTATCTGCCCCACCCCCCCAAAAAATACTCTCTGCTATAAATGGCACTCAACCCCCCCCCCCTTTTTTTACAAAGTCGCTCTACTGGCTACCACATGGCAAAATCTCTGAAGCCCCTTGAAATCCTTATAGGATTTGGGGCAGTTACCGCACAAGCCTGCGCTATCGGGCTTTGCAAAAGAGGGGGATAGTTAGGTGCCATTTATAGAATGGCGCTTAGCATAGGGAAGCACACCTAAATTTTGGTATGGCCATTTACACCAACTGAAATGTGGTATAAATCCTTGTGCCTAAATTAGGCACAGATTCCCCCTTATTCTATAACCCTCCCATTTCCATAGTCCCTTTTCTGATTTGCACGTAAAATTTAGGCATGGATCCCAAACCTAAATTAATGTGCATAAATTTTAATTTAAAACCAATTTGTGCCAATAATTGCACATTAAATCTGAATTGATGCTAATTAGCTCATTATTCAATTAATTGGGCATGTGTAATTTTTAGTGCTTTTCATAGAATTCAGGGATAAATCAGTTAGGGCACCTTAGTAAAAAGGAACCATGAAATATCAATAATTATGTACATTGTTAGCACTTAAACCTAAGCATCAGCTTTACACTTAGGCCTAAATTTAAGCACCAAGATTGGCGCACCTAGCCAGTCTAGGTGCCTGAGTTAATTATTTAATTACAGTAGAATCTCAGTTAACCAGGTCTTGGTTAACCGGCACTTTCAACCAACCAGCAAAACAATTGCTGTGGAAAAAAAAAAATGACCTCTGAAGTATCAGCAGCAGCTGTCCTGAGCAGCAAACCCTCTCCATCCCTCCCTCAAGCCCCAAAGAACTACAAGCAGCGGCAGTCCTGAGCCACGAACCCCACCTCCCTTCTAACCCGAAGCACCAGAGTGGCAGTATCCTGAGCCGCAAATCCCCCCTCCCTCCCTCAATTCCAAAGCCCCGAAGTAGCTGATAGATGAACCCTTTCCCTCCCGCCCCGAAACACCAGAACGGCAGCGGTCCTGAGCCACAAAGCCACCATCTCTCCCTCAAGCCCCACAGTGGCAGAAGCAGGTGGCACTCCTGAGCCATGAACCCCCTCGCTTCCTTGCTTCCTCTCTCCCCCTCTCCCTTCCTTACCTGAAGCATAGCTGGTCAGCAGGAGGCAGCCTCAAAACAGGCTGCTCACGGCCAGCCTCAGCAGGGCCTTTGCTCTGACACGTCACTTCCAACGCATCAGAGGAAAGGCTCTGCTAGGGCTGGCCATGAGCAGCTTGTTTTGAGGCTGATTGCTTTGCTTCGGGTAAGGGAGAGAAGGAGGGAGGGAACGAGGGGGTTCGTGCCACCTGCTTCTGCCACTTTGGAGAGGGAGGGAGGAGGACTTTGCGGTTCAGGACAACTGCTGCGCTAGTGTTTTGGGGCGGGGAGGGGGGGATTGAGACTGTGTTAGACAAGATTTCTAACACACTCTCAATTAACCAAAAAAACAGTTATCCAGTATTCACCAATACCCATAGGTGCTGGATATCTGAAATTCTACTGTAGCTTAATTGATGCCAATAAGCTTAATTGGTTGAATAATTAGCTTAAATAAAATGGATTGGTTGGTAGCTCAAGGCACCTACCAGAAAGGGGCAGATCATGGGCATGTGTGTAGGTTAGGGTTACCATATGGCTCCAGAAAAAAGAGGACGGATTGAGCCATCCGGGTTTTACTTCCACTAAAAGCAATGGAAGGAGGACAGCTAAAGACATCTGGAAGTAAAACCTGGCACCTGTCCAATTTTGGCACCAGGTTCGATAAATGGCACCTAACTCATGATTTATATGCCCTATGCACTATGTTCCTCAGCACCTAACTTTAAGTGGCCTTTACTGAATTTCCCACACAATGCATGCAAAAACTACAAAAGTATTTTAAAACCCTCAAAAACCACATGAAACTTGCTAAGACCTCAGGAGGAGTGTGTAGCGCTGTGGTTGGAGCTACAGCCTCAGCACCCTAGGGTTGTAGGTTCAAACCCCGCGTTGCTCCTTGTGACCCTGGGCAAGTCACTCAGTCCTCCATAGCCCCAGGTAGATTAGATAAAATCTGGTAAAAAAATGTTTTTGTAGTCTTCACATGTTGAGGAAAGTGAGATCCTGCTTCCGTCAACAACATTTTGCTGTCCTTGTACAATCAATCATTCTTTCCAGACTGGACTATTGTAATTCCATCTATCTAGTCTAACCAAGAAAAATCTTCAAAGACTTCAGTGGATCCAGAACACTGCGGCTAGGTTGATCTTTGCAAAAAGCAAATTCGATCATGTTTCCCCACTTCTGTCAAAACTTCACTGGCTTCTGGTGATTTCTAGGATTCACTTTAAATGTACCTGCCTAATTTTCAAGATCCTACATGGCATTCTTCCTCCCCTAATTCCAATATCCTGGAATTCTTCGAGACCTGACACTACGAAATCCACCCACATACTCAAACTATCTTTCCCCTTGTTAAAAGGTGTCATGTATGCAGGTAAATTAGGGAAATCCCTTTTCTTCAAATTCACTGAGCTTTGGAATAACCTCCCTGTCCCGCTACGGAACCTAGGCTCTTTCCAATTATTCCAAAAGCATCTGAAAACCTGGCTTTTCTCCAAAACGTAAAGCTATCTATTTAAAATGTAAAGCTAGCTATCCTCTTCATAACCTCTAATTTCTTATTATGTCCTTCCCTCATTTATTGAATTTACCTGTAAACCGTGTCGAGCTCTATCTTTATGGAGATGATGAGGTATACAAACTTAAGTTTAGTTTAGATGGATTGTGAGCCCACTGGGACAGATATGGAAAATGCTTGAGTACCTGATTGTAAAACCGCTTCGATAACCTTGATAGGCAGTACATAAAAAAATAAACAAACCTAATAAACTTAAAAAGGAAGACTCTCTAAACTTTTTATCTGTACACATCCATAATGGCATAAACAGTTCTAAAAGTCCCATTTCTGCTCAGAAAACACCTTGAGAGAATTGCATTTAAGGAAAGCTGCCTGGATTTCATTTTGTTTGCAATAGGAACTATATATTCAGGGGAACAGCCTTGACTAAGCAGTTGAAACATGTATTCATAATTCTAAATGGATTATACTGTGCTGTTTAGGTGTCCTTTGGGCACCCAAAGAATGCAGAATCAGCTGCAGTTCAGCATATCTCAAGCTGTCAGGGTAGGAAACTGACTGAAAGAAGCCATCAAGTTAAGGCACCTGGTTCATCCTCTCCACCTCTCATCTAATCTCATGTTCTCAAATATTATGCTAGTTGCAGGATGTGAAGCAGGAGACATGCCAGCTACCCTGTTTGCCACCCCCACCCCAGCCTGGGCCTCATGGAACACTAGATAAGACAAAGGTCAATGTGACCAAAGAGCTTAAGTGGTGCTTATTAAGGAAACACTAATGCCCAGCTGCTACTCAATAGAAATAAGCACAAGGTGAAAAATGGGATAAGATTTATATTGCACAGTCCAGGAAAGCAGCAACTGCAATTTGATGAGATAGATGACAGGTATGCAGAGTAAGGCACTTGTAGGTCCAAGTTGTTACTGTGGTAGAATTGGTAATGTCCCATAATCTGCTCCTGGTAGGAGAAGGCAGGCTGAAGAAAAAGGAAGATGGATTGAGACAAATTAAGAGTTGATTGGTGAGTTTTAAGCTGTTTTTTACAAAGGTGCGCTAAATCCACACATGCACTAACTACTAATGTGTGCATAGGATAAAATGCATGCGTTAACCTTTATCACACACGCCTAAATGGTGCCGCTTCAGCGCACGGTAAAATTTATTTTACCATGTGCTGAAGCAGTATCGTTTAGGTACCGTTAGAGTGTGGTAAAGGTTAACGCGTGCATGTTATTGTTAGTAGTTAGCGCATGCATGGATTTAGCGTATCTTTGTAAAACTCACCAATTGACTGTTTTCTCAGAAAATCTTCTATAACTACACCCTTCTGAAGGAAAAAAAGTGTGAAACATGTTAATATTCTGAAAATGTAGATAATTCATCACAAGGGCAAAAAATGGTTTCAGTAAATCATTCTTACCTATTCTGTCTGTTTTTGTATTTGAGCTTTGTCCAGGTGCAAGCTCGTGTGTTCAGAACCGGAAATCAGGAGAAAAGGGGGAAAAGGTCAAGACATATATGGAAAAATAAAATGCAGCACAGTCTCAGAATAACAGCTAGAATGAAAAGAAACAAAAGAACACTGTTCCTTTTTTTTATAATAAGGATACCTAACAATTATGACTCTAAAAAGATTTACCTTTAGCTCTATGAGGAAAAGCACTGCTCTAGGTTCCACATATTCTTGTAACTTGCATATCCATTTTGCTGGCACCAAAGTTTCAAACAGCATGGGGTTTTTTTCAGCCAAGATTCCTGGAACCAATTATTATCATCACTAATTCTCAGACCTGCTAATGACCCTGTAGAATGGAGAGAATTGTGACAGATTTCAGGGGGAGAAAAAGTTAATGGAGAATCACCAAAAGAAGTCCAAAAGGAGTCCAAAAGATGAACTCAGTTCTGCCTGAGCTCTTATCTAATAAAGACACCTAAATAGCTAGCAATATATCATTCTCACCTAGATTTGTTCCTGGAAAGACGAAAAAGGTTAGACAAACATCAAAATAGAAAATTACTATAGCTGCTAATGGCCCTATGAAATGGAGAGTTGTGGCAGATATAGGAATGAAAGGTTAAAAAATAATCAAGAAAAGTAAAGTCTCAAAAGTAAGCATTAACACAGAATATGTGTCCTAAAAGAGAAAACACTGCCTAAGTAGCGTCTGATGTCATAGGCACTGTTTGGACTTCCCACTAGAAAACTTTCAAATCTGATTGGGTGTGCTTTAGGTGTGGTTTGGGCAAACACACCTGTCCTGACTTTTAATCAATTCCTTCCCTTCTCAAAGCTTTTACTAGAAGCCATTTGTCATCTGCTTAGTCTGTAGAGGTACTGTTACCAAATTCTAAATAAAGTTCCCTCTATAGCTCTATGCCTTAAGGGCTACTTTTATCTTCCATAGGTCAGGGGTTCAAGTCTTGAGTGCGGTTAGCAAATATTTCATATTCATTTTTCTACCAGAAAACCTTCAAACTCTTTGGCCATTCCTTTGCTTAAACATATTTGAGTTGATCTTTAAAATGATCTGTAGCAATTCTCAGATATCAAAAGCAGCCTATTCTCTCTTCCTAAACTCTCTTCCCCCACCCCAACATACACTCTTCAAGCATTAAACCACAAATAGCCAAGCTGAATATACCAACAGGAATGTCTCTAGGGTACATATCAAAAACATGTACCTTCCTTCAATACCTGTCCAAGCCCTCTGAAGTTTTAGTAAAATCTTCTATCTGTTGCCCTGTGCAGATATTGCATAGAAAGAAATCCATTCCTACCACAATGGCTTGTAGCAGAGTGAAGATGAATGTATTTGATGCACCTGTGCCTGCAAACTGTAGAATGCTGATGAAAAAACAGCAAAGTCCACCACTTATGAGAGCTGTTAGGATGCTGTTCACATGAGTAAAGGTGAGGGTGGGATTTGAACCGGGGAGTTTCAGAAGATGGACAAGGTGCAACAAAGCGCATTAACCTGGTGAGCCATAAATGGCATCTTTCTGTCAGAGGAGATGTTTCCTCCCATGACAGCTTAGGATGTTCTAGTCATGGGCAGGAGAAAATAAGTTTACCTGGAAAGGGAAATGTGTTGCTAAAAACAGCAAAGTCCACCATCTAGTCCCTCTTATGACAGCTAATAGGAAGCTGTTAGAAAGTTGGGATTTGAACGAGGAAGTTTGAGATGAACAGAGTGCAACAAGGCACATTAACCTGGTGAGCCAGAAATGCTTTCTTTGTGGTGACTGTGATATGATAGCTAATCAGATGATACATATGCAGGTCAGTCAATTATTATATGAAAGGGCACTGAGATCCACCTGAGTAGAAGCTGATGTAGTTCTATGGGTTAAAGTCTTGTACTGATCATACAGAGGTTGTGAGTTCAACACACAGCTCATCTTTTAATTGTGGCATACTACCTTGAAGGTGCAGCTTGATGATCTCACAATGAGGTTAGCTTTGTGAAGCTGGAGAGCTCCATTTTGCAATGAGGAAAAATGCATGTTAAGGTCTGTATCTGTTTTTTCTCTTTTTAAGCGCTGAGGAATGAAGTAATGTGTGCAATAATGATATGTTTTTCATGTTCTTTCTTTGCTTTCAAGAAAGAGCTGATTGTAGCACTGTTTGTTGAGAAAAAAGGGGATTCTTTTTAAGCAGGAAAGCCAAAAGTGGCAGAAAAGAGCCAAAAGAGCAGAAAAGTACTATATTTTCCATGCAATATGTTCATATTGATGTGCTCTATTGATATGGTGGCCTATTAAATCTATTAGGAGGAAGAAAGAAAAAAACAACATATTCAAACTCACTATAGGAAATATCATTGCGAAAGCTGAAAGCACGCCTAATCTGTGTCTATAGGAAGTCTCTGACTAAGAAAGCTGAAACTCCATTGAAATGAAGCAAAAACTACACTTAGACCAGCTTTTCCTTCACTTTAAGCAGAGCCCAGTGTCTGATGAGGTGCAGGGGTGGAGCAAGCGCACATGCCATTCATCAGCCAGAAAGTTGAAATTTTGAAAATAAGCCTATCTGAAGCCTAACTTATGCCTAATTTAAGCCTAACTTATGTCTAACTTAAGCCTAACGTATGCCTAACTTAAGCTCCATTGAAATCAAGCAAAAACTACACTTAGACCAGCTTTTCTTACGTCTACATTTTCCACACTGTTTAGATGCCCTCTGTCGCCTAACTCACGTCTATATAGTGCCTATCTTTAACCACGCCCATGTCATGCCCACGTCAACAAACTTAGACGCAACTATTCCCTAAATCTGTGCCTATCTCGCGTCTGTGCTCTAAGGATGCCTATAGGACACCTAAGTCCGTCTAAGTTCCAATTAATGCTTGTTAAGACCCTTAAATCGCCCATTATCCATGTAAATCGGATGCCTAAAGTTAGGCGCACTTTACAGAATCTATGCCTTAATGTCTTATTAAAGAAATGACAATTTTGCATGAGGTAAAACTCTTTATAGTTTATAAATCTTTCCTTTTGGCTAAGTCTTAATAATAATAATATTGTAATTTATAGCTAAAGAGACATATGATCAAGAAACTTTTATTTTACTTTTGTGATTATGAGAAACATACCGAGGGCCTCAAAATAGTACCTGGTGGGCCGCATGTGGCCCCTGGGCCACGGGTTTGAGACCACTGCTTTAAATGGATGGGTGGCTAACCAGCAGGTAATGGGAGCAGAGGCCAGTAAGGGTCTCTGCAGTCTGTATATTTCAAATAGTTTAGTTTTCTGGTCCAGGCATCCAGAATACTGCCTGCTCTTCTCTTCATAGCAACAGATATTTGGGAAACCCCCAGTCTTTAGATATAATTTCTCAAATGAATCATTTTCAGAGCTTTCCAGGAATTCTTTGCATATTCGATCTGCACTGTACACTGTGATTTAGTTCTGTATTTGCTAGTCAGGCAGCCCAGTCTTCCTTCTTTTTTCTTTCCTCTCCCTTACCTTCCTCCAGTTGATGCTGACAGCTTGTCAGCCAGGCTCTTGTTGAGTGACTAAAAGTCTACAAAGTAAGGCAGGACTGTAAGACTTAGACAGGTATGTGTTAAGGCATGAAAACCAATCACATCTGCAAATGAAAAAAAAAAGCTGAAGTGTGAAGAGGATGTGGAGGGTGTCAGACTAGCAAAATTGATTTTGATTGCAACCTATCCTTAGAGCTATTTCTTCTTCCTCCCATTTACAGCATGCAGAGGCATCATCAATAAAAGCAGATCATTTGAGCAATCTGAAGTCCTTAGAGCCCAAGCTGGGCAAATAAAAAAGACAGATTCAAACAGGTTTTCCCATTATACCTTAGCATTTCCATTTGAACTAGGGAACCTCACAGGCTGAGAAAAAATTCCACACGAAGAGATGACTGTTCTTAATTGTCTATACAGTGTATGAGTGATCAAATAAAAATTCAAAGACTAGAATAAGAAACCAATGTGCAAAAATATATATATATTTCAAAAAAAAGATGTTTTACTGCCAAAAGAATATATAAATGGTGTGACGGATATCCTCAGACTTATGGATCTCCCAAGTATCCATCCTTCTTCTGGGTCGACAACTGATGACATAAAACACACTCGAGAAATGGGCTGCGACATGGCAAATGAGATTTAATGTGGATAAGTGTAAGGTGATGCATGTCGGTAACAAAAATCTTATACACGAGTACAGGATGTCCGGTGAAGTACTTGGAGAGGCCGCTCAGGAAAGAGACTTGGGTGTACTGGTCGACAAGTCAAAGAAGCCATATGCGCAATGCACAGCGGCGGTATAAAGGGCGAACAGAATGCTAGGAATGATTAAGAAGGGGATCACAAACAGATCGGAGAAGGTTATCATGCTGCTGTACTGGGCCATGGTACGCCCCCACCTGGAATACTGCGTCCAGCACTGGTCGCCATACATGAAGAAGGACACAGTACTACTTGAGAGGGTTCAGAGAAGAGCGACTAAAATGGTTAAGGGACTGGAGGAGTTGCCGTACAGTGAGAGATTAGAGAAACTGGGCTTCTTCTTCCTTGAAAAGAGAAGACTGAGAGAGAGGACATGATCGAAACATTCAATATAATAAAGGGAATAGACTTAGTAGATAAAGACAGGTTGTTCATCCTCTCCAAGGTAGAGAGAACGAGAGGGCACTCTCTAAAATTAAAAGGGGATAGATTCCATACAAACGTAGGGAAGTTCTTCTTCACCCAGAGAGTGGTAAAAATATGGAACGCTCTTCCGGAGGCTGTTATAGGGGAAAACACCCTCCAGGGATTCAAGACAAAGTTAGACAAGTTCCTGCTGAACCAGAATGTATGCAGGTAAGGCTAGACTCAGGGTACTGGTCTTTGACCTAAAGGCCACCGCGTGAGCGGACTGCTAGGGACGATGGACCACTGGCAATTCTTATGTTCTTATGTTCTTATAGCAGTGCCCATCTCTGAGGCGAGAATCATCCAGGCCACTACTGAGATGGGATGTGCTGTGTTGCTCCTGTTCTTACCAACTATTATTCTATTGGGAGTTACCAATACCACTGTGGAGAAGATTGTGTTCTCTATCCATTTTAATTGATATTTTATTGAAATTTCATTAACAGTGGAGTGGATCTAACTATTATTATTATTATGTATATTCTTATTTGGGGGTTGGAATTTTGTCTATGGTTACGTTTTGTCTTTGCGTGTTATCCCTACCATTATATCTATGACTCCATGATTAGGATCAAAGGGTGTTAATATCTCCCAAACAGGATTCATGTAAATTGTGCTGACTTAATGCCACACTCCTTTTCTGTGTGAACTACATTGGTTGCCGATAGAGGCTCGTGTGAAATTCAAGTTTGGGAGTATTTGTTTTAAAGCATTATTCGGACTTGTACCTGGTTATTTAGTGGAGTCCTTTACATTCCTTAATGTAAAACATTCTAGGCAGTTAGATACACTTTTCTCTTTTCCATCTGTCAAAGGATGTAGATTTTAAAAATATCACCATCGTCTCTTATCTTATCAGGCAGCCTCCTGGGATAAGGACCTAAACTCTTTATTGACAACCGCTAATACATATCAGCAGTTTAGGAAACTTTTAATAATGTATCTATACGTCAAATTTTTAGGTAATTAACTTTATTTTGATTATCATCTTTCTTTTATGACAAGTTTCAGGTTTCAAGTTTAATGGTTCTTTTGATCAATCGCTTAATCATAATTCAAAGCGATGTACAATTTAAAATACAGTTATGCGGTATAGAAGTAAGTTTTTATGTTATGCTATAACTAATCCTTCTTGTAGGCCTTATTTCAAGCCCTCACACTCTGGGAGTTCCTCTGGCAAGGGAGAAAGAAACTAGATCAAAATTAAAGCAAATCTTGCACATTCCTTCACTGTTCCACTTACTTAATATCCAAGAAGCTATAAAATTAACCCACCAGGAAGTTTGCAAAAAACACTCAATTGAGCAGGAAAATTGAATTGATCGAAAAATCAATTCAATAGGCTGAATCGAACCAAATTTTTTTCCCCCTTGAATCGGACAGCACTACTGGGGACCGAAACGCTAGGTGCTCAGCATCGAGAGTGGTAGTTAAGCAGCGCTGGGGTCCTAATGGACAGTTAAGTATTGCCTCTCACGTTGTGAGACTGTGAGATAACATAAGAACATAAGCAGTGCCTCTGCTGGGTCAGACCAGGGGTCCATCATGCCCAGCAGTCCACTAACGCGGCGGCCCATCAGGTCCAGGACCTGTTAGTAACCCTCTATCTATACCCTTCTATCCCCTTTTCCATCAGGAAATTGTCCAATCACTTCTTGAACTCCAATACCGTACCCTGTCCTATCACCCGTTGGGTGAAGAAGAACTTCCTAGCATTGGTTCTGAATCTGTCCCCTTTTAATTTTTCTGAATGCTACAACTACAGTATTACAAGGCTATGCTATTCAGATAATATTTAAGTGTTAAATATTCCTTTACACTAGCATAAAAAGAAAAAAGTAAATATGGGAGTGAGTGGGGGGAAAACCAAATGATTAAATGACTTGGATCATTGGAGTGGGCACTGGAATAGCTGTGTTCTATAAGAGGCCCTATGATCCTTTTCCCAGTTTCAAGTCTGATGTTTCTCCTCTTTGTGCATTGTGCTGATTCATGATAAAATTCTTAGTAAGATTGACAAATAAGAAAAATGTATAAAATATTTTTAGACATATCGTTTCTAAATATATTTTCTCTGTAAGATATTGCAATCGAAGTGGGCAGAGGGTCTCTGCTGAAGATTTACAGAGATTAATACTACCTTTTTTTCTATAGTGTAATTTCAATATTTGGGGCCAGATTCTATAAAGGATGCCTACAAGGCACCTAAATCAGCACCTACATTAATTACTCAAACAAGCTTTAACAAGCTCATAATTAAAATAATAATAATAATTGGTTGATAGGTGCCTATCAGATTCTATATAAGATAGGCGCCTATCACATGGCGCCTAAATGGGCGTGTTTAGAGGTGTAGACAGAGATAGGAACCATTAGGTTTGATTCTGAAAAGAACTTAGGCACCTGCAATGTAGGCCAGTAAAACTCTAGCTTACAATACCAGCGCCTAAGTCTTGTGATAGGCGCCGTAAGGTCCAATTCTGTAAACGGCTCCTAAGTGTGATTGACCTGTGACTGGTGCCTTTTTACAAGGTGGCTGCCGATTTTTGGCGCCGTTTACAGAATCTGGCGCCTTGGCTTTCAGAAAAATAAGAGCTTGGTTTTGTATAAGTAAAACTTGGATTTTTCCACTTATCTCTCTGATTAAAAAAAACTTGAATCTAGATTTCACCCATCACATTATTAGCAGAAATAGGGAACACATTAGGGGCATTTCTACATGGGGGTACTGAAAAGTTCTCAGCCCAAATCAAGATATTCACCACTAAGGCCCTCTTCTATTAAACTGCGCTAGCAGTTTTTAGCGCAGTGAGCCGCGCTGAATGGCCTGCGCTGCTCCCGACGCTCGTAGAGTTCCTAGCGCAGTTTAATAGAAAAAGGGGTAAGGTCAACTAAGTTCAACGCACTTGGCACATCATGTCTGAAGTTTCTGTAACTCTTCCCCAAAATTCTCTGATATCTAGTTACCAAAATACTGCTCCGCTGCTGCAATCGCCTCTGAATCACTTGAAAATTGTCGCTCTATCAAACTTTTTTAAATGTTTGGAAGCAGAAAATAGACCAAGATCTGGTGAGCAGGGTAGATGGTCTATGCACTGAAACTAGGGTTACCATATTGTGGGCTGCAAAACCCCAGACACATGGCCCCCACCCTGTTCCACCTCCGGTCCTGCTCCATTCCTCCCCAGCCTCGCCCTGTTCTATCTCCAGCCCCACCCCCCACAAAGCTTCCTCCTGTCTTCCCTGACGAGCTCTGGTTGCATGTGGAGGTCCTTGAGAATAGGTGGATGTATGTGACGTTATCCACGCATTCTCAGAGGCCCTCCATATGCAGTCGAGGCTTTCCAAAACTCAGACCAACTGCCAGGTTTTGGAAATCCATCTGAGCATCTGGATAATCCTCTAAAAAGAGGATGAGTCTGGGTTTTCCTGAATGTCTGGTAATTCTAACTAAAAACTCCTGCTGTGTCAAAACATCCATTGTGTTTGCAGCTTTGTGAGCAGGTAAATTGGCTTGTGAAAAGAGAACTCCTTTCCACAATTTTCCTCTCTTTTTGTCTTTCAATGTCTCTTTTATGCACATTATCTGTTTGGCCCCTTGGAAAATAGTCAGTCATTTCAACACCTTCCTGATCCCAAAGCACTGTGGCCATGACTTTTCCGGCTGACTTTTGAGTCTTGAATTTCCTTGGGCTTGGAGAACCTGAGTGCTGCCATTGAATGGACTGTTGTTTTGTCTCAGGATCATAGTGGCGTAACCATGTTTCATACACAGTTTTTCAATGGTGTGGTCAATTACCACACCATTTAACCAATTAAAGGAACAATATAGTCACACGCGGATTTTAGTTAGGCTTCGCTAGGTGTCTACAATTAGGGCGTCTAACCTAGGTGCTATTTATAGAATCAGGCCCTGGGCGCCTAACAGGCGCAGGCATTTAGACCAAGAAAGCCCTGGCATAAATAGGGTGTACCTAAATGTTAGAACACTCAGTGTAGGGTTACCAGATTTTCCTGAAGGAAAATCTGGGCCCATGGCCATGCCCCCAGACCCGCCCAGTCCCCCCTGTTCCGCCTGTATTATGCCCCATTCCACTCCCCTGCCCCACCCCCAGCCGGCACCATGCAAGTGTCCGTGACACCACCTTATTATGTCCGCACATGCGCGGATGTCCCTTCCTGATGCGATTTTGACGGGAAGCTTTTCAAAATCTGGACAAAGTGCCGGGTTTTGAAAAGTCGTCCGGTCCCCTGGATATGTCCTTGAAAAGGAGGACATTTCCGGGGAAATCCGGACGTCTGGTAACCCTAACTCACTGCCGCCTAAGCATGGGTAGGTGACGCTAAGCATGATTCTATTACAGGTGCCTAACTTTTATAGAATCAAATGTAGTGCCATACTAGTCGGTACCGTTTTTTAGGCAGCATATATAGAATTGGACCCTGCATGCCAATTCTATAACAGCATTAAGGCACGTCTAAGCTTCTATAGAACAATAGTGCAAATCCACTTTGGTACGCTGAAACGTGTGCCATCGTTTACACAAGATCAATAGCATGTCTAAGCGTAACTTGCAGTGCACACATCTGGTATTGTTCTATAAGGTACGTGCATTGCTAGGCAGACTCTGGTACTGTACATATATATAAGGTGCGTGCATCATGCGGCCACGCTCTGCCCATTGATACAACCCATTTGTTGTAATGAGACATGCGACTAGTGCACCAGTTTTATAGGCTAGAGTCAAGCACATATGCAAGTAAATACCATCATTTATGCGAGTTGTGAAATAGTGTGGTAGCCGTGTTAGTCCACTTTTAAAGGTAATATCTAGAAATAAAACAAAATATAAAAAAGAAAATAAGATGATACCTGTTTTATTGGACTAACATTACATTTTTTGATTAGCTTTTGAAGATAGTTCTTCTTCAGATCGGATTTCTGATCTGAGAATGTTGAATTCTATGGACACAAAATAGCAATTTTTTCTAATGTTTCAAAGTGGACGGAGTCTAGGCTTATCGTCAATCAGTGTTAAGTTTAGGAGCTACCATTCAACTTCGCTTTCCTTGTAAATGTTGTATTAATTATCAGGCAAATAGATATGTCTTTTATGAACCAGATCAATTGCAATATTTTCTGGAAGGCAAGGCGGCCTCAAGGACCCCAGATGTAACCGTTGATATCCATTAACCAGGCTATAAGTAATTAGTACCACCAGATCTCTGTATTTCCTTTTTATATTATTTTTTTATATCTCCTTGAGAGTGTATGGTTTCTCTCTCTCCTATATTGTGGACTATATTCACTATTCATAATGATATAAATTGGGAGTAGAAACCCCCCCCCCCCATTTTTTTTCTTTCTTATTTCTTTGTTAAGAGAATTGTATTTCCTTTGTCAAAGTTTTATTCTTTGATGTGAAATAAAATACTGTATAAAGAAAAAAAAAATAGCAGAGTATTGCCACGTCTGCTTCTCGGAAAGAAAAACAGAGATAGTCTTATTACTTTTCAATCAGCCCTCGTACATTAAAAGAAACTATTTCACACAGCAACTAAAACATGCGCTTCACTAAATAGGTCAGGTTTCACAGTATTAACCCCTAGGCCAGGCTTGTCCAACCTTTTTCTATCGGGGGCCACAATTTATATTTTGTAACATTTGGAGGGCCAAAATACGCATGTTTGCATGCACTCAAACTCTTTCAGAGAATCACACACTCTGAGAACACACAGAACAAAATATGAATTACACATTATTTATTAATTTACTTATACAAATGTGTATACCTATTCTTGATTTTGGACTGGGAGAGAAACATATTCCTTCCACTTCCTCCCTCACCCCCATGTACATTACAATTAGTACCTTTGCTGGTAGGGATACCAAAGCCCCACCAGCCAAAGAAACTTTCTGTTGGGCTGCTCCCCTCCTCCAGGCACTCCTGCAGTAACCTAGAAGCACCCTGTTGACTTTTGGGTTACTGCAGCAGTGCCAGGAAGAGGGGAACAGTTCAGCAGGGAGTTCCTTTGACTGACAGAGCTTTGGCGTCCCCTCCAGCCATTAAATGAATTCAGTACAGGTTTGGATAAATATGATTATGTAGGTTGACTGTTAAAACCAGGAGAAGAGTCATCAGATTATACAGACGAGGAAGATACCAAGGATCATACAAAATAGGATTGAACTTTGTACACAACCATAGTCAGGGTCCTTCAGACCTGTAACATTTTATTCTTTCCTAGAATAACGCATGTCTGGGAATAATTCATCTGCTGCAATCTATTCAATATATTCTGTAGAAGGAAATGAGAAACTTGTTTCCACATTGATGGTTTTAATGCTTGGCATTATACTGTATGATTTTTGCTGCCATTTTTCTCTCCTTGCAGTTATGTCAAGTTAGGTTTCATTAATTAAGAGGTCCATGGATAAAATCTGGGGATAAATGAAATACATATTCAAATATACACTCCCCCCCCATCTTTCTCTTGCCTCCAACCACCTTCACTCTGTCTTATTCCTTCACCTGATTGCTTGAATGCCTGCTTCCCTGCTGGGTTCTCTGCCTCCCTGCCACAATTTGTGCACAGATCCACTTTCTAGGCCTCCCTGCTGCAAAACTTTGATGGATCTTTCTTCCCTGCCTTGAGAAAGCCTCATGAAGTCCTCCAATGAAATCGCTGCTTCTCTGTCACAACTAGTCACCACGAGTTGAGTTGTGCTGCACCGGAAGTTAAAGTTGGGTTGCAGTATTAAGTCTTGTGAGACTTGATACTGCGGGATCAGCCTCAACTTCAGTATCACGCGGCTCAAGCTCCCGACAAGACCAATCATAGTATAGAAGCATGGATCCTATCGGAGGACTTCAGAGTTTCTGTGGGCAAATAAACTGAGGTTGGTGGGCTGAGTTCTGGCTCATGGGCCGTGGGTTGGACAAGCCTGCCCTAGACTGATGGAGTGAAGGCTATACTAAGATTACAAACATCCAATTGAAGAACGTCTTTCCTTTCTCAAAACCTTCCCTTTATCTTAGGATGAACAAAAAGCAGGATTAGGCTGAGGATAGAGTGCAGGAGACATTGATTTCATAAAGGGAATCTTTAATTAGTTTATTACAAAAAAATACTAAGAACTCCCTGCATGAAATAGCCTCCAGATTCGATATATCATGCCAAAATATATGTGCTGAATTTTGAGTGCACATTTAAGATATGCATGCAACTAAATTGATCAACATGCCCTTAATTAGCAATGATTGGGTGCTAACAACCAATTGTTGCATTTAATTGGCAGTTGCATACAAGGTCTGGCAATTAAATTCATGAACTCATCCTAGAACAACTGCTACACATCTTATTGCTGAATATCATTATGGTCATCTATGAAATACTCCCCTTGGGAAGCTATGCAGTGAGGCCAGTGCCTAGTCCACCCTTCAAAGCAATTTTGGAACTCTTTTTCTAGAATGTCCATCAGAACTGTCATCATATTACCATTGACTTCCTGAATGTTATCAAAATGTCTTCCTTTCAATATTTCCTTTACTACATTCAGGTAAAGAAAAAAGTCATTGGGGGCCAGATCAGGAGAGTAGGGAAGGTGTTCCAATACAGTTATTTGTTTACTGGCTAAAAACTGCATCACAGACAGTGCTGTGTGAGCTGGACGCAGTAATGCAAGAGCCATTAGGGACCATTTTTGCACACACCTTTCTCATGCCAAGATTTTCAGTTAAGATTTTCCTGTTTCTTTATCGATGTTTACTTGGTCTGCTATGCTTCTCATAGACAGCCGAAGATTTTGATGCATAATTCGACAAATTATTACAATGTTCTCATCAATTATGCTCGTTACTGGCTGCCCTGACTTCTCTTCATCAATGATGCTTTCTCTCCCCACAGAAAAATGTTTAATCCATTTGTACACTGCTGTTTACTTCATGGCATTATCCCTATAAACTTGGAGTAACATGTCCCTGATTTCACTTCCACTCTTGCCAAGTTTACATGAACTTTAATGTTTGATCGTTGCTCTGACATTCTTGCGACATCACACAAAAACATGCAACAATAATAATGTACAGCACTCAACAAGTCACTGCCACACGTTGACATGAACACAGCTGTGAGACACTGACATACCAAGGTAATGAAACTTTACCGAACTGTTTGTACAGTGCTGCTAAAATGAGCACACAGTGGCAAGTTCATGAACTTAATTGTCAGATCTCGTATGCATCTTGAAATACGCCTTTCTATAAAGGCCTTTGTACAACTTCTATAGTACATATCTGGAAAGGGGGCATGGCCAGGGGTATTTCAGAGGCATTCCCAAACGTTGCATGTGGAATTATAGTTGGGTTAACCCACACCTTTAGACACCAGAATTTACAACTGATTTTAGCAGACGTAAGTTCTGCATCCAACAGTTAGGAATGGATCCGCACCTAGGCATGATGTGATAAGGTATGTGTGCCATTATGCCATTTTTAAGGGGTTTGGAATTTTGAATTCCACATAAGCGTACTGATCCCTAGTCCCTTATGTGGGTTTGCTTGTAAAGAATCAAAAGTAGGTAATATGAGAAACAGTCAGGGCCCATGGCATTCTGGAATACTTTCCACCTTAGGAATCTGGAGAGCAGAGTTTTAAGATAACAAAGGAAAAAGTTCAATAACCATCCTCTATAATAAAAGCCATACCCGCGCATGCGCAGTTGACATGGCATGATCCCTACCACCGTGATTTCTGCTTCCATTCCATGTTCCATTTGTGGCTTGCGGCGCGTGTGGCGGTGAGAGCAACGGCAGGAGGGTGTCCAAGGCATCCGGCTGCTACTGCTGCACAGGGAAGTGGAGGGGGAGAGGAAAAAGGGGCTGCTTTGGGGGAGGGGGTGCTGGGGGGCAGGCAGCAATCTTGGTTTGCTCAGTGGGGGGGAGGCAGAGGGAGATAGGCAGTGGGCCAGGGAGAGAGACAGACAGAAAGAAAGACAGACGGACAGCTGCTAAGGAGACAGAGAGACAGAAAGAAAGACAGACAGACATTTCCTTTCTAGCACCCATTAATGTAATGGTCTTAAAGACTAATTTGGATATAAAGAGTAATATAATCATTCAGAAGATAGAATCATTTATCTAGCCTGCAGGTGTCTGGCTCCAGTTTATTTTTATTGATTCATTCAATTTTCTATACTGTGCTCCCAGGGGAGCTCAGAATGGTTTACATGAATTTCTTCAGGTACTCAGGCATATTTCCCTGTCTGTTGCAGTGGGATCTCAATCTATCTACTGTACCTGGGACAGTGTAGGTTTGAACCCACAACCTTAGGGTACTGAGGCTGTAGCTTTAACCACTATGCCATACTCTTCTATCCTTTTCCATTACCTTGCTCTTTTTTTACTTTCCTAAGATATTTTCTAATTTCTCTTTTTTCCCCCTCTATAATCATATTTCATTTCTGTTTAACTCTTGACTTGGTCTAATTTTCATATAATGTTTGAATCTTTTTAATGTATTTTTCTCTTCATATTGTTTCTATTCTTTGTCCTATCTTTCTCCTCACCACAGTCTGTCTTTTCTTTCTTGTATTCTCTGCCTTATCTTTTTTTTTCTTGTCTCATCTTGCATGGCTCAATTGCTTTTCCAGCGAGGCTGTCTCTTTTTCCCCTTTAATCAATCTCATTTGCTTTCTCCTTCCAGCTTTCTTATTGTTTATCAGTTCTCTACCAAACTGGTGTCCATTCTCATTATGCTAATGCCACATTTTATTCATGCTTTTTAACCTATCTTAAGCTCTCTTGCTCCTTTTCCATCTAACCTGTCTGTCCACTCCTTATAACATTTCTTCCCTTTTGTAATTTCTTTTTCGTTCTTCACATGACACTAAAGAAGCAGAGATGGCCAAAAGAAAGAGAAGACAACTAGATGTCATGAAAAATCTTTATTGTGAAGTTGACCTCAACTCGTCTAGGTTTCGATGCAAATGCCTGCAGCAGGGGCCACATAAATTCCCAAAGGATAGATAAAACACAGACTACCCGAGTTGGGTCATCTCCACAATAATGATTTTTGGTGACATCTCTTAGTTATTCTCTCTTCTTTTTGGCTGCCTTTGCTCGTCTGGTGCAGTGTACATATCTAGAGATTTTCTTCCTCTTTTTTTTGTCATCACATGGACCCTCACATTGCCTCTCTACCTTTCTTGCAGAGCATCCTGCTGTTCTTTGTCTCTCTCTACCTCCCATCGGTTTGTCTTGCCTACTTTTCTCTTCTCCAGTGGATTTGTCCTTCAGGTGTGTTCTGTGCCTCCTCTAATCTAGCTCTTTAGAGTTGGTTCGCTCCCTCTTCTCAGTTAGGTACCTATCTCTTGTCAATCACACTTAGGTGCCTAGAATCATACCTAACTTATAACTTAGGTGCCTGCAATGTAGGCCAGAGTTTTAAAGGCCTACATTATAGGCACCTAAGTACTTTAGAGAATCAAGCCTAGCGGTGCATAAAACCTTCACCACCCCTAAACATGCCTACTTTGGAGTTAGGGGTTGTTAGGCGCTAAGATAGATGCCTATCTTCGTAGAATCACACCTAAGAAGATAGGCACCTGTCATCTAATTAGTTTTTATTTTTTTCAATAATGAGCTTATTAAAGCTCATAATTGAAGCCAATTTACTAATTAAGTTGGGAGCCTAACTTAGGCGCCTATCTTGTACCTATCTTTAGGCGCCTTTTATAGAATTTCCTTCTAAGTGTGTGTATATGTACAAACTTGTAATTTATATTTATTTACTCCTTCAGCATTACAGCATTACAGTTTATATCATATATCCAGTTTATTCAGTACTCTCCTGTTACCTCTAGTTGAATATGCACTGATTCTATTTAAGCTTCTGCGCTAATGGTCTATAATTTATCAGTCTTTCATGTGCATGATTTACCAAGGCTCTCTCGACATGCAAATACAAGCCTTAGATCATTCGAAAGCTATGAATCTCAGCTTTCAAATGACGTAAATGTTTATGTGACAGGCAGTTCTCAAGATACATGGATCTGAAGATGGGTTAATATTTCTTTCCAAAGATGTGCTGTAAAATTATCCATAATTCAGGCATTTGGGGCTTATCGGATCATTCTCAAAGATCATGATAATAAGAACCCAGGATATTAGGGTTGGGGGGGGGGGGGTTGATAGTCATTAATTTTAACTTGGGTTTACATGATCTGTGAATGTAATTCAATAAATACAGATATGTATGTTTCGATTTGATTATCTGCATTTCCCTCTAGGCCTCATAGCTGAGTACAATAAATACTTAAGGGAAGAAGTTCTACTTCTGGGCACCTCCATGTAGGCACCTAAAAAAATTGTTACTATGAATATTTCCTCTTTGGCAAGTTGTTCTTCTTGTTTAGCTTTCTTTATCAATGTTTTGCATCTAGTTTGACAGTGCTTATATCTCTTCACATTTTCTTCATTGGGATCCTTTTTCCATTATTTTAAGGATGTTTTCTTGGCTGTAATAGCCTCTTTCACTTCACCTTTTAACTAAGCTGACTCTCATTTTCTCTTTTTTTCTACCTTTTTTTAATACGTGGAATATATCTGGTCTGGGTTAGAGAATGACATGGGGATAAATTTTTCTCCATCCCAACAAGAACTCAATTTTCCCGTCCCATCCCCATGAGTTTTGTCGCTGTCCCTGTCCCTGCCCCATTCCTGTAAGCTCTGCCTTAACCACACAAATCTTGAACACTTATGATCTTAAAGTGTTTGAGGCTTGTGCAGATGAGGATGGAGCTTGCAGGAATCGGGCAGGGACAGGAAAAGACCTTGTCGGGACGGGACGGGATAGGACAATGAGTTCATGTGAGAACAGGGGAAAAATTTGTCCTCTTGTCATTCTCTAATCTGGGCTTCCACAGTGGTATTTTTAAATAACATTCATGCCTGGTTTACAGTTTCTGACCTTTGCCATAGACCCTTTTAGCTTCTTTTTAACCATTTTCCTCATTTTATCATAGTCACCCTTGCGAAAATTAAATGCCGCTACAGTAGATTTCTTTAGTGACGTCACTCTAGTTATCAGCTCAAATTTGATCATGTTATGATCACTGTTTCCCAGTGGACCCAACACAGTTATCTTCTGTACTATATCTTGTATTCCAGTAAGGGCCATAAAAACATAAGAATAGCCTTACTGGGTCAGACCAATGGTCCATCATGCTCAGTAGCCCGTTTTCATGGTGGCCAATCCAGGTCACGAGTACCTGGCCAAAACCCAAGGTGTAGCAATATTCCATGCTACCAATACAGGGCAAGCAGTGGCTTCCCCCATGTCTTTCTCAATAACAGACTATGGACTTTTCCTCCAGGAACTTGTCCAAACCTTTCTTAAAACCATCTACGTTATCCGCTCTTATCACATCCTCTGGCAACATGTTCCAGAGCTTAACTATTCTCTGAGTGAAAAAAAATTTCCTCCTATTGGTTTTAAAAGTATTTCCCTGTAACTTCGAGTGTCCCCTAGTCTTTGTAATTTTTGAAGGAGTTAAAAATCAATCCACTTATACCCATTCTACTCCACTCAGGATTTTGTAGACGTCAATCCTATCTCCCCTCAGCCGTCTCTTTTCCAAGCTGAAGAGCCCTAACCATTTTAGTCTTTCCTCATACGAGAGGTGTTCCATCCCCTTTATCATCTTGGTCACTCTTCTTTGAACCTTTTCTAGAGCCATTGTATCTTTCTTGAGGTAAGGAGACCAGAATTGAACGCAGTACTCCAGGTAAGGTCGCACTGTGGAGCGATACAGGGGCATTATGACATTCTTAGTTTTGTTAACCATTCCTTTTTTTAATAATTCCCAGCATCATGTTTGCTTTTTTGGCCACCGTCTACATTGGGCGGAAGGCTTTTCTCGACATATAAATCTAAAATAGCTCCCCCTCTTGTCCCCCCTGTTGCTCCAGAAAGCAGTCATTTATGATGTCTAGGAATTTTACCTCTTTAGCACTTCCTGATGTAACATTTATCCAGTCAATGTTTGGGTAGTTGAAATCACCAACTCAAATAATCATACTGTAACCAGCAAAAACAGAAGCCCCCACTAACACAACCCTTACCTATATCACCTAGAATTCAATCATACAAACACACAAATAGTGAAAGAAGTGTGGAAAAACCTCAGTTCCGCCTCATTGGTTAAAAAAACACACAAAAAAACACTTCATAAAGCACAGTAAATCTGCTGCTCATACATTCAAACATGACGAAAAATACAGTCTTTCTGGTAAAAGGAATCCATTGTGGAAGGGGCACCTCTCCTGACAAAAAAAGTGCACTCAAAGGCACAGTGCAGTCCAAAATCCTGCGTAGGTGAAAGAACAACACACTTAGCTTGTAAATCGTGTAATCCTGGACCATAGTTTGTTTTGGACAGCTTGAGTGCTTCAGGATTGCATGATTTACAAGCTAAGGGCTTTTACTAAGCGGCGATAGCGTTTTTAGCGCACGCAGAATTGCTGTGCATGCTAAACCCGTGCTATGTGGCTAGAACTAACACCAGCTCAATGTCCTCCTTCCTCCAGGTCTCTGAGATGCCTATTATATGTACTTCATCATTCAGTGCTATATACTCTGTACTTTACTTTTTAGACTTCTAGCATTTGTATACAGACACTTGAGATTGTGATTTTTCCTTGAATCTACAGGCTGCTGAGAAGATGACAGGGATAATTTCACATCTTTACTCTGCTTCCCTATAAAGCACTCTTGGCTTTCTTTCTTTTTGAATCCTCTCTATTGGGATACTCCACTTCGAGGATACTCCACAACAAACCATCTGCTCCTGGGTGACTGTCGGCTTTCCCCCATCTTAGTTTAAAAGCTGTTCTAATATTACATGCATTCTAATAGGGAAGTTTTCTATATCTCTACTTGTAAAATGCTGTTTCACTTGTGGAACTGTGTTTTTAAATGACCCTCCCTGTGTTCCAGGGTTGACCATTTGGCATATTACGTACATGGAGAGGGCTGAATGTTGACTGGCCAATTCCAGCATTGGTCTGAGCTCTTCAAGGAATGCACACATGCATGTACCCTTGAACATATGCCATTGCTGTGTGTTTCTGTGTTTGGCAGCCAGCACAGTTGAAGGGGAAATCTGATGAATACAAACAGTTTTTCTTCCATCTAGCTAAATCAGTCAAAGCTCTGGAGAATTTTGCCTTCAGTTGCTCCATTAACACAAAACTAGGTAGCAGTGCTGGGCTGCTGACACCAGGGTTAATTAAATCTAGCTCCCCATCAATTCTTATTCAACTATCAATGGTCATTAGATTTGTGATAAAGTGACACACACAGACACAAACACACACACACACAGACACACATACATTGGAAGCTTAGAAACATAGGAACATGATTGCAGATAAAGGCCAAATGGCCCATCCAGTCTGCCCATCCGCAGTAACCATTATCTCTTCCTCTCTCTAAGAGATCCCACGAGCCTATCTTTTTCTTTCTGAGCGATGTGCTGAGAAGAGAAGACTGGGGAGATCCCTGAATTCCCTGCTAGATTTGTTTATGAAACAAGAAGTGTTTCAACTAGTGGAAAAAAAATCCTTGATATGAAACTTAGAAAATCTCTGCTCTTGTCTTTCTTGCTGCAGAGCAGGTGTAAATATCAGTGCATAAAGTAATCATGGATTTTATAAAGCATATAGTCATTCCATTCAATGGGCTTTTTTATTTTGGATTGTGCATCAGGCTGGTATAATGTCCACAGTGTCCTTTATCATATTTTAGTAAGAATCTACATCATGCTTGTCTTTTAACTAAATACTGCTACTACTATCCATTCATTGTGTCTGACCCTTGGATACTCTGTAGGCCAGTTCTCACTATGCTTCCCTGTTTTCCACAGCTTCTTTCAATTGCTTGATATTCATTCCCGTGTCATTCTTGATGGTATCCAACATTTGGTCTCCCCTGCTTCCTTTTACCTCTGACCATTCTGAGTAGCACCTCCTTTTCTAGTGAATTTGCCCTTATCACATGTCCAAAAAAGGTCAGGTTCTGTCTGGTAATCTTGCCTTCCAGGGACAACTCTGGGTTTATGTGATCAAAACATCTTTATTGGTGATTCCAGCTGACCATGGGATTCATAGAAATCTTCTCCAGTACCACAGCTCAAAGGTGTCGATTTTTCTTCAATCTGCTTTCTTGAGTGTCCATGTCTCGCAGCCATATGTTGCGATTGGGAACAGAATGGCAGTGATCAGTCTTTGATGGAGACTGAGATGTCCTTGCACTTCCATATTTGGTACATGTTTGGCTGTACGCTCCAGTGCTAATTGATGCTTGATCTCTGCTGTTGAACTGCCACTGTGATCAATGAGGGACCCAAGGAAAATGAAGCTGCCAACCACTTCTATTTCTTCATTGTTGATCTTTATGTGGACTTTCTTGTTGGCGGTAGTCATGATTTTGGTCTTCTTGATATTCAGGTAAAGTCCCATCTTCTCACTTTCTTCTTTCAGCTTCTTGAGTTCACTTCTTGAGTTCCTTCTCACTCTCTGCCAGCAGGGTAGTATCATCTGTGTATCTCAGGTTGCTGATGGTTTTCCCACCTATTTTCACCTCAACACTCAAATCATCTAAGTCCAGCTTTCTCATGATTACTTCTGCATAGAGGTTGAAAAGAAAAGGAGAGAGAATGCATTCTTGTCTTGTACCCTTTTTGATCTTGAACCAGTCTGTATCTCCATACCTGGTTCACACTGTAGTTTCTTGATCGTAGTAGAGTGATCTGATTAACCTAATCATGTTTGCTGGCACTCCTACCTCACTCAGTGCTTCCCAAAGCTTGTCATGCTCAACCCAGTCAAAAACCTTGGTATAATCAATGAAGCACAGGTAGAGCTTCTTCTGGTATTCCCTCACCTTTTCTATGAGCCACCTCAAGTTTACGATGTGCTCACAGATACCTCTGCCCTTAATGAATCCAGCTTGGACATCAGGATATTCTCAATCAAGAATGTTGCCCAAGTGCCTCTGGATGATTTTTAGTAGTACCTTGCTAGCGTGGGGGATCAGGGCGATTGTTCTATAGTTGGTACAGTCTCTGGCATTGCCTTTCTTCAGCAGTGGGATAAAAACTGATTTTTTTTTCCAGTCCTTTGGCTATTTGCAGATCCTTCAGATATTCTGGCATAATGCTGTCAGTGTGGCTCTTGGGACTGTTTTGAGCAGCTCTGCAGGGATTCCATATAACTAAATATAAAATGGGAAATATCTCAGTGCTGCTTTATCTTGTTATTTGTGCACAGTTTAGGAAGCATAAAAATCTGATAATCATGGTTGTTTATAACATGTTCTCACAAAGGTCCTTTCTCAGAGGATAGTTAACTACATCTATATTGACTGCATTTATTAAAATGGCTCTCTCAATTATCAGCCAATGCTTGCAGTTCCTGGGAATGGTCTCCTGTGGGTTTAGCAAAGGGCTACTCTGACAATTCTCTGACAATTCCCAGTGAGCTTCTTTGATTTGCATTCAAATAACCAAACTTTATAATTCAGTTTCGATCAAAACCAGGTAAAAGATTTTGCATGAAGTTTTAATTTTGGCCAAAAGTAGTTAGTATCTGTGGCAGATTTGGTTTTGTCTGAATCTGAAAAAAGCTGTTTTGGATGTCCTCTACCAACCTATTGCCACCCCTTCTTTCGCCCCTCCAAAGTGTAAGGCAAAAACCACACTGAAGTTTCTCTCTCTAACTGACTGATTTCTGTGTTAATGTAACAGGAAGAAAAAAGTAATAAATTTTAAACACAGAGAAATTGGTGAGGAAATGCTGAGGGCTGCTCCGGGGATGGACCCATGCATTGAGCAGGAAGCTTGGGGGAAGCTGAATAATAGCAGCTGTATCATTAAGAGCTCCAGGGCTGTTACTATGAGCTAGAGGAGAGCAAAGAGTTTAAGACAACACATGGAATTGGCGAGGAAATGGTGTGTTGATGCTGAGTGAAAATATGCTTGTGTGTGTATAGAAGGAGAGGGTATTTTTTAAATAATATTTCCAGTAAATGTTTGATTTCTTGAGAAATGCTGCAAATTAAACTTGCTTACGGGCTTGTGAGCTGAGAAAACTAGAAATCAGGATACAACTGATATTGTGTGAGTTGTGGGTCAAAAATGTATCGGACACCTGCTGTTCTCTTGATTTATTGAGATTTCTAAATTAAGTTTGGAGTTATATTTCAAAGGAAAATTGATAAGAACTTTTAAAGTGTGTTCCAGAATTTAAACTGGATTTTTTGTGACTCCTGTTGCTAAAAAGAATCATTAAGTACTAGGAAATAGAGTTTTAATCCCTTCACTGTGTAAGACCACTGAATCAACTCAGATTGCCTAATATTGGTGTTTAAGGCAAATGTTTTGTATTTAATTTAGTATTCAGCTGTTTTTCTGCTGGGGTGCATTCCTGCAGTCTTTTCTGATTACTAATCTGCTGAAGTTTGGAGAATCTGAAACTATTTTTTTTAAAGCTAAGGGACTACGCTGCAAAATCTTAGTATTTTTTTTTTTTTTTTATACTAGCAATGTATATTGGTTATTGACATTTATTGTAGTTTCACGATGTGTATCTTGTTTCACATTGCCTGCCTTACTATTGTGTGTAGCATGGACACTTGTTTTTGGGATAACGTGTCAGTTCTTGTTTCTCTGTTTTCCCTTTTTGTATCCTTGTTTTATATGAAACTTCAATAAAAACTTATTGAACTAAAAAAAAGCTAAGGGGTCCTTTTACAAAGCTGTGCTAGCGGTTTTATCATACACACCAGATTAGCATGCGCTATAGTGCACGCTAGCTGGAAATCTACCACCAGCTCAAAAAGAGGCGGTAGTGGCTAGCGCATGCGGCAATCTAGCGCGCACCATTCCACGCGTTAAGGCCCTAGCGCAGCTTTGTAAAAGGAGCCCTAAATGTTCTTTTGAGAACTGAAGATCTAAACCTTTAAGAGTAATATCTTGCCTTGGAATTCTGAGAGGCTATGTGGTGCAAACCTATTTTCAGTTAGTATTCCTGATATACTGGCAGGCCTGTGGAACTATGAGATAATTACTGAGGAGTTTCATTATTTCTGAATATACAGATAAAGATGAGGTTGCTCAGATATTGTGTGAATGTATATGTTGAAACTCTGTGGGCTAGTTTCATATTATAAGCATTTTATGAATATGTGTGGGTGGGGGGGGGTCTTGGGAGAATCAACTTAGTGATAAAAGCATTATCTGTTCTTTTGTACATGTAGTTAGAAATACATAGCTTTAGCCTAAAACGACACTGACTTTATCATGTATTCATCCAGGGAAGTTAGGGATTTGCTTCCTTTCATTTGTTTACAGATAGGATAGTAAAACATCTGGATCTTCAGAGAAGCTGCTGGTTTCAGACAGATGGCAGGACAACAATGCAAGGTACCCAATGCAAGAAAGTGGTGATACCAGTGAAAACAGGTTTTTAATGAATACTTTATGTGTGCTCACAAATATATATATATATATATTGTATTTTATTGAACTTTGGGGCTGAGAAACACGCTCTAGTTTTAAGAGTCACCTAGTCAAATACTTATCTGTAATTCTGGATATCCTAGAACAAATTGGTATTAAGTTGAAAGGTATGACATGCTTGTTTGAGGTTTGAATATTATCATTAACTACAGTAAAACCTTGGATTGCAAGTAACTTGGTATTCCCAACTTATATTTTGGTGTCTTGCAAGACAAGCAAAACATTTTATTAAATTTTAACTTGATAAACAAGCAAGGTCTTGCAATACAAGTACATATAGTATACACACATCACATCATCATAATTGAGCTGATGATTCTCTGACACTGCAGGAGTGTAGTGACTGTTCTAAACAAGCAAGGTCTTGTAATACAAGTATATACAATATTTTGTATTAAAGTTTTGGAGTTGTGGAATGAATTATCTGAGTTTCCATTATTTCTTTTGGGGAAATTTGCTTTGATGTATGAGTGTTTTGGATTATAAGCATGTTTTTTAAATGAATTATGCTCGCAAACCAAGGTTTTACTGTACAATGGTGTCATCAATATAAAATTGATCACATGTGAATGGATAATTAGCTTTGCTTTTCATTTATACTTACAGTGGTACCTTGGTTTACGAGCATAATTCGTTCCAGAAGCATGCTCGTAAACCATAATACTCGTATATCAAAGCGAGTTTCCCCATAGGAACTAAGAGAAACTCGCTTGATACGTTCCCACCCACCCCCACCCCCGAGGACTTGCAGGCCTTGAGCATGTGCAGATGCTCAAGGCCCAGCAAAGAAGAGGAGGCAGATCTTCGTGCACCGGCACCAATGCACAGGACATGCCGGTGCCGGTGTCGGTGCCATTGGCCAGATGCAAGTAAGAAGCCTGTTTGGGTGGGTCTGGGGGATTTCAGATCGTGGCGGGAGGGGTGCCGGATCGTGGGGAGAGGGTGCCGGATTGCGGGGAGGGAGGGGGGTGCCGGATTGCGGGGAGGGAGGGGGGAGGGTGCCGGATCGCAGGGGGCACCGCTCGCAAATTGAGGCATGCTTGGTTTCCGAGGCGCCGATTTTGCAAATGTTTTGCTCGTCTTGCAAAACATTCGCAAACCGGTGCACTCGTAAACCGAGGTACCACTGTACATTTAGGGCTCCTTTTATTAAGGTGCGCTAGGGCTTTAACGTGTGGAATAGCGCGCGCTACATTGCCGTGCGCGCTAGACCTTAACGCCAGCATTGAGCTGGCGTTAGTTCTAGAAGCGTAGTGCACAGTGTAGCGCACGGTAATTTCCTGCGTGTGCTAAAAACGCTAGCATACGTTAGTAAAAGGAGCCCTTAATTTACCTTGTTTAAATAACATCTGCTAACGACAATTGCTGAACATACTTAGTATCTTTCATCCTCAATTATTGTTGTGTTTTTCAGTTGCAACAAATAAATACAAATATTTAAATGTTTAACCTCTGTTATGGTGTGAATTGAAGGGGAAACCTATTGAAACATCTGACCATGATTATAATATCTCATACATTTAATTGTAATAATTAAATTATAGTATATCACATCACCATTAGGGGGTTTTACATTACATTAGAGATTTCTATTCCGCCATTACCTTGAGGTTCAAGGCGGATTACAAAAGAAGGTGGGTTACAAAAGATCTCTGGTCATTTCCAGAGAAAGTAAGGAGTAGATCAGGTCGATTTGGGGAGTCAGGAAGAAGATGGGAAGAAGGAATGTACTCGTGGTGTTAAGACAGGGATTTCTTGAAGAGTATAGTCTTTATTTCTTTTCTGAACAACTTGTAGTCTGGGGTTGTTATCAGTAGATTGGAGATTTGGTTGTCTAGTTTTGCTGCTTGAGTGGCTTGGAGGCCATCATATAGTTTTTTCCATTTAACTTCTTTGATTGGAGAGTGTGTGAATGGGGTATGAGTTTTTCTATGCCTGGTTGAGGTAGTTTGGATGAGGCGGTTGTTCAGGTAGGTTGGGCTGTCTCCGTTTATAGTTTAAAATAGTATACAGTAGAATTTAAATAGTATTCTTTTTGGAATTGGAAACCAGTGTGAGTTGAGGTATGCCTCTGTAAGATGGTCATGTTTCCTCAATGAGTAGACGAGTCTCTGAGCTGTGTTTTGAATTGTTTGTAATTGTTTTGTCATTGTTGCAGGGCAGGGGAGATAGAGGATGTTGCAATAGTCTAGTAGACCTAGGATTAGGGATTGTACTATGAGCTGGAATTGTGTTCTTTTGAAGAATTTTCAGACTTGTCTTAGGTTTCTTATAAGTGCAAATGATTTCTGTATTGTTTTATTTACATTAATATTATAATATTATACCTCTCCCACTCTTTCTTAGCTTATCCCATTCCTATGGAATACATATCATTTCTTTCCATTCAAATAATCAAAAACCTTTGATAAATGTTGGAAGGGGTCAAAAAAATCTAAGTCCTCAGAAAAAGACCTGCTTCCAAGTCTCAGTATAGCTCATAGCACTTTAATATACAATAATACTTCAATATTTCGATAATACTTGACAATAAACAAAGGTGAATTATCAGTTTCTGAGGAACAACCTTTTAAATTTCTCGTAGGTTTTCACCCGGGTGTATCCCACAGACAGCGTGCACCTCTTTCTCCATATTGATATTTTATGTTTGTGAACAGCTCAGATAGTTCATTCTTGAGCAGTATATTAAGATCTCAATAAGCTTGAAACTTGAAATGTGTGAGACTCCCAATAGCAGGCACCATGCAAGAGAAGGAGACCAAATAATTTGTGACTGAGGAAGCAGTGGTATATGGTCAGGGCCTTCAGAGTATTCAGTTAATGCTCTAAGACAGTATGTAGCATCGGGCTGAGGGCTCACTCCCGGATCCTCCTGCGTTGCTGTCAGGGTATTCTGTATCTTTTGTGAATCTCCTTGAAAGCTGCATGCTGACCAATCAGCATGCAGCATATTGAGCACTACAAAGGGGTTTCTCCTCCTGCTACCTAAAAGCATAGGAGCACATAGTGCCATCAGAAAATTCAGTTTCTTTTAGTGGATCCTTCTAATGCAGTGTATATAAAGAGTTTTACCTCATGCAAAATTGCCATTTCTTTAATAAGACATTAACTATTTTTTCTGTGGCCCTCACAGTTAAAGTTTAACATCTTTCCTTTCTCAGAACTGACACATTTCAATCATTCTATTGAAAATAAAATATTTTCCCTATCTTTGTTGTTTGCTGACTTCATTTTTCTGTGCTTTTAACTATGTTTCCAGGGCTTTCTTGTCTTTTGATTGTTTTTCTCTGTTTTCACGTTCTGCCTTGCATCCATCTTGGGCATTAACTTAACATTCAATTTTTCCCTTTTTTCTGCTTTCTTCTCAAAATCTATATTTCCATGTCTTCCCTTCTCTTCCTATCTCTCTCTCCTTCTCTCCCTATTTCCATGGTCTGACATCTCTCTCCTTCCCTCCTTCCCCTCCAGTGTAACATTTCTCTTTTCCTTCCTCCTTTCTACCTCCTGCAGTCCATCTTCCTTCCCTTCCTCCTTTCTGGCCCCCCTCCCAGTCCAACATTCCTCCCTCCTTTCCACCAGTCCAAAATTTTTTTCTCTCTTCCTCCTGCATGCTTCTTCTCTTATCCTCCTTCCCTCAACCAAACATCTTTCTCTCTCTCTCCATTAGTCCAACTTTTCACTCTCTGCCTTCTCCCCCTTCCCCAGTGTAACATTTCTCCATGAGTCCAACACTTTCTGCCTCCTGCACGCTTTCTCTCTCTGTCCTTGTCTCTTCCCTCAGTGGCATCCCTCCTTCGCACCCCCCAACCCAACTTGCTTTGTCCCCATGCCCCATCTCACCCTCCCCTCCAGTGTGTAGCACCTTTCTTTTCCCTCCTCTTCTGCCAGGTCCATCAGTACCCATTCTCCCTTCCTTCTTCCCCTCCTCCCCTTGTCCAGCAGTACCTGGTGCATAATGGGCAGGAGGAGAAGCTCCGGTGTCGGCGTCAACTGACTAGCAACTTCCTGCAGCCGTCAGTGACAGCAGGATGTGTCAGCTGCTGTTAAACCAGCCCGCCACTGGTAAGATGATCACCACCAGCACAAAGCCATTGCTGTTCCAGTGTGCTCCTGGGGATGGTGCTAGGCTTTGTGCTAGTTTCCCGGCTTGTCCTGCCTCAGGCCTCTGAGCTGTGAGGAGAGAGCCTAAGATGGAGAGAGCCACAGAGCAGTGAAACCAGTTGAGCAGGTCCCTGTGGCAGGTGCACACCGTGGAGCTGCCAGAAGGTGATGAGGTACATGCTGAATGTATTTCTCGCTGTCATCTGGATTTTTTTTTTTTTTTTTTACAAATTTCTATGTTCTTTTTGAAATGTAGTTCTCAAATATGGACACTATGCATGAATATTTGCTCAAACTGATTCTCTTGAGCAGATTGGGAGAAATTTGTATGTTTTACATAATAGCCTACCCAGTTCAGCTGAAATATAACTACATTGGCTTGATTATGCATATAAATTTCTTGTATGTAACCTAACACCAATTATTGTAGCCCTTTCTACCATGTCTCTTACCTGGCTTCTCCATCATTTATCCACCACTTCTTTTGAAACCTGTATTGAATATGTCCAAAATCTTTTAAATATTCTGACCTCCATCATATCTGCTAGTAGGCCATGTCAGGCTTTAGTATAATCAACTTTGGGCTCCTTATATCAAGGTGCGGTAGGGGTTTAACGCCTCCATTGATGAGGCATTAGTTTTTTGGCTTGCCACAGGGGTTAGCGCATGATGAAATGTCCGACGCGCTAACCCCCGTAGCGCGCCTTGATAAAAGGAGCCCTTTGTTTCTTTTAAAATTAGTACTTAACCCAACATCCAAATCTCTTCTTGTTTTATTGCCAAATGCAAGATCTTACTCCCCCCTACTGTATGTACCTATACCAAAAATGCCTAAAATTGTCCTTTACTTGATTACATTGTATTTCTAGCGGCTATACTTATAGGGCCTATCTGGGCTCAGCCCCCAAAACATGTATTCATTCCTCTATGCAGTTCATAAAAGTTATCCCTCTGTTGCTGTCCATACAGTTCATGAGAATCATCCCTCTGTTGCTGTTCTTCCCTTTAATCGTTACTTCTGTACATCTTATATGTGAATTTGTATCTTTGTTGCCCATCATTTGCCATTTTTCCATGCTCAGTACCCAAAACATGTACATAGGAATTTCTACTATTGCTTTTTCTCCTTAAATTTGTTCTGTATATCTACTGTATATGAAGTTGTAACCTTGTTGCTAAACATCAACTGTGTATGTGAACTTGTAACCTATTCTGGGTTCTTCTGGGAGGACGGGCTAGAAATTTGACTAAATAAATAATAATTTTTGTAAAAAACCATTTTAGTACGTTTTGTTTTTTTTGTTAGATATTTAGTAAACTATACTTTGTTGGCACTTATATTTCCTTCTTAAATTTGTTTTTGTTGATTTTCATCTTGTGTGTTTCTAGCCGTTTGCTAGTTCTTTGATATCATTTGTTAATTTGTCATTCACATATTTTAAAAGTAAACTCTCTGTGTATGCCATTAATGAAGATACTGATTGCATGAGATCTACGAGTTGCATGGACAGCCTCCATTGTATGCAGATAGATACCATGCATATTCATTGGAGAAATCCTGAAAACCTGATCTGGTGAAGGCTGAGATTGAACACCTTTGGTTTAACACATCTATTGAATCCTCTGCTATAAATGTCACCGCACGCCACTGTGAGGGAGCATTAAAAGAAGGAATCCTTCTATTCCTTTTGCCCCTGCATGACTTTTCTGTTTGAATTAGAAGAGCATAATGAGAGGAGGAGAAAAGGAAGGAGCCCTGGAAGGGACAGTGCACTCTCCTTCAGCATGCATTTCTTGCTTTCATTCCTCAACACTGTTCCTCAATACTGTCCCTGATGCAGCCAATGAATTCTGGTTCTTAAAAATGGAAGGCTGATGTCAAAGAATCTGAAAGGAAGATGGGATAAGGCAGCCTGGCAAGGGCTGGGGGGATATAGAGGAAGAACTGACAGGAGACTAAGGGGTCCTTTTACTAAGGCACGCTAGCTATTTTAGCGCATGCTAAATATTATTTATTTATTTAGATTTATATCCCGTCCTCCCAGTAGCTCAGAACGGTCTACAAGTAAACATAAACAATGGAAGTAATTAGACGAATAAGATGTACAATAGGTTTAGATGCTTGGACATACAAGACTGTGCAGTATTTATCAGAGCGTGTGCTAAACGCTAATGCATCCATAGACTATAATGGACGCGTTAGCGTTTAACATGCGCTAAAATGGCTAGCGCACCTTAGTAAAAGAATCCATAAGAGAGGTAATATGGGTTGAAAGGAAACAGTGGCTTAGCGAGGGTGAGAAGCTACCGGGGGGGGTAACACCCTTCTCCACCCCCTCCCACCTCAGTATGCTCCTTCCCTGCCCTCCCCCCCAACTGCCACATGTACATACCACGAAGAAGCTAAGATAAAGAGTTGGGAAAGGCAGATAAGATGGAAAAATGAAAAAAGATTGCTTGTCACATGAAGAGAAAAAAATTCAAAGGTGGAAAATGCATATTTTATTCTCATTACAGTTATTGAAATATGTGATACTTGCAGTATTTAATTTAAATGTGTCTTTTATGTGGCACCCTGCCCAGTATTAAATTATGTATTATCTCCTGTCAGACAGCGCTTTGTGTAAAATCAAATGCATTGAATGCCGGTGATGGCTTAGCTGTCTCAAATGCCGGACAGTTTCTATCAAATTTGGGAGATTTTCTTATTACTACTGTCAAAAGTCAGGACTACTTTTCAAAGGCTTGGACCTGAGGTGGATATATGAAATAAAGCTGATAGTAATAGCATTGATGCAGTATTTTAGATGGGAACACCATCTTACAAATTCCTGTGGACAGTGGTTTACCGGACTGAGGGTGGGAAGGAGGGAGGATTCAGTGTAAATTTTCAGGTAAGGTCAGCGCAATATTCTTTTTCTACTGTTAGTAGTAGAGAATGACAGGGAAAAATGTGTCCCCATCCCTGCTCCACCTCCGCAAGCTCGGTCCCCAACCTTGCCCCATCCCTGTGAGCTTGGTCCCTGTCCCCACCCCATCTCCGTGAGCTCGGTCCCCGTCCCTGCACCGTCCCCACAAACTGTATGATCCCATCCACACAAGCCTCAAATAGTTATGATTTTATACTGAACTTATTTTATTAAAGTATAAAATGAAACAATATTCTGTGATGTTGCCTCATCGTCGACAAAGCTTCCAAGAGACTGGTAGACCCAGGGCAGGAGGGGCAAAAGGGATGACCTAGGGGAGTCTCAGGGTTTTAATTTCTTTGCTAGTTTTGACCCATGATCAGGAACGAAGGAGGGAGGATACGAGGGAGGGGGGCTGTTGGATTTGCGATAGGGAGGGGGCTTCTGGACTCATGAGGGGGGGGCTGCTGGACCCGCGATCACAAGGGGTGCTGCTGGCCGGAAGGGGTGGTGAGGAAAGCGACTCGCGACAAATCCTTTACCGAGAGGACTAGGCCTTCTTCCCGAACGCGCAGCAAACGGCTGAATTTTTCCCCCCATTCCTGTGGGTTTGTTGCGGTTAGCCATGGCTTACCATGGGAAACAGTCCCCGTGCCATTCTCTAGTTAGTAGTTCTAAATATAAAACAAATGGTTGTGGTTGTTACATGTGATAATGTACATCAATTATAATACACAATCTGTTCAAATTATTTCTTTATTTATTAATATGAACATAAGAATAGAAGAATAGCCTTACTGGGTTAGATCAATGGTCCATCAAGCCCAGTAGCCCCTTCTCATGGTGGCCAATCCAGGTCACTAGTACCTGGCCAAAACCCAAGGAGTAGCAATATTCCATGCTACACAAGGAGCAGTGTGTGTTTGAACCCACAACTGCAGGGTGCTGAGGCTGTAGCTTTAACCACTGTGACAGTCTAGAACCCATTAAATATAACATATGATGGCATATAAAGACCTAAATGGTCCATCCAGTCTGCCCTACAAGATAGACTCATGGCATAAGGTATGATGTGATACTACATATGCATACTTGATCTTGATTTGTCCTTGCCATATTTAGTCACAGACCATAGAAATCTGCACAGCTCTAGCCTTGTTCTTCAGCTACTGAAGCTGTAATCAAAGCCACACTCCATCCCTTCTAAATCTCTCCAACCACGGTCAAGGTTGAATACCCATGTATATTTTTTATCACACAGGTATCTCTCGATGGTGGGATTGTTTATTTTAGTAGATATGATGTTCAATTTTTTGCAAGTGCTCACAAAGTTGGTGACAGTAAGTAGGTCACATTTTTAGATGATTCAAAGATTACATCAGGCCTATTGTCATCTTTGTTATTTCATGGAGAATGTTATTTAAATTGGAATGGACATTGTACCTCTCAAGAAGAATAGTGAAGAGGAATTGTACCTGCTCAAGAAGAATAGTGAAGAGGAATATGTTAGCTCTGTCTTCTGTACCTTGTGGTAAATTCAAGAAATGGTGCTGAAATTTAAGTGCTGCAATGATGTGCACTTAAGTCCATGCATATTCTATATATGGCATCTAAAAAATTAACGCTGACTAATTGGCGCAAGATGCACTTACCTTTTATAGAATCAAACTTAACACCTATGTGAGGTGCATAACTTAGACACAGGCATTTAGATCAGCTAAATCCAGGCTTAAATGCTTGCACCTAAGTTGTGTGCAGATCGGCCGTATTCTATATCAATGTGCATAACTTTTAGGAATGTCCCCAAGCCACCCATGATCTACCCCTGGCCATGTCCCCTTTCAAATTCATGCAATGCAGCTGGTGCTTACTTTTTATAGTGCGTTCTGAGTTGTGCATGTAATTTATAGTTGGTTCTAATTATGGGTTGTTAATTGCCAATTATCGGTGCCAATTAATTAAGTTGTGTGTGTACATTGGCTACATGCACTGATGTATGTGCCAAACTGTAGGCGTCATATACAGAATTTGGTGGGTAAATGCAGAACTGCTATAACAATACTGGTGTAAGTTCACATTTCACATTAACTTTAGGTGTAAGCATTCAGTCCAGCTCAAAGTACATGTTCATGCCTAAGTGCAAACTTCGGTCAGTTATTTGCAAGGAGCAACACTTAATGCGAACGTTTAACAAATACTGGGAAACTGTACATTGCTACCAATACACCAAATAATCCCAGATATAATAGAGACCCATGTTTTGAATGAACTTTGGATTTAACCATCGAATTCCCTAAGGCAGCAGACAAAATGTGGTCTATATCGAGACCCAGGAGAACTTAGTCTTTCCTTTAGAATTTTTCACAGTTTGGAATTTATTGAATATTCACACACTGAGGATTGCTTATAAGAGAAACAATACATGCAATGATTGGATAGTGAGACCAATGTTGGGGTTGTTCTTTCAAGATGTCTCTGAGCATATATCATACTTCAACTTTGTTGATATAGACATTGTTCATAAGAACATAAGAACTGCCATCTCCGGATCAGACCCTAGGTCCATCAAGTCCGGTGATCCGCTCTTGCGGAGGCCCAGCCAGGTGTAACCTGGCGAAAACTTAGTCACCCATATCCTTCTATGCGTCTTTCGAGGAGATGTGCATCTAACTTGCCGTTAAATCCTAGAACGGTGGGTTCCGCAGCAATCTCCACCGGGAGAGCGTTCCAGATGTTCAAATATCATGTTTATATCTGGGATTATGTGATTCATTGGCAGCATGCCTAAGTGCTACCAATCAGCTGTATAAATGACAGTATTCTATAACATATCATCTAATTGCTTGGCATGCCTCTGACCCACCCAGGTCTATGTGCGTGGCATAGAATTAGGTGCTCAATTTATAGAATAAGGGCATAAGTTAGTACGTAACCACAAATTATTGTAGTTCTACCTCTGACCCTTTTGTATCATGTTGGTCATTTGATTTTGTCTATGTTTTTAAAATGAATATCACTTAGAAGTATTATAAGCGACATTATCAAATTTTAAATAAATCTGAAACCTAAATAAACCTGATTATTGCCAATTATTGATACTTATTACCAATGAAGTACCGATTTAGTTCTAATTAGCAAATTAAGGCCATTCAGCGCGGCTCCCCGCGCTAAAACCGCTAGTGCGGTTTAGTAGAAGAGGGGATATTTGTGTTATTGATCCTAAGGACATATTCTATAAAGACATATGCCTTAAATTAGACACTGGTAGGCACCCTACTGGTGCCTAACTTAATTGGCAAAGCCATTAAAAATGAATAAATAATCATTTAAAAAATGTAGGTGCCTATAAAAACAGCATCTTCATTGCATCTATGGAGGTGCCTTAGAACGGCTAAGGTCGAAATAGGGGTGGTTAACAGCAGAAACAACCTTAGGCGTTCTAAGGTGTCTCCATAGATGTGATTCTCATCAAAGGTAGGCACCTGAAATGTAGGTCTTTTAAAACCCCTGCCTACATTTCTGCTGCCTACCTTTCATGAAAGCCACATTTCTGCAAACAGTTCCATTGCATGATTGACATATAATCAGCGGCCATTTCATAGGTAGCCTCTGATAATGGAGCCATTTGCAGAATCCAGCCCTAGGCACTGTTCGGCTTAGCCCCTAAATATATAACTGACCTTTTCTCCTTTCCAACCAACAAACATGAGAGAAGCTCACACTTGAATTTTGTATCTCCACCGGTTAAAGGATGTAAATTCAAAAGTCACCACCAACTTCTACTCTCATATCAAGCAGCATTATGGGGTAAAGACCTGGAACAATTACTTATGCTAGCTAATACTTATGGGGAATTTTGGAAACACCTAAAAACATATCTGTTCCTGAACTACCTCGGCAACTGATTTGTACAATCTTTCCCACTTAACTGATCCCTAGAGCCATGATTCACTAGTATTAACTTGTCAGTTCCACTCAATCTGTACTATTTTTAATCATTGTTAACTGCATAGAACTTCACGGTCCTGCGGTATATAAACTGTTGTTATTATTATTATTGTTATTATTATAAATTACACACCCAATTGCATGCCTAGCTTTGAGCAGCATTTATAGAATTTGGGGGCTTATGCTTATAAATTAAATACATCAAATACTCTTTCTGGTATCATTTTAGGAATGAGTGGGGACAAGCTACTACTACTTATCACTTACATAACAAGGTGTATGCAACGCTGTACATTTTGACATTTATCTAACTTGGACAGGCAGCCATGACATATAGGGTTGGGGATGCAGAACCCAAGGTGAGAGGAGTTAGGAGTCGAAAGCACTCTCAAAGAGGTGGTCTTTTAACTGGGCCTTGAACACTGCCAGAGACGGAGCCTGGCGTAGCAAGGCTGAAGGGACAGAGTCTGGAGTTGGCAGCCGAAGAGAAGGGCACAGAAAGGAGGGACTTACCAGCTGAGCAGAGCTCATGGGGGGTGGGGGTGGGGGTGGATCATAGGGGGGAGATAAGTGAAGAGAGATAGTGAGGGGCAGCTGAGTAAGTGCATTTGTAGGTCAGTAAGAGGAGTTTGAATTGTATTTGGAAATGAATGGGAAGTCAATAAATTGACTTCAAGAGAGGGATAACGTGAGTAAAGCGGCTCTCCCAGAATAAGAGTCATAAGAACATAAGAATTGCCACTGCTGAGTCAGACCAGTGGTCCATCATGCCCAGCAGTCCGCTCACGTGGCGGCCCTCTGGTCTAAGACCAGCATCCTAACTGAGACTAGCCCTACCAGCGCACTTTCTTGTTCAACAGAAACTTGTCTAACTTTGTCTTGAATCCATGCAGCCAAATTCTGGACGGATTGGAGGGGAGTGACTCACCGAAAAAAACCTCACTGAAAGCAACCTTCTACCTCGGTCTCCTTGATGTCATCTTTGCAAACCTTGATAAGCTGTCCATTCCACCACCAGCAGGAAAGTTGTTCTTCTTTGCTGTGTCCAAAATTCTAGTTCTCCCCTCCTGGTGCTTTGTGTGATCCTGCTCCAGTCCCCAGCCCACTTTTCCCTCTGCCAGCCCTGTTCCCTGTTTCTGGTAAGTCAGATGCCTACCTTCATGTCTGGGCCAGAACTTGTAACTCTGTACTTCTTTCCATGCTCAAGTTCCTCATTTAATTTAATTTAAGTTTGCCAAAGATCAGTCTCCAGGCTGAAGCTGATTACAACAGAATAAACATAATCCATATATGTAAAATCTATTTATAAATACATTAAATCCAATACCAATAAAAACACATTATCACTCAATTTCCCTTCCCACACATCATGAACAAACAGGCAATTATCCCCAACAGTGATGATCAAACCTCAAAGTAATGAAGAAATAGCCATGCTTTTAGCTGTCTACAAATGAGTTGATAATTTGCTTCCATTCATAGAGAAGATGGCAGAGTGTTCCAAACATATGGGGCTTTGAGATAAAAAGGATTTGTTTAGCATGGTAATTACTTAACATCTTTGGGAGAAGTTACTGCAAGTCAAAGGCCCTGACTAGACAGCAGAGCACAATGGAGACAGCACTTCTGTTAAAAACCTGTCTTTTCACCAGCACATTTCATTAGATGCCTTTTATAAAATGATATGGCATTGGAAATAATTCTTTATAATTTTATGGTTTTTATTTGATGTTCTCTGAAGGATTTTTTTGGCTATATTATTTACTATAAGCCATTTTGAGATATTTTATGTACTGTTTTGCTGTAATCTGCTTTAGTACATTCTGTGTTAAGCGATATATCAAGTTAATAAATCATGATCGTCATCATCATATGAAGTATCCTCCTGATTCTTTTTCACTTACAGCATTTCCCAGCTTTCAAGATTGTTTTTGTTTCCCCGAGTGGAACATCGTGAGTCCCACTCAATGTGACATCACTGTGTCATGTCGGGCATATTTAGAGGAAGTTAGCATTGAAGGACAGCTTTTTGAAGTACCCTCCTGACTCTTTGGGACTTATGCCTGCCAGTAGTCTGCGTTTTCTAGCTTTCAAGACTGTTTTTGTTTCCCCGAGTGGAACATCATGAGCCTCGCCCACTGTGACATCACAGTGTGGTGTCAGGTATATCTAGAGGAAGTCAGTGCCAGAAGTACTGTGCACTGAAAGTTGCAAGTTGACTCTGTTGCATCAACGAAGGAGCATGACAAAGAAGCGCTCCTTTGCGCACTCCTTTGTGCAGACTTAAGTTTGGAGATCTGTGGATGGATTTATTCCTTATAAGTGCCTGGCCATCGCTAGTATTACAGCAGCAGATTGTGTTAATGGGTTATATCCTAGTTTGTATGGAACAAGGAAGGTATGGAAATCTTTCAGGTAAAAATCAGATAAGACCATACCATTCTAATTTGATTCAGATTAAGACTCAATATATTTGTTGTTTAAAACAATGCTTAGATACTATTCAGGTGTTTTTGATTAATGTTTGATCTAAACGAAATAAGATAGTGATTATAGATGATCTTATCCAGTCTGACAGACCAGATATTTTATGTATTACAGAATCATGGCTGCTGGAATCTGATAGTATAATAGCAAATGAATTGAATATTTTGGATTACATGGTCTCAAAATCACGAATGGGTAAGAAGGATGGAGGATTATTGATTTTGGCTTCTCAAGTTTATTGCTCTCTGTAGTAGATTTTGATTGTATTGCTTCTTAACTCAAAATTGTTTAATATTTCATTAATTTATTATCCTGAGATTTTACATTCAGATTTTTCAACTTTTGTAGATACATATTGCTGGTTAATAAGATTAATTCAGGCCTAATTCAACCTAAGATTCTGGTTGTCCCAGGTGCCTAAGGCCCCTCCCCGGTACATCTCACAATGCACCGAGAAGGGGCAGGCCTGTCATTGAGATGAAGGCGGGCCTGCCGGATGGCCAGAGGGAAGACCTGGCAGGCCATCAAAAGAAGGTTAGAGGGGGTTCTGGGGAGGATACATGTGTGGTTAGGGGGGTCCTGTGGGGGAGTGGGGGTATCTGGCAGGAGGGATTAGGCATCCCTTCTGCTGGTGACCTACAGGTGGGGGTGGGGGTGGAGGCCTGTCTTGTGACCTATGGGTGGGGGATGCCAGGCAGGAGGGACTGGGCATCCCTCCTGTCATGATCATTAGTGGGGCATGCTAGGCAGGAGGGACTGGGCATCCCTCTTGCTGCGATCATTAGGGGGGTGCCAGGCAATAGGGACTGGGCATCCCTCCTGCCGCAATTATTAGGGGGGTTGCTGGTCAGGAAAGACTGAGCATCCCTCCTACTGCGATCGTTCAGGAGGGATGGGCAGCCATGGCCACTAAACTTATCATGACAGGGAGATGCCTTGCCATGATAAGCTCAGCGGCCATGTCTACTTAAAGTGTAGGCTAGAATTTTCCTGGCCTACGTTGTACGCATCTCCCACTGGCCTAGGGAGATGCATACGGCCGCCTAGGTCCGCCTATGGCTACTTCCGAGCCAAACCACACCCACGCCTAGCCTTAGGTGGGCTTGCACGCCTCCCTAGGCTCCCAGAGGTACCTCCAATGTAGGCATCCTGCCTCAGGATGTTTTTTTAAGGAAACATGCGTCCCGATTGGTTGGTTAGGCAGCAGTTGGCTTCCTACAATTGGGATGCCATTTATAGAATCCAGGTCTTGGTGTATGTATCCAGATGCATTTGCAATGCAAGAATGCAAGGTTCATTTGGAGAAATAAAAAAAGCTCTACATTGGACTAAAGAAAAATACTATTTTGATAATAAAAGCGTTATCCTTTGCAGAATTGTTTAATGTCATTAGAAAATTAACTACAGTTCAGTTTGGAGCAATTATATTTTTGCTAGTCAGGCTTTTATGAATTCATTTTCTATGAAAACTCAAAATATTTTAAAATGAATTTCAAAATGTACCATTGCCTGTAATGTCATTTCCTCAGTCAGAGACTGTTTCTTTTAAGCAGCTAGAAACTGTTGTGAAGGGATGAAAAAAGTCATCATGTTCTTCAGATCTCTTCTAAATTGACATATATTTGTCTCTGAGAGAGGGATTGCTGCAACCTCTTTTGATGATTATGGCTAAATCTTTGCAAAAGGTGTGTATACTGAGTAGATTGCAAAAGGCAGTTGCATAAGTGTGGTTTGAAAAGTTTGGTAAAAAAAAAAAAAGCAAGTTAAACAACTTAGTCCCCATTTATGAAGCAGCATTAGGCTTTTTTATTGCCGGTCATGGAGGTATTAGCTCCTACGCTCATAGAATCCCCATGAGCGTCAGAGCTATTACAGACGCTGCTGGCGATAAAAAGCCTAACATGGCTTCATCAATGGGGGCCTTAGGGCTCCTTTTACTAAGATGCGCTAGCATTTTTACTGTGACCTGCATTGCCGCGCGTGCTACGCGCCAAGAACTAACGCCAGCTCAATGATGAAGTTAGCATCTAGCGCACGCGGCAATGCAGCGTACGCTAAGTGTGCGCTAAAACCGCTAGCACAGCTTAGTAAAAGGAGCCCTTAGTCTCCATTGAGGGCTATACATTTAATCCAGCGAGTTTCCAGTTTTTTCATATCATAGGAAAAATAGCTTACAAAAAAACTGGAAACTCGCTGGACTACATGACTTAACATCCTTTATTGAAAAGTCAATAAGATGCAAATGTGATTGCAAATTTATGCCCAATTTTTTTCCTTAGGGTTTATTGCAAAAATTCTGGGAAAAATTTGTTCTACTGCAGCTTCAAGACTTTTTGGATCAGAATAACATCTTAGATGAGCATCAATTTGGTTTCTGCCCTAGGCATTCAACATAGCAGTTGCTCTTGTCTACTCTTGAGCCAATATGTGCAGGATATGATTGTACTGAATCATTTTTGAAGATTACTTTTAGACATTTCCACAGCATTTGACATCATCAGATTTTGTTATTGAGATTAAGAGAACTGGGAATAGGCAGGACTGTATTGGATCGGTTTGATTCCTTTATATCAGGAAGGAGTTTTCAAATTCTGCAGTTTGATTACTCTGATCGGTGTTTAGTAGTTGAAGGTATGCCTTAAGATTCAGCTCTATCATCTGTCTTATTTAACATCTACTATTTGTTACCTTTATGTAAGGTTCTTTTGCAACTGGGGGTAAGTTATTGACTTTATGATGATGACGTACAGTTTGTAATCCCAGTTGGGAAATCTGCTTCACAAACAGTACGACTGGTAGATTGTCTTCAAGCAGTTAAATCTCTTAAAACTTAATGTTAGTAAGATGCAGATTTTACAGTTGGGAAGCAATGTAAACCATGATGAGTTTCTGTCTGATGTGATGATTGATGATATTAAACTACTTATATTAGATCAGTGTAGAAATCTATGTGTTATTCTTGACTCCACATTGCCCTTTAGGTCCCAGATAAAGGCAGTGGTATCTAAAGCTTATTTTCATTTAAGAACTTTGACGAGGTTGAAAGATTATTTGTCATCAAGCAATTTTTGTTCTGTTGTTGCTGTGATTCAAATGCCACTGCTTGACTACTGCAATTCCTTGTATCTTGGCCTGCAGGCATTACAGTTAACTCAGAATGCCCCTGCCAGACTGGTTGCTAATATATCTAGAAATGAACATATTACATCTGTTTTGAGGGATTGGCACTGGTTGCCAATCCAAGCACATGTAGAGTTTAAGGTGCTGTGCCTTATTTATAAGGTGCTTCATAACAATGACTCTCCCATATTGGTCTGTCTGCTTCAGTATTATCATCCTTCCCATTGTGCATTCAGAAGAAAAAAATGTTACCTGAAGTGAAATTGTTTAAACTTGTGAGACTTCTTAATAGACGTTCAGTGTTCTCAATTCAGGTGGCCACTTTGTAGAATGTTCTGCCATTAGAGGTCAGAACACCACCTAATTGTCTGCAGTTTAGGAACTGTTTGAAGACAGTTTTATTTGATCATGTTTATCACTGAATGATAACATTGCAATGTGTTTTACTGTCACTTTTATTATTTGTTTTGTGTTTTATGGTTTAATTGTATGATTTTTAACATGTATATTTTATTGTACCTTGCACAGAATTAAAAATACCTAGTGGGTTATAAATATTTAAATACATAATAAATAAATTTGGTCTCTAATTTATTTGGGCGCCATAGCTCACAAATTTCAGAAACCTAACATATAGAGTCTTTTACTAAGGTGCGCTAGCCGATTTAGCGCACGCTAAATTGGCTAGCACGCCTTAATAAAAGACCCTCATAATAAATAGTGCAAAAGAACAGACCAAACCCCATTCTCTAAAGCCTATAATGATATTTACTACTGTATCTAAGACAGATGCTTTTTGAATAATCCTGAATATATAGAGGGGCATAATTTAAAAAAAAACATCTAAGTCCCCTTTTGGCCTAAACGCTGAAAGTAGCAGCAGAGAAAATGTCCATTCTCAAAAAAAAAAACAACATCCAAAATGAGGGTTTTTTTTAGAATGGCCTACCTCTACGTTCAAACCAAAAAAGTGCACAAATTATCGTGTCAAGAAACAAAGCTTAATTAAAACTAGCCACCATATTCTTCACTTAAAGTTCCTCAGATTGCCACACGATTATAACGCATGGTAGCTGTCCTCACAGGAACATCTGTTTTATACGATTTTTCTATATATTATTTTATAATTTTCTTTTTAAGTTATAAAAGTGCTCATGTACAATATTATATTAATAGCCAATGTAGCTATTACTTAGCTTTCTTTGTAAACTGGGTCTGGCTCAATTCCCACCGACGCGTTTCATTTTTTCATCAGGGTCGGGAAAGGAGAACACTATAAAGAACAAAACTTTATATTAGCTTAAAGTTTTTAAGTTTTAAGTTTTAAAAACCCAGCAAACCTAAATTTTTCAATGCCACAGCACTTACCAGAGCAGTGTAATGTCTTAGCTAAACGCTAAATCCATGATTTGTAAGCCGGAAGTGAAACCACACCGGTAAAATGGAAGCTAATAAAATAAATCACTAAAACATGTGACTCACTACTGGCCAATCCGCTTTTCACCCACGACTCTTTAACTTGTATTCCACAGACACACCCATACTCTCTATTCATTTATCACCGATTTCAAAGGTAGAAGTCATATGCTTGCTGTAAGCCAATCGCTGGCTAGATTTAAGCCATTGGGATACATGGTGTTAAGCTTAAACATCCAGCGCAATTCTTTGATGTTCAGATTGTGTTCATAATTTCCTCCCTCCCACCCAACATGAACTGTATCAATAATACGCCATTTTAAGTCAGTGATTTTATGCTTCATTAACGACCAATGACGGACCAAAGGTGCAGTTTCAACACCCGTGTTGACACGTGACTTGTGTTCATTAAGACGAATATGCATGGGTCGACTGGTACGCCCTATGTAGATTTTTGGGCAAGGGCAAATGATCATATAAATAACATGATCAGTCTTACAGTTAGTTCTCGTTTTAGCTGTATATACCTGACCAGTATAGGGGTGAGACCAAGTTTCCCCTACCAAAGCATACTCGCACCATTGACATTGGTTACATCTATAGTGACCGTTGATGACAGGGGGTTCATTCTGTTTATAGTTATAATGCCCAATGAGTTCCCCCAAATTTTTTGCTCTTTTGAATGCAAAGGTAGGTGGGCCATATTCATTCCCCATGGTCAATCTAATGATGTGCCAATGTTTAAGGACAATGTTCTTAATATTATAAGCCAGGTGGGAGAACTGTTGAACACATACCAACAGATTTTCATCTTCAGGTTTTTGTTGATATTGCAAAAGTAGATGTCTGTGTGCATATTTAGCACGTGTGTAGGCTCGACGTATGACATGTTTTGGGTATCCTCGTTGTTGAAAACGTCTCTTCAATACCCGGGCTTGCGTCTTATATTCAGTAATAGAGTGACAAAGTCTCCTCAACCGTAAAAATTGGCTATGAGGCAGACTGTTCTTAAGCTGTTGAGGATGGAAGCTGTGGTAACGAAGTAAACTATTACGGTCAGTGGGTTTACGAAAAATTGTTGTCAATAGTGCCCCATGTGATTTGAAAATGGTCATGTCTAAAAATGGTATCTCCTGATGGTTAATGGTGGCAGAAAATTGAATGTTGGGGTCAAGATGATTTAACCACTCAAGAAAGGAGTTGAAAGTATTGACATCAGATCTCCAGATGCAAAAAATGTCATCTAAGAAGCGTCTCCAAACTGTGATATTCTGAAACCAAGAGGAGGTATAGATATGTTGTTCCTCCAGTTGGGCCATATATAATGTAGCGACAGAGGGAGCCATAGAAGCCCCCATGGCGATCCCATGGGTTTGTAAATAAAACTCCCCATTACACCAAAAATAACTTCTGGTGAGTACTAGCGTTGCCAATTCCATCAAAAAGGCTGAAGTAATTCGCTGACAATGAGTTTGATTTACAAATATTTGTTGAAGCAAATTTAATGCACCCGAAATAGGGATCATGGTGTATAATGCCTTAATGTCGAGGGTTATCAGAAGCCCATCAGTTTGAGACTGCGGGATAGAATTCAAAATATTAATCATATGTGTACTATCCTTGACGTGAGACCTAATTTTCAAAATCTCATTTTGTAAAAACAAGTCCAAAAACTTAGAAAGGGGTTCAAGCACAGAGTGAGTCATTGAAACGATAGGGCGCCCAGGGGGGTGAGTAGTTGATTTATGAATTTTTGGCAAAAACCTTATTCGTGGAGTGTTATGAAATGGAGGGCAAAGAAAAGCAGCCTCTTTAGTTGTAATTATCTTCTTCTTTAAGGCATGAGAAACAACACCAGATATGTGGATCCTCAAGTCTACCACAGGATCATTCAGCAATTTTTTGTAGAACTGTCTGTCATCTATGTGTTTGGCTACCTCTATCAAATAATTCGTATATGATTGTAGTACAATGGCTCCTCCCTTGTCAGCACGAGAGATTACAATATCCTGATTTTTACGTAAATTTCTCAGAGCATAACGTTGCTGTTTAGTAAGATTATCTGGAGGAGGAATGAAATTTTCTTCTAATGTTTCAACGTCATGAAGCACTAGATCCATCCAAGTGGTTAAATTTGGGTGGAGAGGGAGAGGTGGATGCCAACCCGATTTTCGTGTTATTAAAGATGAATCAATAGTAGGTTCTTTATCCAAAAAATAATGCTGAGTATGAAGTTTGCATAAAAATTTATAAAGAGCCAGACGGGTCTCAAACGGGTCATATGGTTTAGTTGGAACAAATCCTAAACCCAGTTCCAATAATGACTGGCAATCAGGTGTAATTGTAGTGCCAGTAATGTTAATTATGGCTGAAAGTTCTTCTGGGACCTGGTTTGAGGACCCTGGTAGCCTTGGGGATGGAATGCTACCCTTTTTCCTCGGTTGCCGCGGTATTTCTGGCGGCCCCGATTTCCTTGTGTGTAGTAGTTTTTTGGACCTGAAGTGGATCCAGAGCTATCACTTCCCGAGATAGAAGAGGAAGATCCCTGGTCACCTTGATAAGGCTGTTGAAGTCGAGTCCCGTTAGTAGATTTAAACATCCACAGATAGACTTTTTTAGTGAAATAGTCTCTTTCATCACGTTTATATTTTTTTATCTTAGTTTGTTTGATTTTATTTTTATATGTTTCATGGGAGATCCGTTGATCCTCTTCTTGTTTTATGAATTCTGTCTCAGAGATGCCAGAGTTTCTGATGTTCGTTAGCATCTGATTAATGTTCTCTTTAAGCTCGATTTCCAATTTAGTTGTTTGCTCTATGATCAATAACATTAGATCCATGCTGCATTTATTCAAAATCGCACACCATTTGTCCATAAATTCAGAATCATACGTAAATAGTGTAGGGGCTTTTTGTATACGTAAACCCCTAGGGATCATTGAAGATGACACATATTGAGCTAGAGTGTTAGCATGTAACTCTGCTCTGGTTAGTCTCTGATACAATATCTCCAATTCAGTCCATGAAGAGGAAGAGGGATTTCCTTGAGTGTTTTCATATAAAACTGGTCTATTAATTAGTGTTGTTCTTTGCTCCTCCGAAAAACTAAACGTTTTTTGATTTATAGTATTTTGTAACTGTGCCATAGTGTTGAGATTCAAACCAAAAAAGTGCACAAATTATCGTGTCAAGAAACAAAGCTTAATTAAAACTAGCCACCATATTCTTCACTTAAAGTTCCTCAGATTGCCACACGATTATAACGCATGGTAGCTGTCCTCACAGGAACATCTGTTTTATACGATTTTTCTATATATTATTTTATAATTTTCTTTTTAAGTTATAAAAGTGCTCATGTACAATATTATATTAATAGCCAATGTAGCTATTACTTAGCTTTCTTTGTAAACTGGGTCTGGCTCAATTCCCACCGACGCGTTTCATTTTTTCATCAGGGTCGGGAAAGGAGAACACTATAAAGAACAAAACTTTATATTAGCTTAAAGTTTTTAAGTTTTAAGTTTTAAAAACCCAGCAAACCTAAATTTTTCAATGCCACAGCACTTACCAGAGCAGTGTAATGTCTTAGCTAAACGCTAAATCCATGATTTGTAAGCCGGAAGTGAAACCACACCGGTAAAATGGAAGCTAATAAAATAAATCACTAAAACATGTGACTCACTACTGGCCAATCCGCTTTTCACCCACGACTCTTTAACTTGTATTCCACAGACACACCCATACTCTCTATTCATTTATCACCGATTTCAAAGGTAGAAGTCATATGCTTGCTGTAAGCCAATCGCTGGCTAGATTTAAGCCATTGGGATACATGGTGTTAAGCTTAAACATCCAGCGCAATTCTTTGATGTTCAGATTGTGTTCACAAACTTCATACTCAGCATTATTTTTTGGATAAAGAACCTACTATTGATTCATCTTTAATAACACGAAAATCGGGTTGGCATCCACCTCTCCCTCTCCACCCAAATTTAACCACTTGGATGGATCTAGTGCTTCATGACGTTGAAACATTAGAAGAAAATTTCATTCCTCCTCCAGATAATCTTACTAAACAGCAACGTTATGCTCTGAGAAATTTACGTAAAAATCAGGATATTGTAATCTCTCGTGCTGACAAGGGAGGAGCCATTGTACTACAATCATATACGAATTATTTGATAGAGGTAGCCAAACACATAGATGACAGACAGTTCTACAAAAAATTGCTGAATGATCCTGTGGTAGACTTGAGGATCCACATATCTGGTGTTGTTTCTCATGCCTTAAAGAAGAAGATAATTACAACTAAAGAGGCTGCTTTTCTTTGCCCTCCATTTCATAACACTCCACGAATAAGGTTTTTGCCAAAAATTCATAAATCAACTACTCACCCCCCTGGGCGCCCTATCGTTTCAATGACTCACTCTGTGCTTGAACCCCTTTCTAAGTTTTTGGACTTGTTTTTACAAAATGAGATTTTGAAAATTAGGTCTCACGTCAAGGATAGTACACATATGATTAATATTTTGAATTCTATCCCGCAGTCTCAAACTGATGGGCTTCTGATAACCCTCGACATTAAGGCATTATACACCATGATCCCTATTTCGGGTGCATTAAATTTGCTTCAACAAATATTTGTAAATCAAACTCATTGTCAGCGAATTACTTCAGCCTTTTTGATGGAATTGGCAACGCTAGTACTCACCAGAAGTTATTTTTGGTGTAATGGGGAGTTTTATTTACAAACCCATGGGATCGCCATGGGGGCTTCTATGGCTCCCTCTGTCGCTACATTATATATGGCCCAACTGGAGGAACAACATATCTATACCTCCTCTTGGTTTCAGAATATCACAGTTTGGAGACGCTTCTTAGATGACATTTTTTGCATCTGGAGATCTGATGTCAATACTTTCAACTCCTTTCTTGAGTGGTTAAATCATCTTGACCCCAACATTCAATTTTCTGCCACCATTAACCATCAGGAGATACCATTTTTAGACATGACCATTTTCAAATCACATGGGGCACTATTGACAACAATTTTTCGTAAACCCACTGACCGTAATAGTTTACTTCGTTACCACAGCTTCCATCCTCAACAGCTTAAGAACAGTCTGCCTCATAGCCAATTTTTACGGTTGAGGAGACTTTGTCACTCTATTACTGAATATAAGACGCAAGCCCGGGTATTGAAGAGACGTTTTCAACAACGAGGATACCCAAAACATGTCATACGTCGAGCCTACACACGTGCTAAATATGCACACAGACATCTACTTTTGCAATATCAACAAAAACCTGAAGATGAAAATCTGTTGGTATGTGTTCAACAGTTCTCCCACCTGGCTTATAATATTAAGAACATTGTCCTTAAACATTGGCACATCATTAGATTGACCATGGGGAATGAATATGGCCCACCTACCTTTGCATTCAAAAGAGCAAAAAATTTGGGGGAACTCATTGGGCATTATAACTATAAACAGAATGAACCCCCTGTCATCAACGGTCACTATAGATGTAACCAATGTCAATGGTGCGAGTATGCTTTGGTAGGGGAAACTTGGTCTCACCCCTATACTGGTCAGGTATATACAGCTAAAACGAGAACTAACTGTAAGACTGATCATGTTATTTATATGATCATTTGCCCTTGCCCAAAAATCTACATAGGGCGTACCAGTCGACCCATGCATATTCGTCTTAATGAACACAAGTCACGTGTCAACACGGGTGTTGAAACTGCACCTTTGGTCCGTCATTGGTCGTTAATGAAGCATAAAATCACTGACTTAAAATGGCGTATTATTGATACAGTTCATGTTGGGTGGGAGGGAGGAAATTATGAACACAATCTGAACATCAAAGAATTGCGCTGGATGTTTAAGCTTAACACCATGTATCCCAATGGCTTAAATCTAGCCAGCGATTGGCTTACAGCAAGCATATGACTTCTACCTTTGAAATCGGTGATAAATGAATAGAGAGTATGGGTGTGTCTGTGGAATACAAGTTAAAGAGTCGTGGGTGAAAAGCGGATTGGCCAGTAGTGAGTCACATGTTTTAGTGATTTATTTTATTAGCTTCCATTTTACCGGTGTGGTTTCACTTCCGGCTTACAAATCATGGATTTAGCGTTTAGCTAAGACATTACACTGCTCTGGTAAGTGCTGTGGCATTGAAAAATTTAGGTTTGCTGGGTTTTTAAAACTTAAAACTTAAAAACTTTAAGCTAATATAAAGTTTTGTTCTTTATAGTGTTCTCCTTTCCCGACCCTGATGAAAAAATGAAACGCGTCGGTGGGAATTGAGCCAGACCCAGTTTACAAAGAAAGCTAAGTAATAGCTACATTGGCTATTAATATAATATTGTACATGAGCACTTTTATAACTTAAAAAGAAAATTATAAAATAATATATAGAAAAATCGTATAAAACAGATGTTCCTGTGAGGACAGCTACCATGCGTTATAATCGTGTGGCAATCTGAGGAACTTTAAGTGAAGAATATGGTGGCTACCTCTACGTTCAGCAGTTTAATCACCCAGACCACCACAACGTCTAATCTTAGAACACATTATCAACCCCAAAATAGCCCAAGTCCCAAACGCACTAAACAAGACCTTTTAGGCGAAGGAGGGGGCTAGTCCTTCGCCTAAAAGCTGGACTCTGTAACCAGCATCTTTCAAACACAACACCGTTTATAGAATACTTCACCTCCCTCCAACGATCGCGGCAGGAGAGATGCCTCATTTCCCCTGCCACATTCGAGATCCTCCTCTAACTGCCGCGGTTCTCGGCAGTTCGGGGGGGATTTCAATCGCAATCCAACCCCCACCTCCGAACTCCAACACAATACCGGCAGGAGGGAGCCCAACCCCTCCTGCTGAGGTGCGAGTACTGCATCCTTTCCCCACCCGACACAATACCTTCAGTTCGTGGGGGGGAGATCGCGATCACGGCAGGGGAAATGGGCCATCTCTCCTGCCGTGATTGTTGCGGCCCCTATTCGGAACTCATACCTGTTTTGACTTGGTCTAAGTCAAAACATATAAGTTCTGACTAGGCAACCTGTCAGAGTTTTGGGTTATACTTGCTGTACAACTGAGTATAGGTCAGCCCACCTCCCGCCCTTTCCCCCCTTTAAAAACACCTCTTTTCGCTCTAGGCATTTAGAGGCAGGGTAAAGGCCTAAGCTGGTTTTAGATACATCTAAAACCAGCTTTGATTATCGGCACTTGGACGATCTGGCTTTTTAATCGTCCAAGTACCGATTTAGGCCTCTTTTAGAACGTTTAAAATTTTTTTATTATGAGCCCCATAGAGTTCCAATCAATTGATTGAAATTAAACTACTGACTGCAGAAAGAAAGAAAACACCAAAATTTCCTACTCCAGTGGAGGGCTCTATAAACATACCAGTTAGATAGAAATATAGAAAACAAAGAAAAAAATTATGACAGATCAAGCCCATATGGCTCACACAGTCAGCCTGTCCATATCATCTACTATCTCTTCCTCTCCCCAGAGATCCAATGTACTTTTCCCAAGCTTTCTGAAATTCAGATACATTTTTCATCTCCATCGGGAGGCCATTCCACACATTCACCCCCTTTCTGTGAAATAATATTTTCTGAGGTTATATATGAGGAATCAAAGAATAACCGAGACAGTCCTGGAAGAGAATAAAGTAACTATAAATGTTGGCTCTTATTTTTGCTCTCTGCTTATGGCTCTGCTATTATTTTAGTCTGTCCTTTTTACTTAAAAAACTACAGTATATTTTAAGTAAACTTTTGGTTTATTAGAAGTCTTTGCTACTTTGCTGCTAAAATGGTGCATTGTCTTCGTCATAAGGCGTATGGGGACAGACTTAAAGATCTCAATACGTATACTTTAGAGGAAAGGCGGGATTGTAGGTTATCCTGAGCTTGAATTTAGTATAGGCAAGTGATTAGGGGCTCCTTTTACTATGCTGCGATAGCGGTTTTAGCGCACGCTTAGCATGCGCTGAATTACCGCATGCGCTAGACCTTAACACCAGCATTGAGCTGGCATTAGTTCTAGCCACATAGCGTGGGTTTAGCGCGTGCTAAAATCCTGCGTGTGCTAAAAACACTATCGCAGCTTAGTAAAAGGAGCCTTAAATCTAAAACTTGATATCTAGGTGCTTAAATATTCCCAGAGCTGTCACGTGAGCACAGCCTGTAGTTTTCATTTGAGCTCCAAACAACGATGACTTCTAGAACATATTTTGTTTTGTCTCACTCTGATTGCAAAAACAAGTAGAGAAGAGAGATTTAAAGTGGTTGATGGCTTCTTTAGTGGAAATCAAATTCTCTGGCAGTTGTGTGTTTCCATTTGCCACTATTATTTGGCAGGCTATAAAGCCTAATTACAAAGCTTGGAAAAAACATAGTACACATTTGGTTGGAATGATAGGCAGACTCTGGTTTCCAGATGCTTACTCTATTTTGCACAATCTATGAATGAAACTGTGAAAATAATTGAATTTTTTTCTCCAAAAGATAACCCTGAAATTAGCTGCATGGGGGAATGTATTTTTAAGACTCTAAACAGGCAAAAATTCATTCCTATATAACCCCATTTTAGACAGAATGTAAAAAATTGGAAATTTTTTTTTTCCAAATCTTTACTCATTTTTATATCTCACAAGTGAACAATAATACAACAATTGGTTCATACAAATCACTTGAAAATCTTTTCTATTATCATTGTAAATACATAAATTTAAGTCCCTCCCCTACCCTCCCCTTCCACCAATAATATAATTCAAGCATATTATACATATATTATTTTCAAAGTTACTGAAAAGCCAGTACAATAACAATATACCCCCTTTCCATTCTTATAACATACTATTTGTGCAAAAAAAAGGTGTCTAATCACAATATGCTGTCAATGGCCCCCAAATCTTTTTAAAATAATTATAGTTCCCTTTTTGTATGGCAATTATTCTTTCCATTTTATATATATGGCACAGTGAATTCCACCAGAAGGTGTAATTAAGTCTGGTGTAATCCTTCCAATTGCTGGTGATATGCTAAATGGCAACTCCTGTCATTATTAATAAAAATTTGTTATTATTTGCTGAAATTTGACTTTTTATTCTCATAGATGTTCCAAATAAAATTGTGTCATACGATAGAGCTACATGATTTTCTAATAAACAATTAATTTGAGATCAAATTGAATTCCAAAAGGCCATGATGCAGGGACAGAAATATATTAAATGATCAAGAGTCCCTGTTTCCAGATTACAGTACCAACATCTATTAGACTTATAGCTATCTAACTTTTGTAACCTAATTGGGGGTCCAAAATGCTCTATGTCATAAAAAGAACTAAGTTTGTCTCATAGATGCAGACACTGTACATCTCATCCTCCAAGACCAAATTCGTGGCCCTTGAGATGCAGAAATTTAATGCTTAATCTCAATGCTCCAAATGTCTCTAAGACCAATATTTCAGATATTTTTTATGTGGACCTTCATAATGTGAGTGTTATCATAATGTGAGTGTTATCACGCATATCTTAGATAGCTGAACATTGGAATGATTGGAATAATGCATCCACTAGTTTTGAAAAGATTTTTTGAAATGGCTTCTTATGAAAGAATTTTTATGGAAGACAACTGCAAAAGGACCATTGAGGAGCTGAGTGGGTGAGTATACTAAGGTATGCTTGATAACACGTTCTGAAGGTCCACATAAAAGATATCTGAATTATTAAATCTTTCTAAGATGATAAAGAATGTTTGTCTGGAATGATTGACCCTGTGATTGAGTAAATGTAGTAGACCAGCATATACAGTAGTTTCAAAGATTGAGAAGTTATTCTGTCAATATTATAACTATGGAGAATAAGGATGCTTTTATTTATACAGAACAGTTTGCAGCCATAGCTCGATGTACCACCTTACTTGATGATCAATTACAGGGTCACAAAGAAGATCAATCATGGCTGGAACTAATGAATTTATATAAAAGGCTTATAAGAGCACAATTGCATAGTAGCACGCTAATACAATATATAAAGGGTATAGCCCAAGGGGCTTGCATATGAATGTGGTGACAAAAATGTTTATGTTTGATAGTCAATTTATGGAGAAAAGAAATGCAATCCTTAACAAATGTAGTTTTGATTTAATGCTATTAATAATTGACATGACTACTTCAGCTGAATCGCAAATACTGATATTGGTGGATGAATTAACACACCAGTTAAAACAAGGCTGTAAACAGGATAAATTTGATAAGCAATTAAAAGACCTATAGGATAATATTTTGGTCTTTCGAACTTCACTATGTGGGATTATTTACAGAAGGGATTATTTACAGAAGGGAATATATCCCTGGATGCACAAACAAGTTAACAAGTTAACAGGAAGGAAGACCATTTGATGAATCATCTTCCAATTCGGAGTGAGGTATAGAAGATGATATATCCCCAATACCAACAGAGTAGAGGAAGAGAGGATTTTATAAAATCTCAATCCCGACAACCCAGCAGATATCATGGGTGAGGAAACAGATGAATCAGTTATACGATGGGAGATCAGAACAGATGAAATTCAAGATCTCAGATTCAGTGGTAATTAACTTATCTAATCAAAGTTTAACATATCAAGAGGAACTAGTTTTAAATCTTGAATTGGGTTTTATTCCTACTGCGAGATAAGACACCTTTGAAACTGGATTGCTATTTATAAATTTATCAGATAATTACAATTAATACTACTACTACTACTATTAATTATTTCAAGAGTGCTATCAGACGTATGGAGAGCTGTACAGGGCCACAAAGGAGACAGTTCTTGCTCGAGTGAGCTTACACTCTAAACAATCAAGACAAACAGGATGCCAGGGTAGGGGTTGTAGTTAGAAGGGATAGTTAAACTGTTGGCTAGGGTGGTGAGCAGGGGGTAGAGGGGAGTAGGTTTTTTTAAAATTATCTTCAAGGTAAAGAAGTAGATGTGTCTCTAGTTAAGCCTCTTTCTCATTGATATCTTCCAGGAGCTATGCATCCTGTTATTCAGACATTCCTGAATGTAATATTGAGAGATCTAGGGAGAGTGGAAAGTAATGATATACACCCCCCTTAACAAAACTTTAGCACAGTTTTTAGCACCGGCCATGGTGGTAACAGCTCCGATGCTCATAGAATACCTATGAGCATTGGAGCTGTTACAGCTTTGGCCGGCGCTAAAAATCATGCTACAGTTTTGTAAAAGGAAGGGGGGGGGGATAAATATTAAATATAATTTGACTAAAAATGAATATCAAGCATTACAAAATGTAAGTGCTGATTCAGAACTGATTATATCTAGAGCAGACATAGGAGGAGCGATCGTTCTCTAGAACAGAAAGGACTATTTGCAAGAAGCATATCAACAACTATTAGATGAAAAAGCTTTGAAGTAATATCAGAAGACCTTACTCTAGAACAGGGGTAGGCAATTCCAATCCTTGAGAGCCACAGGCAGGTCAGGTTTTCAGGATATCCACAATGAATATATATGAGATGGATCTGCATATACTACCTATCTCATGCATATTTATTGTGGATATCCTGAAAATGTGACATGCCTGTGGCTCTTGAGGACCGGAATTGTCTACCCCTGCTCTAGAACAAAAGATAAAAATATCTGAGCTATTAAAGAATGCTAGTGAGGCAGGATATATTATGTGAAAAGAATGACATTTTTTGCAAGAAATATATCCACGGATTCCTGTATTATATTTACTTTCAAACAGTAAGTACAAATCAATATCCTTGAACCTTTATCAAAATTTCTGGATATATTCCTGAGCCTTATAGCAAAATAAGCAAATCTTCTATACAAGATACTTTACATTTTTTTGTGAGTACCGTACTTTATGAAATTGAAATTTCTGAAGATTGCCTGTGTGTGACTATAGATGTTGTTTCGCCTTTTAGTAAAATCTCTCACCAGGGTGTTATGGAAGCGATTGATTAGGCTTTACAGACAAGAACTGAACATCAATGAATACCAACACAGTTTTCATTAAATATAGCACAGATTGTTTTGACAAGAGCTATTTTGGGTTTTAGGGTTATTTTTACAAACAGAAGCATGGAATTGTAATGGGGGCATCCTGTACACCATCTGCTGCTATAATATATGTAGCACTGTTTGCAGAGACTTTTTTGTATCCATCGGCGTGGTTTCAGAATATTATAATCTGAAAGCGATTTTTAGATGATGCATTTTTCATTTGGAATCATGCAGAGAAATCACTAAGGAGTTTTTTTAAAATTGACTTAATCAGCTAGAAGAAAACTTACAATTCACTGCTTGCTGGAACAAAAAAATTAACTTTTTTGATGCATTGCTATTCAAAGAGGGCACTAATATAATGTCAACTATATATAGAAAATCAATTGATCATAATAATTTACTTAAATATCACAGTTTTTGCTCCAATAATGCTGAAGGATAACTAGCCAATAGAATATGCTCAACTATATATGAGTTTATACAACAGTCAACTATGATATTAAAAATGAAATTGGTTGAGAGAGGTTATCTAGAGAAGATTATTAGAAAGGCATGTATCCATGTTGATATGCCCAGTGGGATCTTCTACTAAATTATCAACATTGTAAGGAAGAAGAGCAATTAATATGTGTGCTACCATACTCTAGGGTAGAATCCTTTATAATTGGTATTTTGTGTGATCACGGGCTTCTTTTGAGTCTGCTGGAAACCCAACTGGAGTTTCCGATTATAGCCTTTCACAGAAATAAGAATTTGGGTGACCTTTTGCAGAAAGAAAGGAAGCAGATTAATATATATATATGAATGTCACCACAAATGTGGGTCATGCCAATGGTGAGAATTTGCCAGTGATGGAGTAACATGGGAGGATCCTACAACTGGTAGATTTCTAAGATTAAAATATCAAATTACTTGTAATTCATCTTATGTAATATATGTATTGCCCGTGTAAAAAAAAAAATTATATATATATAAAATTGAAAGAACATAAATCTAGAATTAAAAAAATCAATTCACTGTATATCTGCCCAATTAATTTCTCTTTAGGTCTAATGTGACTGTAACTGATATCTGGTAGAGAATTATAGATAAAGTAGATTGTGGGTCGGAGGAAACTAAACTAAACTAAACCTTAAGCTTATATAACGCATCTTCTCTATCCTAGAGCTTGGCACGGTTTACAAGAGTTTTGAAGAGAGGAAAATATAATAAGAATTAGTGATTTATAGAAAGGAGCAGAATTTACATTTTTGAAAATAGCCACGTTTTCAGATGTTTTTGAAATAATTGGAAAGAGCCCAAGTTACACAGCTGGATAGGAATGTTATTCCAAAGCTCAATAATTTTAAAGTAAAGAAATTTCCCTAATTTTCCAATATAGATAACGCCTTTTAACGAGGGGAAAGATAATTTAAGCTTTTGGATAAATCTGGTAAATATCAGGTCTCACAGAATTCCAGGATAGAGGAATTAAAGGAGGAAGAGGCAATTTTAAATGATTCTTGAATTTTAAGGAACAGAAATAGATTTATGAATTGAATAAAATGGCCCCTTATGTGCTGAATGATGAATTAAACTGAATGTCATTAATGTGAGTCTATTGGCTGCAGTGTTCAGGTGAATTAGGTATATATAAGAGAAACATGCCATGGCCATCTCGTGAGAGCTATGACAATTGGAATAAAGAGCCCAGGAAGTAGCAGTACTAGTAAGAATAATTTGTAATTATTGGTGTGGCAGACATAATGGAGACAGTTGATATTGATGGTCCTTTTTGATTTGTAGAAAGTTAACCCCTAACACAGCCTGGTGGCGAAATACTACTATGTCGGATACTATGGTGAAGAATGGGATGTCAGAGCTATCCTTGAGAAAATAACATGAAAACTTATCAAGATAAGTGGAAATATCTACAGTGATTTGTATTCCACTTCCAGCATGGATCTCTATATTGTATTGTCCCATCTCTGCCTTCAGGACAAGCTTAATTTCTCAGTACAGTACATACCAAGTCCGACATATGACTTTTCAAAGGATGGTTTTCCAAAAGTATGCTACAGTGAGTCTTGCAGCAGGCAGGGAAATGTATAACCATTTTTTAAAATTAAATTTGCCAAGGTCATCCAGCATGCAAGCAGAAAGACAGAGGGGACTACATGAATCTTCTATATTATCTCCTGTATCTTTAGAAACCCAGTTATTCACTTCTTTGCAAGTACAGTAGGCTAAATCCATAAAGGATTTGATTTACAAAACTTTCTTCCTCACAAACACAGGGGACCTTTTACTAAGCTGCATTAAAAAGTGGCCTGCAGGGTTTTTAGCACATGGGTTTCTTGTACGTTGAGGCCACTTTTCAGCACAGCTCTAAAATGGCTGCAATTTGCTTTTTCCTGTTAATGACCATGTGCTAATTTTGAAATTACCAATTAGCACAGGGCAGGCCTACTTCCCAAATACACCCCCACCTTAAAAAATAAAATGTAATTTTTATCATTGGCATAGTGAGGGTGAGGGGTGCCAGGGGCAGTGGTGCCCATCCCCCCTCCCCCATCCGCTCCTTTCCCACCCCCTCCTGCCGCACGCGCACCCCTTCCCTCGTATCTCTTTAACGTTCATAGTGTGAGCGGCAACCCAAACCTGCTGCTGGCGCCAGTGTCAGCTCTTCCTCTGAAGTCACTTCCTAGGCACAGGTCCAGGAAGTGACATCAGAGGAAGAACCGATGCTGGCAAGAGCAGCAAGTTGGGATTGCTGCTTGCACTGCAAACGTTAGGGAAGAGGTGTGCGCATGTGGTAGTAGGGGACCAAGAGGAGAATGGGTGCCCCCCCCCCCCCCCCCCAAGATGGCTTCCGGATTGGACTGTCCCACCTTACTATGCCACTGATTTTTAGCATATGGGAAGCACATGTTGATCCCAAAACTACAGGCTGTAGTGCAGGGGTGTCCAATGTCGGTCCTCGAGGGCCGCAATCCAGTCAGGTTTTCAGGATTTCCCCAATGAATATGCATTGAAAGCAGTGCATGCACATAGATCTCATGCATATTCATTGGGGAAATCCTGAAAACCCGACTGGATTGCGGCCCTCGAGGACCGACATTGGACACCCCTGCTGTAGTGCCTTTTTAACCTATTGTAAATATGCACTATTGCTTACTGCAGTTTAATAAAAGAGCCCCACAGAATCGGAAAAATGCCTTAGTAAATCATATCCTAAATTTGATGTAATCAAATTTTCACCAAACGAAAATTATTCAAAATAGATAAATGACAATCAGAATTGTAAAGGTTTGCAGGAGGACTCCATTCTATACACCTGTGCACACAATTTTGTAACTAGTGTGTAAAATTGCACATGCAGGTTATAAAATTGTGATGATAAAGGAGTGGGGTATGACAATGGACCTCCAATGAAGACCAGAGAAAAAATAAATAATATTCCAAATATATTAGAATCTCGCCAAGGCATCAACTACAAGGTCTTGACACAGCACAGTTTCATCTTCTATTGCTTGTGTCAGGCATCATGCACTCTTTGCTATTCGCTTCAGCTGCATCTTTCTGCCGATCACATGTTCCACATCCATGGGTAACCTGAAAGATAAGCTTGAAGGTTGAGTGGATGTGGAATAATAATAATAATAACAGTTTATATACCGCAGGACCATGAAGTTCTATGCAGTTTACAATGATTAAAAATGCTACAAATTGAGTAGAACTAACAAAGTTAAAAACTAGTGACTAACAGCTCTAGAGATCAGTTATTGTGGGAAAGATTGTACAAATCAGCTACCTAAGAACTTCAGGAACAGATATGTTTTTAGGTGTCTCCTAAATTCCCCATAAGTATTAGCAAGCATAAGTGATTGTTCCAGATCTTTACCCTATAATGCTGTCTGATGTGAGAAAAAATGTTGATGATGTCTTTTAAATTTACATCCTCTAACCAGTGGAGAAACAAAATTCAAGCGTGAGCTTCTCTTATGTCTATTGGTTGAGAAAGAGAAAAGGTATTGTGATGAGCAGGAAGATGCAGCTGCAGAGAAAAGCAGAGAGTGTAAGACCCCTGACAAAGGCCATAGAAGCTGAAACATGGTCCCATGTTGGGTTCTTGTAGTTAATGCCTTGTAGAGATTCTAATAAATGTGGAATATTATTTATATTTCTCTGATCTTGATTGGAGGTCCATCGTCATCCCTCACTCCTTTATTATCATTGTTACCCTCATGGAGGGGTTTTTTTTTTAACACATCTTTTGTTTGGTTATAAAATAGTGCTGGTTATGGATCTAACTTACCCCCCCCCCTTTTATAAAACTGCAATAGTGGTTTTTAGCGCAGGCCAGTGCACTGAATGTTTTGTGAAGCTCATGACACTCATAGGGAGCAGCATAGAGCATTCAGCCAGGAGCAGGATTGCAGAAGACAAACACAAATAGGATTGGAGGTTTGCTAGACTCTGAATGATTTTTAGAGGACTTTGTACATGAGGAACTAATTAAATTAAAGGTGGCCAAAGCGATGGGGCCGAATGGTGCACATCTGAAGGTACTGAAGGAACTTAGGAATGTTCTACTGGCTCCGCTGGTTGATGCTTTCAGTGCTTCTCTAGAGTCGAGAGTGGTACTGGAGGACTGGAGAAGGGTGGTCCCTCTCAACAAAATTGGAAATAAGGACGCATTAGGGAATTACAGACTGGTAAATCTGACTTCTGTGGTATGTAAATTAAGGAAAACACTTTCAAAATAGAGGTTAGTGAAGTGTCTCTAATCTAGTGAATTACAAGACCCAAGACAGCATGGATTCACTAGAGGCAGGTCTTGTCAGACAAATCTGATCAATTTCTTTGAGTGGGTACCAGAGAGTTGGATAGAGAAAGAGTACTAGATGTTGTGTATTTAAATTTTAGCAAAGCCATATTTTGTGAGCATGGAGTTTATGGGCCGGCACAAATTAAGTGATTTTTTTCCCTGATGCAGCACGCGATGAAACGCTAGGTGGCCATCATTGGATCGCAAAAGTTTGATCGCAAAGATATAAGCGACCTGAAGTTCATCCACAATTTAATAAGTAACTTCTAAAGTGGATTTTTTTTTCCATTATAAGGGATCCAGTACATTTATTTTGCATGAATTTGAAATGTTAGAGTTAAATGGGTGAAAATAAGTTTTGGGTAACCTTTTCAAATTGAGTAACTGAATGGAACACTTATAGCCTTTTGAGACTGACATTTCTAGTAAACACTTTGGAAGGAAGGAGGTTTTTCAGCCAATGAGGTATTTTCCCTTTCAAATCTGGTCTGCATAAAATGTAATGGCAGCAGACAGGGATCTAAGGCTTTTCCTCCTTTGAACATTTATATCTTCACTTTTGATGTTTGATACTTTTTCTTTGTTTGATCAAGTCACTTAATTCCCCATTGCCGCAGGTATATTAGATAGAGTGTATGCCCACGGGACAGATAAGGAAAAATGCTTGAATACCTGAATGTGATCTGCCTAGAAACTTAAAATTTTAAACTCAAAAATTTAAATTTAGATATTGTTTTTAATGCATAATTTTTGGTTTCTGTGAGTGCATCATGAAATTCTATTTTTGGGCACCATTGTTATCCATGCAGGTATGATCGTAGTCTATTATAAGAAACAGGATTAAGGATTAGTTAATATCACAGAAAACTAATTGGTAAAGATGTCAATTTTATACATAGGTGCTATAAAGTAGGCGCTACAAAAAAGCCATACTTAGCACCAGTTTTATGATGGTGTTTAGATGTGCCTAAGACATCATAGAATACAAATGGAAGGCAGCATTGTTGCATCAAAATTATCCTGCATCGCCATTATTAACTGTTATTTGCCAATTTTATAATACGTAACATAACAACGTCGAGGGGCATTTTCGATAGAGAGGCAAGTTCGACTTTGGATAGCTAGATGATGGGGCAGGGAAACATTCATTTTCAAATCCGCTAGATGTCCAATTTTTTTTTTTAATGACCTATTTGGATGCAGTGGCATGATAAGAGGGGGCGGTCTGCCCTTGGCATGGTCTTGGTAAGGGCACTGGCACCCATCCGCCTATCTGCTCCCTGCTCCTCCCCGACCCTCCCCCTCCCCCACTGTGCGCATGCGCCCCTTTCCTTGTATCTTTTTAATTTTCCCTGCATCGGTGTCGCCTCTCTCTGATGTTACTTCTGGGCCCCATGCCTAGGAAGTGACATCAGAGGGATAGCTGACATGACACGAGCAGCAAGATCATGATGTTGCTTGTGCCTGGAAAATTAAAAAGGTATGCGGGAAGGGAAAGGGGGCATGCGTACGGTAGGGGGGAGTCGGGAAGGAGTGGAGGGGCAGAGAAGAGGGCAGGGCACCACCCTGGGCACCACTCACCCTTGCTATGCCACTGTTTGGATATCTTGGCCCTTAGGACGTCTAACTTTTTGGGTCATTTTCAATTACAAAAACGTCCACATTCAAAACGTCCAAATCAAGCCCATTTGGACGTGGGAAGGGCAAGCATCTGAAAAGACTGGCCATGCAGACATCCCAACTGGACAGTGAAGCACGTTAGAGGGCACTGCTGTGAACCTCACATAGGCCAGGATTCTTGAACTGGCACTGATTTTGTGGCACCTATATTGCCATTAAAAACACTGTCCAAACAGCATATTTTTAACTAAGATTTGATTTACCGTATTTTCACGCATATAATGCGTGCGTTATACATGATTTTACAAACCGTGCATAACCGTGCGCGTTATATGTGTGAGCGCGTTGTACAATTTTTTTTTTCCATTCCGATCCGGCATCCCCCCTGCGAACCGGCATCTTCCCCCCGCTCGCGTCACACCCCTCCCCCGCGATCCTACACCCCCCCAGCACCGCAAAACATCTCTTACCCGATTGGGCACCGGCACCAGCACCAATGCACAGGACGTGCCAGTGCCAGTGCCCGAAGATCCTCCCTCGTTGGGCTGGGCTGGGCTGGGCTGGGCGGTGTGAGGGAGATCCTCCTTCTTCCTTGTGCCGGGTTGGACTGGGCTTTGAGCATTTGCGCATGCTCAAAGCCTTCTGGTCTCGCTCTCTCCGAGATTCTGATTTGTATCTACATAGGTGCTTTAGGCCACTGAAAGCCAAAGTAGGCATGGTTAATGCCGGAAGTGGCATTAGGTGGCCTAAAGTGTCTACGTAGGCGTGATTCACATGAAGATAGACACCAGAAATGTAGGCATGGAAAACCTTTCATCGGTGCAATTCCGAAACCAGCACCGATGCATGATTGACATGCAATTGACGGCCACTTTTAAGGGGGCTGCCTACATCGATGCAGATATGAGAATCTGGGCCATAAAGACTGCCAAGTACATATTTCAACAGAACCTCCCTTTTAGTGTATGGTGAGCTCTCCAAAATTCCCCCAAAACATACTGTTTCCACCTGTTTACCACCCCAATAGTCCTTATGGCTGCAGATGGCACCTATATAGCAGTATAGTAGGTTTTGGTGGGCAATTGACACATCCGCAAAGCCCTAACAGCAATGACAGGAAAGAAGCCTCCTGTCATTGCTGTTAGGGCTTCTGGGTTTTTAGTTTTTTTTGTTTTTAATGGCACAGATGTGCTGTGTTAAACACAACTTGTCCCATAAAAAAATCCCCCCGCGCCATGCCCTCCCACCCTGCTCCGGCACCAGAAGCTGCCAGCATCCCGAGCTACCGTTCACCCCCACCCCCCACTGACCCACGGCAAAATGGTCAAACCGGATTAGCGACAATCGGGACATGATTGGTAAGTTTTGTGCATTAGGTCACTGTTTTGCACTTCTTTAAAGCATTGGTTTAAAATTGTTTTCATTGTGATGCTATTGTTATGCATTTCTATTGTGATTTGCCTAGACTGTGAATCATGCATGAAACATCAAATTTAAGAATCAACTACACTAAACTAGAATAGATTTCATTGTACTCTGATGGCACAAAGAGAAGGAATTTATCCAAAGAGCAAACTTATCTGCAAACTTACAGAACGGAACAACACACGAAGGAAAATCCTAGTATTTAAAGAATAATGCTGAGAAGCTGCGGAATTGGCAGTAAATTGAACTTGCATTTCAGCATTGCTGCTAGATTGTACCCCTGTGGTATTGTGAATGAGCCTGGCTAGAGACCTAGCAAAGAGTAAGGTCTTGTAACCAAGGTAAAAGTTTTAATTTTTTTTATTTTGGAGTAACTACGAGTATGACTAACAAGCCTGAACATTGCTAAGCTACAAATTAGACTAGAATAAGCTACCTATGTATTCTTGTCTTTTACTGGATATTCCCAGAAAGCCATGGTGTCTGCTCAACCAGTTCCCAGGCTCCACTGTGTTGGCAGGTAGTGTAGCAGGAAGTGTCTGTTACCTTGGAGTGTGCTCTATAGCACTGAACAGAGGATGTTTTCCCAGTAATGGGCAATGACATACATTGTTACAGAGACCAGTCAGAATGAAAGAAAACAAGCAGATGGCTATCTTCCCATCAGCTATTCCACCTACTCAGTCATAATTCTCTCAGTAGCTTTTGCAGCGCTGTCAAAATATATTTGTCACAGAACAATTTGTTTTTCTCAGACTCTGGCTGAACTCATCTGTTTGGAATGAATCCTTTTCATTTCCCATTATCTGCAACTTTTTTTTTATCCTTGTTCAATACTCAGAAAAGAAAATGGCACCTACTTTTTATTTCTTTCAAATAGAATTAGTCTTACGTCACATTCATACAGTGAGGTTATGGCCAAGGAACAACAAGGAACTTAAACTTTGAAACGTGCGTACATTGGTAGACTTTAGGTATGACAGACAAAGCCAAAATCCGATGGGAAAACTAGTTAGCTTTTACTGTACTCATACATGGTCGTTTCCCAAAGTAATGAACAAAAGGAGGAGGCAGACAGTCTTATGGTGATAATTTTCAAACAACCTGCCTAGGTCCCTTGCAGCTAGCTTTCAAGGAGAGATTCTTTGTATAGGGACTGTTCTTCAGACTGAAAAATGCTTTAGCCAAATAAAATTACTAAGGGGGTATTTTCATAACTGGGTGTTTCCATTGAGGCTGGGCCATAGGAGTCTACTGCAATCCAGTATCAGGTATCTAACATCTATGGGGCTGATTCTATACAGGGCACCGAACTTAATTGGCAAAATGCCCTTAATAGGCTCAGTAATTACTAAAAAAAAAATAAAAATTGGGTGATAGGAACTATCTGATTCTATAAAAGACAGGTGCCTATCGCATGGTGCTTAGCGGCACCTAACGCCTAATTGGACATTTCTAAGGGCAGAGCGTGACTAATTGAAATTCTTCAAAAATTTAGGCACCTGAAATGTAGGCCTTTAAAACCCTTACCTACATTTCAGGCGCCCATGTTTTTACCTAGGCACCGCTAGCCGCAATTCTGTAAATACTTCCTAAGTCTGATTGAAACATGGTTGGTGCCAGCTGATTTGGCCACCATTTATAGAATCATCCCCTATGCGCCTACTTTTACTCCATCCATAAAGCTGGTCTAAGTACAGGCAACTAGCTGTAGCAGGAACAGGTGTAACTTGAAATATTCTGTTTATGTCCCATCTGTGAATGTTCCCCATGCAAATATGCGCTGTGTAAGTAAAGTATATCACATTTTAATAAACAATAAATTAGTAGTGCTTAGGAGGAATATTGGTACTTTTTAATAGAAAATTGAATTGCCCTTTTAGGGTGTGATTCAGTAAATGGCACTAACATAGTATTCTATATAAGGCTCTCCATGCAGAGTGCCCTAGCTTAACGCACATTTTGGCCCTTATTCTATAAATGGTGCCTAGATTCTAGGTGCCGAGGAGCACAATTAAACATAAGAATATAAGAATTGCCATATTGGGATAGACCAAAGGTCAATCAAGCCCTGTAACCTGTTTCCAACAGTGGCCAACCCAGATCACAAGTACCTGACAGAAACCGAAGGAGTAGCAACATTCCAGAGCTGAGATTGTGATGTCATAATGCCTGATTCTGCCAATGCCTAAGAGCCATCCTCATTAGTAATGTCACAGTGGCTTTGATTGTCCTATATTTGGCTTACATAAGAACATAAGATTTGCCATATTGGGACAGACTGAAGGCCCATCAAGCCCAGAATTCTGTTTCCAACAGTGGCCAAACCAGGTCACAGGTACCTGGCATGATCCCAAGGAATATAACAGATTTTATGTTGCTTAGGAATAAGCAGTGAATTTCCCCAAGCCATCTCAATCATCCTCAGGTGCTGTTTATAGAATTATGTCTAACGGCACCTGAGCAGTCTTTTAGGTGCCAGTAGACGTTGAAGGTGCGATCCGTTTATGTCAGGGTTTTCTTGACCAAAGTTAAGTGCCTGCCGGCGCCCAAGTCAAAGCACACCCAAAATCAGCCCAGAGTCCGCCTCTAGCATGAGCATCGTAACACTTACAGTGCTGGATTGATAACATGTGCTAATTTACATGTTAACTGTATGCCGTGTTAAGGGGGTGAGAATTGGGTGTGGAGACCGTATCTTCAAAGAGATATAAACAGGATGGAGTCGGCCCAGAGGAAGGCTACTAAAAGGCAGTGGTCTTCATCATAAAGAGTATGGGGACAGACTTAAAATCTCAACATGCATACTTTGGAAGAAATATTCACACAGTGCCTCTCCTCCTCACCAGTGTGCCACGGCACACCTGAAATCTCAGGAGTCACACTAGTGTGCCATGGCACACAGTTTGCGGTACACTGGGGTAGAGTCTCAACAGAGACAACACTGATAGGTTCTTTTCCCCATAGTTCCCTCCACCTTCGCTGTGGCTTGAACATTTCTGTGCCAGCAAACAAGTTGTTAATTACACTTATCACTATTTAATACTGTACATATGTTCACTACTTTAGTCCCCCTTTTTTGAAGCTGCATTAGGCTTTTTTATCACTGGCTGCAGCAATATTAATTCCAATGCTTACAGGAATTCTATGAGCGTCAAAGCTTTTACCGCTGCGGCCAATGATAAAAAAGCCTAACTCGGCTTCATAAAAGTATGTGTGTTGGGGTTAATTTTAATTTTTTTATTTATAGGTAATAGATATAACACAAAGCATAAAAGAAAAAAGATGATACGTTTATATTGGATTAAATGCGTTTTTATTTCAACTTTTAAGAACTTTTTGGAAAAGTTAATATTTCAAATAATGATGAAAAATGAATTTTTCTTTGCGTAGTGCTAACTGGTAGACAGAAAATTTCAAAACATGAAAATCTTTGTATTAAAAACAAATGTTAATGATTTATGAGCCTGTGCTATTTCAGTCTTGGAATCTAGAACTGTGCAAAGATTGAAGGAGTTTGTAGTGAGTTATGACGCGGTGTCTTCCAGTGAGTTACAAAATGACTTCTGATGAGCTGGGATCTCTGAAGAGACGACGATGAGCTTGCAAGGATCAGTAGTAATTCTTCTTTGGGAAAGTACAGCTAGCTTCCCCTAAATCTTAAAATCTACAGCCCTACTTTTCTTTCAGTAATATATCTTTTGCAAATGTTACTTTCATTCCTTCCAATATGGGTAGGTGCACTTATTCCTGAACACGAAAACGTATTTTTCTGCAGATTTTTGTTGCTTTTTTCTTATTCCTGAACACACCATGTAATGATCACCTTTGAATTCCAAACAAGCTACTATCTTCTATATTACATTTTAAGGACCATTCTACAAGGCACTCCTAAATTTAGGTACCAATAATGCATACATATTTATAGAATACTGGCACTTATATGGGTGATTGGTACTCATAATTGGCATTTATATGCAGAAATGCTAGACGCTATCCTATTAAATGTGCAGTTAAGTCCTTTATCCCATAACTGTATGGAGGGCATTAAGGTTGAGCATGGGTTTGTTATGGGCAACTTATAGAATAATATTGGTTATGTGCATGGTATGGTGGACTTAGGTATGCCCATTTATTCCTGCCATTGAGTTAACATAAGTGACCATGCCTACATTTTGGTGCCCAAGAAGAGCAGAAAACCAAACACTCCTACAGAAGCCAAAGAGAAAACAAAACAACGGTAATAAACAGAACAGATGAGCCAGGATAATTATGATCAACTTGTTTAATAAAGACACTCAAGCTCAAACACTTGATTGAAGAACCAATACTTGCTTGAAGAAGGACCTAACATGGGCCATGACAATCTGTATACAAAACTTGCATAACATACAAATTGCACACCACACCAGTGTAGTAGACTTATTTATTTATTTTTAAAATGTATATCCTGTCTATACCTAGGCAGGTTACAGAATAAAACATAAATAAATTATCAATACATAGACATAATCTATAAATGACAAGATTCAAATTCACATTCATCCTTCATCTTAAATCACGTCAGGAAATACTTCGTCATGGAGAGGGTGATGGACGCCTGGAATGTCCTCCCTGTAGTGAAGGCAAAAATAGGGACGGAGTTCAAAAATGCGTGTGCTAGACAAACATGATTCCCAAATAGAAAGAGAATAGTATCGATACAAAACTCAGATCAAAAACCAGAAGTTCATTTATGATGTGCAGGGGTGGTGCTTAAATGGAAGCCCCAGCAGCAGGGAAGTGAAGATGATGCCAGATGGACTTCTACAATCTGTATCCCGTATGTGGCAAGATGGATTGGGAGGGGCTGGACAGTGACTTCAGCAGTGGGGCAGTTTAGCCGATGCCAGACAGATTTCTATACTCTCTGCCCCTTATGCAGCAAGAAGGATCATGAACATTTATGCATATTTTATACCACATTTAAATTATTTTAGTACAGGTCTTACCTATCCCGGGGGGAGGGGGAGGGGAAGACATCTTTTACTGAAACTTAGCAAGTAAAATGAATAAGTACTGGTTTGTTTGCTGCAGATTTCCGTGTCTCGCTGTGTCTTTGTCAGGTAGAAACCGACATTTCAGCCATCATACTGTGGCTTTCTTCAGGGTATGCTCTGAAGCCTGCAATGTGACTTTGGAAATAGTAGGTTCACTGATCTGATTGGGAACAGGGCAGGCCACCAATTTGAATTTTGGTGGGAAAGTCAGTTGGTCAGCTGCAGAAACCCCAAGAGAACATCTTTAAACCTACCAGAGACTTTTCCATTCTATGGACTTTCACAACAAAATTCAAATTTCTGACCAACTGACTTTCCTGCCAAAATTCAAAGATGTAAATTTGTAAAGATTGATTGTTAGTTTTGCCCGTTGATTGTACACATCCGGGAAGGGTGTGTGTGTGTGTGGGTGGGGTGAGGGATATGCACTTAATTTATTTTTAAATTATAATTTGTTTATCTTGATCATTTGTATTTCTCTTGATTGTCTTTATACTGTATAAATGGGGGAGGGGGGAATGGGATATGTACTTATTATATTAATTGATGGAATTAGGTGTTGTTTATTTTGTAAACTGTTTGATAAATTGTTGCACTTGATGTTGGTTATTAAAATGAATAAAGATTTATTTAAAAAAACCCAAAAAAACCCACATTGACAACAGAGGTAGGGGAAGAAGGTGCTGATGTGATGAATGTAGTTTGTAACAGTATATTTAAGTAAACTGGTATCATTTCTCTCAAGCTTTTGAAAACTAAACATACTGTGCAACCTTAAATTTTATTCTCTTAGTTATTGGGAGTCAATGAAGAACCTCCAAAATACGACTCCCATGTGCCCTGAGTTCTGTCTTTGCCAGCTGTCATGCATCCATGATAGGTTTTGGTCAGGCAGATATGAACATAATTGGCAGAGCCGACATGGGTCAAAAAATCCTGACCACTAATTGAGAACACCTGAGGAGCAAACAATAACTTTGAATCAAAAATAAGCATTCAATTACAGACTGTCAATTTCACTTCAATTATATCATTACCAATCCTAATAGCATATAAAAAAATCTCCTTTTTTGATGTTCAGAGTGCCTTGAATTTAGAGGGATTCAATTTCAATTTATTATCAGCCAACCAAGCTCTGCCTTTTCCAAAGAACTACTGAGAGATTCCATAATCTTCTCCTGATCATTATCTGTGCTGACAATCAACTGTCAGGGCCAGCTCTGATGCTAGGCAGCAGCTTTTGGAGGTGGTAGGCCAGCAGCCCTTCTGCACCACCTATGTCCCACTTTCAGCCTCTTCTCTTCACCACCTCTCTGTTCCATTTACAACATCTCCTCCTTCTGCCCTGTTTCCACTACTGACACCCTACCTATTCACAGGCTGAGTTGCAAGTAGATTGAGTAGTAGCATGGGGCCTTTAAACATAGACCTGTATTTTGCTGTGTCCTGCTCTCCCCTGACACTGGACATGTGACAAGAAGCAAACATGCTGACTGAGGGATAGGGATGGTGAAGAGGTATGCTGGTAACTTGGGTGGGGGAGAACAGGGATGGGAGGTGAGATGCTGGGAATCTGTTAGAGCATAGGGCAGGGGTGTCAAAGTCCCTCCTAGAGGGCCGCAATCCAGTCGGGTTTTCAAGATTTCCCCAATGAATAAGCATGAGATCTGTTTGCATGCACTGCTTTCATTGTATGCTAATAGATCTCATGCATATTCATTGGGGAAATCCTGAAAACCCGACTGGATTGCGGCCCTCGAGGAGGGGCTTTGACACCCCTGGCTTAGGGAGTAGAAGGAGAGATGCAAAATTATAGAGGATTATAGAAGGGAAAAAGAAGGGGTGATCTTGGACTATGGAGGATTAAGAGTCAGAAAGGGAAGGGGAGGTGCAGGTTTGTGGGAGTGGGGTATTTAGAGAAAAAGAGATACTGCAATGGGGGGGGATGTAGGTCCTTCAGCTGACACAGGGAAAGGGAAGTGCATGACTGAAGGTTTGTCTAGGGCAGTGGTTCCCAACCCTGTCCTGGAGGACCACCAGGCCAGTCAGGTTTTCAGGCTAGCCCTAATGAATATGCATGAGAGAGATCTGCATATAATGGAGGTGTCAGGCATGCAAATCTGCTCCATGCATATTCATTAGGGCGATCCTGAAAACCCGACTGGCCTGGTGGTCCTCCAGGATAGGGTTGGGAACCACTGGTCTAGGGCAGGGGTAGGGAACTCCGGTCCTCGAGAGCCGTATTCCAGTCGGGTTTTCAGGATTTCCCCAATGAATATGCATTGAAAGCAGTGCAAGCAATTAAATCTCCTGCATATTCATTGGGGAAATCCTGAAAACCCGACTGGAATATGGCTCTCGAGGACCGGAGTTCCCTATCCCTGGTCTAGGGCAGTGGTTCCCAACCCTGTCCTGGAGGACCACCAGGCCAATCGGGTTTTCAGGCTAGCCTTAATGAATATGCATGAGAGAGAGTTGCATATAATGGAAGTGACAGGCATGCAAATCTGCTCCATGCATATTCATTAGGGATAGCCTGAAAACCCGATTAGCCTGGTGGTCCTTCAGGACAGGGTTGGGAACCACTGGTCTAGGGTATCAGGTACCCTTGGCCTGGTCCAGCTAATTGGATATGGCATGTCACTCCATACTCATCAATGAATATAGAGCCCTGGGAAGCTTAAAGGCAATATCCTTTCTTTTAGAAATTGAGAGGAGTAGTCTATTTATTAGAAGTAGATAGTAATGGGAAGATTTAGGGCAGGGATAAGAAATTTAGAGCTTAGCACTGATTTTCAGCACATAAGAGTAAATTCTATATGTTGCCTAGAAAAATCAGTACTGAATAGGCTGGTGTTAAGCGCAATTCTATAAACTGTCTCCAGAGTTAGGCATGGTTTATAGAATCACATACAGTGCCCATCTGTGCAACTAAGATTTAGATGCCAGAATATATACCAATGAAAAACAGGCCTAAAATTCATCATTGTTCCCATCCCTGCGGAAACCATCCTGTGCCATTCTTTGGTGTCTATCTTTACCTCAGTCCTTCTACACCAGCATTCTTCAAAGCTTGAGGGCCAGTGGTTGTGCCCATTCATACTCTGCTTCTTTTCTCTCTCCTTCAAGAATGACATGGAGATAGTTTCCCGCGGTTATCCACAGGGACGGGAACGGTGCTGAATTTTGTCACTGTGTCATTCTCCTAAGTTGTGCATGGTTCAGGCATATTCTATAACAGTGCACCTAGCTTTTAGGAATGCCTGCTTATGTTCGTCCCCTGGCCATGCCCTCTTTTGAGATGCGCACACTAGAATTTACATGCTCCACTTTATGGAATATGCGTAGAAAGCTGTGTGTGTAAATTCTAATTAATGCCAATCAGTTGCATAGTAAAAGGGGAGGATGGGGTAGACTGCCCCTGGTGCCATCTAGGTGGGACCCCCAGCACCTCTCCACACCCCCATGCCACACTCGCACTCTCCCTCCATGTCACCCCGTACCTCTTTAAAATCTTCGCCAGCGCAAGCAACTAGTCTAGTCTGCTGCTTGCACAGGGCTGGCTCCCTCTGAAATCACTTCTAGGTCGCGGGGCCAGGAAGTGACATCAGAGGGAAAGCCAGTGCAAGCAGTAGGCCAGAGAAGCTGTTCACATTAAAAAGGTACGGGGGTGGGAAGGGTGGTACGGACGGAGGAGGGGCAGAAAGGAAAGTGCTGGTGGGGGTTTGGTGCAGAAGGAGTGGGGGTTGGGTAGAGAGGAGGGGGCAGTGAATGCCACCACCCTGGGCTCCTCCTATCTTCGCTACGCCACCGGGGCCAATCAGTTCCAATAGTTACTTGTTAACTGGAAATTATCATTGTGGATTGTCTTGTTATAATTAAGTTGCATGCACAAATTGGCAATATACAAAGATTTACATGCATGACAGGGATGCACTGGGACTGGCCTAAGATTCCAATTGGCCAGATCCCTTAGGCCACCTCCATAGGAGGGCCTAGGAGATCTGACCAATAGAAATCTTAGGACACTCCCAGTACATCCCAGAATGCACTAGGAGATGGGCCCCTCTCCAGTGCATGCGCGAAGGTTCATTTGCTCGCGACCCGCTTCGGTTGAGGGATCCGGAAGGTGCGGAGAGAAGAGAGATGCCGGCTAGGAAGAAATTTATCCGCGCCGACTGACTTCCTTCTCACCGCGAGAGGCATGTCCTGTAGGCAGTCAGCTGGCATCGACGACTCTCCTCCTCGTCAGTGTGTCACAGCACACCTGAAATCTCAGGAGGCCCACTGGTGTGCCATGGCACACAGTTTGCGATACACTGGGTTAAGCCATCTGAGCTGCCACTGCTGCTGCTCTATTTTTCCTGATGCAAACATGTTATTGTGTCACAACCAAGTTTACATGAATTTATTCAGGTAAAGCATTATTCCCTGTCTGTCCTGGTGAGCTCACAATCTATCTAATGTACCTGGGGCAATGGGGGAAGGGGGGGAGGGGATTAAGTGACTTGCCCAGGGTGACTTGCCCACACTGCTCCTTGTGGGTTTGAACCCACAACCTGAGGGTGTTGAGGCTTTAGTTTTAACCATTGTGCCACTCTAGAAATCAAAATGTAAGCCAAGTAAAGCATAATCAAGCCATTGTGACATCACTGATGAGGTTGGCTCTTAGGCATTGGTGGAATGAGGCATTATGATGTCACAATGCCGGCTCTAGTTGCCAGAGGCTGAAACTTTTCACACTATTTATTCAATTTTCTATACTGTTCTCCCAAGAGAGCTCAGAACTGTTTACATGAATTTATTCAGGTACTCAAGCATTTTTCCCTGTCTCTCCTGGTGGGCTCACAATCTATCTAAGTGACTTCTCCAGGGTCACAAGGAGCAGTGTGGGTTTGAACCCACAACCTCAGTCAGAGTGTTGTTTCTTCCTTTACCCAAGTGGCCTTAAGTGAGCAGACAGCAGCCATAGGATGGTTATAAATATGCTTCAAATATGCTTCAAAAAGCTTTTACACTTTCATATTTTCATGAGAAATGGTTGTGGCGGGAAAAGTGAGAAGAGGATGTGTTAGTAGAATGCTGGGAAAAATGTATCACAAAACAGGGTGATTATGTGGAAAAGTGATATAATTTGCTTTTGAGATATTTAATAGTGTTTAAAAAAATAAAAGTGTGGAAACATTTTTAAGCTCCCTCATAGAAATAAATGGTATTATTGGAGGATTGTCTTTTTGTGAAGTTGAAACCTTTGAAATCCACCCCCCATTATAGAATATGGTCAAAGAGGAAGGGATTCCTTGCACTGTTGAAGATGTTAACTTATTTCCCGTTACAGGAGACTAGGTGTAGTGGTTATTTTTTGCTTAGACACACATGCAAGAGACCTTATTACATATAGTTTCTGTTCATCACAGTATAAAATAACCACTAAAGCATCAATTGCCATAAATAATTTGTTTAAAGGTGTTCCATGAGTGTGTAGGAAACACCTAATGAACCTTGGCCTACTTTTATGTAACTTACTGTTGATAGGATGTGAGATCACCTTTGAGAGCATGGCCATTTCTGGAGCTAGGGAGGGAGTCAGATGGAACACCTGTCCAGGGAAGGAAGGAAACAGGATGTGTGATCAGATAACAGGAAAAAAAGGTGATATTCATCAACTGGTTTTATTTCATGAGAAAAGCTGAGAAAGATTTTTTTTTTTTTTTTTAGAGAGATGATTGATTTATCATTCTCAAGTCAAAGGAAAGCTGAGATTTCTCCCTGACAAAAGAGCTGGAAGTGTAGGGCCTCTATCCAGCATCCCACTTTAACATAATTTGCATCCACACCATAGTGCTACTTTCAAACACAATTAATAGAACTGGAAGGCCCTAGTTTAACCGTCATTTGGGTTTTCTACTTTAGGGTAGACTACAAGTTAAAATGTTGATTGAAATGACCCTCGAGGACAGCTGTAAGTTGTGCAGCCAATTAAACCTTTCTTCACTCTTCAGCAGGCAAGAAACTGTATTACCATGTAAAATAATGTGAAGGTGCAGGTGGAGTTATGGCTGATTAAACAAGGGTGATGCTTCAGTGAAAATTATCAAATTTAAATCCCTCTGTCCTCCTTTCTCTAGGCACCCAGAGCAATACACATAGCCAGTTTGAAAGCAACCATTATTAAAGGACCGCAGCATTAAGAAAATCAAAAGTGATTTTAAATCTCTCATCTCCTGCATCTTGTGTGTCCGTCTCCAGGATACCTTTGGCTCTTCACAGACATCAAAGCAAAAAGAAAGGATAGGAAAGAAGGTGAAAAGAGTGATTGAGATCTAACATTTCAGTAAAGTTAGTTCTGCATTTCCTTATAATTCTCAGCTGTTCACCTCTTTATTGATGACTTCTAGAACTGTGCACATGAAAAGCTTTTGGTTCACTTTTAGATAATTTTCATGTTTCTTTTTTTTTTTTTTTTCAAATTTTTGGACTTATTTAGTTTGTTTCACATGTAACATTTTCTGCTGCTTTATAATTTTTAATGAATATTATCTGACTTAGGGCTCCTTTTACTAAGGTGTGCTAGCGTTTTTAGCGCGCGCTAATCCCACGCTACACGCAAAAAACTAACGCCAGCTCAATGGAGGTGTTAGCATCTAGCATGCGTGGCATTGCAGGGTGCACTAAGCGCGCGCTAAAACCGCTAGCGCAGCTTAGTAAAAGGAGCCCTTAATGTGAATTAATTCATAAGTTAACAGGTGGTTAGATTGATTTAGCACACAATAAACTTTTGAATGCATGCCAATGAATGCACATTCCTACCTCCCAGTTTTAGATAGGTGAAGTATGCATATCAAGCGAGAGACAGTTTTGTCTTTCTCTAACATATGAGGGCAATTGTCTTCCAGGGTGTCTATAATTTGGTGTTTAGAGTAACATGGCCATTTATTTTTTTCATCACAACGGGACATCTATTAATTTTCAGTCCCGCCCCCAATATTGCCCTAGCCCCACCCACATTCCCACCCCCAAATTTCTTCCATTCATTTTTCATGCATACATAATATCTTATTAATTCAAAATGGTAACCATAAAATTAAAAAACCACAAAGCACACTGTACGCAGAGAAAATGTTAATTATCATTTATATTTGGGGGGGGGGGTTTCAAAGAAGTCAAGGCAGATGACTTTAAAATATGCAATGTCACCTCAGTAACTATAGAAAAATAGACAAATATAGTGCAAAATATAGACAGCAGATATAAATTCTCAAAACTGACACATTTTGATCACTAAATTGAAGATAAAATCATTATTCATACCTTTGTTATCATATTGAGGGATATGGTAATTTCAGGTTTTCATAATAGAGACCCTAAATGGGCCGCCGCATGAGCGGATCGCCGGACTTGATGGACCTCGGTCTGATCCGGTGAAGGCATTTCTTATGTTCTTATGTTCTTATGTTGTCTGGTGATTTCATGAGTCTCTGGTTGCACTTCTTTCTGACTGTGCATCCAATATTTCTTTCTTTAGCCCCATCCCCTTTGGGTCCAGGTCTCTCTCTTTCTTTAGCCCCATCCCCTTTGGGTCCAAGTCTCTCTCTTTCTTTCTCCATCCCCATCCCCTTTGGATCCAGGTCTCTCTCTTTCTTTCTCCAGCCCCATCCCCTTTGGGTCCAGGTCTCTCTCTCTTTTCCCTCTGTTACCCTCCCCAGATCCAGTGTCAGTTCTTCTTTGTACCTTTGTTCCAGGTCTCCCTCTTTCTCCCTCCTCTGTTATGATCTTGCATTTCTCTGCTCTTCCTCAGGGTCTCTCCCCCTCTGTCTGCACCTTGCATAGTCCTGCATCTGCCTCCTGTCTTTCCCCTTTGGTCCAGGCCTTTCTCTCTCTAGTCTTTCTTCTGCTTACAACCCCCCCTTTCTCTGCCTCTTTCTCTCCCTCCTTCCTATGTCCCCTTCACTGCCTTCCAGCCTTTGTCCCACCCCCTCCCCCAAAGCCAGCCAGCCTACCTCCCTCCCTGCTGCACCAAAGCCAGCCTGCCTGTCTGCCTCCCTCCCTCCAGCGCCAAAGCCTGACCTACCACTGATTCAACTACCCCCAACCGCAAAGGCCCCCACTGCTGCTTCCTGCCCGCTGCCACTGCAACTGAAAGAAAGGAAGGTCCAGGTGCCGGCCCACAAGCCTTCAGCCCGACGTCAATTCTGACGTCAGAGAGGAAGTTCCGGGTCAGCCAATTGCTGCCTGGCTTGCCCAGAACTTCCTCTCCGATGTCAGAATTGATGGCGGAAAGAAGGTTTGTGGGCTGGCGCCTGGACCTTCCTTTTCTTCAGTGGTAGCGGGTGGTGGGCGGAAAGCAGCAGCAGCGGACTAGGAAAGGGGAGGGGGTTTGAATCAGCAGTAGGCCAGTCTTCAGCGCTGGAGGGAAGGAGGCAGACAGGCAGGCTGGTTTTGGCACGGCAAGAAGGGAGGGGAAGCAATTGCCTGTCCGGTTGTCCCCACGCACAGCTTTGGGATGCTGTCTCTGAAAACGAGACATTTTGGCATTCCAAAGCTGTGCGTTGGGACAACGGGACAGGGGATCTAAAAACTAGACGGTCCTGTTCAAAATGGGATGTATGGTCACATTAGTTTAGAGGGCACCTAACAGGAATTTATTCTATAATGAACCATAGGTGCCTAAATTTCTTTATAGAATACTAGCATAATCTAATAGTTAGGTATGAGCAATTATTTCAAACCAAGAACTGATGTGCCAGCGCCTAAGTGTTGGAAATAGATATGTAACTTACAATATTCTCTATGATGTGCACTTAAGTGGGAGCTCCGCCTTTTTGTACACCACCCCTTGCAAATATGCACTATATAAGATAAACATAGAATTATAAAATAATGCTTAGGTAGAATTCTGGCAATTATGTGCCATTATGCTACAAATTTATATGTGTAATGGGTTACAGAATTGCCACCTTCCTCTTCAAATTTTCATTTTTACAGTTTGTTGAATGTATGTGCAGTCAACTGTTTAAAAAAATGTTTCTACATGAATGGACAAGTTGCAGAGTACCACAGGGATATATGGGACTAGTGCTTTTTAACATATTCATAAATGATCTGGAAATGGGAATAATGAGTGAAGTGATTAAATTTGCAGATGACATAAAAATGTTCAACAAAGGTTAAATCACATATGGGTTGTGAGAAATTGCAAGAGGACCTTGGGAGAGTGGAAGATTGGACATCCAAGCAGCAGAAGAAATTTAATATGGACAAGTGCAGAATGATGCACAGAGGGAAAAACAACCCATTATAGCTACATGATACTAGATTCTACATTACGAGTCATTATCGAGGTGTCTTTGTGGATAAAGTGTTGAAATCTGCTAAAAGAGCAAACAGAATGTTAGCAATTATTAGAAAAAAATATTGAGATTAAAACAAAAATATCCCCCAACAACCCCCCTGTAGCCGCCTGTACCTCTGATAACCCTCACCCCATACCATTAGCATGAAGGCTGGCTGGAAGGATGCCTAGTCCCTTCAACAAGCAGGCCCATCTCTTCAAAATGGCAGGCCTTCCCCTTCCCAGTGCATCCTGGGATGCACAGGGGAGGGGCCTAAGTCTCTGATTGGCCCAGGCACCTATAGGAGAGTCTTAGGCAATTGGACCAATCAGAGATTTAGGCTCCTCACTGGTGCATCCCAGTCAACTCAGAAGCTTTCCTTCCAATGTCAGAGCTGACGTCAGAGGGAAGGATTCCAAGTCAGCCACGTGCAGGGTGCAGGAACTGCGGCCCATGGCCCTGCCAAGAAGTAAGTGCAACTGGAAGGCATAAAGGACGCAGCTGACCTAGACAGCTCTGGTACAGTCTTGTGGGAGGGGAACAAGGAAGTAGTTGGGCCATAGAAAGGAGGGCAGGAAGGAGTGAGCGAGCATGTATGAATGTTGGGCCAAAGAAGGGAGAGAAGTGGGGCCATGAACTTGGGATAAAGGAGGGGGCATGTTGGGACATGGAAGGGGCACAAACATGGGACAAAGGCTGGAAGGAGGGAGGGGGCACAAACTTGGAGCACAAAAGGGAGGGAGGGGGGCATGAACTTGGGACATAGGATGGAGGGAGGGAAATAGATGCTGAGGTGGGGGAGGGAATAGAAAGGGATAATTGTTAGGCATGGGTGTGTGAGTGAGAGGGAATGGGGAATGGAAGAAAGAGGAGAGTTGTTGGGAATAGAGAGGGAGAAAAAACTAACGTGTTACACCCAAACCACGGAACTCTCTCTCATAGGTGTGACTACAAAAATTCTTTATCATCTTGATCACCATAAATCTGTCTTTCTTATTTCTCTAGATCTCGCTTCAGCCTTTGACACGATTGATCACAAATAGAGAATGACACGGTGGCGGTTTACCCGCGGCCACCACATTTTAGCCGCGGGTCACCCGCCGAAAACGGGGAAGAAAACTAGCAGTCGCTGCGGCGACGGGGACAAGGCCATTCACCGCCCGCGGGGCGGTGAATGGTCTTGTTCCCCGCAGTGAGGCATGAAGGATCGCGCGGTCCCCGCAGCTCACACCCGCCTGCCCAATCGATTCTAGTGTTTAGCCAGCTCTCTCCCTTCTCCTCACCTTAGTTTGTAGATTTTCTTTTTCGCACGCTATCAGAGAGCCGCGCACGCGCGGCTGCTCAGTGTTCAATCTTCTGCTCTGACGCAACCGGAAACAGGAAGTTGCAGCAGAGCAGAAGATTGAACACTGAGCAGCCGCGCGGCGGCTCTCTGATAGCGTGCGGGTCGCCGAAAAAGAAAATCTACAAACTAAGGTGAGGAGAAGGGAGAGAGCTGGCTAAACACTAGAATCGATTGGGCAGGCGGGTGTGAGCTGCGGGGACCGTGCGATCGCTAGTGTTCCCGGCTCAAATTGGAAGGAGGGAGTGAAAATATTACACTACTAAGGCTTATATGGATGCAGCGGGGACGGTGACGGGGCGGTGAATGGGATGGCAGTGGCGGTGACGGGGCGGTGAAAGGGATGGCGGTGACGGTGACGGGGCGGTGAAGGGAACGGCGGTGACGGGGCGGTGCAGAGGATGGTGGGCCGGTGACGGGGCGGTGACGGGGACAGATTTTTTCCCCGTGTCATTCTCTAATCACAAACTTCTCTTGACACGTCTTCAAGATATTGGAATCACTGACCAGGTCTTGGACTGGTTTACATCTTTTTTTGCAGAATGTACTTCCAAAGTAGTCTTCAAAACATCTTCCTCTGAATCTTTCAAAAACGAGCATGGTATTCCTCAGGGTTCAATATTATCACCTCTACTCTTTAATATTTTTATGGCACCCCTCTCAACCCTAGGTTAGTCTATCGGGTTTACAATGTTCGCTTATGCGGATGACGTACAACTTATTCATCCCATTAATCTAAACAAAGTGAGGTAATCATCATTAACCAAAAACTCTAAAAAATTAAATTCTGGTTGGATTCAAACATGTTATCATTAATCATTGACATGTCAAAAGTTATGACCTTCCCTTTCAAAGAAGGATTAGCTATACAGGCCCCTTTGAAATTTAACTCTTTACCAATCAAAACTGTATCTTCTCTAAAACTGTTAGGGGTCACTTTATACAGCAAATTTTCTTATCACCTTCATATTAGTACAGTGGTTCAATGCTGTTTTCAGCTTCTGGATGCTGTCTCTCTGAACATCCTAATCCATTCCCTTATTATTTCATGTTTAGACTATTATAATGCCCTTTTTAAAAACGTAACACACAAAAAAATACCGCTGTAAGATCATTTTTAACGCAAAGAAATATGATCACGTCTCCTTCTTCTTGCAAAAAGCACACTAGTTACCCATCGAACACCGAATAAGTTACAAAATTCTTCTCTTAACCTTTAAAACCCGCTTAAGTAATCAGCCAGAATTCATTGACAAACTTCTCATTCCATATAGCCCATCTAGATCTCTCCACTCTACAGCCAAAAATCTACATAATATTCCATCCTTAAAACACATCAATACTCTGAGAACTAATAATTTTCCAGCGATGGCACCTTCCCTCTGGAGCTCCATTCCCAATTACATAAGGGAAGAAATTTTATTAGGTCCTTTTAAGGCAAAGTTGAAAACTTTCTTATTTTTAGATGCTTTTGATACATAACTGCCCTCATAAGGACAAATTTTTAATTTTGCTTTCAGTTAACCCTCCTCCCCATTGTTTTTTTTCCTTATTTGTTCTTTCCTTTATAAATTGTAGTTCTTCCCTTTTTTTCCTCTTGTTTTTACTTTTGTACGTCTGATGTATGTGTTTTTAGTTTTTACTAATTAATCCCAAGTAATGTTACATATTTTGTTCTTAATCTTTTGTTTTGTATTATTGTATGCTGATTATATTATTTTATTGTACACCACTTTGGATTTTGGTTTAAGCGGTATAAGAAATTTTTAATAAACCTTGAAACCTTGAGAGGATTGAGGTACAGATGCATGGGGAAGAGAAACGTGAGAGGGAGAAATGTTGGATATGGTGGTGGAGAGGCAACAGTGGGGCAAATTGAAAGGGATGCAAGAGGGAGGAATATTGGACATGGTGGTGGAGGGAATGGAAGGAGAGATGTGGCATGGTGCTGGAGAGGGGTGAAAGAAAGAGAATTGTTGGGCATGAGGCTGGTGGGCAGGGACAAAAGATGCTGCACATGGTCCAGGGGATAAGAGAGGGAGAAATGTTGGATGTGGTAGTAGGGAAGATAGGACAGATGCACCCTTGATCCCTCTTTCTCTGTCCTCACTCCCTTTGAAGTAAGAGAGAGAATGAGAGAAAGAGAGATGATGAACAGTGAGAGAGAGAAGGAGTCACGTTGCACATGCTGGTGGAGGAGAGAGGAAGAAATGCTATGCAGGAGTGAGGAGGGAAAAAAGAGGGAGAATGATCCAGGATAGAAGGGAGTGAGGATGCTGTACAATGGAAGGGAGGGAAGAGAGAAATGCTGGACTATGGCAGGAGGAACCAATGGATAGCAACCGCTTGAAGAAGAAAGGAAGACAGAAAAAAAGAGAAACTTGGTCAAATTTGATGGAAAAATAAAACTCCAGACAACAAAGCTATTTATTGACTGAAATATATGTGAAACAAAAGTTATGATTTTCCCCTGGAAGGAAGGTATCTCTCTATGTGCCCCAATACCATTACATAACGTTCCTTTTGAATGTACCTCAACCATTAAAATATTAGGTGTCATATTTGACATAAAACTTTCATTTCATGAACATATCAGCAGTGTGGTTAAATCCTGTTTCTTCAAACTTAGAATGATTCGGTCAATCTCAAAATTTTTGGAACCCAAGTCAAAACACTATTTTGATCCACTCATTGGTTATTTTGAAATTAGACTACTGCAGCAGCTTATTCACAGGAATTACACAGAAGGAAATCAGGCATTTACAGAAAATCCAAAATGCTGTCATCAAACTTATCATGAATTCTAACAAATTTGATCATGTAACTCCCTTACTACAAAAAGCATACTGGCTCCCAATAAAACACAGGATCTCCTATAAAATTTCTTTATTGACCTTTGAAACATAACAATCTAAAATCCCCCAATTTATAGAAAAATATCTTATCTCTTATGAACCTTCTTGTACCCTTAGATCTATAAACCTTGACCTTCTGACTAATCCATCTTTAAGAATAATAGACTCCAAACGGCAGGCCATCTTCTCTATAGTTGCCCCTCAGCTCTGTAATACCTTACCAATGTTTTTGAGAAGAAAAAATCTTGAGCGTTTTAAGGGCCATCTCAAAAGTCACCTATTTAAGGAAGCAATCAATTCTTAAGTTCAGCTTTTTTAATTAAACTTTAGCAATTTTCCCATTTTTATCAACGATCTTCTGCAACCCAACACCTTTCTTTTTTTCCCTTAACTGTTCCTCTTTCCTATCTTAAATTATATTTCTACCCATATACCTTTCGTGTCATGTTAGTTCGTTTGTTTATATTAATGACTATACTTTTCTAAATTTTTTAAAAAATGAAAAAATTTGATTGTATGTTTGTTTATTCCCTTTAATAGTAACTCGCTTAGTAGTTTTGATAAGCGACTGTATCAAATTTTTATTAAAAACTTGAAAAACTAGCTTTGGGAAATGATTATAGCAGGTGTCTTGGTATATTGTATTCAAAAGAAAAGGAAATGCATTTCTGGTTTTATATCTCCACTGCTGAAGTACTTGCTGACCCTTGCTGTGGCTGGTGGGAGCTGAGGACCTTCTCCAAAGGCAACCATAACTTCCCTCCACCATGTATATGTTACATGTGTTATATTTTTAATGAATTGATTATTCCCATAGTTGGTTGATTGTGTCCCTTCCCCACTCCTTCAGATAAGATTGAACATAACATAACTTGTAAGAATTGTTCCATTGTGGCTACAGAGTTCACAGGAGGCAGCTCTAGACTGCTAGAGGAGAACCCTCTCGTATGCTAGAGGAGAACCCCCTTGTATGTGAAAGAGGAGAACTATTCAGCACCCCCTCGTATGTATAAGAGGAGTATGTGTGGATCATTACTTAATCCCTCGAGTGATCATCTGGTCAGTTTGGGTACCTTTGTGGCACTTTGATGCTTCTAAACAGGTCTAGCTCTGAATATCTAAGTTTCATCCAGGATGTCTTGGAAAAGGTTTGATTATAGCTGCAAGACATCCAAGTTAAGCTCACACAAAAACATGCCTCCCAACATGCTCCCTGGAACGCTGGACGCACATACGAGGGGGTGCTGTATAGTTCTCAGTCTAACCAACTTCCTAAATTCTAAGGGGCTCATAATAAAAAAATAAACACACCTAAAAACCCGCCTAAATTGGTACTTGGACGATCTAAAAGACAACTTGTCCAAGTGCCGATAATCAAAACGGGTTTTAGACATACCTAAAAATGACTTAGGCCTTGTCAATCAGAGCTAATAGGGGTGTTTTAGGAGAAGTGGTGAGGGCGAGATTTGGACAGAATGTGTGCTGATCTAAACTTAGTTGTACTGCAAGTATAACTGAAACTTTAACGAGGCTGCCTGGACAAAAGTTATAAGTTGTGACTTAGCCAATGTAAAAACAGGTCTAAATGGCAAAAAGGTATCCAAAGTGACCAGATAAGCTCTGCAGACACAAAGTACAGACACCCACACACTGCCTCTGTGATCACTGTCCCCCAACACCATAAAATTCATAAAAACATACACATCTGCCTCCAGAACATCAGCACCTGGCAGCTTGGCATAGGAAAGCCTAGTAGAGCTGCACAGAGGTGGCTTAAGTGGTTAGTGAACCATGGAGAGGAGGACCTAGGCCCATAAGCCACTCTAATCATTGCATTCATGGTGAAACATGTGCACCCCTCAAAACCCCCCAAAGCCTTTTTGTACTGCAATATATGGCACCTGCAGCCATATATATTTGTATTGCAATATATGGCACCTGCAGCCATAAGGCTATTAGGGTGGTAGACAGGTGGGTCTAGTAGGTTCTGGGATGTTTGGGGGGGCTCACCATGACCTATAAGGGAGTTGTGGTGAGATGTTTATGTGGCCCTGTAAGGCACCCCACTACTTTGGTGCAATGTTTGGGTGTCTGGTCCATCACTTTGCTGACCCCACCCATATCCAAATGGTCTTGTTCTGGGCGTTTTTGACTTGGATGAATTTTTGGATGAGAATGGGGTATAGCGATAGACGACTTAGGGGTCTGGAAGATGAAACAGCTGGTCATCCAAATAGACGAATTTCATGGGGGGGGGGAAATATTTTGGATGTATTTTTTGGGAATGGACATTTTCCTTATCTGACTTTGGGCAACTAGCGACTTAGGCCAAAACTGGACTTAGGCGTTTCTTTTGATTATGTTCCTCCATGTGTTATTTTGCCACTGTAGCTGTAAAAAGTGTTATTTTATTTTGCAGCATGCTAATTTGCAGAACTGTATGCTTTGACATTATTTCAGATCATTGAACCGTGTCAACGAAAAGTGTGGAATTTTCAAGTATGGAAATCTGAGCCAGAAGTTCCTAGTCATGCAGAAGAAAACTCCAAAGGAAATCCATGAATGTATGAATCAAACACTGATTGACAAATACCCATCATACTCCACAGTGAAGAAGTGGTATGAAACTTTCAGCATGGAGATTTCAAGACCAAAGATGCAGCAAGGTCTGGGAGGCCTCAAATAGTATCAACGTCTGAAATTGTTGACTATATCCATGACCTGATTCTGGCAGATTGGTGAATATCAGTTAAAACAATGCTGAGACACTACAGATATCTAGGGAATGTGCTGGGTGTATAATCTATGAGCAGCTGGTATGTAGAAGCTGCCAGCTAAGTAGGTGCCCAAATGTTTGAATGCTGATGAGAAACGATGTCAAGTAGACACTTCCAAGTTGATTTTGCAGCATTTTCAGCGAGTTGGTGTCGACATTTTGGAATAACTAGTTATAGTTGATAAAACATGGTTACTCTACTATGGTCCTGAGACAAAACAACAGTCCTTACAATGCAGGTTTTCCAGGGCCATAGAAATTAAAGACCCAAAATTCAGCAGGAAAGGTCATGGCCACAGTGTTTTGGGATCAGGACGGTGTAGTAATGACTGACAATCTTCCAAGGGGCCAAACTGTTAATGTAGAATACTACTGCTGTGCCGATTAAAGGAGGCATTGAAAAAAAAAAGAGAGGGAAGCTGTGGAAAGGAGTTTTTGCACCTGCTCACATGGCTGCCAAAATGACTGATGTTTTGACACAGTTGGGATTTCATTGCATAGATCATCCACCCCACTCAACAGAACCTGCACAATCTGACTATTATCTGTTTCCAAACCTTAATAAGAGTTTGGAAGAGCAACAATTTTTGAGTTCACCAATGGAGCAGAATTTCAGTGATCAGACATCAGAGTAGTTTTTGGATGGGTTACAAAAACTTCAACTAAATGTAACAGGGGATTCAATTAAATAAATCAGAATGTATGTCAAACAAATTGAATATAAGTTTCAGTAGCTGGACCTTGTTCACACCACTTTTAACTGAGGACCTTCAAGCTACACACTCTCAATAACATCACACATGAAAAATAATATAGACATAAAACAACGGAGAAAAATGAACCTCAATTGTGAGAGGCCAGGACTACACAAGTGCCTGAACCACCTCACATCATCACGGGTTCATAAAAAAACTCCGTGTACATTTAAATAATTTTCATTCATACGTTTTATCAAAAACTCTTTTTTCTTTTTCAAACTTTTTCGTGTGAGCTTAGTCAGTAATATTACTAATCTATCTTTAAGTGTGAACCGGAACCAGGCTAACCAAAAATTCTTTCTTATGAGGGCAACAGCTCAACTTCACAGGTGTAAGCAATTGTAGAAGCCTGAAAATACTGCCAATAATAAGAGCAAAAAACATTCACTCATCTGAAAAAAAGATGGTTCTGACGATTCTTCAGATCGTGTCCCAACAGAAAAGTCCTTCTGTTTCTCCTACAAGGCTACTTCAGGGGAGTATTGCATTATCCAGAATTTTCACCTCTACCAATATAGTCCATATACAGCTGGCTCCTCTCCAAAATGGTTCTGGGACTGTGAGACGCGCCCGGTTCGTTCGGCTTTTTGTTCGAGCCGGGCGCGTCTCACAGTCCCAGAACCATTTTGGAGAGGAGCCAGCTGTATATGGACTATATTGGTAGAGGTGAAAATTCTGGATAATGCAATACTCCCCTGAAGTAGCCTTGTAGGAGAAACAGAAGGACTTTTCTGTTGGGACACGATCTGAAGAATCGTCAGAACCATCTTTTTTTCAGATGAGTGAATGTTTTTTGCTCTTATTATTGGCAGTATTTTCAGGCTTCTACAATTGCTTACACCTGTGAAGTTGAGCTGTTGCCCTCATAAGAAAGAATTTTTGGTTAGCCTGGTTCCGGTTCACACTTAAAGATAGATTAGTAATATTACTGACTAAGCTCACACGAAAAAGTTTGAAAAAGAAAAAAGAGTTTTTGATAAAACGTATGAATGAAAATTATTTAAATGTACACGGAGTTTTTTTTATGAACCCGTGATGATGTGAGGTGGTTCAGGCACTTGTGTAGTCCTGGCCTCTCACAATTGAGGTTCATTTTTCTCCGTTGTTTTATGTCTATATTATTTTTCATGTGTGATGTTATTGAGAGTGTGTAGCTTGAAGGTCCTCAGTTAAAAGTGGTGTGAACAAGGTCCAGCTACTGAAACTTATATTCAATTTGTTTGACATACATTCTGATTTACAAAAACTTCAGACATGATGCGCCAAGTGTGTTGAACTTAGGGATGAATATGTAGAATAACTTGTAAGTTTCATGGCTCCATGTCATTTTTTTGGTTGGGCTGAGAACTTTTCAGCTCCCCCTCGTAAAGCTGGTTTTCAGTTTGGTACTAACCAGTTATTTTCAGTAGCACTAACTGGTAAAGTGCTGCTGAAAACTTATGGTTAGTCCTGAAGAGGCACTTTAACCATCAAGAGCCATTTCTGTGTAGACCATTGTAAGTTGTTTACCCTTTTCTCCAACTTGGCTTAGTTCATGCAACAATGATTGTTCTTTTTCCTCATTTGAAATTGAATTAAAAAATTCAGATATATAAAATATGCTACTATGACATCATCCTGGAAGTGGCTACATTAATGTTTCTGTAGCACTACTTTCAAGCAAATATAAGTGCATTGCAGTCCTTTTAAGATGGAAAATTACTGTATAAATCCAAAATGATTATTATTACAAGATGAACCGAGAAGCAAGCTTTCCAGATGGTAAAATATTACAGTTTATGTAAAATGTACCTTAAGTGTCAAGTCTAACTGTACTGTCATAGCATCTAAAGTTATATAAAATTTATAGCAAAACCCCACTGAAATGCCAGACAGTTTGGTGTGATATGATTTGATATCTGGGGAAGGAAGTTGTAGCCTCTATGAATAGTCTCAGCACAAAAGCAAAAATAGAATGAATTCTGGCAGCTTTATCTATTTGTGCTTCAAGAAGGTGATCTATTTTGGGGTTCCTGTGAAATCACTGGTGCTTTACCCATGTTTGAAGTAGCCCGCAGTGTAAATATCTATTAGGGATGTACATTTAGGGGTCCTGTAAGTTGCAGTATGTGATAATATATGCTTACCACAACTTAAATGGGCTTACCATGGGATGTGCTCAGGCATCCTGTGGTAACATCCAAACTGGTGCAAGCTTTCAGCCTAGCTGTCGCTACCATTCAGCATTTTAGTTGGCATTACTTATGTCAGCGAGGCTTATGGGAAATTATATCAATCTGACTCTGGCATAGGAATGCAGATAGACTCTGTAAGGCAGGGAGACTGTGTTAAGTTTCCCTGATATGGTTTTAAGCAGCCCTGATTGAATCATGACTAGCTAAAAGGCGTTAATGTCTGATTAAGAGGGTGCTTAGGACAATGGCCTGCTTGAATGGGACAAAGAAGCCAGAGACTTAATCCCATCACCATGCTTGCAAGTATCACATCCTCCTTAGCAATTAAATTAACCATTGTCTCAAACAGTTTACAAATTCCTGCATGCTAAAAATATTATTTTTATTTTTTGGTTGAGGGGGCATGTCTGGTAGCAGAGAGTGGATTTTTTTCTTTGCTAATCAGCACATCTACAGTATTGCGCACATAGGACCAAATTCCGTATATGGTGCTGAAAAATCAGCACTGAAAAAAATGAGTACTAAGCACTATTCTGTCAATAGTGCTCCAAGAAAAGCAGATGACCTTTAATGTGAGGAAGTGCAAAGTGGTGCATGTGAGAAAGAGGAACCCAAATTATAGCTACCTGATGCAAGTTTCCACTTTCGGAGCTCCACCCGGGTAAAGAACTTCGGTGTCATCGCTGATGATATGTTGAAACCCTCCGCCGAGTGTGCAGCAGTGACTAAGAAAGCAAATATAATCCTGGGAACTAATAGGAAAAGACTAGAAAACAAAAATGAGAATGTTATACTGCCTGTTTTTCTCATTGGTGCAACCTCATCTTGAATACTACGGGGCTCATAATTGAAAAACTAAAACATCCCAGAAATCGCCTAAGTTGGCAGCTGGATGTCCTAATCGCCAGGACATCCAAGTGCCAATAATTGAAACCAGTTTCCTGGATATCTAATGAGACGTTTCACCTGCTGTGCGTCCAGAGTTCCAGGGGGCATGTTGGGAGGCATGGTTTTGAGTGTGCTTAACTTGGACGTCTTGTGGCTATAATCAAACCGTTTCCAAAACATCCTGGATGAACTTAGACATTCGGAGCTACACCTGTTTTAGAAGCATTGAAGTGCCACAAAGGTAGTTTAAGTTTCAAGTTTATTGACTTTTAATATACCGACCATCAACAAGTATCTAGCCGGTTTACAATAAAATATTTAAAATAGAGATAAAAAATTATATATATAAAAGAAGATAATAAAAGTGTACATTAAGGACATTAACTGGACGAACTTGAAGGTGGGAGTAAGAGGGGAAGGGAGGGGAAAAGTTACATAATTAGAAGAAGAAAAAGAAAAAAACTGACCAGATGATCACTGGAGGCGGAAGGGATTTACTCACCAGCCTGCACTAAAAACCGCTGGATGCCCCTTCTTGACGCAATTATGTTGGGAAGCTTTTCAAAACCCTATGCATTAATTGTTGGAGGTGGATCCTGCATTCCTCTGCAATTTTTACACAGATACGTAAGTTCCCTACTGTGTGTTACTTTCCTGCACAATTAGTGTAGGTGCACCTAAAACTTCTTGTGCCTGATCTAACTACATATTTGACAGTGCTTACTAGTTACCATGTTCAGACTGCAATATGTAGTCCTTGCCCAATCTCTGCTCAGTCTCCTTTCAGACCCCAGATATGTGGCATGTTTACTGTATTGGCTGTTTTAATTTACAGTAGCCATTAGCTCAGATCTGGGTTCACAGCACACAACAAAACCCATGTTAACTGCTTTGTTCACTTCAGTAAAGTTTCCCCTATCAACAAAGGTTTTCCGGGCCTATATTTCATCTGCCTATCTTGGCTAAATTTAAGTGCGACTCTGTAATTGGTGCTGTCGTGTGATCGACAAAGATCAGCGTCCGCTTTTTAGGCGGCCAACGACATAGGCGCCAGTTACAGAATGGATCACAGTAAGGGTTCACATAATATAGTCAAACCTCGGTTTATGAGTGCCGCGATTTGCGAGTGTTTTGCAAGACGAGCACAACATTCTCGCAGATGCTCAAGGCCCAGTCGGGGGAGAGGCACGATCTTCAGGCACCTGCACATCCTGTGGGTTGGTGCTGCATGCCGGTGCCACATTGGGGGTAAGCATTCAGTTTGGGCGGGTGGGGGTGGAGCGTTCAAGAGGGAGGACGCTGCCGGTTCGCGGGGGGAATGTGGAAGCACCAGTAGCCTCGGGGGTGGGGGGGTCTTTTGGGAATGTGGTGGGGTGGAGCAGCGCTGGTGGCCGAGGAGGGGGAGGGGAGATGGAACGAATCAAGCAAGTTTCCCTTACTTCCTATGGGGAAACTTGCTTTGATATACGAGTAAATTGGTTTACGAGCATGCTTCTGGAACGAATTATGTTCGTAAACCAAGGTTCCACTGTATATTTTTTTATGACTAAGCGCTAATTGCTAATCAAAAAAGGCACTCAGAATTATATAACTTCTAAACCACTGGGTTTAGCATACTTGTAAATTCATTCAAATGGCCATTTGATCTTCAGGTTGACAGGTTAGACAGCAATTAACTGAGAAGACTCCAGTCATGGTATATGGGCTTGTTGTACCACTGGGGCTTGCATGCATCTGTGAAGCTGAAAGCTATACCTTCAATAGTTTCACTACCAGCAGGGCCTCCCAAGGTGGACAGATTTCAGCAGAGATGTCAGACTAACAATGTACAACCCATCTGGGCAGCAGCATATGGGCAGTGTTGGAGGCGAGGATCGCGTTTAATGTGACAACAGTGACAATATTGAATTTATACTGCGCAGAAAAAAGACCCGGAATTCCACTTCTGTATTCTGCCATGAAAACTTGATATCATTATCAAGTCACTAGGACTTGAACACAAGTGAATGGCACCTAACAAATGAGCAGAAATCGCATACTACAACTAACACTGTATAAGCCCATTAGTACAACATTAATTGGATAAGAATCATTCCACCCATGATTTAAGCTGGAGAATTGTAGACCAGCTTCAAGTAGCGTGGGAGGATAGCCATTATGAGAGACATTTACATTATAGAGAATAATGATGGATATACAGTATAAACTTAATTCAGTGCTTCCTTTCGGTCTGAATGTAGAGATGGAATGGATGTCTATGTTGTGATTGCTTGAAGCAGGGGGTGTGAGAATGGGTTCTCGGATTGGATGGACTGTCCATATGATAAAAGTGAATAAATAGTAAGTGGAATGACACTGCCACCATCTTAAAAATATTTTTGAAGTGTATCGGGGCGTCTGAATTTAGTACAGATTTAAAATCTAATGTTTTGAGGGTAGATAGTTGTTTTGTTTGTATTTACACAATATCAATTATGTTGGGTTGTTTTTTAAGGAAATCTCCTTGAAACACCATTGAGCAAAACGTGAATTCATGTCGGAGTCCCCCCGAAGATTCTTTTAAAAGATGAGTAACTTTTGATATTAAATAGCATTTAATATTCCAAGCTTTATTCTAAAATTGGATGGAAAATAGTATCATGTTAATAACATTAATAGACCAATGATGAGGTTGGCTTTAAAAACACTGATATTTATAGATTTTTTTATATGAGTAAAGTTGCTCAGGTCTGATGAGTTAAGATCTCTGTGGCTCTGAAGATCAACAGGGTATTTGAATGAATTCACGTGCTAATGGCAGCATTACGTAGTACATGGTCATGAATTACAAAAATAGAAAATTGGCTATTTTATTGCTGTGGTAAAAATTGTCTACATGCATGGGAAAACCCGATGCAAGGGCTCACTAAGGCCAATTTTTACTGCAGCTTAGTAAAAGGAGGCCTTAGAAGCATACGGCATGATAAGAACATAAGAACATAAGAAGTTGCCTCCGCTGAAGCAGACCAGAGGTCCATCTTGCCCAGCGGTCCCTAACTAATTTTGTAATTTACCTCTAATCCTCTAATCCTATCCCTATAACCTACCTCTACTCCTATCTGTACCCCTCAATCCCTTTGTCCTCCAGGTACCTATCCAAACCTTCTTTGAATCCCTGTAGCGTGCTCCTGCTTATCACATCCTCCGGTAGCGCGTTCCATGTATCCACCACCCTCTGGGTGAAAAAGAACTTCCTGGCGTTTGTTCTAAACCTTTCCCCTTTCAATTTCTCCGAGTGCCCCCTTGTACTTGTGGTTCCCCATAATTTTAAAAATCTGTCCCTGTCTACTTTTTCTATGCCCTTCATGATCTTGAAGGTTTCTATCATGTCTCCTCTAAGTCTCTGCTTTTCCAGGGAGAAAAGCCCCAGCTTTTTCAGTCTGTCAGTATATGAGAGGTCCTCCATACCCCTTATTAGCTTAGTTGCTCTTCTCTGGACTCTCTCAAGTACCGCCATGTCCTTCTTGAGGAACGGCGACCAGTACTGGACACAGTACTCCAGGTGCGGGCGCACCATTGCACGATACAGTGGCAGGATGACTTCCTTCGTCCTGGTCGTGATACCCTTCTTAATGATATCCAACATTTTGTTTGCTTTCCTTGAGGCTGTGGCACACTGTGCCGACGCCTTCAATGTTGTGTCTACCATCACTCCCAGGTCTCTTTCAAGGCTGCTCACCCCCAGTGGTGATCCCCCCATTTTGTAAGTGAACATCGGGTTCTTCTTCCCTACATGCATGACCTTGCATTTCCCTATGTTGAAACTCGTTTGTCATTTTTTGGCCCACTCTTCCAGCATTGGCAGATCTTTTTGGAGATCTTCGCAGTCCTCCATGTTTTTGACCCTGCTGTATAGTTTGGTGTCATCCGCAAATTTAATAACCTCACATTTTGTTCCTGCCTCCAGGTCGTTAATAAATATATTAAACAGGAGCGGTCCCAGCACCGACCCCTGTGGAACTCTGCTCATGACCCATTGCCAGTCTGAGTAATGGCCCTTTACTCCAACCCTTTGTTTCCTGTCCGCCAGCCAGTTTTTGATCCATCAGTGGACCTCCCCTTGCACCCCGTGGGTCCATAGCTTCCTTAACAGTCTTTCGTGTGGTACCTTGTCGAAGGCTTTTTGGAAGTCAAGGTAAATGATGTCTATGGATTCCCCTTTATCCACCTGGCTGTTTACCCCCTCAAAGAAGTATAATAAGTTTGTGAGGCATGACCTGCCCTTGTAGAAGCCATGCTGGCTCGATTTTAGCTGCCCATTGTTTTCGATGTGTTCCCAGATGCTGTCTTTAATCAGCGCTTCCATCATCTTTCCCGGGACCGAGGTCAAGCTCAACGGCCTGTAGTTTCCTGGGTCTCCCCTTGAGCCTTTCTTGAAGATGGGCGTGACATTTGCTATTTTCCAGTCTTCTGGAATCTCTCCAGTTTTTAAGGATAGGTTGCATATTTGTCGAAGTGGCTCAGCTATTTCGTTCCTTAGTTCCTTGAGTACCCTTGGGTGAATGCCGTCCGGACCTGGCGATTTGTCGCTCTTTAGCCTGTCTATCTACCTGAGGACATCCTCCTTGCTCACCTCTAGTTGGACCAGATTTTCACCCTGATCTCCTTTTACGATGTCGGGTCCTGGAGGAGTGTGTGGCGCAGTGGTTGGATCTACAGCCTCAGCACCCTGGGGTTGTGGGTTCAAACCCCGCGCTGCTCCTTGTGACCCTGGGCAAATCACTTAATCCTCCATAGCCCCAGGTACATTAGATAGATTGTGAGCCCTCCGGGACAGAGAGGGAAAATGCTTGAGTACCTGATTGTAAAAACCGCTTAGATAACCTTGATAGGCGGTATATAAAATCCTAATAAACTTGAAACTTCCGGAATGTTGGTTGCGTCCTCCCTCGTGAAAACTGACGTGAAGAACTCGTTTAACCTGTCAGCTATCTCCTTTTCCTCATTTACCACTCCCTTTCTGTCTCCATCATCCAAGGGTCCCACTTCCTCCCTTGCTGGTTGCTTCCCCTTGACGTACCTGAAGAATGATTTGAAGTTTATTGCTTCCCCCGCCAGTCTCTCTTCATATTCTCTTTTTGCTTTCCTAACCACTCGGTGACACTCCTTTTGGTGTTTTTTATGCTCCTTTTGGTTGTCCTCTGTTTGGTCCTTTTTCCATTTTTTGAATGATGCCTTCTTGTCACTTATCGCCTTTTTCACTGAATTTGTTATCCACTCTGGGTTTTTTGTTCTATTTTTTTTGCACCCTTTCCTGAACTTTGGGACGCACAGGTTTTGTGCTTTGTGCACCGTGCTTTTGAGTAGGGTCCAGGCTTTTTCTACGGACTCCATCTTCCTTGCGGTGTCGTTGAGTTTCTTTCCCACCATTTTCCTCATGGCATCATAATTTCCTTTTTTGAAGTTCAGTGCTGTCGTTGTAGTTCTTTTCACCTTTGATGATCCAATTTCTAGCCTGTACTGGATCGTGCTGTGATCGCTGTTTCCTAGTGGGGCTAGTACCGCCACCTCCTTGGCGGGTCCCCCTAGTCCGTTAAAGATTAGGTCAAGAGTGGCATCTCCCCGTGTTGGTTCCGTGACTAGCTGTTCCATGAAACAGTCCCTCGTGACCTCCAGGAATTTGGTCTCCCTCATGCAGCTTGAGTGCCCGATACTCCAGTCTATTCCCGGGTAGTTGAAGTCCCCCATCACCACCACACTTCCGCTTTTGCATATCTGCCTCAGTTCAGCCTCCAGATCCTGGTCGATTTCCTCCGTTTGTCCAGGTGGGCGGTAGTACAGACCCAATTTTATGTCTGTTCCAGTTCCTCCTGGAAGCTTAACCCATAGTGATTCCAAGTCATCCGTCCTTACTGATGTTTCCATCCTGGTTGAAGATATGGAATCTTTTATATATAACACTATTCCTCCACCCTTTTTGTGTGACCTATCTCTCCTGTAGAGTTTGAACCCTGGTAAAGCCACATCCCATTTGTTGTCATCAATCCACCACGTTTCTGTGACTCCAATTATGTCTAGGCCCTTTTTGCTGGTTAAGACTTCCAGCTCTCCCATTTTAGCCCTTAGGCTCATAGCATTAGTGTATAGGCAATGTAAGTCCCGGTTGTTCGCCTTTCTTGCTGGTTTTCCTCGTGGTTTGGCACTCCTGGCGACCCCCTCGTGAGTTGCCAGTCCCTAAGCCTCGTCTCGGTTATCCTCTTCCTGTGGTGTGTCTGTTTCGTCCTCAGCCTCTTTCCCCATTTTTGGTTGTCCCTCTGGATTCCGTTGTTCTCTGTTAGTCCTGCTTGCCAATTTCAATTGTGCCCTAGACCCCTGCAATTTGTCCTTGGGTCCTTCTTCAAAAAATTCCCGCTCAGTCCTGTGCCGGACTGAGCAGGAAGAGGCATTGAACAGAGGTGGAAAAAATTGGGATGAAATTGGGTAGATTGGCCAGTAAATATGAACAATTTATGGCTGCTTTTACAATCACTTAAGAAAACTTATTCTCCCCAAACTATCTTGTAGTTTTTTAATGATATCCTCCTGTCACCAGCTTTATGCAAGAGTATAATTTGAAAGTGTGAGCAATTGCAGAATTCTTTAGGAATAAAATAGAAAAGGTGTGCTTTGACCCTGCTAACAGTGATTTCATTATACTGACCCCTAAATTTCTTTTCGAGTAGATTTCTGGTTAATTAAGGAATATGAAAAAGACACATTTTGACTAAACTGTATTGCATGACATGAATGTTTAATTCTGTTTCATTCGGGATGACCAAATCAGCTACAGAAGTTATCTCAGAGTCGGTTGCTAGGATTCTGCATGCAACCCTAGCATCAACTTGCCTAGCCAGCTCTTTGAAACAGACTGTAATTTGACCTATACTTAAAGTCATCCTTAGCTGCAGCAGATTTAAAGAATTGTAGGCCAAATGCTAATTCTCCTTTTCTAGATGAAATTATTCAAAAGATTATTATATTTCAACAACAGTTGTAGGTAGCTCAAACTTCCTTGACTCTTCCAATCATGTCATGGTGCTGAGACGGCATTAGTAGTTGTGAAAGATTTTTTGAAATATTAGGACCAAAATTTAAATTCTGTAGTGGTCCTTCTTGAACCTTCAGCAGTTTATGATGCATTAGTCAAACTATTATGTTATATCAGGTAAGGGTATAAGGAATGGGAGGTCTAGAACTGACTGATTTTGCTCATTTTTGTCAGACAGATGGGAAAAGATTTCTATGACAGAAAACAAAGGAAAGTAGGACATGTAAAAGCCCAGGATTCCAATGAATTTTAATCCACAATAATAAAAAAAAGTCATCGTCCATAAAGATACAAAATATGTATCGCATCGAGCTCTCAACATGGCCATGTTTTGGCTGGTTTGCCTTCATCAGGAGAAAGAGCAATACCTTATTTGTAAAGTAGTACAGTGGTACCTTGGACTCCGAACGCCCCAGAGCTCGAACGTTTTGGAATCCAAACTTTTTCTTTGAGTAAATGTTGTCTCAGAATCCGAACACTGCTTTGGAATCCAAACAATGGCCGCCAGTCTCCCCTCCCCAACCCCCCCTGATGATCGCGGCAGAAGGGTGCCTAACCCCTCCTGCCGGACCTCCAGATGGCCCTCCTAAGATTGCCGGCAGGAGGGTGCCCAACCCCTCCTGCCAGACCCCCCAATGGCCCTCCTAAAATCACTGGCAGGAGGGTGCCCAAGCCTTCCTGCCAGACCCCCCCCAATGAAACCCCCCACCCTGGAACCCACCCTTGAGCTTACCTTCCATTTGGCCGACAGCTCCTCGCAGCGTCCAGCCAGCAGGCCCGCCTCCATCCAAATGAGGCGAGTCCACCCCTCCACTGCTCAACTCACAGGATCCTAGGGCCTGATTGGCCCAATTGCCTAAGGCCCCTCCCTCTATAGGAGGGACCTTAGGCGCTTGGGTCAATCAGGCTCTAGGATCCTGTGGGTTGGGCAGTGGAGGGGCAGGTCCGTCTCATTTGGACGGAGGTGGGCCTGCTGGCCGGACGGTGCGAGGAGTCATCCAGCCAATTGGAAGGTAAACTCAAGGTGGGGGTTCCAGGGTGGGGGGTTTCATTGGTGGGGGGTTCAGCAGGAGGGGTTGGGCACCCTCCTGCCAGTGATCTTAGGAGGGCCATCGGGGGGTCCGGCAGGAGGGGTTGGGCACCCTGCTGCTGGCAATTTTAGGAGGGCTTTCAGGGGGGGTCCGGCAGGAGGGGTTGGGCACCCTCCTGCCGGCAATCTTCAGGGTGGCCCAGATACGGATTAATGCCATTTCTATTGTTTTCAATGGGAAAAAGTGTCTTGGAACTTCAACGTTTTGGAATACGAACGGGGTTCTGGAACGGATTAAGTTCGGATTCCAAGGTACCACTGTGTTTGTAATGTAGTATAATCAGAAGAGATACTTAATGGAGCGTGTACGTGGCTGTGGACAATGTCTGGATTTCCTGTCCTCTAGAATCTTTCCTATGTCCAAAGCATAACTGAACTGCAGATCCTCCCAACATTTAATCTCAGTATCTCAGGAGGAATAGATTGGAATAGATAGAATGTTTCTAGTGTAATATAACAGGTTGCCTATGTGTGAAGACCAAGATATAGGTGCCTACATGTCTCTATAAAATACTAGCAGCAAAATGGCAGAAATTGCACCCAGATTGGAGCCACAAACATTTACAATTGCTCAGGACTTTACACATAAAGTTCATTTGTACACATGTAAATTTGTTACAATGCATGTGAGTCAACATGACATCAGTAGTAAAGGAATGCCATTCAGTTGAAATACATTATGACATCATTTAGCCCTATTTTTATGCATTACTTCTAGGAGAAGTTGATGAATAGCTAGTTACTACAAGACCTGAGAGTTAATTAAACTGAAAATGTTCTAGAAATGTATTAATCATGTTTACACTTTCTTCTACATTTTTAGTGAGTTCTGTTGGAAGGCACAAAGAAGAACCATAATTCCACTGGCGAAGAAGTCCTATGAACTGTATTTTGGATGTGAAATTGGTGATCAAGACAAAGGATGGGCTCCCTATATTTGTTATGCATCTGTAAATTTCTGGAACATCACGCATTAAGGGGGAAATTATATAAGAAGTGCCTAAGATTAGTCATATAAATAAAAAGGCATCTGTTAGGTGCCTAACATGATTAGTAAATTGGCTTCAATTGTGATCTTTAACAAGCTCATAATTGAATAAAATTAAAAATTAATTGGGAGATAGGTGCAGTTCTATAAAAGATATGCCGCCTAGCAGCACCTAATACCAAAGTAGGTGTGTTTAGGGGTGGAGAGTGATTTAGACACTGCTAGGCATGATTCTTTAAAGGATTTAGGCCCAAATGATGAAGTTACAACTGTCTTATTTTGGTCACACTGTCAGAAGAGACATCATGTTTGGGAAGATTAAAATAACTAGGTAAAGAAGGTGACCTGCAACCAGATGGCTGGACACGTTGAAAACAACCATGAAGATGATGCTGGAGGACCTTGTAACTAGAACAAAAATGATTTCTGTTTAGATCTGTAATTCATCAAGTCGCTAAGACCAGGGCAGGATTAATTCTTTGAAGGCCCCTAGGCACCTAAGTACACTAGACCACCTGGCCCTGCCCTGCTCCTGCCCCGCCCCATTTATCTGTTTTCTTATTTACTTCTTTATTTCCACTTGTATTTCTTTTTTATTTATTTATTCAAAACAAAGATTAGCATACTAGTGCACAGTTTTTCTTCTATGCAACCCCCAAACATTTCTGAACAAATCCCCCTTCTTCCCTTCCCACCTACTTACCCAGGGCTTTAACTCTGAACCCTTTCCATGCATATATATAAGTGTTCAAATATTTGTAAAGCAGTAATACTATCTGAAATATAAGTCTATATTAATAACCAAGTTTACAACGCCTCTCAACTGCCTCACTCTACATCAACCAACTGTAACCCATATGTTCAAAGAAGCGTGGGATGAACATAGAGGATCTAGAATCAGAAAATAATATTAAATATTGAACTAAGGCCAGTACTGGGCAGACTTGCTCGGTCTGTATATGGCTGTTTGGGGGAGGATGGGCTGGAGAATGCTTCATTGGCTGGGAGGGTGTAGATGGGCTGGAGTAAGTTTTGACAGAGATTTCAGCAGTTGGAACCCAAGCACAGTACTGGGTAGAGCTTTGGATTCTTGCCCAGAAATAGCTAAGAAGAAAACATTTAAATTGAATCAGGTTGGGCAGACTGGATGGTTCATTCGGGTCTGTATCTGCCATCATCTACTATGTTACTATGTATAAACAACCAAATCTGTAACTCCTCTAGTACGTTCCACTCCATATATGTTAACTTGCAATGAAAGAAAAAGTCAAGCAGTCCACCAAAGAATCCAACATGAAACAAAAGAAGATTGGCAGAAAAATAAGGAGATTCAAATCAGGTTAATTCAAGGTGCTCCCAAGAACCATGCCTGATGCATTTCGCCAAACAAGGCTAGTCAACGCTAACAAAAAAACCATGTCTTTCATACAAACAGAACACAGAAAACACCTTCGCCTAGTATGGAATATGTAATTACAAACTAACCTCTCCCCTTTTTACAAAACTATAGTATGGTTTTATGCCACGGCCAGCACTAAAAAATGCTCTACTGTTTTGTAAAGGGGGGATAAAATAGAAATACGTGGACAAAGGTTAAATAAAACCACCAAGAAACTGGACTCTGCATACAATGCAACACCACAGAAACAGCGATGCATGGCTCCTAAAGCAAAAAAATAGAATTTTTTTTTCTACCTTTGTCTTCTCTGGTTTCTGCTCTCCTCATCTTCTTGTCACTCTCTTCCTTTCATCTTCTGTCCTTCTGTGCCTCTTCCAGAAATTGACTGCCCTTCCCTTTCTTCTCTTCCCTCCTCCAATGGTCTGGCATCTCTCTCCTCTCCTTCCGTCTCCCACACCCCCATGGTCGGGCATTTCATTCTCTCCTCTCCCTTCCTCCCATTTCCATCAGCATCTACCCCCTTTTTTCTCCCTACAACCCAATTCCATCCAGGATCCTTCCGCCTTATGTCTCTCTCTCCTTTCTTTGCACTCCAATTCCATCAGCATCTGCCCCCTTTCTTTCCCTTCAACCCAATTCCATCCAGTATCCTTCCCCTTATATCTCTCCTCTTCCCCTGCACACCAATTCCACTAGCCCCTTTCTCTCCTTCCACCACCCTTCCATACCACCCTGTCCCCTTTCTCTTCCTCCACCACACTTCCATACCATCCTTCTCACAACCCTTCCATACCACCCTGCCCCCTTTCTTTCCCTCCACCACCCTTCCATGCTCCTTTCTCTCTCCCCCTCCAAACATTGCAGCTTCCGGCTCTGCCCGCTGATGGCAACTGGTTACCCCCCTATAGCAATGCCCCTACCCCGCAGCAACGGCAACGCCCCCCCCAGCAATGGCAATGGGCCCCCCCAACAGCAACCATCAGTCCTGAGTGGTTATACGTGCTGGCGGCTTACTATTGGGGGGATATTCCTTGAAAAAGCTACTTACAGCGAAACATGTCGGTATGACATTCCCCTTGCCAGAGACCACACGGAAAAGCTAAGTGACAGCTTTTAAACATTGATCAAAAAATATCTTAATTCTAAAAACGTTTTGATAAAATGCAAGAGTGAATAATAGTATGATTAAATTAGATAGAAAAACAGGACCCGATGACGAGTAGACACATAAAGCTTGGAGCAATGAAATGTTATTGAGCTCCAAGTGGTGCCGCTGAGGATCCTTTAAATTGATTCAAAGTCTTTGTATGCATAAGGGTATTTTAATGGTGGAAAAGATACACTACCATTTGAGATATAAGTTTTAAGTTAGGCACAGTTAAGTGCAATTCTGTAATTTGCACCTAAGTGTGATTGACATGAGCGAGGCACCTAACTTTATGCGGTTATCGTTGTAGGCACCAATTATAGAATCTGGCCCTAAATGCACATGTTGTGTATATGTCAGATAGGAGGCTTTGAGATTTGTTTAAAAGGTAATTACAGTAATTACAGTATATTAGTGGAAAAATGGGCAGCCAATAATTTCTTACAGTTGAATAAACAAAAAACTAAATTAGTTTGTTTTGGTAATCCAAGTGGGTTTATTGGTCAGAAAATAGTACTGAACACTGAAGAAATTCTTACGATAGGAGAAAAATCTAGGGTTTGGGGAATCATTTTGTACTGTGGTTTGACATTTGAGAATTAATTAAATGGATTGGTAATGAGAGTCTTTTCTCGTTTGTGCCAGTTACAAGCAATATGTTCTATTTTATTTTTAGAGAGTTTTCAAACTGTTGTATGAGCTATTGTACTGCCTCAGTTGGATTACTATAATTCTTTATATTGTGGTATTACAATGAATTTAAAAAGTAGGCTGCAAGTGCTTCAAAATACAGCTATGCATTTGCTTTTTAGAGCAGGTTACTCCTCTTCTGAATCAATTACACTGAAGTTTGAGAAGAGAGTAAATTTTAAATTGGTTATACTTATATATAAATCGTTACAAGGAATGGGACCAGAAGGTTTAATTAACTATACAACTTTGACAATAAATAGAGCTATCTCCCGGTATAAACTGTCATTGAGGTTTGGCTATTTTATAAGTTCATACGGTTGTTTGAAATATTTGCTGAACAAATCTTTTGAGTTTCTAGGAACAAAGCTTTGGAATGTTCTTTCAATTGCACTAAGAAAAATTTCTTCTTAGTATATCTTTACAAAATTATTAAAAACTTTTTATTTTTTATGATTGTTAAATGAATAATTTTGTTTGGATACAATCAACCCTTTTATAAAACCGCAGTTGCGATTTTTAGTGCAGGCCGGTGTGCTGAATGCTCTGCGCTTCTCCCAACTCATAGGTACTCTATAAGTGTCGGGAGCAGTGCAGAGCATTCAGCGAACTGGCCTGGGCTAAAAACCACTATTGCGATTTTATAAAAGGGGGGAATATTTTTTTGTTATTATCTACTTAGAATCTATTAGGAGAATAGTGCGGAATATAAATAGCATCCTCAAGCTTAGACACTGTACTTTACTGGAGTGAGGTGTGATAACATGGTAAATAAAAAGCTTTTCAATATACCTGTCCAGTATTATACAATCAGCAATAGCATCATATCTATGTTATTTAAATGTTTTACTTTACCCAAAGTTTATATTCCACCTACACCAATCATTGGTTTGAGATTGCTTCAAAGGATATGTTTATAGCAGTCCCCTAGAATCAAACCTATATAGAGAGGAAAAGTCCTAGGTAACCTTCTTTCTGATAGTTAACAAGACTAAGAATGTTATAATACCTCTGTATCGTTCCATGGTGTAACCTCACCTGGAATATTGCGTTCAATTCTGGCCTCCTTATCTGAAGAAAAATATAGCGGTGCTAGAAAAGATTCAAAGAAGAGCGACCAAGATGATAAAGGGGATGGAACTCCTCTTATATGAGGAAACACTAAAAAGGTTAGGGCTCTTCAGCTTGGAAAAGAGACAGCTGAGGGAAGATATGACTGAAGTCTACAAAAATCTGAGTGGAGTAGAATGGGTACAAGTGGATCAAGTTTTCACTCTGTCAAACTCTATGAAGTTAAGAACATAAGAACATAAGCAGTGCCTCTGCCGGGTCAGACCAGAGGTCCATCCCGCCCAGCAGTCCGCCCCCGCGGCGGCCCAACAGGTCATGACCTGCCTTAATCACCAGAAGGGGCCCCCTTGCCCCCTAGGTTTCTCATCGAAGTCCTATCTTCCCATCAATGTCCTAACCCTCCGGCCTTGCACCTGCATGACCTGGTGAGCTGTCTATACTTATGCAACACCCCAGCACCTCCCTCAGTACCCCACGATCCCCTTTTCCCTCAGGAATCTGTCCAATCCCTGTTTGAATCTGCCGGATCACTTCCTCCGGGAGCGCATTTCATTTGTCCTCGACCCTTTGGGTGAAGAAAAACTTCCTTGCATTTGATTTGAACCTATCTCCCTTCAGTTTCTCTGAGTGCCCCCTCGTACCTGTCATCCCTTTTAGTCTGAAGAACCTGTCCCTGTCCACCCTCTCTATGCCCCTAAGTATTTTGAAGGTCTCTACCATATCCCCCCTGAGCCTCCTCTTTTCCAGAGAGAAGAGCCCCAGTTTATCCAGCCTCTCAGCATATGGGCAGTTTTCCAGCCCTCTTACCAGTTTCGTTGCCCTCCTTTGGACTCTCTCAAGAACTGCCATGTCCTTCTTGAGGTGCGGCGACCAATATTGAACTCAGTATTCCAGATGAGGGCGCACCATCGCTCGATACAGCGGCATGATGACTTCCGCTGTATCGAGCGATGGTGCGCCCACATCTGGAATACTGCGTTCAATATTGGTCGCCGCACCTCAAGAAGGACATGGCAGTTCTTGAGAGAGTCCAAAAGAGGGCAACGAAACTGGTAAGAGGGCTGGAAAACTGCCCATATGCTGAGAGGTTACAAAGGAAATATGTTTAAAATCAATAGGAGCAAATATTTTTTCACTCAGAGAATAGTTAAGTTCCGGAATGCTTTGCCAGAGGTTGTGATAAGAGTGATTAATATAGCTGGTTTAAAAAAAGGGTTGGACAATTTCCTGAAGGAAAAGTTCATAGTCTGTTATTGAGAAAGACATGGGGCAAGCCACTGCTTGCCCCGGATCAGTAACATAGTATGTTGCTACTCTTTGGGTTTTGGCCAGGTACTAGTGACCTGGATTGGCCACCGTGAGAACAGGCTACTGGACTTGATACCCAGTAAGGCTATTCTTATGTAGGAGAGAAGAGGACAGTTCACTGGGTAAGTGAACATTATTTTGCTCTGTGTTTTGGTAATTTGGGGATAAAAGATAAATTGTTGGTTCCTTTATAAAGACTGTTTAAACCTTAAAAGAGCAAACTTCTTACTAACTAGTTTCCATAATATAAAATCTTTTTCCCCATATTAGCAGCATTTAATTTTCAAAAGGGCGACTATGATAAAATTAGGAAAATGGTTACAAAGAAGCTAAAAGGATCAGTGGCAACAGTTAGAACTTTAAATTAGGCAGGGACATTATTTAAAAAATACCATTGTGGAAGCTCAGACCAGATGTATTCCACCTATTAACAAAAGTGAAAAGAAGGCAAAAATGAGAGCTAGCATGGTTAAAAGGTGAAGTGAAAGAAGCTAATAGAGCCAAAAGAACATCCTTTAGAGAATAGAAAAAGGATCCAAATGAAGAAAATAAGAAGCAACATAAGCACTGGCAAGTGAGATGCAAAGCATTGATAAAAAAAAGCTAAAAAAAAGAATATGAAGAGAAATTTGTCAAAGAGGCTAAAACTCATAGTAACAAATTTTTTCAGGTACATAAGCATAAAACCTGTGAGAGAATCCTTGAGACTGTTGGATGATCAAGGAGAAAAATGAGCATTCAAGAAAGATAAGGCCATAGCAGAGAGACCGAATGAATTCTTTGCTTCAGTCTTTACAAAAGAAATATAAGAGATGTACCTCAACCGGAAATGATTTTCAAGGGTGATGCGGAGGAACTGAAAATTTTTGGGGTGAATCTGGAAAACGTATTGAGCCAAATCAACAAGTTAAAGAGTGATAAATCACCTGGACTGGATGATATACATCCCAGGGTACTGAAAGATCTCAAATGTGAAATTGCTGATCTGATGTTAATGATCTGTAACCTGTCACTAAAATTGTCCATAGCACCCACAGATTGGAGGGCAGGCAATGATATACCGATTAGTAAAAAGGGTTCCAGGGGTGATCTGGAAAATTACAGATCGGTAAGCCTAACTTTAATGCTGGGCAAAATAGTGGAAACTATTAAAGAAAATAAAATTACAGAACACATAGACAAACATAGTTTAAAGGAATAGAGTCAGCATGGGTTCAGCCAAGGGAGGATCTTGCCTCACCAATTTGCTTCATTTCTTTGAAGGTGTGAATAAACATGTGGATAAAGGTGAGTCAGTTGATGTAATATATCTAGATCTTCAGAAAGCTTTTCCCAAAGTTCTTCAGGAGAGACTCCTTAGAACATTAAGGAGCCATGGGATAGGAGGAAATGTTCTGTTGTGCAGTAGGAATTAGTTATTGGACAGAAAACAGAGGATAGAGTTAAATTACAATATTTCTGAATGGCGAAGGGTAAATAGTAGAGTGCCAAAGGGATGTGTATTGAGATTGATGCTATATAACATATTTATAAATGATCTGGAAATTGGAACGGCAAGTGAGGTGATTAAATTTGCAGATGACACAAAACTATTCAAAGTTGTCAAAAACATGAGGACTATGAAAAATTGCAGAAAGACTTTAAGAAATTAGAATATTGTACACCCAAACGGCAGATGAAATTTTATATGGACAAATGCAAAGTGATGCACATTGGGAAGAATAATTCAAATCATAGTTACCTTATGCTAGGATCTACCTTATATTATTCTGTTTTGTCACTTATCTTTAGCAACACGACATAGTAAGAACATAAGAACATAAGTATTGCCGCTGCTGGGTCAGACCAGTGGTCCATCGTGCCCAGCAGTCCGCTCACACGGTGGCCCTTAGATCAAAGACCAGTTATTTGAGTCTAGCCTTACCTGCGTACGTTCTGGTTCAGCAGGAATTTATCTAACCTTTTCTTGAATCCCTGGAGGGTGCTTTCCCCTATAACAGTCTCTGGAAGAGCGTTCCAGAATTCTTTCAGTCGCTTATAATCAAAATGCACCACCACCGTCATGCATGTTTCATTATGCAAATACTGCTTCAGGGCGCGGTTGTATATTTAGCTAGAAACATGTTTGACGTAGCAGGCACAACCTTCATTTCCAACTTTCTGAATAATAATGTGATAATAATAATGTGAATACGTGAGCCGATGAGGAAGCCCAGTGGCAAAGAAACTCTATAAATGAATGCCGCTTCTGATGGCTCTAGTATTGAGTAAATTGAGAGTCAGCATTTCACACCAGATTTTGGAATGCACAAATGATGGCACCCAAAGATGCAGCACATGTGAAATCCGTGCTAAACTAGTATTCTATAAAGGGTGCTTTGCAAGGAGTACCTTTTATAGAAAACCAACTTAGCATGGATTTTCCCAGTTCCAACTTTAGGCACCATTTACTAAATTCCCCTCATACAGCAGTGAGCGCTGCTGCTACCAGTTAGCAAGTGATGTTCAGCCACTTTCTGTAGTTATTAAGGGATCTTTTATGCAAATGAGAATACTTTCTAGAGTTGAGCCGATGTTGTCTTTATTAGATTTTCAGATACTAATTCAAAGTCTTGTTATTACAAACTTGGATTTTTGTAATGCATTATTTTTGCATATGGCACATGTTTTTCAAGTGGTGTAGAATACGGTCGCAAGGATGATTACTGGGGTTTCTCATTATCAACATATTTCTCCATTTTGATTATACAAAGGGACCTAAGCAAACTGGAGGAGTGGGCGAATAAATGGCAGATGAAATTCAATGTAGGGAAATGCAAGGTCATGCATATAGGGAGAAAGAACCCGATGTTCAGCTACCAAATGGGGGGATTAGTATTAGAGGGAAGTAACCTTGAAAGAGATTTGGGTGTACTGGTGGATACAACAATGAAGTCAACGGCGCAATGCGCAGCAGCCGCGAAGAAGGCGAACAGAATGTTGGGTATTATTAAAAATGGTATTACGACCAGAACGAAAGAAGTCATCCTGCCGTTGTATCGGGCAATGGTGCGCCCGCACCTGGAGTACTGTGTTCAGTATTGGTCACCGCATCTTAAGAAGGATATGGCAATACTTGAGAGGGTCCAGAGGAGAGCGACACGAATGATTAAGGGCATGGAAAACCTTTCATACACTGAAAGATTGGAGAAGCTGGAGCTCTTCTCCCTGGAAAAGCGGAGACTCAGAGGAGACATGATAGAGACCTACAAAATCATGAAGGGCATAGAGAAAGTGGAGAGAGACAGATTCTTCAAACTTTCAAAACATAAAAGAACAAGAGGGCATTCGGAAAAATTAGAAGGGGATAGATTCAAAACAAATGCTAGGAAGTTTTTCTTTACTCAGCGGGTGGTGGACACCTGGAATGCGCTTCCAGAGGATGTAATAGGGCAGAGTACGGTATTGGGGTTTAAGAAAGGATTGGACAATTTCCTGTTGGAAAAGGGGATAGAGGGGTATAGATAGAGGATTATTACGCAGGTTCTGGACCTGTTGGGCCGCCGCGTGAGCGGACTGCTGGGCACGATGGACCTCAGGTCTGACCCGGCAGAGGCATTGCTTATGTGCTTATGTGCTTATATAAGCGGCTACACTGGTTGCCTGCTACATTTCATATTGAGTACAAAATGTTGACAATCATACATCATGTAATATATGGAGAAGCACTATGGTTTCTAATGCAGGCCTTAAGGAAGTATTTAGCAAGTCGCTCCCTGAGTTTGCAATCAATGATGAGGTTATCACTTGAGCATACGCATGAGGTACACTATAAAAAACATGGATGGTTGCAATATGTGTGAGTGGTCCACAGTTATAGAATGCTCTGAATGACTCATCTAAAGGCTATGTCAAGATCTGAAGTCTTTCAAAAAAAAATCTCTGAAAACTCATTTATTTGTTAGAGCATTCTTTTAGAGTAGGGGATATTTGCTCTTTTCCTGCTAAGTCTGTTTGATTATTTGCAAAGATTGGTAAATGTGTGATGTGCTTTGTTATTTTTAATCAGGATTTTTGTATGTGAATATTGTAATCTGCTTGGGTTATAAATGGAATATAAAATTTTAAAATAAATATACAAATAAGTTTAGGGCAACCTTTTTGCTAGCCAAAATTTATTTCTAGAGTTCTATGGATACCACTGAACTGCATTGACTATCTACTAACTTAGGTGGTTCACTAATGCTTCCCCTTCGCTTTGCCCTTACAATATCCAAATAGTGCTGGTGATCTGAATGAAATTTCAGCAACTCTATGACACTATCCACATAGGGGCAAATTCCATAAGAAGCGCCCAAAGGTTAGGTTCAGCACGATTCAAGTAAAATTGGGTGCTGTTTAGTGAATCACGCTCATCTAGTTTGGAGGCGCCCAATAAATAGGCCAGCTCTAGGTACAACTAAAAGTTAGGCGGCCATGCGAGCCCTTAAGCATGCTTAAGAGCAGCGATTCTGTAACAAGGCGCCTAACACGAAGCCACGCCCATGCCTACCACGCATAGCGCCTATTTTTTTGAAGGCCGCCTAAATTTTTAGAGGCGCCTTGTTACAGAATTGCTCTATCTTGACAGGCGCCTATGTTTCAATTATTGCTGATTAAAAAGCTTAATTGAGCTTGTTATTCAGTTTAGATATGCGCCTATCTAGTTGGCGCCTCCAAAAATAGGTGCCTAACATTAGGCGCCGGTTACCGAATTTGGGCCATAGTGCCACTGAAAGTTCATGGATTTGACATGTTTCCATGTAACAGGAATATGGATAAGCGCTTTTGAATATGAGGTACCATATCTTGAATTCCATGATGGTGAACAGAAAAGATCTGTGTATGGGAAAATGTGGGTTCAGAACTAATCTAATCTAATCTTCCATTTGTGTGTCGCTCATACCTATTCAGGCTCTAGGCGACTTACAGAGAGGTTTAACAGGGGCAAGAGGAGGGAACTAGAACGGGGGCCTTGATTGAGAGGGAGGGAAAAAATCCTTCGGAACTAGGAATATGGATTAAAAAAATATATATGCACTGGAAATAAATTACTGATGGGCTTCAGAGTACTAGCAAGCCCTTCCCTGCCCTCTTCCCCACCCACCGCTGCACGGTTGAAATCTTAATAAAAATGTTGCCATTCCACATTATTATTTAAACTTCATGGTGTTATGTTTACGTGTTTTATTTTGTTTTACAAATTTATGTATGTAATACTATGTAAACCATTTATGCCTTAGACCAGTGGTCTCAAACTCGTGGCCGGGGGCCACATGTGTCCCGCCGGGTACTATTTTGAGGCCCTCGGTATGTTTATCATAATCACAAAAGTCAAATAAAACAGTTTCTTTAGCTATAAATGACAATATTATTATTAAGACTTAGCCAAAAGGAAAGATTTATAAACTATAAAGAGTTTTACCTCATGCAAAATTGTCATTTCTTTAACAAGACATTAACTATTTTTTTCTGAGGCCCTCCAAGTACCTCCAAATCCAAAATGTGGCCCTTCAAAGGGTTTGAGTTTGAGCCCACTGCCTTAGACGGTATAGAAATTCTTAAAATAAATCAATCAATCTCTGCTCCCTCTGAGCTTCTATATTTCTAGACAGCCTGGAACCAGAAGAGAGAGGGAAAGGTATAGGCCCAGAGGCCAGTGAATTAAAGTGCACTAAACTTTGCACACAGATTAGCTCAGATTTTGCACACAATTGTAGAGCCAAGTTTTGTGTATGAGCTAACTGTGTGCAAAGCTTTGAGTAGAAATTAGTGTACAGCATATTTAAAAGTATACTAATGAAGCTATTAACTGTCTGTAAAGGTGCAGAGCTGTGCAGAAGATAGTCGGTGGCGTGCAATGCTGGGGGGCTTTAATGCAAAGTTTGAGGAGAAGAAAAAGATTAGTTCGTTCTTTTGCAGTACTGATTGTGAAGATTTCTTGCCCGATATTCAGATCTAGGATGATTCAGTGTGACCGTTTAATCGCAGCCAGTTCATCTCGAACAATTCAGCTTGGCCGGTTCAGTGTGCCCAGTTCATCATGACTGTTTAAGTGTGGCCAATTCAGCATTGTGGACTGTAAGATGCCACAAGGGTTCATCTAGTCCTGTATCTCTCCCTGCCAGAAGCGTAGAAAAGTCTCACTGCCAGTGAGGGTGGGAGTGATGCCTCCACCCCACCATGAAAAAGCATTAAAAAAATCTCACTGCCTTCCTCCCCCTCTCCAAATGAAAAAGCAGAGAGAAGTTTTTTTCATATACAAAAGAAACAAGCCACCTTCCTAGGCATAACGGAGAAAAGTCTCACTCGGAAAGTTGAGGTAACAGTAGATAGGGAACAGACAGGCTGATAAGTCGAAATGGGTTATTACACATGATTTTAAAGGCAACAGTCTTCATTGCCACAATGAAATGTCCCACGATGAAATGGTAGAGGTGAAAGTTCTGAGACGAAACATCTCACGATGTACCTGCCACGCTAAATTGCCTGAGATGAACTGGCTGCGCTGATAAATGGAGCCACACAGTAGGTTCAAGGTGAACTTAAAAATAACTTATTAATCTATTTGGGGATTGGGAAAAAACCCCTGTTCACTTTACAGGCAGAGAGAACCCCCCCCCCCAACTGCCAGTGTTTTAAACTCAGAAAGTGTTCTGGTTCCTCTGTCTTCCCCCTCATTCTGTACCCTTCCCCCATGAACTCTGTTCAACCTGCAGTTATTTTTACCCTTATGGGTTATGGTTTAGTCAATGTTTAATATACAGCAAAGCAGTGACCAACATAGTATAAAACCAATTAAAAATAAAGAAAGAAGTGCCATAATTTAAAAAGGTCAGGAAAGACTCAAGCGGAAATGAGCACCTTCAGCTGGTATAAAACCTGTCATGGATATTTTTTCATCATGCATTCCCTTAGTAAAATGGAGAATACACATGCAGAGTTTTGTCCTGCCCGAGCCATGACAAAACACGTATTTTCACCACACTCCTCTGAAATCTCTGCTCGGTTTGGATCGCTAGGTGTAAATCGCAGCTTTCTAAAATTATTTACATATGTATGCAATATAAATGTGTAAATGCTGCTGTTTCCACATTGATATTTTTCCTAAATACAGGCTATTATCCAGTGGCATAGCGAGGCTGAGCAGTGCCCCTCCCCTGCACTCTTCTCCACACCCTTCCCATTCCTTCCCGACCCCCCTCTGCTGCATGTGTGCGCCTCTTTCCCCAGGCCTCTTTAATTTTCCCAGTGCCAGCAGCACATTGTGGCAGCTCTCCCTCCGACATCACTTCCTAGGTGCAGGACCCGGAAGTGACATCAGAGAGAGAGCCGACACAGATGTGAGCAGCAAGTTCGTGATGCTGCTCGCGCTGGGAAAATTAAAGAGGTATGGGGACAGAGAGGAGGATAGATGCTGGTGCCCCCACCAAGACGGCACCTATGGCAGACCCCCCCTTACTACACCACTGCTGTTATCATAGACACAAGGGGTAATTCTATAACGTAAGTGCTAACATTTGTGCGTCATAAAAGCCAAAATTTCACCTAAGTGCTATTCTGCAAAAATGAGCTTAATATGTATTTAATATTGGATGTCTGCATGGGCGGGATTCCCACTTACATGTGTAACTTATTAATATTCTATAAGTTAGGGGGGGGGGGGGAATTCTATAAATGGTGTCTTAACTTAGACGCCAGTAGGCACCCTACTGGCGTCTAAGTTAAGAAGGAAATGCCGGAGGGGGTCACGTGATGACGCTGTGCTGAGCGGTGGCTGTGCGCTCGAGCTCCGACCCTCACCCGCCTGTTTTTTTGTTTTTTCCTTTTCTTTTCGTTCTGCCGCGCTCATGGTCGACATAGCCGGGTTGCTTTTTCCTCGCGGCACCTTGGGGAACGACTCTGGTTCCCGTGCGTGGGTTCGGACTCGTGTTATGCCCGTTAAAGCGTCGCGCCAGGCCAAGACCTCTAAGCCTTCCTGTGCCGGCAAGATGGCGTCCGAGTCTCCCCTTTCACCGACAGTGGTCCTGCAAGACGCTGCTGTTAAGGAAATGACACGAACCCTTTCGTCGGTGATTGATGAACGTCTTTCCAAGCTGCAGGCCACCGTGGAGGACATTAGGGACCGCATGGAGCGCCATGAACAACGGCTACATACGGCGGAGTCCCGCATTACTGACCACGAGGATCGCACGTCCACCCTTGAAGCGCAGGTTCGCGCACTGGAGACACGCTGCGCCACATTTCATGCCCGAATTGAAGACCAGGAGAACCGGGGAAGACGTAACAATGTGCGTCTGGTGGGGCTCCTGGAGTCGATACGGGATGAGGAGCTTTGGCGGTTTGTTGAACGCTGGCTACCTGAAGACCTGGGTCTCCCTTCTGAGGGCCTAAAACTGGCTGTGGAGAGGGTTCATCGTTTGGGAGTATGGCGGGAGGGAGCCGACAGACCAAGACCTCTCATTGCCCGGTATCTTAATTATGCGGACAAAGCCCAGCTGATGTCCCTATATAGGAAAAAAGGAGCGCTGGAATATTTGGGAAATAAGCTGCTACTCTTCCATGACTATTCAGCGGAGGTTGCTGCCCGGCGGCGTGCCCTAGGCCCCTACTGCTCTGAGCTTCGAAACCGAGGGCTGAGTTTCATCGTCCAGTTCCTGGCGAGAGTCCGCATTGTGAGTGCAGGGGGGCCGAAGATCTGTGATTCTGTGGACGATCTTAAAGCCTATCTTCAGAGCTTGCCTCCTCTGGCTCCTTGACCTCATTGGGGAGCTGCCAGGTGATGGCGCTGGTTGGCGCTGCGGCTGTGAGTCTCTGGCTGCCCTCCCCGATTTGTTTTGTCTGGGGGGAGGCCTACTTGGCTGCCCGCTGCTGCATTCCGCGGAGGGGTGCCCTCCTTCGGCCCTTGTTCCCTGACTTCGGTGGCCCTAACCTGAGCTTTGGCAGCTGATTCCTGTGGGGGTCTGGTTCCCACCGTTGCGACTGTGACTGTTGTTGCACCTGATGTTGCACCTTTCGTACCATGGGACTTGCCTGATGCTTGGACTTACACCTGGGCGTCTGGGTCCACTGACTGCTTGCTTTTTCTTTTGTATATTGCTGAGGGCTGCCTTATATCTCCCTTTTATTTTTATTTTTCTATATTTTTCTTTTTATTATTTATTTATTTATTTCTTTAATTTTTTTTTTTTAATTTCTTTTTATTTTCTTTCATTGCCATTCAAGTGTCATTTCTTGTTATTTATTGTGCCTTATTGATATGTGGTAGGTTACAATGGCTCTGGTTATTTTGCTGCTGGATGATTTGATTGGGTTGGGTGGGGGTTGGACGGGAGCTCTTTTCTCCTTTTTTTAAAATCTGATTGGGTTGGGTCTGCTGGGGAGGGATTTGGTGGGTGATTGGGAGGGTGTTCTGGGGGGGTCTGTGGGGAGTATGGAGTAGGACTTTCTTTGTAGCGTTGCTTTGGCTTTGGGGTGTGTATGGGGATGTGGGTCGGGGGACTGGGGGTGTGAGTGTGCTGTGTTTCTCTTCTGTATGCGTGCGTGCCTGGGAGACCTTCGGGGACTATACTAGGATTGAACATCTGCTTGATTTGGATCTTGGCTTCTCTCATGGCTATAGCTGATTTCACATGCATCACACTGAATGTAGCGGGCATTAACTCCCCGGTGAAACGAACAAAATTGCTCTCCTTTCTCCGGAAGGAGCGAGTCTCCGTGGCTTTTTTGCAGGAGACACATCTCACGGCTGCTGAGCATTGTAAGCTGTCGAGAGATTGGGTGGGTGAGGTTGTCTCCTCCTCCTTTTCTTCTAAACAACGTGGTGTTGCTATTCTCATTCACAAAGGGCTTATGGTGGTAACGCACAAGGTTATTCAGGATCCTCAGGGGCGTTTTGTCATATGGGCCGGGACCTTGTCTGACAAACCTGTAGTGCTCTGTAATTTATATGCCCCTAATGTTTATTCGCATCCTTTTTTTTCTAGTGTCCTGGCTCACCTCACAGCACTTCCTGCTTACGAACTTATAATTGGGGGGGATTTTAATATCACCAGTGACCCTTCTATCGATTGTAAACCTTCTCGGGCGGTGCGCAAAGATAATGAACGCATAGGGGTGAATTTTTTGATGGGAGAGTTGGATGTCTGGCGTGTGTATCACCCCGGAGAGGCCGATTTTACATTCTTCTCAGGGGTGCATCACTGCCATTCGAGATTGGATTACATTCTCCTTCCTTCTCGATCTATTGGGCGGGTGGTGTGCATGCATATATTGGATGTACCCTTTAGTGACCATGTGGCGGTTCGGTTGACTCTTAAGTGGGGTGGCTCCTCCCCGGATCGTATCTGGAGATTCAACCCCACTCTCTATTTGGATGATGCCTTTTATACTTACCTCATTGAGGAATGGTCTCGCTACAAACAGTCTAACGAGGGGAGTGATGTCTCGGATACTGTGTTTTGGGAAGCCGCCAAGGCATACCTTAGGGGTTGCATCATCGCCTATACTATTCGCCAGCGTAAGAAGCGGGATGCTGAAATTACATCACTTGCGAAACAACTGCGAGAAAGCAGGGCCTACCACTTGCAACATCGCTCAGACGAGGCCCGTATGGCGTACCTTGGTTTGCGTAAACGTCTTGATGCTCTTTTCACTGCTCGAGCGCTGACTCATATCAATGTTTACAAGTATAAATTATATAAATGGGGTAACCGCGCGGGGAAACTCTTGGCCAACCTTGTTAGACCCGTCCGGAGAGCTACGCGTCTCTCTAGTATCAGAGAGGGCACCGCGGTGAGGCACACGGCTGATGCTGCCATTCAGGAACAATTTGTGCGATTTTATAGCGACCTGTATAGCGAGGGAGAATGCGACGAAGTGGCGAGGGATTTGTTTTTTCAGGACCTCGTCCTTCCCCAACTTACCGATGCTCAACGGGACTTACTTAATGGTCCCATCACTTATTCTGAGATTAACACCGTTATTGGCAAGCTGAAGCCTGCTAAGGCAGCGGGGCCCGACGGTATGGGACCGGAGTTTTACAAAATTTTGAAACCCCATATTGGACCTGCTCTGAGTGCTATGTATGCAGACGTACAGGCAGCTGATCGCCTTCTTCCTTTTTTTTTTTGAACGTCATGTTTATTCAAGAGACCACAACAGAAACAGGCAAATGCCCAATAATACAGAACAAAATTGCAGAACAAAATTGCATAAACATGCAGGCAATACAAAGGCAGAACATGCTGCACCAGAAGAACAAGATAAACCAAGACAATCCAAGTAAAAACAACCCGCCTCTTATGTAAGCCTCAGGAATTTTTGTTTTGAAAAGACAGACCCAACCCACCCCATTGATGTCCCCCAAATGAAATAGCATACATACCAACCAACGCAGAGCAGCCAACCGGACATGCAAACTCCTCTCATACTCTCCATTCATACCAACCCCCCCCTCCCCACCCACCCCACGCCGGAGAACCAGAGGTAGCTGCAGGAACACCCTCCAAAGAGCCAGGTACGCCAGTATCTCAGGGTTGGAAGATCGTTTAGAATAGCAAAGTTCGAAACGCGCCAGCTCAATCATCTGATTCAGCCAGCTGTCCAAGGGGACAGACCCCGCCTGCACCCAATATTGTAAGATTGTACGTTTAACCGTCAGCAACGTCATGTAAATAAAGCGCCTTTGCGGCACCGTAAAACCCTGCTCCTCCAACAGAAACTGGTCACCGAGGAGCAATGTCTTGTAATCCCACTCAACTGATCTTTGCAAGACCAACTGCAGCTGCGCAAAAGAAAAATTCCAGATAGATAGGTTAGGACACTCCAAAAAGGAGTGTAAGAGCGTCCCCGGAGCCCCGGAGCACCTAGTACACAGTGGGTCTCCCCACAATCCCATGCCCGCCCCTCGTTCTCGGGTAATGTAAGCCCTGTGGAGGATTTTAAATTGAGTTTCCTGCCAAGCCGCCGACTTCACAAAAGCATGCAAAGTGTAAAAGAGATCAAGAAAGGTATCAGGGGTATACTGAGCGGCAAGATCATGGTTCCACCGCTCTCTAAGAGCAGATAAGTGACCCTGGGAGGCTGCAGAACGAATCACTCTGTACCAGACTGATAAGGAGCTCTGAGAGGCTGGGATAGTAAGTAGGTAGTCATCAAGAGGGCCACACAGCCAATCTGCTCCAAACTGTTGATGCAAAGCCTGACAATAGTGACGGGCCTGTAAATAGGCAAAGAATTGCTGGTTAGGGATGCCCCAGCGGTCCCGAAGGGAGGCAAACGAAACAAAAGCACCCGTGTCGGCCTCAATCAGATAGGAGAGGTTGGAAACCCCCCTAGATGCCCATGTATTGAATGGAGAACGGCCGAGACCCGGGGTGAAGCCAGGGTTACCCTGAAGTTGCAAAAGTGGGGATGCGGTCGGGGCCCGATCCTGCAGTCTACGCCACCACCACCAGGCCAAATGAAAAGGGCGCAAGAACCGCAACCGGGAGAGCAATGCTCCTCCCCCTCTCCCACCCGATGACACATGGAGAAGATTGATGAAAGTGTAAGGTGCGCACCACCCAGTCAGCCATCCAGAAGGAGAAAAACGAGCAACTCCAGTCACCCCTTCATGGACAAAACGCAGAAGAGCCGCCACATTGTACGCACGTATATCCGGGAGACTTAAACCCCCCTCCCGTTTAGGGAGGGTCAATTTCACATAAGCTATCCTCACTGCTTTATGGTGCCATAAAAACGAGGTAAAAATAGACCTAAGCCTCTTAACATCTCGCTGCAGCACCCAAAAGGGCACCGTTTGTAGAGGGTACAGCAATTTGGGTAGGAGGATCATTTTAACCAGAGCCGCCCTCCCCAACAGGGTCAGCGGGAGATCCCGCCAGGAAGAACACAAGGATTGAATTTTATCAATGGCTGCTAACACGTTACTTTTGTACATAACCCGAGGGTCAGTATGGAGATAAATACCTAGATATCTCATCGGCTTCCGCACAGGCGGTATCTGCAAAGTGGCATGCCAAGGTGCTGGACCCAAGCCAGACAGGGGGAGGAGCTCAGACTTAGCACAATTTACTTGGAGACCCGACAAGACACCAAACTCCGCTACCAAATGCAACGCCACCGGCAAATGAAGGGGGGCCTGGTCCAAAAAGAGTAAGATATCATCCGCAAACAACGTGATACGGCACTCCTCGCTCCCAATCTGGAGACCCTGCAACTGAGGAGTAGTATGGATCTTAATGGCGAGCGGTTCAAGAGCTAAGACGAAAAGAAGAGGAGAAAGGGGACACCCCTGACGCGTGCCCCTGCAGAGCGGAAAGGAAGAGGAAAGGCCTCCATTAATGATAAGTCTTGCCTGCGGTAAGGTATATAAGCCCTGAATCCACATAAGAAAGTTCCCCGTCAAACCATACTCCTGTAGCACCCAAAAGAGATACTGCCACGAAATACTGTCAAAAGCTTTCTCCATGTCCAACCCAACGATTGCAGAGGTGCCCCCTCCGTCGCGATGTTCATGGATCGCCGTCAAAGCTTTAAGGAGATTCATAGAAGCATACCGTTGGGGGACAAAACCAACCTGATCTTCCGCGATGAGATGGGGCAAGACCAAATTCAGTCTGGCTGCCAGGATAGACGCCAACAATTTAACATCCTGGTTCAACAACGAAATCGGTCGATAGGATCCTACCTGCGTAAGGTCCTTTCCGGGTTTAGGGAGCAGGGTGATATGGGCTAAGTTATTCCGGAGACCAGATGAAGACGTGGAGAGAAAGTTAAAGAAATTCCCCAATGGCTGCGCAAGAAGATCAGGCAAAAGTTTGTAATATTCCGGACCAAAACCATCAGGTCCCGGAGACTTGGTAAGCTTCAACTTTCTGATCCCTAAACGAACTTCCTCTAGAGAGATAGGGATGCTCAGTTGTTCAGCCTGAGTAGCGGAAATCCGTGGAAGACAAATATCCCGGAAAAAATGCTCGCGATCCTCCTCCGTAAAATCCCGTCGTGCATAGAGTGCGCTATAAAAAGCCACGAACTGTTCACGGATTTGGGCTTCCTGAGTAAAGCTGTCCCCTCTAGCATTCTTCACCTGTCGAATAAGTTGTTTTTTCCGGTAAGGCCGAACTAGATTCGCAAGAAGTCTACCCGCCCTACCACCCCACTGATTAAGCCGAAACTTCTGATAATAGATATCCTGACGGGCCCTATAGTCCAAGATCTCATTGATCTGACGGCGTAAAGAGGTAATCTGTTGTCTATCCGACTCTGTCAAGGACGTCCGGTGACGTTTGCGAAACACAGCCAAGCGGTCCGCGAGGGCAAGAAGTTTCTCTCCCTGCTGTTTTCTTTTAGTGGCAACATATTGAATAATATGGCCCCGCATCACCGCCTTAGAGGCGTCCCAGAACACCTCAGAGTCCACGTCAGGGGTATCATTATGCGCGGTATACTCCAGCCAATGAGCCCGCAAATAGATCCCGAAATCCCGGTCCGAGTACAAAGCAGCAGGGAACCGCCAAGTTCTATCCCCCTTCATACCAGTGATCCCTAAAGTAAGCACCACCGCCGAATGATCAGAGAAGGAGACATCTTCAACAGTAATCTTGTCCACGCAGGAAAAAAAAAGTAGTTGACACCAGAATGTAATCCAAACGGGAATACATAGAATGAGGGTTAGAATAAAATGTATATTCCCTATCAAACGGATGAAGAGTTCTCCAGGCGTCCACTACCGCCAGCTGATCACATAAAAAATTCACCCCCATGCGAGCAAAATTTCGAGGCCTCGGCTTGGCAGGAAAGCAATCCAAGGTTGGATCAGCAGCAATATTAAAATCCCCCCCCACAATCAATTGATAAGTGGGATATTGAGCTAGAATTCCCAGTAACCCAGAGAAAAAACTATGACTATAAACGTTTGGGGCATAAAGGTTGCAAAAGAGGAGTTGAGAACCCCAGACCTCCCCCATCACAAGAACATATCGGCTGTCCCTATCTGGAATAGTCTTATGAATGTGGAACGGTAATTGTTTGTGCACTAAAATGGCCACCCCTCTTTGTCTTCCATTATAAGCGGAATAACTCACATCTCCCACCCATTCTCTACGCAGCTTCTCATGTTCAGTACCCGTCAGGTGGGTTTCCTGCAGAAAGGCTACGTCAACGTGGTGTTGCCGAAGCCACGTGAGAATTTTTTTGCGTTTAATTGGAGAGTGTATACCATCTACATTCAGAGTGATGACAGTTAAATTAACCATAGCTGCTAAGCAGAAAAAGCCACCATAGCAATCTGTTGACAAATAAAGAAAAACATGCCAGAGACCGGACCTCCCAGCCAAGCCCGGCTCCAGGGAAAAACAGGAGCCCTGCAGACCCTCCGGTCCCCCAGTCAGCACTACCCTTTATCCCCATCCCACCCCACCGACTCACACACCCCCCTACAAACATCCACAGACATGCAACACACATCCTACCCCGCCTACCACCGCACTCCCCACTCCCGGAAAGTCCTCCCCTAACTTTCCAATACCACCAACCCAAGAAAAACTGCCTGCACTCAACCATACCTCCCCCCTCCCGTACCCTGAGCCAATATCACGCAGAAAGGAAAATCCCGCTAAACTAGCACAGACTCCCAACCAAACCCCGAAACACCCCAGACTATACCCACACTAATAGTCAACCAGTCCCCTGCCCACTAATTCATACCCATCAAAGCAAAAAAAAACTCCCTGCAGACCCTCTTGACCCAGAAGCCCCCACCTCCCAAAAGACAAGAAAGGAGGGTAATCCCCACGTGCCCCAGAAGGAATGCCCAGCAGTCCAAAGAACAGCAGCCCATCAGGTGGAAAGCCATTCAAATACCAAGCACAAGGGGAGCAGGGCACAATTATACCTCAGTACACATTCCCGGAAGCCCACTAAATCCAGATAACAGCAACCCCATCAAGTCCAAACAAGCCAACCCGTACCCAGACCCCCCCCCCCCCCCCCGAACCCACCTCAAAGTCTAGTCGAGGAAAGAAGAATGCGAGAGAGACAGTAAACAGAGCCCCAGATGGGGATAAGACCAGAAGAGAGAGGGAAACACAAAACTAAGAGCCCCACACATTGCCCTGCCGATAACAAAAGCCATTAAGGCGGCAACGAACAAAAGCAGGCCCACAGAGATAACACACAGCGTCAAGACTCCTCCAAGCAAGGAGAGTAACACGTAGTCAGGCAGCAGGTGCAGGACAGAAAGAAATAGGGAGAACAAGAGACGGGACCTCGAAGCCATGTCCTCTCGATCCAGGGCCCCAAGATTACCAGCTCACTCCCCCAAAGGGGGGCAGCGGTTCGCACCCGGATCCCGTGGGGCCCTAAAAATCAAGAGGTAGGAGGAGGAGGAGGAGGGAAGAAGCCAGGACAGAAAAATAAGAAACACAAAATGTCCAGGTCGTCGATTTTGCAGCAGGGGATCAACCTCATGGAGTGCATAGCAAAGTCTAGCCCCCGGTACAGTGCCAACGGTCAATGACAGGGTTCACAGGGATCGCGCAGGTAAGATACTCAGTCTGGCAAGCCCTCTAGGAAGGATCGAATCTCCGCCGGGGTGGTGAAATAGTGCGTTTTGTTGGCATGGTGGACTCTCAGTTTTGCCGGATATTGCAAAACAAAACGTAACTGTTTCAGATGGAGCTGTGTGCAATACGGAGCCATAGCGTGGCGCTGCTCTGAAACACGAGGAGAGTAATCCTGAAACAGGAGAAGCCGCTGGCCCTCATACAAGACATTGCCTTTCGCCTTATAATGAAGCATAATCTGGGTCTTGTCGGCAAAATTAAGGATGCGGGCAATGACTGGCCGCGGCTTCCGCTCTCCTTCCCGGTGAGCTCCAATCCGATGCACTCTCTCGATCAGGAGGGGCGAACCTCCCGTATCCATCTCCAGCTCCTTGGGTAGCCACGTGGAGACCAAGGCATGCAAATCCGCACCCGAAATTGATTCTGGAAGACCGATAAGCCGGATATTATTTCTACGACTCCGGTTCTCAATGTCCTCAGCCCGGTCCTCCAGTTTGCGGCATTTATCCTCCAGGGCTCGGGCTCCCGCCTCTAGAGCCGCCGTGCGATCGTATTGCGCCGAGACTCTGTCCTCCACGTGTTGTAGACGAGTAGTCTGCCGTTCTACCGTGTCTTTAAGACCGTCGACCGTGGATTGCAATCGGGTGAGTTTATCATCCAAAAAAGTTGTAAGATGTTTTTTCAACTCTTCGATCGCGTCGGCCTGCAGCATGATGGTTGGGGTGAGCTGCATGCGGTCAGATGGAGTGTGCTCCGCCATCTTAGCCGGTGTAGCAGGGCCTCGCAAAACTTTAACAGACTTCTGGACTCTAGCCGGCATACCGGAAAACCCCGGCCAGAATTGGTACAGACGAGCAACCAGTGACTTGCCCCCGGCAATGGATGAAGAAAACAGGCTGAAAAAGCAGATGTGTAGCGGGATATAGCAAATAATCAGCCCAGAGTTCGGGAGAGGTACTCAAACACGTCTGATCAGGCTGAGTGCATCACATGACCCCCGATCGCCTTCTTCCTGAACAGACTCATGCCCATGTAGTAGTTCTCCCTAAGCCGGGTAAGGACCCTGAATTAGTGGGGTCTTATCGACCCATCTCCCTGCTTAACCAGGATATGAAGATCCTTACTGCCATTTTGGCGGGTCGCTTGGCTAAGGTGATCCCATTTCTTATCCACCCCAATCAAGTTGGGTTCGTTCCTGGGCGCTTTTCTTCTGCAAATATTCTTAAAGCATTGGTGGCACTCCGCGAGGGTCGAGGACGGGCAGGGGATGATTTTCTGGCCAGTTTGGATGCCGAGAAGGCCTTTGATAAGGTTCTGTGGCCTTATCTTTTCTGGATCCTATGGCAGTTTGGTACTGGTCCGTTTCACGACTGGATTGTACGTTTTTATACTGCTCCGACAGCCCAGCTTCTCATTAATAAATGTCGTACGGCCTCTTTTCCCCTGCGGAGGGGTACCAGACAGGGGTGTCCCCTATCGCCCTTGCTGTTCATTCTCTCGCTAGAGCCCCTGGCATCTAAAATCCGAGCTGACCCGGACATTGTGGGAATTCGTGTGGGGCAGGAAGATTGTAAGATCACTTTGTTTGCTGATGACATGCTCCTCTTTGTCGGCAAGAGCCGGGATTCCATTCCGCTTCTCACTAGCCTTATTGCCAAGTACGGGTCCTTCTCGGGTCTTTGCATAAATTTCAGTAAGTCTGAGGCCTTGCCTGTATCCTTTCCTTGTGCCTCCCGTTCATTGTCTACGTTTCCTTTTCGCTGGGCTACGGGAGAACTTAAATATCTGGGGATCTTCCTCAGTGCGGACTGGGCTACTGTTTATAGACGTAATGTTGTACTTAAACTTGCTCATCTCCGTGATTTATGTCTCCGCTGGGGAGACCTCCCCTTGTCTCTCCTGGGTAGGGTTGCTTTAGTAAAGATGGTCTTACTGCCAAAACTTCTCTATCCATTGCAAATGATACCGCTTTGGCTCCGGGGCAGGGAGATACAGACCTTTCAATCTTTTATTGGTTCCTTCATTTGGCATCGACGTCGGGCCCGCATATGCTTTCGGAAGCTTACTCAGAGTCGGGACCGGGGGGGCCTGGCGCTGCCTGTTCTCCGTTTGTATAACATGGCTGCCCTCCTGCGCTGGGTCCATGAGCTTTTTACTTGCACGGGTAGATTTGCCCCGGAGGGTCTCTTTGACTCTTGGGTAGCTCCGTATAGAGCTTTGGCATGCTTGACTATCCCTCGGTGGCGACGACCTCTGGTGGGTGGTAACTTGGTTTGGATTGACCCCTTGAGACGGGCACTGCTTTGGTGGAGAAGGAACATTGGGCGGGGACCGGGTAACTGGGCTTTCCAATTTATTCGTGGCAATCCAGAATTCCCCCCGGGCATGGGTGACCGCATGTTTTGGTTCGGGGTTTTGCCTAGGACATATCTGCCTTCCGGGTGTATCGCAGTTCCTTTCCTATGATGAGCTGCGTCGCACCTGGTCTTTGCCTGCCATGCCCTTTTATGTGTTTCTTCAGCTGCGTCACTACTTTGCCGATTATCGTCGGCGGAACCCCTCCGGCTCTAGTCTTTTAAAAGTGGACCAACTTTTCCTGTCTATACCTGCACCTCTAAACTCCCTGTCTCTATGGTATGGGATGGCTCGGGAGGAGCGGGGAGACTCATTGCTTGTTCCATTGGCCTCTCGATGGACGTTGGAGTTGGGCGAGTCCGTTAGTGTTGACCTTTTGAAGGTTTGTTTTGCGGATGTTGCTAGGGAGGCCAGGACAGCTCAGTTGCAGGAAACCCAGTTTAAGTTACTACATCGTACGTATTTTACTCGGACACGAGGAGCCAGGGCGGGCTTATGGGTATCTGACTTGTGTGTTAAATGTAAGAGATTGCGGGGGACCCTTTTGCATATGTTGCTGGAATGCCCCCAGCTGCATACTTACTGGAATGGGGTGTTGGACTTCTTGGCGGGGATAGTGGGACAGCCTATTCAGTGGTCCTATTTACTCCTTGTCCTGGGTTGCGAGGGAGAGGTGCTTGATCAGGGCCTGGGGACGGACCACTGGCGCTTTCTCTATACTGCGCTGCTGGTGGCTAAGCGGGGGGTGTTCCGACAGTGGATGGATGAGTGTGCCCCTGATGTGATGAGCTGGCATAAATCACTTAATGAGGTGGCCCGTTGGGAACTCCGGGGCGCAGGGCGGGGGATGACCACCTCTCAGCGGCTGTATCGCTCACTGTGGTGGGCAGCCTTGGAGGGAGCTCCTTCGGTGTGATGGTTTTTGCCCTCATTCCTTTTCTTTCTCACATTTCCTTTCTCTTTCTTCTTCTTTCTTCTTTCCAATCACCTGGGGGGGTGGGGGGTTGGGGGGGGGGGAGGCTGGGTGTGGGTTTGTGAGTATGTGTGAGTTTGTGTGGGTGTGCTTGTAGATTGGGGTTAGGTTGCGTATGGGTATGTTTTAGTGTCTGGTTTATATGAGTGGGGGAGTGGCTCTCTTCCGCTTTTCTATTTCTGTTTATACCAAAAAACTTACGGAAAATGGTGAACTGGGGGATCATTTTATTGCATGCTACCTTCTGTTTGAGGGCTGACCGTTGGGGATTGGTTCTGGGACGTGGTGATGGGGCTTTGCTCTCAGCCCCACTACTGGGGCCTCTCTGTTGTTTATATGTCCCAGCCATGTGTGCCATGTTGTGTATGTTCATCCTCTTTTCTGTTTAATAAAAAATTATTTCAAACAAAAAAAAAAGAAGGAAATGCCATTTTAAATGGTATTTTCATAAAAATTCAAAGCACCTACTGGCACCTAAACAGATGGTGCTGGAATCGTACCTCCGGAGGTGCCTAGCAATGCCTAACACCACTAAAGGCGTGGCTAACGCTGGACGTGGCGTTAAGTGTCAGTAGGTGCCTCTGGAGGTGTGATTTATGTCAAAGGTAGGTGCCGGAAATGTAGGCCTGAAAAGCCCTGGCCTACGTTTCTGGTACCTATCTTTGCCGGAGGCACGATTCTCTACATGGCGCCATCATGTGATTGACACCCGGTCGACGGTGGCTGCCGACAACAGCGCCTTTCAGAGAATCCGGCAGTATGTGCCTCTCTCCAGCATTAGGTACAAATACTATTCCCATCTCCCAACTCTTCGCTTTCCTCTTTGTTGTACCAGATGCCTGTAAAGAGTTTTGGGGCCATGTTGAAATCCATTCAACAAATTCACTTTTGATGCTGCTTTTAAATGATATCTATTATATATGTGTCTCTCTTTTTTTAAACTCTTTATTAATTTTCCATTCAAAAACAGTGCATTAAAATATACATAAAATTGACTTCAAGACAGCACTTACAATCGATCATAGAAGTAGTACAAAACATTCCCCCCCCCCATTCAAGAACAAAAACAAAGTGGATACATACAGTAAAAATCATAAACAGCACTTTCATTTGGTCAATGAATACAAAAAGATATAATGCCCCCCTCCCTTCTACCCTCCCTGGATGTGTAAATCAAATAGGAAATAAGGGGTAATCCAGCTAATTAGTGTTAACAAAATTTGTCATTGGACCCCAAATTAATTTAAATAGCTTATTATTACGCATAATTTCTGAATATATGTGTCTCTTGACTTGATGATGAGCTCTATATATGGAGCTGCACTTTAGAAATGACATACTAGTAGCTGCTGAAATACATTAGTGGAGGGTAATTTTGTTTAAAACAGAAATGCTATTTTAGGTATGTAAACAGGCCTTATTTATTTCCAACAAGTTATACCACTTTTAACTGTTAAAACGTGGCGAGGCAGTGTACACTCTAAAAAATGCATCAAAAGAAAAGAATTGCAATAAACTGAGGGGCTCAAAATCGAAAGAGAAATACATCCAAAAACCGGCCTAAGTCGCAAAAAACCACCTATACTCACCAGATAAGCACTAAAAACACATAATACAGACCCCCACAAACTACCCCAGTGATCACCGACCCCTCCCCCCACCCCCATAAAAATATTAATCACATCTTTAAAATTTAGCCTCGAGACCATCATCACCTGGCCGCCTGGCATAGGAAAGCCTAGTCGTCTTGGGGATGAGTTAAGAACCCATAGAGAGGAGGACCCATGCCCATAAGCCCCTGTAATCACTGCATTGATACTTAAACATGTGAACTCCCCTATACACCCCCAAAGCCCTTTTTTACTGGCATATAAGTGGCTCCTGAAGCCATAAGGGCTATTGGGGTGGTAGATAAGTGGGTCTAGGGGATACTGGAGGTGGTTTGGGGGGCTCACCGCTACCTATAAGGGAGCTGTAGGGAGGAGAAGACATGGCACCCTTTTTGTGAAGTTCACAGCAGTGCCCTGTAAGGTACCCCACTATTTAGGTGGCATGTCTGGGTGTGCAGTACATCACTTTGCAGACCCCTCCCACGTCCAACAGGGCTTGTTCTAGGTGTTTTGGACTTGGACGAAAAGTTGGACGAAAATGTGGCATAAAGATGGACGATCAGATCGGCTTGGACGATCAAATCGGCAGAACATATAATTAGATGATTTTTGAAATGAAAAAAAAGTTGGACATATTTTTCAAAAATGTGTCTTAAGCTGTTTTTTACTTTGGACGACTTGCGAGTTGGACGTAAACGGACTTAGACGTAAACGTTCCTTTCGATTATGCACCTCTAAAAGTCCTAACTCCAACCCACTTGAAAGGCACCCATGTCTGCTTGTCAATCCCTCCATAATTCCTTATCTGAGTAGCGTGTACAGAGTCACCCTTTTTGCTTTGTCTGTCACAATTACATTGTAAGCTCTTTTGAGCAGGGACTGTGTTTTCCATGTTAATGTACTGTATAGTGCTGCGTGCATCTGGTAGTGCTATGGAAATCATAAGTAGAAGCAGTAAATATAAGTGGTTGGTTCTAGACAGGGGAGTGTGTGGCGCAGTGGTTAAAGCTACAGCCTCAGCACCCTGAAGTTGTGGGTTCAAACCCATGCTACTCCTTGTGACCCTGGGCAAGTCACTTAATCCCCTCATTGCCTCAGGTACATTAGTTAGATTGTGAGCCCACCGGGACAGACAAGGAAAATGCTTGAGTACCTGAATAAATTAATGTAAACCGTTCTGAGCTCCCCTGAGAGAACGGTATAGAAAATTGAATTAAAAAAAAATAAATAGGTGATTTAACTAGCAAAGAGACATTTTCAACTAGTTAAATCACTTTAAATATTGAACCCCTACATGTGCATTCCCCATTTCAGAAAGGGAATACATGTTTTTGTAAAAAAAAAAAAATAAAAAACAACTTTCCCTATACAGTTTTTCACCAGATCAGAGGCATGCAGATTTTTTTTAAAATTTTGGCCAAAGCTTTACGAGGAATTAAGAGTCGTTCTTCTTAAAATCCTGGTGTTTGTTTTCCCCTCTACAATGAAGCAAATACAAATTGCATCCTCACTACTTGATTGGCAGCACATGCCCATCTAGGTTTGTAAAAATGGACAGGGACACGTAGAAGTGCCGAGTTTGTGCCGTTCATATTTTTTTAAGGGTGTATATTTGTAAAACTGCTGCTCCCACTGTGTGTGCATCCAGATCAATGCGCACTCCTGCAAGGTATCTTAGAAAAGACTCCACACTGGCAGAGCCTTTTCTAAAATACAACTGAAACCAGTGGTGTAGCAAGGGGTGGGAGGCACCCGGGGCGGTGGCGCTGCCCCTTCTGTCACGCACGCTCCCCTTCCTTTGTACCTGTTTTGCTTCCCCAGCATGAGTAGCATCTCTAGCTTGCTGCCCGCGCCAGCATCAGCTCTCTCTCTGATGTCACTTCCTGGTCACGGGACCCGGAAGTAATGTCAGAGGGGCGTGGTGAGGCCAGTGCAAGCAGCAGGTTGGAGCTGCTGCATGCGCCAGCAAAGAGCTATGGTGGCAGGGAGGTACAGTGGCGGGAAGGAGCAAGGGGCTGGAGAGGAGAGATGCCAGTGCTCCCATTAAGATGGCGCCCAGGGTGGTCTGCTCACCCCCCCCCCCCCCCGGCTTCCCTTACTATGACACTGACTGGAACTGAGTATAAAACCAAATAAATAAATAAATATTTGTATGTTCTGTTCTGGATATCGCAATTCTGATCTCTATATTCTATGTAAAATTGGCCTTCATAAATCAGAGTTCTATACAAGCCAAATCAGAATTTTTTGTAGTTCTGTTGTTAACATAGCTGTTGGCAGACATTCAGTAGGGGCAGCAACTTAATTTTAAAAACAATGATTCAACAATAAGGCTAATCATAGTAATTTATGAAGGATAAGTATTCCCACCTGCAGGATTCCATTAAATATTTCACAGTGCATATTGTTTGTAGATTTCATGTAAGGATAGAAATAATTCCTGCGCTTTTTTTGCTATATTGTACCTGTATAACTGTGAAACATCATCTGTCAAACAGATTTCCCAGCATCCTCTGACAGCTTCCTGACTATTGATGGGTTAATAACAAATAAGACATATTGCTTTGATTATGTCTTGCTGCACTGCAAGCCTCTTGGCTGGCTCTGTAGCTCATAAAGCGGAATTTGGTTCCAGCTGTCCTCTCTGGGCACAGCTTTACATTTGTGGATTAAGATATTATCTGGTTGAAAGGAGAGCCCAGTAGCCCTGCTATTTTTCTTCTAGTTATTGGGATTAATTCCTCTCTCATCAGGAGTCGTGTGATCTGCCTAAGCAGAATTAAACTCCTTGCAGGTTCTTTTTTCCCCTGCACCATCTCAGCTTGCTGCTCTGTCAGCTGCGAAGCAAGTGTGGATAGGAGGCTGGTGAAGCAGCAGTTCATAAAATCACATTACCTTATGAAGCCAAGGTGTTAATTTGTTCTCTTTGGACCAGCTGAAACCCTCCTAACCTTATGGATTTTTTCCTTGAAGGACCAAGCCAGCCTATGGAGAAAACCTAGGCAACAGTATTTGGGAGAAACTCAAGTCCAAAATATTTCATTGTTCTTCCTTTTTTTCTTCCTCATTTTCCTGGAACATTTCTTTATATTTGTCATTAAGCAGCAAAATCAAGAGAGCTTGGCCTCTCTGATTAAATAAATGGTTATGGACAATCTTCCTTAACTAGTGCCATCTTCATAAAGCAGAGAGAAGGAATCAAAAGAAATGTGTACTATGCAAATTCAAGTAGTTTTGACTGTGAGAGCACACATGAGTTTCATCTAAATATAAGCTTATCCGATGGCTCTAAGTCATCAGAGGTAAGCAGAACCAATTCTGGTTTTATACCGTGGTGTGTAATGAAGGACAAATCTTAGACCAGCTCAACCTGTCCTTGATGACTTGGAACCATCTGCTAATCCTAATTTTGATATTTATTATAGGAACCAACTTTTCAAAATTATAGGGAGTTCCAAACACGGTGGAAATGACCTCTCCCTGAACACAGTCAAGAGTTTGCTCAGTATTGGGGGGGGGGGGGGGAGCAAGTACCCACAGCACCCGCAGAGCTGAATCCTGTGCTTGACATTGTTACCTTGGTGATGCTAAGCCATTGCACCTTCAGATTGAGAATGCAGCAGAGTACTGTAACACCACGGACACAAAGGAGACCTCTGCTTCTTAGGCCTCTGATTTGAGCTAGAAGTTTCAATTTGTCCCCACAAATCAACTACTGCTCTTCTCCTACCCATCTACAGGGTCACTTAAGTAATGAGCAGTCCTGCCATGTCAATGGCTCTTCCAGAGGTAGGGATGAAAGTCTAGGATGTAAAAACAAAAAATGGCGAATCACTTTCAGATAAGCTAGATAGTTGTATAGAATTAATGCATCTGCTTCAAGAATCAGACGAATGGAGATGTGGAAACAAATGACTATTTCTTTTGTTCCAGAGATCATAGGATCATACTGTGGTTCAAAATCAAGTTTGAAAATAACAGGTAAGTTAAAAGCACTTTCTAGATTCAAGAGTAATGTTAGGAAGTCCCAAGGGAGGATCCCGAGGTGCTCCGGGGTAGGGCCTAAGGCTGCATTGCGCAGGAGGAGGTTAGAGGAGCAGGAGGGACTGAGCACCCCTCCTGCTACCAACTTAAAGGTGGGGGGGGAGGGCAACAGCGATGGTGGGTAAAGGGGGAACCCGACCCAACCAGACCATGGGGGGCCCGATGGCAGGAGGAAGTGGGCATCCCTCCTGCCATATCTAATTTCTGCAGGGTGGGGGTTGGTTTGGCGGAGGGGGGAAGAGTGGGCCGAGTGACTAAGATGGTTAAGGGGCTGGAAGAGTTGCTGTACAGCGAAAGATTAGAGAAACTGGGCCTTTTCTCCCTCGAACAGAGGAGATTGAGAGGGGACATGATCGAAACATTCAAGGTACTGAAAGGGATAGACTTAGTAGATAAGGAAAAGTTGTTTACCCTCTCCAAGGTAGGGAGAAAGAGAGGACACTCTCTAAAATTGAAAGGGGATAGATTCCATACGAAAATAAGGAAGTTCTTCTTCACCCAGAGAGTGATAGAAAACTGGAAAGTTCTTCCGGAGTCTGTCATAGGGGAAAATACCCTCCAGGGATTCAAGACAAAGTTAGACAAGTTCCTGCTGAACCAGAACGTACGCAGGTAGGGCTAGTCTCAGTTAGGGCACTGGTCTTTGACCTATCGGCCGCCACGTGTGCGGACTACTGGGCATGATGGACCCCAGGACTAACCCAGCAACGGCAATTCTTATGTTCATATGTTCTTAACAAAAAACCTGTACTGTAAGTATGGCAAATTGTAACAGGTTAACTGTATAAAGTGGTATTGTAAGGGGGGGGCAGGAAGACAGTCTGCCCTGGGCGCTGTCATGATATGGGTACCAGTACCCCTCCTCCTCTCCACTCTTTCCACTTCTTCCCCATCATGCGTGCAGCCACCTTCCCTTTTCCCGTACCTGTAGTTGTTCACCATCGCGAGCAATAATGTCAACGTGCTCCTTGTGACCGTGTCGGTTCCCGCTGATGTCACTTCTGGGTGCTGCATATAGTAAGTGATGTCAGAGGGAGAGCCAGCGTGGTCACGAGGAGCACATGGAAGTTGTTGCTCACGCAGTGAACAACTAGAGGTACGGGGGAAGGGAAGAGGGGTACGTGCATGGCAGGGGGGGGTTAGAGACAAGGGCAGGGGAGGAGTGTCACCGCTACGCCACTGACTGTATATTATGTATGTCAACCTGTAATCTGTTCTGAACTCTTTGGGGAAAGAACAAATTAAATAAATAAGTATACTGGGCAGGCTAGATAGGCCAAGCTGATCTTTCTCAGCTTTTATGTGCTACTATTTTATACACTTGTGGGGGTTTTTTTTGTTGCTTTTTTAAGCTGGGCTACTGCTGTTGCCATGCCCCTATATTCACACATTGGTGAATGAGCCGAGTCCTGCTTGCTTGGCATGTGGTTCTGGTATCATTTTGTGTTTATTTTGAAAGAAATGCATGCTAATGTTTCCATTTAAAAACCTGAGCAGGATTCTGCCATCATCGCCTATTTTAAGGCTGTTTGCGAAATGACTCATTTCCAAGACACAAATTCTGTAGCAAAGCTTCAGTATGAAGGATTTAGAGGCAGAGGTGCGACTGAATTCCTCCTGCCAGTATCTTGTGCATGGTGCAAAGCACTCATTGGCTAGATAACAGATGACAACGTTAGCTATTTTTGCTTAGGGATCTGTGAGCTACAAAATGTGGATAAACGCTAAGTACGGTACTCCTGCCAAACAGCTTGTATTTATTGTAACATGCAGTGTGACAGTGAACGATTTTAGAATCTCAAAAATACATATTCCCTTGTCAAATTGATACGTATCTGGTACGAGCTGTACTGAATACTTTCAGAAACTCCATTGGTTGCCTGTGGAATCTAGAGTTCTCTTAAAGTTTGCCTGCATTAGCTACAAAGCTGTTTTTGGGATGCTACCAGCTTGCCTTGCCTCTCAGTTCACTTTAAACTGTTCTAATAAGAGCATCCACAGAATAAATCTATTTAATTACCCCTCCCTGAAATCATGTCAATACAAAAAGTTTTTTGATCGAATGTTATCATTGCAGGCAGCTAAATTGAACACATGGCTTGGAAAACCCATACTTGAGGCCATTTCTTACGTTGACTTTAGAAAATTACTGAAGACACGTCTGTTTGACAATTTCTAAATCTCAAATCATGTTCTACCTATTTCATTATTAATTCCCAACAGCTGTCCACATCTTAATTACTCTAACTTGCTCTAACTCTAACTTGCTCTAACTTTTAGAATTTAGATTTAACTGATGTACTCTTTTAACTGTTATTGTATTTCAGATTGATTGTTTTTATCTTGTATCTCAAACTCTGTCTGTATGTACTTCTGTTGTAAACCGCTTTGAACTTCTGATATAGCGGTATATAAAAAATAAATAATAATAATAATTATTATTTTACTGTTTAGCCAAATACAAATAATGACAAATATTATTCGGCTGAAAATGAATACCGAATAATGGGCATTGCACTTTAACAAAGCAAATAATAAAAGAAGCAATGTGAAATCAATGATCAAGGGCCTGATTCTATAAACGGTTTTCTGGGCCTAAATGAGTATGCTTAAGGTAGGCGCCTGAACAAAACCCAAATTGTAGAACACCTGAATTGCTAGTAGACAAATAGTTCTAAAGTATAATTGTTTAACAGATTATGTAGCGCATACAGTAATAAAATAAATATATAACAAATTACAGTGCTCCCCAGGTCATTCGCGGTTGGCGATTCGCGGTCCCGGTCATTTGCGGTATTTTCCGACCGCGAATGACCGGGCAGGAGAGGGCAGCTGGAGAGGCAGGAGAGAGCAGCTGGAGCACCGGCGAGTAAAGGAAATCACTCGTGGTATGCTCCGACCGCCTCTTCCTGCACTAAAGTCGGACCTCACCAATTAGGAGCTGCTTTGACATGCAGCTTTTGATTGGTGATGACCGACTTTAGTGCAGGAAGAGGCGGTCGGAGCATACCGTGAGTGATTTCCTTTACTTGCCGGTGCTCTGGCTGCTCTCTCCTGTCTCCCCCGCTGAAAACCGTATTTGCGGTTTTTCAAGATTCGCGTGGGTTCCTGGAACAGAACCTCCACGAATATCGGGGGAGTACTATATATAAATTTAGTGGGAAGACCTCAGTGCAGATTGATAAGTCAGACAAACGTACAAGACGTTTAATACGCCAACCCGTGTACGAGACTAAGCTCAGTACACCGCACCATCGTGGAACCTTCCTATGTACATATACCGTGAATAGTGTAAACACACATCATCAATCCTGAAAAAAATGAATAAAGTGAGTAATGCGCAACACAATTTGAAAAACACAAGACTGCGCAGCCCTGATAAAAAGTAATTTAAAAAGGGACTTATCTCCCATCTGGGTCTCTTTTTAAATTATTTTATATCAGGGCTGCGCAGTCTTGTGTTTTTCAAATAGTGTTGCGCATTACTCATTTTATTCATTTTTTTTCATGATTGATGATGTGTGTTTGCACTATTCACGGTATATGCACATAGGAAGACTCCATGATGGTGCGGTGTACTGAGCTTAGTCTCGTACATGGGTTGAAGTATTAAACGTCTTGTACGTTTGTCTGACATCAATTCGCACTGAGGTCTTCCCACTAAATTTATTTAATTTGTTATACAGTATATTTATTTTATTACTGTCTGCGCTACACAATCTGTTAAACAGTTATACTTTAGAACTGTTTGTCTACTAAGGTAGGCACCTGGCAGTACCTAAGTCATTCCAAACCCAAACTCTGCTCCAAATCCACCCCAGCCATGCCTACTTTCCATGTAGGCATTGGTAAATAATGTAGATGCCTACCACTAGGTGGTAGACGCCTACCGAGTTAGGCACCTAGGGGGAAATTCTAGAAATGACGCCTGTTAATTGACAAACGCTGTTTAAAATGGCAAAAAAACCAGGAAAGTTAAAGCACCTGCCGGTGCCTAAATAATACACGTTGGAATCATGCCAACATAGGCAGTTTATGGCGCTTAACGCCATTAAGGGCGTGGCTATTGGCAGAAGTGGCATTAGGCGCTGTAAAGTGCCTACATAGACATGATTCATGACATTGGGGTCCTTTTATTAAGATTCGCTAACCGATTTAGCACGCTAAAGACTAGCGTTGCATTAAATGCTAAGGCATCCATTGTATTTTATGGGCGTCTTAGCACTTAACGTGTGCTAATCTTTAGCGTGCGCTAAATCGGTTAGCGCACCTTAATAAAAGGACCCCAAAAGATAGGTGCTAGAAATGTAGGCATGGAAAACCCTGATCTACATTGCAAGCGCCTACCTTTCCAGGAGACGCGATTCACTATATGGCACCATCGCGTGATTGACACACGATTGGTGGCCACTTTTTAGGTGACAGCCGATATCGGCGCATATAGAGAGTCCAGGCCCTGTTGGCAATTTTTTAAAAATCTGTTTTTTGTTTTTTTATGGTGCTTTCAATTAACACCGCCAATTAATTCAATTAAGAAAATTAAGTTACGCGCATTGATCGGCTAAGCGTGCCGATCTAGGCACCTAACTGAAGGTGACTTTTATAGAGTAAGGGCCCAATTGTTTATTTCAGTAGGATTTAACACAGTAGAGCCACAGATTATTTGTATTCAAATTTAAATCACTATTCAGCTGAATATGAATAATGTAGTTAGGGCTGAATCAAATTGAATATGGATATTTGATTCAGCCCTATCAGATACATGCAGAGCAGGTAATTATTATTTGTGCCATATTTCTTAATATACTCATGGTCTAATTGTTTCCATAGACTGTGAAATCAGAGTTTCATGCATATTATCTCTTATTGTAAACATTATGACTTTCTTTTTAATTATCTATACCTCACTTAGAACATTTGGATAATGCAGGTAATAAATATTTAAAGCAAATAAATTAAATTAAAAATAACTTACTAAAACCGTTAATACATTTATTTTTAAATATGTGAGATAGTGTTGGAAACAAATAAAAAGAGCTAAAAATAACACATATACCCTACAATCAGAAAAGCAGAATTTCTGAATGTAGATGTCATCAGAAATTTCGTACAACAATGAAAGACAGGGACAGCAGGAAAACAGTGCCAACATGACAAACAATCCCAGACCCCCAACCACTAATTTTAAGTAAGCCCCCAACCACTCAGACAACACACACACCCAACGCTCTCATGCACAAACACACCAGCCACCGCAACTCACAATCTCATGCTCAACCTGCACAAGTCCCCAACCCCCACCCCCTGAGGCACCCACAGAGCAAATGAAAGTGTGGGGTTGGTTTCTCTTTGCTGAGCTTCCTTGAAGGGGCTCTCTCCGGGGGACTGGGTGGTTTTCCTTTTTTTGTCTTTGCTGTACATCAGGGGTTTCAAAGTCCCTCCTCGAGGGCCACAATCCAGTCGGGTTTTCAGGATTACCCCATTCAATATGCATGAGATATATTTGCATACACTGCTTTCATTGTATGTTAATAGATCTCATGCATATTCATTGGGGAAATCTTGAAAACCAGACTGGACTGCGGCCCTCGAGGAGGGACTTTGACACCCCTGCAGTACATGATTGCTTCTGTGTTTTCAATCTTGCCTTGTATTGTGCCCTTTGTGGCCCTTTCCGCTTTCAATAAACATATGTTAAAAAAAAAGAAATTTCCTAAAACAGGGTGAGGAACTTCTGGCCCATTAGGACTTTTCCATGTAGCCTGCAGCAACTCTTCCTTCTGATGCAGCCCCCAGCCTGCAGCCAACAGGCAAAAGGTGAACTATTACTCATAATATTTTCAATAGCAACTATTGGGGAGTGTTTGATGCAGCTGCAGCCATCTTGGTCCCTCTCTTTCAGTACTGGGTTCTAAATAAATGCCCTTCTTAAACCTCCAACAAGAAGTTAAGGGCTGCCTTCTAAGTGATGAAGTGTCAGTTTGATAATCTCATGGTCAGAAACAACATTATTTAGCTCTGAGTTTTCCATCATCTGAAGAATGATATCGAACATGAGAAAGTAATCAATTCTTATACTGTATATGAATTATGTGGCAAAGAATAGAAGGTGAATGGTTTATCTGTGGGGCTTTTGAGATGCTATGAATCTGATAGTCCAATTTTTTAAACACCGACTAAAGGATTGTTTAGGCTTCATTCCCAGTCCTCGAAGGCTGCCAATGAATTTGCATGTCTACTTCTTCCATTTGATGGAACGGAGTATAATCCACATTTAGGGCATATACATTGTCTAACACCAATCTTGTATTTCAATTAATAACTACGAGGGTCATTTAATAAATAATAAACACTTTTTTTAATGTACATGTTTTTTCTTTTCTTCAAGTATTTCTTTACAATCCTTCAATATAGTCTCCCTGCTTTGCAATGACCAAGTCCCAACGTCCGGGAAGCTTCATTATTCCATCCAAGACACTGTTTTTGTTCAGTTGCCAAATGGCTCAGGTACCGGTGGAAAAAAGCTCTTCCAGAGATGTAAAATGATGTCCACGCATAGGTTGTTTCAACTTTGGAAAAAGGTCAAAGTCTGGTGATCTCATGTCTGGACTGTAGGGAGCATGAGGTAACACCTCCCAGCCGTATTCGCGTAGTTTTTCAATGATGAATGGAGAGCTCCATTTTCCCCACGACCCAAAAATTTTTGATGAGCTCAATCAAAAATCAAACAATACCTACTGTTCTTTATTTGTTTGGCACTGTTTTTAGTTTAAAAATCAATAAAGATTAAAAAAAAAAAAAAATCAAACAAATGATTTTTGCTTATGTTCATGAAGGCATTGTCATTACAGACAAAGTTCCATGTGTAGAAAATGTGCAGAAAAATGCACAAAACCCGACCTCAGGTACCGGTGGAAAAAAGCTCTTCCAGAGATGTAAAATGATGTCCACGCATAGGTTGTTTCAACTTTGGAAAAAGGTCAAAGTCTGATGATCTCATGTCTGGACTGTAGGTAGCATGAGGTAACACCTCCCAGCCGTATTCGCGTAGTTTTTCAATGATGAATGGAGAGCTCCATTTTCCCCACGACCCAAAAATTTTTGATGAGCTCAATCAAAAATCAAACAATACCTACTGTTCTTTATTTGTTTGGCACTGTTTTTAGTTTAAAAATCAATAAAGATTAAAAAAAAAAAAAAAATCAAACAAATGATTTTTGCTTATGTTCATGAAGGCATTGTCATTACAGACAAAGTTCCATGTGCAAAAAATGTGCAGAAAAATGCACAAAACCCGACCTCAGTTGCTCTTGGCTGGGCCACTCATTCTTCACAACAATGCTTGCACGCACATAGGGAATGTCGTCATTGAGAAACTACGCAAATACGGCTGGAAGGTGTTACCTCATGCTCCCTACAGTCTAGACATGAGATCACCAGACTTTGACTTTTTTCCAAAATTGAAACAACCTATGCATGGACATCGTTTTGCATCTCTGGAAGAGTTTTTTTTCCGCCAGTACCCGAGCCATTCGGCAACTGAACAAAAACGGTGGCTTGGATGGAGTAATGAAGCTTCCCGGACGTTGGGACTCGGTCATTTCAAAGCAGGGAGACTATATAGAAGGATTGTAAAGAAATACTTGAAAAAACAAAACAAAACATGTAAATTAAAAAAAATAGTGTGCATTAGTTATGAAATGACCCTCATATTTTAATTAATTGGCCCTCATTATTAGAGCATTGGCATGTGATTGCAAATGATAAGGAGTTTCTAATTTAACATGTCAACCCATTTTGATCTCTAGTAGCCTAATAAAAAGACAACAAAAAGCCCTTTATCTTTAAGATGAGAAAATTTGTTGTAAGTAAGATGGGCTTCCTATAAAAACAATGCATTTGGTTGTTCCTTTTTTAGGGCAAATGACAATTTTCTTTTCTATATTGTATCATTTGGATCTCATTCAAGGAGAGGAACCTATATTTGGAACAATATTTATAACATTAACTGGAATTTCTTAAGGGATGCAAACAATGCAACAAGAAAAATTGTAGAGTCTATATAAGCAGATGGAAATTTATGAGCATGCACAACAAAGTCAATAAGATAGATTAATACAAAAGATGCTACCTCTAAACTTTGTGCAACTAGATGCAAAGTTTAAAAAAAAAAGCCAAAACAATTCGGTAAACAATAATGCTGAAAATAAACATTTAAGTACCTGTATTTTTACAAATGTAACACTAAAAGCTCCTCAGAACCAAGGTAAACATAAGGACAATGTTTGCTATTTTATTGTGGCATTTTGTGAAGGGAGTTAATTCATGTTCCACCTCCCACCAGATATAGAAACTTCACTTCTACATTACAAGAAACTTTGTCCAGATCACCTCCCATTCCTCATGCAGTAGAACCCTTGCCCTGCTTCTATCCCTCCCTTCCATGCAGCTGCAGCAGAACCCTTGAGCTGCCCCCCCCCATCGCGCAGCCGAATCTCTACCGACCATCCCATCGTTCCATCTCTCCCTCCTATCCGAACCCCGCCAACCACAAGACCTACATACCTCCCTCTACAGAGCAGCATCGGCAGCACTCTAAACAGGCTGCTTCATGGCCTTCTCCCGCCAGGACCTTCTATGCACTGCATTGCTGATGACATTATCAGTGATGCGGCAGAGGGAATGCCCCGGCGGCAGAAGGCCGCAAAGCAGCCTATTTAGAGTGCTGCCGATACTGCTCTGTGGAGGGAGATAGTAGGTCTCGCAGTTGGAGGGTCAGAGGGCCGGCGGGGTTTGAATGGGAAGGAGAGATGGAACAGTCAGCGGGGGTTCAGCTGTGTGGTGGGGGCGGAGGGAAGCGCTGCTGCTAGTGAATCCAGGGACTAGGGCTTATTTTTAGGGTAGGGCTTATATTAAGACCTACCCCGAAAATCATGCTAGGCTTATTTTCGGGGTAGGTCTTATTTTCGGGGAAACACGGTAGTTATAATGGAAGCAGGAAGAGCATGCTTACTCACTTCTATGTGTGCACTGCATATTTATGTCTGTGGGAATATCTGGGGGAGTTGTTTGTTGGAGGTATTTTGGGGGGCTCAGAGGAGTTTGTGGGGGGGGCTAGAACAGTTGAGCTATTTGGGGGGGGACCAGTTTGTGGGCTAGTAGAGCAATTGGGTAGTGTCTGGGGTAGATACTTACAGGATGATGGTGCAGTTGTGTGTGGGTAATTTAGAGGGGTAGGGCAATTAACAGAGGAATATTTTTTTAGATGCGAGGCAATTTGCGGGGGGTTTGGGGCAGGGGGAGTTTGTTTTTGGAGTTCGGGCCCTTTGCAGGGTGTTGGTTTAGTTGAGTGAGAGTAATGTTTGGGACATGATAGTTAGAGAGGTGGTGGAACAGTTGCATGGGGCTTGTTTTTGTGGTTGGGTCAGTTGTAAGGGTAGTTTTTGTGGTGTACATTTTGTAGGGTAGAGTGGCAGTTTTAAGAGGTAGTTTATGGAGTGGGGCAACTTTCAGGGTCCAGGGGCTTTTAGGAGGGATCATTTTTGGTGTGGGCAGTTTGTAAGGGGTAGGGCAGCTTGCAGGATGGTGGGGCAGTTGTGGTGGTAATTTTTTGGTGGATGGGAGTAGTTTGAGGGATGATAGGTCAGTTTTGGAGGTTGGAGCAATTTTCTGAGTGGTGGAACAGTTATGCCTGCAGGTGACAGTAGGTTTGGGGTGGGTTTTGGAGGGTTCACTATACAATATAAGCAGGTTATATTATATATGCTCTACTCTTTTTTCTCCAAAAAGGACCAGAAATCTTTTTGTAAAACACCCTCTTTAACTCTTTTGTAATCCGCCTTGAACAGCAAGGTAATGGCGGAATAGAAATCTCTAATGTAATGTATTGTAATATGTACCTGAGACTTTTAAATGTGATATTCACTGCAGTGCCCCTCTGCTCTGCTCAGCTGTCTATGGTCATCTGAAGCTGTAAATACAGGCTGGAATGTACTGGGTTTTTTCCACATCTTTGGGAGATGGTGACCACTGGGGGACTAAGGGGGGGGTGTCATACCTTAATCTCTCCAGTGGTCAACTGGTCAATTTGGGTATCTTTTTGACGCTTATTCATTTTTAAAACAAGTCTAGCTCCAAGTGCCTAAATGATGCCTTATCTAATCTAATCTAATCTTCCATTTGTGAGTCGCACATACCTATACAGGCTCGAGGCGACAGATCAAAGAGGAAGGGGAAAGTAGTAGGGGAAGGGGGCATGGAGAAGCAAGAGGAGGGTCTTAGAAGAAGGGGGTGCTATACAGAAACAAAGACAGTTAATTGTCAAAGAGGTGAGTCTTCAAGTTTTTTCTAAATGTGGTGTAGTTTGTCTCTTTCCTGATAGCTTCTGGTAGGTCATTCCAGGTTTTTACACCCAGATAAACATAGAAACATAGAAGATGATGGCAGAAAAGGGCTACAGCCCATCAAGTCTGCCCACTCTGCTTACCCACCCCCTGTCTATGCCCTAATGACCCAATTTCCTTATCTTGACCCTCGTAGGGATCCCACATGGGTATCCCATTTATTCTTAAAGTCTGGCACGCTGTCTGCCTCGATCACCTGCACTGGAAGCTTGTTCAAATGATCAACCACTCTCTCTGTGAAGAAATACTTTCTGGTGTCGCCATGAAATTTTCTGCCCCTGAGTTTGAGCGGGTGCCCTCTTGTGGCCGAGAGTCCCTTGAGAAAGAAAATATCATCTTCCACTTCGACACATCCCGTGAGGTACTTAAATGTTTCGATCATGTCTCCCCTCTCCCTACGTTCCTCAGGAGTATAGAGCTGCAATTTGTTCAGTCTCTCTTCGTACGAGAGACCCTTGAGCCCTGAGATCATCCTGGTGGCCATCCGTTGAACCGATTCAATTCTGCGCACATCTTTACTGTAATGTGGCCTCCAGAATTGCACACAGTACTCCAGATGAGGTCTCACCATGGCCCTGTACAATGGCATTATGACTTCAGACTTTCGGCTGACGAAACTTCTATTGATACAACCCAATATCTGCCTTGCCTTAGATGAAGCCTTCTCCACTTGATTGTCAGTTTTCATGTCTGCACTGATGATTACTCCTAAATCTCGTTCTGCTGAAGTCCTAGTTAAAGTTTCTCCGTTCAAGAAGTACGTCCTGCATGGATTTCCGCTTCTGAGGTGCATGACCTTACATTTCTTAGCATTGAAGCCTAGCTGCCAGGTTGAGGACCAACTTTCCAATGTAAGCAGTTAGCATAGAGTGGAAAATTTGCTTGTAGTGGAGGACGTTTTGTTAAAAGTTTGATTACACTGGTCAACAAGCATTTTACTACTGGATTTCTGTCACCTGTACCTTAACAAGGGCCACATGCTGACTCTAAATCTGAAAACAGTTTTCATCTATCATATCCTGTTTTTAAGTTATGCATCAGTTTGTGTTTATATCATTTTCGTCATAAAGCTACCAGGAAGTGTTGGTATTTTACTGTTTCTGTAACATAATATTGCATTTTAGGATAGCTCATCGATCACATATACCAGTAATTTGAAAGTTTATACTAAAAATTTACTGCACAAGATCAGCGAAAGAATCTGTCCAGCAGACTTTAAAGTGCATACAAGCATTATTTTGGCTGTATAGTTGGCAACCAAGATAAAGCAATGTCTGCTATTCCGGATTAACACAGTGCCTGAATGGGAAACGGAAGAAGATGCCTTTCGCTGTACCCATGGTGTGGTGTTAACCAACAACTCATCACTTAGACTGTTATTTTTGCATGACAAAAATGACTGGATTCACAAAGAGGAATTATTCAAAAATTGTGTATCCTGATTGCCTGTCAGCAATTAAACCCATTCCTCATAACTCGGAGAATCCAGTTCCAATTCCTCCTTCCGTATTTGCAGTACAATGTGCTGAAAGTTCAAATGAAGCATGTGGCTTTGCTGCTGTGGAGGAGTTGTATGAACCTGAAGTGGATGAAAAACCTGTATGAACCTGAAGTGGATGAAAAACAACCTACTTGATAACTCAAGAAGATCTTAATGATCTCGTTAGAGACTTGTCACTGTCAAAGGAGAAAGCAGAATTATTGGGTTCAAGGCTGAAGCAATGGAATTTTTAAAGGCAGGACACCAAAATATCTTTTTTCCATGATCGTCACACCATTATGGCTTCCTTTTACCAAATGGATATTAATGGTCTCATGCGTGAACTGGGATATGAACATGTTTCTGACGAATGGATACTATTCATTGATTCAAGCAAAGCAAGCCTTAAAGCGGTACTTTTACACAATGGAAACCAAAAGCCATCTGTTCCTGTTGCTCATGCAGTTGGGTTGAAGGAAACGTAAGAGTTGATAGAGACACTTTTAAAACTCACACGCTATGCAGATCACCAGTGGAACCTCTGTGGTGATCTCAAAGTTGTGTCACTCCTTCTGGGTCTGCAACTGGGGTACACCAAATACATTTGCATCTTGTGTCTTTGGAATAGTCATGATGACGGCAACCACTGCAGGCAGAAACAATGGCCAAACTGAAATGAATCAATACCTGGCAGATAAAATGTGAAGCACCTGCCGCTAGTACATCGTGAGAAAATCTATCTTCCAGCACGTCACATAAGACTGGGTCTGCTGAAAAATTTTGTCAAGGCGATGGACAGAAATGGTGATGCGTTTCAGCACCTAAGAAATACGTTTGGTTTTGAGAAAAGTAAAGCCATAATCAAAGAAGGTGTTTTTGTTGGATCCAAAATCTCCTAAACTGATCCTTGATGATGTGTTCAAACAGAAACTGAACCCAGCTGAATCAGCAACATGTGAAGCATTCATGCAAGACTCACCAAATGTGGAGATAGATGATCACTGCAGCTTGTGCGTATGTCTGATGCTGGAGGAGGTGAGAGCTGAAGGTGGCTGTGGATTCGACCACCGGATACTTAAGGCAGAAGTTTTCCATAAAAAATCATTCTTTATAATACCGAGGAGATTTGTCTATGCAACTGGCAGTAACGAGAGGAAAAAGAAAATCCACTGAAGCCAAACTATGGAAAAGTGAAGGAAGGTAGAGAAAGCTAGGAAATAGGGAGAGGAGGGGAATAAAAAGACATGGAGAGGTGGGGGGGGGGGGAAGTAAGGAAGAGAGCAGGGGCATTAGGAAAAGGAAGGGAACAGAAGAGATGGTAGGAAAAGGAGGGAGAAACTGTATACAATAGAAAAGTACAAAAAGACATCAGGATAGATAAGGATAGGAAGGACCCAAGAAGGAAAAAAGTGATATTTATTTATTAACTATCTTTATGAAGAGATTCACCTAAGGTGGTGTACAGCAGGTACAGTTTAACATAAAACAATTTTATTACGAGCATAACAATAGCTAAAATGACCAAATATAAATATAAATACAATTCATGAGGTAAACTCAATATCAGCAAATTGAAATCTAATAATAGGTCTACCATGAAACAGTATCAACAAATATATACATTTAACAGCACTGAAATTAAAATCAAAGATTGTTTTGTTATATTATGTATTCCGCCTTTACCTATTCAGTTCAAGGTCAGATTACATTACAAGAGGTTGGGTCAGATATTGAGGAAGTTACAATGGACAGTTTGACATCGATATTCAATAGAGTTGTTAGCACAGGTAGATCGGTAAAATAACATAACATAAACATAAAATTGTATTTGAATACCACAATGTTTACCTTTTGAACACACACAGGATAGCAAATGTCCAAAAACAAGCCATCTGCTTGCTGTTATCAGTATGCAAAAGTCCCCATAACAACCAACAGATCTACCAGGTTTCAACAGGCACTACTGACAAGAACTCAGGTGGCACTGTTGAGCAATAACTCAGCTAGAGCAATGGTCAAAAGACAAAAACAAGTCATGAAACTATACAATGCTGTTTTTAGATTTACATGTCCTTGGCCCTTTCAGGCATGCAAGTATTCCTCTGCTCTATAGAACTGTTAGTATGTTATCCCAGTTTTTCCAGAACAGTTGGAGTCATGCCTCCCTGCATGACACAAAAAACACACTGGAATCCATGAATGAACATATCTCTATAATAATATAACATAAGATTAGCCTTACTTGGTCAGACCAATGGTCCATCAAGTCCAGTAGCCCGTCCTCACAGTGGTCAATCCAGGTCACCAGTACCTGGCAAAACCCCAAAGAGTAGCAATATTCCATGCTACCGATCCAGGGCAAAGAGTGACTTCCCCCATGTCTTTCTCACAGTGGCCAATCCAGGTCATTAGTACCTGGAAAAACCCAAAGATAGCAACATTCCATGTTACTGATCCAGGGCAAGCAGTAGCTTCCCTCATATTTTTCTCAATAACAGACTATGGACTTTTCCTCCAGGAAATTGTCCAAATCTTTCTTAAAACCAGCTATGCTATCCACAACCTCTGGCAATGTATTAAAGAGCTTAACTATTCTCCAGTGAAAAAAATTTCCTCCTATTGGTTTTAAAAGTATTTCCCTGTAACTTCATGGAGCATCCCCTAATCTGTAATTTTTGACAGACTGAAAATGATTTTGTAGACTTCAATCATATCTCAGCTGTCTCATGTCTCATGACTTCAATCATGTCCAGCTGAAGAACCCTAACCTTTTTAGTCTTTCCTCATATGAGAAGAGTTCCATCCCCTTTATCATCTTGGTCGCTCTTTTTTGAACCTTTTCTATTGCCACTATATCTTTCTTCAGATAAGGAGACCAGAATTGAACACAATACTACAGGTAAGGCCGCACTGTGGAGCGATACAGGGGCATTATAACAGGTTTAGTCTTGTTAACCATCCCTTTATAAATAATTCCTAGCATCCTTTTGCTTTTATGGCCGTCACCACACATTGGGTGGATGGTTTCATTGTATTGTCTGCAATGACACCCAAATCCTTTTCTAGCATGCTAACCCCAAAGGTGGACCCTAGCAGTCAGTAACTGTGATTTGGGTTATTTTTCCAAATGTGCATCACTTTGTTTTTGTCCACATTAGATTTCATCTTCCACTTGGATGCCCAGTTTTCCAATTTCCTAAAGTCTGCCTGCATTTGTTCACAATCTGCATGCATTTTGACAACTTTGAACAGTTTAGTGTCATCTGCAAATTTAATCACCTCATTCATCGTTCCAATTTCCAGATCTTTCATAAATAAGTTACATAGCATCAGTCTCAGTACAGATCCTTGCGGCACTCCACTCTCCTCCATTGAGAAAAATGACCATTTGACCCTACCCTCTGTTTTCTATCGGATAACCAATTCCTAATCCACAAATGAACTTTTCCATCTATCCCATGACTCTTTAATTTTCTCAGGAGCTTCTTATAAGGAACTCTGTCTAAAGCTCTCTGGAAATCAAGATGCACCTCATCAACTGGCTCACCTTTATCTACATGCTTTTTCACGCCTTCAAAGAAGTGAAGAAAACTGGTGAGGCAATAGCTCCCTTGGCTGAACCCATGCTGACTCTGTCTCATTAAATCATGTTTGTCTATGTGTTCCACAATTTTATTTTTTATAATTATTTCCACCATTTTGCCGACACTGAAGTCAAGTTTACCAGTCTGTAATTTCCCAGATCTCCCCTGGAACCCTTTTTAAAAATCGTCGTAACATTGGCCACTCTCCAATCTTCAAGTACTACAGACGATTTTAGAGACAGGTTACAGATCACTAACAGCAGGTTAACAATGTCATGCTTTTTTATTTTTTGTAGATACACTGTATTTGCTATATCATGTAAGCATTAGGGTCTAAGATATGACCACCCAGAGAGAAGGTTGAAAATTGTTGTGCTCAGTAAGCCCAAGGAAATGGTAAGCTAATGTAAAGAATACTGACAAAAAAGTGAATGCACCAGATTATTGGAAATACATAGAGCTGAAGAGAATACTGTAATGTTGGTTCTCAAACCTGACCTGGTGGGCAATCAGCCAGCTAGGTTTTCACGATATCAGTAATGAATATACAAGAAAGAGATTTGCATGCTTACTACAGGGAGCAGAATGCAGCAGAGGAAAGGCTTCAGGACAGGTACCAGCAATGTAATGTGAAACACTATACTAATGGTGACCTCTGGAGGAGAGAAAGACATATATACAGGTAACCTCAAGGGGAGGGTGCTAGGTTCCATACCACATTTTGTAGGTGGCAAGGTATTAATTACTTAACATGAGATAATGCAGCTTCACTAACTGATTAGGGCATGAATAGCAATTCTCCAACCTCAGACACACCCCCTCATAAAAAAATGAAATATTTTTTAATTTCCAATTAGCGAATGCACACTTGGCCCTTATGGAATTTTAAGCTCTGTTAGGCACGCATTAATGCTTAACACAGCTTAACAAAAGGAACCCTTTGATTGTGGTCCCACTAGAAACAAAGAAAGTAACTGAATATAACATGTAAATCACTTTGATTGTACCACAGAAAGGCATTATTATATCAAATGACCTTTACTCCTTAAGACAAGTTTGAAGATAGACTGGTGAGGGAGGGGAGGAGAGAAGAGAAAGGGAGAGATGTTGGACAATGGAGAGCATAGAGGGAACAATGAATTTGGTTTCATGAGCCAGTACCTCTCCTGGTACATTAGCCTTGATCAGTCCTCCATTTTTACTATTGGCTAATCACCAAACAATTATTTTTATTTGCTACAGCAGTTTGGATTGTGTCCTAAGTGTGATGTATAACATTTCTGTTCAGTTATTTCTCAGTGATTGAAAGATCCACTAGATTTCCCCTTGTGCCCTCAGTATGAGCCAGGAACTTTTGAATGGAAGACAACAGAGAATAGTAGTCAATGGAGATCTCTCTGAGGATAGGGATGTTACCAGTGGTGTGCCTCAAGGTTCGGTTCTTGGGCCTGTTCTTTTTAACATTTTTGTAAGCGATATTGCTGAAGGGTTGTCGGGTAATATTTGTCTCTTTGCAGATGAAACCAAATTTGCAATAGAAACATAGAAACATAGAAAATGACAGCAGAAAAGGGCCACGGCCCATCAAGTCTGCTCACTCAATTGACCCTCCCCCTTACTGTCCTCTTGGAGATCCCACTCTGATGACCCCTCCCCTTAACTCTACCCTCTTAGAGATCCAACATATGCATCCCATTTATTCTTAAAATCTGGCACGCTGCTGGCCTCGATCACCTGTGCTGGAAGCTCATTCCAATGATCAACCACTCTTTCATGAAGAAATATTTCCTGGTGTCACCATGAAATTTCCCACCCCTGATTTTCAGTGGATGCCCTCTTGTGGCCGAGGGTCCTTTAAGAAAGAAAAAGTCATCTTCCACCTCGATACGACCTGTGATATATTTAAATGTCTCAATCATGTCTCCCCTCTCCCTACGTTCTTCGAGGGAGTATAGCCGCAATTTATTCAGCCTCTCCTCGTACAAAAGATCCTTGAGCCCCGAGACCATCCTGGTGGCCATTCGCTGAACCGACTCAACTCTCAGCACATCTTTACGGTAATGTGGCCTCCAGAATTGTACACAGTATTCCAGATGAGGTCTCACCATGGTTCTGTACAAAGGCATAATGACCTCGGGCTTCCGACTAACGAAACTTCTAAGGATACAACCCAGCATTTGTCTAACCTTGGATGAAGCCTTCTCCACTTGATTGGCAGTTTTCATGTCTTCACTGATGATCACTCCTAAATCCCGTTCTGCCATAGTCCTAGCCAAGGTCTCTCCATTCAAGGTGTAAGTTCTGCATGATTTTTGTTGCCAAGGTGCATGACCTTACATTTTTTAGCATTGAATCTCAGTTGCCAGGTCGAGGACCAATGCTCTAACAGAAGCAGGTCATGCGTCATGCTGTTGGACAAATTGCTGTCACTTACTATGTTACATAGTTTGGCGGCATCGGCGAATGTTATTTTCCCTTGAAGCCCTTGAGTCAGGTCTCCTACGAATATGTTGAAAAGGATCGGGCCCAAGCCCTGATAGTGTGAATGAGGAAGGACCTAGTGAAGCTTGAAGAATGGTCTGAAATTTGGCAAGTAAGATTTAATGCTAAGAAATGCAAGATCATGAATTTGGGTTGCAAAAACCTGAGGGAACAATACAGTTTAGGGGGTAAAGAACTTTTGTGCACAAAACAGGAGCGAGATTTGGGAGTGATAGTGATGATTTTAAGGTAGCCAAATAGGTTGAAAAGGTGACAGCGAAAACTAGAAGAATGCTAGGGTGCATAAGGAGAGGTATGGCCAGTAGGAAAAAGGAGGTATTGATTCCCCTGTATAAGACTGGTAAGACCGCATTTAGAATATTGTGTACAATTCTGGAGACCAGAACTTCAAAAAGATATAAACAGGATGGAGTCTGTTCAGAGAAAGACTATTAAAATGGGTGGTTTTCATCTTAAGGCATATAGGAACAGACTTAAAGATCTCAATACGTATACTCTGGAGGGAAGATGGGAGAGGGTAGGTATGATAGAGCTATTAAAGTACCTAAGTGACATAAATGCACATTAGATGAGTCTCTTTTATTTGAAAAAAAGCTCCAGAATGAGAGGGCATAGGATGAAGTTAAGAAGTGAGAGGCTCAGGAGTAATCTAAAGAAATACATTTTTACAGAAAATGTGGTAGATGTGTAGAATAGTCTCCCGGTAGATGTGGTGGAGACAAAAACTCACATCTGAATTCAAGAAAGCCTGGGACAGGCACATGGGATCTCTTAGGGAGAGGAGGAGATTGTGGATGCTATTGATGGACAGACCGGATTGGCCATTTGGCCTTTAACTGGCATCATGTTTCTAAAATACCCTGAGCACTTAATCAAGGCATATGCCAAAAGCAAGAGGATTATGGATTTCGGTTTCCTTCTGTTCAATACACATTTTCCCCTCTCTATCATTGTACACCATTCAATGCTTATTTGCTCTGTGTTTCCTTTGGATGCATGTGGCATGGGCGAGAAAGCCAGAGTTAAAAGTAATGCATTATAGCTGGGATTCCTCATATCATCTTGAAGCAGACACCATTCCATATGGTGATTGCATTATAATTGGCAGGGAATGGATTATTTTTAACCTTTTGTCTGCAGTAGTTGAGATGCATATCTAAGTGTTGTACTTCCTCATATTCTCTTTGTTATTAAGTCAATGGAGCTTGAGTGTTTTGATAGATAAAGGGTGGACAACTTGACTGCAATATTGCTAACAACCTTGGCTTCCACAGTCACTGACCTGAACCAGGCCCAGGAGATTTTTCTGAGCCCTTAAAGAAGAGCTCGATTTATTATGAATTCTATTCACAGTTATCCACTGTAACAAGCTGCCTGATATTCAAACAAAAGCTGAGCTCCTAAATTCGTGCCCTACTTTGACCAAATTTAGGAGCATAAATTTTCAGCTACTGGCATCCCCTAACTGTCCAGCCCACTCACTTCTGGCTCCAGTGCCACAATTTTCAAAATGGCAGTGCCTTGCACCAAGCTGCATATCCTATGATGCACTAGGCAGGGACAGTCTACCACATGAGGGAAATTCTCCCTTATTTAGTAAGCTGACCCCCACCCAGTGCATCTCAGGATGCACTAAGAGGAACAGAGCACCACTGTTTTGAAGATGGCATGTCAGAAGCAGGAGCAGGTCTTGCCTTCAGGTCTGGGGTGTCTGGAAGGTTTGAGAAAGGTGGGGGTTTAGTAGGTACTACTAGATACAAGGTAGGTTTCTTTTGCAGGTGGGAGCAGGCTTCTAGGGCGGGAAAAGGAGGGGTCCCACTAGAATACCTGGGGGGTTTATGCTGACGGGAGCAAGAGCAGGTGAGGCAAATCAGGGCCCCAATAGACAACCAGGTATTTTATTTTTTACTGTTGGGAGACTTAGGGGAGGGGTTGAGTCAGAATTCCTATGAGCGTAGAGCAGTTGCCACTGCTGCCGGTGCTAAAACCCACGCTACGCGTTAGCAAAGGAGGGGGGTAAGTTAGAAAGACATAATGGTCGTAGGTCCAATAATGCTCTATGTGCCAAAATCAAAATCTTAAATGTATGTTGGTATGTACTCCACTTTCTTGTAGGTAAAATAGAAGTTTTTTTAAAAAATAATTAAATATGTGTAATCTTTTTAACAAACATACCTATGGGCACATATTTGTCTGCGCAGTTTTAGAGGGCTCTTTCCCAAATGCAAAACATACTTTTTATACAGAAACTGCTTTATAATATGGGCTCCTTTTACTAAGCTGTGTTAGGGCTGTAACGCGCAGAAGAGCGCTCGCTACTTTGCCGTGCGCGCTAGACCTTAACGCCAGCATTGAGCTGGCGTTAGTTTTTCCGTGTAGCGCGTGGTAATTTCCTGCGTGGGCTAAAAACGCTAGCGCACCTTAGTAAAAGGAGCCCTATGTGTGAAGTTGAAGATACCTTAGACCAGGGACTAAGGTTTACTCCTTTTCTCTCATCTTTATTGTCTCCAAGTGGGCTGACTCTTACTGGGGCTTTTTCCCTTTTCCTTCTCACTCATCTCAGGTCCATTCTCACTAACATTACTGTCAGGGATAAACTCCCAAATGAGGGACTCATTCCTACAGCAGGGGTCTGCCATCAAGCTGTCCACTGTCAGGGTGTGAATGAAGTCTTTTCAGATTCATCAAGCCTCCCCATCCCATTTTCCCACAGCTCCTGAGGATTTCTAACATGTTATTTGCACTCTGAAAATTATGGGGGCTGTGTGTATCTGGCAGTCTCTTTATCTTCAAATTGTTATGGGTATTTGTTCAAAAAAAATGAAAACAATACTTAGGATTTTATCAGTGGTCCATGCAAATACAATTATACCTATGTGTAATAGGGGCAGATAGAAAAATCTCCAAGAAGTTAATGCAGTTATGGTTTTGTGCTTCTGTTTTGTTAAGTTCTAATGCAATTTAAGTCATGGAGGAAATTCATTTTACGAGGTTTTCCCAAGAATGTGTTTAACAAATGTGAACTACAAAAGCTATAGGCCTTATTAATTTTTTTTCGTGCCATTTTTCTGTTCATTTCAATGTTATTTTGATTTTAATGCATGCGCTTGGTAAATTACACACATACAGGGCTAATTTTGTAAAAACAAACAAACACCAAATTGGCTATTTTATACACAGGAAAGGTCTTTTATAAAACTGCACACTGACAAAATGGTAAATACTTACATGTGTACGATATGTAGGCATTTGCAAGCCTGTATCAGGCCAGTAGTCACCTGGACAATTCCCACCCACCAATTCCCACCTGTACAATTCCCAACTAGGTCAATTCCTATCTGGACATCCCCCCCCTCCCCTTTTACTGGTACTGCTCTGAATATTTCTGTACTGTTCTGGGTGTGATTGTGCTGTGTGCATCCCCAAGTGTTATGGTTAGTGGGTAACCCTGAGTATGTGCAGTCCCCAAGTGTTAGGGTATGGGAGAGACCTCACGTGTCAGGGTAAGGGTTTTTTTGTGGAACGGGTGTGGTTTTGTTTTTATATTATTGGGTATATCTTGTCATGGAGGTGAATTGTCCATCATGAGTGGGTAGGAACTGTCCAGTGGTAATTTTCCAGGTGACAACTGGTGGCTGGGATCTTTCCAGTGGGAATTGTCTGGGCGGTTACTAACTTAGAGCCCCCAACCCATACTTTAGGTAAAACAGGGCAAAGGTGCAATGTACACATATAAAACCTGATTCTACAAATCTCAATCAAAGGTGGCCGGCAGAAAAAATTGACGCTAAGCACAATTCTATAAAAGGTATAGGCTATTTATGGAATCATACTTAGCACTGATCCCTACACCCATACTTTCAAGATCACAAGAAGCTCCAGTGGGATTAGAAGTGGTCTCCTCTCATATGTCCCATATGTCCATATGTCTCATATGTCATATGCCTGTTGCTCGAACCATTAGGAGTTTGGAAATATATGGTGCACACACATTCTACCTCCCTCTCTTCCCTCCTCTTTTCCCCTTCTTCCTTGTCCCTGCCTATTATCTCTTTCCATATTCTCCAACATTTTCTCTTTCTTTTCTCCCCCCCCACTCCTTGTCTACCATCTCCCAATTTCCTCCTTTCTTTGTCCCTTCCTTAATAGCTCCAGCAAAACAGTATAAGAGTGGTGAGAAGGTTGCTATCAGATGGAATCCACGAGCAGCTCTGGTAAGCACCATTTATTCTCATATCCTTGCTGGGAAAACTCATTGGTCGTCATCGCTGCTACCAATCATGAAGTGGTGGGGCCTGCAACTCCGTCACCATGCTACTCATTGGCTGCTGTCTCCTCTCTGTTTAAGTGATGATATGGTTGCCAGATTTTACATCAGTAAAATTTGGACCCCCTAGATCTGCCCCCCCAGGCCCACCTAGTTCTACCCATCCACGCCCCATTACGCCCCAGCTCCAGCCCCAGCCACGCCCCTACCCTGTCCCGTCCCCACTTCCTGTTTGTCAGGCAAGAAGGCATCCGTGCATCCGCGGATGCCCCATCCTGACACAATTTCTTTTCAAAAACTGGACAAAGTGCCTGGTTTTGAAAAGCCGGCCAGACCCCTGGACATGTCCTCAAAAGGAAATCCAGATGTCTGGTAAACCTTGTTTTCCCTGCCTCGCTGCTGCTCATTCTTCTACAAGCTGCTATCTCTTTCACTCTTTGGGTGGCAGGGCCTTCCCTTCCTGAAATCCTGCATCTCCTTCCATTGCACCACTGCCAGTTTGTCCTTTCTTCAGAGCTGTAGGCACTAGCCACTCTACAACCCTGTTGCTAGCTGTTCCCTTCTCTTCTGACAAGAGAAGACGTATACATATAATATGCAAATATGTGTGTGTGTCTTCGATTTGATTTATCTTGCCTTTGATCTTGTCTTTTTAATTACACTATCTCACATTGTCCGATAAACCTAACTGTACACATTAGGGAGAGAAGTCAGGGGCTTGAAATCTGATGTCCTCTTTAATTTTATTATAAACTGTTGATTCAGTATGGTCACCAAGGTAACGGCTTTGGCATCTAACAGAGAAATATTCAAAAACACAACATAAAATCCATTAGGAGACAGGAGGGCTCACCTAGGCAAAGAAAATGCTCAAAATTCATCCTCCCTTTCTTTCCCTCCAGCTCCTCTGAAAGGTGACCTTTAAACTTCTAGTATTTAAAGAAAATGTATGTAGCCTTTCCTGTGCTTCATTCTTACCCTGATTGAAAACCTGCAGGGGAGCTTTTGATTCTGAAAGTCTTTTCATGTTTTAGTGAGATTTCTCTTTCTTTATTATAACTGCAATATTAATTCTCTACCAATTTCTTTTGAGCTGCATTCTAAGGGCTAGTCAGGTGACTCGGTGGTAGTGCAGCTCACTCATCATAGAGAAAATCTAGACTCATTTCCCAGGCTGGGATAATGCTGGACCAACTAGATCTGACCAACTAGATCTGGACCAACTAGATCTGAAATTAAGGATATGAATTCATTAGTATGCATTAGAGCTGCCCAATTCTCGATTCAAATCAATTCACCGATTCACTCTGGCTGAATAGTTTCAAATTGATTCTTCTTTAAAAAAAAAAAAATCAGTCTAACAGCTCAGTGGTCAGATGTTAGCTCCTTGTTCGCAACAGGACTGTGATGGTGCAAAGGAGGCAGCTCTAAGAGCAGACCTTCCTCCTGCTACAGAGCCATGGGAGCAGGTTTATACAGCTATTCCCCCACCAATCTGAGGTGGGTGGCTATGAGCTGCACCACAAAGCATGGCTCTCTAGGCCTGTCAAAGCCGCACACACACAGCACCAGGGGTCTGGCAGCTGCAGGCATAGTCATCGGAACAGGGGAAAATGGAGGCTATGGCTCGCCCCAAATTATGTCCTTCGGTTTCTCTTCATTACCTCCTCCGTGGCCCCCCTTCTGCACTCCTACCTTCCAAGCTGGCAGTGCTTTGCTTTACATGCTAGCACTGGCTGGTTGGCTGGCCAGTTTGAGTCTCATTGATATGACACAGAAGGATTGCAAAGACCTGCAATGTGACATAAACACGCTCGAGAAATGGGCTGCACCATGGCAAATGAGGTTTAACATGGATAAGTGTAAGGTGATGCATGTTGGTAATAAAAATCTTATACACAAATACAGGATGTCCAGTGCAGTACTCGAAGAGACCCCCCAGGAAAAAGATGTGGGAGTACTGGTAGACAAGTCAATGAAGCCGTCCGCGCAATGTGTGGCGGCGGCAAAAAGGGCGAACAGAATGCTAGGAATAATTAAGAAGGGGATTACAAACAGATCAAAGAAGGTTATCATGCCGCTGTACCGGGCCATGGTACGCCCCCAGCTGGAATACTGCATCTAGCACTGGTCGTCGTACATGAAAGGGTCCAGAGAACAGCAACTAAAATGGTTAAGGGGCTGGAGGAGTTGCCGTACAGTGAGAGATTAGAGAAACTGGGCCTCTTCTACCTTGAAAAGAGGAGACTGAGAGGGCACATGATTGAAACGTTCAAGATAATGAAGGGAATAGACTTAGTAGATAAAGATAGGTTGTTCACCCTCTCCAAGGTAGAGAGAACAAGAGGGTACTCTCTAAAGTTAAAAGGGGATAGATTCCGTACAAACGTAAGAAAGTTCTTCTTTACCCAGAGAGTGGTAGACATCTGGAACGCTCTTCCGGAGGCTGTTATAGGGGAAAACACCCTCCAGGGATTCAAGACAAAGTTAGACAAGTTCCTGCTGAACCAGAACATATGCAGGTAAGGCTAGACTCAGTTAGGGCACTGGTCTTTGACCTAAGGGCTGCCGTGTGAACGGACTGCTGGGCATGATGGACCACTGGTCTGACCCAACAGCGACAATTCTTATGTTCTTATAAGTCTCATTAAATGTGTCCATACTTTAAGTAGACTTGAATACAAAAATTCCTTGTTTGTTGGGATACCCAAATATACTATTAACTGGAAATTTGGCAATGTTGGACCACTCTTGAAGGAAGCCTATTGGTTACTATGTTTTTATCTAGACTAGTTCTGACACATAGAATATTTTATTCAGGTCTCCCACAGTACATAGGTGATGTGTTGCTTCTATATTATCCCCTACACACTTTAAGATCCCAGAATAGAGCCATCATGTTAGCCTGCCTCTATCTTGTACGAGATTGGATTCTACTAGAAAATCTGCTTTCCTCTACCAGGCACCAGTCATGTGAATTGTCTGACCCAGCTTTTACATTTAATGTGCTATCTAGACTGTTTTAAAAAGAATCTTAAAACTTTTTTTTATTAGCATTTTTGGGGCTGTAATATAGTGGTAGAGTTTTATATAAATATCAATGGAACTGACATCACAGTTTGATGTATGGTTATTATTTTGTCCTTTGTTGAGAAAGGTAGATAATATGGGGTTCATAATTGAAACTTAAATACATCTAAAAACCTGCCCAAGTTAGCACTTGGATGATCTAAAAGACAGATTGTCCAAGTGCCAATAATTGAAAGCTTTTTGGACGTATCCAGGGACGTTTTAGACCTCTGAATCCCACTGTGTGCCCAGAGTTGAAAAGGGTGTTTTTGGAGGGTAGGATATGGGCGGGATGTGGGACAACCTAGACTTAGTTGTCCTGCAGGGATAATCAAATATTTGACGAGACTGCCTAGGTGAAACATATGTTGTGAGTTAGACAATGTAAAGACAGGTATAAGTACCCAAAAGGTATCAAAAGTGACCAGATAACCACTGCAGAGACAAAGTAAAGACCCACACACACTCCCCCCATTTTCAATGACCCGTTGCACCCCATAAAATTCAGAATAAAAACGTATATACCTGCCTCCAGAACACCAGTACCTGGCATAAGAAAGCCTAGTAGAGCTGCACAGAGGTGGTTTAAGTAGTTTGGGGGGGTGGGCTAGTGAACCATAGAAAGGAGGACCCAGGTCCATAAGCCACTCTAACTACTACATTCATGGTTGAATATGTGGACCCACCAAAAATATAAACAAACCCTACTATACTACCATATAGGTGCCACCTGCAGCCATAAGGGCTATTGGGGGTTATAGATAGTTGGTATAGTGGGTTTTGGGGGTGTTTTGGGCGGCTCACCATAAGCAATAAGAGGTGAACTGGATTAGAAACTGGTTGACGGACAGATGCCAGAGGCTGTTAGTTAATGGCATTCACCTCAAGGATTGGTGCTGGGGCCGATTCTGTTCAATATGTTTGTAAGTGACATTGCTGAAGAGTTAGAAGGAAAGGTTTGCCTTTTTGCAGATGATACCAAGATTTGTAACTGAGGAGGGAGTCTGCAAAAGTTAAAGGAATGGTCTAATATCTGGCAACTAAAATTCAATGCAAAGAAGTGCAGAGTAATGCATTTGGGGATTAGAAATCACAAGGAACCGTATGTGCTGAGAGGTTGATATTCACGGATGGGGAGAGAACCTTGGGGTTATAGTGTCCGAAGATCTAAAGGCAAAGAAACAGTGTGACAAGGTGGTGGCAGTTGTCAGAAGGATGCTAGGCTGTATAGAGAGAGGCGTAGAAGATAGAAGGTGTTGATGCCCCTGTACAGGTCATTGGTGAAGCCCCACTTAGAGTAATGTGCTCAATTTTGGAAACCGTATCTGGCATAGGACATAAGAAGATTTAAAGCGGTCCAGAGAAAGGCGATGAAAATGGTAGGAGGTTTGCACCAAAAGACGTATGAGGAGAGACTGGAAGCCCTGAATATGTATACCCTAGATGAAAGGAGGGACAGGGGAGATATGATTCAGACGCTCAAATAGTTGAAAGGTATTAATGTAGAACAAAATATTTTCCAGAGAAAGAAAAATAGTAAAACCAGAGGGCATAATTTGAGACTGAAGGCTGGTAGACAAAAATGATAAAAGTGATGGGATGACTTCCCTCTGTGGAAAGGTTAAAGTGGCTAGGGATTTTCATCTTGGAGAAGAGATGGCTCAGGGGTGATGTGATAGAGTTCTATAAAATACTGAGTGGAGTGGAAATGGTAGATGTGAATCGCTTGTTTACTCTTTCCAAAAGTATTAGGAAAATGGGGACATGCGATGAAGCTACTAAGTAGTAGATTTAAAACAAACCAGAGAAAATATTTTTTCACACAAGGTGTAATTAAACTCTGGAATTTGTTGTCAGAGAATGTGGTGAAATAAGTTAGCTTAGCAGGGTTTTAAAAAGGGGAAATCCTCTGCTTATTCCTAGAATAAGCAGCATAAAATCTGTTTTACTACTTGGGATCTAGCTAGGTACTTAGGACCTGGGTTGGCCACTGTTGGAAACAGGCTTGATGGACCTTTGATCTGTCCAAGTATGGAAATTCGTATGTTCTTAGAGCAGAGAGACCTCTCGTAACACCACCCTTTCGGAGCTTGCTTCTACCAGGAAGTCTGTTCGCTGAACAATTCATCTTCAGTTACCATATTAAGGAGGATCTCAGACTTGGGGTGGTTTGCATTAGAAAGGAGAAGCCTTACTATCTATCCTAGAGCGCCCGGAGATGAGCACTCTGACACTCTGGCAGAAACAGAGAGTTTCCCAGGGAATGTTCAAGGATAAACAGGTTATCAATTGAACATTTTACTGTATAATATAGATGCAACCCAAAAGAGACATGCATGACCCACACTCATACCATGTTAGAAGTCAAAACAAAACATGTTGCTCAATGGCTACAGCCCTGAAGAAGTTGCTCTCGAATCAGAGGATCCTTTAGGGTGTGGTTAGTTGTGTGATGCAGCAGTTGCAGCATACTCCTTGTGGTCCTCTTACCATGAAGCAGTTACAAACTCAGAAGCTTTCAGTACATGCATGCAGATATGAGCACTTTCTTGTCATTTTAATTTCAATTCTTTGCTAGCCATGGACATACATGCATTATGGTAATAAATGCATGTTATTTGCCACTTAATGTATGATCATTGGTAATAATGGGTGCTATTTGCCAATAACACTACTGAACACAATTCTTTTTCCAGAGTCAAATGAAATTAAGCTGTGAAGCATGCAAATGAATATAAAGAAGATCATTATTATGCAAAATAAATAACTCAGCTTGCATTAAATGTTCTCTCGGGAGCATCAGTTCACTAACACAGGAGCTTGTGCTTTCAGGGAGAAAGTTAAAGTGGCTGGTGATGTTACAAAAAAAATAACCCTACCCATGATGCCTTTTTTAAAATTCCGGAGCTCCCCAGACTACTCTCGATTCCAATGTCTTTTACAAATGTCTTTTTGCCATGGACAATCCCCTGCCCTAAACTCCTTTTTCAAATGTCAGTTAGGAGACACCACCCAAGAAAAAGATCTTGAAACCATTGTGGACAATATATTGAAATTTGAACCCAATTTGTCACAGTTGCCAAACCCCCCCCCTTCCCCAACAAATATAATGTAAGAGATTATTCATGAAGGAATGGAGAAAAAATAAATAAATAGAGAATTTTATTATGCCTCTGTATAAGTCCATGGTGTAGTATTGTCAAGTTTGGCAAGTATTGTGTGCAATTCCCATAGCCTCATCTCAAAAAGGTTATATACGAATTAGTAAAGGTTTAGAGGTAAAAATGATAAAGGGGATAGAATGCTCCCTTCCCCCTCACGAAGAAAGGATGAAAAAGGGCTTTTCAGCTTGGGGAAAAGATACCAGAGAGAGGCTATCATACATGTTGATAAAACCATGCCTGAGATAGAATGGTTAAGTAGGGATCAATTGTGTAACCTTACAAACAACACTAACAGAAGAAGGGGAAACCATGAAACTGAGGCAGACTGAAAACAAATCGTAGAAAGTATTAAGCTCGTGGAATTTGTTGCTAGAGGATACAGCTAATACTTCAGGATTCAAAAGAGGTAAAGTCATGGATTTGTTAAATTGCCTTTCTGTGGTTACAGCTAAAGTGGTTTACATATATTATATGCAAGTACTTTCTCTGTCCCTGGTGGGCTCACAATCTAAGGCAGTGGTCTCAAACTCAAACCTTTGCAGGGCCACATTTTGGATTTGTAGGTACTTGGAGGGTTGCAGAAAAAAATAGTTAATGTCTTATTAAAGAAATGACAACTTTTTTAACCTATTCTGATTCATCAATCCACTTGCCAGTCCTTGTGGTTGAACTCCAAGATTCAAATTGGCGAGTCTAAGATCCTCTGGAAGCACTGGCTGCAGGCGGGCATATGCACACTGGATGAAGTGTTACCAGATGGAAAGCTGCTTGACTTTTTACGACTGCAACAAACATTTGGTATTGCAAAGTCTCAAATATATAAGTGGTTGCAGTTGAAGCAGGCCATTCAGAAAGTGTTCCTTGATTGGCGAAACTTGAAAACTCGGTATAGCTTGCCGGGCCTGTGTTTCCAGACAGATTTTCTAGGGCATCAGGCAGCCAAGTGGTATAAATTAATATCTGAATTTTTAAATAAAAAAACAAAAACTAGTCTAAAAGATATTTGGAGCATTGAGACAAAGCAGTAAATTTCTGCTACTCAATGGTCACGGATTTGGACTTGGAGGATGAGATGTACGGTATCAGCATCTATGAGACAAACATTGTTCTTTTTTGTTGCATAGAAGTTTTTGGACCCCTGTTAGACTACAAAAATTAGATAGTTCTAAGTCAAATAGATGCTGGCACTGTCATCTCGATATAGGGACACTGGATCATCTGCTCTTCTTTTGTCCCTTGATACTTAAATTTTGGTGATCCATTTGGTGGTCAAATAAATAGAATACTGGAAGTTCCATTGGCATTGACGTACGACGTAGTGCTGTTTGATACGTTATTGAGGGCCAAGAGTCCAATAACTCCATATAATAATAGACTACTTCTCATTATGACGGGAGTTGCCATACAGCTTATTTTTAAAAATTGGAAAAATTGGGATAGGTTAAACTATAGTTTTTGGTGGGAATCCTTGTGCCAAACATAAATTTGAACATATGAGTGCAATACAATTGGGACATTATAAGAAAATCAAGGAGGTTTGGGACTTATTGACAAAATTTTGTAAAGATTGATTATTAATTTTGCCCATTGATTGTATGCATCCAGGAGGGGTGGGGGGAATATGTTCTTCATTATTAAATTGTAATTTGTTTATCTTGGTCATTTGTACTCTTGATTCTTTTTATGCTGTTTGAAATGGTGGGTGGGGGGAAAGGATATGTACTTACTATATTAATTGAAGGAATTAAGTGCTGTTTATTTTGTAAACTGTTTGATAAATTGTTGCACTTGATGTTGGTTATTAAAATGAATAAAGATTTTTTGTAAAAAAAGAAATAACAACTTTACATGAGGTAAGTACCTACAAATCCAAAATGTGAATTATCTGAAATCTGAAATTATCAGAAGCAATTAAGGAAATATTTATAAGCTATAATTTATAAATCTTTCCTTAATTGCATCTGATAATTTCAGCTATACATAGCTGAAAGCAGTGCAACATGCAAAAAGTGAAAAACTATCAAAGTATCAACTGCAAGAGAATTGACGTCGGGAAGAAGGCTTCTGGGCACGATTAGGCAGGAAGGTAAGCAGAGGAGCAGCGGCGGTGGACCGGAGGGAAGTTTAAGTCGGGCCTGGAGGGAGGCTTTTTTTTCCCGTGGTAGGGGGGAAGGAGGTAGGCAGGCAAGCTGGCTTTTGCGTGGCAGAGAGGTAGGTAGATAGGTAGGCAGGCAGGCAGGCTGGCTGGCTTTGGGGGAGGTAGGTAGGTAGGCAGGCTTTGGGGGAGGCAGGCAGGCAGGCTAGCTTTGGGGGAGGTAGGCAGGCAGGCTGGCTCTGGGGGAGGAAGGCAGACAGACTAGCTGACATTGGGGGAGGTAGGCAGGCTGGCTCTGGGGGAGGTAGGCAGGCAGGCAGGCTGGCTCTGGGGGAGGTAGGCAGGCAGACTGGCTGGCTTTGAGGGAGGCAGGCAGGCTGGCTTTGGGGGAGGTAGGCCGGCAGGCTTTTTGGGAGGGATGGGACAAAGGCTGGAAGGCAGTGAGGGGGACATAGAAAGGAGGGATGAAGGAAGGAGAGAAAGAGGCAGAGAAGGTAGAAGGATTGTAAGTAGAAGAAAGACTAGAGAGATTAAGGCCTGGACCAAAGGAGAAAGACAGGAGGCAGAAGCAGGACTTTGGGAGGTGCAGACAGAGGGGGAGAGCCCCTGAGGAAGAGCAGAGAGAGGCAAGATCATAACAGAGGAGGGAGAGAGAGGGAGACCTGGAACAAAGGTACAAAGGAGAACTGACACTGGATCTGGGGACATTAAAGACAGGAAGGAGGAACTGGGGACACTAAGGACATAGGAAGGAGGCGCTGGGGCACTAATGACATAAGAAGGAGGCACTGGGGCACTAAGGACATAGGAAAGAAGGAGGGAGGGAATAGAAAGGGACAATTGTTGGGCCTGAGTGCAGAAAGAAATCAAAGAAAAGGATGCACAGTCAGAAGGAAATGCAACCAGAGACTCATGAAATCACCAGACAGCAAAGGTAGGAAAAATGATATAATTTTCAATTTAGTGATCAAAATGTGTCAGTTTTGAGAATTTATATCTGCTGTCTATATTTTGCACTATATTTGTCTATTTTTCTATAGTTACTGAGGTGACATCTTTGAAAACCCCCCAAATATAAATGATAATTAACATTTTCTCTGCGTATAGGGTGCTTTGTGTTTTTTAAAATTTTATGGTTACCATTATGAAATAAGATATTGTGTGTACATGAAAAATGAATGGAAGAAATTGGGGGCGGGGCTAGGGCGGGATTGGAGGTGGGGCTAGGGCGGGATTGGGGTTGGGACTGAATATTAATAGATGTCCCATTTTGATGAAAAAATATAAATGGCCACGTTAGTCATGCAACAGCACCCTATACAGAGTCGTGCCTCTGCAAAATATACATAGGTGCTGGTATTGTAGACCAGGGTTTTCCGGGCCTACCTTTCCGGTGCCTTTGTCTTGAATCACACCTGTGTAGGCCGCCTAACGCCACTTCCATAGTGGCATTTGGTGCGACCCCCCCACCTTGGCCGAGAACGATCCGGGCAGGATGGAGCCCAACCCCTCCTGCCCAGGTGACCCCCCCTACCCCCACCCCTACTAAGATACGGGCAGGAGGGATCCCAGGATCTCCTGCCCTTGACATACCCCCTCCCACGATCGCCCCCTTTGAGCCCCCGATCAATCCCAAAACCCTTGAATGGCGGGCCTTAAGGCCTGATTAGCCCAGGCAGCTCAAACCCCACCCACAGGTGGGGCCTGAGGCACCTGGGCTAACTGGAATCGGTCAGTCCCAATAGAAGATGAAAATGGAATCGGCCCAGTAGTCTTACGCCCCTCCTGTGGGCAGAGCCATTATTTTTAAAAAAACACCTCCTTTTGGACGTTTTTTTTTGTAATGGACATTTTCCCTGCTTCTACTTTCAATGTTTAGGGCCTTAGGCCAAAAGGGGACTTAGACCTTTTTTTTAAATTATTATGCCCCTCATTGGGTATGAGGAAACAGTTTAGGCAGAGGAATCCACCTACTGAAATCTCAAGCCTCCTTGGCTGAAATAACAACCTCCAAATAAAAAGAGCACGGAAGAAAAAACTCCATATAATGCTCCTCTGAATCCAGAACTCTCAAGCCTCTACACAAATGAGAGTTATTCACCTATGGCAGCAGCCTGAAATGAATAAATGAAGAAGTTAATCTTCTCATGACTTAGGTTGTCTGGTACACTACCACTGCAGAGAGGAAGTCAAGAAAGTTGTACCTATGATGATGGAACTGTCCAATTCTGTTATTTCTTTGAGCTGTTTACATGATCATTCCAAATATAGCAGTCTTCTAGGTCATGACTGGAACTTGAGTAGCTGAAGCGGTTCTCAAGGTGTAGGTTTTCTTCACAAAGGGAGCACAATCATAGAGATGACATTTGAAATAAAAAAAAAATCCCCAAAGAACTTGGCTATACTACTTGAAGGATTAATAGTGTCAAACCTAACAAAAGATTTTATTATTTTTTTTTGGGGGGGGGAGGGGAGAGCTTTGTTAAAGCAGAAGAAAGGAGTTGAGAAGACTGCTATATACTGGAAAGGCTGCAGACACTCAGAATTTTAGGCAAGGTAAAAGCTCTGAAATAGATTTAAGGTTCATGCTTATTTGATATACAGTAAACCCCTGCAAATTTGCGGTTCGCAAATCACACTCAGTAATTCGTGTTTTTTTCCGACCCTCTCTTCCTGGTACTAAAGTCATGGTTACACCAATCAGGAGCTATCTGGTGTGTCAAAGCAGCTCCTGATTGGTGTAGCCTGACTTTAGTACCAGGAAGAGGCGGTCAGAAAATATTGAGAATGATTTTCAGCACCCTCCGGTGTCCGAGCTATCCTCTCCTGCCTTCAATCAGCTCCTAAACTGCATTTACTCCATAAGACGCATCCTAGATTTAGAGGAGTAAAACAAGTAAAAAAGCATTCTGAACCAAATTGTGTACTAATATACACCAGGCTCTGCACCCAGCTCCCCTCACTCCCTGCCAGGCTCTGTACCCTGCCCCCCTGCCCTGTCCCCTGTACCCCTCTGGTAGTCTACTGGTAGGCCAGGACAGGGTACAGGGCAGGTCTAAGTGGTAGGCAGTTCCAGCCCCCGGCATCTTTAAATTGTTGTGGTCCAGCGGTGTATCGGCAGGAGCAAACTTTCCATGCTCCTGCCTCTCATTCACTGGACGGCTGCCTCCTGAGTCCTCATTATGTCGGGTCCAACAGTGCATAAAGCAGGAGCGAGCTTTTCGTGCTCCAGTCTTGCCCCGCACCGCTTCCTGAATGGCTGCCATCAGTTCTCATGAGTCCGATGGCAGCAATTCAGGAAGCAGCGTGGGACCAGGCTGGCGTGCAAAAAGCTTACTCCTATCTTGTGCGCTGTTGGCCCCGAGATAATAAGGCCCCAGGAGGCAAATGTCCAGCGAGGGAAGAGCAGGAGCGCAGAAAGCTTGCTCCTGCCGATACACCGCTGGACTACTACAATTTAAAGACAGGGGGGGAGGGCAGTATATTTACTCTATAAGACACACTTTCATTTCCACCTACTTTTTTGGGGAAAGAAAGTGTCTTATGGAGTAAAAAATACAGCAACGGGGGTGGGGGTGGGGGGAGGGGGTATATTTACTCTATAAGACACACTTTCATTTCCATCCACTTTTTTGGGAAAAGAGAGTGCATCTTATGGAGTAAAATATACTAGTTGGAGAATATTCACTTTATTGGACATTTAAGGACATTTAACTCTAGAGTGTTTTTCAACAAGCACTCTCTATTATCTTTTTACTCAAAATGGTGCAATGATTGATTCTATAAAAAACGCCTTTTAGGGGTTTGTACCCCATATTGAAGTTTTTTTCTCCATCTTGGATTCTGAGCACCTTTACTCGTTTAAAAAGGTATCTAAAGTAGCTTGTTCCTTTACTAGTTGTTTGCGTAAAATATACTGTGACATCTATTAACAAACCTTCTAGATTGTTGAAACTGAGTATACTGCAAATCCTATCATAAGGACCCAGACATCCCAAAAGGAAGTCCCTTCAAAAAAAATGCACATGAGAAGGCCATATGACTCTGAGGCTACATCTTGGGAATCTTTCTTTCATATCAGGGTGAGTCAATAGAGTCCTGCCACTGGGTGATGATAGCTACAGATGGCTATATGGGAAGTGACAAGAGGGTGAGAGGAAATCAGTCCAATATCGACCTACACCAGTTCATGGAGACTGAGAAGCTCCCTTTTGCTTCATCTATTATTCTGAGCTGATTTGAATTCTAATTTGCATATGTTTTCCTGAGAGAACTGCTATTGAGAAGGCCTTTTTTTGTGCCATTTTGGGGTCTTCTGGGGTTTGGAGGATGGACAGCTTCTGAAATAGACCTTGGGAACTGATAATGAAGCCAAGAAACTACATTTTTATCTAAGGGAAATTTCCTTACCCTGATAAGAAAAAGGTCCTGGAGGAAGGATCTTTGACTGTTTTCTGAGGTTTTTTTTTTTTTAGAGTTTTTCTTTTAGAAGTGACTGTTAAGGGGATGAATATAAGTTTTTGGTCTAAAGCTTGTTAAGTTTTGAGCTAGATAGCACTACAGGAACAGATCAGAGTTGATCCTTATGATTTATCTGGACAACAGATATCAATAACAGTTGTTTAGAATATGTGACCTACTAAATAAAAAGGTACCAAAAAGAAGGAACTACAAATAATAGAGATAAAGATTGTAAAAGTTTGGAGAAGTAAATGTGGGGAATTTTTATTTTTAGGTACTAGAGGGTCAGTAAAAAGGAGTCTGCAAAATTTTAATTTTCTATGGACTACAGAGATATAGATGTTTAACTCCCTCTTTTATCAAGCTGAGCTAGTAGTTTTTAGCTCCGATGATCGTATGAATTCTATGGGCAAAGGATAATTTACCGTTCCAGCTCAAGCTAAAAATCTCTAGTGCAGCTTGATAAAAGCCGGCCTAAATTTGTTATTTTTCAAATGCATTAAAAAAAGTACTTTATTAATATACATCTCAGTCTATATCTGAGGCTTAAAATTTGCAGGATTACGCCCTTGATATCCTTGTATCTTTTTTTTTTTTATTTATGAAGTTTAGTACATTTACAATATCAAAAGATATCAAGGAAAAAAAGGTTTCCATACAAAATTTTTAACACAACAAACATGCAAAAACAATCATTTACAAGCCCACTAAATGGGGAAACATATTTGCTTATTTATTAACTTAGTTTTAAAGGAAAACAAAGAAATGGGTTGAATTCCAATGAACCCAAATCATTCCCTACTAAATTAGGACACGGACATTCCAACCTAATTTCTCATCAAAGAATGAAAGAAAGAAAAGAAAAGAAATCTCACTTCTGTTCACGAGCTAATAAAAATTGTTGCAGTTGAATGGGATCCCAGAAAACAAATTCAGTATCTTGTAACTTAACCAGACATTTACAAGGAAATTTTAAATAAAAAGATGCCTCAAGTGCCAATACTCTATGATATCCTTGTATCTTGTGATAAGTCATATACCCCACTTTTGGCATCTTTTCACTTAGCAGGTCACATATCGTAACTTTGGGCTGCTTTTACTAAACCAGAGATCTTCTTACCGCAGGCTGACAAGGTAAATACTCCAATGCTCATTCAATTCCTATGTGCGTTGGAGCATTTATCTCGCCAGCCTGTGGTAAGAAGCTCTTCCGCAGTTTAGTAAAACCCAGTGATAAATACTTTTAGAAAATTTAAGAGAATTAAAAGGGAAAGAAGGCAGTACATCTTTCATAAAGTACTTTGCAGTTATGGATCCTAGATTCAGGGCACTCCTGTACTTCTTTTGCGAAACAGTCATCCAACAGAGGAGTGAAAGGCCTTCATGAAAAGATTTATAGCTGTTCCAAATTGGTGCTTACTTGTGTGCTTGACTAAATCCTACTTGGCAACAGAAAATATTCTTAAAAAATTATCTCGGAGTGTACCACTTTTATTATCAGAATAATACTAAGTTCTAAGTAAAAATACCGATTTACCTGCTCATTCACTCAATAACTTGTTGTGGTTATATTCCAGCTTGTGTAATGAGAATAATAAGCTATTCTTATTCAAAATATGTTTTTTCCATAGATACTTTCCCATCTTCTAATCGTTTAATGTCTTTGCTGAGCTACATTTTTGTTTTTTTAATGCTGAATCTATTAATTTCTCCATGCACAGTAGCTTTCAAGGCTTCTCAGATAGTCTGGGTCAATAGCTCTTTAGTTGCATTCAGCTGAAAATAATTGTCAATTACTTTATCAGTGTGGTCCAGAAGATTCTGATCTAAGAGATTTAAATGAAATCTCCACAGATATTTGTTTTGGCTGAGAAACAGTATATTTTATAAAAACCCAAACTGCTGCATGATCAGAAACCAAAATAGGGTTTATTGTGGCATTCACAATACAGAACACTAAATCATTTGATACCAAGAAAATAATCAACTCTAGCATACAGTTAGTAGGGGAATAAAACAATGGAAAAAGGCTGATTTTCAAAAGGACTATTCTGACTTTGGGACCTATTCACCCCCTTTTACAAAACCACTCAAGAGGTGTTTAGCACCGGCTGGCGTGCTGAATACTCTGTGCTTCTCCGACGGTCATAGAGTTCCTATGAGGGTTTGGAACAGCGCAGAGCAATCAGCCCGGTTTTGTAAAAGGGGGAGGGGGATTATTATTGAAATGTTGGCAGGTTAGTGTACATTTCTGTATAATGCAAATCAGGTTTTGGATAATATACATCCTTAGCTCAAATTCCTCCTGTGGAATGTTTCATGCATTGCAACACCAAGGAACTTCAGTCTAGAGACTGACACGGGGACCGTTTACCGCGGTAAACTGTGGTCACCGCAGTAAATCTACAGGAATGGAGACATTTGCAACTGGTTTACTGCAGGAATGGGGACAAGACCTTTCACTGCCCTGTGAGAATGGGGACAAGACTTTACACCGCCCCTGTGGTAAAAAAATTGCGCCCATGTCAGACTCGGCATCTCCTCCCCAGCTCTTCTTGGGCCTATTTTACCTTCAGGAGCCAGCTATGCTACGATGAAGACAAAAGGAACCCAACACCAAAGCCTGAAATCAATGTGATTTGAAGACTAAAATTGCCAGACAACACAAGGTAGAAAAAAATTAATTTATTTTATATTTTGTGATTAGAATATTTCAGATTTAAAATATATATTCTGCTAGAGCTGGTATTAGACATAACTGGGAACTGCAAAGCCCAGGCTGTTCTTCTGTAGCTTCCTGCTGGCTTAGGGCTCTCTCTCTGCCCTAGTTGCACTCCCCTAACACTACTCCTGCCATGCGTGACTGAAGTATTCTGTTAGCTTGATTTTTCTATGTAGCATCCTGTAGTAATTTGGTTTGTTCAATTTTCACAATAGTGGAGGAGATATTTGTGAAAGGGAGGGGAGACAGGGGTTTTGTTGATCCCTGCTCTGTATTATTTGTGTTTATAAAATGACAATTGCACAGAATATTGTCTCTTTTTATACTTTAATAAAATAAGTTCAGTATAAAATCAAAACTATTTGAGGCTTGGGCGGATGGGATCAGATGGTTTTCAGGCCGGGGCCGGGGATCGAGGTTGTAGGAACAGGGCAGGGCCAGGGACTGAACTCGCAGGAATGAGGCAGGGACGGGGACTGAGCTTGCAGGAACGGGGCAAGGATGGGGACTGAACTCATGGGGACAGGGCAGGGACGGTGATAAATTTTTTCCCCGTGTCATTCTCTACTTCAGTCATTCCAGGCTGTGGCAATGTGTGAAAATTATCCCCCCCCCCCCAAAGTGCTCTTTGTGAGGTAGTGACATTAAATTAAAGGGCCTGCTGGCCCAAATTGGAGACCCTCATTGATCCCTGTTCCTCAGAAATGACCTCCTCTCCTTGGTGGTTCAGTGGGCCCCATACCTCCTCGGCCTAGATGTGGAGTGTAAAATCATAGAAATATCCACCCAAAGTTCTTCCTGAAGATCCTCCCCCTGGACCACCATGATGAAAGCTAGTCCTGTGAGGGGGAAAGGGCTGCCTTAGAATTAGGGGTAGGGGCTTCAACCGTATGGGTGAGGGGAAATGGAGGAATTGAAACTTGTGTGGGGGATAGATGGGGCTTGAGCCAGGAGGAAGGGGCTTGAGTTGAGGGGGCAGAAAATGATGGAGGATCCTGTTCTTCCAGCCTGGGAACAATTGGCTGTGGCTTTGTGCCTTGGGCTGATCTACTCCTAATTCATGATTTGTGGCAAGTATCCTCTATCCTCTCTGCTTGCTTCAGTTACATACACCTGCTTAAAAGCTATTCCTCTCATAAGTGGGATAATGTTTTTGTGCAGAAGGCTTGTTCAACCTGATGTATGAAGATGACCCGTGTGTCTATGCCTCTTGTGGAAATGTCCCTACTGGAAAGCATAAGTCTAGTCTGAAGGCCCTAGTCTACCCTTTTCCATGATGAAGAAGCCATGATGAGTTGGTGAGAAATAATATACCATTCAGAGTCTTGAGTTAGAGCTCCTCCAATTGCAGTTCCATCAATGCTATGTCAAAATAAATGCATGGGGAGTGCTTGCAGTTACCGTTGAATTCCTACCACATACATCTTGGCAAAGCAGATTTCAGATTCTGGTAGCTTCCCTTGAGGCTTGGTCTAGCACAGTGGCTTTTGGACAAATGATGAGGCTCACAGGATACCCCGGAGGGAGTGGAAAGCATGAAAAAGGATTTTCAAAGTTAGAATGGTCTAATGTTTGGCAATTAAAATTCAATGCAAAGAAGTGCAGAGTGATGCAGTTGGGAGTAGAAATTCAAGGGAATCATATGTGCTAGGAGGTGAGAGGCTGAAATGCATGCATAGGGAGAGAGACCTTGGGGTGATAGTGTCTGAGGATCTGAAGGTGATGAAATAGTGTGACAAGGCAGTGGCTGTAGCCGAAAGAAGGCTAGGCTGCATAGAAATAGGTGTAACCAGAAGAAGAAAGGTAGTGCAGATGCCCTTGTACATATCATTGGTGAGGCATCATTTGGAGTATTGAGTTCAGTTTTGAAAGCCATATCTTATTAATGACATAAAAATACTTGACTTAGTCCAGAGGAGTAATGTCAGGAAATTCTTTATCATGGAAAGGGTGGTTGATACTTGGAATACCCTCCCGAGGATTGTGGTGGAGGAAAAAATGATGACAGAATTAAAAAAGGCATTGGATGAGCATAGAGGATCTCTAATTAGAAAATGGTATAAAAAACAAAACTGAAATAGTTCCATGTGTGTTTGATGTGTCGAATGATACCGTACCAACGTAATGAAGTTCTACTTCACCCAGAGAGTGGTGGAAAACTGGAACATTCTTCTGGAGGTTGTTATAGGGGAAAACACCCTCCAGGGATTCAAGACAAGGTTGGACAAGTTCCTGCTGAACCAGAACGTTAGGGCTCTGGTCTTAGACCTGGGGGCTGCCACGGGAACGGACTGCTGGGCATGATGGACCACTGGTCTGACCCAGCAGTGGTAATTCTTATGTTCTTACATGCTTTTCAAAATGAGTGTACATATATGGATATGTTATGTATGATAGAAATAAACATACACCAAACAGATCATTACGTTCTGAAAATCTAGTTTTACTGAAGACGAATGTGAACCTAAGGCTTGTTGAGACTGGTAAAATTACCTTTTGTTGTGCAGGTGTTAAAATATGGAACTCCCTTGTGAGCCAAATATGAAGTTGTTAAAGGGGCACATTTAGGAAACTACTCAAGATGCAACTATTTGTAGATGCCTTTTTTCTAGTCAATAATTGCCCTCCCTGGCAAATCTGATGAACTGTTTTGAAAGATGGTTTTAATTTGTTGATATGATTTTTAAAGATTATTTGTATGTCTATGTTATGATGATTTTGTTTTAAATTATGTATGTAATTTTGTAAACCGTTTAGTTTTAAACGGTATAGAAATTTTTTAAATAAATGAATATATGCAGTTAAATGTATGCAAAGTAAAATAACTAAAAAAACAAATATGTTTATGTAAAGAATGGATAGACCTGAGAGCGAAAAGTCTAAGGCAGCCAAAAAGAAAAAGAAATCTTTTTTTTTTTTAAAAAAGGGGAAATTGAGCGTTTGATGTTAATGTCAATGAAAAATTATTTATTAAAGAAATATACTATAGTCTAATTCAATATTAAGACCGGCGGGGTGAAGAGTTTGTAAATCATGTATAAGGCGTTGTTCACCACATGAAAGTGCGGAGTCAATACCGCCTCTTCTGGGACTTGCTTTAATCATTTTAAAAACTAAAAACTTTAAGTCATTTACTGCATGATTGGTGTCCATCCAGTGTGTGACAAGAGGAGCTGAAGTAATTTGGCTTCTGATTTTGCTGCGATGTGTGTCTTTATTAACCTTCTTGGTTTTCCAACATAGAGTATCTTGCAAGGGCACTGTGTTATATAAATCACGCAAGTGGAACTGCATTCTGAAGAATGATGCAAGATATAGCGAACTTCTGTCTTTGAATGTATAAATTCTCTAATTTCCATCAATGAGGATTTACAGTGCATCTGCCACATCCCTTGTGTCTGAAGTTTTCTATTTGAGGAGTGATTGAAGCCAAAGATGGTAATCTTGATGGAGCCAATTTTTCTTTCAAGATATTGTCTTTTGAATAAGCTATGACTGGATTCTTGTCCCTAAAGCAATCATGTCCTTCAAGAATTTTCCAGTTGGATCTGATAATCCTCTGAATAGATAAGTATCTTAAGGTGCATACTATATATGGTATGGATTTAATCGTAGTAGCTAGAGTGATTATGGGCCTGACTCCTCCTCTCAATGATTCACAAGCCCACCCACTTAACTACTTAAGACCCTTGTGTGATACTCTACTAGGCTTTATCATACCAAGTGCTGCTGTTCTAGAGCCAGGTATGTACTGTTTCATTCAAATTTGGGGGGCTAGGAGGGGGGGTCAGTGACCACTAGGGTACTTTGTAGGGCTCATTACTTAATCCCTCCAATGGTCATCTGGTCAGTTTGGGTACCCTTTTGCCACTTAGACACTTCTCAAACAGGTCTAGTTGAAAACGTCTAAGTTCTGTTTAGGATGTCCTAGGAAAGGTTCAATTATAGCTGCAGGAGATCCAAGTCTAAGCCCACCCAAAGGCTGCCCATGGCATGCCTACCAACACACCTATTTCTACTCTGGATGCACAGTGGGTAAGAAGCACCACTAGATGGCCAGAAAATCAGTTTTGAAAATGCCCACTTGGACATTTTGACTAGTAAGATGTATAAGTGCCACTTTATGCTGTCTTTTGAAAACTGTCTTTTTTGAAAATGAGCCCCATAGCATTCAACTGATTCCACTCCTATTTTTCCATGTATTCATTCCAAATAGCATTTAATTCAGTTTGTCCAATTCAGTTTCTCCTACCTTGTTTAATACTTTTATTGCCTCACTGGCAACTCTCATGCAATCTCTGAACCTCTGTGTTTACCTTTATGCAGATGGCATAGAATTTTTAATAGTATATGATAACTGAAATAGCACTTTTCAATCTGAATTAGAACATGTTTTCTGCTGTTGCTGCCTGGTTGTGTGATCATAAATTCTCCCTTAATGTGGGTAAAACTGAAGGCGTCTGATTTTCTTGTTCCCACTTCACTCCATCACACATTTTGTTGGATCAGACACTAATATCAATTATGGAAGAACTCCTGTCCTTAGTAATATTGATAGATAACTCCTTAGCATTTAAATACTATATTTCTCAGGTGGTACAGAAATCCTTCATGGTCTTGCAGAAAATCAGATCTGCGAAACCATTCCTAGAGCCCTATGCATTACCATGATTTACACACTGATCCTTAACTAAGTCGATTACTGCAATGCTCTGCTTATTGATGTTCTATATTTTCCGAGACACTTTCACCTGGTATAAAATAGCTTTGAAGCTCATTTATAATGTAAAAAAAATTGACTATGAGTTTCCCTCCTCTATGAACATGTAATCAGGAGTAAGAAAAAAAAAAAAAATTTAATCCCACCTGTTAGGGATTGCAGGGCTGCCATGGGTCCTGGGTCAATTTTTTTTTATGTGTCGAGTTGCTGGGGGCCTGTTGGCAGGTCTCTAGTGAGTAATTTTTGGTGTGTCTTGGTGCGGTGCCTGGCTGTAGGTTCAGGGTTGGGGCTTACTCCAGAGGGGACCCAGAGCTGAATCATGGGTCCTTCTGCAGAAGAAGGTGGGCCCGGGGTTATTGGGAGCATGAGTCAAGTGGTCAAGATGTTTGTTTTGTTGTTGAGCTGGCCGCCAGAGAGAAGGAGAGAGGCGCATGCACAATGGGCCAGGTGTGAGGCTTAACACTCTAGTAACTCACGCTAGCAATGGATGTGCAGGAGCACACCGAAGAATAGCACTGGGCCAGGAAGAACAGAAGTCAAGTCCTGGGTGCTTCTGGAGGAGGAAAAAAGGCCCCAAAGACAGCAGGAAGGAGATGAGTCACAACTGCTGCACAGGCATGGCGGGTGTAAGCGGGTGCATACATGAGGCGCGTCAGAATGGGAGGGCATTCTGGCTGGAGTGGGGGGTGTCACCGGAAGCTGAAAGGATGGCAGTGAACTAGCTGTGGAAGACCAGGATCCAGGAGGGTGTTGTGGCCTAGTGAGGCCCTTGGAACGTGGGGGACTAAGTGCACAGTTAGTGTGCACATGCAGTGGTGAGAGCAGGTAGGGCTGGGGGCTCAGGCTTGCAGGACCCAGATGGTTGGAGGCGTGAAAATTGTGCTCTCCCATTGGTGAGATCTGCCCAGCAACAGGGGGGGGGGGGGCGGTGGAGCCAACCCAGAAAGCTTAAGCTGCTCTCATGCCAGAGCATAGGAGAGGGAGGAAAAGGGTGCAAATTTGTTTTTAAAGCTGTGGCTGAATTTTTTCAGTTCTTGAGCTGTAAAAGCTGAATGGCAACTTGTTGGTGGTGAGGTTGCTGTCCGCGTCGGCAGCGTTCTCTCTGATGTCACTTCTGGGACCCATGCCTAGAAAGTGATGTTAAAGGGTGAGCAGACACCAACCCATGGGCATGCTGCTTGCGCCAAAGAAATTAAAAAGGGGAGTATGTGGCGAAGTGGTTAAAGCTACAGCCTCAGCACCCTTAGGTTATGGGTTCAAACCTGCACTACTCCTTGTGACCCTAGGTAAGTAACTTAATCCCCCCATTGCTCCTGGTAAATAAGATAGACTTTGAGCCCACCAGGACAGACAGGGAAAAATGCTTGAGTACCTGAATAAATTAATGTAAACTATTCTGAGCTCCCTTGGGAGAACGGTTTAGAAAATTAAATAAATAAATAAAAAAGGGATGAGGGGCATGCACACAGGGGTGGGGAAGAGGGCAGGGGAGGGTTGCCACCGTCTTGGACACCTCTCACCCTTACTACACCACTGTAGACATATACAAGATATTTTCCTACAAATTATAAAAACTAGAAGACATATCTGAAGAAGTCCAAAAGGAGGACATGTCCTCTTAATAGAGGATTAGGGAAACCCTTCATGTTGGGAGTTGGAAGGCTTTAGGGGATGGGGAGAGAAGGGGGTGATCAGATCAGGTATAGACCTTTCAGGGGTAGGTCTTTGCATTAGGAGGGGAGAGAGGCTCAGTATGGGCCTTTGACTTTTGGGATAGGATCAGGGGTTGGATCTCTACTTTTAGAAAGAGGAGGGAGAGAGATGGAAAAAGATCAGGTCAAACATGGTTCTTTTGACCTTAGAGGGGGAGAGGAAGTGGAGAAAAGGAGGGAGATCAAATCAGGGAACTTTTAAACTAGGGGAGGGAGGGAATTGAGAAAGAGGAGAGAGCTTTGCAGGCTACCCAGAAGTTATGCAGATGCTAGCCAGTATTTAGTACCAGAACTCACATAGCTAACTGAACAAACTTAGGACCAGTGGCGTACTAAGGGTGGGGTGAGGATGGGGCGGACCACCCCGGGTGCAAGCCTTGAGGAGGTGTTTCTGGATTGGCGTCATGGTCCAAGAACTTCCCCTTCTCACAGCCTGGCTCCAAGACTCTGGGTAGTCCCCGTGACCCAGCATGTTCTCACCCTTCTCTCCTGTCCAGTCCAATGTCGCCTTTACCTTCCAGCCTTGGCAGTGATTCAACGATGTTGCCCGCGGCTCCCCTTCCTGCTTTCCGCGTCTGCCTGGTCTTTCTCCAATGATGCAACTTCCTGTTTCCACCCTGGTGGACCACGACAGACAGAAAGCAGGAAGGAGAGTCGTGGGCAATGTCACTGAATTGCTGCCGAGGCCGGCAGGTTTTTCAGCTTGACAGAAGCTAAAGGCGACATCAGACTAGCCAGGAGAGAAGGGTGAGAACATGCTGGGCCTGAACTAACTGGATTTTTTTTTTAAAGTACAAAGCGGGGGGAAGAAGTGCTAGATTGGGCATGGGAAGGGGGTGGTGTGGGAGAGAGCTTATGGGAACAAGCAAACCAACAGGTTTTGAATCTCTTACCTTCTCCCTCTCCCTTTTTTCCCCCCTCCCCACGGTCTTCTGCCCTTAGCTTCCATTACCAGCAGCAGCAACAATTAGAACAGGCTGCTTCCTGCTCTATCACAACTTTCTCTCTGTAAGATCCCACCTATGTGAACAAAGAAAGTTGCGTCAAGGTAGATGGGACCCTGTAGAAAGAAAGCATTGGACATAGCTTGATCTAATTGCTGCCATTACTGACAATGAAAGAGAGGTGCTATGGGAAGAGGGAAAGAAGGAAGAGAGAGGGGGAGTAAGTGAGGGAGAGATGCAGGGCTCTTAGTGGGAGTGGAAGGGGGGAAGATATCAGAATGGAGGAGTAGGAGGAGACAAGCCAGACCTTTTTGCATTATTTTTTCTTCAGTGGAAAGCAGTTTCGCTTGCAGGGAGCTAAGGAAGCTGTGCTGCTGGAAAGGGGATGGAGTAGGGGAAAGGGTGCCATTGGACCAAGGACTGGGGTGGGGGGGGCCCATCCTCAAAAAATTACCCAGGGCCCAACAAGTGGTTAAAGCTGCCTTGTTCCTGCCAATTAAAAAAAAAGAAAAGGACTCCAAATTCAAAGTAAAATCCTTACACCCCTCCACCTTCTATGAAACCGTGTTAGGCTTTTTTTTTTTTTTTATTACCGGCCGCGGCAGTATTACCTCTGATATATAGAATTCCTATGAGCATCAGAGCTAATCTTGCCGAGGTCGGTGATAAAAAAAAAAAAAAAATCTAACACTAGTGGAATAATGGTTACCTATATGAGGTTCAATAAAAGAACATTTTCACTGCCTGTTTCTTTTCTGACCATTCATTTCATTTCATGGTTATTACTAAAAATATTTTTTTACATGGGGGAGGTGTGTTAAAAAAATGATCGGCCCTGGGTGTCACATACTTTAGGTACGCTACTGCTTAGGACTGCTTTTTATAGAGTCCTACATACCTGATTAGCTGTGTGGGCACCGTCAAAGAATATTGAAGGCATCTGCATAACTCTGAGCTTCTCTCTGTTCTGCCTCTGGAATGCCTTTCTTCTGCCCAGATTTGATATGGCCAGTTAGAGCTGATAGACAGCAGCATGTGTCAGTATGTCCCACCGAGAGGGCTGGTTGCTCCCATCCACACTATGGTTGTTGTAAATTAGAGCATATTTGGAGGAGATCTCACACTGATGATGCAAAAATGCGATGGGAAATTGCATTTAAGAACTATAAATTGGCAATTCAATCAGCCAAATGAAATTTGTACTCCTCACAAATTGAAGCTATCAGTTGGATCAAAGGAAATTGTTTAAGCTCTTTTACTCTTTAACATCTGTTCATTCTGAACAAAATGATATACAGAATTCACTTCCCTCAGCTGAGGAATTAGCTGAGTATTTTGCAGATAAAATAGAAAAAAGACACTCTTTTCTTCCCGATTCGTATACCGTATAGTTATTAATTTTTCTAATTGTTCTATTTCTGAATCAAATGCAGTGGATAGATGTTGGTCTTCAGTTTTACCTATTACAGTTTTTATTTATTACAATATTACAGTTAGCAAAACCAGTTCTCTATTTTAAAAAAGTTATCTAAATCACAATGTATACTAGACAACTGTCCTGCATACTTGATGTCAAATCCACTTTCTCAATAATCGTATGGCTTACGATGATGTTGAATCAACTGTTTCAAATTGGTTGATACCCATCTTTATTTGGAGAAATTGTCTTGACTCCTCTGATAAAAACTGTGTTTTTGGATAAAAGTCTTCCTTCAAGCTACAGGTCAGTTCCAAGTATACCTTTGTTAGCTAAATTAGCAGAATCCTATGCAGCTGAATTACTATCTGACTTTTGAAAGAAAAAATATTTTGATATTATATCCTTTACAATTTGGCTTTGGACCTTATCATTCTACTGAATCTGCTTTATTGGCATCGCTGTCTGAGAGAAAATTATTGTTTGCTTATGGTAAGGCTGCCATTTTATTATTAAGGTATCATTTGATACAGTGGATCATAACATCTTACTGTATACATTAAGGGGCTCATAATAAAAAAAAAAAACATCTAAAAAGTGGCCTAAATGGGTACTTGGACGATCAGAAAGCCTGATCATCCAAGTACCCATAATCAAAGCTGGGTTTAGACTTATCTAAAACCAGCTTAGGCCTTTCCCCTGGCTCTAAGGCCCTGATTTTGTATAGGACGCCCGGGATTCTGATTCTGTAACCCTGATTCTGTAACCGGTGTCCATGTTACAGACACTGGTTAGAGAATCGGGTTAGATTAGACACGGCCCGCTACACTTATCGCGGCAAGGGATCTCTCTGCCGCTATAAGTATAGCAGGCCACGGCCGCCTGTCCGATTGATGGCAGGAGGGTGCCCAAACCCTCCTGCCGAAAGATGCCCCCACCCCCGATACTATCGACCGCCCCCCCCACGACACTACCGATCGCTGGCAGGAGGGTGCCCAAACCCTCCTGCGGCCCCCCCCGACACTACCGATCACCGGCAGGAGGGTGCCCAATCCCTCCTGCCAGAAGACGCACCCCCTCCGCATCCCCCCGGCGCTAACAGCCCCCAAACCTCCCCCCACCAAACTAACCTTTTCTTGTTGGCCAGACGGGTGTTGCCCGCCCAGCCGGCAGGCCCGCCTCATCGAAATGAGGCGGGCCCGCCCCTTCCCAGCCCATCCCGCCGAAGCCTAAGGCCTGATTGGCCCAGGCTCTAGAAGCCTGGACCAATCAGGCCTTAGGCATAGCGGGTCCGCCCATCCCCACTTAATCTAATCAGACCATGTCCATCAAGGTGATCAATGATGCAGTCCTTTATCAGCGCCTCTATCATCTTTCCTGGTACCGAGGTCAGACTCACCGGTCTGTAGTATCCTGGGTCTCCCCTCGAATCCTTTTTGAAGATCGGCGAAACATTCACCACCTCAGCAGATTGGCTATTAGTTGAAGCAGTTCAGTTATAGTCCCTTTCAGTTCCTTGATGACTCTCGGATGGATGCCATCTGGTCCCGGGGATTTATTGCTCTTAAGCCTATCAATCTGCCTGCACATTCATCATTAATATTTTTGATATTATGTTTTTTGTGTAGGATTATGTATTTTTGTGTAGGATTATGTATTTCTCTATTTTTTGTGATTTTTGAGGCACTATTTTCGTTTTGGACATTTTTCTTGCCATACCTTTCAAATTCACTATTTTTGAAACCTATTTTCTAGCTGGATTTCTATGCTGGTCATCCAAGTCTCAAGGCATGTTGTGAGTGGGACTAGGGCAGGCTTAAGACTTGGTCATTTTTCTGCCATAGTCAAACATTTTAGAATACATCTTGGGCACAGTTTGGATGTTTGGGGCTAGACCTGTTTTAACAACGAATACATGCTAAAAAGTTGTCTAAATTGACCAAATGACCACAGAAGGTACGTAAGCATGACCCCCCCCACACACATATTCCCCAGTGTCACTGACCCCTCCCACCCCAATATATGTAAATAAAACAACTTAAGATGTTATGCCGGTCTTAGAAGAGCAGCAAGCAGGTCTCTAGAGCAGCCTGGTGGTTGGTGCAGTGGAAAGGAACCAAGACCCATATCCCACTTTAACTACTAAACTTGTGGGTATGAGCCCATCAAATCTCAAGAAAAACCTACTGAACCATCATATAGTTGACACCTGCAAGCATAAGAGCTATTGAGGTGGTATACAGTTGGGTACGGTAGTTTTTTTATGAGTTTTGGAGAGCTCAACATAAAATATATAGGGATTATAGTGAGATGAGTACCTGGGTGTTTTATGTAAAGTCCACTGCTATGCCCCCTGAGGTGCCCCACTGCTCTGCTGGGATGTTTTTGTCACACTGAACTCCTTACTCAAGGTCCCTCCACTTCCAACCCCTCCATCACTCTCCACCAAGACTATGGCTGAGTACTTCTTCAACAAGGTTCACAAAATTAACCTTGAGTTCTCAACCGAAACACCTCCCCCAGGCTGCTCTACCAACCCCATCTTATCCCTTACCACCTTATCTTCCTTTCCTGAAATTACTGAGGATGAAACTGCGCATTTTATTTCCTCCTCCAAACTCACCTCTTATTCCTCTGATCCCATCCCCACCCATCTACTTACCAGTATCCCTCCTATTGTCATCTCCTCTATCTGCTATATACTCAACCTATCACTCTCCACTGCAACTGTACCCAACGTCTTCGTTGTTAAACCACTCCTCAAAAAACCTTTACTGGACCCTACCTATCCTTCCAACTATCATCCTGTCTCCCTCCTCCCCTTCTTATCCAAATTACTTGAACATGCTGTTCACTGCCACTGTCTTGACTTTCTTTTATCTCAAGCTATCCTTGATCCAATTCATTGGGCTTTCCAATGACTTGCTTCTGGCCATATCCAAAGACCTCTACTCCATCCTCATTCTTCTTGATCTATAAGCAGTTTTTTATATGGTAAATCACCACTGTGACGGGGCCAGAGGTAAGCCTAGCGCTGGCAACCCTGCTCCCACCCCAGGTACAAGTATTAGCGCTCTTTGGAGGACCACTCTTGAATAAGAACAGCAGAGAAAAAGAAAAGGAAAAAAAACCTTCCACCTATAATTGCCAGTTCTAAGTTTTATTATCCAGTTCAGTTTGCACTGGTTCTGATACAGCCACATCAGCTAATGAGGCTTGGAAAAGGTTTATCACAAACAAAGTTCTCCTTTTACAGCAAGTCCTTGCTTCAATCAGGAAAGAAAAACAAAACAAACATTTTTCCTTTAAACCCGGGTTTCTTTCTCACAATTCAGCTGCCATGCTGGGCAGTTCTGGGCAGCATTCTGGTTTCAAGAACTTATATACAAGAGCCCTTGTGAACCAGCCGGGCTTTAGCTCCACTCTTTTTAGGCTTGGCCCAATTATTGAATTGAGCCCACTGTTTCTTCAGGAAGTTCTCACCACCTGACTACCTGAATTATAAATACCCCCACTACCCTTCTTATTCTGGCCAGTGGGCTGACAACCATCCACCCTTGTTTTAATGGTCTAAGATTCCCCTCCCAAAAGTTCCCACTATCAGGGATGTGAAATGCCAGGTCACTGAATCCACTCCGGGCTTTATTTCTCCTTTTAAGGTTAGTTAGCATTACCCATCCCCACTCACTATGCTTTGCTTGCATACAGGGATTCTGGTTTAATTTCTGTTGCTAACCAATCCTCACATTCACACATCAAACTCTCATTCGTTATACAGTTCCTCATGAGGACAGAAATGTTTCTTTAAGCACTTTAGACCATTGTTATAGAACAAACTTTCATTCCCTTCCCCCACACAGTACCTTACTGACTCATGCTGCATTCAGACATATAGTCTAGGGCTTCTGGGCTGCAGTCCATTTCATCCCCCTCAGAGACATATCCCTCTACTTCCATGAGGGACTCCTCACTCTCTGAAGCTGGGTACAAGCTATCCTCTGAAGCAGCATTGGGCCAGCCTTGCTCATGGAGCTTTTCCCTTCCAATTAGCCTCTGCTTGGAAAGCAAAATTTTTCCAGCATGACAGTTCTGTAGGACAGGGAGTTTCTTAGCAGAAGGCAGTAAGATAGAGCTCCTAGCCAGTTTCCTGTTCTGTGAGGAACGTCCTTCCCTCCAGGTTCCTAATTGCCTCCCTGTATTCTCAGCTGGCTTTGATTTATTCTGCTGTGTAACTTTCACTGGTGCTCTAGCCACTTCTGTCAACTCCACCCATTTCCTTAATCCCTGCTGTGTCAGATTGCCTGACCAGAGGTTTAACTAGAGAATTAACAGATGATTTATAAAAGGGATTATAGTGACTTGGAACAGGTATTCTGTTCTTCTCTGCCATCCCTTCTCTGTTCTGCCCTGCCTGTCGGATCTTAGCACTGGCAACAGGATTAATGGGCAGCTTCCTTGGCTTTGGAATAGTGGCAGGGTTTAAAGCAGGTTTTGAACCCGTGACAGGGACTTCCCTGTCACACCACCTACTCATCGATACTCTGTCTTTGCTTGGATTTCAGGACTCTGTTATCACATGGTTTTCTTCCTAGCTTTCCCATCGCATCTTTAGTATATGCTGTGGTGGATCCTCCTCCACCGCCATTCTGCTGTTGTTCAGTGTACCTCAGGGCTCTGTCCTAGGACCACTTTTTTTTCATCTTCCCCTGGTGCTCTAATCTCTTCCTATGGCTTTGAGTATCACCTCTATGCCGATAACTCACAGATCTATTTCTCTACACCTGAAATCTCGACAGACATTCAGTCCTGGGTTTCAACCTGCTTGTCTGACATCGCTACCTGGATATTTCACCATCATTTAAAATTAAACAAGGCCAAGACTGAGCTCCTTATCGTTTTACCTAAACCTGTCTCTCCTCTACCCTCATTCTCTATTTTTGTGAACAACACCCTTGCCCTCCCGTCGGCTCATAACCTTCAGGTCATCTTTGACTCATCTCTCTCCTTCTTTTCACATATTCAACAGACTGCAAAAACCTGTTGTTTCTTTCTCTACCATATCACTAAAATCAGACCCTTCCTTTCCGAGCGCATTGCCAACACCCTCATCCATACCCTCATCACTTCTCACCTAGACTACTGCAAGCTGCTTCTCACTAGTGCTATAGAAATGATTAGTAGTAGTAGTATGTCTGTGTCTACTACAATTCTGGCCCTCCTACATCCCAATGGCTTGTTTTGTGCGTTTTTCTTTTAGACATGTTTTTTTTTTCAAAAATTATTCAAAAAGATAGATGCATTGAGGACAACCATATCTGAAAAATGGCCATTTTCAATTAAAAATAGATAGATGTTGGGCCGCTGGCCCTTATCTGCCGTCATACTCTATGTTTCTATATACCCCAGGGAGGGAGGGTTAGTCTTGAGTGGGCAGACTTGTTGGGCCGCCGGCCCTTATCTGCCGTCATACTCTATGTTTCTCTATATCTATGTTTCTATTTTGCAGTATTGAAAATGATCATCTTTGCTACTGGATTTTTGTGCATCTACCGAAATTTGGATGTTATATTATAAATGTCCCTCCACAGTTCAACATATATGAGTTGACTTGAACTATTAATTACTACTCATGGTTTAAAACTGAATAGAGATAAAACTAAATTGCTCTTGCTTTGATAGATCAGGATTTAACATCTCTGATGAAGTATGTCTTTCTGATGGTCTCATACTGAAGGTGGATAAGGTTGCTAAGGTTCTTAGGGCTCCTTTTACTAAGCTGTGATAGCGTTTTTAGCGCGCGCAGAATTGCCACATGCGCTAGACGCTAATGCCAGCATTGAGCTGGAGTTAGTTCTAGCCGCGTAGCACAGGTTTACCGCGTGTGGCAATTCTGCGCGTGCTAAAAACGCTATCCCAGCTTAGTAAAAGGAGCCCTTAGTGTTTAATTGGACACCTCGGTGTCTACAAAGGCTCATTTGGATATATTGATCAAGGCTACTTTCTTTAAATTGCATAGTTTCAGGAGACTACATTCATTGAAGAAAAACATTTTTTAAAAATATTGCTTCATGCATCAGTCCTCTAAGTTAGACTATTGTAATGGTCTTTATTGTTCTCTTTCTGTTAATTTGATCTCCAGATTTCAAGTTATCCAAAATGCTGCTGCCAAGATAATTTTTAGGTTAAAGAGATTGGTTTATATTATAGCTATTTTGGTGAGGTTTCATTGGTGGCAATTAGGGATTGACTTATCTTTAAACTGTCATGCTGGATTTAAAAGATATTTGCAGAATTTCTTTGTTTTCTTTCCATCTATCTTCACAGGCTTTGCAAACCGGTAATTCTCGTTTAGTTTATTTCCCATCTTTTGTTAAAGTTAAATACCTATGACTACCTCATTTCCCTATCAAACAGTTACTGCTTTGTGTTCATTGCCATTAAGTTGAGAACCATTCCATCTTATTTGTTATCTGAAAGGCTTTAAAAACTTATCTTTTTATAAAATATTTTTTTTCTAAATTATTATTATTTATATACCACATATCCTAAGTGGTTTACATTCAGGTATTTTATCATATTCCCTATCTGTCCCGGTGGGCTCAATCTCTGTCTAGTGTACCTGGGGCAATGAGTTTATTTATTTAAATTTCAAGTTTTTATTTAAAATTTCTTATACCGCCTAATCAGGGGATTAAGTGACTTGCCCAGGGTCACAAGGAGCAGCGAGGGATTTGAACCCACAGCCTCAGGGTGCTGAGGCTGTAGCTCTAACACCTGTGCCACACACTCCCCACTTTACTAATTTTTTCTTGTTATCCGCTTTAAACTAAACTTTAGGGAGCTGGCAGAATACAAATATCATTACCATTATCATTTCCATGGTTGCTACTGCCTCCCGGTGATTTTGTATTTAAGCTTAGTTTTTGTTTGACCTCTTTGCCAGAGCTTGGTCTATACTTTTACAGTATTTGCCTGGATTTTGGATTATATATTGCATTATTTTATGTTCCAATCCTACTTTTGTTCTATAGAGCTTTGTTTCATTGCAGTGGAGATTTTTGACGTCGCTTGATACTTTGCTGCTACTCTACAAGTTTTTGTGACTTTTTTTATTATCCCCCTCTTTTTACCATGGACCCCTGACGAAGGTTTGTCCGAAACACGGACCGTGTCGGGTCCCTTTATTGGTAAAAGGGTTTGCATATAATTATTTTGTCACAATAAATTTTGCCTGCGTCTTGTACAGATCTGCAGTTTTGTTTTGTTTGCTCTTGGTTGTTTTTTTACTGCAGTTGAGGTTGGAACCTTTTTTTCTCTTTTTTTTTCTCTTTGTTTTGTGTCATTCAGAATCAATCCTCTGTTAGGATCTGACCTGGTTCCTGTGGTGAGTCATCTCAGTTTGTACCAGTGTATTCTTGTTCCCAGTATTCTTGACAAGTTCGCCCAGTAGCTAGTACTCTTGCCTGGGCTGAAAGTTTAATATAGCCAAGACCTGGCTGCTTCCAGGCCTGATGGGAAAGAAGCTGCTACAAGGGGAAAGACCATGCCTAACCATCCCTGGGCATGGTAATGCCATGTGCATTGAAGAGCCTGTCTGTGGACCTCAGTCTGCTCGCTATTCCTGGGGCCTCCTTACTGACAAGGCTGATCATAATTTCCATCAATTAAATCACATTACAATTTTTTTCATTCAAATAACTGAAAGAGCAGTTCTGAGTACTACTTAATTCCTTTCAGTTTATGTTTGAGAGTGAATGGAGAAGGATAGAATTAGAAAAACAGTGATGCCAGAAAGATCTTCCCCTCTGTGTGGCATAAGTGACTTTGGATGTTGTGTTTGCTAAAACATCCAAAGTGCCATTTTTTAATTACATTTTTAAACAGTTTAGGCTGTCTGTCTGCAGTGCATCTAAATCTTAAGGGGGCATATTGGGAGCATGTTTTGGGCAGGATTAGGGAAGATTTATGATTTTGATTTTTTAAAATGCAATATTGGAACATTGCAGAAAATGTCTAGGGCAAAACTTGAACGTTTAAGGCTAGACTTGGTTCAATAACAAATAAGTGCCAAAAAAGTGACCAAACTGACCATATGACCACTTAAGGCATGAATGCATGGCCCCCTTGCTCCCCCAGTGGTCATTGACCCTCTCCCACCCTCCAAAGATGTGATTGATATAGTACATATCAGACTGTATGACAGCTTCAGTTGTTATGTCCAGCCATATTAGAGCAGTAAGCAGGACTCCGGAGTAACCTAGTGGTTGGTGCAATGGACTACAAAAGGTCTCAGGTACACATGTCACCATAACTCCCTCCAACTGTACCAAACTATATAGTACCCCCAATAGCCCTTATACCTACAGGCATCATCTAAATGTTGGTACAGTAGATTTTGGATGGACTTTGGAGGGCTCACCCTTTGCACCACAAGTATACTAGTTAGAGTGGGATAACAACCTCCTTGTTTATGTGAAGTTCACTGTAGTGCCCCCTAAGGGGTGCTCTGCTGGGGTGTCTGTGTGGCCAGCCTACTAAGAATGCTGGCCCCTCCTATATTCCAATGGCTGTTTTTTATTTATACATTTTCCATTTGGACTTTTTTTTTTCTCAAAAATGGTTCAAAAAGATAGACGCACTGAGCACAAACATCTAGGAAATGGCCATATTTGAAACAAAAGGACATTTTCCTGTTTTGAAAATGGTCATGTTCATTGCTGGATTTTTGTACGGTTTCTGTAAAACACCTAAATTCAGATTTAGATGTCACATGTGATATCGGTCTGCTGCTTTGCACACTGTGAATCATCTTCAGGTTAAAGAAGTTAGTATGGAGAAGTTAACATTTGAGAATATCGGGTTGTGCCCCTCAGTTTGCCCCTGAGGAAGGACACGAAACGGGGTACTCTGTAGGGCAATCAGCCGAGGCACTTCCCTCGTCAAGAAAAGAGATGCTTGGAACACTTGCGGATATCACTAATATAAGTCTCTGTTGTTATTTTTATACTATGGTAGAAACTTCTTTTTATAAGGACTCAGGGTTTGATTTATTTAATTTTGCACACAGCACTTCTGAATTTAAACAATCACTTATATACAGGGTTATGATATATGATGTTTATGGGTAAACCCAGCAGTGCGCTCTCGGATGTACAATAACTGTGGCCATACCCAGGTGAACTCCTTAATTATTGATAGGAGGTTCCCGTGAACTGATTAATCACCCTGGGTTAATTATAGATAATTTGCAATAGACCTTAGATTTGACGTTAGGTTAGGTGCGCAATTAAAGAACTAGGAGTTGGTCTTTCAGATTGAAATCCTTTATTGCTTACAGCGTATGATTACAGCAGAGGACAGTTTCACTTGACATTTTATCATCTTGAAGTTTGAACACAGGATTACCCTTTAAGGACCAGAAGTTCTACTTAGTATATTAGTAGAGCACATAAGTGCTCAGCTAGGGGAGTGAAAATTAATAATTCAAAGTGTGTGTTATAATTATTCCAAATTAAAGAAGAAAAATAATTCACAGGAAAAGTGGCTGACAGTTAAAAAAAAACATTAATTATCGCCATAACCCAGAAAATAATACATTATGACATGATGCAGATTTTCATGCCTTGAAATAAACAGCATGAAGTATAGGGAAAAAGCACAATCCTGTTCTTACTCTTTCTCCGCCCTGAATATCTCAATATCTTGAAAAGTGCTAATGCTCTAATTTCTTGCTCTGATGGAAATACAGGCCTAGCAGTCTAATATCTTCAGGAAGAGGCAAGCTGTTTAATTTGTACTAAATGGGGACAAACCATCTTTTGAAGAATTATATTATGCTGAATCAAATTATCAGTGCTTTCACCATAGATTCCATGTTTCCCTAAACTTTGCTAGAAGTTGGGAAGGCTTTATAATAGAGACAGGATGCTGAACCTACTGTAGATGGACCTTTGGTCTAGCATGCCCATTCTTATATTATTGTAAGCCTGAGGGTGGAGTAAAGTATTACGCTTAATAGTATGTGTTTGTCAGCAGAACCTCAACACCAACCAGGAAATCTACCATTTAAAAAGGGGTTATTATAATCTCAAAGCTTTCAGCTATCATATCTATATAATAAAACCGTAGGCGGCGCATGCGCAGTCTTATCGGCGTGCTTCCATGATCCGTATGTCCGTGGCCGCCAAGACTGCAGCATGCCCCGCGCTTACTACGGCCCCACGCGCAGCTCAGTTCGGCACGGCGGTTTCCCCAGATAGGGGAAGCCGAAAAACTCAATCCCGCCTCATGGTCCTGCCGCCGCTCACGAATTCCCCCCCCCCCAATCCTCCTGCAACAGCCGCTACCGCTCCTGTTCAAAGCGGCCTGCTGAGGTTTGCGGCCGCTGTAACGAACCTCGCAGGCCGCTCTCCACATGGTAGCACGTTCCTTCTGACGCAATCGCGTCAGAGGAAACATGCTACCGAGTTGGAGAGCGGCCTGCGAGGTTCGTTACAGCGGCCGCGAACCTCAGCAGGCCGCTTTGAACAGGAGCGGTTGCGGGAGGGGGGGGGGAGTTTTAACAGGAGGAGTCGCCGAAAAAAACCTTCAGCCGCAGCAGGCCAGCACACGGGAAGGGAAGGGGGAGGGGCCGAACGGAGCAGGGCAGCTCAAGGTAAGAAGGGAATGGGGGGTGGGGGAAAATGTTTCTACTACTCAGCAGGGACCTGGAGGGGAAGGGAAAACCGCTGCTGCTTCTGCAAAGGAAAGTGGTGGTAGGGGAGAGAAGGGAATGGGGGGTGGGTGGGGGAAAATGCTGCTACTACTTCTCAGAGATCTGGAGGGGAAGGGAAATATCACAGCTGCTTCTGCAAAATAAAGTGGGGGGGGAGAGAAGGGAATGGGGGGTGGGGGAAAATGCTGCTACTGCTTCAGCAAGGACCTGGAGGGAAAGAGAAATACCGCTGCTGCTTCTGCAAAGGAAAGTGGGGGGGGGGAGAGAAGGGAATGGGGGGGTGGGTGGGGGGAAATGCTGCTACTACTTCACAGGGATCTGGAGGGGAAGGGAAATAGCACTGCTGCTTCTGCAAAGGAAAGTGGGGGGGGAGAGAAGGGAATGGGGGGTGGGTGGGGGGAAATGCTGCTACTACTTCACAGGGATCTGGAGGGGAAGGGAAATAGCACTGCTGCTTCTGCAAAGGAAAGTGGGGGGGGGGGGGAGACACAGAAAGAAATACAGACAGACAAAGGAGGCTAGGGAGAGAGACAGACAGAAATAAAGACAGACAGGGGACCAGAGAGACACAGAAATAAAGACAGACAGGCAAAGGGTGCCAGGGAGAGAGAGAAAAAAATTGCAGGAGGGAGAAAGACAGAAAGAAAGGAAGAAAGAAACAGGAGCAGGGAGAGAGACATAAAGAAAGAAAGACAGACAGCCATATATTCTAGCACCCGTTAATGTAACGGGCTTAAACACTAGTTAACACATAAATAAATGAATTCATTGCTTCAGTCTTCACTGAGGAAGATGTGGGGGAAATGGTATTCAGTGCTGATAAGTCAGAGGAATTGAAACAAATCTCTGTAAACCTAGATGATGTAATGGGGCAATTTGACAAACTTAAGAGTAGCAAGTCAACTGGACTGGACAGTACGTATATATCCCAGAGTACTGATAGAATTGAAAAATGAACTTACATAACTATTGCTAGTAATTTGTAATATATTCTTAAAATCCAGCATAGTGATGAAAGATTGGAGGGTGGTCAATGCAACACTAATTTTTTAAAAGGGTTCCAGAGAGGATCTGAGAAATTATAGACCAGTTAGCCTGCCATCGGTACTGGGCACAATGGTAGAGACTATTATAAAGTACAAAATTACAGAGCAAATACATAAGCATGAATTAATGAGACCACGGGGCTCATAATCAAAACATCCAGATGTCCAAAATCCCACATAAGTCAACACTTGGACATCCTAATCGACAGGACATACAAATGCCAATAATGAAAACCATTTTTCTGGATGCCTAGCGAGACGTTTCTTCCGATGTGAATCCAGAGCTCAAAGGGGCGTTTTGGGAGGAGTGTTATGGGCAGTGTTTGTGCAGGCTCTGAGTAGGCTTAGACTTAGACATCCTGTAGCGATAATCAAATGTGGGTGGGGTTTGAGCCGCCTGGGCCAACGATTTTAAAGTATGGGGCGAGAGGATTAGGGGTGGGGGGATCAAGGGGTCGGCGGGGGGGGGTCTCGCAGGTTGGCGGGGGCAATCAGGGGTTGGGGGTGTTCATGGGAGGGGAGTGCGTTGAGGGCAGGAGGGCCTGGGATCCCTCCTGCCCATATTTAAGTGGAGGTGGGGGGTAGGGAATTCACCTGGGCAGGAGGGGTTGGGCTCCCTCCTGCCTGATCTTGTAGGGGGAGTGGTCGCGTGGCCAGGAGGGCTTGGCCTCCCAACTGGCCCCATCGTAATAGGTGGGGGGAGGGGGTTTCAGGATCGCCGGCGCAAAAGGGCTCCCTCTTGCCCTGATCATTGTCGGGCGGGGGGAGGGAGGGATCGCTGCAGGAGAGATGGCTCATCTCTCCTGCCGTGATAGCGATAGCCAAGTGCCGCGTTTGGCAGCACTTGGTGGTATCGCTATCGCAGCAGGGGAGATGAGCCATCTCTCCTGCCGCGATAGTTGCGGTGGGGAGTGGTTAGGTTGGCGGGCCACAGAGTTGATAGCGGCAGCCACCATCAGCTCAGCAGCCCCTTTTTGGCACTTATACCTGTTTTGACTTGGTCGAAGTCAAAACGTATAAGAGCTGGTTAAGCAACCTGCCTAAAGTTTTGTTTATACCTGTTGCACACCTATGTCTAGGTCGGCCCACCTCCCGCCCTTTCCCCTCCTCTAAAAACACCTCTTTTCACTCTATCCATTTAGAGGCAGGGGAAAGGCCTAAGCTGGTTTTAGATATGTCTGAAACCAGCTTTGATTATGGGTACTTGGATGATCAGGCTTTTTGATCGTCCAAGCACCCATTTAGGCCACTTTTTAGACTTTTTTTTTTTTTTTTTGATTATGAGCCCCATAGCGTTTTGCCTTTCAAAAAATAGGTATTTTTTCATTGCTGACTTTGGACGTTTAGCACCATACATCCCAAGTCGGATTTAGATGTACTATCAAAAATGCCCCTCAAAGTCTACATGGATTTATTTATTTCACTTTCTAGCCTGTTGTCCCCAAAGATCTCAGGGTTACAGATTTAATATACATAATTTCTGTACAAGTTTTTATCCTAACTTGATACATGGTTATAATTTGCTATGGTTGTTCTTATAATGCAAGGTTTCCAGTACAAGTTATACCTAATTCGACATACAGAAAGTTACAGTGTAAGATACAAGTTATCCTTATGTGACACATACTGGTTCTGGTACCAATATACTTCTCTTTGTAGTCTATTTAGTCTATAGTCTATTTAGGCAAGGGAAATCTTGCTTCATCAATATATTTCATTGTGCTCTCTACATTTAAGTATCTGTTTTCACTTGCAGTTTTCTGGCTCAGATATCCCACTTTTTAAAACTAATGTGATATTAATCTGGGTTTTCAATTCAAATGCTTGCCTGATCTTCTGTCCTCACAGTGTTGTATCACAAAGTCCTACAAAGATTCTAGACCAATATTAACATCACCAGAGAAAAGCTCAAAACTCTCGATCTAATTGTCCAAAGAAAAAGACAAACACATACTATTAAGATGTATTGGAAATAAGAGTCACTGCCATTGCAGATGAGGCTCTGTTCTGCAACCAGCTCTTTTAGGCAGGAGAGGCTGGTGAATTCAGCTAAACACGCTGGCTTGTGAGATTGTAAATACTAAAATATGTGGTAAAGAAAAAACAAAACCACCCCACAATGAAATCACAAGGACTTGAAAAGGTAGAAGCATTAAGATTGCAGAAGTGTGTGACAAGTGAACATTCTGGTTCTTCACAGACAAGACTGGGGGGGAGGCAGGCTCCTTCCACAGCATGTTTGGAGATAATTTGAGCCAATAAGGATAGCCTATAAGACAATGGGTGCAGAGAACATGCTCTCAATCGCACATAGAATTACATATAAAATAGCACTGTTAACGTTTAAAGTTCAAATGACGAATGCTCCCAGTTTCATTGGCAAAATTCTCATACTACACACACCAGCTCATTCACTTAGATTCACTTCTCAAAATCTATAGACGGTCCCCTCATTGAAAGTTGTCAACACACGTCATAACACCATGTTCTCAGTAACAGCCCCATTCATATGGAATTCATTGCCCGCATTCTTAAGGGAGGAAAAATAATAATAATAATAATAATTTATTTCTTATATACCGCTATACTGTGAAGTTCGAAGCAGTAGTCTCAATAAATTTAAAGGAGCCCTTGAAAACTTTCTTTTTAAAGACGCGTTCGAGTTTAATTTCAACTTATCTCTGAACTTTTAGTTTTGCCTTATTTTCAGCAATGACCATTAAATCTTTTTTTTTTCTTTCTTTCTTAGGTTCTCCTCCCTCCTTCTCCCCTTTTTTGTTTCTTTCCTATACAAATTGTAGTTCACCCTTTTTCCTAATGTTCCAGTTTGTAGATTTAAGTCTTTGTCCTTGTTCATGTTTTAGATGATTACTTGTATTCCCCTCATTTTAACTGTACATCGCTTAGAATTTTATGTAAAGCGATTAATCAAAGGGTGGTTAGTGACTCCTTTCTTACGAACACAGAAATATCCATCTAAAAAACCAGACATGATATATTAGGAAGCGTGCTGTCAATTGAGTGCTAAGATCTGAGACATTGTAGAGCAATTGTCACTTGTGTTATTAAGCTTGCTAATTATTAACCAATTCTCTTCATCCATATTGGCACGAATGATACTGCTAGGTAAACCCTGCATGTAAAAAAAGGGAAGGGTGAAGCAGATAAGTGTGCTGTTCTTAATTCTCACAATCAAAGATAAAAGGCTGAGGCAGAGAAGCTCTCATTTTGAAGATGACTGCATAGAAAGCTATCAGGAAAGAGACAAACTACACTAGATTCAGGAAAAAACGGAAGACTCGCCTTTTTGACAACTATCTCAGTTTATGTATAGCATCCCCTACGTCTAAGTCCCTCCTCTTATCTCTCCACGTCCTCTTCCCCTCCTTCTTTTCCCCTTCCTCTTCGATCTGTTGCCTTGAGCCTGCCCCGCGACCCACAAATGGAAGATTAGATAGATTAGAAATGTTGACGAGAGCATTATGGCTTCCCTGATATTCCAAGGATTGCTGAATAGAGATAGTTTCCACCTGTAGAAGGGGTTGAAGTATCTTCTAGAACAGACTAGCTAACCTACTGAGGAGGAATTAGAATTGTCAGGGATAAGTGGGTAAAGCTCTTGGGTACAATCATTTGTAGAGATATGGGATAAAAAGGCATCATGTGGAAAGCTACAAGGGACGTTCAATAATTTACTTGTTACTTTTGTATGAAAGAAAGCAGCACGTGTTTTGAAACAAGTCTGTGAATGTTGTGACATGTCTGAAGGTTACTCATGCACAGTTGTGGATCAATGTGAGTCTAACATTCCAAGAGACAGGATGTCAGGAGAGTCCTCATGCGAATCAAATAAGAAACTGCTAGATTTGGAGCACTGTTCAGTGATAAAATTTCTCACAAAAGAAGGGAAAAAGCCAAAGGAGATCCATGAACACATAACTGCAGTTTATGATGAGTCTGCCCCATTATCCTACAAAGTAAAATTTTGGAGCAAGCAGTTTAAGTGGTGTGGAGAGTGCACTGAAGATAACCCTCGCACTGGACAGCCTGTGGAAGCAACTTCCACAGAAATGTGCAAGAAAGTCAAGGATTTAATTTTGTCAGACAGGCGAATTAAGGTTTCCAAAATAGCTGAAGAAATGGGCATTTCGGCAGGTACAGTTAGGAAAATAATTCATGAAAACTTGGGCATGTCCATCCATCTTACAGTCCTGATCTGGCTCCCTCAGATCCGAGTTTTGAAGAAATCTCTCTGTGGGCATCAGTTTTCAAGTGATGAAGACATCAAGGAAGCTGTGACGTCCTAGTTTGAAGGTCAAATAGAAGAATTCTTTTCAAAGGGGTTAAAATCATTGCAGGAAAAGTAGATGTATGGAGTTATCAGGGGACTATATTGAAAAATAAAACAAAACATTTTTGAAAACTCTTTTTTTTCCTACTGAGGTAGATAAATTATTGAAAACCCCTCATATATTTACTAATATCCATAGTATGGGAAATAAAGTCCTGGATCCGTGTTATATGTATGTAATCTGTATGTTTGTGACTCCTTCGTCCTGTGTTGTTTCCTGATTATTCTGTGCCCAATTATTGCTTGATGCTTATAGCAAATACAGCTAAGCCCTTCCCACTTTGTGACCTGGAAGGTGACATCAGTTGTGGATTCCTTAAAATTTTATTCAGCTTTCTTTTGGCGCATACTGTTTTATTTAATCTGTATATCTGTATCTCCTCTCATAGACCTGTGTTGTTGCATGTCCATTCCTTGTCCATTTGCTGCTTGAGGTTCACTACAAATTTGGCTACGCTCTACCCATTTTGTGGCCAAGAAAATGATGTCAGATGCAATGCATGTTAGTCATGTACAGAAAAAGAATTCAGAAGAAAATCTTGCCATTAATTACCTGTTATATTAAGACCCTTCCCCTGCATCCACTACCAAGCATTCACTAACTGATCATCAAATATTTCTTTCCATTATAAATTGTTATAATTGTAAAGAGTCAAAAAAGTCTATATTGGTCATCTCAATATTTAAATATGTACCGGTATGGAAATGCCCCACCCCTCCATAAAAAAGCTCCCAAAGCAAGCACTGTACTCTTTAGTTTTTCAGCACATCTGAGTGGTACAAGCTACATCAGGAAAACAACTGAATCTTCTGACTACAAAATGCTGTAACTTATCTTTCTTTTTAAATTATATTCTCATCACAATTATGTTACCTTGCTCAGATGTAACAGGGACCAAGAGGGTAGCTCTAGTAATGATATATTGAGAAGCTTCAAAATACTTGATAAGGTTATACTCAACAGATTCATCCACTACATCAAAAGCTCCCTCTCTCTCATTTTCTCTGTACTATTTGAAAGGTAATAACAATGAAAAAGTACAGGTTTATCAGCATTAGGAAGGAGTAAGGCTTCTTTAAATTATTGGCTTCCCCAAATCTCCATAGACAAAAGATGAAAGCATGGATATTTCAAAAGTGCAAGTTTTTGACCTAGCCTAGATCTCTAGTAACTCAATTTCTGGTGTATGAGGAAGTCCTGAAAAGTTCTCAGCCAGACAACCAACTTCCTAAATTCTGAGCGTTATTTTGCCACTGTAGGTGAAAAGTGTTATTTTGTTAAGTGCCAATTTGCAGAAATGAAATTCTATGTTTTGACATTGTTTCAGATCATTGATTGAACCATATTCACGTCATTCTGTTCTTGGTTGGGCAGAAAACTTTTCAGCACCCCCCTTGTACTATCAGGTTGATGGTAATTCCTTAGGCTCCTGTATCCTACAAAGCAGAAAGATGTAGCATCAGAGACCCCCCGTCGAGATTCTAACCCAGCCACTCTATTATCCACCTCAACCATCTTCTCTTTGGTTTGCTTAGAAAAATTAGAGCTGAGTCATGAAATGTTTCAACAAATCCTCAGTTCTTGATACTACCTTACAAATGTCAAGTAATGGAATATTAGGCTGAGCTTCAACCCCGATAACATAATCTTCACTGAAAGTCCTCAGAGTGGGAAAATTATCAGGACAACCCCAATCTATCTGAGAAAGATAAGAAGTCAGGCTGGGAGAGGGTGAGGGTCCTGGTGACAAAATTAAATCATCCTGATCCTAAGAGGGAATGATTGCATTTTTATAGTCATATATTTGTCCATGGATAAAACAGTCCCTTTGTTCTTAATTTTATGCTTACCCTTAGCAACAAATGAATAAGTAACAAGTACCCGATCACTAAAAAGTAAAAGCAGGTAATCAGAGTGTAAATTTCACAACCTCTACACTCCTCTGTGCTTTGCCATGGCTCTGAAGGAGTTCTTTCAGGTGTAGGTCACAAACCACAGTGCAGTGGAGTCTCATCTGGGTAGACAATGACCCAAATGATGATGTCACCGCAGGTTGCTGAGCAAGATGAGTTCTATAGGTTTAGGTGACACATTGACGAAATGGGTTGGGAACTGGCTTGGAGGTAGGCTTCAAAGGGTAGTGGTAAATGGCACTCCCTTCGAAATGACAGAGGTGATCAGTGGAGTGCCACAGGGCTCAGTCTTGGGCCTAATCCTATTCAACATCTTTATAAGGGACCTGGCAGAAGGGCTTCGAGGTAAGATAACATTATTCGCCAATGACGCCAAACTAAGTAATGTAGTGGGCAAATGCACAACGGACGAAGATTCAATGCCCGACAACATGATGCATGACCTACTCCTACTGGAGAGCTGGTCTAGGACCTGGCAACTCAACTTCAATGCCAAAAAATGCAAAGTTATGCACCTGGGCAGCCAAAATCCATGCAAGTCCTATACCCTTAATGGCGAGATCCTAGCAAAAACGGTAGCAGAACGAGACTTGGGGGTAATCGTCAGTGGGGACATGAAGTCTGCCAATCAAGTGGAGCAAGCTTCATCCAAGGCAAGACAAATCATGGGTTGCATACGAAGGGGTTTTGTCAGCCGTAAGGCGGAAGTCATTATGCCATTGTATAGATCCATGGTGAGGCCCCCTGGAATACTGTGTGCAATTCTGGAGGCCGCACTATCGAAAGGATGTACTGAGGCTGGAGTCAGTGCAGAGAATGGCCACCCGGATGGTCTCGGGACTCAAGGATCTCCCATACGAGGAAAGGCTTGACAAATTGCAGCATTACTCACTCGAGGAGCGCAGGGAGAGGGGGACATGATCGAGACGTTCAAGTATCTTACGGGCCGCATCGAGACGGAGGAAGATATCTTCTTTTTCAGGGGCCCTACGACAACAAGAGGGCATCCATGGAAAATCAGGGGTGGGAAACTACGAGGTGACACCAGGAAATTCTTTTTCACTGAAAGGGTGGTTGATCGTTGGAATAGTCTTCCACTACAGGTGATTGAGGCCAGCAGCGTGCCTGATTTTAAGGCCAAATGGGATCGGCACATGGGATCTATTCACAGGGCAAAGGTAGGGGAGGGACATTAGGGTGGGCAGACTGGATGGGCCGTGGCCCTTATCTGCCGTCTATTTCTATGTTTCTATGTCATCAGGCTGCCCAACACAATCCCCTTTCCATTAGCATACCCTGATCTATCTTCAACCCCACCTACATAGTGCAGTGTGATCTTAGCTACAGTGCATAGGTAGGGACCCAAATGATGATGTCAGCAGGCTGCTCTTGCTTCTTCCCGCCACATACATATTTCTGTAGTAAAGAAAAAGCTTTACTAGAGCAAAAAACTGAGAATGGTGTTTAGATCTGATTAGGTATACTGCTAAATGTATCACTTTTACACAGAATAAAGATATATGTCCGTCAATTCAGCTTACTGCCAAACATCCTCCAAACCCCATTTTTCTTTCTCCTGTTCTTATATCCCTGCACCCATCAATATTATTTAGCGACTGAGAATGTGCTCATGGTATTTATAAAGAAGCATTACTTATACTTGTCAGTAACCTCTGCAAGCTTCTTCTCAAGTAGATTGTAAAAATAGTACTTTTCTTGATAGTAAAGTAATGTTATCCTTTTTAAGCTTTTATCCGTTTGCCAGTTTTCACCTAATCTCTCTTGTCTGCTTGTTGTAGCTGTCTGTTTTAAATAAACTTACATATCTTTGCAAGGGACTCAACTTAAACACTTGCACAATGTTATCAGATCTATCCTTCAACGTCTATAGTCTCTCCAAATAAAATAAATGTTTCATTCCTCTAAGCTTCCTTGCCTTTCTTTGAACTTTTTTGACCTCATCAATCACGTCTCCACCAAAACCTTTCCAGGATCTGAGGCTTAATAGAGAAAATAGCACTGTCTTTTCTCCTGTTGGCTAATTACCTTTCTTTAAGGACCAAACCCATCAACACCCTGCTAGTTTCAACATGTCTCTGAAATCAGTTTAGCAGTGGAGTATCATCTCTAATTACCAATGTGAAAAGAACAAGATTCTGAGTGCCACACAGTTCAGTAATATTAACAGTAGTAATAATCACCACCATTGCCACGATGGTACATATTTTCCAGGTATACCGTCTCATTTTAAATAGAACATAAAAATCAGAATTGATATGTTCAGATCAGGCCACATATAATTCTGCTAGTATAAATCCTGAATTGGCAATTCTGAAATAAGTATTTTTACTTTTTTTATTTTTGATGTATTACTGGTGTTTTGTACACAAAGGTTTTAAGAGTTCTTTTAAACATATGGCCTGATGATTATAAAGTTGAAGCTATTGATGGTTGTCTGCAATAATCATAAACAATTGTGATAATAATTCTTTGAAATATGGAGGATTTTCAATGTGATATCCAAATCAAAGTTTGGACATTTTGTAGAAGACACACAAAAATCCAGTAGTGAACATGACCATTTTTGAAACAGCAAAACGTCTATCTTTAAACTAGAAATGATGGGGCAGGGTGATCAAAGCTCCCGGGTGAGTATAAGCCCTCAGGTAAGTAAATCACTGAATTCCTCTACACGGATGGGAAAAGGGGGCAATGTCTGGAAAGCAGTATATACTAATGCTCAAAGTATGGGAAACAAGATTCTGGATCTAGAAGTTGTGATGGAAGAAGAGGGGTTGGATATAGTGGCAACCACGGAGACATGGTTCAAGGAGAACCATGACTGGGATGTAGTCATACCGGGCTATAATCTGTTCAGGAAAGACAGGGTAGCAAGAAAAGGAGGGGGAGTAGCGTTATATGTTAAAGATCATATTAAATCCATACTATTGCAGGATCTGCAGGACAAGGAAGAGGCACTGTGGATCAATTTGGAAAGAGGGAATGGTGAATATAATTACATTGGTGTGATATACAGGCCTCCTTCACAGACGGAAGAAGTAGATAGAGATTTATTATGGCTATACAACAGGAACATTACAAAAAGTTTCTGAAGATTTGGGAGCCATTGACAAAATTTTGCTAAGAGTGATTATTGATTTTGCTCTTTGGTCATGCACATCCAGGGTGGGTGGGAGGGTGGGTTGGAACATTTTTTAATTTCTTAATTTGAGTGTACTTTTTGAATATAATTAGGGGTGGGGTGATATATCTATTTGTCATAGATTACAATTTTAATTGTATTTAAGTGTTTTTATAGTGTAATATGATTGTATTATATGTTGCACTTATGGTTTAAAAAGGAATAAAGATATTTAAAAAAAAAGAACAGCCCCAAGAACAGAACCTTGAGGCACACCACTGGGAACATCCCTTTCCTCAGAGCGATATCTAATAACAAGGGTTCCAAAACAATATCAAACAGCAAAGGAGATAACGGACATCCTTGTCTAACTCCCCTCTCTAGACAGAAACGTTCCAAAAAAGTATTATTTATATATAATCTGGCAGAAGGGGAACTATACAAGGTTTGAATCATTTGTATAAATCTAGAACCAATACCAAACCAATCCATTGCTTGATACATGAAGGTCCACTCTACACGATCAAAGGCCTTCTCTGCATCCAAGGATACAGAGAAGGCCGGATCATCAATGGCTTTTGTTAAATTTAATATGTGAAAAGCTAGACTTGAAGACAAGGCAGATGCTGGACTAGAGGGGGTAGAGAGAGGAAACACTCAAAATAGTAACGGAAGGATGATAGAGAGAGGGAGAAACCTGAAACAAAAGGGAGGCAGAACAGAGGGGGGCATATGTTGGACTTGGGGGTGTATGGAGGGAATAGAGACAGAAAGAGAATGCAGAGAGGTGGAATGATTCTGGACAAGGTAGGGAGGAAGGAAGGAGAGAGAGAGAAGCGGAGAAAAACCTGGAAGAAAGGAGAACAAATGCTGGACATGGGGATGGGATGGGGGGTTGTAAGCAGAAGAGAGAGAGATAGAGACCTGGACCCAAAGGGCATTGGGCTGGATTGTGAAAGAAATGTTGGATGCACAGTCAGAAAGAAGTCCAACCAGAAACTAATTAAATCATCAGACAACAAAGGTAGGAAAAATGATTTTATTTTCAATTTACTGATCGAAATGTGTCAGTTTTGAGAATTTATATCTGCTGTGTGTATATGAAAAATGAAAGGAAAAAAAATTGCATTACAATTAGTAGGGGAGGGGGGACAGGGTGCAGAGCCTTGCAAGAAGTGTGGGATTGGGTGCAGAGCCTGGCAGGGAGTGAGGGGGGCTGGGTACAGAGCCTGGTATATGTTAGTACACAATTTGGTTCAGAATGTTTTTTTTCTTGTTTTCCTACTCTAAATCTAGGGTGCATCTTATGGTCAGGTGCATCTTATGGAGCAAAAAAATACGGTATGTTAATCATGGGCTTATTTTCAAAGCACTTAGACACACAAAGGACCATAGCTTACTATGGTACTATGTGCATCTAAGCGCTTTGAAAATGAGTCCCAATATCTCATAATAAATATGAGCATGGGAGTATGTGGCACAGTGGTTATAGCTATAGCCTCAGCACCCTAAGGTTGTGGGTCCAAATTCTTCACTGCTCCTTGTGACCCTGGGCAAACCACTTAATTCCCCATTGCCCCAGGTACACTAGATGGAGCTTGAGCCCACTGGAACAGATAGGGAAATATGATAAAGTACCTGAATATAAAACCACTTAGGATATAAGTGGTATATACTGTAAATAAAAAATAAACAAACACTTTTAATCCACTTTTTATAGACTATCAGGGTTACATAACCAGCTTGCACAACAGGATTTACACCAAGTTTCAGCTAACATAAGTCCTTGTGCCCAAATTTTGGTACAGGAATACACTCTAAGTACCCAGAGTGTCCTTTGTAAAATATCACTTAGCATGGATTTTTCCTGATGCCTACATTTGAATGCCATTAACTGAATCTGGCCCTAGGTGGGTTCATGCATATTTTAGAAAGGGCATGCAGATATCATAACTGCACCCTCTATGCCAGGGGTCTCAAAGTCCCTCCTTGAGGGCCGCAATCCAGTCGGGTTTTCAGGATTTCCCCAATGAATATGCATGAGATCTATGTGCATGCACTGCTTTCAATGCATATTCATTGGGGAAATCCTGAAAACCTGACTGGATTGCGGCCCTCAAGGAGGGACTTTGAGATCCCTGCTCTATGCCACCCAAAACTATGGGCTCCTTTTACTAAGGTGCGCTAGCATTTTTAGCGCACACAGCAGATTAGCGTGCGCTAATCCCGCACTACATGGCTAGAACTAACGCCAGCTCAATGCTGGCGTTAGCGTCTAGCGTGCATGGCATTGTTGCATGCGCTATTCTGCGCATTAAAGCCCTAACGCAGCTTAGTAAAAGGAGCCCTATGTTCTCAAGAATGTCTGCATGCAGATCAGATAAAAGTACACATACTTTTGCAGGCATAGGTACTTATATGTGCAGATATTTTAAAAAGAATTTCATTAGCCATGCAAATGATTATTTATAATTGGAAGAATTGGGATCGCCTTAATTTTCCTTTCTGGTGGGCGAGCTTACGCTTAATTTATAAGTATGAGAAAATGAATGCTGACTTGCTGGGGCATAATAAGATATTCAAATTGGTTTGGGGTCCATTGACATCTTTTGTAGATTTGTTATAGTTGCCCTTTATCTTTATTTTCCATTGTATTGCACCCACACATCCAGGGGGAAGGGGGACGGGAGGGGGGTGTATATCTTTTGTGTTGGTATTATTCCTGATTTTAATTATTTATTGGCATTTCAATATTACATAATTTTAATCATAATTATTACAAATAAACAGAAGTAAATTCAAGTGCTACAAGAAATATCAAAAACAAGTAAAAAGGAAAATATTTTCATTTGTTCTGTTAATTAGTCCACAATATAAGAGGGAGCAAGCTTAAAAAAGTCAGACAATATCAGAATCAGAGAATTTTTATCTTTTGATGGTTTATAAGTGCTTATTTGATTATTATTTGTATGTAAATTGTATTGCACTCTTTGTTGCCATTAAAAACTAAATAAAGTAAAAAAAAAAAAGAACTTCATTTCTCATGCAAACCATGCTTTAATGGGGAAAATGTTTAACAAAATCGCCCTTTTCTGTGTAAACTGGAAGAAATCGCTTTCTGATGCTCTTTAGGGAAGCAACTTTGTAATTAACGAACAGATGTACTAAAGGTTTGTTTTCCCACTTTGGTCTGTAGGCGTGTACATAGGAAAACAATGATGGGTTAATTTGTGCCTTTTTTCTGATTGGGGACTTTGTATGCTTCACACAATTGTTTGGTAAAATAAATGCATAAAATCAACTTAACATACTTTAATTTCTAAGCTATTGTGTTCTCAATCAATCTAATGTGCACATATTTTTTTAAGGCAAGTGACCAATTGAACATCCCTAGAAAAACAATGAGGACTGGATTCTATAAACAGCACCATAATCGGCAGCCACCCAAAAAGCGGCGTTGACTGCATGTCAATTACACGGCAGCGCCATTTATAGAACTGCGGCCACCCCACAGATAGGCACCAGAAATATCGGTCAAGGTTTTCAAGGCCTACAATTATGGCACCTATCTGTGATAAGAATCGTAACTACGGAGGTGCCTACTGACGCCTAAGGGTACTTCCGGCATTAACACAACCTATTTTACTCTTAAGCATCGATAGGCACCTCCGTAGTTATGATTCCAACGCTGTTTGTGGAGGCACCGTCTTTTTATTTTCTAATGAGATTTTAATTATCATATCGATTAAAGGCAATTAAACTTTTTTTTAAATTATTTTATTTAGTTTTTAATGCCAACAGAAAATGCAGTACAATTTACATACAAATAATAATAATAATAATCAAATAAAAATTCCCTCTCCCATCCATCATTACCATTGTTAGGGCGCCTGACAGTGTCTAACTAGAGGCGCCATTTATAGAATTTGGGCTTGAGTATATCATGCTTTTGCAAGTAGGTCAGGTTTTATGTCTATTTGTGTTTACGTGAGTCTATTTAGCCCTTGAAATGAATTAGCACCTGCTTATGGCAGCACGGTAACCTTAATTTGCAGCCCAGTTTCTACTGGTGCCCTGGGAAATCCCCTCTGATAAACAACATTGGACAGAGCTTAGGCACAGAACACTGAGCACCTCTCATCCATTTTGACACTAGGACCAGAAGAGACAGCAGCTGAGGCAAAAGCCAAGACTGGGTCAACACCAATTGTTAGTGCCCCTAGAATGAGTTTAAAAGGATTAGACGCGGAGGGTCTCCAGGGGAAAATCTCTCATTTTGGTAGGGGGGTAGGCAAATGAGGTTTTGTTTGTGCATGAGCAGGCATGGTAGGATAGGGGTTCTGTGAGATAGGAAAGATACAAACTAATCAAATCTATTCTAATTTAAACACAGTTTGTTCTATTTAGAATAATTGTCAGCATATTTTACAACAGATTAGATCTGTCACATATTTGTTAACTGGAGATTTTTTTTTCCTTTTCTTATTATCTAGCTGTGACCTTTTCTTTTTTTTAGCTTTTTCTTTTCAAAATTTGTACAAATGATGTATACTTCCCCCTCCGTATTCGCAAATTCTGTATCTACGGATTTGCTTACTTGCGGTTTTAAATGAAAAAAAATCACTTTCATTTTTCAGGCTATTTTAAGCCCTGTAAGCCCCCCCTTAAACCTTACCTGGTGGTCTAGCAGGTTTTCAGGGCAGGAGCGATCTTCCCACGCTCCTGCCCCGTGCAGATCGCTCACAGGAAATGGCTCGAGAGACTACGGGAGCTCAAGGCAGCCATTTCCTATGAGCGATTTGCACGGGGCAGGAGCGTGGGAAGATCGCTCCTGCCTGAAAACCTGCTAGACCACCAGGTAAGGCTTAAGGGGGGCTTTCAGGGCTTAAAATAGCCGGGGGAAGTGGGAGTTAGGGGCAGAACCGATCTGAATATTATTTGTGGTTTTTTCATATTCGCGGGCCGGCTCTGCCCCGATCCCCCGCGAATATGGAGGGGGAAATGTAAATGTCCACTTGTGCCAGTAACAAAGGAGGCTAAAGCCAAATTAAAAATAGAAATATATAAGAATAGGCATTAGCCCTTACATTAGAACTCCAATCAAATTAAAAAGGGGGAGGAAAATAGGTAATAATGGAGCATACAAAACATAACATAAAACTTTATTTATGAGTTGCAGATACCTTGCGGTCCTATGCGATCTATAGAAGATAAAACCAGCACATTAACTGTTGAATTTATAATCAATTAAAACCATACAATAATCATTTTTCAAATTTACTAAACAAAGAAGTTCTCATTAAGCTTCTAAAATACATGTAAGAGAATGATAGTGAAATTAACAGTTGAATTATAGACTCCCATTTGGTCACTTAGTAGGAAAGTAGATTGGTTACACATCTTTTATACTTGCATTCCTTTACTGAAAGAAAAGTTAAATAAGTAATATTTTGCAAAGATTGTTTTGGTAAAGAAAATGAAAGATGAGCATATAAGTAAGAAGGAACTAAACCAAAACATGATCTTATAACAAACACAGAAAAAAGAAAACAAAAGAGGTGACCTATGGTGCTCAATCCTTTTATTCATTCAAGACCCCCCAAACCTCCCCCCTCAACCTCCAAACCCACCCAGACCCCCCTCCCGTACCTTTTTCAGAAAGGCCAGCCAGAGGGATGCCTAATCCATATGACCAGCAGGCCTGATTCTTCAGAATGGTGGGCCTTCCCTTTCCCGGTGCACCAGGGAGGGGCCTAAGGCCCTGATTGGCCAAGGCACCTAATGCCTCTTCCATATGAGGGGCCTTAGGCATCTGGGACAACTGGAGTCTTAGGCCTACTTCCCAGTGCATTCTGGGGGTTGGGGAGGGGGGGTTGAGGTGTCATGTGTTCAGGGGGTGCCGACAGGAGGGAGTGGGCATCCCTCCTGTTGAGAATGTTGGTGAAGGCGAGCTGGCAGAGGGAGTGGGCATCCCTCCTGTTGGGGAATGTTTCCGGGCTGCCAGCAGGAGCAAGTGGGATCCCTACTGTTGGCTGACTTGTAGTGGGGTTCCCTGCTGCGGCCACTCAACTGATCACGATAGGGAGCTATCCTTTCTGCAATCAGTTTAGTGGCCACATCTATTTGAAATGTAGGCCAGCATTTCAATGGCCTACATTTCAAGTGCCTATCGCGGCCCTAGGGAGATGCCTAGGGTTGCTTAAACTCACCAAAGACCACTTATGGGTGAAACCACACCTAGCCTTGGGCAAGCTTAAGCATCCCTAACACTTCACTGCACTTGCAACAGACACCTACAGTGTAGGCGGCCTGCCTCAGGATTTTTTTTAATAGAAAATGTGTTTCCCAATTGGCTTTTTAGATAGTAGTAGAATGCCTACTGCTGCCTACAATCAGGATGCTGTTTATAAAATTTGCCCTAAACTGTTTGGACCCTTGGAAGATAGTTATTTCAATACCTTCCTAATCCAAAAACAGTATGGACATGACCTTTCCTGCTGACTTTTGTGTCTTGAATTTCCTTGGCCATGGAGAACCCGAGTACCGCCATTGTCTCAGGATCATAGTGGTATAACCATGTTTCATCAACAGTAACTAGTCATTTCAAAAAGTTGGCACCAGCTCACTGAAAATACTGCAAAATCAACTTGGATGTGTCTACTTGACGTTGTTTCTCATCAGCATTCAAACATTTGGGCACCCACTTGGCTGACAGCTTCTGCATACCAAGCTGCTCATGGATTATATACCTAACATGTTTCCTGGATATCTGTAGTTTCTCAGCAATTGTTTTAGTTGATATTCACCAATCTGCCCAAATCAGGTCATGGACATGATCAACAATTTCAGGAGTTGACGCACCATTTGAGGCCTCCCAGACCTTGCTCCATCTTCAGTCTCGAAATCTCCATGCTGTAAGTTACATACCACTTCTTCACTGTGGAGTATGATGGGCATTTGTCACTCAATATTTGCATCATACATTCATGGATTTGCTTTGTTTTCTTCTGCAGGAAAAGGAACTTCATGAGGGCTCAGAGTTCCACACTTGAAAATTACACATTTTTTGTTGACATGGTTCAGTCAATGATCTGAAACAATGTCAAAACATAGCATTAAAATTCTGCAAATTAGCATATTGCAAAATAAAATAACACTCTTTTCAGCTACAGTGGCAAAATAATGCTCAGAATATAGGAAGTTAGTTGGGTTGAGAACTCTTCATCACCTCGTACGGTTATGTTTGATCATTTCACTGTTATGCTATTACCAAATTATAAGTTTTCTGCCAAGCTGTAACTGCTGTACAGCACCTTGGCTGAATCTCTTCATAAAATCACTTAGGGCCCTTTCACCAAACTGTGGTAAAAAGTGGCCTTAACACATCCTTACGAGGGTTATTCCCGCACAGTAAGACCACGCTAAGAAAAAGGGCCCTTCAGAGTTAAAGACATTGTAGTCACCGCTTGGCTTGGTTGTCAATCAACTGTTAGGTGCCGTTTATACAATCCCGCCTAGTGGTGTCTAGGCATGCTTACGCATCACTAGGCACCACGTAGAATGCCACGTCTAACTTTTAATTTTACATTTTTATATTCATTTTTCAATTAACTTCAATTGCCACACCATTTACGTTAATTAATTTACCCCCCCCACCCCTTTTACAAAACCATAGTGTGGTTTTTAGTGCTGGCCACGGCAGTAACAACTCTATGAGCATTCTATGAGCATCTATGAATTCTATGAGCATCGTAGCTGTTACCACCACGATCAGCGCTAAAAACCACGCTACAGTTTTGCAAAAGGGGGGTTAATTTAGGTTCAGCACGGGATTTTAGTAAGGCATCGCTAGCCGGCCTCAATTGGTGTACCTAGCAATGCCTAACTAGGACACCTTTTATAGAATCAGATCCAAGGTGCCTCAATACACAGTACTATGCCACTGTACTTTCCTTTTTATATCTGCCCATTTCTGATGGATCACGTAAAAGATATCAAATCTGTAAAAGATGGAGAAAGTGCTCACACGTGATGTGAAAACATCAAACCTAGGAGACAAGATAAAACAATAAATTAAAGTGGTCAATAAATGCTTTTGTACTTCTGACTAATGACTTCCTCCTACTGTGAGTCTTCACTTTTGTTTGTGTCCAATCATAATCCCTTAGAATAGTTACCTGCAGAGTTTCCCGGGGGAGGGGGCTGGTTCAGGTAGTCTGAATTGGGAAGTAGTAGCTACAAACAGAAGAAAGAAAGAATAAATATGGAAAATATGCTCTAGTTCAAAAAAATCTGTTTGGCACATAGCTATGCATGTATGTGCCAAACTAGGGTAGCCATTGTGCCGTGGTGGGTGACACACTGAGACAAGCGCGCCACTCAAAAGGGATAATTGCCCTTCAGGGTGGAAATGCCAAAAAGGTTGCAAAGGGAGTGATTTTTGCACTCCAACAGAAAAGAAAAACTTTCCAAACAAATCTTCCTTCAAACAGAAAAGCTCAGGTTTATTAAGTTCACTTTCTCAAAAGGTAGAAAGCTCAAGACACTCAGGTAAGTTCATGCAATTAACACAGGCCTCATTATCAAGACAAAAGGGAAAAACAACAACAACACTGGCTTCCAACAATTCAGCCAAGCTCCAGTAAGTTCTAACAGACTTCAACTCCTTCTGGGCTGCCTTACTCCAAGCAGGCCCACAGTATCAGGAAAAAAACACACAACATTCCTCAAAGAAAAAATAAAAACACTACAACAGTTCTTTGAGCTGGCCACAGACCGCAACCCAGCAAGGTGCCTGGACTTCAGTAGTCCTTGCAAAGTTCCCTTCACCCGGCCCTTGCCACAAACACAAGTTTATCTTGTCACAAGAATTTGTAACATTAATTACAGTCCCTTTCCTGCCTCACACAAGCACTGGCAAGTTATTACTCCATAGAGCAACCTGATTGTGGGGCCTAAAATAGCTGTGTCTGCTTTAAAATTACTATTTCTTTGATGGCACACACAAAAAAAGTATCCCTCAAAAATAATTTTCTCACCTAGATGTCACAGCATACACCCCACTACTTCATATAATCTCCAGCAATGCCAAATACTTCAAGATATTTATAACAACCCCCCACCACACACACACACACACAAAAAAACAACTGTCCCAGTAGTCCTTTGCTAGCAGCTTGCTGACACTATGCCAGCAGTATAGGCCTTTAAGCTGTAAAGGTTTTTCCAGAACTTAGAAAACATGTCTCAGCCTTGTTCAAATCCAAAAGAGAACCCCCCCCCACACACACAAAATGCTTACTTGCTAACCAATGATAGGTTCACTTCCATTGCCTCTGAAAGTGCAAGTTCTGGCTCTGGTTCAGTAACCTTCTCTCAACTTCTGCATATGGCTCTGGGGTCAGTGGCTCCTCAGAATCCTGCTATTCCATCCGGTCCTCTTCCTCTGACCACCGCTTGGCTTAGAGAGCTTTTTGCTCCTGCACTGCTCTGCTCAGCTTCTGTAAGCTAGGCTTAAGTTTAGCAGGACCACACCCTAACCTGGCTGAGAGGGAAGCAGGCTTCAGCTCCCTCTGGCTCCCCCGGTGGCCACCTATGAGAATTTCTTGCTCTCTCATAGAAGGGCTTTGCCTAAGCTTAGGCTGGGGATAGACAGCTCTGGGTGCATTGAATGGCTTTCTAGTGTATGATGTCAGAGAAAGGGTGGGACCGCCGGAAGAGGAAGCAGCGCAGACGCAGGGCTCACAGAAGGGCCGGGACCGCCGGAAGAGGAAGCAGCAGGACAACGGTAGGAGCTTCTACATGATGGGGGGGGGGGGTCGGGAGGCTGTGGGGGTGCGGGTGCGAGTGCGTGCGAGCGGTCCTTCGGGGTGGGGGTGCGAGCGGTCCTGCAGGGGGGGGTGAATCGGACATCGGGGGGGGGGGGGAGCATCAGGCTTTCAGAGTGGGGACAGGACTTCAAGCTGGAGAGGAGAGTCGGGGTGACCGAAAGGAGAGTCGTGGTGGCCAGAGGAGAGTCGGGGCGGGCGAAAGGAGAGTCGGGCAGCCACGGGAGAGTCGGGGCGGCATGCGCGGTATACAGGTGTGCGCGGTATATAAAAATTTATTTACATAAATTACAGTTTCCCGCGTGCTATACCCGTGTGCGCGTTTTACACGGGTGCACGGTATATGAGTGAAAATACGGTACACATAATAACAAGGAAAGGATATTACAAAGAATTAAAAAAAGAAATAAAGTTCCTAATTACAAAACCTCTAGTCCACATCATGGGAGAGTAACCTGATCAGTAAGGAAATTAAAACATAATCAAGATTAAACAATCAACCATCAATGGTGCTTGAATATTTAACTGAACGTCTTTCCTATTCAAGTCTAATGGAAATTACTTATTAGTTTCATGCAATTGCAAAAATTGTTCAAGCTGTACTGAATCCCAAAATATATATTCACAATTTTTAAATTTCAAGATACATTTACATGGAAACTTAAGATAGAATGTAACTTCCAAGGCTAATACTCTAGGTTTCAGATCCAAAAAAGTCCTGGTAACATCTGGAAAAATTAAAACTCTATCTCCACAGAATTTTACATGTTTATTTTGAAAATAAGCTTTTATTATTATAGATTTATCTATTTCCCTTGCACATGTCACCAATAGGGTTGATCTAGTATGTTATGTATCCTGAGAATCTTCCAGGAAACCCGTCAGATCAAACTCTATTGGGGTATTCGGAAAAGTTGAAAGGGGACAGATTCAAAATGAATGCTAGGAAGTTCTTCTTTACCCAACGTGTGATGGACACCTGGAATGTGCTTCCAGAGGATGTAATAGGGCAGAGTACGGTACTGGGGTTCAAGAAAGGATTGGACAATTTCCTGCTGGAAAAGGGGATAGAGAGGTATAGATAGAGGATTACTGCACAGGTCTTGGACCTGTTGGGCCACCGCATGAGCGGACTGCTGGGCAAGATGGACCTCAGGTCTGACCCAGCGGAGGCATTGCTTATGCTCTTATGCTTATGTTCCCAGATCAGCAGAAACTTTTTTCTTCTGTGGGATATAGTAAGAATTTGTTATGGGCAAAGTTTCTGTGTCAGTCAATTTCAAAACTTCTTTAAAATATTTACATAACAAAATATCTGATGTTAACAAATGAGTTTTGGGAAAATTGACTAGGCGCAGATTCTTTGTCCTCAACATATTTTCCATGAGTTCAAATCGAGTATGAATAAGATGTGAATCCTTAACAGATGAAGAAGAAACTGCTTCCAAAGTGGAAATTTAGGATTCAGTTGTTACAATACGTTTCTCCAAAACTTTCAAATTATCATCCACATTTTCTAATTTATGCACTACTTCTTCTGAAAATTTAGTATTCCGATTTAACACTGACTTCAATAGCTCCTCCAATCTAGTATTAATCGCCCACAAATCTTTTAAGAAAACATCCTGAGGCTATTCCCAGCGCTCCTGTGCAAGTAAGGCCTCATCCTGATGGGAAAAGGCCTTAGGCATCTCCCCAAAAGTCAATAGGGTAGATGCTAATTGCACCGGAGAGCCTGTTGGAAGAGAAATGGACCCATTCGTTGGGTCGCTACCTCCAGATATATTTGGAGGAGGAGGTGGAGTACGCTCTAAAGGGCTGAATGATGCCCCTGAAAAAGAGTCAGTGTTCACATTTTGACCAGTCACACTAGTTGGTATAAGGTGTATATCCATGGGGCCAGATATGATAGGTGTTGAAACTTTAGCCCTCACTTTTCTCTCTCCATTGGAAAAAAAAAGGAAAATAATAAGTTCACACTTTATCTTCAATTTAAAGACTCCCCGTGTCTCCTGAGTCTCCAAAGGGGCTCCTAAGGAGCCTGGCATGCCCCTCAGGGCATGCCCCTCCGGCCGCATGCAGCAGTGGCTGCTAACTTTTCATCTGCAGTTGAAAGGCCCCGATGACATATGGTCCGTGGGTGCCCGCAGGGAAATGGCACCCAAAATTGCCTCCTCTGATGATGTTAAACAGAGCATTGAACTTTCCAGCAAGTAAGAAACAGCCCCTCTTTACAGCACCTCTCAAAGGCAAACTCTCCATGTTTTGAATTTTATAATAAAAGAAAAAAAGAAATACAAGTGGAAATAAAGAAGTAAATAAGAAATGAATGGGGGAGGGGCAGGGCTAGGGAGCCCAGTGTACTTGTGTGCCTAGGGGTCCTCGAAGAATTAATCCTGCCCTGGAGATGGGGGTGAAAAGGCAGTAGGATTAATGAACACACATACTTTCATGAGAACTGAGTAAAGAAAAACAGCCACATTCTGCTTTCTTTAGCCTTTGGAGAACTAACAACCATCAATTTCTTCCTTCTGCCTGGGTTTTATTTTCTTTTATATAGTTTATATACGCTGGGAATTGGAGTTCCTGGGATGGTTTCAGCCAAATGATAAGTTTGCAGTTTTGAGTTTATTATTATGAAGAGTCATTTAGAACTTTTACATGACTTGCACAACAAGAAATGACTAAGAAAAACGATATCACATCATAGTGTGTCTTCAGTTTCTCCTAGGCGTTGTTCTCCCTGAAGACGAACATGAAACCCAGCTTGGGTTGGAGGGCAGTGAAAGATTAGACTTGATTGCAAGCATGACTATGTTATTTTAAAACGACACTGGACAGCACTTTATCACACAAGCCCTTTATATGGATTAATTTTATACAGTTCATGATACATGATAGTTAAACGCTGGACAAGAGGGCAACAAGAACAACAAGATAAGTACAGTTCTAAACATGTTTCTGACAGCAGTTTAAAGCAACCATATAGGTAATTGGAATATCAGTGATTTTTTTTTTAGTAACATCCAAGCCATTGCACACTATGCTTTATGGAAGGCAGGGAACAATAAGGTTTAATGATGGTTCCAAAACTATCGTGGGCTGAACTGCATTAGCAATGACCTGGTGGTGGCACTGAGCACTTGATGATTATTTATTTATATTGGCAAAGTAAGTATTTGGTTATGAATTGAATATTTAACATAAGAAAATTGTATTTTGAATGAAAGTGGCACTATTGTTAGTTGAACTAGTGCAGGGATCTCAAAATCCCTCCTTGAGGGCCGCAATCCAGCTGGTTTTCAGGATTTCCCCAATGAATATGCATTGAAAGCAGTGCATGCACATAGATCTCATGCATATTCATTGGGGAAATCCTGAAGACCCGACTGGATTGCAGCCCTCAAGGAAGGACTTTGAGACCCCTGAACTAGTGGAATTAGAGTGCCTATAAGTACACATAATAGTTCCAATAGGAAGTTTCTTTTATATAGTTAGCCATTTCTTGAAAGCCCTTAAGAAAGAAAAATAATATACAAATTGTAATTTTAAAAAAAAAATCTTGACAGATTTACTATACAAGGGGTCCTGAAAAGCTCCCAGCCAACCAACCAACTTCCTAAATTCTGAGTGTTACTTTGCCACTGTAGCTGAAGCGTGTTATTTTATTTTGTTGTCAATCTGCAGAAACAAAATTCTGTTTTGATATTATTTCGGATGATTGATTGAACCATATCCACGTCATTCTCTTCTTTGTTGAGCTGAGAACTTTTCAGCACCCTTTCATATAACATTTCTATGATCAACAAGAATAAACCAAATTCTTATATAATTCATTTTGTTCTTTTTTTTAATGGTTTTTGACAGCATTTTGTATATATGTACAGTTTTTGATTAGGTTATAATCAATGGCTTTTATAAAGCTGCGATAGAGGTTTCTACCATGGGCTGGAAAGGTAAATGCTCCGACACTCATAGAATTCCTCTACTGCAGTTTTGTAAAAGGAACCCAATGAGATATATTAAAATACAGGGATCCTTTCACTAAGCTGCAGTAAGCACTATCATGGGTTAAAAAGCATTACCGCAGGGTTTGCTCAGCCATCCTACAGTAGATTTGGGATCAGTGTGTGTGCTACCTTAGTGCTAAAAAATATAATTTTTTTTAGTGCTGAGAGCAGAGATTAAGGCCCCCTTTTATCAAGCTGCAGTGGGCAGCGATTTAAAAAACAAACAAACCCTAATGCGGCTTGATAAAAGGGGGGCCTAAGTGTGGTCTGTGCTAATTGGTTAGCCCAGCTACATTTCCATGATTAGTGCATGGTTAGTACGAGAGCCTTTACTGCCTACAAACTAGGTTGCGTTACAGGCTCATATTGCTAATAGCATGTACTAATGGGGAAATTGGCATGTGTCTATTAATAGGGAAAAATGGAAAATGGGGACATTTTATTACCATGCTAAAAGTGGCCTCAGCACACGGTAAAGACCTGCACAGCCTAGTAAAAGGGCCCCACAGAGTTTATAAATGATTTTCTTTGCTGTATTGAATGATATTATTATACAATTTGTGGACTGACTGCAAGAACGATTCAAATTCTTGTTTAGACTTGTTTATGTTCTCTTTTGCAATGCTGTTTATGGATTTTTTTGTGTAAATCTGTAATTATTGATCAGTTGACAATAAAAGGAATTGAAATAAAAATGTTTTTCATACTTGACAAACTTTAAGGAGCTGCACAGAGATGATTATACATGAGCACAGCAACAGGACTTTATTTCTTTTAACCTTTTCTTAGCATGGATGTTTCATTTCTCTATATATTTGCTGTATCTGTAGCCAGCTGTGAGGTCATGATGGTAGCACATCTGTATCAATGAGACAGTGACAACTCCACCGAGTCCCATGAAGGAGATGGAAATAGACCGAAAAGGAAAGGACATTAGGGACTGTGTGACGGACCTAATACCACTTACTGAGGAGGTGTTCTAATGGCACATGAAGCATGGATGAGGATGACATAATTGGAAGCCAAAGGTTATGGAACCTGAGGGGATATATCCCAAATTACTGAAAGTTAAAAAGGTAGTGACTGAACCCATCAAAACTACTGTTTAACTTTTAATTGAAAGAGGAAAGGTTCTAAAAGACCAAGATGAGTAGCTATATTACTGCTCTTTATAAGGATAATTTTGTAACTGGTTGGACTGAGAAATCAAAAAGGTAACTATTTGCCAGGGGTGTAGTCATAGATGGGTCTGAGTCCCTCTATTTTTGCCTCAGATCTAACCAACAGTTGAGTACTCCATTTGTCCCAAGTGTTGCCACCTGGGTCAGGAGTTGGCAAGAAGCTGGTTCACAGTTCAAACTTGTACTAAAATAATAATTTGAGTTTTCACAATAATTCTTATCTCCTGGACTGTGTGCAGCATCTTTTGACTCTGCTCACCAGCCCCATGTCCAACATTTCTGCTTCTATCACCCCTCTCCAGCTACATGCTACATTTCTTCCTCCATCACCACATCCAACATTCCTCCCTCTTGCATCCATTTCCATCTGTCCCACTTTTTCTCTCCACCATCACATCCAACATTTCTCCCTCTTATCTCTCTCTACCTCACTCCTCTCCCATCACCATGCCCAATAATTCTCCTCTTTCTTCCTTTTCCCATGTACATCATCTCTTTCCCTCTCACTCACACTCATGCTTAACAATTCTCCCTTTCTATTCCCTCCCCCACCTCAGCATCTCTCTCCCCCATCCTTCCATCCTATGTCCCAATTTCATGCCCCCTCCCTCCCTTCTGTGTCCCAAGTTAGTGCTCCCTTCTTCCTTTCCAACCTGTCCCAAGTTTGTGCCTCCTCTCTCGCTGCTGTGTCCTAACACATCCCTTCTCTCCATTCTGTGTCACAAATTCATGCCCCTCCCTCATTTGTCCCAAGTTCATGCTCCCTTCCTTCCTTATCTCAATGTGCCCCTCCCTCCTGTGTCCCAACATGCCCCTCTCCTTCCCTCCTGTGACCCAATATGCCTCTCTTCCTCCCTCCCTTCTGTGTCCCAAGTTCATGCCCCCTCCCAAGAGTGTGTACCTGTGTTCTGGCTGGCTCTAAAACATCCAAGTAGGTCTCCTTCTCATTCTTCCAGCTTCACTTTTTTTTCATAAAGCCACAGGCAGCAGCAGCAGAGTATAGCCAGAGGTCCTGGTGTACTCCCAAATATAGTATACACCTAAATTACATCCAAATATCTGCCCAGCACTACAGACATGCATACATTAAAAAATGGAGAAAAGGCCTCAGTGTCTAATAGGGGTGCAAAACAGTCACTGCCTATATAGACAAGCCACTCTCAAAATACCAACTTTGAGACAGGCACACATCCTTGGTCAAAAACTCCAAGATAAGTGGAAAAATATAACTCAATATCATTAACGTTTATAATATATCAAAATAGCATCACACTTATCTTTGCAAATGTCGTACTCATAGTTGTATTCATAGTAGTACTGGGATGTAGAAACAGGAAAAAACCCGCATAGTGGAGAATGAGCCAAAAGCACACAGGTCTTTTCTCCATTTTTTGATGTATGCATGTCTGTAGTGCTGGGCAGATATTTGGATGTAATTTAGGTGTATACTATTTTTTGGACATGCCTTCTTGTTTGCGAGTTATTTTTGTAAAAAGTACTCCCAAATATGACATCTCTCACATCTCACAATCATAACATAACATAACATCGTACTTATAAACCTCATAACCGTAAGTTCAATGCGGTGAACAAAAGATTTAAAAATAACATAACCTAAGGATGATTTAAATTAGTTTGCTAAATATTTTGAAAAAAATATGAGTTTTCAATTGAGTTCTAAAGTGCTTATAAGAGCAAGCACTACGCAACAGTGGCCTAAATTCCCTGTCATAGAAAGTAGCCTGAAATGCTAGTTTATGTTCCAAGGATTTATTGCTTTTACAACCTTGATCAGACGGAAAATTAAACAATGCATGTGATTCTCTCCTATGTTTATGGAATTCTATGAGAAATCTATCAGTCATATAGTTTGGAGCAATATCCATATGCAACTTTGTAACAAAGACAACCCAGCTTAAACAAAGGACGCTCCTCCACTGGAAGCCAATGCAGCTCACGGTAGAAAGGAGTCAGATGATCATATTTCTTTAGACCATAAATTAATTTGACCCCTGTATTCTAAATCAGTCTGAGCCTAGCCATCTCTTTCTTAGTACATGGCAAATAGACACTGTTACAATAGTCGAGAAGACTTAGAAGTAATTGTCTTGACCTTCTTTATTGTATTTTTTCACTCTGATTGTACCTTTCTCTGATTGCTTCATCTTTCACCGATTGTACCATTTTTGCTGATTGTACCATTTTCCCTGATCGTTCCAATTTTCCCTGATTGTACCATTTTTCTCCGATACCTAGTTTCTCTGATTGTATCAATGTAACATTTTGCTGATTGTCCAGTCCTTCTTCATTGTAAACCGCCTCAAACTACTATGGCTTTCGCGGTATATAAGAAATAAATTATTAAATTATTATTATTATTAAAAGTTTAAAGGCCAGAAACTCAAAATATGATTTTATGGTACGCAGCTTCCACAATGTGTAATAACCCTTTTGCACCACAGCTTCTACGTTGTCAGAGAGGGCGGGCCGCAGTGGAGAGAAGATGCTGAGGCCAGCGGCAGCATAGTGCAGGGTTCATAGACATAATCGCGGAAGACAAAGGCGCGCGCCGACAACTGAGCGCAAGATGGAGGCGCGCCAAAGAAAATTACTGTTTTTAGGAGCTCCGACAGGGGTTTTTGTTGGGGAGCCCCCCCACTTTACTTAATACAGATTGCAGCGGCGTTGTGAGGGGTTTGGGGGGTTGTAACCCCCCACATTTTACTGGAAACTTAACTTTTTCCCTAAAAACAGGGAAAAAGTGAAGTTTTCAGTAAAATGTGGGGGGTTACAACCCCCCAAACCCCCCCACAATGCCTCCACAACACGGCGCGATCTGTATTAAGTAAAGTGGGGGGGTTCCCCCCCGCATCCCCCGTCGGAGCCCCTAAAAACAGTAATTTTCTTCGGCGCGCGCCTCCGCACTGCGCTCAATTGTCTGCGTGCGCCTTTGTCCCGGCGCGCTTTTGACCTGATACTGTAGTGCAGCGCTTTTCTAAGAAGTTAAATGCAGCAGGCAGGTGAGCAGGTGGGAAGGAGGAAAGGGGAGGAGGAGTAAATGCCGGCAGGGGTGCATTGGAGAGGCATGCTGGCCGGTAGCAAGCTCCCAGTATCGAAAGAAGTGGGGGTTCCCCTCCCCCCCCAACTGGATCACCTATAGGAGGGGCAATTTTTTTGGGAGGCCATGGCCCCTGTTCTCCCCCCCCCAATTCGGACACCTATGGTTGTGTACATACAATAGTTCTTCACCCCCTAAACTGTACTTTTCCTTTGGGTTTTTGTAGCCCAAATGCATGATCTTGCATTTCTTAGTATTAAATCTTAGCTGCCAAATTTCAGACCATTCTTCAAGCTTTGCTAGGTCTTTCTTCATGTTATTCACACCATCCGGGGTGTGTACTCTATTGCAGATTTTGGTATCATCCGCAAAGAGTTTGAGCAGAAATTACAACCTTACTTTTACACCTTCCATCTAGGTGTGATTTCTGCAGGATTTGTCCTAGTCCTGTGTCTTTATAAAATAGACTAAAATAAGTACCTTCTCATCCTATTAACCTAGGCACTCTGTAATGCAATGACCCTCTATGAGTGGAAATACAAATAGGAAACCTGTATACCTACTATTTTGAAATCAACAATGAACAAAGTTAATAGGAGCACCATAAAAGGATAAAACAGTACAATATTTTAAAGTCAATGGGTTGTAGGACCTCGAAGAACATGATTTCACAATGGGCATAGTTTGCTAAAAAAAAAAACCCAAAACCAACCTGAATGATTTGCTTTAATAAGATGAATAATTTAATATTTTTAAAAAGGTGGACTATTAACTGTGCATTCCACTGTGTAACAGCCTACTTTCTAATTGGGAACTTTGGGATTTGCATATGTTGTCTTTTGGCTCCAAATCAGAGACTTCATCGCTAAGCAAACTGAAAGAATCAATGTCCCCAGCTAGGTTATTGGGGAAATACTTTGTTCTCTAACCAAGTTGCTAATCCTATCGCATTAAATCTCTGAGACTGGTAGATGTGATTTGAGCAAAGCTATTGATGGTGTACCATATGACCTATAAGCGCATTAGCCAGTCAGGACTTGTATGAAAAATTGTAAACTGTGTGAGAGGCTGGTCGACCAATGGAACTCAGACAATGGTAAAAGAAAAATTTTGCAAGATTATTTATATGCAGAACAGCATTATGGTTTGTGTGCAGATGTGAGCTGGCACTTTCATTCTAGTTCAGACATGCACCCAGTGAAGATAACTCTTACCACAGAACCTTTGTGCCTATGTGCTAGGCAGGCTTTCTCTGATAGTATGTAAGTTTTGCGCATGTTGAATTTGTATTTCAGCTTCAATGTGGAATACTTTCTCTTTAATCTTGTTGAAGAAATCATGTGTTAAGCCATCGGCACACGACTCTACCACGAGGCTTTTTGCATTGAAGAACAAATTCTGAAGATAGAAAAGTGAGGAAACTGGAAAACTCCAAAGAAAGCAAATCCTCACTCAACAGGAAAAAATGCAAAAAAGAAGAGTGAACCAACTTGTACTTTCTTCTTATGTCTTTATTGAAATTTCTTCATATATTCAATTATTCTTGCTCCAAGCTATACTGCCCGACGGGACCCGTTTCGCCAACAATGGCTTTTTCAAGGGTTCCAGCAGGGAGCACTATACAATATAAAATAAACATATTATAGTATAAAATATATACAGAATAAATTGTAATAACATGATTTCCTGAAAAGTACTGTATTTTAACTTTATAATTATTAAAAGACCATAATTAATCTCTAAATCTATGTGTAATTACCTACTAAATTTATCAAATTTATCAATTATTAAATTATTGAATTGTTATTTATCAAATTCATCCTGACTCAAAAAATACCTCAGATATTAATACCTTTGAGAGTAATTGTATACTATAGAAAATATAATAAATGATATAAAATAATCACTTCATAATTACATATTGAATGATATATAAATATCCAATAGATACTAATCCAGTCAAAATAAATAATTAACCAGTCTAAAAAGTAATAAAAAATTGAGGAATTAGCTATAAACATCAGCATTGAATAAATAATAATCATATACCCACTTATACTGTATAATAAATTTATATATATTGAAAATAAAATTAATTATGTCCATTGCTGACTCTTATTGATAAATTATTAACCTTTTTATATAAATTTATAATCTCCCATATTAAAATAATTGCTAATACAACATAATTAATTTTAAGATATAATAAAAATTTTTAAATTTTAAGAATCTTACTCATTCAATATTTATAAAGCATTAACTGATAGAAATTATAACTAATACAAATTTTATTTAGAATGGAACCTGGTAATCATTCATTGAATTCAAGTTAATCTAATTGGAATAAAAATTGTTAATCATTCAATAAAATTAACTTAATTGATGAAGGCTTGACACTACATACTAAATTACAAATGTCACTGGACTATATAAAGCGGACGTTTGTCTCAAAGAATAAACTGATGCAACTCATTAAAGGGTTAACAAAGCCACTTTAGTTAATTCATAAAGATAACATTAAATAACCGGTAAAACGCTACTCGCGTCTACTTAAAAAGCGCACTATTAATGGTATAACTCTTTCTCTTCAATAAAATCGTAACGTATAAAGTGAGTAGAACTCCTAAACGAGCTTACAGATAAAAAATGAAAAAATGAAAAACCCGTTACGGAGCAAAACTCGCTTTAAAATTAAATAACAAACCGGGGTGACGGCTTAATCGTAACTAAAAACTATACTTCTGTTAACTCTTACACAGGAGCAATTAGGTATCTTACTAATTCTTTGGCATTCTGAACAAACCTACAGCGGTAAATACTAATAGTAAATGGATAAAATGTTACATTTAAAGTTATAGACCTTATTCTGGCTTCCTCATAGTTCCAGGGCAGGAGCGTGCCGCAGCCATATTGTTTTGGCTTATATAGTCGCAAACGCATGCGCTGATCAGTGGAAACATACCATGTGATCTTCGATTTAGATCAGCGCATGTGTTAGAGAATAAATTATATTGCAAAAACTAAGTTAAACACAAATATTCTCTAGAATAATTACAAAAAATAATGAAAAGTAATAAAAAGGAAAAAGAAGAAGAAAATACTCTTCATATTAGTGTATATATAACGTCTGAGTGCCAATAAACAAGTCACTGTAACTAGTAGGTATGAAAACCACTTGAAGTATAGAAATACCGAACTAACGGATTCTAAAAACTATTAATAAGAAGAAACTGTAGTGTTAGAAAAAAGGTTTCCAATCTATAAAGCTGTTTAATCCTGCAGGTTCAACGGATCCTAATCTGAAAATCCATTCGCTCTCTTTTTGTGATAACTTCTTTTTTCTATTTCCTCCTCTCTTGTCTTCTCTTACATGATCTATCGCCAAATATTTAAGCTCTTCAAATTTATGTTGATGAACTATGCAATGTTCTACAAGTGGCTCAGATGTAATGGAACGTTTAATATTAGATTTATGTTCCTGTTTACGTATTTTGAATGCTCTGGTGGTCATCCCAACATATATTTTGTTGCAGGGACAGAATATAGTATATATGATGAAGGTTGATCTACAGTTCAAAAAATAATTTATCTTATATTCTTTATTATCTATAGGATTACTCCAAATTCTAGTTTGTATGCTCATTTTACAGATGTTACAGGAAAGACATTTAAAAAACCCTTTAGGGAAATTGCTATCTTTTACACTCCTTCTGTTTTCACTGCTTTTTAAGATTTCTTTTAAGTTGCGATCTCTGGAATAAGCTATTCTTAGATTAAGATTCTGCAATGAGGGATGTATGGTGATAATGTCCCATAATTTGTGTAAAGTATTTGAGATGATACTACTACAGTTGTTAAATCTAAGGACACATGTTATAGTATCAGTATCTTCTTCATTATTTTTAGATGTTCTTAATAACAACCATTCTCGATTGCAATATTTTGCCCTTTTAAAGGCCCTATTTATCACTTTCTGGGGATACCCTCTAGACAATAATTTAAGTTCCAATATTTTTCCTTGCTTCTTAAAACTTTTAAAATCTGAACAGTTCCTCCTGAGTCTGATAAACTGTGAAAAAGGAAGACTATTCTTTAGTCTACCAGGATGATTACTCTCGTATGATAGAAATGTATTTCTATCTGTGTCTTTAAAGTATACATCTGTAGTAAAAGAGTTTAGATGCTGTTCAATGGTTAGATCTAAAAAATTCAACTTAGTTCTTGAATAGGTCATGGTGAAAATTAAATTTTCATCACATGAATTCAACCATTGTGCAAAATTGTTGAGATCACTTTCATGTCCCTTCCATAGCATGATAATATCATCTATATACCGACGCCATATAAAAATATGGTCAGAGTAAGGAGAATTTTCAATCCATTCTAATTCGAATTTGGACATATATAGATTAGCTATGGAGGGAGCAAATGTAGCGCCCATGGCCACACCTTTTTTTTTAATATAATATTTATCTTCAAAGATGAAATAATTTTCTTTCAATGCTAAAGAGGTTAATTGCATTAAGAACTCGGTGGGAATTAGGTGAGGTCTAGGGTGGTTGTCCAGAGCATCTCTAATAACTTCTATGGCTTCATTTTGGGGTATAGATGTGTACAACGATGTCACATCAAAAGACACTAGTATAAAGGGAAATTCTTCCTCGGGAATCTCTTTAAGCAAGTTTAATACATGGGTCGTATCTTTTAGGTATGAAGGACTCATTTCAACTATGGAACTCAGAAAATAATTGACAAAACACGAAAGGGGTTCAAGTACTGACCCTCTAGATGACATGATAGGACGCCCAGGCGGTTGCTGTTTATTTTTGTGAATTTTCGGTAAAGTATAGAATATTGGAGTTATAGGGTGTTTATTCAATAGAAATCTTTTATCCTTGTCTGTTAGAAAACCCTCATCTATACCTTTAGTAACTATTTTATCAATTCTACTGACAAGGCGCTTAGTGGGGTCTAAACTCGTCACCTGGTACACTTTTTTGTCGGCCAGTTGATTTTTAATCTCTTTAAGATAATCAATGGTGTTTTGAACCACAATGGCTCCGTTTTGCTCCGTAACGGGTTTTTCATTTTTTCATTTTTTATCTGTAAGCTCGTTTAGGAGTTCTACTCACTTTATACGTTACGATTTTATTGAAGAGAAAGAGTTATACCATTAATAGTGCGCTTTTTAAGTAAACGCGAGTAGCGTTTTACCGGTTATTTAATGTTATCTTTATGAATTAACTAAAGTGGCTTTGTTAACCCTTTAATGAGTTGCATCAGTTTATTCTTTGAGACAAACGTCCGCTTTATATAGTCCAGTGGCATTTGTAATTTAGTATGTAGTGTCAAGCCTTCATCAATTAAGTTAATTTTATTGAATGATTAACAATTTTTATTCCAATTAGATTAACTTGAATTCAATGAATGATTACCAGGTTCCATTCTAAATAAAATTTGTATTAGTTATAATTTCTATCAGTTAATGCTTTATAAATATTGAATGAGTAAGATTCTTAAAATTTAAATTTTTTTATTATATCTTAAAATTAATTATGTTGTATGGGGGGTATTGTTGTATGGGGGGTATTGTTGGGAGACAGCAGACTCGAGAGAGACTTGGGTGTGCTGGTGGATGCATCACTGAAGCCATCTGCACAGTGCGCAGCAGCCTCGAAAAAAGCCAACAGGATGCTGGACATCATAAAGAAGGGCATAGCAACCAGAACACGGGAAGTCATCATGCCATTGTATCGAGCGATGGTGCGTTCAGTATTGGTCGCCACACCTCAAGAAGGACATGGCGGTACTTGAGAGAGTCCAAAGGAGAGCAACAAAAATGGTAAGAGGGCTGGAACACTGATCATACGCCGAGAGGCTGGATAGGCTGGGGCTCTTCTCTCTGGAGAAAAGGAGGCTCAGGGGAGATATGATAGAGACCTTCAAGATCATGAGGGGCATAGAGAGGGTGGATAGGGACAGATTCTTCAGACTGAAGGGGACAGCAAATACGAGGGGGCATTCTGAGAAACTGAAGGGAGACAAGTTCAAAACAAATGCAAGGAAGTTTTTTTTCACCCAAAGGGTCGTGGACACTTGGAATGCGCTACCGGAGGAAGTGATCAGGCAGAGTACGGTACAAGGATTTAAACAGGGATTGGATGGATTCCTGAGAGATAAAGGGATCGTGGAATACTGAGGGAGGAGCTGGGATGTAACACAAGTATAGGAAGTTAACCAGTAATGAGTATAAACCAACCTGGTCGTGCATATGCAAGACCGGAGGGCTAGGACTTCGATAGGAAGGCAGGACTTAAATGAGAAACCAAGGTGGCAAGGGAGCCCCTTCTGATGATTCAGACAAGTCTTGACCTGTTTTTGGGCCGCCGCGGGAGCGGACTGCTGGGCAGGATGGACCTGTGGTCTGACCCGGCAGAGGCACTGCTTATGTTCTTATTAGCAATTATTTTAATATGGGAGATTATAAATTTATATAAAAAGGTTAATAATTTATCAATAAGAGTTAGCAATGGACATAATTATTTTTAAAAATTAATTGAACTTTTAAAAAATAATTAATTAACTAATTTTTATAATTAAACACAGGTGGTTGTTCATGAAATATTTAAAGTATTAAAATTTTGTATTCATTTTTCCACTTAATTATTAATTCTTAAACACTTTTTTGTTATATTTTTCATTATTTCTTATAATTTAACTTAACAGATTTATTAACTTTTAAATTAATCATTACAGTATTTTTGTATATCTATTTATGAATTAATATATATATGTATTTATTACTGTGTAGAAACTATTATATATTTGTATATGGATTGTATTTATAATATATTTCTAATAAATTTATATATATTTATTATTGTAAAAATTATTATAAAAATTTTAAAAGAGTATGTATAATATATTTTCAATATATATAAATTTATTATACAGTATAAGTGGGTATATGATTATTATTTATTCAATGCTGATATTTATAGCTAATTCCTCAAATTTTTATTACTTTTTAGACTGGTTAATTATTTATTTTGACTGGATTAGTATCTATTGGATATTTATATATCATTCAATATGTAATTATGAAGTGATTATTTTATATCATTTATTATATTTTCTATAGTATGCAATTACTCTCAAAGGTATTAATATCTGAGGTATTTTTTGAGTCAGGATGAATTTGATAAATAACAATTCAATAATTTAATAATTGATAAATTTGATAAATTAAGTAGGTAATTACACATAGATTTAGAGATTAATTATGGTCTTTTAATAATTATAAAGTTAAAATACAGTACTTTTCAGGAAATCATGTTATTACAATTTATTCTGTATATATTTTATACTATAATATGTTTATTTTATATTGTATAGTGCTCCCTGCTGGAACCCTTGAAAAAGCCATTGTTGGCGAAACGGGTCCCGTCGAGCAGTATAGCTTGGAGCAAGAATAATTGAATATATGAAGAAATTTCAATAAAGACATAAGAAGAAAGTACAAGTTGGTTCACTCTTCTTTTTTGCATCTTTTCCTGTTGAGTGAGGATTGGCTTTTTGCATTGACCCAGTGTAATTTGTTTATGTTTTTCTTAGCAGCGGTTCCTGGCTATTGCAGTGTTTTTATTCAAGTCGTTACTATACTTTTGACATTGCATTAGGCGGCAGGTACCCCAGCATGTTTCTTCTGCAAGCTAACCCAGTTTGTTTGTTTTTTACGTTTGGCGCCATCTACTGGGATACTTTTACACCCCTGAGGAAGGCCCCTGTGGCCGAAACACAGACCGTGTTGGGATCCTGTATATGCTCTCTTACAAAGGACTTTATATGCCTGCCACATTTTGTTTTATTTAAATGTATACTTGTGTGAATTTTAACGGAGATTCTATATTGTGAATAAACGTGTTTGTCCACACAGTGGTCTGACCAGTGTCCCTTCCCCACTTCCTTGTTTTGTTTCTTCTGTGATGTCCACACTATGGATGCCCATTCTTTGTCTTGCACCAAATTACCCAGTTGAGGAGAAGATTTATGGTTATTACTGCTGCATAAGAAGCAGGAACAATTGGTTCAGTTCCCACTGTAGGTACTGGAGAGTGACTCGGGGACAAAAATTTATCACCATCCCCTCACTGTCCCTACATTTTCATCCTCGTCCGAGCTGTGAAGCCAGTTTTTCATCCCCATTCACTCACCGTCCCCACAGTCTTAATTTTCTTCCCCATATCTCTCCACTCAAATCAGAAAGATGATTTTATGCAATTTTATATGCCTAAGGCATTGCAAATAAACATTTTAAGCCTATAGTGGGAGTTTCTAACTTCTATTTTGATTGAAAGAACATCAATAAAAGTACAACTTGTTAGTCATGCTGGCCAATGGATACTAGAACATCAATAAACCTACTGGAAAACTTTTGAAGCCAGATTAGTACAGATCCATCCTGCACAGTTAATGCTAATAGAAAACCATATCACTTTCATATACGCAGAACACAGATCTTCCTCTGACATCACTTCCAGTTCCGGAGCAGAGCAGGCAGCTACGAGGAGGAAGCGAAAGGACCTTCAAGATGGCTTTATCTTTGTTTTGTCACCACCACTGTTGTCAGGATAAACAGCAGTAGCAGACACTTTCCTGTTATAGCAGAAATGGCGCAAGAACAGTTCCTGTTCCTGTGGTACTACCGCGGAATGGTTTACAGTTCCCATGGCATTCCCAGGAGATTTTCCAGGGTTCTTCCCATTATCACAGTAATTACCACAGTATTACTCTGTAATGATTCTCATGTCACTCTCTTGTAGGTACTTGTGACCTTGGGTAAGTCACTTCATCCTCCAATGAAACAGGTACAACATAAGTAGTCTGTATATAATATGTAAACTGCTGTGACTGTAACCAGAGAAAAGCCATATATCAAATCTCATCCCCTTTGTCTGTGGCACGTAGAGCAGGTGGAGCTTGTGTCTTATAGCATCTATTGTTGGAACAAAGGAGGGTTAGGCAAATAAGTGTTTCAAAGAAATCTGATTTTCCCACTCAGCATCGATCAAAATTGCAGCTTAATTCCAGCCTCAGGCTAAAATCTCAATGTTTCAGTTAGGGGAAATTTGTGGCTTTCCTTTCAGGCATGGTTGGGGGAACAGTTTTACTATATATACTCAAATATAAACCGACCCAAATATAAATCAAGATAACCTTTTCCCGTGACTCGAATATAAACCGGGGGGGGGGGGGAGGGGGGGTTGTTAAAAATTCAAGTGCACCCTGTTCCCCCTCCACCGCTGCTCTGCCAGGCCCTGCATCCAGCCCCCTCACTCTTTCCCTCCCCTGCCCTGCCAGTCTTTGCATCCAGCCACTCTCCCTTCCCACCAGGTTCTGTACCCTTCCCCCCTCCCTCCCAATGCCTTGCAGACCTCCACCAGGCCTGCCATGAGACCTGATGGTCTAGCAGTGTCCGGGACAGGAGGGATCTCCCTGCCTTCTGTTCCAGCTGATTCTAATTATTTTTATTTCTCTCGCCTCCCCCGCATACCTTTTAGTTTCCCTGGTGCTCCAGCGGTGAATCGCAGCAGGAGCGACCTTCCTTCGCTCCTGCTCGTGCAGAGCCGCTAGCTAATTGGCTGCTACTAGCGGCTCTGCCCATGCCCTTTAGTATCCCTGGTGGTCCAGCAGTGAATCCCTCCTGCCTCCTGTCCAGCCGATTCTAATTATTTTTATCTCCCTCTTGCCTCACCGCGTACCTTTTAGTTTCCCTGGTGGTCCAGTGGTGAATCGCGGCAGGAGTGACCTTCCTTCATTCCTGTCATTGCAGAGCTGCTAGCTAATTGGCTGCTGCGAGTTCTCACGGGCATGCGAGAACTCACAGCAGCCAATTAGCTAGTGGCTCTGCACGGGCAGGAGCGAAGGAAGGTCACTCCTGCTGCGATTCACCACTGGACCACCAGGGGAACTAAAAGGTACGCGGGGGAGGCAAGAGGGAGATAAAAATAATTAGAATCGGCTGGACAGGTGGCAGGAGGGATCCCTCTTGTCCCGGCCACTGCTGAACTACCAGATCTCACGAAAAGCCCGGCAGAGGCCTACAAACAGCTTGGGGAGGGGGAGGAGGAGGGGTCAGCGCTTACCTAAATATAAACCGAGACCCCCATTTTTGGGCCATTTTTTGGCCCAAAAATCTCAGTTTATAGTCAATTATATACAGTAATAAGCTTATCACCTCTCTTAGGAGATCCCCAAGGGTCATTTTCCATTCAGAATTCCCTTTTCTTCGTTATGTGCAGTTTATTGATGGAAGTGGTGCCGCCATGGGTTAAAGCCCCTATTGTCCTTTTTTATGTATGTCAATTTGAATTTTTAAGCGATTGGCTTTCTTACTATTCATGTACATTCAGATCACGGTGGACCTCTGATAGAGGCAGGCAGGCAGGCACGTCGAAACACAGTCCATATTGGGCCCTTTCTTTATGAATTTTATGTACATGTTTTATTCCAATAAGCATTGCTGGGTCACATTGATCCCCCCTCCCCTTCTTTGAGGGGTATTTGATTTGGTCATCTTTGGTCCTTTTTATTGTTTGATTTGTGTGGAGTTCTTTTCTCCTCGTTTGTGTTCATAGAAAAAGAGGGAACCAGTAACTGTGCCTGGGAGGGGATAAACAGCAGTGCTTTGGATTTTCTCCCAGAAAAATCTATATTCATATTGTTTTCTCTTTATGTTTATCTTCGTGAAGCAGCTTTATCTTGTGTGACACACCTACCCAGGCATGCCTGCTGGCACTGCCCATGACAGAAAACATAGCTTGGATTGTTAGCAGCCTTATTGCAGCATCAGGCTGATGCCTAGTGAAGAGCTGAATGGAGCACGTTGGATTTTAACTCTATGAATTCCACTTTGCTAGAAGAAGACCCTAGTCACTATAACCATCTCTGATTAGCCATATGGAATGTGTTACGGAGGGGGAAACATTGGGTGTTTAGATTTTAAGCACTTATCTTAGACAGCTAAATCTAGGTTAAAGAGTGGTTAAGTGTTAAAATGTCTGAGAGACAAATATTCAAAATATTCAGACTACGTCGAGCGCCAGGATCCTAAATTATTGCCTTTAAAAGTTCACTAGGGTTGAGTTTCTAAAGCTGGATCTCAGTTTCACTAGGACCAATGAAATGTTTGCTTTTCAACAAATATAGAGAAATGCAACCCAATAATTCTGGTTAGGTTGGACACAATTTTTAATCTCCAGTTTTGATGAAATTTTGACAAATTCTTCCTGATTTCTGTGTACTGTTAAAAAGAGGGGACCAGCTGTAGAAATGATGCAGTTTTTAAAGATTTAGGATCTTTAAAAGAATGTGATTGTGGGGCAGATTTAGAAAAAGTTAGGAGCTGAGCACTGATTTTCTGTATTGTGCACATAATTTAGGGGTCCTTTTACTAAGTACTACTACTATTAATTATTTCTAAAGTGCTACCAGACGTACGAAGCGCTGTACAGAGTCACGAAGGAGACAGTGCCTGCTTGAAAGAGCTTACAGTCTAAACACTAAGCTGCAGTAAGTGCTAGTGTGCCCTTACAGCAACTTAAAATGGTTTACTGCGGGACATGCTCTGGCATCCTACGGTAAGTTCCAAATCAGTATATGCTATTCATTTGCAAAAATATATTTAAAAATCTGTGTTTAAGAGTGTATGTCTAGGGGCAGAGAGTAAGCATTCCTGCGCTCATCAGTTAGCACCTCCGCATTACTGAGCTCCACAAAGAAAATCACCAGAAGACTAAAACTGATTCAAAACACAGCCGTCCGTCTCATTTTCGGCCTGAACAAATGGGAACACATCACTCCCTTCTACCACCAACTGCATTGGCTACCTTTCGAATCCCGAGTCCTTTTCAAGTTCGCCTGCATTTGCTACAAAACAGTATTTGGTCTATCACCAAAATACCTCTCCCCCTACTTCACTATGTATTGCTCCAATAAGAAATCCCGCAGAATTCAGCTGTTTGCTTTCCCCTTCATAAATTATGCCAGCTCAAAAGATTCCTCGACAAAACCTTCGCCTTCCAGGCGGCTAAGCTGAACCCTTGGCTAGCCCAAATGATGCTCGAGGCCCCGACCTACCTCGACTTCAGAAAACTTCTCAAAACATACCTTTTCCACAAACAGGACCCTTAACCCTTATTCCCCTGCAACAAACCAACTCCCGCCCCACCCCCTCCTTTCTCTCCCCCTCCCCTCCCTTGGTTCCCTTCTCCCTCCCTCGTCTCTTCCAATCCAACTATGATAAACTTCTGCTAAAACCCCAATACTTCCTTCCTCGTTGCTTGTAATTCCTACAAAATGTTGTAAATCCGTGTTCAGACCGGATCCTAATTTAATTGATGTGAACTGCCTAGAACTCTTTGGGTATGGCGGTATATAAGAACTTAATAATAATAATAATACCATACACAAACTGGTTAACACAGGATTACCAGTCGAGCCCTTAGGCCCTGGATTCTATAAAAGGTACCTACTGGTAGGCGCCTACCGAGCTGGGCACCTAACTTAAAATTTTTAATTAGCTTAATTGACATTGATAATTGAAAGTACCATTGAAACCAATTAAAAAAAATTAGTTAACTGGTAGGCGCCTACCACCTCATGGTAGGCATCTACAACATGGTGCCTTCCGGTGCCTACATGGAAATTAGGCATGGTACGGAGTTTGGGCATGGATTGATCCCCCTGTTATCAAACTCAAGCTGTCGAGCAGTGTGAGCTTAATGCCAAGCCGCCCATTCTAAACCTATGGGTAGCTCGTCAATAAGCTGATGCTGCTTAGCTGGGCAGCTTGAAAAAAGGGGAGGGGGGTGAGTTATGTGCCAATAGGTGTCTAAGTTAGTTGCCAGTATATTAGGCCAATTTACTGGCTCAATTTACTGGTGCCTAACATTTTGATGCCTACCAGTGTCTACATTAATTTAGGCGCCACTAGGAGCAATTCTACAAATGGTGTCTAACTTTGATTGACATCTAGTAGGTGCTGCTTCACTAGGCACTTACTAAATTAGGCCCCATTTATAGAATCTGGCACTTAGTGTCAGTGCTCCCATGCTAAAGGCTGTATGCTAATAGCAACATTGGCACATGGCCATTAATAGAAAAAATATAAAATTTGCCATTTTCCAGCTACAGGAAAAATGGCGTTAGCTAATAGGAAAAACCTATGTGAGGGTGTGCTTAAGTCACTTTTTACCGAAGCTTAGTAAAAGGATCCCAAAGGATCCTATATCTAGGCAAATTAATTGAATCCAAAATTTAGGAAACTAAATTTAGATGTATTTCCAGCTGAAAACTCCTGCAGAAAAACATATAGGTGACTTTTCTGTTTATCTTTACTTGTATGTAGAACAGAGCTTTCTTCCCTCTAGTGGAGGCATACCAAGCAAGTCAGGTCTTCAAAAGTACAATGACTGTGCATGAGATAAATTTGCATGTATTGAACACCTGTTGTATGCACACTCATCGTATTTTATGAAGATCATTATGTTGGTTTTTGGAATTTGCTGAGGTCTTTGGCCTATAAAGGAAATCAAATAACTAACTAACTAAATAAAATGCCTTCAATATAACATCTCCTCTTCCATGGTAAACAGATTATCTATAATTAAAATGTTCCATGAGTTCTCTCTAGATAAGTAGGATATATTGTAAATATTTGCAAATAAATAAATATGTCCAAAAGCATTCTTCTACTTATCTACCCCCACTCTTGATTACATTGAATGAAGATGCTTCTGTGCTTTTTCTACTCTGATGACTTATCTGAAGTTAACCCATATCATAACATTTATTTATTCAAAGGAGCCCAGAACGGGTTACAAAGTACATCCACTCAATTTCATCCCCGCAGATTTATATATACTTTTTAATCGATCCTTACTAGTTTTCCACGGTGTTCAAATGCTGAACGCTTAAGACAGTTTCGTCATTGGATCATATCATTTTAACTTTTTTTTTTTCAAATCTTTTCTTATTTTCATATTTTAACAATTATAAATAAGCAGCATATACAGTATAATGTCACTTATCTGTAATTAAACCGTTGCAAGATTCGCCTCTCCTAAGTTAAAACATAAACTGGCATAGTTGGCTATGTCTCAGGTGGCCCACAATAGACTGGAAATTTGATGCTGGTGGCTGGATATAGCGCCAGCATTGAATTTATGGTATCACTGTGGACCGCATGAGATCACCAATGAATATGAGCCTGGATATATTTATTTGCATGCAGTATATCCAGTATATGAAAATGTAGTTCATGAATATTTGTTAAGGATATCCTGAAACCTATACTGGTTTACAGCCCTTCAGCCCTGATTTAATGATTTTTTTTTGTACCCCCTTGTTCTCTTTTGTTTTGCTCTTTCTGTGTCTGACTTCTCTTCTGTACACCAATATATGCTTTTATAATGCCCATACAGTACACATACATCTCCCTTTATGTTATACTGTATATATGCATGTCAAATAACTTATCCTACAGTATGGGTATACTGTACAAAGACAATCAGTCCCTTAGCGCCATCTTTGTAACAATTTCCTTCAATACTTAATTTCCATTAGCTACTGGCAGGGGAGAAAGAGTAAAAATAAAAAGACAGATCGTTCACTTCAGCTGTAATTACCGACTGAAAAGACCCAAAAGGGAGGGGAAAAAAGGAGAACCGAGTTTTGAGCACAACATCAATCAGCCTGGCAGCCTTGTGTGGAAGATCATCCCTCTGTGAGGACAGACAGCATGGATTTATATTATCAGGCCATGCTCTCCTCCTCCCTCCCCCCCACCCAGTAATCCCCAGCACCCTCAGACAAATAAGGGAAAAAGTAGTTTTGTTAGTACACAGCCCTGACCAGGGTGCAAGTTCTTGTAGATTTGCAAGTTTAGTCACAGAGACATAGAACACAGACAAATCTGCAGTCATGAGCTGTGTCTAGACCAGGGGTAGGCCATTCCGGTCCTCGAGAGCCGGAGCCAGGTCAGGTTTTCAGGATATCCACAATGAATATGTATGAGATGAACTTGCATGCACTGCCTCCTTAAGATGCAAATCTATCCCATACATATTTATTGTGGATATCCTGAAAACCTGACCTGGCTCCGGCTCTCGAGGACTGGAGTTGCCTACCCCTGGTCTAGACAATAAACTAATCTAGGCTTTATTTTGTAACCTGAATCTATTTTATTTCCCTCTTTTCCATTGTCTTTTGTCTTTTTTTGTTCTATTTCTCTCTAATTTTATATTTCATTTGATTTGATTTGTGATAAATTTATATTGTGTAGTCTCTCTCTGACTTATATCCTATTCCTTGTCTTTCCTGTCTTCCTAATCCCGATGCCCAGTTTTGGATTCTCACCTTCTTTATTTTCTATTCCGCTGCCCTTTTTCTTTTTTCTTTCTTTCTTTATAAATTTCAAAAATATTTTCACAAGAATCTTCATGCTAAGAAAATACAGAAACTTAGGGCTCCTTTTACTAAGGTGCGCTAGTGGTTTTAGCGCACGCTACAATACCTCACGCGCTAAACGCTAACGCCTCCATAGAGCTTGCGTTAGTATTTTTCATTTAGCACGTGGGTAGTGTGCACTAAAAACACTAGTGCACTTTAGTAAAAGGAGCCCTTAATATCAATCAAATATCTTAAAAAAGAAACATAGTCTTACACTGCCCTTTTTCTATGCATATACAGAACTTAAATAAATGTGCACTTCAATAGCTGGAAATGTCCATTTTATAATTATGAGAGCCCTTCTGCACAGTTTAAGATACAGGTTCATATGTACAATAAGTAGAAAACATTTTAGAAGTGCATATTTTCCTATCCAATCTTTTTCTTACCTCCCATGATTCCCATGGAAGTCTTATTTAAATATTTTACCTTCCTTATTTGTGCACCTCCCATTCTCTTCACACATTTTCTCCTAAACCTCATCTCCCTCCCTACCTCTGTTCATTGCTGCCTCACTCGCTTTCCAACCACCTCACATCCTCTTCTCGGTCCTAGCCACCTCAGTTGGCCACAGTCAGCATTTTGCTGATCGCCACTGGCTTTATTTCTGGATATTCAATGTTGGGTCATAACATAAAAACATAAGAATTGCCATACTGGGACAGACCTATCAAGCCCAGTATCCTGTTTCCAATAGTGGCCAAATCAGGTCCCAAGTACCTAGCTAGATCCCAAGTAGTAAAACTGATTTTATTCTGCTTGTCCTAGGAATTATCCAAACCTTTTTTAAACCCCGCTAAGCTAACTGATTTCACTACATTCTCCAGGACCAAATTCCAGAGTTTAATTACAAATTGTGTGAAAAAATATTTTCTCCAGTTTGTTTTAAATCTACTACTTAGTAGCTTCATCAAATGTCCCCTAGTATTTTTGGAAAGAGTGAATAAACGATTCACATTTACCCTTTGCACTCCACTCATTATCTTATAAACCTGTATCATATCACCCCTGATCCCTAGCCACTTTAGCCTTTCCTCATAGGGAAGTTGTCCCATCCCTTTTATCATTTTCATTGCCCTTCTCTGTACCTTTTCTAATACCGCTATATCTTTTTGGAGATATGGTGATCAGAACTGCACAGTATTCAAGGTGTGGCCATACCATAGAGCGATACAAGGGCATGATAACATTTTCATCTTTGTTTTCCATTCCTTTCTAGATTATTCCTAACATTCTATTTGCCACACATTGAGCTCAGGGTTTCAACATATCCTCAACAATGATACCTAGATTGTTTTCCTGGGCAATGACTCCTAACACAGAATCCAGCATCACATAGCTGTAGTTTAGGTTCCTCTTTCCCACATGCATCACTTTGTATTTGCTCGGATTAAACATCATTTGCCATTTTGATGCCGTCTTCCAGTCTCACAAGATCCTCTTGCAAACTTTCACAATCCTCCTGTGATTTAACAACTTTGAACAACTTTGTGTCATCAGCAGATTTAATTATCTTACTGGTTAATCCCATCTCTAGATCATTGATAAATATGTTAAAAAGCAGCGGTTTGCTGCAGACAAGGGACACGGATATCTGTCTGACAGATTCTTCAAAAATAGTCAGACAGACATCCCTGTAGAGCAGAGGGTCAGCCTAGTGGTTAGTGCAGTGAATTGTAAATCAAGGGAACTAGGTTCCAATCTCATGTTAACTCTTTTACTAAGGTGCGCTAGCCGATTTAGCACACGCTAAATATTAGTGTACGCTAAATGCTAACGCTTCCGTAGAATATAATGGCTAGCGTGCCTTAGTAAAAGAGGGGGGTTAATTTGTAATTGTGAGCCCTCCAGAAACAGAAAAATATCTACTGTAACTAAATGGATACCACTTCAATAGCCTTCAGGCTTTCAGGTGTCTTATATATTTAGGTAGATTAGGTACAAATTTTTCTGTTTCTGGAGGTCACACATTTAAAAAAAAAAAAAAAAGAGCTGCAGGGGATCTAAACATGAGTACCTTTACTGCACTAACTGCGCCTCACGTCTCTGCTATGACTTCCTGTTCCTGTGTAGGTGAGACGTTGCAGAGAGAAAGCTTCTGGGGAAGGCTGAAGGCAGCATGCTTACCTCGCTGACGTTGCCAGAGGCCCGAAGTTTGAACTGCAACGCGGAAGAAGTATGTGTAGGGTTACCATATGGCTCCAGAAAAAGGAGGTCGGATTGAGACATCCGGGTTTTACTTTTATTGAAAGCAATACAAGTAAGGAAGATAGAAGTAAAACCCGGGTGTCTCAATCTGTCCTACTTTGTCTAGAGCAGTGGTCTCAAACTTGCGGCCCGGGGGCCACATGCGGCCCACCAGGTACTATTTTGAGGCCCTCAGTATGTTTATCATATCACAAAAGTAAACTAAAACAGTTTCTTGATCATATGTCTCTTTAGCTATAAATTACAATATTATTATTATTATTATTAAGACTTAGCCAAAAGGAAAGATTTATAAACTATAAAGAGTTTTACCTCATGCAAAATTGTCATTTCTTTAATAAGACATTAACTATTTTTTCTGAAGCCCTCCAAGTAACTACAAATCCAAAATGTGGCCCTGCAAAGGGTTTGAGTTCGAGACTACTGGTCTAGAGCTATATGGTAACCCTAGGTAAGTGGAAAGCCATACCCATGTCTGGGGTAGGGGGCTGGAGAGAGAAAGAGAGAGGCTGCTCCACTAGATCCTGGGGGGTGTTGAAAAGAGAGAGAAAGCACATGCGGGGGAGGGGTGGTTTAAAGGAGGGAGAGAGAGAGATAGAAAAAGAAGCACTCGTGATGGGAGGGGGTATTTGAAGGACCGACAGACAGAGAGAAACACCTGTGAGGGAAGGGGGTTGGAAGGAGAGGCCAAGGACATTTCTCTTTTTTGTCTTCACAAATGTGATAACCCTAACCATTCTGCCTTTGCAAAATCGGGATTTGGATGTCTTTTAAACACATGGACACCCATTCCAGCCTTTTGAGACATACATATATTCAAAGATGAATGCCTTAATATGCGGTAAATAAATTTCAGTGTGGTTACAGCATGCCACATGCTCAGGGTTACTCTATGGCCCCAGATAGATTGAGCCAATCCTGTTTAAGTTCCATTGATGAAAGTAAAACCCAGACTGGCTCAATCTGTCTTCCAATACCTGGAGTCATATGGTAACCCTAGGCTGGGCACATCCCCATCAGTTACTGCATATTCTTTGTACTTACTGTACATTTAACAGCATAATTTAAGCTTAGTAAATACAAATCTTACCATACTTTAGTAAAAGCCCCCTTTAGTGAGACTGGGAGCAATATTCAGTCAGTGGTGTTCAGGGTTTTTTTTTTTTTTTTTGTAATGATGACCATCACAGGCTTTTTATGCCTGGACATTCAATGTTGAGGCTCCTTTTACTAAGGTGCACTAGTGTTTTTAGCACACGCACAAGATTAGCACGCGTTGTAGTGCGCACTAGCTGAAAAATTACCACCTGCTTAAAAGGAGGTGGCAGCAGCTAACACGCGCAGCATTTTAGGAGCCCTGAGTATCCGGCATATGTCATATGCTGGCACTTATCAAAGTATCGGCAGTATTCAGACTGGTATCCAGATAACTACCCGCCCGATATTCAGACCACAGCGAAACCAGAAATTCAATGGTTGGCCATCTGAGACATAACCAGCTAAGCTGATATTCATCAGTTGGCCTACTAAGTCCTACTAGCCAAAGACAACCTACTTTTTAAGCGGGTCTATCTGGCTGCTTAACATTGGTGCAGTGGTTAGAGCTATAACCTCAGCACTCTGAGGTTGTGGGTTCAAACCCCATGCTGCTCCTTGTGACCCTGGGCAAGTCACTTAATCATCCACTGCCCCCAGGTACATTCGATGGACTATGAGCCCACCGGGACAGATAAGGAAAATGCTTGAAGTACCTATATGTCACTTTGAGTGTGGTTGTAAAACTATAAAAAGGTGGTCTGCAAGTCCCAATCCCTATCCCTATCCGCTCAATGGGATATTCAGTGGGAGATAGCCAGCGATCTTCCACTGAATATTGACAGATAGCAGGCTATGGCCTGTTTGATCATGAGGTGAATGTCATTTAGCGCTGTCCTATCTGTGAAATGGCGTTCCTATTCCTGAGTTAATGTATTTGTAGATTATTAAAATATTTAGTATACTGCCTCGATATTCAATATCTGGCAATTTACAAACATACTAAAAAAGAAATTCCCAAGTGGGAAAACTTCATATAATAATATCAAACAATTAATCCCACTTAAGCTAGAATGTGTATGAAAGTTCTATTTTACTAACAGGAGTAAGCCTTTGAGACCGCTTTCAAATACACAGTGAGCACGGCTTGTTTTTGAAAATATTCGGCCCTGATGCAGTGGGTTGGAATCTTTGCCCACGAAACGTTGGCCACGTTGGCTTTTCTGTAATACAAGCGCTGACTCAAGATAAGTAGGCTTTCTGAATAAGAAATGTTGCCTAACTATTAATATATAATAAGAATTAACCTTTGGAGTTAAATGAATGAATGCAGTTTCATGAAATTTACAAGAGTGTAATGAAAGGAATGGAAACGAACTAAATATAGCATTTTTATAAAATGAAAAACTAGTAAAAAACGACCTAAAATAAGAATCACTAATTTATATTAGTTTTAGTCTTTTGGTAAATAAAGTAAAATAATAGGAGTGAAGGAGTGAAGCCAATGATTGGAGAATAAGGAGCAATAAACAACTACGCTGAATACCCCAGTCATTGAATTTGACTACGCGTAGGCTCCATTACTGAGGCTTACTCCTGTTAGTAAAATAGAACTTTCATACACATTCTAGCTTAAGTGGGATTTATTGTTTGATATAATTTACAAACATAAACATTTAGCCACCCTGTTCCCGGCCAGCTAAATAGTTCTGAATATAGGACCCTACCTGAATAAAGTTGAGACAGCTTTTTACTATCTGAACTTTATTCATATAGTTATCTCATTAACAAACTAAGGGCTCCTTTTACTAAGGTGCGCTAGGGCTTTAATGCGAGGAATAGCGCGCGCTACATTGCCACGCACGCTAGACCTTAACGCCAGCATTGAGCTGGCGTTAGTTCTAGAAGCCTAGAGAGTGGTAATTTCCTGCGTGCGCTAAAAACGCTAGCGCACCTTAGTATAAGGAGCCCTAAATATTGCTGTTAACAGGATAACTTTGTTTTCCACCCTTGGACCACCCCAGCTCTGTCCGGATGCTCAGATTTGCAGTACATGCTGCTAAAAACCTGGGCATGATCCCGGCCACAAGATATGTCTCACTGAATTTCGACTCCATTGTCTCTCATATCTACAGGATCTACCTACACTTTGAATTTCCACTAAACTTTTTTCACCTATCTATAGTTTATAGTGGAGCATAATAAGATGAACAGATAACTGCACAGCTGAATATATTTTTTTCAGCTCTAGGCGAGTGGACCTTGCTTGTTGTCAGCCTTTCTCCAACCAGTGTTTCAGGACGAGTAATCTTATGTGTCAGAGCTGGTATGTGATGAATTAGCTAGAAAAACAAAGTGTGATTAGGGTGACATTCTCAGTATCAGTGACATTTCTCAAGAGAGCTGCGTTTCAAGAGAGCCAGGAGCAATGCTTGCTTACTATGTTCCTCTTGTGTAACTGTTGCCCTCTTACCCACACTTCTCCTTCCATACCTGTCAAAGTCAGGTGTCCCGTTGAAACCGAGCATCCTTAGACTAATTTGCCATTGACAGCAGGTGTTCATCATTAGATTTAGAAGGTCAAACTGTCCAGGGAAAACTGAAGCCATATTAAAGTGAGCTTATGATGGATTCTATGTTCAGTCTCTAATGTTCTAGACTCATCTGGCTGTACAATGCGATGGTGAAGAAATTAAAGTTGGAACCTTTTGATGTTACCTCCAGTAGAATCACAAAAAAGAAGCACAAGGGGCCTTCAAGTTCTGAGCAGTCAAACTTCCATTTATTGAAGGACCCAACATGGTCCATGTTTCAGCGTATCCACCTGCATCAGGTGCCATTCAATGTAATCCATACAAAGAACAATAGAAAGATAGCCAAACAGATAACACCAAGTATTGACTCTCTCAATCAGTATCCAAGGTATAGCAAGAGTGAAGTTATACCTATGTATTAACAGATAATGATTCTTGGTTGTTTTGTACTTTGACTCCCTCTCTATTTTGACTACCTGCAGTAGAATCACATGTGGGTGGAGCCAATACTCGGAAATTACAAAATTATAATCATAGGAAGAATAATCAACTATATGCAAAACAAACTGCAAACAAGTGACCAAACTGCTAATTTGCATGCTTTTCAATTAAACACAACATGAGTGTGGAAGAAAAGGGTACGAGTTGAAATTGATCAAAACTCTGGAATAAGTTACTTTTGGAATTACTGAGGTACCTTCCATGGGAGGGGGTGGGGGGGGTTGAAAAAAAAAATTATTCATAGCTACTTATAACACTGTGAGCAGTGTTGTATATACAGTGAAACCAAAAATGGATATTTGGAGAGCACATGATGGTGGTTTTTTCAATATATCCTGATTTAGAGTAAATGCTTGCCCCTATAGCTTGGGACCAGAACTGCTTTGCTTTACAACTCTCAGCAATGAGCTATTTTATAAATCTATGACTGGAAAAATTATTTCTAAATTAGAGGAGAACTGAAATAATAGAAAAGAAAACAATTCAGGGTATGGCTCAGTGCATACATGTCAACCATTATCAGCTGAAATCATATTCACACAATATGGATATTACTGAAATGTAAGATACAGCCATTTCATAGATTTGCACTCATATCATATTATGTTTGAACATTTGTACTTCTGAATAGATTTAATAATTTAAATCTGTGAATACTTTCATGCATCCTAACCAATTTGAGTAAATTAATGTTTTAAAATTCAAAGCTTGATTTGAATAGGCATAATTATCTCAGTAAATCTGTGTCAAGCATTCATAAATCTTAACCAGGTTAAAGGTTTGCTCGTCCCCACAGACTATGAAAACTGACCACGTGACTAGGTCTGAGACAAGCAGTGATTATCTTGGATTCGGCATAGATGGCTGAACTTGATAGGAGTCTGAAAAAAATATATATATGGAAAGCGTGCAAAGCATGGACCTGGGAAAGCTTTCTTGCATCGATTTGTATAAGGTGTAGGTATGGATGTAAGGGCTTTGTTGTAGAGTTTTGTTCCATGATGATGGATATTTATAGCCGGCTTTATTCCCAAAAATTAGATTCAGAGTGGGTTAACAATACAAGAGAAGGATATATAAATCCATAATTGCAATAATAATAAATTACATTCAACAACGAGATTTCTACAGTATCAACAAAAACGGTGAAAACAAATAGGTTTTCAGCAATTTTCAAAAATTCGTGGAGGATGAACAAAATCTAATTTCCACAGGGAGAATATTCCAAAATACTTGCTATTTGAATTGTAAAAGATTTCTTGTAAAAACTTTTCAATTTAATGCTTCTAGAAGACAGGAATCACCACACATGATTCGTACAAGTTCACCAACTCTCAAAATAGTGATGCTATTTCAACTGGATTATATTCCTCCAAACTTTTGAACACCAAACAACGTATCTTGAAAATTATCTGTGCTTTAATTGGAAATCAGTATAAATCAATCAGCAGAGGAGATACATGCACATGATCAAATTTATGTACCCGCCACCCCAATAAATGCCTCTGCTGTGTGATTTTTCTGGGAGTCACTGAGTTGTGTGTATGTGTGGACAATTGTGGGTGAAGTTGGAGGCCCTTTTCTTGGGTGAGAGGGGGTGTGATATAAAAGGAAAGAAGAGAGCAGATTCCTGGCTTCTGGTTATCCTGTTTCTCCAGAACCCCTGTGCTGTGGGAGACCCCTGAAGTGGTGTGCCTGAAGGGAGAGAGTCTGAAGAGTTTGCACAAGAGCAAACAGGAAGGTGGAATAAAAGAACCTAGGCTGGGGTTCTCAAAAAACTGCATTAAAAAGTGATGGTCTGCTAATGCAGCTGTTTTGATAGAGAATTAAAAAAAAAAGCAAGACTTTCTCAAAAAAAACCACACATGCAAATGAGGTCAGAAGGCAGCAGCAAAGATTCACTAAATTTGCATGTGCCCATCGCTGGTGACATGCGCAGAAAACATAAAAAGAAACCTCCCCCCCCCCCCACAACACAACAACAGCGGGAGAGATGTTCAATCTCTTCCGCTGTCCACCAACAATCCCCCCAGCAGTGGGAGAGATATCAATTCTCTCCCGCTGCCCCACACAACCCCCCCTGCCTAGGCAGCTGCAGCACCCCCCCCCCCTCACACACACATACTTTGCAGCGGGAGAGATGCAGATTCTATGGGAGACCCAGGCAGCTCCTCAGAGAGTGTCAGAGAAACAGCAGTCCATGTTATGGGACAGACCTCAGCCCAGAGCCAGCTCTGGAAAGGAATTCATGGAGCTTGAAGAAGCTGAGCGGCCCATTCAGGTAGATTGGCTAGAACCTGAGGAATTCATGGAGGTTGGTGAAGTTTTGCCGTTTTATTATGAACCAACTGAAGCTATGGACACTAACTGAAATAAACACTGCTTGCTTGTTTTTTTTGTGTGCTTTAAAGAGTTTTAGCAATAGGAACTCTGGTGTGTTACAGTTTCTGTATGCCTTGTTTATTACATAAAGCAGAAAGAGAGCTTCCTAGCGTCTTTCCCCGAAAATAAGACACTGTCTTATATTCATTTGGGGCCCAAAAAAACGCACTAGGTCTTATTTTCGGGTAGGGTTTATTTTTGTCATGTACATGATCATCTCTGCCTTCCTCTCCTTTACCCCAGTTCTTTCTCTTTCTTTTCTTTCACCCATTCCCTTGTGCCTTCCCTCTGCAACATCTTTCTATCCCTCCATCCCTCCTATCCCCCTGTACAGCAGAACCCTTGCCCAGCTTCCATCCTTTCCTCCCTCCCACCCCTTGTGCAGCAGAATCCTTGAGCACCCGCCCCCACTCCTGCTGCGCAGCTGAACCCCCGCTGACCCTACATTCTTCCCTCCCATCCGAACCCCGCAGACCACGAGCCATAAATACCTTCCTGCAGAGTAGCGTCGGGCCAGCAGCAATCTAGTCGCCCAACGTTGGCAGCGTAAAAATGTCCATTCTCAAAGTACTGTATGTCCAAAATTTATTTTTTTTTCAAAAATTGTCTACTTCTACATCCAGCTGTTTGATCATCCAGACCACTAGTGTATCTATCTTTATACCACATTCTCGTCCAAAAAATCGTCCAAGTTCCAAATACCTAGAAAAGACCTTTTGGATCAATCCAGCAAAGTGATGGATTAGCCACCCAGACATAGCAACACAGCAACGGGGCACCTTACAGGGCACTTCTGTGAATTTCACAAAAAAGGTGCAGCATAAACATGTCACCAGAACTCCCATATAAGTAATGTTGAGCCTCCCCAAAACCCACTATACCTACCTGTCTGCAACCCTAAAAGCCCTTATGACTGCAAGTGGCACCTATATGGCAGTACAGTAGGGTTTTGGTGGACTCACATTTTCCACCATAAATGTAGTGGTTAGAGTGGCTTATGGGCCTGGGCTCTCCTCTCTATGGTTCACTAGCCCCTCCCCCCCCCCCCCGACTATTTAAGCCACCTCTGTGAAGCTCTACTGATGTTCTGGAGGCAGGTATATACATTTTTATTCCAATTTTTATGGTTGCGTGAGTGTGGTCAATGATCACGGGGGGAGTGTGCGGAGGTCTGCACTTTGTCCCAGCAGTGGTTATTTGGTCACTTTGGATACCTTCTGGGCACTTATACCTGGTTTTAGATCATCTAAGTCACAATGTATAAGTTCTATCCAAGAAGCCTCGTAAAACTTTCGACTAAGTCTAGGTCGTCCCACAACAAGCCCTAACCACTCCTTCAAAAATGCCCCTTTCAGCTCTGTATTTATGGCTTGCAGTCGGCGGGGTTCGGATGGGAGGGAAGAATGTAGGGTCAGCGGGGGTTCGGCTGCGCGGTAGGGGTGGGGTGGGTGCTCAAGGGTTCTGCTGCACAAGGGGTGGGAGGGAGGAAAGGATGGAAGCTGGGCAAGGGTTCTGCTGTACAGGGGCATAGGAGGGAGGGAGGGATTCAGAGGACTAAAAAAAGTCTAAAAACTCATTTCGATCTGCACTTACCATGCTGTCTTTTTGATTGGCCAAGTGCCAACCTGGGTGGGTTTTAGACGTATTTCTGTTTTGATTATGAGCCCCCTAGGTTCCCTTACAGAATATTAGCATAACTGACTAACATTTAAATGCCAGCCATAGAGCTCATATAAATTTACATACCTAAGTGTGAAGGAGACATGCATAACTTATGGCATGAGTCTGGTTTGCTGGATCAGGACGTGGACAGTATGCCATTGATGGAATCAAGAATTTTTAAAAAATTCTAGAAGATAATAGCTGTCCATGAGCTGAAATTGAACTGAAAATGGATCATCATGCAGCAGGACAATAACCTTAAATATTCAAGTACCAAAGGCCGTCTGAAAACAGGTTTGTGTTTTGGATTGGCCAAGTCAAAGTCCCAGTAAAAACTCTATTGAAATGTAGCAAGATCTGAAACAAGTTGCTCTTGCATGCAAGCTGCCCTTTGTCTCAGAACTGAAATAGCTCTAAATCAGGGATGCCAAAGTCCCTCCACGAGGGCCGCAATCCAGTCGGGTTTTCAGGATTTCCCCAATGAATATGCATGAGATCTATTAGCATACAATGAAAGCGGTGCATGCAAATAGATCTCATGCATATTCATTGGGGAAATCCTGAAAACCCGACTGGATTGCGGCCTTCGAGGAGGGACTTTGAGACCCCTGCTCTAAATGACCAAAATTCCTCAAGGGTGATCAACAATTACAAGAAACGTTTGGTTGAAGTTAGTGCTGCTCGAAGAAGTGTTACTGATTACTAGGGCTGCACATTGGAAAACATTTTTGGTTTGGTTCTTTTTTGGATCAGTGTTCATTTTGTTCAATTTCGTGCCTCTGAGCTTAGTTTCCTGCGATTATATTCAAGTCAATGGGGAAACAAATTTGGACAGTAATGGCAGGGTTTCCATCAAAACTTGCTGGAAGGCATCAGCAGCAGAGGCAACTGTTATATGAAATGTTTATAAATTATTGTAAACCATTCAGAATTTTATGATGTGCTATATAAAAGAATTACTAAACAAATATCAAAGATTAAAAGCAAAGTGGCACAAGGTGGAATGAATACACCATGGCAACAGAACAGAGGCAAAGAATATCACAGTAGTAGCATGAGCACCCTAGGGCAAAAACACCCTGATGCTCTATGGCAGGGGTGTCAAAGTCCCTCCTCGAGGGCTGCAATCCAGTCGGGTTTTCAGGATTTCCCCAATGAATATGCATTAGATCTATTTGCATGAACTGCTTTCAATGTATGCTAATAGATCTCATGCATATTTATTGGTGAAATCCTGAAAACCCAACTGGATTGCGGCCCTCGAGGAGGGACTTTGACACCCCTGCTCTATGGGGAGAAAAGCAGCACTAAGAATAGAATAAAGACCTGGGCAAAGCAACATCAGCATTGGCATGAACACTTTAATGCGGGGCAAAAGAGTGCCAACATTGTCCAGGAAACCCAGAGGTACCATGTGAGGGGAAAGCCATCACTACAGCAGCAACAGCAAGACCTGAAGGCACTGGCAAAGTGGTGATAGATGTAGCAGGAATTTGACTCTCTATTGCCCATAGATATTTCCACATATAATATTACTGAAGATGGTTTTAAGGATCACCTTCTGCTTTTGGCCATTGTTAATAAGCAAAATGCTCACTTTACATAGAATGTTGAGAACCGAATGGAGACATCCAGGCCAGGATGTGCTCAGTTCCAAAGGTATTTTGCAAAAGGCTCTGCCACACTAGAAGCCTTTTCTCATATATGTAGAATGACATGCATGACCATATATGCATTTGCCATCACATGCAGCATGTAATTAAAAAAAACATATTGATTAAAGCAAAACACTTTGATAAAAAAGAGATGGCTTACCAAGCTAGGATGCGAAACAGCTTATACTAATATTAAAAAACCAGCTGGTGCATATAAACAGCTCACTCCAATGTAGATAGTCTAACACAGGGCAATTTAATAATAATAATTTATTTTTTTATACTGCTATACCAAAGCTGTTCACAACAAGATAAAATATATACAATCAATAAAATTGAAATAACATAATAAAAATAATCAATTAAAATAGGAATACATCATTACCACATTCAAAACCAACTTTATGTTATGGATTCAAACCACACTAACAGAAGGCCAATTCCCACAGGACCTAGGAGAGATCTTAATCACCCCAATCATGAAAGATCACAAAGGCCCAATAGAAAGCCCCTCCAACTACAGACCTATCGCTTCAATTCCAATATACGTCAAAATAATAGAAGGCCTAGTCACACAATACCTCACAAACTACCTGGAAAAACATAACCTACTCCACCCCTCACAATCAGGATTTCGAACCAACCATAGTACAGAAACACTACTTGTCTCTCTTCTAGATACAGCCCGGCAACACATCAGTAAAGGAAAAAAGATGATACTAATACAACTTGACCTCTCTGCTGCATTTGACCTAGTTGACCACACCATATTACTACAGATACTCGACGCCATAGGGATCTCTGGCAAAGTTTACAATTGGTTTCAAGGGTTCCTCAAATCAAGAACCTATAGGGTAAAATACAATGACATCAAATCAGAGCCATGGGCAAATCCCTGCGGAGTTCCACAAGGATCACCTCTCTCACCTACACTCTTCAACCTCTTTATCTCCTCCCTAGGAGCCACCTTAGATAACCTAAATGTCACATCCTTTAGCTACGCAGATGACATCACCATACTCCTTCCCTTTGACCCTTCAGAGCCCACCACCACCGCAAAGCTGGAAACAACCCTAGATACAGTAGAAAAATGGATGATGGATCATAAACTAAAACTAAACTCAGAAAAAACAAAATTCCTCCTGCTCGAAAAAGCCAAATCTCCTACCATCACAGAACTGATAATCAAAAATACCAAATACCCAATACAACCCGAACTAAAACTACTAGGAGTCACCATAGACAGATGTTGCACAATGCAGTCCCAAATCAACAAGACGACCCAGAAAGCTTTCCTAACCATGAGAAACCTACGCAAAATCAGAAAATTCTTCAACCAAACACAATTCAGACTAGTCGTACAATCCCTAGTCTTAGGTCTGCTGGACTATTGCAACTCCCTATATCTTCCTTGTCCAGCCATTATGATAAAGCAACTCCAGACCATACAAAACACCGCCCTCAGACTGATCTACTCACTTAGAAAATATGATCACATAACAACCGCCTTCTTAGACTCCCACTGGCTACCCATACAAGCACGAATTCAATTCAAATTCCACTGCCTATTATTCAAAGCAGTACAAGGCTCTTCCCCATCCTACCTAAACAACCGCTTAAACCAGATCTCCACCACAAGACAAAGAAGAACCCCAAATCCTTTTGCCTTCCCTCCACTCAAAGGCACACAACGCAAGAAAATGTTTGACAACCTTCTGGCAACACAAGCAGCAAAACTCAACCATACCATCTCCAACCTGCTGACAACATCGGACGAATTCAAAACATTCCGTAAAGAAATCAAAACCCTGCTTTTTAAAAAATTCATCCAAAAACCTTAAACCACTTCACCTACCTCCAGCTAAGTTCACCTACCTCCAGATAATTCACCTACCTCGACTGAACTCATCTACCACCAGATAATCCTCCCCCAAATATCACACCTAATCACCCTTCAAGTAAACAGACCATAAAAAGATTGTAATCTTGCCTACTCTAACTGTATTCCATTTGCTAAAATCACACAGCTAGGCACTGTCAGTTTTCTATCCAACCCATAAGATCCCCAAGAAAAAAAAAGAAAAAAAAAAAACTGTATCCTCACTGGAAAATGTCCAGTAAAATCCTCTGTAATGTGATCATCACTGGAAATGTCCAGTCAAATCTTTTGTAATCCGCCTTGAACTGCAAGGTATAGGCGGAATAGAAATCCGTAATGTAATGTAATGTAATCAATTAAGAATTAGTTAAAATTGAAATGCATCAGCTAAGAAATAAAAGTGAGTTAAACAGTTGTAGTACTAGGATATAGACATGTTAAACAGACGGGTCCTAAAATCAAAATAAGAAGTGGCCTCTAATATAGGTTTTCCTTGCCACATATTCAGTTTGGCGGCCTGGAAGGAAAACATTTTGTCAAAAAACTTCTTATATTGGCAGGATTTTAAAGGGGGATAGGTTGAATAGATTTATTCTACGTGTACTCTTGTTGAGATAATTCAAAGAGAAGTGGGAAGCAAGATAGTCTGGTACCATTCCAAAAACTGCTTTGTAACAAAACAGGAAAACTTAAACAGAACTCTACCGGCAATCTCAGGGGTTGCAGAAAACTACAAAATACAACTCTAACTGCCCAATAAAACCTCTAAAAGTACCAAAGGATGTATAGAATGCATAAAACTGAAAATAAACTGTAAACGAGTTTCAGATAAAACCCCCCAATTAAAGAGCAAATACTCACAGCTTCCTAGAGATGTGTAGTCACTGACAAACAATTATACTGTGCTCTTTATCAAACTTAAATACAAAATACTTATGCACACACACCTTATAGAATACTATAGGTTGCACACACTGCATGGCACACTCAGTTGCACCAATTTACAATAATCATAGACCTGATATAAATGGGCGCTTCAGTATAGGCACATTGATGCCAACTTACGCTAGTATTCTATAATGGAATCTTGCTGCCAAAATGCTATTATACATTTGGTGCTCAAGACACAGCACTCAGGCACCAAGGGCTCCTTTTACTAAACTGCAATAGCGTTTTTAGCGCACGCAGGATTTTAGCATGCGCTAAACCCGTGCTACATGGCTAGAACTAACGCCATCTCAATGCTGGCGTTAAGGTCTAGCGTGCGCTAAGCATGCGCTAAAACTGCTATCTCAGCTTAGTAAAAGGAACCCCAAGTTATAGAATTGCCCCGGAATAGTACTAGCTTTTATCTTTGATACGCTTGCTGCTTTTCTTTTGGTATGGAATTAAAATAGAATTTCCCTTGGATTTGTGCACTTATAGGCGTGTTGTAATGATTTTTAATTATGTTATTTAATAACAGTTCTTGATAAATAATTTTTTTTAAATGCATGAACAAATGTCACTATAAAAATATTAATACCTGCAGAGTGGGCATGCAATTTTATGTATAACTAGGGATCCTTTCCATCCACCAGGGGCATTCTCACTCACAGGGACAGGATCCCCTGCACCAGGGGTGCCCAAATGGTCGATCGCGATCGACCAATAAATCGCAAAGGCAATGTGAATCGATCGCGTTGCCTTTGCAATCTTGTTCTTCCTGCCTTCCCGAGCCAGGCCAGGTGTGTACAAGCACTGGACCCACAAGCCTTTACCTCTGACGTCATTTCTGACGTCGGGGAGGAAGTTCTATGCCAGCGAATCGCTGCCTGGCTGGCCTGGAACTTCCTCTCTGATGTCAGAACTGATGTCGGGGAGGGGAGGAGGAAGGCTTGTGGACCCAGCGCTTGTACGTGCCAGGCCTGACTCAGGGAAGCATGGAGAAATTGGCGTGGTGGATTGGGGGGGGCAGGGAGAGAGAAAGAATCGGGGAAGTAGAGAAATCGGTATGACAGCTTAGGGGGGAGGGGGAGAGAGAAGGAAAGACAGAAATAAAGAGGGGGGTAGGTGGAGAGAGAAAGAAAGACAGGCAGGCAGGGGGAGAGAGAAAGACAAAAATAAAGAGGGGGCAGGGGGAGAGAGAAAGAAAGACAGGCAGGCAGAGGGAAAAAGAAAGACAGAAATAAAGAGGGGGCAGCGGAGAGAGAAAGAAAGACAGGCAGGCAGGGGGAGAGAGAAAGACAGAAATAAAGAGGGGGCAGGGGGAGAGAGAAAGAAAGGGAGACAGAAAGAAAAGGGGAGGGGCAGAAATAAATAAATAAATATTGGATTAACAGAAGAAGAAAGTGCAACCAGAGACTCATGAAATCACCAGACAAAAAGGTAGGAAAAATGATTTTATTTTCAATTTAGTGATCAAAAATGTGTCCGTTTTGAGAATTTATATCTGTTATCTAAATTTTGCACTATGGCCTCCTTTTACTAAACCATGAAAGTGGTTTTTAGCGCAGGGAGCCCATGAGCGATGGGAGCTGCGAGAGGCATTCAGCGCAGCTCCCTGTGCTAAAAACTGCTGTCGCGGTTTAGTAAAAGGGGAGGGGGTATATTTGTCTATTTTTTGTATAATTGTTACTGAGATGACACTGCATATTTTAAAGTCATCTGCCTTGACCTCTGGAAAAAGCCCCGAATACAAATGATAATTAACATTTTCTCTGCGTACAGTGTGCTTTGTGTTTTAAATTTTTTTTATTGTAGATCATTTTGACTTTTAAAAGTAGCTCGGAAGCCAAAAATGTTTGGGCAGCCCTGCCCTACACCTTCAGACCTGTGGAGTTTTCTTAGATTAAACAGACCCTGTTCTGGGATTAGGGTTCTAAGACTTAGGCCGTATGATGCTGAGATGCTTTTGACTGGAGGAATTAATTGCCCAAATGCTTATGTGATTATGTCCCTCGGGTAATAACAGGACTCATCAGTCTACAGGCAGTACTTAATAAAGAAACTCAATGTTACCTGTATCTGCTTGTTAAACACACTGCATGATATGAAAATATAATTCTGCTTGGAGTTAAAATATGTAGCATGATATGATTTTATGAGATGAAGCTTATTAATTTGATGGACTTAAAGTAAAAACGATTTCTAACTTGGATTCTGAAAAGACTTGAGTTCAGCACTGCTTCAGCCATCTGTTCAGAAAAGTGTTAAATACACCTAGTCAGGGATGACAAAGACATGGCCAGGGTGAATACTAGTGATAAACAGAACTTTATCAGTGGAACAGGATGTAGGCCAGCATCTCTTCACACCAAATTCAACTATGAGCTACCCTAGTCTGCAAGAACAATAGAATCTCATCAGATCCTACTCAGCCAGAACTTAAGCCACTCAGTTAAGAGTGCTGATGCCTAATTAATCTTGCTCTATAAGAAATAAAATTCTAGTTTGTTTGCAAATGCTTTGAATCTCGGTCTTTTTAATATAAATATACATTACATATTATTACAGAGCTACGTTTTAATTAAGCGAGCTTCTTTCCCCATATTAATATTTCTTTATAAATAATATTCCTCTCTTTGGGAGGAATATAGTTTATTGGTGGAGTTTCATCCTTATAAATCCCTCCATTTAATAATAATTCTATAACAACTCAAGTCAGCATACATTATAATTTACAGAAAGACAAAATAGCAGATTCAAGACATATACATAAGTAATCAAAGTATGTTGCAAGAAATGGCTACATGTCAAACAGTGACATCTCCAGGCAGAAAAATTTGGCGTAGAAACAGGAGAGCAAGCTAGGTATGCATGAGGCAGCATCAAGTCAAAGTGACATATTTGTACTTCATACCCTTCTTTACTTCAACTTTTAAATTAGCATTTTAATGATAGCATCATTCAGCAAATTCTTTCAGGTGGGAATGGAGCCTGGATTCTCTGCATGATTGCTCAGAATCTCAATATATGCCCTGAGGTTCAAGTTCTTTATCACAGACTCCATATTCCCCAATAATTCTACTATCCTCCTTACAAAAATCAAAGGGTCCAATATTCAGACCATGGGAGTTAGCCAGACTGACTCCCAAGGTTACTGCTAAGTCCGGATATTCAATGCCGGGCTGTTTCTGGTGACTAGCATTGAATATCCTCATGCATCAAGAGTCATAACACCTGGAGGATCTCAAGGATGGAATATGAGTTCTTCCTTGATTGTTTCTGTCAGGGAACATAAGATCATAAGAATAGCCTTACTGGGTCAGACCAATGGTCTTTCAAGCCCTGTAGCCCATTCTCAAGGTGGCCAATCCGGGTCACTAGTACCTGGCCAAAACCCAAGGAGTAGCAATATTTCATGCTACCGATCCAGGGCAAGCAGTGGCTTTCCCCCATGTCTTTCTCAATAACAGACTATTTTTATATATTGGTATGAATAAGAGTATCTTCCTCAGTACATGCTATTGTTCTAGCCTGTTCTTGAGATCCTCTGATGTAGGCATCTTCATCAAAACACGGACCCTTGTCAAGTCCAATCATCTTGGCAAGCTTCTTGGTGCAGTTTTGTATTGATTAATTAATTAAATAATTTTGCTCTTCCCTCTGGGAATGCCGCTTCTTGGTGTTTTGGAGGAGCCTATGATCCACCCCTACTTCCTTTTGTTTATTTTGGTGTGCTATCCTTCTTTCATACAACAAAATATTCAAATGTGATTATCACCTCTTGAACAACACAAGCTCCTTCCACTGCCAGACAGAGCTGGCCTAAGGGTAATTGACACTCTAGGTGAACCTTCAGATTTGTATACACTAAGGGGTGGTTCATGGCCCTCCTCCACCATTTCCAGCATCTTCCCTTCCCTGTGTGCTTCCATTCCATAGTCAAACATCAAACTCCTCCCATATCCCCCCCTTTCCATGACATCGAACATCTCTCTCCATCCATACTTCTCACCCTCTCTGTAGTATTCATCATCTCTATCTTTCCTTACTTTAGTTTCTCTTTGGTCTCCAGCATCCCTTTCCTCCCCTCCCAATTGTAGTGTCCATTTGGTTCCTTCTTTCCCTCCCTTCATTTCCCTCATCTCTTTTGTGGTGCTCAGGATCTTTTCTCCTATCCTTCAGGTGGGTGATATGGAAGTCAGCATTTTTAGAAGGTGCATCCGGCTGAAACAAGGCCATGATCATCCATCCATGCTCAAGGCCTCCTGGCTTCCACTCTCTCTGTATTTCCTATACATACTTATAGCCATATATCTTCCCCTGTAGAAGGAAAGTAAGGTGCTGAACACCTCAGGATAGAGAGCGGGAAGGAAAGAAGGAGAGGGAGCATTCCCCTAAATTGTGCCCTAGGCAGACACCTTTGCCCTAGGCAGACACCTGTCCACTTGACAGACCATCCTTAGGAAGAGGAAAGGAAGGAGGGAATCAGACTGCAACTATTATGTGGCACACTGTTTCCTGGCACTGAGCTTGTGTGCCCATGTTTCTTCAATATTTTTAGATTCATCCGTCATTCAACTGTTTCTCTGTTCCTTATCTGGATAACTTACTGTACTTGAGCATGAAGCTTAAAACTATTTCCCCAGATCTTCTCTACAAAACAGAGTGTGATTATTTTTTGATTAAAAGTTTTAGCAAGCTACATTGTCAAAATTGCTATCAGTTTTCCATAATAAATGAAAAAGGATATGTCATTCATCTACCCGCATGTGCATAGTTAATATTGTACTGACTGAACAAGAGGTTTTAAACAGAGATATAGAAAATTATTGATATTCACATCTATATTACAATAGTTACAGCAGCAGAGAATGTAGTCTGTTCCTTATACTGAAAAACAAATATTTGCTAAACCAATCATGGGTCTCAGTCATAAACATTCAAAACATTCTTCAAAATATTGAACACTTGACAATTATCTTTGCATCTATATTGTATGTGACTTTTCCAAAGGCAACCAGCTGAGATATGCTATTTGGTCTTTCAATAATTTGACAATTGCTTCCAGCCTTTCCATGTCTTTGAAATAACTAGGTTTTTTGAAATAACAGGTTTTTTTTTCTCTCTTTGGATAAATCAATCTAATAACTAAAATACACAAGTACAATTAATAGCAGATCTTCTGTTAAGTACTGTACATCCAAAGAAAGAGGATCAGATTTCAGTTTCAGACAAAAGTAGGACAAAAAACAGAAGTGAAAAGTTTTCAAGCCAGTGTGTTTTCACAATTTTCAAATAGTGAATCCCTCGCTTATTGATTTCTTTTTTTTTTTTGCAGCTTTGTGAACAGAAATAAATTAGCCGCAAATTAACATGAACGGGGAGCCTGCAGCATAAAGCACTGTGTGACTTTCACCCGTGTGTGCTAAATTAAAACATTAGGCAAAATGTCTTATGAAATTTGTTTTTGCCTTCCAGAAATGAAAGCAGACATCTTTCCAAAGTGTGCAGACTTGCAGTGCCCTGCATTCATTTTGGAATTCTTTTTGGCTTTATTTTTATCTGAAAGACACCTCTGCAACAAAGCATTGGCATGCTTAAGAGATGATTTTTAGCTTCCCCCCCCCCCCACACACACACACACATAAGAAAAAGTGCTGCATTTCAAAAGCTGGGAGCTGTTCAGCCATTTACTTACATGCCTCTGGAGGCTGTGTTGTTGGCTTGCATCGGTGGGGCTTGCCTGGATGGTGTGTGCAGTGGGTTGGTGACAGCGTCAGATGACCTTTTGTGGCCTGCCTCTTCTTCCTGGTTTCTTTGCCTTCTGCTCGTGGGCCCAGATTACAGTCGTTGATTCCTTCATCTCTGGCAGGGATGGCCCCACCGCCCTCCATCACTTCTCTGTGTCGATCCTTCCTTGCAGATGTGGAGCTCTATTGGACCGAATTGATGATTGGACTTAGCACCAGACTGGAATTTATTTTGTTCAATCTCTAATCTCGTAAACTTGTTTGTATATTTTAATTTTTTTTCTTTTTATTATTATTTGACTTGTACCTTTCCCACACAATTCTTGGAATTTTGTTATATCTTTCTATTTTAATAATTGTTTACTTAGGTATTTTAGCTAGATTGTGAGCCTTCGAGTCAGGAGCAAACTTAAGCATATTACAAATCTAAGCGGTTTACTGTATTTTATTGTAAACCGCTTAGATTTGTAATATGCTTAAGTTTGCTCCTGACCTGTGCGCCTCTGGCCGAGAAATAGGATGAGGGAAGGATATACGCTGGGCCACCAAGTTAAAAAAGTACAACAACGACAATGACGATGGATGGGTGGGTGGTTTTTTTTTAAAAAAAAGGTGGTGCGGCAGCTGCAGGCGGGCGGGCGGGTTTAAAAAGGTGGGGCGGTGCCGGTGTTTTTTGTTGTTTTTTTTCAGTGGTAAGGGAGTAACAAAATTTGTATCTTTGCTGCATAAGACGCACCAAGATTTCCACCCACTTTTGGGTGGAAAAAAGTGCGTCTTATGGAGCAAAAAAATACGGTATGTTGGGAGAAGCAGTAGGATGGCAAAAATTAGACTGAGCACAAATCAAAGATTGTTACCAACACTGTTGAAACTCCATTAGTACAACATTGGTCTGAGCATCAGCACTCTTTAAGGCCCACTTTTACTAAGCCGTGCTAGAGGTTTCTACCATGGCCCAGGGTGCTAAATGCCCTGACACTGGTCTGACACTCATAGGAATTCTAAGAGCATCTGAGCAGCTTCAGAGCATTTAGCACTCCAAGCCGCTGTAAAAACCTCTACGGCGGCTTAGTAAAAAGGGGTGGGGGTGGGGGGTTTAAATGATTTACAATTGGGCATTATTCATTCTGCAGAAAGTGGGTGGATGACTAGTAATATTCAACGTAACTTGAATTTTAAAGAGCAGCAATGGATCTACAAATTGAAATCAGTGGGCTTGAATAAAGAAGTTGAATGGATGACATTGATCTGAGTCCAGCTATGCTGATTTGTCGTTGAGATCACATGCCCCTGTCATCAATTGAAAGATAAAAGACGCTGCGATCATGTTAACTTTACTTTAAAAAGTGAAGAGGACTCGTAAAATAGGTATGGGCTTTTGAAACAGTTTTTCTGAATGGGAATCAGTTGTTGGCATATTGCCACTTTTTTTTTTTTTTTGCAGGGAATTTAAGCCTTGAAGCAGCAGCCTACAAAATATGAATTTGTGTCGGAAATTTCTCCCTTGCTATTCTTCATAAGATAAGTAATACACTTTTTGAGACTATCCTCTATAATAAAACCCTAAGCGCGCATGTGTACTTAGGACGGCATGTTCTCTGACAGCGTGATGTGTCCCTCTGTGCCAAATTCCATTTTCAAACCTGGAGGCAGGGAACATGCTGGCGACTCCCCCCTCTCGCCCTCACTCACCCAGACAACAAACCGCTGCCGCCGCTGCTGCTCTTCTTCAAAACAGCCTGCTAAGGATCGCGATCCCGTGCGTCAGAGGGAATGTGCTACCGAGGTGAAGAGCGGCCTGCAAGGTTTGCTACAGCTGGCCAGCAATCCTCAGCAGGCTGCTTTGAAGACGAGCAGCAGCGGCAGTTCGTGCCGGTGGACCAGAAAAGTTAGCAATACAGGCAAGCAGGGGACCAGGGCGAGAGGGAAAGGGGGCTACTTTGGGGGGAGGGGGGAGCTGGGAGGCAGACAGCAATCATGCTTTGTTCTGGGAGGGAGGGAAACAGAAAGGGACCATGGAGAGACAGGCAGCCATGGCGCAACAGAGAAATACAGAGATAGGGGGAGGTAAAATGAAGGGAGAAGGGCTGCTGCTTGACAGGGGGAAGGGGTGCTGCTGGACAAGGGAAAAGTAAAAGGAAGGGAGAAGGTCTGCTGCTGGACAAGGAGGAGGTAAAACGAAGGGAGAAGGGCTGCTGCTGGACAGGGGGAGCAGGCAAGGGGTGGTGGTGGACAGCCGAGGAAAGAGAGAGACAGAAAAAAAGAAAGAAAGACAAACATTGGCCAAGGAGAGAGAGAGGCAGAAAGAAAGACAGACAGTAAACAGCCAAAAAGAGAGAGAGAGAAAGAAAGAAAGAAAGACAGACACACATCTATTCTAGCACCTGTTAATGTAATAGGCTTAAAGACTAGTATATAATGAAATGAATTAATGAAGTTATAAATATATATTGAAGAAAAATATTGTAAAATGAAAGGACTGGTGATGATTTAGCTCTCATGAGAATTTCTATTTTGAGAAGCGAGCTTCTGATGGACCAACGTATAAAAACTTTTTTGCATATACAGTATTGTTGATCTGGAATAAATTTGGGGATATAATTATTGTAATGAAATTTTCATGCATTGAGTGCGGGTGTATTTATTATTCTGTATAAAATATTATCAAGAAAAGCCAGGTAGACTTTTATCAACATAAAAATTATATAGCAAAAGAATACAGCACTTCTATACATCTCATCCAGAGTCAATGCAAGGGTGATAGGCATTCTAGGTGAACCCTCAACCTTATGCCCCACTCAATTAATTTTCATCCCCCTCACCATCCCCTCTACCCTAACAATCATGATTAGCACACAAACATCCTATAAAAATGAAGGTTGAAGTATGTGCAAATGGTTCTTTAAAGTTGATGTGGCTGTCAGGACCTTTTTATTTATTTTATTTTATTTTGCTTTGATTCTAGCTGCTTTTTGCTATCTCCTTGAGCCGCTGCCCTAGGTAGCTGCCCATTCTCGCCTAGCGATTAGTCTGGACCTGATCTTCAAGATTCTAATAGCGTCCAAAGCCACAAGTCCCCTCATACAGTCCCCTGTGAGCAGCTTTAAATTATTTGGGTATTTGTATTCTGCCCTTAGTCTGACTCAGAACACTCAAGAGTTAGGAATGGATTCTGTCTGTTGAGATAATTAAGATTGTTTAGAACACTTTTTGATGAAGAAGCAATGCAGATACTGCTTTGTGCATCATTTACTTCAAGATTAGACTATGATAACATTGTCTACTCTAGGCTACCAAAATTAAATATTAGATGTTTACAAACATTAATAAAATATGGCCGTCAGGCTCTCAGGTAAGGCATGCCTGTATGACCATGTGATTTCTTTGTTTAGTAAATTCCATTACCCAACATTCCCCTTATTTGCATAGGGTGGATATAACAACATAAGAACAAAAGAATAGCCTTACTGGGTCAGACCAATGGTCCATCAAGCCCAGTAGCCTGTTCTCACGGTGGCCAATCCAGGTCACTAGTACCTGGCCAAAACCCAAAGAGTAGCAACATTCCATGCTACCGATCCATGGCAAGCAGAGGCTTCCCCCATATAACAGGCTATAGACTTTTCCTCCAGGAATTTGTCCAAACCTTTCTTAATAACAGCTACACTATCCGCCTTTAGCACAACCTCCGGCAACGCGTTTCAGAGCTTAACTATTCTGTGAGTGAAAAAATATTTCCTCCTATTGGTTTGAAAAGTATTTCCCTGCAATTTCATTGAGTGTCCCCTAGTCTTTGTAATTTTTGGCAGAGTGAAAAATTGATCGTTCCACTCCACTCAGGATTTTGTGAACTTCAATCATATCAACTCTGTACATACCAGCTGGATGCCTGAGGTCACTTCAGGACTTTAGATTAGTGATTCCTCCTCTAGCTAAAGCATATTGGGCAGCCACAAGAGAGAGGGCGTTCTTTTGGCTTGCATCATCACTGTGGAATGCCCTGGCTCAAGGGATACAGTGTGAGTTGAGTTATAAAAAGTTTAGGGCTAGCCTGAAACCATATTTTTAAAAAGAGGCTTTCTGTCTGTAACTATGCAATATATGGAGTGCTTTGCTTTCCTGCTAGAAGACTGATTGAATGTGAACGGGGAGGGATCTTAGTGTGCCTGTGCAGGTCTTTTCTATTTATTTATGGAGTTCCTTTCTCTAATCTGAATTATTGATTTGTTAACGTGAATGGCTCTGGTCTGACATAGGTTGTGAGGTATATCAAGTTTTAGTGGAGGAGTAGCCTAACGGTTAGGGTAGCAGCCTGAGAACACTAGGGAATTGGGTTCAATTTCCACTGCAGCTCCTTGTGCAGCTCCTCCATTGCCCGAGGTATAAAATAAGTACGTGTATACAATATGTAAACCACCTTAATTGTTACCACAGAAAGGCAGTATATCAAACCCCTCCTCATTCCCTTTTAAATTAATATAAACCTCTCATTTAGAAGCCATGGCTTTTGCTACTTATACTCATAGGGCTCTTTTTATCAAGCCGCGCTAGCGGGGTTAACGCGTCGGACATTTCATCACGCTCTAACCCCCGCGGCCGGCTAAAAAAAACTAATGCCTGCTCAATGCAGGTGTTAGCGGCTAGCGCGGCAGGCGGTTTAATGCGCGGTATTACGTGCGTTAAACCCCCTACTGCAGCTTGATAAAAGGACCCCATAGTGGACCCAGTTTCATGCCTCTGTTATTTCGCAAAAGCAATCTTATCCTGCTTTTCTGTCACAGTTCAGAGCTATTCTGTGCTTTGCACCAATGAGAAGAGATTTTTTTCCCCTTTAAATGTAAAGTTTGGCATACCGCTGGTTGCCATGGCTCATGAGAGCCCTGTTTGGAAAGAGTAAAAATACTTTGTTCAATGGGAAACACGTTGATAAAAATAAGACTTATATTGCCAAGTCTGTAATCATCTGAACCTGCTCCATAAGCAGCGCAGCCTGTAGAGGCAGTTGACATACTGGGCCCATTACAGCCAGAAAGGAAGCTCTTTCCAGCAAGAGGCATCATTATCTGCAATTTTGTCAGTGATCAAGGTATTCCACGTGGTGCATCAACTGGGACAAAATAAAATTAAGTCAATTGCTGTGATTAGTCTGACATGTTGCATGAAACAAACTTAAGGCAATTAGTAATGCATTTAAGCAAATCTGACGGAAATCAGGAGGGTCCCTCCCCACACACACACTTTTATCCTCAAAGAAATCTGAAAGAGGTCAAATTTGTACTGTTGCTAAGTGCCTCGTCTTCCTTCCATCCTCAGGCACAATTTGATCATTTTAAAGCTAAAATTGGAAGAAGGTGAGGGAGGTTAGCAAGCGCTGTGGAAACAGAAATTTGCAGCACACAGAAAAATATTCAGTGGATTTCTCCCTTTTATAGATAAATAATAATAATAATAATAATTTTATTTCTTATATACCGCTGTACTGTGAAGTTCTAAGCGGTTTACAGTAGAAACAGAAGAAATGCAATAAGTAAGATTAATTAAGATGAAGAGAGAGTACTTAGAGTTCCCTAACTGTCTCAAAGGCTCATATAAGACAATTTGTTAGTTTCATAAGGAATCGATTACCATTAATATATCAGCATTTGTATTCCGCAAACCAGGATTAATTCTTCGACGGCCCCAAGGCACACAAGTATACTGTGCCCCCTGGCCCTGCCCCACCCACACCACCCCTATTTATTTACCTGTATTTTTATTTACTTCTTTATTTCCACTTGATTTCTTTTTTTCTTATATTTTTTAAATTCAAAACAAACAAAGATTACTTCACCAGTGCCAGTGTACAGTTTTTCTTCTATGCAACCCCCAAACATCTCTGAACAAATCCCCCCTTCCTTCCCTTCCCACCTCTGAACCCTTTCCATACATATATAAAAGTGTACTGCAACCTTGATTCATGATCCCTCCCATGACCTTCTCAGGCCATAGGCACGTGCCTACTGGGCCTACCCTTTAATCCAGCCCTGCCACCAGCTCTCCCTTTCTTTGTTTCTGTCCAGCAGCAGCTCCCCCTTTACCATCCTCCATTTCCAGTCTGGTGTAGTGACTCTCTCTCTTCCCTGACCAGCAGAAGTAGTGCCCCCTTCCCTCCAACCAGCTCTAGCTCCCCCCTTTCACCTCTAACATCAGCAGCTCCTCCTTCATCATCCTCCATCCAGTCCAGTGTAGCACCTCTTTATCCCACCCCCAATCAGCAAAGGCAACTCCCCTTTCCTCCCAACCAGATCTAACTCTCCTTCTCCCTTTCACCTCTACCAGCAACAGCTCCTTTTTCCACCTCCAACCAGTGGCAACAGCACCTTCCCTTACCTAGACTAGCAGCAGCAACTCAGTGTCCGCACAATGATTCACTTAGGCTGCCTTGGGGCCTTTGCTGGGTCATGCCTGCCTCCGAGGAAAGAGGAAGTAGCATCATTAGAGATGGGCCGTGACGCAGCAAAGGCCCCAAGGCTGCCTAAGTGAATCACTGCGCTGCCTTTACTGGCACTGCTGCAGAAATGTTAGAACACTGAGAGCTGCTATGAGGGGAGAGGAGGAAGTCACTGTTAGTCTGGAGGCTGGGAAGAAAGCCACTGCTCTTCGACCGGGGTGGGGGTGGGGGGGGGAAGAGAAGAAAGCAAAACGGCGGCTGCTGCACAGGAGAGAGAAGGAAGGAGGGAGGGAGGGAGACACATGGGCACACAGCTCATCGGGCCCCACTGACCTTCTCAGGCCAGAGGCACGTGCCTACTGGGCCTACCCTTTAATACGGCCCTGCCACCAACTCCATTAAAAGGAATCAAAGCTAATAACAAAAGACTAAAAAAAAGTATCAATTCAAATAAACCAGACTTTACAATACAAACATTTTAAACAAATAGGATTTTAAGGCCCAAATTCTCTAAACGGCGCTGTAAGTTAGGCATCGGTAGGCACCCTACTGCTGCCTAACAATTGTTTTAATTGGTTCAATCGGCACAGTAATTGTACCAATTAAAAACCAATTAAAACACTGTTTAAAAAATGGTGCCTTTGTCCCGACCAAGGAGTCGCCTTGCAGCACCTACGGCCACTATAGGCATGTTTAACGCTGGAAGTGGTCTTAGGTGCCATTAGGCACCTCTGTAGATGGTGAAAGGTAGGTCTTTAAAACCCTGGCCTACATTTCTGGAACTTACCTTTCAGGTAGCCGCGATTCTCCAAATGGTGCTGCTGTGTGATTGGCATGCAATTGGTGCCGCTTTTGTAAGCGATTGCTGATGTAGGCACCATTTGGAGAATCTGGCCCTAAATGTTTATGAAATAAATAAGAAGAAATAGATCTCAGTTGAATAGGAAGTAAACACCAAGCGGTGACGGCTTGATATGGAAATGAAGCTGATAAAGACTTCTTATAGTTGTGGGGGTGGGGGGGTTACGTATTTTTTGTTTGGGAGAGGGTGAGGTCTAGCAGTTGATTTATTGTGCAAAATGATGACTGTACACCTTGTTATTGAATCTTCAGGTCCTGTTATTCTTATTGACCTGTAACGTTTGTTGCATTGTGTTGTCCTTGTTTGTCATCAATAAAAATCGTTTCAACATAAAGACTTCTTATAGTTATGTGGGTGGGGGGTTCCGTACTTTCTATTTGGGAGAGGGTGAGGTCTAGCAGTTGATTTGTTGTGCAAAATGATGACTGTACACCTTGTTATTGAATCTTCAGGTCCTGTTACTCTTATTGACCTGTAATGTTCGTTGCATTATGTTGTTTGTCATCAATAAAAATCGTTTCAACATAAAGACTTCTTATAGTGTACCCTAAGAAAAGATGAAAAGTAAATCAAATGAGACACCCCAGCCCTTGAAGTTAATGGATAAAGTGGACATGAAAAAGAAAATAAATACTCAGGACTAAGACTTGCAAACAATTTATAAACCCAGCATGATAGCTTGAAAATCATGTGTGCTCTAATTGGTAACCAATGGAGTCTAATCAGCGAAGATGTAGCGTGATCCGCCCTTTTATGCTTAAAAATCCTCTTTGTTGTGATATTTTGAATCATTTGTAATCTGGAAACAAGATTATTTGAAAGCACCCATTATATGAGGGTCAACTGAAAAGTTTCCAGTCTGACCAAGAAAGAGCAAGATTTGCTTCACAGTTCTATAACTGTCTGGAAGATGGCTTTGACAAACATCTACAGCTAGATTTTCAAGTAAGTCTGGTGTCTAGTTTTGTCATGTCAGCCCTTTAAAGTGAACAATGGGAGTATCACACCATGAAAAAAATTCCTTCATTAATGGAAAATTGCCTACTGATATTAAATTTGAGTTAGGCACAGTGTATGGTGATGAGCCTCCTTCATTTTCAATGGTGAAAGTATGGGCTGTGGAGTTTCAATGTGGCCTGACAAGCATTGTTACAACAACTGATAAAATGGTTGTTGAAGTTCACTGAATCATGATGGAAGATCACCAATTGACCCTAAATGAGATAGCAGAGGCTGCTGACATTTCATCAAAACGTGTACATACCATCCTACATGAATATTTAGGAATGAGGAAGTTAAGCGTGCAATGGGTGTCACGTTTGCTGTCGACCAAAAATGAGTTTGAATAGACATTTCAAAAACGTGCCTTGAGTGTTTTAAGTGTAATGAGAATGACTTTATGCAATGTTTTGTGACTGTGGATGAGACTTGGATTCTTCACTATTCTTCTGACACCAAAACAACAATACAAACAATGGACTACAAGAGATGAATCGACTCTGAAGAAAGTGAAAATGGCTCCGTTGGCTGGGAAGGTGATGGCAATCATCCTTTGGGATTTCCACAGGATAATTTTTATTGACTCTTTGGAAAATGGAAAAACCATTAATGGTGAATACTATGCCAGTTTATTACAATGTCTAAGCACCAAAATCAAGATGAAACATCCTCATTTGGCCAATAAGAAAGTTTTCTTCCACCAGGACAATGTACTGGATTTGGCCTCGTGCAACTTCTTTTGGCTTCTGAATCTGAAAAAATGGCTGTCTGTGAATACATTTTCTTTGGATTCTGCAGTCATATAAAGGCCTGGAAAAACCTTGGAGCAAATGTATTGAGTTAAAATGAGACTGTTGAAAAATAAATTTCATTCCCCCTCACCCCTTAAAATGTTGTTTTACTGCAGACTTGTTGGATTTTGTTTTTGTTCAAGGTCTGGAATATAGGACATAGGATCAAGTTGAAAAGAAACAGACTCAAGAGTAACCTGAGAAAATAATTTTTCATGGACAGGATTTTGCATTTGTAAAATGACCTCCCGGTGGAAGTGGTGGAAACAAAGACTATATCTGAATTCATTCTCTCTTGGGACAAATACATAAGATCTCTAAGGGAGAGGAAGGCATAGTAGATGACATGAATGTGCAAACTGGACATGACATATGGTCTTTGTCTGTTTTCAATTTTCTGTTTCTATGTTTCATAAAATTGAAAGGAAACTCTGGAATAAGGAGGCAAAGGATGAAGGTGAAAGAGAATAGATTCAGAAGTAACTACAGGAAATACTTTTTCACACAAAGGGTGGTGAATGCATGACACGGCCTCCTGGTGAGGGTGATGGAGACAAAAAGAGCCAGATTATATAAACCGTGCCTTGCGACTTATAGAATCCCGCATAGTGGCACCTAGGTGTGCTTAGGAGTTGCTAGGCATCCTGGAGGAAAGCATCGGTATATTAGGACAGGTTTTATTTGGCCTAATTTACCAGCGCCTAACTCGGGCACCTAGCAATGCCTAAGTTAACCACGCCTATTCTTCGCCCCTAACCATACCTACTTTTTAGTTAGGCATTGCTAGGCATTGGAGAGCGCCTTGAGTTAGGTATTGCTAGGCATCCTAAGAGTTCAGCACTGAACTCTTGTTAATTTAATTTTTTGTTTGTTTTTTTGATTGGCTGAAAACTGGCACGGTCAATTCAGATTCAGGTTAGGGCACATATTGGTGCCTAATGTTGGTGTCCTATACAGAATCTGGCCCAAGTGTATCTAAATTCAAGAAAACTTGGGACAAGTACATTGGATCTCTAAGGGACAGGAGGGGATAGTAGATGGCATGGTTAAGCAGACTAGATCTGCCATATGATCTTTATGACCTGGGTTCTATCAATGGCAGCCTATTGGGAACTACAAGAACAAGGGGGCACTCGGAGAAATTGAAAGGGGACAGGTTTAGAACCAATGCTAGGAAATTTTTCTTCACTCAGAGGGTGGTGGACATCTAGAATGCGCTTCCGGAAGCTGTGATAGGACGGAGTACATTAAGGGGATTCAAAGAGGGATTGGACAAGTTCCTGAAGGATATGGCGATTGAGGGATATAGATAGAGGTAGAGATTGGTTCATAAAAGGGTTTAGATAGAAGAATAATGAGGATTGTAAGGTTTTAGCCAAAGGATCACTTACAGGTCACGGACCTGATAGGCCGCCGCGGGAGCGGACTGCTGGGTGCGATGGACCCCTGGTCTGACCCAGTGGAGGCAACTTCTTATGTTCTTAAGTTAGGTGTTGGTAGGTACCCTACCAGTGCCTATCTTAAGTTGAAAACAGTGTTTAAAACAGAAAAAAAAACTTTAAAAAGAAAAAATGTAGTCGCCTACCAGCATCAGAAAACAGTGCCGGAATTGCACCTATGAAGGCACTTTATGATGCCTAAAGCGTAGGTGTGATTCACGTATAAGGTAGGTGCCGGAAACGTAGGCCTTGAAAACCCTGGTCTACATTTCCAGCACCTATCTTTCCCAAAGGCGAGATTCTATAAACGGCATCGTGTAATTGACAGGCAATCGACCATTTTTAGTGAAGCCACCGATGACAGCACTGTGTATAGAATCTGGCCCATTTACCTACATTTTCTATGTTTCTATTCTACCTTGGAAAATAACCATTTATATGAGTAAATGTCTTTTAAAAATCCCTCAGTATGGATTGAATTTTAGAGTCTTGCATATCTTTATGCACATTGACTTAGACTTAGCCTTTTTCCTTCTTTTTTTTTTTTTTTTACATCCTTCTCTAACTATGGTTTTGGTATTCCTGTAGTTTGGGATATAACAAGAATCAAACAGGAATAGTTCAGCATGCCCCCAGCAGATTAGATTTATACCTCAGCTTTTGTTGAAGATGCAATTCCAATTTCTCCCAGGTTGGAATCGTGTTTCCTTTTAAGCAAAGAATATATGACAGGAGGCAGTGTTGCCAACATATGACAGGTGAAGGGAGAAAGTTTTTCAGCTACAGCCATAAATGAAATGAAATGAATTTAAATTGATGAGACATCTTTCACCCTGGGAGTAACATTTTAAACTCAGATATTTGGTTCCCTGACGCAGGATCGAAACGGGCCCTGTCGGAACCTGGCATTAAACATAAGTGTGCCTTCTGAATAATTTTGAAACAACTTGTTAACCAACATATGAGAAAGTGATAATCTGCTGGTGGACAGCAGTATAAAGACATTTTAAATATCAATTGAATATCAACAAAATATATTAAACATGCGATGATAGGGTAGCGAGGTGATAGTTCTGGGGTTCGCCCCTTGTTTTCACCTCCGTGTCTCTGAGCCCTGATTTCTTTATAAGTTGATATGGTCTTCAAGAAATGTTGATGAATACATGTGAATGAATTTATATTATATTTAACATATGACAGGAGGCAGTGTTGCCAACAGTATTTCAATATTTTCACAGGCTCCTTAATCTTGATAACATCAGACCCATTAAATACTGATTAACTGTACCTCAACACACTCTTCTCCAACACTTGTTTTGTTTGAAAAGACATCTTAATTAGTACTTTAGCCCAAGCTGACAAGCACTTCATAGTAACCCAAACACAGCATATCACAGGTAGTGAACACTTTTATTAAAAGTAATGTAATGGTTGAACGAGCGTGCTCAGTGTCACTCTGCTGATATTATCTCCGACAGAATGTATCCAGTTTCTTCAACATCCTCAGATGTGACGGCAAAGCTTGTCAATGTATTTGTGTACAGCAGAAATTTTACCTAGCTACAGTATCTCCTCAGCTGGCTTTCCTGAGGTGTTGCCCAGTGGCACTGCTAGTAAAAGGCTCCCAAATGAGCAAGGTGTAAAAGTTATTGCTTCTATAAGAACATAAGGATTGCCATCTCTGGATCAGACCCTGGGTCCATCAAGTCCGGTGATCCGCACTCGCGGAGGCCCTGCCAGGTGTACCCTGGCATAGTTTTAGTCCCCATATCACTGTATGCTTCTCAAGGGAGATGTGCATCTAATTTACCCTTACCCGTATCACTCTATGCCACTCTTAAGGAGATGTGCATCTAGTTTACCCTTAAATCCTAGAACGGTGGATTCTGCAATTACTTCCTCTGGGGGAGCATTCCAGGTGTCCACCACTAGCTGCGTGAAACAGAACTTCCTGATATTCTTCCTGGACCTGTCCCCCCTCAGCTTCAGTCTATGTCCCCTTGTCTGTGTCACACTGGACATTGTAAATAACTGCTTTCCCTGCTCCATTTTGTCGAATTCTTTCAGTATTTTGAAAGTCTCGATCAGATCCCCTCGCAGTCTCCTCTTCTCAAGGGAGAACAACCCCAGTCTCATAAGTCGTTCCTCGTAGTCCAGGTTCTCCATACCTTTTACTAGCTTCGTTGCTCGTCTCTGCACCCTCTCTAGCAGTTTTATATCCTTTTTTAGGTATGGAGACCAATGCTGGACGCAGGATTCTACCATGGCTCTATAGAGCGGTATTATAACTTTCTCTGATCTACTCATAATTCCCTTCTTTATCATGCCTAGCATTCTATTTGCTTTCTTCGCTGCTGCCGCACATTGTGCCAATGGTTTCAGGGTCCTATCTATCAGTACACCCAGGTCCTTTTCCTGTTCGGTCTTTCCAAGTCAGGTTACACCTGACATACTATACTTGTGATCTTTATTTTTTCTGCCTAAATGCATCACTTCGCATTTTTCCACATTAAAATTCATCTGCCATTTATCTGCCCACTTCTCCAATTGATTCAAGTCGCTCTGGAGTTCCTCGCTGTCCTTCTGCGATCTGATTGTCCAGCATAGCTTTGTGTCATCTGCAAACTTGATGATTTCACTGGATGTTCCTTCTTCCAGGTCATTTATGAAAATATTAAATAAGATGGGTCCAAGTACTGAGCCCTGGGGTACATTGCTAGTCACTTTTCCCCATTCAGAGAACTTCCCATTTATGCCCACTCTCTGTTTTCTGCTCTCTAACCATTTGCCTATCCATCTTAGTATATCTCCCTCTATTCCATGGCCTTGTAATTTCCTGAGAAGTCTTACATGTGGAACCTTGTCGAACGCTTTCTGAAAATCCAAGTATACAATATCCACCGGTTCTCCACTATCAATTTGTCTGTTCACTATCTCAAAATATTGAAGTAGGTTCGTCAAACATGATTTCTCTTTTCTGAAGCCATGTTGACTGGCTCTCATCAGGTCGTGTGTGTCTAGGTGCTGGACTATGCTATCTTTGATCAGTGCCTCAACCATCTTTCCAGGGACAGACGTAAGACTTATAGATCTGTAGTTGCCTGGCACTCCTCTCGATCCTTTTTAAAATATCGGCGTGACGTTCGCTATCTTCCAGTCGTCCGGTATCTGTCCTGTTTTGATTGACAGGTTGGAAGTTTTTGCAATAGTTCTCCGATTTCATATTTCAGTTCTTTTAGTACTCTTGGATGAATTCCATCTGGTCCAGGAGATTTATCACTTTTAAGTTTGTTGATCTGGTGGTAAATCTGGTCCAAGTCCACTTCTACTATGGTGAGGCTGTCCTGTACGACTCCCTTGAACACTTTCATTGTGTCAGGTATTGCTGCGGTGTCTTCCTTTGTAAAGACAGTATTATAACTTTCTCTGATCTACTCATAATTCCCTTCTTTATCATGCCTAGCATTCTATTTGCTTTCTTCACTGCATAGCGAAGATAGCATAGTCCAAAGAAGGAATTCAGTCTGTCTGCAATTTGTTTGTCATCCTTGACGCACCCTTTTCCTCCCAAGTCATCCAGTGGTCCCACCGCCTCCCGTGCGGGTTTTTTCCCTTTTACGTATCTAAAAAAGGGCTTGAAATTTTTGGCCTCTTGCACTATTTTCTCCTCGTAGACCTTTTTGGCAACCCTCACCACCTTGTGACATTTTTTCTGATCATCTCTATGTTTGTTCCAAGCTTAGGATGTTTCCACATCTTAAAGGAGTCCTTCTTTTCATTTATGGCTTCCTTCACCTCTTGCTCTCTTTTGCCTTTGGTTTTCTTTACTTTGGACATCCGTGGAATGTAGAGGCTTTGTGCTTCCGTGATAGTATTTTTCAGTAGGGACCATGCCTGTTCCACCGTTATGACTTTGCCCATCTTTTTCTTGATCCGTTTTTTCACCATGGCTCTCATGCTGTCGTATCTTCCCTTTTTAAAGTTTAAAGTCGTGGTTGAGGTTTTGGTACCTTTCCTTTTCCCAACATCAAGTTTGAAGTTGATCATATTGTGATCGCTCATCCCCAGCGGGACCGTGACTTCTACTTCCTTTGCCGGACCCGTAATGCCATTTAGGACCAAGTCCAAGGTGACGTTTCCTCTCGTCGGCTCTCCTACCATCTGTTCCAGGAAGCAGTCCCCTAGCACTTCCAGGAACTTTGCCTCCTTGCCACAGTTGGAGGTTCCCAGGTCCCAGTCTATCATTTGGGTGCTCCTCAAAAGCTCATTTTTGGACTTACGTGGGAGCCTGGACTCATCAACTGTTCCTCCGTAATGTGGAGTTTGCAGAGGTAAATGTAACCCAAGAACTCAAATTACCATAGGGCAGGTCATTCTTAAAATTAGCTCCTTTTCAGGATGTATGCTCTATTTCCTATCCCACTCAAGTTCAGATGATTAGAAGATAGCTTTCTTTTTTTATATATAAACGGACTTCTGGATACAAAAGGAGGTTATCAGGTGAAAGTACAGTAGCCTAATAGTTAAGCATACAGGGAAGCCAGGGTTCATTTCGTGCTGTTGCTCCTTGTGACCTGAATAAGTCACTTGCGATGGTGGGGAATTCATCAACATTAGTACGCACTGAATGCCAGTGGCGTGCAATCAGGGCCTTCAGGGGATTTACTCAACCCCTCTAAAGGCCCTGAGGGCACTGCTCTGAATTTGATTGGTCGAGCAGGCAACAGGCAGATGCTGCTCAGCCTATCAAATTCAGATCAGTACTGTCAGGGCCTTCGGGTGGGGGGGGGGATTTGGAGAATCTCCAGCCCAAGATCCCTGCTTTTTTTGTTTGTTTATTTACTTTTTGATGCAGTTTGGTTGAGCAGGCTGCCTACTCGACAAATCAAACTGCATTGAGCGAAAAGGAAAAAAAAAAAAAGCAGGACTGTACAGCTGAGGATTCACAATGGGTGTCTAGCATTTAGCGTGTGCTAATCATTAGCTAATCGATAGCACCCGTTGATGATGCTGTTTATAGAATCGGGAAAGATAGGTGCCGGAAATGCAGGGCCAGGGTTTTCAAGTCCTACATTTCTGGTGCCTGCCTTTTTCTGATCAAATCAAGTCAGATTTCCATGAATCAGAATTATTTTATGTTTGGTAGGAACTATTAACAATCTTCAGGAGTTGCAATGGGGGTATCTTTTGTCCTTCCAATAGCGAATTTGTACATGGCTGAGTCTGAGAAGTGGAATTACAGTTCTTGGTTTTTTTGAGAAAGTGATTGAGTGGGTCCACTTCATAGGTGATATAGTTTGTCTTTGGAGCAGGCTGGTATAAATACGTATAAATTCATGTCATCCTAGGATACAATTTGAGGTGCAATCTCAAATGTTTTAATGGAAATTAGAGGTGGAATTTTTGAAACCTCTGTGTTTTCCAAGAAGACAGATAGGAATTTGTTGCTTGCTTTTTCGACTATGCCCCCCTATCTTTAACGTGAATATCCTATTTGCTCAGTTTCTGAGGTACCGAAGAATCTGTGGTACCGATTTGCAATATAAAGAGAGATAGAAGACATTGAGTAGGAAATTGGAAGAAAAGGGGTATTTAGTATCCACTGTGACTAAGGTCTGTAAGCGAGCTTTTTATAATCCATGAGAAGAGTTATTAAAGTATTGGGAGAAGAGACAGATGAAAGTGTCTAATTAGTATGTGTGGAAGAAGAGGTAGTGACCAGGAAGTATGGCACAGTTTGCCTGATTATGAGCGAAATGAGGGCATTTGTGCACCCTGTTAAGCATAAAATGTATCCTCTGAAGAGTAGCACAAATTGTCATCCTAGCGGTGTGATCTATCTGATATGGTGTACCTGCCTGTTGTTATATGTGGGCCAGATCTCAAGATCTTTAAGAGTTCAGTTGTTAGAACATTGGTCCTGTTTGAGTATACGCTAAATGGAGGAGCCTTTGGTGTCTCACTGTTTGCAGCATAAACATGATTTTGCCTCACTTATATGTATAGCTTTGGAGCATTGTCGTCAATCAACACATAGAGGGGATTGGCAGAGGTTTTTGAGACAGCAAGAGCAAAGATGGATTTATGAATTGGATTTGGTACAGCCAAAGGTTTAAACCTAAGAGCTGAATGGTCAGCATTCTTTTGATGACAAGTGATGGGTTTTTTTAAGTGTGAGAGCGTTTGACAGCTGGGGGAACTGGCTAGAGTATAACTGGACAGCAATTGGATGGTGAAAGGGATTGTCAACCACATTGGGAATTGGATAGTGAATGAAAGGGGAAGTTAAAGACTACTGATTAGTGATTACACTGTTTGGAGGAGGAATAATCAGATGGAGACTGCCGATTGGTGGTTATTCAGAGGAGGAGGAAGTGGAGAATTTATCTCTGAAAGTAAGTTTCAGTCTTTTTGAAAATTTTGTGATCAGTGAACCGGATTGTGAAAGTAATATTTAAGATCTTGATGAATTATCATTGAATGTGAGGATAATATTTATTGCCTATTTTAAATGTGGCATTCTACCTTCAAGGTTCACCTTGATGATCTCACAATGAGGTCAGCATTGTGCAGCTTCACACCTCCATTTGCAATGAACTAGAGGCCAAGCTAAGATCTCTATCTCTTTTTTAAAATGTTTTTAACCTTTTGCAAATGAAGTTATCTATGCAATATATAAATTCTTTTCTATCTGAAGCCCAAACCATGCTCAAAAGTAGACCTTACAATGCCTATAAGACCTAGTTTTACAATTGTTATGCAGTTAGCTTACTCTGTAGCACACTGGTTAAACCTACAGCCTTCTACCCTGATGTTGCTGGCTCAAACTAGAGAATAATAATAATAATAAAAATAATTTATTCTTATATACCGCCAGACCACGAATGGTTCTAGGCGGTTCACAGCAGATAAGGCTGAACATCCAACGAATATACAGTTCAAAAAGATAAATAAATTTCTAGAATGTACACAATACATGTTATATTTATAAAGCAATTGGGAAGCTTGGGGACATGGGGACAAATTTTTTCACGTCCCCACAGGAACTCATTTTCCCATCCCCGCAAGTTCTTTTCCTGTCCCTGCCCTGTTCCTGCAAGCTCCGTCCTCATCTGCACAAGCCTCAAACACTTTAAAATGATACGTGTTCGAGGTTTGTACAGTTAAGGCAGAGTTTACAGGAATAGGGTAGGGACAGCGATATAACTCATGGGGACGGGACAGGAAAACTGAGTTCCTACGGGGACAGGGACCAATTTGTCCCCGTGTCATTCTCTAGTTTGAACCCCACTCACTCTGACAGAAGAGACATAAACAAAAAGGATTAAACATATAAAAGAAAAATAGTATGCTGCCAGCATATCGCAATTATAATGAAAAACAGCATAAAATCACCATTCTAATAATGTCAGAATTATAATATTAAGGACATTGGTTGAACATCTAACTTCTGCCTAAAATCCAATTCTGTAAAGGACGCCTAAAAATTTGGACGTTTAACTAGTGCTGAGCGCTGCTTAGTGCAATTCTGCAAACTATGTCTACCTAGGACGTCCAAACCATGCCTAACTTTAGGTGCACTTTGCAGAATCAGGGTCAATATGTCTGCCTATAAGAAGTGCTAAAATGCTGCATTTTCCAGATCCTAGTGTCTACATAATAAAAGCGTATTCTCATTGAGTTTTTCTTATCAAGCATCTATCGTGTAGAATTCTTTACCTCCTCATATTAGAATGATGCAGAATTATTTGGCATTTAGAAAGGTTCTGAAATATTTTTTTTCTTTTAAAAAAATATTTAAATATGAGGCACTGAGCTATTGAGACGTTGATATGATCAGTTTATTTGCAATTTATTATTTTATTGTCTTTAGCCAGGAATTATTCTGACTCTCTTTACTGGTTTCTGCATAGTATGTTTGAAATATAAGAGCATATGCAATGTAATGAATGGATTGTAGCTCTGTGGAACAGAGGCTTTCTCTTATTTGTTTGTATAAAGCAGTATGTCGCAAACCTTTTGAGCTGCTGGCCCACTAATCTCAGGACTGCACCTGGAGGGCACCCGGAAATGCGTGGACGTTGATGCAATGATGTCATGCGCCTGCATGATGTCATCATGTCGATGTCTACGCATGCGTGGATGTCCTTCAACCATGACCCTGAGCCTATTACCACTGGTGGTGGTGGTGGTGGTGGTGGTGGTAGTGGTGGTGGTGGCTGCAGAAGGAGAGGTGAAGCGAAGGAGCACAAGCATCGGCGAGGAGAAGAGGCACAGGCGCTGGCTGGCTGCCTACAGGTTGTGCCAAAGCAGTCAGCTGGCTCTGGCACCTCTCCTCCTCGCCAGCATCTCGGGGCATACCTGGAATCCTCCAGGGAGTTTGTGATACACTGGTATAAATAGTTGTGCAAGGCTAGTAGCGCTATAGAAACGATATGCAGTAGTAGTAGAAATAGTAGGGCTTAGGGCAGACATGGGCAACTCCGGTCCTCAAGGGCCGGAATCCAATCGGGTTTTCAAGATTTCCCCAATGAATATGCATGAGATCTATTTGCATGCACTGCTTTCAATGCATATTCATTGCGGAAATCCTGAAAATCCGATTGGATTCCGGCCCTCGAGGAACGGAGTTGCCCATGTCTGGCTTAGGGCAATTGCCATGTTGCCACCCTTCAATAGTTCTGGCAGGAAGAAGAAGAAAGAAGCTAATCTGAGGCCTCAGAAGGCAGAGAATCTAGGCCAAAGCAAGTGGAGGAAGGCCAGCTAAGCAAGGCTGAATGATAACCAGACTGACGGCGGCCGCTTTTCACAGCTGCCTATTACGTGCTGAACAAAGGATGAATTTTACTGCATGTGACAATGCAATCTTTTAAATCTGCATAAGTTAATATTGAGAACATATGGTGCAATAGGTGGTACAATAGGTTTGTCAGTTAATATAATGTTAAACCTGGTATAATGTTTTCATTAAGAGACTTGGCTGAGAGAGGACAAAAATGATGAGCATCAGAGATAAATACACACCAGAGAGAAAGTGTGAAAGAAAAAGATTAGATATTTAATGGTTCACTAATTGTGCTCTCATTTTAAGGGCACATTATCTCATGGCACAAAAATATATAACTTTATGACCTTATTCTTTTCTGCTAATGAGTTATTTGGCCACATAAATGTGCTAAGTGTTCAGAAGATTACGGTTGCAATCCTCTTAAAAAAATCATTGAACAGGACTAGTAGCACACACAGTACAAGGCCGGTAGGACTACCTGTATGATGCAGGGTGGTATGGGTAAGTTGTGTGTGTGTGTGGAGGGGGGACTGTAGTTCTCCATCACATCAGCAAGATCCTCATCTCCTCCTTGGTGTGATTCTCTTTGAAAGATCTCAGGCTGCAGATACAAATCCTTCCAATATATATAAGAGAAGAAAAGAACCTCGAAAAATTTAAGATTAAACTCAAAAGTTTCCTTTTTAATGATGCTTTTAGTGAATAGTGATCTTTTATTATTTTTATCTATATTTTTTTTTAATTGTTTTTCTCCCCCCCTTATGTTTTTACCTTTGTATCTTGAATTTAATATAGAATGTAACCATTAATGAATTTTCCCATTGTTTCGATATAATTAGTACCAACTTAATTTGTTTAATTGTGTTTGTTTTTTGTAATTTTGTCCATTTATATAATATTTTACCTATGTTTATATAATATTTTACCTTTGTTTGTAATTATTTGTTTTATCTTGTACATCGCCTTGAATGTAGAGTAGGCGATTAATCAAATCATTTAATAAACTTGGAAACTTGGAAACTTCCTGGATAGAACTTTCATGTTCCAAGCGAATAGACAACAAGTCTTGTTGCGAAACTGCATAAATGAACCCAAACTGACTTACAATGCATTCCGAAAAGCAATAAAAACCGCCCTATTCGACAAATTCATTGACTAAAACAGACCACCCTTAAACTAAAACAAGCCCCACGTAAACGCTATTCAATCTCTCAGAAAGCTCCAATTTTCATGTATTCTTTACCCATGGAACTTAAATTAGTATGTACCTTGTTTATGTAACTTTTCTATTTTAGGCTCCTTATCATTCGCTGACTGTCCAGCCTTCTTTCAATGTGAACTGCCAGGAAGTCGCCTGACTATGGCGGTATAGAAAAATAAAGTTAATATTATTATTATTATTGTCTTTCTTTGCTGGTAGGGGAGGGGAAGGAAACACACTGAACAATCTGGCATAGCGAGGGTGAGAGGCGTCCGGGGCAGTAGCGCCCCTCCCCCACCTTCTCCTCCACCCCCACCCCCATCTGCTCATTCCCCACCCCCTACTGCTATGCATGCACCCTTTCCCTTTCTCCATACCTCTTTATTGGACTATTTCAATATAGTATATTTGGCAGAACATATCCAGAATGTAGCATAGTCTAGAATGTAGCAGTTCGACCATGTGAGTCCTTATTATCGGGATTTGTACTGGCTTTCGGCGGAGGCTTGAATTTAATTTAAGCTCAGTTGTCTTTGTTACAAAGTAGAGAGTTGCGCGGGGACAGAAATCCCACCCGTCCCCGCCAAAGTCCCACCCGTCCCCACCCGTCCCCGTGAGGACTCCCACCCGTACCCGCGAGGAATCCCTCCATCCCCACCCGTCCCCACGAGGAATCCCCTCCGTCCCCGCCCGTCCCCGCGAGGAATCCCCTACGTCCCCGCGAGGAATCCCCTACGTCCCCGCCCGTCCCTATAAACTACAGAAATAGTTGTTTCATTTAATTATGCTACTGAATTAAAGGCTCTGGTAGAAACCCATTTAAAAATAAGCAAAAAGACTTTATTAATTTGGAAATATTAATTGGGAAGAATACAGTGGTGCCTCACACAACGAACTTAATTGGTTCCAGGAGCAAGTTTGTTATGCGAAAAGTTCGTTATGTGAAACGCGTTTTCCCATAACAATACATGTTAAAAAAAATAATTCGTTCTGTAGCATAAAATATGTTAAGATGACATAAAAAAAGATAAATTTTTTGTTATTATTTTTATTTAGATTCATCTAAAAACATAATTGTTTTTTAAAACAACACACATTTTTTAAATTTAAAGACAGACTAAGTAGAGTCTAATTTTACAGTGAGAGAGGGCAGTTAAGCGCAGTGCCATCAGTTATCCTGCCCCTCTCAGTGAATTGCCTGGGATGGAGGGAGGGAGAGAAGAAGGCAGATGATGGAAGTGGGAAGAACTTGTGCCGTCAGCATCAGGCACAAGCGGGAAAGCAGCAGCGGTGAGGGGCTAGAAGTTATCTTCCTTTCATTCATGTCCTTGCCACCCCCGTCCCTTGGTCGGTCCCACAATTTCACAATTTCCTGCATATCTCCTCCCTCCATTCTTGTAGCCCATAATCTCCTCTCCTGACATCTCCCTGTCCTTTTACTTCCACTATCTTCCTATCCCATCTCTATTCCCTTTTGTCCCTCTCCCCATGATCAATCATCTCACCACCTCTCTCTTCCCTCACCCTCAGGGTTCAAGATTGCTTCAACTCTTTTTCCTGTTGTTCTCTCTGCCTGTCACCCTATGATTTAGCATCCCTTCTGCCCTTGTCCAATATTTCCCCTTCTCTCCCTCCCTCTCATCCCCTGCTCCAACATACCGTATTTCGACTGCCCTTCCATCCCCAGGCCTGCCAACTTCCACTCATTTACTGCTTTCTCCCACCTCTGCCAAAGCCCGCCCCCCCCCCGCAGTGATCGGCAACACCAGGCACCCCCCCTCAATCGGTGAAACAGGGCCCCCCCTCGATCGGCGAAACAGGGCCCCCCCTCGATCGGCGAAACAGGGCCGGCGACTGCTTTCTCCCGCTGCTGTTGAAGTCTGTAAACAACTTTAACACAAGCCACGGGGCTCTAACAGTGCGTATGCTGCCAACGGCTTCCTTCCTCCTTCCTCTCCCCTCATGATGTAACTTCCCATTTGGTTGATGGAGGAGGAGGAGGGTAGCCGGTAGCGTCACGCACACTGCGCGGAAGGATGCAGCTCGGGCGACTTCGTTGTGTGAAACGAAGTTCGTTGTGGGAAGCAAGACCTGAAGTTCGTTGTGCGCAGCGTTCGCTGTGCGAGGCGTCCGTTATGCGAGGCACCACTGTACATACTTTGTAAACGGGTTTCTACCAGAGCCTCTAATGTTTATAAATTTTTATCAACACAACTAATATACTACTTTATCCTTAAGCAAAAAAAAAAAAAAAAAAAAAAAGAATTTTTTTCCTACCTTTATTGCCTGGTTTCTGCTTTCTTCATGTTCTCATTCAATTCCTTCCATCCACTGCCTCTCTTCTCTCTGTGTCTTCCATTTGCTCTGTTACTGTGCCTCTCCCTTTCTCCCCCCTCCCAAATTGGTCTGGCACCCATCTTTTTCCCTCCGCTCCCCCCATAGTCTGGCACCTCTGTCTTCTTCCCTGCCAGCGTCTTCTTCCCATTCCCTCTTCCCCATTTCCTTTCAGTGTCCTTCTCCCACACCATCTTCCCCATGTCCTGTCAGGCAGCATCCTTCTCCTCCCTCTGCCTTCCCCATGTCCTTTCAGCGTCCTTCTCCCCCCTCTGTCTTCCCCATGTCCTTTCAGCGGCCTTCTCCCCCCTCTGTCTTCCCCATGTCCTTTCAGCGGCCTTCTCCACCCCTGTTTCCCCCATGTCCTTTCAGTGGCATTCTCCACCCCTTTGTCTTCCCCAGTGCTTTCAGGGTCCTTCCCCCCCCCTCCTCCCATTTACCCCATGTCCTTTCAGCGTTCTTTTCCACCCCTTTGTCTTCCCCAGTGCTTTCAGCGGCCTTCTCCCCCCTTAAGCGTCTTTTCTTCTCCACTCCACCTTTCCTCCCTCCCTGCCTCCACCTTTGTGGCGCTTTTGCACCCGACCGACAACAGAACAGGCCCGGTCAGACAAATCTCCCTGTCCTGTAGCCGCAAATCTAAATTACCTTCTTACAGCAGCTGGAGTAGTGAAGCTGCTGTAAGAGGTAATTTAGATTTGCGGCTACAGGGCAGGGAGATTTGTCGGCCGGGCCTGTTGTCGGTAGATCGGGGGACCTGACCGGCTGTGCACATTCTCCGGGGCGGACCGCCCCCTCCCCCCTCTCTCGTACGCCATTGCCTTCTCCCTACCTGCCCTGCCGCACACAGCCGACCGGAAGTCTTCCTGATGTCAGCGCTGACGTCGGAGGAAGGGAGGGCTTTGCTTAAGCCCTCCCTCCGACGTCAGCGCTGACATCGGGAAGATTTCCGTTCGGCTGTGTGCTGCGACAGGGCAGGTAAGGAGAAGGAGACTAGCCTCGTGGCTCGAGTGCACTGCGATCCAACCCCGCAGGAACCCCGTGACCCTCGGAGGCGTCCCCACGGGATCCCCGCGACCCTAGGGGGCGTCCCCACGGGATCCCCGCGACCCTAGGGGGCGTCCCCACGGGATCCCCGTGACCCAAAGGGGGAACCCACAGGATCCCCGCGGGTCCCGCAGGATTCCCGTCATCCCCATTCCCGTGCAGCTCTCTATTACAAAGTCCTCTTTGGCATGGCACCCCACGTACTTATCTGAATTATTTGCTTTTACTCAATCCAAGCATTCTTGCAGTTCACACAGCCTTTTTAATTTTCCATCTATTAAAGGCTGTCATTACACAAAACACCACCAATCTTTGCTTTCTAATCAAGCGGCTTTCTGGGACAGGGAATTGAAACCTTTGCTTTTGAGTTCCGTGTCTTGTAATCATTTTCGAAAGCAATTGAAGGCACATCTGTTTGCCAATTTATTAATTCTTTTAAGCTTGTACTATTTGTTAAATTTTGTAAATTGCATTGAACTTACCAGTTATGTGATATAGAAGTGACTTATGTTATGTTTAACGTTTCCGGGGCAAGCTGCAACCCCAACTTGTTGCTTGTGCCAGCATCGGCTTTTTCTCTGATGTCACTTCATGGGCGCAGGTCCAGGAAGTGACGTCAGAGGAAGAATCAACACTGGCTTGATCAGTAAGTTGGGGTTGCTGCTCGTGCCACGAACGTTAAAGAGGTATGAGGGAAGGGGCACGCGCACGTTAGTAGGGGGGCAGGGAAGGAGTGGGGTGCAGAGAGGAGGGTGAGTGCTGGCTCCCGCTCCCAGATGGCGCCTGGGTGAATCGCCCCCCCACTCCCCCTTACTATGCCACTGCTTCAAGGGCATGCAATGTATATCTGCCCAAGGCAATGGAACAAAACAGTGAGGTATATTTTGCTCATGGATTGAAGATCTGCATTCAAAGTAATTGACTTAATTGGCGATAACAAGCAATAACTGGTGTAACTGGCAAGCATTAGAAGTTATGTGCAGATTTGACCTATGCCCTAGGTATGTGGTATAAAGATAGACGTCCTGGTGGTCTGGATGTCCCAATGGCCTGGAATCTGACGTCCAAAGTCGGCAGTAAGAAAATGTCTATTTTCAAAAGGCAAACCACCATAAGTCTAGAAATTTTTTTATTTTTTTTTTTAATACTCTATTTGACTACTGTGTTTTGATAGAGGATTAAAAAAAAAAAAATTTATAGACCTATGGTGGTTTGCCTTTTGAACATAGACATTTTCTTACTGCCGACTTTGGGTGTCAGATTTTGGTAATATTATAGAGGAAGAAGCGCCAAGTTTTAGCGCTGTTGTATCTGAGTTGAGAAGGCTAGAGAAGAGTCGAATATAACTCCGAGATTGCAAGCAGAAAATTTGAGCCTTAAAACAGCCTTTAGCAAGTGCAAATGCTTGCAAACCTAGTTTTCTATAAAAGCCATCCACACAAAATGACCTTTATAGAATACTAGCTTAGCGCAGATCATCCTGATGTATAACTTTAGTTGACCTATACAGAATCCTCCCATATTATGTCCATCATAAAAATAGAAAATAGAGAAAATCCAAAAGTTAAAGTCAAGGATACAACTGGAGAACAAAGACTTGACATAGCTGTGTGCTGGCATAATTGCCTGTGTCAGGAGTCAATTAATCCAATCACATTAATAAGTGTCATAAAATCACTGTGGGAAAAGTGGTGATAATTACTCTCAGAGAAACATGGCACAGTGAGTAAACAAACGGAGCTGTGCTCCCATGAAATGCAGTGAATAAACAAAAGGATCTGTTTTGTTCCATCCACTATCTGCCCAAGGCATGCAGAAAGCCTAAGCTGGATTTACAGACCTGCTCTTTGGTCTAGAAGGAGTCAGATTGTATCAGAGATAGTATTCATAATCTCTTGAAACATGTGGCGGTGAGGGTGAGTCTGGGAGGCACTCCAAGAGTTAGCCCCGAATGTGCGCGTTTTTTGCGCCAGCCGTGGAGGTAGCAGATCTGATGCTCAGAATTCTATGAGCGTCAGAGCTGTTACCACCGTGGGTAAAATCCACACTACAGTTTTGTAAAAGGGGGAGGGGTAAGTTTGTGATGACATTTCATATTAGGCGAAGGTGTTTTCTGTGTTCTGTGTGTTCAAAAGACATGGTTTTCTGTTAGGATTGACTGCAGGATTGATCTGTACTAGTCTGGCTTGTTGAGTTTTACAATGGGTGTATTGCTGTTGTACTTCTCACTACAGTATGTAAGATGCTGCCTTTTCCTAGGTACTCATGTGTGACGTGTGGCTTGTTACTAAAAATCATGTTTTTTTGACCAGATGGGGGGGCCAAAAAATGATGGGCCCCGGGTGTCACACATGCTAGGTACGCCACTGACATCAAGGATTTCAAAGTCTCTCCTTGAGGGCCGCAATCCAGTCGGGTTTTCAGGATTTCCCCAATGAATATGCATGAGATCTATGTGCATGCACTGCTTTCAATGCATATTCATTGGGGAAATCCTGGAAACCTGACTGGATTGCGGCCCTCAAGGAGGGACTTTGAGATCCCTGATCTACATGAACCAGAAATGGCTTTCAAGGGTGATGAGGCAGAGGAATTGAAAGAAATCTTTGAGAACCTGGAAGATGTACTAAGCCAAATTGATAAATTAAAGAGTAATAAATCACCTGGACCAGATGGTATACATCCCAGGGTACGGAAAGAACTCAAACATGAAATTGCTGATCTGTTGTTAGTGTTCTGTAACCTGTCGCTAAAATTGTCTGTAGTACCTGAAGATTGGAGGGTGGCCAATGTTATGCTGATTTTTAAAAAGGATTCCAGTGGATATCCGGGGAATTACAGACCGGTAAGCCTGTTCTCAGTGACAGGCAAAATATTGAAAACAATTATAAAAACTAAAATTGTAGAACAAGTAGACAAGCATGATTTAATGAGAGTCGGCATGAGTTCAGCCGAAGGAGGTCTTGCCTAACCAATGTATTTGACTTCTTTGAAGGCATGAATAAACATATGACTAGATGTGAGCCGGTTGATATAGTATGTCTAGATTTCCAGATATCTTTTGACAAAATTCATGAGAGGCTCCTGAGGAAATTAAAGAGTGATGGGATAGGAGGCAATGTTCAATTGTGGATTAAGAATTGGTCATGGGACAGAAATTAGAAGGTAGGGTTAATGGCCATTTTCTCAATGGAGGAGGGTAAATAGTGGTCTGCTGTAGGGATCTGTACTGGGACCTGTGCTATTTAACTTATTTATAAATGAACTGGAACTTGTAACTATGAGTGAGGTGATTAAATTTGTAGATGATACTATACTGTTCAAAGGTGTTAAAATGCATGCGGACTGTAAAAAACTATAGGAAGATCTTAGGAAATTGGAAGACTAGGTGTCAAAATGGTAGATGAAATTTAATGTGAACAAATGCAAAGTGATGCACATTGGGAAGAATAATCCAAATCATAGATATCGGATGCTAGGGTCCACCTTGGGGATCAGTGCTCAAGAAAAGATCTGGGTGTCATCGTAGATAATACACTGAAACCTTCCACCCAATGTGCGGTGGTAGCCAAAAACGCAAACAAGATGCTAGGAATTATTAGAAAAGGGATGGTAAACAAGACTACCATGTTTCTACGAAAATAAAACCTACCCCGAAAATAAGACCTAACATGATTTTGGGGGTAGGTCTTAATATAAGCCCTGCCCCAAAAATAAGCCCTACTTAGATCACCCTGAAGCCCCTTCCAAATGTCCTCACACTCCCCCATCCACCCATCCCCCTGCGCAGCATCTTTCCATCTCTCCCTTCCATCTGAACCACGCTGACCCTCCCACTGCGAGACCAGCATACCTCCCTCCAACAGAAGCACTTTAAACAGGCTGCTTTGCGGTCTTCTCCTGCCGGGTCCTACCCTCTGCTGCATCACCAATGATGTCAGTGATTATGCTGCGTGGGGGGGTTGGGAGGGAGGGATAGAAAGATGCTATGCAAGGGTTCTGTTTCACTGGGGGATGGGAGGGAGGGATAGAAAGAAGCTGCTCAAGGGTTCTGCTTCACGGGGCGGGGGGGGATGGGAGGGAGGGAGGGATAGAAAGATGCTGCCTAAGGAAGGCACATGGAGGTGGGTGAGAGGGAAGGAAAGATGCTGCACATGTGGGAGAGAGAAAGGAAAGAGGATGTGGGTGGAGGAGAGGAAGGGAGAGATGATCATTGTACATGAAAAAAATAAGATATCTGCTGAAAATAAGCCCTACTCGTTTTTTGGACCCAAAATTAATATAAGACACTGTCTTATTATCAGGGAAGCACGGTATTATAACTGGCTTGGAATACTTCCTGGATTAGAGTACTGTGATTAGGATACATAGTTTTCCTTATTTTTTAGTTCCTTTTAGCTGTCCCCAACCCCCCCCCCCTGTTATTCTTATTCCCCCCCTTTTTTTTTTACTAAACTGTGATAGGACCTTTGTGAGTGTCAGGAGCAGCGAGGAGCATTCAGCGTGGCTCCCTGCGCTAACAACCACTATTGCGATTTAGTAAAAGGGGGTAATTAGTTTGTGGACAAATATGGAGCTACTATTTCTTCAGTTTATTAATCTTGACATTGAATTTCTATTTTCTTGTATCAAGCATGTGATTGTAATATTGAATTATTAATAAAAACTAAAAGAAAATGAGGAGGAATAGAAAAATCTATAGATATGTAAAGAAGTAATGGAATTAAGGATGCTGCTGAATTTTAACGTCCTTGGCTAACTGTCAAATAAAGCCTTAGAAAAGTAAGCAAAACTCATAAGATCTCCTAATATAACACTTTTATTAAGTTGTGCTAGAGATTTTTAGCACGGGCCAGCGAGATAAGTGCTCCGACTCTCATAGCAATTCTATGAGTGTCGGTTCATTTACATGCCGGCTCGCACTAAAAACCTCTAGCCAGGGCAGGATTAATTCATCGAGAGCCCCTAGGCACACAAGTACACTGGGCCCCCTGCCCTGCCCCACCCCACCATGCGCCCAGGCGGAAACAGGAAGCTGCGTCAGAGGGAAGCTTTGGGCAAGCAGCACTGATTGCACAATTACAGTTCCCGTTGCCTTTTTATCCACGTTGCTTGCTTGTCTTACTTTCCGTCGATGGGGGGGGAGGCTATGCTGCCAATCAGGGTGGGGCCCACGTTGCCGATCGATGCTGGAGGGGCCCATCGCCGTTTGGAAAAAACAATGTTGATGCCCTCCATCATCCGGCCCCCCTGACCATTTCGGGCCCTAGGCACATGCTTACTTGGCCTATTGGTTAATCCTGCCCTGCCTCTTGCGCAGATTGATAAAAGGGACCCATATTTTGCCAGCAGTTTAAGATCCTGATGTAATAAAGAAACTAAAATGTGTACTAATTTTTAGTGCCCATTTCACTTTACTCATGCAGAAAAAAAGTACAGTACCAAATGGTGCCATAAACTTATAATAATGGGCATTAAAACACCTGTATTAAAACTAAACTAAAACCAAAGTAAGCATCTTCAACAAGTTTAATGCAAATGTTTACATAGGGGAATATATGAAAAATGGTATTACAGTTTAAAAAATGCATTTTCATTACTATCAGTTTTAAATTTAAATAACTGTAGGCTCTCATCCAGCCTGACTTAAATCCAGAGACTCTCTGTTCCAGAATTAGATGGCCCTAACCCCAACTTATCCCATCCACCTACCTTCACCCATCCTCAGACTTTCCCCTAGTTTTTCCCACATAGGAGGTGGTTAGGTAGAAGAATGATGGGTTGGTTAGCAGGTGGTTGACTGTAAGCTGTTGAGCTGGGGTGCTCTAGGTCAAAGTTCATCTGATTCAGAGATGCCCCTCTGATTTGGGGACTCTAGACTTGAATGTTCTACACCATATTTGGAGATATGAGGTCAGGGTCCCCCTGATCAGATGATCTCTGGCTCAGGAGTCCCAAGTTTTGGCCGCATAATTCCTGAGGTCCCATGTTGGTATCTCCTGTCCAGGGACCACCAACTGGAGGAGCTCAGGTCTCAGAAATACAGAAGTTAAGTTACTGTGGGGAAATGCAGTAAAACCCGAGTTTAAAAAGCATGCTATAATTTACACAACTTGTCACATAAAATTGAAGCATCACTGACATCTCTGAAACTATAAAGAATTGCAGTAAGCAAAAAAATAGTTTGAATAGTAGATAGTGTAGGTTATCTTTTTTTTAACAAATAAATAAAAGTAGTTCAAGAAGCAGCATAAAACCTTCTTATCCACTGCAGCCATTCCTGCTGATGGCTTATTTGAATGAGAGCTCTGCATGAATGTCTAAGAATTCAGATGACCATTGTATCTTAAATTATACTTCAGGTTTATGCTCTTGAGGCCTATTCATGCATTATAGCTCAGAAACTGAATTTGAAAAGAAGCTACCTTTTCCACATTTGAGTTTTATAGCTAATTTATATGTGAGATCATATTCTATTTCACCAATTTTAAGCAAACCAGTAATATTTAGTGTTAATGGACAGCTTCCTTACCTCATATAAATTATTACATTGTTATGAAAAAAGTTTAACATATTTCAGCCTACAGTAGTTTCTCATTAGATCCAAACTTCTTTGGGTCCCGTGTTTCTGGTGATGTGACAAACAACAAGTCAGGGTACAGATGACTAGTGAGAGAGCTGGCAGGGCAGACATGATTGCATTAATAGAGGGCTAAAAGCAGAGAGACCTGGAGAGCAAATAAGATTTGGAACCACTATGGATAGTGTTAAGGAGGGTGCAACAAGGGAAATTGTCCTGAGTTCCCATACCCAAAACACCCCAAGCTGAAGAAAGTGCATCCTGATGGTCAGGGCAGGATTAATTCATCGAGGGCCCCTAGGCACACAAGTACACTGGGCCCCCTGCATCACCCCACCCCACCATGCGCCCAGGAGGAAACAGGAATCTGCATCAGAGGGAAGCTTTGGGCAAGCAGCACCACTTGCACAATTACAGTTCCTGTTGCCTTTCTTACCCACGTTGCTTGCTTGTCTTACTGTCCATCGATTGGGGGGGGGGGGGCATGTTGCCGATCGGGGTGGGGCCCGCATTGCCAATCGATGCTGGAGGGGCCCATCGCCATTTGGAAAAAACAATGTTGATGCCCTCCTTCATTGGGCCCCCCTGACCATTTCGGGCCCTAGGCACATGCCTACTTGGCCTATTGGTTAATAAGAACATAAGAACATAAGAAATGCCTCTGCTGGGTCAGACCCGAGGTCCATCGTGCCCAGCAGTCCGCTCACGCGGCGGCCCAACAGGTCCAGGACCTATGCAGTAATCTTCTATCTATACCCCTCTATCCCCATTTCCAGTAGGAATTTGTCCAATCCTTTCTTGAACCCCAGTACCGTACTCTGCCTTATAACGTCCTCTGGAAGCGCATTCCAGGTGTCCACCACACGTTGGGTAAAGAAGAACTTCCTAGCATTTGTTTTGAATCTGTCCCCTTTCAACTTTTCCGAATGCCCTCTTGTTCTCTTATTTTTCGAAAGTTCGAAGAATCTGTCCCTCTCTACTCTCTCTATGCCCTTCATGATCTTGTAAGTCTCTATCATATCCCCTCTAAGTCTCCTCTTCTCCAGGGAAAAGAGACCCAGCTTCTCCAATCTCTCAGAATATGACAGGTTTTCCATACCTATTATCAGACGTGTTGCTCTCCTTTGAACCCTCTCGACTAACGCCATATCCTTCTTAAGATACGGCGACCAATATTGGACGCAGTACTCCAAATGCGGGCGCACCATCGCCCGATACAACGGCAGGATAACTTCTTTCGTTCTGGCTGTAATACCCTTTTTGATTATACCAAGCATTCTATTCGCTCTCTTAGCGGCCGCTGCACACTGTGCCGACGGCTTCATTGTCATGTCCACCATTACCCCCAAGTCCCTTTCCTGGGTACTCTTATTCAATAACATCCCTCCCATTGTATAGTTGTACCTCGAGTTTCTGCTCCCCACATGTAATACTTTACATTTTTCAATGTTGAACTTCATCTGCCATTTCGCCGCCCATTCTTCTAATTTGTTAAAGTTAATCCTGCCCTTTTGACGGTAAGCTCTGAAGCACCTTCCACTTGGAATGGAGTGGCCTAATGCTGAGAGCATTCAGCTATCCAGGAATGACAGGATGATGCTTATGATCTTAAGCAAGTCACTGAGCCTAACTTACCTCTCCTTTTACTAAACCGTGATAATGGTTATTAGCGCAAGGAGCCGCGCTGAATGATCCACACTGCTTCTGACGCTCATAGGAACTATATGAGCGTTGGGAGCAGCACAGGGCATTCAGCGCGGCTCCCTGCACTATTAACCGCTATCATGGTGTAGTAAAAGGGGGGAAGGGGGAGGGGGGGAGGAGGTCAATTGGCAAAATACCCTTAATAACTTCAATAAGTGGTAAAACAAAATTTCATTGGGTGATTGGCACCTATCTGATTCTATAAAAGATAGTTGCCTATTGCATGGTGCTTAGAGGCGTCTTATGCCTAAGAAGGCGTTTCTATGGACGGAACGTGACTTAGGTGCCACTAAGTGTGATTCTCCAAAACCTTAGATGCCTGAAATGTGGGCCTTTAACGCTCGCCTACATTTCTGGCACCTACGTTTTTACATAGGCTCCGCTAGCCATGGTTCTGGAAATGCCACTAAAGTGTGATTGACACGACGGCGCCATTTTTCTGGGCACCGGCCGATTTAGCTGCTGTATACAGAATCAGCCCCGTACTTCTTAATTCTGTAACCTTACTGACCGATATTCAATTGGCAACAGTCAATGTTGTTGTTTTTTTAACACCGACTATTGCTGCCTAAATTAGCCCCAGATATTCGGGGCCATATGGGAGCCCCGGAACTGAATATCCAAAGCTAATTTTCCTGATGCTGGCCGCCAGAGCTTGTGTGGTTGGCCAACACTCAGTCGGAACACACATAACCTTTTTGTCATTAACTCCTTGTCCAATCCACCCTCCTGGTCCCTTGACAAAGCCTCCTCCTTCTCTCCCCCTCCCTTCAGCCTGCTATCATGACTAAAGCCCCACCATCATCTCCGGAATGTCCTCCCAGCCTCCAACTCATTCATTGTCTAGGTAGCCCCTCCAGGCTTACCTGATATCTCTGGTGGTTTGTGTGTGTGTGTGTGTGGGGGGAGGGGGTGTCACTGGGGCAAGAGCTAAAGCTGCCTGCTCCTACTCCTTGCAGCTTCCCTGAAAAATGGCTGCCTTGACCTCTCGTGGCAGTTTGCAGAAGTGCTGTGATCATGGAAGCAGGCTGAGAAAAGGGAGGTGGGATGGAAATCGGAGGAGTGTTAAAGCAAAATAAGATATGCGAATGCCGGTTGATATTCAGTGTCAGCACCCACATTGCTAACTGAATATTGCAAGCATCCATGTAACCCTGGGCTGCTCTCTAATATCTCCCCCTGTACTACCCTTGATCTGCTCCATTCTTTTGCTGTGGTCAGAGGTGATATTCAGTGGCACTGTCCACTCTGGATATCTGGAGTTAGGCAGCAAAAGATGATTTAAGCGGGCTCAAGCAGCCCTGTGGTTCGAATTCCCCCTTTAACATTCAATTGCTCTTTAGGGATAGGAATACAGTAAAACCTTGGTTTGCGAGCATAATTCGTTCCAGAAGCATGCTAGTAATCCAAAGCACTCGTATATCAAAGCAAATTTCCCCATAGGAAGTAATGGAAACTCAAGACGATTTGTTCCACAACCCAAAAATTTTAATACAAAATACTGTATGCAGTGAGCACTTGAGCTATGGGTAAATTGGGCATGACACTTCTATTACGTTCAGCCACACTCGGCGTAAGATGCGCGTATGTAATGTGTGCTTGAATTGTGGGTAAATTGGGCATGACATTTCTATTATGTTCAGCCACTCTTGGTGTAAAATGCATGTATGTAGTGTGCGCTTGAACTGTGGATAAATTGGGTGTGACACTTTTATTATGTTTCGCCGCGCTCAGCATAAGATGTGCGCGCTTCAGCTGTGGGTTCTGATGACGTGACGTGTGTATACGTGCTCGTACTGCCGGGAAATGAACTTCGGATTCCTGAACCATGGAGAGGCGTTGCAAGGACTTCAGCGACCAGACGGACTCCATCTGACCAGCAGGGGTAAGCACGTCTTTGGACACCGACTAGCCCGCCTGTTTCGTAGGGCTTTAAACTAGGTAAGTCGGGAGGGTACCCACTCAGATACAAGTGCAGTAAGGAACGATCCTGACGAGGTGAGTCGAAACTCCGATTCTAAGTCCAAAGTAAGTGCCCCTATTGCAAACAATTCTCTAGGAGTCACACTACCCCAGGTGGGAAACTCCCCACAGGGACTTAGCAATCACGGGGTATGGAGGGCTATGTATGTTAATGCACACAGTTTAGGCAATAAGATTCTAGAATTAGAGAACGAAATAATGAATGCCGACCTTGACGTGGTGGCAATATCCGAAACTTGGTTCACAGACTCTCATGGGTGGGATATGGATATACCGGGATACAACTTATTTCGTCAGGACAGAGAGGGAAAGTCAGGGGGAGGGGTGGCACTATACATTAAAGAAGACATCAAAACTACCAGAATCACAGATGTCAAGTACACTGGGGAATCCCTCTGGGTGAACCTGGCCAGAGGCAGGGAAAAATGCCTGTATCTTGGTGTAGTATATAGACCTCCAAGACAACTGGAAGACAAAGACTCCGTATTAATTGAAGACATAGAGAATATCACTCTACGGGGAGACGCTGTTCTGCTAGGGGACTTCAACATGCCTGACGCAGATTGGAACTCATACGCAGCAACAACCAGCGGCAGCAGGAGACTGTTAACATCCATAAAGGGAGCACAACTCAAACAAATGGTATTGGAACCCACTAGGGCCCAGATGATCCTGGACCTGGTAATCACCAACGGGGATAGCGTCTCGAAGGTCTCGGTAGGAGATACGCTAGCCTCCAGCGACCACAACATGGTGTGGTTCTACCTCAGGAAAGGTTTCCCTAGATCAAACACGAAAACAAAAGTACTCAACTTCCGAGGCACTGACTTCGAACGCATGGGAGATTTCATCCACTGGACACTGCAGAACCAAGCTACGACCGATGATGTGGAAGCTATGTGGTCATCCCTGAAATCTACCATACATGAAGCGACAAGCCTCTACATTAAATCAGTACACAAACGGCGGAGAAACAACAAACCCCAATGGTACTCCGCAGAAATCTCGCACCTCGTCAAGGAGAAGAAAAAAGTATTTATTTCCTACAAACGAACGGAGACTAGGGAAGCTAAACTAGAACATAGGGCGAGGTCTGCAGCGGTCAAAACGGCAGTCAGAGAGGCCAAACTTCGAGTGGAAGAGACTCTGGCAAAGAACTTGAAGAAAGGGGACAAATCCTTCTTCAGGTATATTAGTGATAGGAAAAAGAATACAGACGGGATAGTACGCCTTCGAAAACCAGATGGGAACTGCGCAGAATCAGATTCCGATAAAGCAGAACTACTGAATGAATACTTCTGCTCAGTCTTCACCTGCGAGGCACCGGGGCACGGTCTGCAGTTACAGGCAAGGCCCAGCGTGGAAGACCCATTTCAGAATTTCGAGTTCACACCTGGCAACGTCTACTACGAACTGGCAAGACTCAAGGTGAACAAAGCCATGGGACCGGACAATCTACACCCCAGGGTGCTCAGTGAGCTGCGTGATGTCCTGGCAGAACAGCTATCAGGATTCTTCAATCTCTCCCTAAGTTCGGGGAGAGTCCCCATAGACTGGAAAACAGCTAACGTCGTTCCACTGCACAAAAAGGGTTGCAGTGTAGAGGCTGCAAACTACAGACTGGTGAGTCTCACATCAATAGTATGCAAACTCATGGAAACACTAATCAAACGTAAATTAGACGCAATCTTGGATGAGGAGAATCTACGGGATCCCAGTCATCACGGATTCACCAAGGATAGGTCCTGCCAATCCAATCTCATCAGCTTCTTTGACTGGGTAACAAAACAGCTAGACTTGGGAGAATCCGTGGACGTCATATACCTAGACTTCAGCAAGGCTTTCGATAGTGTCCCGCATCGCAGGCTGTTGAGCAAGATGAAATCAATGGGGCTGGGAGAAACACTAAGTACATGGGTCAATGACTGGCTGACTGGCAGACTTCAGAGGGTGGTAGTTAACGGTACCCTCTCTAAAACATCGTAGGTGACCAGTGGAGTACCACAGGGCTCAGTCTTGGGCCTGCTCCTTTTCAACATATTCATAGGGGACCTAACTCAGGGGCTTCAAGGTAAGATAACGTTATTCGCTGACGACACCAAACTATGCAATATAGTGAGAGACGGCAATTCACCCGATAGTATGACACAGGATCTACAATTGTTGGAGCTTTGGTCCTCAACCTGGCAGCTGGGCTTCAATGCTAAGAAATGCAAGATCATGCACCTCGGCAGCAGAAATCCGTACAGAACTTAAACCTTGAATGGTGAGACCTTAGCTAGAACTTCAACAGAACGAGACTTGGGAGTGATCATCAGCGCAGACATGAAAACTGCTGATCATGTGAAGAAGGCTTCATCTAAGGCAAGACAGTTGTCAGGTTGCATCCGCAGGAGTTTCGTCAGCCGGAAGTCATAATGCCATTATACAGAACCACGGTGAGACCTCATTTGGAATACTGTGTGCAATTCTGGAGGCCACACTACCGAAAAGATGTGCTGAGAGTAGAGTTGGTGCAACGGATGGCCACCAGGATGGTCTCGGGGCTCAAGGATCTATCGTACGAGGAAAGGCTGAAAAATTTGCGGCTGTACTCACTCGAGGAACGTAGGGAGAGAGGAGACATGATCGAGACGTTTAAGTATATTACTGGCCGAATCGAGATGGAAGAAGAGATTCTCTTTTTCAAAGGACCCTTAGCCACAAGAGGGCATCCACTCAAACTCAGGGGTAGGAAATTTCATGGCGACACCAGGAAATATTTCTTCACCGAGAAAGTGGTTGATCCTTGGAATGAGCTCCCAGTGCAGGTGATCGAGGCAAACAGCGTGCAAGAATTTAACAGCAAATGGGATGCCCATGTGGGATCCCTTAGAGGGTTAAGCCAAGGGAACCTGTCACCAGGAATGGGATCCCTAGTAGACTTGGGGGTGGGTCAGTAGAGTGGGCAGACCTGATGGGCTATGGCCCTTATCTGCCGTCATCTTCTATGTTTCTATGTTTATCAAGTTAAAACTTAATAAAATGTTTTGCTCATCTTGCAAAACACTCTCAAACCAAGTTACTCGTTATCCATGGTTTGACTGTATAGCTTTTGTATCTGAATGCAACCTGGCTTAAGTTACTATTGAAAAGATGTGAGATAAATTAACTACTACTCCTAAATTTCTGCCCTGGACCCTAGCATGTTTCATACTGGCTCTGGGCACTACAGAAAGCAAAATTACTCTTTTAAATGTGACTGGTAGGGTAGCAGAGAGGTTTAGTTTATGGTCATTGTATAAAAGTGTCCTCTGTTCACAATTCACTGTGATCCTGAGTAAACTATAATCTGCTTCTCTCTGTCATGTATCTATATAATGAGTATTTATAGGTAGTAAAAATATCAGTAGATGAGTGCTAAAGCCAGTTCTAACATTCAAGACCAGCACATTTTCGGTATATGAAGATTCACAGAACAGCGAAAGCTGCATCACTACATTTATTGTAGTGAATTTTGGCCTTTTAGATGAACAAAAACAGAGCTGAAAACATTTAGACAATCTTCCTCTCGTGTCCTCTTTTTTTTCCCTGGAATCAAATATACACCACACTATTTTTGTTCTTTTAGTCTTATTAGGAAAAATCTGACTTTAGGATCTGTGACGTATCATGAGTAATATGTTTGTACCATAATTTTTCATCCAATTCTTTTGGGTTTTTAGCACAATCGGAGTCTACCCCAACAGTCTTCATTTGCATTTAGTACTTTCCCCCATTTCAATCCTTTTATTCTCTCTCCCAAGTAGTTCTACCATTGTAGTGACAGGTCTCTGCTGAGAGACGGGCTGTGGATTCAACCAGAGCCCAATACAAGTGTGTTGAGTCAGCCAATAGTTGTCGCTCTTGAGTAATGAGTACCTCCTCTTTTCAAGAGATTATGAACATTATCTCTGATACAACCTGGCTCCTTCTCCTAGGACAAACAGGATGAGTCAACCACATATGGGTGATGTCCCAACAGTTCCCAATTTGCCAGATAAGCTCTTCAATAGCTCAGAGAGGTTGTGGTTTTGGTTTTTTTCTTTTTCTTTTTCTAAGCATGTGTGGTGCCAGGGGCCCACCGGGCATGCCCGAGCACTACCCATTCCCCCCTGCTTCCCAATATTCCCTCAGTCTTTAGTCTCCGCCCATTCCCAATGGTCGGATCTTCTACAGCTCTACACTACAACTTTACAACTTACCATCTTGAACATGCCTGAATCACTGAAGAAGTGCCCTGGATGCAGGAAACAGATGAGTACACTGGATCCTCATGAACTGTGTGTCCGCTGTCTGGGTCCCTACGCACACAAAAGCTGAGGAAATGGGCCCTGAGAGACTTCATCAAGAGGAGCGAGGCCAAGTCAGCACTGGTAAGGAGCCCCTGGGATGCCCAGAGCCAAGAACTTCCCACAGCAGTGTCCCACTCTGCAGAGCCGACCCCCCCCCCCTCCCTTTCTCCTAAGTCGGTCACTGCAGAGTGGGACACTGCTGTGGGAAGTTCTTGGCTCTGGGCATCCCAGGGGCTCCTTACCAGTGCTGACTTGGCCTCGCTCCTCTTGATGAAGTCTCTCAGGGCCCATTTCCTCAGCTTATGTGTGCGTAGGGACCCAGACAGCGGACGCACAGTTCATGAGGATCCAGCGTACTCATCTGTAAAAGGGGGGATAAAATAGAAATACATAGAAAAAGGTTAAATTGAACCAGCAAGAAGCTGGACTCTGCATACAATGCAATACCACAGAAACAGTGACACATGTCTCCTAAAGCAATAAATAAATAGAAAATTTTTGTTCTACCTTTGTCTTCTCTGGTTTCTGCTTTCCTCATCTTCTTGTTAGTCTCTTCCTTCCATCCACTGTCTGCCATCTCTCTGCCCCTATATGGCATCTTCTCTCCTTCTATGCCCCTTCCAGAAACTGCATGCCTCCCCCTTCCATCTCTCCTTTCACCCCCATTGGTCTGGTATCTGTCTCCTCTCCTTTCCCCCTGTTCTGGCATCTCTCTCTCCGCTCCCTTCCTCCTCTTCTTCCCTGGTCTTCCTTCTCAATTTATTTTCTGCCTCTGTCTAAATTCTTTTTTACTATTCAGTCCTCAACTTCCCTCTTTCACTGTGTCTACCTATAGCTTGCCACCTCTTTCCCTCACCCCTTCCAGTAACTAACTCTATCCTCTTCCCTCAGTCCTTCATGTGCCTTTTTTTTTCTTTCTCCTCCCTACTTCCTTCCAGCATCTGCTCCCCCTATCCCTCACATTTCCATTCAACAGCTGTCCTTCCTCTCCCCTACACTTCCATTCAGTGTGTTTCCCTCTCTCTACCCCTTCCATCTACTGTTTACCCTCTATCTCGACCTTTCCATTCACTGCCCTCTGTGCTCTTTCTATCCAGTGTGTACCCTCTCTCTCTTCCATATGGCATCTTCCCTCTTTCTATGCTCCTTCCATAAACTATCTATCCTGTGCCCCTTCTCTCCTTTGTACATGATTGATTTCAACTCTGTCACCTCTCCATTTTTCTCTCCCTGTCACCACCCCCTCCCCTATGCTCTGGCATCTCTCTCTTCTCCTTTTTTTCCTTCCCACCTCATGGTCTGGCATCATCCCTTCCCTGATTCACGGCATCTCTCTCCTTTCCTTTTCTTCCATCTCTCCCTCCCGCTCCATGCTCTGACATCTCCTCCTTCCTTTCCCCCTTCCTTTTCCCTTGATCTGGCATACCTTCCTTCTTCCCTCCATTCCCTGGCATCTCTTCTTCCCTCCAAGCCCTGGCATCTCCTTTCATTCCCTCCAGTTGAGTACAGCAACACTCTCCCCAATTCTCTCCCCCTCTGCTCACTTTTCTCCTTCTGTCACCCAAGGCCTGGTGTCCTGAACTTCATCGGGCAGCAGCAGCATTCACAATTCACTGCTGTTGCCCGCTTCAGGCTTTCCTCTCTGTCGGGTCCTGTCTTCATGAAAATAGGAAGTAGGCAGGACTTGGCAGAGAGGAAGGCCTGAAGCCGGCAACAGCAGCAAATTGGAAAAGCTGCTGCTGCCCGAAGAAGGTAATGGCACCAGGCCTTGGAGCACCGAGGCAGATCGCTTCTCCCCCCTCCCAGCCGAACCCTCGCTGACCCTCCTATCTCTCTCCCCTCCAAAGTGAACCTTTCTGACCCTCCCAGCGAGAGCAGCAAACCTCCCTCCAGTAGAGTCGGCTGCTTCGCGGCTTTTTCCTGCCGGTGAAGCATCACTGATGACGTCATCAGTGACGCAGCAGAGGGAAGAGAAAGCCGAGAAACAGCCGACGCTACTGGAGGGAGGTTTGCTGCTCTCGCTGGGAGGGTGGAAGCGCGATAGGGACCGGGCTGGCTGTGCACCCCCTCTAAGGCTGCACCCGGGGCGGACCTTCCCCCCCTCTCCTCTTGGTACGCCACTGCCTGATGTAGATCTCTAATATCTTCTTCCGTATAGAATGAAGCAAAAAAATTCATTCAGTCTCTCTGCTATGTCCTTATCCTCCCTGAGCGCACCTTTTACTCCTTGGTCATCCAACGGTCCCACAGATTCCCTCACATTTTTCTGCTTCTGATGTTTAGCTTTCTTTATCAATGCTTTGCATCTTATTTGCCAGTGCTTATGTCTCTTCTTATTTTCTTTGTGGGGATCCTTGAGATAACAAAGCCCTGAAACCCAAGTGAGGTCAGTGTATCGATGAGTAGTGGGTGATTTAAGTTTCAAGTTTATTGACTTTTAATATACCGACCATCAACAAGTATCTGGCCGGTTTACAATAAAATATTTAAAAAAAGATAAAGATAATAAATATTTAAAAAAAAATAATGAAAGTGTACATCAAGGACATTAACTGGACAGACTTGAGAGTGAGGGTAAAAGGGAAAGGAAGGGAAAAGTTACATATTTAGAAGGAAAAAGGAAAAAAGAGGGAATAGGGTAGAACATATGGGGTGGGGTCGCTTTATAAATGCGATTGGTTAATTAAAAAAAAAAAAAAGGAGAGGCTCTAGGCACAGTTAAAAGCGTCACGAAATAAAAGTCTTCAGGCTTATCTTGAATTTATCGAGTTGTTGTTCGAATCGAAGTTGCTGAGGCAGAGCATTCCACAATGTTGGAGCGACTACTGCAAAATTTATTTTTCGGGTGTAAAAGAAATCTTTTATGGAAAGAACTAACAAGAGTTTTTGATCTGAAGACCTCAGTGTGCATGTTGAACATTGTGGAATGAGAAGCTTTACCATGTCAAAAGCTGCGCATAGATCAAGAAGGATGAGGACGGAATAGATGCCTTTGAATTTGGCCAGGAGCTGGTCATTAGAAACTTCCATAAGGGCAGTTTCTGTAGAATGAGGAAGGCGAAGGCTCTTGCATGCTGACTACATTTTCTTCTTTCAGTGGGCATTGAATACTGAGTATGTGCATCCCCAGCCAAGACTGAAAAACTCAGAAATATGATTCAAGAGTTAAATCTTAATGGCCTACATTACAGTGCACATTACTACAATTGATTCATAAGACAAACCCCATTCAAACATACTTTACATTTGGTGACATCTAAGCATGCCCTTGGACTGCATAAAAGCTCACAAAAGTAAATAGAAGGAGAGACTAATATAAATGTGATTATTGATTTGCTTAAACTGAAGAATAAAGTGAGAAAGATTTTCCCATGACCATCTAGAGTGTCAATATGGCAGAGGATACTAAGAGCCACATCCTACGAGTTCTCTTAAGTTTCAGGTCAAATTTAAAACCATTAAACCTCACTTCACTCCTAATAATGACCACCTAGCATTTTGCGGCTTTTAATGCCATATCAGATTAAAGGTGCTGAACTCTATCTTAGTTCCTTACTTCCTCTATCATATAATTTCCCCAGGAAATGAATCATAATGCATTACTAATGACTTAGTAATGGGACACCATGTTAATGCTAGCTCAATTGCTCAAAACATAAACTTTTCTTAGTAGAAGAGGGAGGGAAGTGATGACTCTATTGTGTCTTCTGCTCTTATACTTAGGAACTTCTTTTTTCAATGAAGATAGAATTTCTTTTAGAACTGATTTTTTTTTTTACTAGATGTATACCTCTTATCATAGCTACAGAATAAAGTACCTTCATTTCTTTATTTGCTTGCTTAAGTATAGCTTTTAGAAAACTGACATACAAAACCAATCATATGTTCACCGGCTATCGGTGTTTATCTGGTCTATCTGTACATTTTTAAAAATTATAAGGGTACTAACAGGCTGAAAATCTGTCTAAATACCCCAATACTATCCTGATAAATTGTGGAGGGAAGTGGCGAGATGGGGGTACCAAAATATGATCCAGATTTATCTACTCTCTAGATAAGTAATGTTTAATTTAGAAACTTGCTGAATAGGAGATCTAGCATAAACATATAGCAGTAGCATGCATTACACTTATGTACAGTGCCACTGATTATATATGGCAGTGCTGAATATACATCCCAAAGCAGTTTACAATACGTTGAATAGTAATCAGGTAATCTAAAGTATTTTCCCTATCTGTCCTAGCAGGCTTACAATCTAACTGTGGTACCTGGGACAATGGAGGGTTAAGTGATTTGCCCAGTGTCACAAGGAGTAGGCTTGGATCAAACTCACAACCTCAGATTGCTGAGGTAACTGCTCTTACCACTAGGCCACTCTTCCATGTTATCCCAATAGCATTTAAGTTACAGTAATATGGTTGTCTCCACTGATCAGTACTTCTGTTCAAGCTTTCTCCTTGCTATAAAGATATGCTACCACTCTGACAAGGATTAGCAGAGTGGCAGCCCACTTTATGTTCATTCACGAGAGTAACTAAATGGAAGCACACTCTGCATCAACTGTTGGACCTAGAAATATTTTGTATTTTTAATACCACCAGATCCTCCCACAAATTAAAACTATCCTTCCCCTCGCTAAAAGGCATTTCCCACACAGGAAAGCTAGGGACCTCCCTCCACTTCAAAATCACTGAGCTCTGGAACAACCTTACCTCCCCTCTTCGGAACTTGAGCTCTCTCCAAGTTTTCCGCAAACATCTGAAAACCTGGCTTTTCTCAAAAAATGTAAGTCTCCTTCCAACTTAGGAATCAAGGAAACTCTTATATCTTGGCATCCCAAGTCCTCTAAATTTTCTTCACACTTCTTCCTCTAACCTTCTGTTGTAGTTCCTTCCTATTTCTCCTACTGTAAACCGTGTCGAGCTCTATGAACGTGGAGATGATGCGGTAAACAAACCTAAGGATTAGATTAGATTAGATTCAATACTCAAGTTTACTTCACTATTTAAATTTAGAGAGCCCACTCTCAACGGAAGAAAAAGCCTCAGGTTTTCTAGGTAGGGCATAAATACTCAAACCTCCTCCACCAACATCATCGGCAAAAAAAACTTCCGGAGAGAATGTGCCTGTTACCAAAGTCTACTCTAACTGCAGGACCAAACTTGCTATTACTTCTGGTTGTGAGGCAACAAGTGTTATTTCAAGTATAGCCAACGTTTCACAGTCTAGGACCGTTTCTTCAGGGCTTAAGATATTCCACTTTTCTCCACTACCTTTTCTGTAAAAATACCTAGAAAACCTGAGGCTTTTTCTTCCGTTGAGAGTGGGCTCTCTAAATTTAAATAGTGGAGTAAACTTGAGTATTGAATATTGGTCACCCCCTAGCACCAAGATTTATATTTAGATGTATGACATTCTTTGCAGTAATTTATTTATATAATGGTATTTTAATGCTATGACCCCTGACACAGGTACTTGCCGAAACATGGCCATGTTGGGTCAACAATAAAATTTATAACCAGACTGTAGCTCAGTGACATCATTATCCCCCCCTGGTTGTCTCCGCGTTTTGCATTTCTGATTTCTGTAGGGCATTTTCGTTCTTCGGTTTCTTTTATGGAATTAATGTTTACAATGTCATCTAAAGCAAGAACCAAACTGTGGAGCTACTCAAGAGAATCAGCAAGCTCAACATGTAGGGCTCCTTTTACAAAGGTGTGTTAAGGCCTTAGCGCGCGGAATAGCGTGCGCTAAAATGCCGCATGCGATCCTCTTGAGCAGGTGGTAGTTTATTGGGTAGCGCGTGTTATAGCGCACACTAATCCGGTGCATGCGCTAAAAACGCTAGCGCACCTTTGTAAAAGGAGCCCATAGAGTATCTGTTATGTTCATTGTGAAATGCTTGAGATTAATGCAAATTAGTGCTACTAGCACGCACCAAATGTTTGAATACAAAACAAAGGGCAGCAGATGACTCTACAATACTTGTGATTTTATAATTTTTTCTGCAGTTTTAGAGATTTTGGTGAAATTACCCAATGCAGGCATAATGCTAAAGCATTGACATGTTTGCATATATATACTGTAGCCTGGACAATTGTATAAACGACTCTCTGCACCTAAAACATTATTTTATTCTTGAAAACACCTTTTAAAATGATCCCTTAGAGGATAATTTTATAAAACAAGTTACAAATGTAAAATGCATTTACACATGGAAAGGGCTCCTTTTAAAACGGAACTGACAAAATAGCAGAAAAAACATCCAAAATAATTGATCTCTGCACTTAAGCATTCAAGAAGGAGTGTCTATACAAAAAGGATTTTTTTTTCCAGAGTAGTATTCCATATATTATCCCTTAGGTATTATTTTAAGCTTTTAGTCTTAATTTTTTTTGTGTGTGTGTTTTAATAAGGAGGAGCTCTTTCATTAATATATGAAATCCTTTAAAGGAGGGAAAAAAAGACATCAGAACAAATATTGTGTAAGAAGCTTACCATTTCAAGGAAAAGTTGAGAAATTAGACAAGCCAAGCAATTTAACCTTGTTTCAGAGGAGCATATTCTACCCATCTGATTTGAGAAATTTGACAATTTAGGAAACTTAGAAACATTGAAACATAATGGCAGATAAAGGCCAAATAACCATCCAGTCTGCCCATCTGCAGCATCAACTAACTCCTCATCTTCCTAACAGATCTCATGTGCCTGTCCCAGTGGCATACCAAGGGGGGGTCGGTCTGCCCCGGTGCAGCCTTAGGGGGGGTGCACAGCCAGCACCTTTATGGCGCTTCCCCCCGTCCCCGCCCGACTGACCAACAACAGGCCCGGTCCGACAAACCTCCCTATCCTGTAGCCGCGAGTCTAAATTACCTTCTTACAGTAGCTGGAGTATTGAAGCTGCATGTGGCTGCCGTAAAAGTCATCTCTGATGCAACCGGAAGCAGCGTCAGAGACGACCTTTATGGCAGCCCTATGCAACTACAATGCTCGGCTGCTGTAAGAAGGTCATTTAGACTCGTGGCCACAGGGCAGGGAGGTTTGTCGGACCGGGCCTGTTGTCGGTTGGGTGGGCGGGGGGAGAAAGGGAGGAAAGGTGGAGTGGAGAGGAAAAGACGCTTAAGGGAAATGGGTAAAACAGAGGAGGGAGAAGGACGCTGAAAGCACATGGGGAAGACAGAGGGGGAGAAGGACGCTGACAGGACATGGGGAAGACAGAGGGGGAGAAGGACGCTGACAGGACATGGGGAAGACCGGGGGGAGGGGAGAAGGACGCTGAAAGGAAATGGGGAAGAGAGAGTGGGGGAAAGATGCTGAAGGGAAATGGGGAAGAAAGAGTTGGGAGAAGACGCTGAAGGGAAATGGGGAAGAGAGAGTGGGGAGAAGATGCTGACAGGGAAGAAGACAGAGATGCCAGACTATGGGGGAGTGGAGGGAAGAAGATGGGTGCCAGATCAATTTGGAAGGGGGGAGAAAGGGAGAGGCACAGTAACAGAGCAAATGGAAGATGCAGAGAGAAGAGAGACAGTGGATGGAAGGAATTGAATGAGAACATGAGGAAAGCAGAAACCAGACAACAAAGGTAGAAAAAAAATTATATTTCTTTTTCTTTTTTTTTGCTTCAGGATAAAGTAGTATATTAGTTGTGTTGATAAAAATTTATAAACAAAGCCCTGCCAGCTGAACATCTCTTTCTCCAGTTCAGCAGCCAGAACTCTGATTTATAAGGAAGGAATAAGCTAAATATTGCAGTACTGAGGCTTGTATGGATGCTGCGGGGATGGTGACGGGGCAGTGAAGGGGATGGTGCAGTGAAGGGGACAGTGCTCATGTCAAAAGTTTCCCTCTGACTCAGCTTCCTATTTCTGCTGTTGACTGAGCACCGCTTTGCCGATCTGAAGTTCTGTTGATGCCAGGGGTAGAAGGAGGCCCGTTGCCGATCTTAAGTGTCATCGCGGGGGAGGGGGGAGGTTGCAGATCTTGTTGTCAAAATCGGAAAGGTGAGGAAGGGATGGGCCTGTGGTGGATGGAGAGATTGAGAGAAGGGGGCAGATGATGGAAGTAGGGAGAAGGGGCAGATGATGGAAGTGGGGAGAGAGAAGAGGGCAGATGATGGGGTAAAGGATTGAGTTGGGGAAATACTGGAGGGGGTGAGGGAAAGAGGGAAGAGCTGTAGGAAGACAGTAAAAAAGGAAATTGATGAGAGGGTAGTAAGAACGTAATCTAGATGGATGCAGAAAATAAATTGAAAAGGAAAATGAGGGAAGAAAGGGATTGCAGAAGAGAGGTGTGGGAGAGGAAAGGAGAGGAGACAGATGCCAGACCAATGGGGGTGAAAGGAGAGATGGAAGGGGGAAGCATACAGTTTCTGGAAGGGGCATAGAAGAGAGAAGATGCCATATAGGGAGAGGCAGAGAGACGGCAGACAGTGGACGGGAAGGAAGAAAGTAACAAGAAGATGAGGAAAGCAGAAACCAGAGAAGACAAAGGTAGAACAAAAATTTTCTATTTATTTATTGCTTTAGGAGACATGTGTCACTGTTTCTGTGGTGTTGCATTTTATGCAGAGTCCAGCTTCTTGCTGGTTCAATTTAACCTTTGTCTATGTATTTCTATTTTATCCCCCTTTTACAAAACTGTGGAGCGTTTTTTAGCACCAGCTGTAGTGATAGCAGCTCTGATGCTCAGAATTCTATGAGCGTCAGAGCTGTTACCATCGTGGCTAAAATCCACACTACAGTTTTGTAAAAGGAGGAGGGGTTAGTTTGTGATGACATATTCCATACTAGGTGAAGGTGTTTTCTGTGTTCTGTGTGTTCGAAAGACATGGTTTTCTGTTAGGATTGACGGTGTAGGATTGATCTGTACTAGTCTGGCTTGTTTAGTTTTACAATGGGAGTATTGATGCACTGCTCACTGCGATATGTAAGATGCTGCCTTTTCCTAGGTACTCATGTGTGATGTATGGCTTGTTACTAAAAATCATGTTTTTTGTACAGATGGGGGGTGGGGTGCCAAAATGGTGTCACATATGCTAGGTACGCTACTGGCCTGTCCCATGCTTTCTTGAATTCAGTCACAGTCTTTGTCTCCACCACCTCTACCAGGAGATTATTCTATGCATCTACCATCCTTTCTATAAAAAAATATTTCCTTAGACTACAACTGAACCTATCACCTCTTAACTTCATCTAATGCCTTCTCATTCTGGAGCTTCCTTGTAAATGAAAGAGACTTGACTCATGCCCATTTAAGCTACCTAGGTATTTAAATATATCTATCATATCTTCCTTCTCCTGCCTTTCCTCCAAAGTATACATATTGAAATCTTTAAGTCTGTCCCCATATGCCTTATGACGAAGACCACCAACCATTTTAGTAGCCTTCTGGACCAATTCTATCTTGTTTATATCTTTTTAAAGTTGTGGTATCCAGAATTGTATACAATATTCTAAATGAGGTCTCACCAGAGTCTTATACAGGAGCATCAATACCTCCTTTTTTCTTATTGGCCATACCTCTCCCTATACATCCAAGCATCCTTCTAGCTTTTGCCATTGCCTTTTCAACCTATTTGACCACACAATTCCTTCTCCTCTTTCATGCACAAAAGTTCTTTACCCCCTAATCTGTACTGTTCTCTCAGATTTTTGCAGCCCAAATGATTGACCTTACATTTCTTAGCATTAAATCTTAGCTGCCAGATTTCAGATCAGGCTTTGCTAGGTCCTTCCTTATGTTATTCACAGCTTCAGGGATGTCTACTCTACTGTATATTTTGGTATCAACTGCAAAGAGGCAAATCTTACCTGACAGCCCTTCAGCAATATCACTTACAAAAATTCTAAAAAGAACAAGCTCAAGAACTCAATCTTGAGGCACACCGCACATCACTGGTAACATCCCTTTCCTCAGAGCAATCTTCATGATCACTACCCTCTGTTGTCTTCCACTCAATCAGTTCCTGCCCCAGTCTGTTACTTTGGGGCCCATACTAAAGGCACTCAGTCTGATTAATAGATGCCTTTGTGGATCATGATCAAAGGCTTTGCTAAATTCAAAATATATCACTTCTAGTGCACTCCCTCTATCCAATTCTCTGATCACCCAGTTAAAAAATTGATCAGATTTGTCTGACAAGATCTGCCTCTAGTGAATCCATGTTGCCTCAGGTCCTGTAATCCACTGTATTCCATAAACTTCACTATTCTCTGTTTTAAAAGTGTTTTTCATTAATTTTCTTACCGGCCCTGTAGTTCCCTACTTCTTCCTTACTTTTGTGGAGAGGGAGCACATCTGCCCTTCTCTAGTCTTCCGGTACCACTCCTCATCCTAGAGAAGCATTGAAAAGGTCAGCCAGCGGAGTCGCAAAAACTTCCTTAAGTTCTTTCTGTACCCTCAGATGCATACCATCTGGCTCCATTGTTTTGTCCAAATTTAGTTTACCTAGCTTCTCATGAACATAATCCTGTAAAAATTGATCAGGGTCTACGATGCTTCCAGTTCTATTTGTGTTTGTCTTCTGTGGTCCCGCTCCCGGCTCTTCAGCTGTAAACACAGATCAGAAATATTTATTAAGCAATTCAGTCTTATGTTTTTTCAGCTTCTCCGTATTTTTCCCCTTCACCTTTGAGTCTTACAATACCACTTTTGCACTTCATCCTATCACTAATGTATTTAAAAAATGTTCCCCCGTTTTACAGTGTTTGGCTATTTTTTTCTTCCATTTGCATCTTTGCTTTCCTGACTACTCAATCAGCTTCTCCTAACTTTTCCAGATATTTTTGCCTGTCTTCCTCTTTCTGCAATCTTTTGTAGTTTATGAAAACTAACCTCTTTTTCTTTATCTTCTCAGCTACTACTTTTGAGAACCAAAGCAGCCTTCTTTGCCTCTTACTTTTACATACAAAATTGTTTGTTGTCCTTACAATAGGTCCTTTCAGTTTTGCCCACTGTTTTCCTACTTCTTCCAGATGTTCCCATCCAGACAACAATCCCTTGATATAATCCCCTATCTGAACAAAGTTAGGGTTTTTTTAAAAGTTTAAAACCTTTACTTTTGAATGAACCCTCTCTACATCTGTCTTAATATTAAACCATACCATGTGGTGATCACTGGATGCCAGATGATTACTCACTGTAACATCAGAAACACTTTCCCTGTTTGCAAGCACTAAGCCTGGTGTGGTCCTATCATGCTTGGGTTTCATTACCAACTGCTAGAGTAGTTCTGCTTGTAGATAATCCAGGATCTCCCTACTTCTAGAAGACCCCACAATAGGGATACCCCAATCAACAACTAGCATGTTAAAATCACCTATTAGTAATACTTTCCCTTTTACAGCTATATTCTGAATGTCTGCTATTAAATCTCTGTCTACTTCTTACATCTGTGAAGGAGGCCTGTATATCACACCAATACATTTTCTATTCCCTCTTTCAAGATTGACCCACAGTGCCTCTTCCTTACCCTGCAGATCCTGCATTTGGGCGGCTTTATTATGATCTTTCACATATAATGCCACTCCCCCTCCTTTTCTTTCTACCCTGTCTTTCCTGAACAGATTATAGCCCAGTATAACTACATCCCAGTCAAGGTTCTCCGTGAACCACATCTCTGTGATTGCCACTAAATCCAACTCAGCCTCTTCCATCACAGCCTGAAGCCTCTAGATCCAGAGCCTTGTTACCCATATTTTAAGTATTAGCACTGATAATTGGGCTCTATCAACCAATTAGGGCTAGATTTTTGACAGGATGTCCTACTGCCATCTAACAAGAGTTCCATGGCCCTAAAAGCCCACTTAAAAGCAAATTAAGATAGGAAATGCAACATTTTACCTTCACCACCCCTAGTGGCATTGGAATTGCAGCTATATAGGTGCCTTCCGGTGCCTAAGGCCATGGTAGGCGTGGCCAACACCAGAAGTGGCTTTAGGTATCAGAATGCGCCTCCTTAGCTGTGATTCATGTGACAAGTAGGCACTGGAAATATAGGCCAGTAAAATCCTGGCCTATGTTTCCAGTGCCTATATTGACGCCAACCACGATATTCTTGCCAGTGTTGTTGTATGACTGACACGCGACCAGCGCTGTCTCCAGAAAATCCCCTCCTTAGTGCTAAGTGGAATCAATTAAAATTTATGTGTGAATATTTATGATATATGAAGCATGATGGTATTATTTGCCCCTACCCCTACATTACTTTGATAATGGGAGGGTGCAGGTATATCTGAGTCTTTTTTTCTCCACATTTTATTTAATTGATTCCTCAGTTATAGATTATCCCAGTTAGTCTCTCTTTTTTGTATGTGTGATATATGTGAATACTTATGATCCCAGATCCACATGTAAATTTTACAGGCGACTCCAAAAAGGGGGCATGGCCTTGGGAGGTTCATGGGTGGATTGAGGCATTCCTATAATTTATGCACACTGTTATAGAACAAGGGCAAGCTGCGCCTAATTTAGGCACAAGGATTTAGTTGAAATAAATTTAGTTGAAATAAATGGCCATGCCTAAAGTTAGGTGTAGTTCCTGGTGCCAAACACTGTTCTATAAATGGCACCTAACTTTGAGCGCTGTTTATAGAATTGTGCTTAGCGTGTTTTTTAGTGGGTGCTGATTTTTGGGCGTCATTTATAGAATTCAGCCCAGAGTGTTTAAGTGAAACTCTTTTGCAGTTTCTGAAGTAAAATTCTTTAGCTACGTAAGACTGTTGAGGTCAGTGTTAACAATAATGGTAAAAAAAAAAAGTTTGTCTACTGATAAGCAATGTGACCTCCTTTTCACAAACTGTAATTATGTTTTTTGGGACTTTTAAAGAGAATTTTTTTTTGTGTGTGTGTGTGTGGGGGGGGGGGATGGGGGAGTTCTGGCATCAAAACTAAGTGTTTGGATGTGCTAAAGGAACACTGCAAAATGACAGTTAAATTGCTCTCAGAAATTCACCGAGAGTGTAGATTTGACAGCACCAGGGCTTTATGCTATCAGCTATCTGAAGTTCATGAAGCATTACTTGAAATATATGATACTGCAACTGACAGTGCAACAGCATTTAAAGCAAGCAGCTTGGCAGACCAGATGCATTTCTACCAATTCATTGTCTCACTTATCATTTCGCAACAGCTCCTTGTGCAGATCAATAAAGTTATCAAAATATTTCAAAATCCTGCTGCTCATGTTGCATTGGTAACCGAACTTGTAGCAACAACATGTGAACTATTACAGCTCGAGCCAAGAGCCCTCACTACAAATACCTTCTTTCAAAGACATACATGGGCTCTATACAAAAGCACCAGGGCAAGAATGTTCTCGGTAATGGCCTCGACGTGGTAGAATGCCCTACCGAAGGAAATAAAGCTAGAAAAGAACACCGGAAAATTCAAGAAAGGGATAAAGACTATCCTTTTCTCAAACTACTTCAACTGAAATTATGAAGTTGACAGAGGGCGGAAACTAGAAATTACAGGGATGCATCTAAATAGATTATATTTAGTTGAAATGGCCAACCTTCTTAAGAGGTGTACAACAAAAAAAATAGTATATAGAGTATTTAGCTGCAATAGTATATTCATAGGGCAATTGATTTGGTATACAGTAGTGCTGCCCGATTCACGATTCGAATCAGTTCACCGATTCACTTCGTGTGATTCGATTCGAAACAAAAAAAAAATTGGTTCCCGATTTGGCTGACCCTCCCCCTTCGCTCCCTAAAGCAGGAGCGGCAGCGCTGCTCTTGCTGGCCGGCCGCTGCTGCACCTGCTTTAGAGGGCAGCTAGGGTCAGTCGGGAAGTGCTGCTATCTGGTTTCCACCCCCCGGCGTCCGTTTCCCTCCCCTGGTGTTCGGCTTCCCACCCCTGACTTCCCGCTCCCCCCCCCCCACCAGGTCCCCCCGTACCGTTTACCGTTGAGGAACAGCCGCGAATATCAGGAGAGTACTGTAATCATGTGCATATAGCTCTAACACCACCACAGAGATCCGTGCATTTCAGTATAGAGCCCATGTATTGTAACACTTCACAACTCCTTATGGTAACATCTTTGCAGAAGTTAACACTTTTACAGAAACTCAAATATTGTAGCGCCTTTGAAGAGGCTCATGTAGACCATTCTGACTTGACTCCCTAGTCCAGCGATGGCGAACTTATGGCACGCTGCCAACTGTGGCACGTGAAGGCCTTGCAGCTGGCACGCGCAGGGCCGCCATCAGGGCAGTACTACCAGGGGGTGCACAGGAGAGAGAGCTGAACGGGGATGATGGGGGACCCGCGGGGTTAAATATAACTCGAGCCGCGAGGCTCGTCTTCTACTCCGACTGCCCTGCCGCTCACACAGCCGATCGGAAATCTTCCCTGACGTCAGCGCTGACGTCTAGGAAGGGCTTAAGCAAAGCCCGCCCTCCGACGTCAGCGCTGACGTCGGGGAAGATTTCCGATCGGCTATGTGTGCGCGGCGGGACAGGCAGGAAATAGAAGACAAGCCTACGCGGCTCGAGCTACATTTTGCTGAGAAAGTTGCTAAGATGGGCTGGGAGACAAACGGGGAACACAAAAGGGGGAGGGAGTGCGTTTTGGACACAAGGCATGAACTTGGGAGAAAGGAAGGGAGGGAAAGAGATGCTGAGGTGGGGGAGGGAATGGGTTTTTGCACACAGAAGGCATGAACGGGAGAGAGGAAAGGAGGGAAAGAGATGCTGAGGTGAGGGAGGGAATGGGTTTTTGCACACAGAAGGCATGGACTTGGGAGAGAGGAAGGGAGGGAAAGAGATGCTGAGGTGGGGGAGGGAATGGGATTTTGCACACAGAAGGCATGGACTTGGGAGAGAGGAAGGGAGGGAAAGAGATGCTGAGGTGGGGGAGGGAATGGGTTTTTAGACACAGAAGGCATGGACTTGGGAGAGAGGAAGGGAGGGAAAGAGATGCTGAGGTGGGGGAGGGAATGTGTTTTTGGACACAGAAGGCAAGGACTTGGGAGAGAGGAAGGGAGGGAAAGAGATGGTTGTGTACACGGGGAATAGAAGAAAGGATAATTTTTGGTCATAGGGAGGGAGTGAGGTACAGACAGTGGCATACCAAGGTGGGGGTGGGGGCGGTCTGCCCCGGTTTTACGCCCCAAGGGGGTGCACAGCTGGCCACCCTCCAGTGTTCTCCCTAGGCTGGCAAACTGCGTCTCTTTAGCCACTTGAGTACCACCGCCGCCATTGGGAACAGGCCGGTGCCAAGTTCTCCCTGCTTTTCCCTGTGGGGCCGATCAACTCTCACCACCCGTGTCAATTCTGATGTCGGAGAGGACGTTCTGGGCCAGCCAATCGCTGCCTGGCTGGCCCAGAACGTCCTCTCCGATGTTAGAATTGACGTCGAGTGGCGAGAGTTGGTCGGCCCCGTGGGGAAGAGAAGCAGGGCGAACTCGGCGCCGGCCTGTTCCCGATAGCGGCAGTGGCAGCCTATTCCCCAGTGGCGGTGGCAGCATTTTCCCAATGGTGGTGGCATAGGGGAGGGCAAGGAGAAAGAAAGAAAGGGGGGGACAGGGAGCCAAAAAAAAGAAAAGAAAGAGGGCTGGGTGAAACAAAGAAAAATGGGGCACGGAGAGAGAGAGAGAAAGACAGACATACAGAATGAAAGGGGATATGGAGAGAGAGAAAAAGAAAGAAGGGGGCAGTGTGAAACAAAGAAAAAGTTTGGGGAGGGAATGAGGTCTGGAGGAGAGGAAGCATACAGGAGGCTGAAAAAAGGGAAGAAATATTGGATGCACAGTCAGAAGAATAAAGTGCAACCAGAGACTGATGAAATTACCAAAGGTAGGAAAATGATTTTATTTTCAATTTAGTGATCAAAATGTGTCCGTTTTGAGAATTTATATATGCTGTCTATATTTTGCACTATGGCTCCCTTTTACGCAATAGCGTTTTTTAGCGCAGGGAACCTATGAGCTTCAAGAGCAGCGTGGGGCATTCAGCGCAGGTCCCTGCGCTAAAAACCGCTATCGCGGTTTAGTAAAAAGGGAGGGGGAATATTTGTCTATTTTTGTATAGTTGTTACTGAGGTGACATTGCATAAAGTCATCTGCCTTGACCTCTTTGAAAACCCGCGGAATATAAATGATAATTAACATTTTCTCTGCGTACAGAGTGCTTTGTGTTTTTAAAATTTTATTGTTGGTAGATCATTTTGACTTGGCCACAAAGGTAAGGGGGAGGGAGGGGAGCTGCTGAAAGAGTCTACCTTGACGTGGTTGCAGGCTTACAAATCTTTTGGTCAAAGAGTGCGGCGACAGAGAAAAGTATGTGTGTATTCGGCCCATGAATGAAATCATTAAAACATTATAAATTGCCAATAAATTGAAATGAAAACCAAAGGATTGTGAATCAAATTGATTCTCTGACAATACAAAGATTCCAACCTTTAAAAATGATGTTACGTAGTCCAGGCAACTTTATAAAGAGTTTTTAGATACTAAAATCTTGTTATTAAGGTTTAATTGACATGCTGGCACTTTGAGGAAATTCTTTGGTTTTGTGCGGCAGTTTGGGCACTCGGGCTCAAAAAGGTTAGCCATCACTGCCCTAGTCATTAGTAGCAGTACAGAAGCTCACAAACAATTTTTCATGAAACAGGCTTTGAGAAGTCATCAGTGAGGCAAAGTTAAGGAAGAATGACAAATTCTTGCATTGTTTCCAGCTAAAAGTCATTGATGATAAAAGTGTCAGTTCGATTATGAGGGACATGACGAACCGATAATTGATGAAAAGGAAAGTTTCAAAACTGAATTGTGTTATCATCTCATTGATATGGCATTACAAAAACTAGAAGAAAGGCATTCCATGTTTGGAAACTATATGAGGTATTTGATTTGTACAACTGGCATGTGTTGAAGCAATGTCCTTTCATTAGCTCAGTTAGGCCCTCTTTTACTAAGCTGCGGCAGCGGTTTCTATCACAGCCCGGGGCGCTAAATGCTCCGATGCTGCTTCAACACTCAGGAATTCTTTGAGTGTTGGAGCATTTAGCGCTCCAGGCTGCGATAGAAACCTGTAACACAGCATAGTAAAAGGGGGAAGGGGGGGGGTAAATGAACATGTAATCTAAAAGCTGTTCTTCCTGATTTAAAATCTGGAGCATGTGATGAGGATGGAACTGGACTTGCTAAAGAACTTCACAGCTTGTGCTTACTTCTGCCAGAGGGTATCAATAGTGCAACTGAGATCTTGCATTACATTTTATATAACAGCTTATTTATATGAAATCTACCCAAATATTGCTATCGGGGCTTTGAATTTTGTTGACAAAGCCTATGCCTGTTACTTCAGCTGAGCCCAACTTTTCCAAACTTAAACTGGTGAAAAGCTAAGATCTAGCATGAACAATGTCTACTATTGCAACTGAGCAGGAGGAAAGTTGGAAAATGGACTGCAACCAAGTGGTAGTTGAGTTTATGTCAAGTAGATCCTGTAGAATTTGGTTTTAGTAGTCTGGAGTCTGAAATGACAAACTCAAAGGTAGATCTAGAAACAATGCTTATTTACACTGATGGTATTTTATATATGATTGACTGTAAGGGTGGCCTAAGGGATCTGGCCAATCGGAGTCTTAGGCCACTCCCAATGCATCCCAGAATGCATTGGGAGGGAGGCCTAAGATTCCAGTTGGCTCAGGTGTCTAAGGCCCTTTCTATGGGAGGGGCCTTAAATGCCTGCGCCAATCAGGATCTTAGGCCCCTCCCCAGTGCATTCCAGGATGCACTGGAAAGGGGAAGGCCCACCATTCTGTGGAAGGGGGGCCTGCTGGCCAGAGGGAGTAAGCATCCCTCTGGCCGGCCTACAAGAAAAAGGTATGGGGGGATCCAGGTGGGTTTGGGGGGTGTCGGGGTGGGGGCAAGTTTTCAGGAGGGTTTTGGCAGGAAGGAGTGTGCACCCCTCCTGTCAGTAATTTTTGGGTGATGGCAGCAGGAGGAATTGGACACTCCTCCTACCATGGATATTCGGGGGGGGGGGGGAGGAGGGCGGGAGGGGGGCGGTGGCTTTGGGAGTTCCAGCAGGAGGGACTGAGCATCCCTCCTAATGGCCGACTTCATGACTGGAGGGGGGGTTCCTGCTGTGGACGCTGAGCTGATCATGGCAGAGAGATTCCCTTACCGCGATCAGTTCAGAGGCAACGTGATTCTCTAACCGGCACCTGTGATGTGGATGCTGGTGAGAGAATTGGGGTGGTTAGGAGGGGTTAGGCATCTTTCTGTCAGGACAGATGCGATTCTATAGAGGACACCTGTGTGTGATTCTCAAAAGCCGCTTCAGCGATAGCTTAGACTGGGCGTTCTATACAGAATCTGGCCCTAAGTGTATAGCCCTGGATGGAGACTGCCCCAGCTTTGTTGGATGGGCTGAGAACTTTTCAGCTGCCCCTCGTTGACATGAGTACATCCCTGTGGATGCAGGGTCAGATATGTCAGAACCTGGACAGCTAATAAAACTACCAATTTGCCATGTCTGTGGGATTCATAGCACAGTATTACATATCTTAGGTTTGTAAAGCTTAAAGGCCTGTGGCCTTTTCATATACTAGAGAAGGGGTCTAATGGAGTCATCCCCACATTCAATTTGATGCAGCCTTATATACTTGACACAATGACACATCAGACGCAGTACTCCTTAGTTATAGATTCACTGCTTGCAGGAGGGTGCCCAAAATTTATCCCCGTCACTGTCCCGTCTCTGAACCACGTCCCCTTCACTGCCCCATCCCTGCCGTCAACCTTCACCGCCCAGTCCCCGTTACCGCCGTTCCCTTCACCGCCCCGTCCCCGCCATCCCCTTCACAGCCCCATCCCCACAGCATCCACCCTTCCCTCTCGCCACCTCACCGCCCTTCCAGTTGTGTCAGAGGAGAAGCTTCCACCCACACACACGCGACTGCAGGCAGGCAGGCCTTGCCGGCTTCAGTAAGTTTTTTACAAATGCACCGTGAAGGTAAGGGTGAGGTAGGGAGATAGATTTGGCCGTAGGTAGGGAGGGAGGGAGGGGAGCCGCGCGTGATCAGTGACCGCACGCCTTCCCTTCCTTGACTGCGGGGACAAGGCCATTCACCGTTCCACGGGACGGTGGATGGCCTTGTCCCTGTGCCCGCAGTGAGTACTTTTTCCCCCCACCGTCCACGTAAGAATTCAGATATAAATATTAAAACATTCATATAATACCAATTGTCCGTGCAGGTAGCAATGTATGATGTACAAATCAGACCCGACACAAGGCTTAATTTGTACATCATACATTGTTATCTGCACGGACAATTGATATTATATGGATGTTTTAATATTTATATCTGAATTCTTATGTGAATACATTTTTATCACTAAACGGCTCCTGTGACATCTAGATTTTTTGTTCCATCTTTCTGTTTTTGGATCTTCGAGCACTTTTGGAACATAGGTCCTCCCCTTTTCTGATTTGGTTCCTTTCCAGATCCCCAATCCTGGATCCAGACAAAGATATGCAGAGATGTAGATACCATTTCCATGTGTAACTGTTGGTATTTCCCTTTGGAAATCACTGATAGGACTTCTAGAATAATGACTTTATTGTATTATCACCATCTGTTTTAGGAACTCGATCTGACCTCTGATTTAGCGAATGGTTTTCCTTTTGGTAAGACACAAATATATGAAGATATTTGAACAAACTATCTCATTCCATATAGCAAAAGTTTGAACTACTTTACTGCTTTGTTTAAAACTATGTGATTGTTATATGTCTTTCTGCTGACAATTAAAAACATTTCTATTTTGGAATGCTTTAAAGTAATTCTAAATTTGTGCAACCATAATAATGTAAACCAAGAGACGCCTCTGCTCTGTCCATAAGCATGTGCTTTCAACGCCATCCTCTTCCCCTCATCCCTTTGCTTTGGATGAATTAGGGAGTATTATGGAGAACGGCTTAGTTTGACAAAATAAAACACAATCAGATCACTGCATGTAACGTAATATTTTCAGTAGAAGTGGTAGCAGGAGCACAGATCAGCTTTGTAGGGCTTCCTTTCTTGTGATATTTAGCTTTTAAAAATCTATAAAATGAATTTCATAACAAATCTTGCTGCATATACGATTATCCTTACCTTACTTTGATCATGCTCGTCTTAAGCCGAGCAGTATCGATTATGTATTGACTACTTCCATCAAACCACCTCCTGCAATAAACAAATAGAATGTTAGGAACTGCTAGAATAATAATTGGCTCCATCAGGAAGTGTAAGTGAATAGGATAAATATATGCATTCATATACCTTAAGGCAGTCTGCAAGAAACTTCCCTTTGTAAAAAAAAAAAAAAATGTCATTAATTTACATGGTACTATCTACCTAATTATAGAATGTAACTGGGTAGGAAATCGTTCTCATTACAAGTTTGATACTTTCTGGCTTAAAAAAGACAAGTCTTGTAGTTAGGACTAAGGAGTTATCATTTATTCATCTTAATATGGCTTGTAGATGAGAGACTGTTGAATATACTTACATTCACAAGATTAACATTTCACTTTTATTTGATAGACTGAAAAATTATAAAAAATGTCTTAAGTGGCTTACAATAAATCCATAAATGACGGGGTGTAAAAATCCCAGGAGAAGGAATGGGTAGGAGGCCTAGGCTACAAAATTTAAATTAAATACTAAGGGGAAAATTCATCAATTTAACCTACTGTTATGATGGGTTACTGTACAGTATATACTCGAATATAAACCTAGATTTTCAGGCCAAAAATATGACCCAAAAATGGGGGGTATATTTGATCCTCTCCCTCTTGGACCCACTGCAGTCCATTCCCTGGGCCCACCTCGTAGAAAAGCCCAAAAGGAACTCAATCAACAGGGTACATAGAAGTCTCCCGCCATGCTTGTAGTCTTTTTAAAGATTGTTTTATAGTCTGTATTCCCAGCACTGGAATGACACCTAGTGGACCAATAGACACAACTCTGAGGCAGGCCTCCATCTTGGGGCCGAAACATGGACCGTGTCATCAACTGGATCCTTTCAACATAAGTACATCATGTTCATAAGACTTTTTATACATGTGTTTTTATTCATGTGTTTCCTATATTTATTTTGAATTTATAGAAATAAAAGATTGCTTGTCTCAAGGTTGACGCGTTCTATCCCACTCCCCACTTGTTCTCAAAGGAGGTGCCAGTTCTGGTTCTACTTTTGTGCTCTGTGAATCATACAATTTCATGTTCCTACTGTTGTGTACAATGTAAGTAAAGGCATGTGGACAAATGACAGCATATATTATAAAATTCATTTTGCAATCAGTTTGATGCAGCCTTTGAATTATCTCCTTCCGTGGAGGGCACCAGATAGTTCTACTCTAAGTGGATGCACACCAACATCAACTCCCACAAGACTAGTGACCCACATTACACAGGATCCTGATGTAGGACACTGAAACATGATCATATTAAAGGGGGAATTCTTTAAAGATGAATCCTTGTTATTATTTTAAAGACATTTTGAAAAGCTAAACCTCTCTCCCATCAGTGAATAATCTACATAGGAACATAATAGCCTTACTGGGTCAGACCAATGGACCATCAAGCCCAATAGCCCATTCTCACGGTGGCCAATCCAGGTCACTAGTACCTGGCCAAAACCGAAGGAGGATTAATATTCCATGCTACTAATCCAGGGAAAGCAATAGCTTCCCCCATGTCTTTCTCAATAACAGACTATGGACTTTTCTGCCAGGAAATTGTCCAAACATTTCTTAAAACCAGCTATGCTATCTGCTCTTGCCACAACCACTGGCAATGCGTTCCAGAGCTTAACTATTCTCTGAGTGAATTTTGTTTTCCTCCTATTGGTTTTAAAAGTATTTCCCTAAAAGGGTAAAAGAATAATGAGTGAGGAGAGGTCAGATTGATACTGAGTGTGGCCCTTTTGTATCGAGGAGGGGCCTGAGATGGAGTTTACATAAAGAGAAATAAGGAAAAGATTCAGCACAGCACTCTCCCCTCTGAGTTGGAAAATTTGGAGTGGTCTAAATGGCTGTCTAGAGACAGTCGGCATGAAACTTTTTTTTTCTCTCTCATATTGCAGAAAGGAAAATCTGCAGCAAAGGTGACACTGGCTCAGACTGGGAAGTATTTGGATCTGCTCAGTGAAGATATTCTCACATACATAATTCTTCTCACACCTACAAACATCACAGTAAAAAAAAACTGTGGGACTGGGGAACAGGTGCAATGCAGAGAGAACATAATGCCAGAGTTCAAAACAATTTGTGGAGTTGGTGCTACCTCACTTCAAAAGCTTCCTTTTATTTTTATTTCAAAATTAAAAATCATTTATATGAGCATATCATACTAGAAACACAACTTGATAATTATCCCAAATAATCAGAATTAAAGGGAATAAAAACCCTTATGCTGGTGACTAGCCTGCATGTTGAAGAGTGGCAACGTGCCCCCATAAGCTAAAAATATAATCTTCTAAATCCAGTTGTGAAATTCATAATAAAGACCTTTAATTACCACTGCTCACATCACATCTTCAGGAACCAGTAAAGCATATGATAATTGGCTAGTTTTTTTTTTTTTATCCTTCAAGACATTTTCTAAATGAATTGGGTCCAAAAAGGTGAATTTGTTTTGGTGGTAGCCTATTATACACTTGCACAAGAACATAAAAAGAAAAATGAGAGGGAGATGCCCACAATGGCCGCCTACCTATTTATTTAGATTTCTATCCCATCCTCCTAACAGCTCAGAACGGGTTATAAAAGGACATTCACAGTGTAGGGAGAGGACATGAAGCTAAAGACAGGGACTATAAAGGAAAAAGAATTAACAAAGGAATAGAGGATACCAATAGAAGCATACAAGGGGACAGTTTCCTAACTACTAAGGGGCGAGAGGTTAAAGATAGTAGCTTTCATTGGGGTCAGGATTTGTCTTTGTTTTAAATCAATATTTGGTCTGGCCCCTATGTACCGTATTTTCACGCATATAACGCGCGCGTTATACGCGTTTTTACCTACCGCGCATACCCCTCGCGCGTTATATGCGTGAGCGCGGTATACAAAAGTTTTAAAACATAGTTCCCACCCCGCCCGACGCCCGATTCACCCTCCCAGCAGGACCACTCGCACCCCCACCCCGAACGACCACTCGCACGCGCTCCCACCCGCATCCACGATCGGAGCAAGAGGGAGCCCAAGCCCTCTTGCCCGGCCGACTCCCCGACGTCCGATACATCCCCCCCCCCGGCAGGACCACTCGCACCCCCACCCCGAAGGACCGCCGACTTCCCGACAATATCGGGCCAGAAGGGAGCCCAAACCCTCCTGGCCACGGCGACCCCCTAACCCCACCCCGCACTACATTACGGGCAGGAGGGATCCCAGGCCCTCCTGCCCTCGACGCAAACCCCCCTCCCCCCCAACGACCGTCCCCCCCCAAGAACCTCCGACCGCCCCCCAGCCGACCCGCGATCCCCCTGGCGACCCCCACGACCCCCCCACCCCCCTTCCCCGTACCTTTGGTAGTTGGCCGGACAGACGGGAGCCAAACCCGCCTGTCCGGCAGGCAGCCAACGAAGGAATGAGGCCGGATTGGCCCATCCATCCTAAAGCTCCGCCTACTGGTGGGGCCTAAGGCGCGTGGGCCAATCAGAATAGGCCCTGGAGCCTTAGGTCCCACCTGGGGGCGCGGCCTGAGGCACATGGGCTCCCTCCTGGCACGATATTGTTGGGGAATCGGCGGTCCTTCGGGGGGAGGGATGTATCGGACGTCGGGGGGGGGGCATCAGGCTTTCAGGATGGGGACAGACCTTCAAGGGGGGACAGTGCACGGAAGTCAGGGGGGGTGAACGGAGAGTCGGGACAGCGCACGGAAAGTCGGGGCAGTGCACGGAAGTCAGGGGGGGGTGAACGGAGAGTCGGGACAGCGCACGGAGAGGCGGGGCAGTGCACGGAAGTCAGGGGGGTGAACGGAGAGTCGGGCAGCATGCGCGGTATAATCGTGAGCGCGTTATACCAAAGTTTTTGTGCTTATCATCGTGATTTCTGCGCGCTATACACGTGTGCGCGTTTTATACGGGTGCGTGTTATTTGCGTGAAAATACGGTACTTGGTTTCTCAATTTAATTTGGATAGTTCTATTAGGCCCACACGCAGAATTCATATGTTCACCTACCCAACAATAAAGGCCTGTCACTACAAAAGATTCCAGGACAGGACTCTTGCTTTCCAGGCAGGCAAATGGAACGATTGGCTGGGTAACATTATCATGCTTTCCTCATCCTATTTTAGTTTTAGAAAATCAGTAAAAACGAAATTGTTTAATCGATTTGTAACCTAAGAATTTTACAGTTTTTTCACTTCTTCCATTCTAGAAGCTTGCATTCAAGGACTTTGTATTGTGACCACTTCACTGATTGTCCAGCGCCTCTTGTTGTAAACCACCTCGAACTATCATGGCTTTGGCAGTATATAAGAATAAAATTATTATTATTATTACAAGGAGTGTCTCCTGCTACTTCCATTAGAATTTTGTCTCCAGCTCTTATGCTAATTGAAAATTGGGAAGAGGGGAGGAAAAGTTAGAAGTCATACTTCTTTACCGAGTACCCTGATGCTATCCCACACTTCAGTGTTGCAGTTTGTTTGACCTGTTTTGGGTCTAGGAACAACCAGAGAACTCCTTGATAGCATGGTGGGAGGGGAAGGACTCTCTCTGAGCTTTCCTGATCATATTCCTCCTCAGCTCCTTGCTCTTGATAAAACTCTGCAACCACCTCACAGGTCTCAACTCGGCTCATTGAGCTGGATGCTTGTTCTTTGGCTACTGGAGCATTATCCAGCAGGCAGCCCACAAGACAGGGGCTTAGTATGAGCTGCTAGAACATGTTCTCCCTCTCAGCATGTAATCTATGAGGTTTCAAACTGATCCTTGCTGGGCTTCCAGCTCTCAGGCTGAGCATGTAGCAAAGAATCTGATGTGGAGTAGGACGAGAGCTATTACACTCCCTACCCCCAACATAAAACATCAAATTATACCTATGCAGGAAGAGGAGAAAGGAGGAAGAAATTAGGAGAAAGAAAAAAAAAAGTTGGTAGAATAGAGTATGGTGTAGATGGGCTGAGGGAAGAGAGGGAGTGTTTGGAAAAAGTGCTATGAATGTGAATGGAGAGAGAGAGAGAGAAAAAAGTATGTTGCTGACAAGCTGTGAGGGGGAGGGGTGGGGGGGAGAGTGGTAGAGTGGTAGGACCCTAACCTTTGATACGTCCACATTACCTGCCCTGCTCTTGACATTGAGTTACAGATTGGTCACTCACCACCAATGTATTTTGGTTTTCCTTTTTATTTTCCTTTTCTGGATGAGGTGAAATTTGTTGTGAGTTATAAGTTAGACACCCCCAATCATTTTCAAAAGTTGGCTCCTATTCTGGGGAGTGGGGGCTCTGGGCTCAGATGGGGGATCTGATTTTATTGGCAGCTGATACAGACAGAAAGCCCTCACTGGAAAAACAGGGATGTAAGGCAGGCACCTGGCAGGGGACAGTCAGGGTTTGTGGCAGGGTCTGATCTGGGAGGTGGAGGCCGATTTCAGGGGTGAGGTTTTAGGAGAAGGGTCCTATCATGGAAGGGTTAAGTGGGAGCCAGAAAAGGCATGGGAGGGAGAAACTGACTGAGCCAATATTCCGCCTTGATCCACATAAGTATCTTATGAGGGTCCTGAATGAATATAGTCTGGGATCCTCATAAGTTCAGATAGCCAGCAGCAGTGCAGTCAGACTTGGATATTTAATGCCAGTGTTCAGACATGGCTGGGATTGAATATCTGGGTCTAACATAGCTTTTAAAAATATGCTGACTGCCAGGGGCTGAATACTGATCGGAAGAATAAAATTAACTAGACTCTAGAAAAGGAGGACGGATTGAAACATCTGGAAGTAAAACCCAAATGTCTCAATCTGTCCTCCTTACTTCCGTTGCTTTCAATGGAAATAAAACCCGGATGTCTTAATCCGTCCTCCTTTTTCTGGAGCCATATGGTAACCCTAAGAATAACAAAACACCACTCGTCTTCCTATTCTGCCCTTCCTGAATGTACATTATAGTCTGGTTTAACTATATCCCAGTCACGATTTTCTTTTGTAGCTACTGTTACCGCTCAGTAACTAGAAAGGGCTGACTGACCAGAAGAGAATGCGGTATATGCAGGAGATGAGGGGCAGTCTTAATTTACAGTTACAGCCAGTCTTTGTGTCCACGTTGTACGGTTATTTACTGAAAGAGGTAAAAACATAGCTCTGAAGCCCATATTAGCAAATTTCCCACACCCTATATATTTCCTAGATTGATGTTTGATCTGATAGCAGTTGTATTGCAATAAATATTGTCGGAATTCACTGTGAGTGAGGGTTTATAAATTGTGAGCCACAATTCAACAAGTGATGGTTTTATTTCTTTTTTTTTTTCCTAGTCCTTAATATCCCTGTTCCCCTTGTGCCGTATTAAACTGGAACAGCCAATGACCAAGTTTCACTTGCTAGCTTTGGGATTTCAGACAATGCATTAAATTTCCACAAATATCAAAAGAAAAATGATAAAAAAAAGGAAATCTTTCTCTATAAATAGTATGGATTTCCAGATATAACATTGCTTCCAGTGCTGTGATACTATTTTATAAAATAGGGTAAGAAACATCAAATAATATATTTGTTCAGACAGAATAGTTTGACTGTTAGAATTCTTCAAATACAGAGTTGATGTTATTTGGTAGTGGAAAATGATGTTTGTTTTATCAGTGCTTGATGACATCAACTTAAATTTAATTAAGGCGGGCATAAAACATGATTTAATTGAAATGTTTAATATTTAATCTGAGGAATTTTTTAAGCACAGAAACACATCACAGTGTGTTTATTATACATAAAAATTAACCCAGTTTTTGGGTACTAAGGCTGCTGTCTCATGTCACGCTGGATCATATGTGGAGGTTTCTGTAAATCTAGATTGGAATAATCCAACAATTCTCAGTGAGTCAAACGTATATCTAATATAATAAAGCCCTAAGCGCACATGCGCACTCCCACCTGCGTGCTCCCGTTTTCCGTGCGCTTTAGGGCACCGCAGGTATGAGTGCGCATGCGCGAGAATCCCCCGAGGCGGATGTCGGCCGTGGCGGCTGTCGGCGACTGCAGGCCGCGGCGGAAGATGGCTGAAGCCTGGCTGAAGGAGGAAGAGGAGGAGCTGCGAGAGCTCCACAGAGGCAGGAGGTGAGGAGAAAGAGACAGATACAGACAGATGAGAAGGACAGAGGGGCTACTAGGAGGACCAGGAGAGATGGTAGGGGATAGGGAGAGATGGAGTGTGGAGGGGAGTGTGGAGGGGGCAGAAGAGAGAGATGGTCTTGGGGAAGGACAGAGGGGGACAGGAAAGGGAAAGATGGCAAAAGAGAGAGATGGTAGAGGGTGTGAAAGGGGGAAGGGAGAGATGGAAATGGTAGGACCACTGCTGCTTTGGGGCACTGAGGGAGGAAAGGTTGGTACGTCAGGACTGCTGCTGCTGCCATGGGTAAGTAAAGACCCTGTCAGGAGGGTCAAAAGGGTACAAAGGAAATGGTGAAAGGTGAGGTGGTGGGACTGGGATCAGTGGGAGGCAGGGTCCGGGCATGATAGAGGCGGGGCATGGGTGGGGTCAGAGTCAGGGTCAGGGTATAGGTGGGGCTATTCTAGCACCCGTTACTGTAACGAATGTAACGGGCTAAAACACTAGTCTTTTAATATTTCCTTATATGGAAATATGACCCCTTACGGCTGTCTCACAAGTCGCGTTAAGTGATTAACATATGATGACTTAAATATCGCTGTGCTAATTTTGGCCCTCCAGCATTAGGGCTAAGTCATGGTAAGGGATATTTACCACAACAAAGCCCAAATGCTGTTTGACGAATTCCCCTCTTAAATTGTCAATAACATCTTAAGATAATTAAGGGCTCCTTTTACAAAGGTGCGCTAGTGTTTTTAATGCACGCACCGGATTAGCGTGCGCTAGCCAAAAATCTACTGCCTGCTCAAAAGGAGGGGGTAGCGACTAGCGCACGCAGAAATTTAGCGTGCGCTACTCTGCGTGTTAAGGCTCTAGTGTGGCTTTGTAAAAGGAGCTCTAAATGTTTAGTCATCATCAGTGGCATAGTAATGGGGGGTGCAGGGTGAGGAGTGGACTGCCCCGGGCACCTTCTTGATAGGGGCACAGCACCCTCCTAGCCCTCCCCTCCTCCCACTGCTGCATATGTATGCTGCTTCCCTTCCCCTTACCTCTGTAACGTTCCTAGCGACGAGCAGCAACCCTGCAGTCACGCCTGCATCTGTTCTGAGATCACTTCCTGGACCCGTGCCTAGGAAGTGACATCAGAGAGAGAGCCCACTTAGGCACAACAGCAAGTTGGGGGGTTGCTGCTCATGCCAGGAAGGTTACAGAGGTATCGGGGAAAGGAAGTGGCGCGCATGCATTAAAGTGGGGGGGGGGGGGCAGAAAAGGAGCATGTAGGGGTAGGGGGTGGAGAAGAGGGACTGCCCCGGGCGCTTCTCACCCTCGCTACACTACTGGCCATCATACTTACATACTACTATTAAATCAACATGTAAAATTTATAATTGAAATTCAAAGTGGTTGCTGAAAAAGCAGCAAAAAAAACCCTCTAGGGGGTTACCTTTTTTTTCCTTTCTCCTATAGATTATTTCTGTGTTTTTATTGTTGACTGTGATTGCTCTCTCTCTCTCTCTTTCTCTCTCAAGACTGAGAGAGGACATGATCAAAACATTCAAGATACTGAAGGGAATAGACTTAGTAGATAAAGAGAGATTGTTCACCCTCTCCAAGGTAGAGAGAACGAGAAGGCACTCTCTAAACTTAAAAGGGGATAGATTCCGTACAAACATAAGGAAGTTCTTCTTCACCCAGAGAGTGGTAGAAAACTGGAACGCTCTTCCGGAGGCTGTTATAGGGGAAAACATCCTCTAGGGATTCAAGACAAAGTTAGACAAGTTCATGCTGAACCAGAACTTACGCAGGTAAAGCTAGTTTCAGTTAGGGTACTGGTCTTTGACCAAAGGGCCGCCGCATGAGCGGACTGCTGGGCACAATGGACCACTGGTCTGACCCAGCAATGGCAATTCTTATATTCTTAAGGAAAAAGGAGATATTGATGCCCCTGTGTAAGACTCTGGTGAAGCCTCATTTAGAATATTGTGTACTACAATTCTGGAGGCCGCACCTTCAAGAAGATATAAAAAGGATGGAGTCGGTCCAGAGGAAGGCCACTAAAATGGTACGTGATAAGGCGTATGGAGACAGACTTAAAGATCTCAATCTGTACACTTTGGAGGAAAGGTGGGAGAGGGGAGACGTGATAGAGTCATTTAAATACCTACATAATATAAATGTGCATGAGTCGAATCTCATTTGAAAGGAAGCTCTGGAATGAGAGGGCATAGGATGAAGTTAAGAGGTGATAGGCTCATGAGTAATCTGAAGAAATAGAAAGGATGGTATATGCGTGAAACAGTCTCCCGGAAGAGGTGGTAGAAATAAAGATTATATCTGAATTCAAGAAGGTGTGGGATCGACACATGGGATCACTTAGAGAGAGGAAGAGATAATGGTTACAGCAGATGGGCAGACTGGATGGGCCGTTTGGCCTTTATCTGCCGTCATGTTTCTATGTTTCTTTTTTTTTTTTTTTTAATCTTTATTCATTTTGAAGCCATAAATAAGTGCAACATATTATACAATCATATTACACTATAAAAGCACTCAAGTTCAATCATAATTGTAATCTATGACAAATAGATATATCACCCCCCCCCCATACTCATATTCAAAAATTACACTCAAATTAAAGAATTAAAAATATTTTCCAACCCCCTCTCCCACCCACCCATCCTGGACGTGCATGAACAAAGGGCAAAATCAACAATCACTCTTTGTAAAACTTTGTCAATGGCTCCCAAATCTTCAGAAACTTCTTATAATGTCCCTGTTGTATAGCCATAATACGTTCCATTTTAAAGACGTGACACAGAGACTCCCACCAAGAAATATAGTTCAATCGATCGCAGTTTTTCCAATTCCTTAAAATAAGTTGTATGGCAACCCCTGTCATAATAAAGAGAAGTTTGTTATTGTGAGATGATATTTGGCTTTTAGCTCTCATCAAAGTGCCAAATAGCACAGTGTCTATGTTGTGTTTTTTTTAAATCAGTGTCTATGTTTCTATGTAAATCTGTGCATCCCATGACAGAAGATGTAAGGGCGTGTTGGAGATTATCTCCGTCTCTCACTAACGGCCCTCAGAACTTCCATTGTATCATGCAGAGGTTCTTTCTGGAATTTACAAAGTAAAACATGCGCTGGCAGCTTATCAAGATGCCCTTGGAAATTCTTTTTAATCAGACGGATGCATCTTTCTGCCACATCTTCTCGGTATCTAATTGCATCTGTTTGTATTTGAGAATCTTCTTTTTCTCCGTAGGTAATACATAGAGAGAGGTACTGCAACATTCAGTATATAGCAGTATATAAGACACCATTAGTATTAGAATGCAGGTACACAAGTAAAGCTCCAATTGTACCATCTATGCAGATATGCGTGCACATATTGGGGTAATTCTTCAAAGGATGCCTAAAGTTAGGCGCTGGGAAAAATATGCGCTAAGTGTGAATACAATTGCCATAAGAGAATAGTAGCATAAGTCCGCATTTACACGTCTAACTTTTGGTGTGAGCACATATGCTAGCTCAAATGCTGATGTAAATGCTCACACCTAACTGTAGGCTGTTAGGTGCATAAATACTAGTATTTTATACATTGCGGGTGCTAATACCAGGCATACCGCTGACCTGCCCGTACCTCTCCCAGGTCCACACCCCTTGTAGCTGCAAGCAGTAAATTTTGCACGTGCAATTTAAATAATATCAACTAATGGCACTTGCATGCATAACTGCTAATTAGTGACAATTAGCGCCAATAACCAATTATTGCCAATAATTGCTAGTTATGGACAATTAAGGGGGAATTCATCAAAGGACCCTAAGCACGTTAGTGTGCGCAATCATGTTAGCGCATGCTAACCACTAAAGATGCCCATATGAAAATCTTTACCAGTGAGCGTATACTAACGCGCTTAGTGCCCTTTGATGAATTCCCCCCTTGGCTGCTAATTATTAGATTAACTTGAGCACAACCCAACACGTCTATAATCTGCCCATGCAATGTTTCCTGCAAAACTGTGCACTCAGTTTGGAATGTCCTACCTCTGTCCCTTCGTATGGAGAGCTCAACTAGGACGATGGCAAGTCAAATCCGTGCAGCCAAATGCTCGCACACAATAGCGTGCAACCATAATTACGCGCAACACAAATGCGTGCAAATACAATCGTGCACACGATAGCTGAGCGTGACACAGTCGCGCGCAAAACAATCACGCGCAGGATAAATGAGCACGAGACAATAGAGCGAGAGACATTCAGGGTATTAAAACCTTCCTCTTTCAAGATGCGTTTGGCTCATGACATGCTACCGCAATGGCCCCCTGGCCACTGACTTAGAGGTCCAGCGCTTTAAGCACTGAATCCCTCCTTCTTCCTCTTTCCTTTTCTATTTTATTGTAGTTCCTTTCATGTAACCCCCTTTTACAAAACTGTAGCACGGTTTTTAGCACCGGCAGCGGCGGTAACAGCTCTGACGCTCCTAGAAATTCTAGGAGCGTCAGAGCTGATACTGCCATGGCTGGCGCTAAAAAAACACGCTACGGTTTTGTAAAAGGGGAGGGGGTTATTGTTTGTTATTATACACCATTCTGAAAGGTTTCTCGAGTGGAACATCATGCCCTAATAAACCTGAAACTTATAGAATTAAGGAGATTGTGCACACATGCTAGATATGCATCCAAACAGCTGGGTATTAACATAAAAAAAAAATAGATCGGTATACACATAGATGGCATCTGGGTATAAAAACATAAGAATTGCCGCTGCTGGGTCAGACCAGTGATCCATCGTTGACAATCCAAAATAAAGTGATTTTTTAAAAAATAGATCCTTGAAGTGTTATAGAATCAATATTAGTATTATTTTTGAAATGTTTAATACCCAGTCTGAACAAGCAGGTCAAAGCGGTTTACAAAATTAGTAGTAGATATTAAGTAGTAGATATTAGTAGTAGATATTAGTAGTAGATAGTAAGGGATATTTACCACAACAAAGCCCAAATGCTGTTTGACGAATTCCCCTCTTAAATTGTCAATAACATCTTAAGATAATTAAGGGCTCCTTTTACAAAGGTGCGCTAGTGTTTTTAATGCACGCACCGGATTAGCGCGCGCTAGCCAAAAATCTACTGCCTGCTCAAAAGGAGGGGGTAGCGGCTAGCGCACGCAGAAATTTAGCGTGCGCTATTCTGCGTGTTAAGGCTCTAGTGTGGCTTTGTAAAAGGAGCTCTAAATGTTTAGTCATCATCAGTGGCATAGTAATGGGGGGTGCAGGGTGAGGAGTGGGTGTAAACTTTAATTTTTTTGGTTTTCTCATCTTCACACTGCAGCACTTTCCATAAAAAGGTTGGAGACCACTTATGAATTGGATTAATTATGTTTATGCATATTACATTTTATAGGCCCTTTGAGTATACATCAAGGCAGTTTACTATATTCACAGTAGGAAACAAATTTCAACATAGATAGAAAAGTAAGGCCAAAGAAAAACAAAAAAGACCAATCCAACAGCAGACCATAATTCAACCATCTAGACCAGGGATGGGCAATCACGATCCTCGAGGGCCACAATCCTTCTATGTGCCCTATTCTCCCCAGTGTTAAACTGCAGGAGCACAGGTGGGGGGAGGGGAACTCTCAAAGCACAGATAAGGTAAAGCCCAAACTAAACAGGAGCTGTACACTTCTTGACCAGAGAGGGAGCCGAAGAACCCAGAATCTTGCCCCACAGTTTGGGGTGGGGTACACACTCCTTAAACAAGTGGGCAGCCTGGTTAAAGAGAGAGAGGCAGAAGGAGAAGAACCTCACGCTGCTATGAGGCACACAGCAGAGATGGCAGAAGCCATGAAGCAAGGCAGCAGTGCCTCACAGGAGGAGAACCAGGACCTTGCGGCAAGCACAACACAGCCTATGGCGTTGGACTGTGAAAATGACATAGATAATGCACAGGAGAGAGCCATGGAGGTCTGTTAAGCCAAAGCAAGTGTTTTATTTTGGAAATAATACTGTGCTCTATCTGTTCTAACCTGAGACTGAGAGAAGCTAAAATAGATTGGCTGAGGCTATTTTAAAGGAAGAAAAATGTTTCAGAAGTTTTTTTTTTCTTTTCTTCAGCTGTTTTGTGTGTTTTTTTGAAACCCAACAGTGGTAGAGTTGGTTGGGAGAGGGTCTGTTAAATCAGGGCGGGGCAGATGTTTGTGTGCAAGCACAAGAATACAGACCCCCACAACTCTCCTGCAGCCCTGTGTGTGCTAGCGTGTAGCCAAGTGTTCAGAAAGGCTACTATTGTTTGATTGGTTGTTAGCATAACTGTAGTTTTTGCACAAGAGGAGCGAATAAGACGCTAAGGGCTAGATTCACAAAGCAAACCGATTGTTTACCGATCGGTTTGCGACCCCAACCCGATTCACTAACCTCGTGGCCGATCTGATTCCGATCCGCGCATGCAAATGAGAGTAAGCGGCATACAATGCAGGAAGAACGCGATTCACTAAAAATTTTTCAGCAACACCGACTGGGCTGGCCGATCCAAAAAGAAACGTCTGGTGGGGGACCAGTCGCTCACGACCTTTCCTGCTCTCTGCCGACTTCTCCTGCCTTTCTGCCCCAACTCGCCTGCCCTGTTCAGCCCCGACTCTCTTGCCCTACTCAGCCCCAACTCTCTTGCCCTGTTCATCCCAGACACTCCTGCCTTGCTCAGCCCTAACTCTCCTGCCCTGTTCAGCCCCGACTCTCTTGCCCTGCTCAGCCCCGACTTGCCTTCCCTTCCCCGCAGTGCGAGCCCGTGGTTTTAACGCGAGTTTAAAGAAGGTTAAAACCACTGGCTCGTGAAGTAAAAAAAACAGTCAGCTAAGTAAAAAAAAAGTAAAAAAAGCTCTTCCGGGCACAAAGGGCCAGCGCATGCGCAGACCATCTACAGTCAAGGAAGATGGTCTGCACATGCTCAAGGATCGCTCTCCAGCGATCCGTGCAATCAGTGGGGGTGTGCCAACGGTTGCCCCATTTGTATGCAGGCCTTTAGTGAATTTGTCGGCCTGTCTGCAATCGCCCACGGATCGGACACGGATCTCCAGGTTAGTGAATCTAACCCTAAGAGAGCCAAAGAAACAAACCAAGGTAACAGACAAACTGTTTGTTGCATGAACTGTTTTTGACACCGAACTTTGACCACTGAATTATTTTACCTGTTTTGTTTTTTTTTGTTTTTTTTTTTAAAGAGCCACTGGCTCAGGAATAGTGCTACCAGTGTAGTGTGCACAGCCTCCCTATAGTTGCCTAAGGGAAGGGAAGGCCTATTTAAAGACTATTGCACTGACTAGGAAAGTAGGAGCTTTTGGAGAAAGTAAGAGCAGTTAAGCCAGGGGTGTGCGCAGCGCTCTCATTGTGACTTTAAGTGAAGAGAAAGACTGCCTGAAGGGGCTGTTAATCCTAAATAAAGTATTACCCCCGGAGATGGGAGCATTCTGACATTTGTTTTGTTTTTTTTTCTGGAGGAAGAGCTCACTTTACGGATACTGAGGGAGTGAAGGTGCCTGTATTAAACCACCAGCAGTTACTTCCTTTAATGAAAGGCTTTAATTCTACAACCAGCCAGTCCCGGACTCTTGCCTTCAGGACAGGTCGGTGACAATATGCATAAGGTTGATTTACATACAATAGAAGCAGTCCATGCAAATTAATCTCGTGCATATTCATTGTGAAAATCAGGGGTTTTTTGGAGCCGGCTAACACATAGCTGATTAGGTCAAACTTCAGTCCTTGACTGTATAAGCCAAACCATTTAAATATAGGGTTGCTATTTATGTAGCCCAAATTAAGCAATATACTTATGCGGTGAGGGGCAGAATATTAATCCTTAAACAGACTCCGCCCCAGGAACTCCCTCAAGTTAGCTGCTTTTGAATTTGGCGTTAACCAGTTATTTTCAGCAATGATAACCATTAAGAGCTGGATAAATGCGAAGAAGTGATTTAACCTGTTAGTGGCCTTTTCAGGCTGGTTAAATCTTTTTAAATATTGGCCAGATGTCATTTGCATGAAGCTTATAACACACTGCCAAATTATCAAGGATTGTAGAAAGAGGTCTCAAGAAGATATTAAATAAACATGTACATGTTGTAAGGTAGAGCCGTGGGGAATATGGCATCTGATAGGGGTCCATGCTGCAGACCTTGTTATCAACTCTAGCTTGCTGTAGCATATAGGTAAGAAGGAGGGAAACCATTGCAATAAAGTCATACCCAGCCCAAACTGAGAAGCACTGTAGCAAAATTGTTATTCCCTATCGACTCTAATGATTTGATAGGGATAATTGCAGGATATGTAAAATTTCCTCTTCAAATGTATAGCAGTTCTCTAAATTATGCTAGCTGTGCTTTGACAACGTCCATTAATGTTCACACCGAGGCTGTCAAACCCTCACCCTCACTTGTAACCTAATCTAGAGCATTTCAGAAGCAGAAGATTGAAGGGTACATCAGTTACCAATGAGCCCCAGTTAAGAATATGTTACTTGCTGCTTTTGAAGAAATGCTCTGGTCTAGTGCTCAATATTATTAGAAAAAGGCCATCATTTTGAAGCTTCAATCATTTACCCTGGGCTGTTGTTTTTTGGTTTTTTTTTTTTCTTTTTGCTTCTTTCTTTTTCCTCCCTTGACTCTCATTTTTATTTATTGTGATTGGAGTCACTCTTTGAACAAGCTGAGGTCCCGCCTGCTCGCCTGTGTGATTTGGAAGTTTTTCCACAGCATTATTCACCGCCTGGCCGCTCCCCATCATTCAGCCTGAAGTAATGAACGGCTCCCAGCCCTGGCCTCACTGAACCACACAGCCTGCCTGCAATCACAGAGCCTTCATCTCCTTTAATGGAAAGTGTCATCAGCAAATGAGGAATCTCCTAATTACCTAAGCCCTGCCAGGAAATTTGTGGGGCAATATAAGTAGCTGGCAGGGAGCACGCATGGGATGGTAGAAAAGAGGGAGGGCAATATTTATGGGAATCCCACCTTCCCTACAAAGCTATAAGTTAAGGATGATAGCTAGGACATCTGTGTGGTTTCCTTCGTGTTCAGGGTTCTGCTTTGTAATAACCTCAGAGCCCTGTGCGTTTGAAATGATCCTGCCACTTCAGGTTATGACCATTTACAACAGTCATGTACAAATGTTCTCCAACTCAACCTGTCTCCGCCCCATCAAACTTCAGCCTGAACTATACTGCAGATACACCACAGTGGGATCTCATGGAGAATCTAATTTGTATGGAAGAACTAAATTGATGTGCCAAGACATCAGATTAAAGCTGTACAAGTTTTGCAAACCAGGTTGAAACTCATATACAAGTGAACAAGTTAAAAAGACAAAAGGAGAGATTAGTGTGTCTGTAGCATAAAAAAAAAAAAAATCCACCCCCTCAAATTGACTCCAAATGCAGTAACTAATGTACTCTTTAGAGTGTGGTAGCAAATGAGTAATTTATAAAATGAAGTTCATAAGTTTTAATTCAATTTGTAGGTACAAAGGGGGGTGCTGAAAAGTTCTCAACCCTACTAAGAAAAGAATGACGAGGATATGGATCAATCAATGATCTGAAACAATGTCAAAACAGAGAATTTTGGTTCTGCAAATTGGCACTTAACGAGATAAGATAATACTCTTTTCAGCTACAGGGGCAAAATAATGTTCAGAATTTAGAACGTTGGTTGGTTGGGCTGAGAACTTTTCAGCACCCCTTCGCACATTTGTATTTAGTTTATAGAAATTTGTCCACAGAACTAAGGACTGGATTTTGCAGCCTGCGCCAGTACAGGTCTGCACCACCAAAACTGGCATCAGTTGTGTATCGACCATGTACCGGTGCCGGTTACAGAATTGCAGCCATGTGTAAAATAGACTTCAGAAATGTAGGCCAGGGTTTTCAAGGACATTTTCAGCACCTAGCTTTCATGTGAATCATATGAAGCCAAATACCACTTCTAGCATTAGCCATGCCTACAGTGGCATTAGGTATCATAACATGCCTCCATAGGTGTAATTCCGGTGTTGGCTTTTTTAGGTACCAATAGGCGTCTACAATTTTTCTTTTAAGAGCTTTTTTTTTTTTTTCATTTTTTACGGTATTTTCAACTTAAATTAGGCGCCTGCAGGGCGCTTATCAGTTTCCAAGTTTATGTAATCTTTGCTATGCCGTTTATCAAATATATACCTAAACGGTTAACAATTATCAGGATAAAAAATAAAAATAAAATTAGAGGGGAGAACAATACAAACTGACTTAAAGGAACCAATAAGGGAGAGGCAGGAACAGGTTAGTAAATAGGTACAACAAGATTTAAAAAAAACAACAACAACATAATAAGGAAGGTTGCGAGGGGAGGGGTTTGAAACAAGAGGATAAGGTAGGGTTCACTTCAAAAGAAGCGTTTTAATTTAGCCTTGCCAACTGCATGGAAAAACTGTTAGAGGACTCTAATTGAAATGGAAGAAATCAGAAGTCATAGGTGTCTTTGAAAAGGAATGTTTTAAGTTAAGACTTGAACTTTTCAAGAGAGGTTTCTAGTCAGAGGTCCGGTGGAAGGGCATTCCATAGAGTGGGGGCAGTGACCAAAAAGATAGTTTTATGGGTTGTGTCAAGAAATAATTCACAGATAGATGGGACTGTAAGCAGATTTTGAGTGTTAGATCAAAGAGTCTGAGAAGGAGCATAAGGAATTAGAAGTTTATCGATGAAAGCTGGGGAATTGGACAGTTTGGTTTTAAATGTTAGTAGAAGTGTTTTGCTTATGATACGGTGAGGGATGGGTAGCCAGTACGCTTTACACAAGATGGGTGTGACATGGTCGAACATTTTTGCTTTGTAAATTAATTTAACTGCAGTGTTTTGTAAGAGTTGAAGTCGGCGAATTTCCTTTTGTGTAATGCCTTGATAAAGGGCGTTGCAGTAGTCGAGGTGGAAGATTACTAAAGAGTGAATCAGGATGTTAAGGGGGGGGGGGTATCTAAGAAAGAAACAGAATGAATAAGTCTTAGTTTGTAAAAACATTTCTGAGTAACCATGCTGATGTAACTTAAGGTGCCATTTATAGAATCCAGGCCTAAGTGAAATTTTTAAGAATGCACAGAGATTTATGATCCTAGTAAATTATGTAATGGTTGACTCACCCTTGCTCAGGACTTGGAATATTTGACCTGTCACAGGCAAATAAATAATCATGCCCTTAGTTTGAAAAAACATTGCTGAGAATCCTTGTGCATCCCAGAAATCCCGTTTTAAACCCTTTATGACAGTTTTTAGATTTCTGATGGGAAATAAAGGATAAACCAGCCTTCCATGAGAAGTCACAGAAACCACAAAAAGCAAGGCAGAAGGCACAGCTGTTGTAGAACCAAAGGTAAGTATATTATATCCAGCGTCCAGTGGCAACAATGGACAGTCTTTAGGTCTCTTCCATTCTATGTACTACATTATCATATATATATATATATCACTAATAATAAAACCCTAAGTGCACATGCGCACTCTTACCTGCGTGATCTGTATTCTGTAGCTCCGTGGCTTCACATGCACAGTAGAAGGAGTCAGCGGTAGTTTCTTCTGCGCATGCAGAGGCACCTTAAGCAGGGATGCATGAAGGCGACTCCTCCCTCCCGCCCTCACTCCGTCTAACACAGTGCAGCCCGCGGTTTGGCCTGCTCCCTTACAGTCCCTTGCCAAAGTTATTTTTATGTTCAAAGCCGCCGTCGCTGCTCCTCTGACGAGCTGCACCTGCGTCGGAAGCCTCTCTGATGTCACGGATTGTGAAAGGAGCCGCGGTGGCAGCTTTAAACTCAAAAATAACTTTGGCAAGGGACTGTAAGGGAGCCAGCCAGAAACAAACAAAAATGCTGCTGCAAAGGGAGGTGGAGGGAATGCTGCTGCACAGGGAAGTGGGGTGGAGGGAGGGAAATGCTGCTGCTGCTGCTGCTGCTGCACAGGGAAATGGAGGGGGAAGGAATGCTGCTGCTGCTGCACAGGGAAATGAAGGGGGAGGAAATGCTGCTGCTGCTGCTGCATAGGGAAGTGGAGGAGGGAAATGCTGCTGGTGAGAAAAGGGGGCTGGGGCTGGAAGCTGAAAGGGAAAAGATGGGAAAAGGGGGCTGGGGGCTAGGGGGGGGTAAAAATTGGTTTGGAGGCAGCTGGGGCTGAAAATAGGGGACATGTGAGGGAAGGAGGCTTTACTAGCACCTGTTAATGTAACGGCCTTAAACACTAGTATATATATAGTTCATTATCTTTTTGCAGTGTATAGATTCATGGTTCTGAGGAATGCAGCTATAGGAATTAGATGAAAAGAACAAAAAGAGCATGCTCATGGTTTAACATCAGCCTGCAGTGTGTACAAGAAACCAAAGACAAAATCCTACATTTTAATCTGTTCACTGCCCCCTTTAGATATGTTCTCAAATATGAGCTTTAGCTAATTCCAAGGAAACAATGGGAAGAAAAACACAACACATAGAAAACCTCTTAGTAGAGGACAAAAGGTTAGGAAATGCACGAGAGTGTCTTTTTATGTAAGACTTGACTATGGCCTAGATTCTCTAACAGCGACTCAATCACTAGCAGCTAACTCAATCACTAACAGCGACTCAATCTCTAACAGCTCAGTCGCTAACAGCAACTCAATCGCTGTTGGCCGATTCTCTGGCCGATTTACAACAGTGATTGAATCACTATTAAGCTTGTATAAGACATGAGTAGAGCCCCAACAGTAGTGACAGGAAAAGCAGCCTCCTGTCACTGCTGTCAGGGCTTCTGCTTTTTTTTTAATGGGACATATGTTCTGCACACCATCTGTCCCATTAAAAATGCCCCTCCCCGCTAGCACTCCCGAGCCACCATCCCATCCCATCCCGCCCTCCCCCGAAACAAAAAAAGATGGTAGGAGAGATGCACACTCCCTCCTGCCATGAAGGACCTCCCCCTCCACCCCGAAGAAAAAGGCAGGAGGGATGCACCCTCCCTCCTGCCCCCAAAGGCTGCTCCCTGAAAAAAATGCTCCTGCTCCCTGAAAAAAATGGCAGGAGGGATGTCTTCTCCCTCCTGCCCGCAAATACCTCTCCCCTCTCCCCCAAAGAAAGAGGCAGGAGGGATGCCCACTTCCTCCTGCCACTGGAGGCCCCCCGCCAACTCCCCTTCCCCCTGCCCCATACCTGTGACATTGGGAGCAGGAGGTACTGAAAACATCTCCTGCTCTGGCTCCTCCCTGACGACACTGGGCCATAGGCCCCTTCCCAGTGCATCATGTGATGCATGGGGAGGGGTCTAAGGCCCTGATTGGCTCATGCGCCTTGGGAGGGGCCTGAGGCATCTGAGCCAATCAGGGACTTTCTTAGGAAGGATCCTAAGGAAGTCCCTGAATGGCAAAATATCTGTGCCAATAAAAAGAAAAAAAAAACCCCCGGCAAACCTGTCGGTAACACAGTTACCTTGCATTGAAAAATGTTGGGTTACTCAATGATACCAATCAATCCTGCATGAAACTATTTATTCTTTACTAGTCTTTAAGCCCGTTTATTAACGGGTGCTAGAGACTCCTCTTCCTGTATAAAGTTTGTTTTTTTTTCATTTTAGGCTTCCTCCCCCCTCCCTTTTTCCTTCCTGGCCCACCTTTCGCTTTTTCAACCCCCTTGCATTTCCCTTTGCACGGTCTCCCTTGTGATCATGCTTCATCCGCTCCTTCTCCTGTGCGGGCCACCGGAGCAGAGAGGACGGGGTGGAGGGAGCTGACGACCGGGGCCGGCGGAGAGCAGCTAGGCGGCTGGAGGAGTAGCAGCAGCCGCTGCCGATCCTGCCTTCGCCTACCTGGATTTGTTTTTTTTTGCTTTTTTTCTTTTTTGTTTCTTACATTGCATCGGGAAGGGTCTGAAGCTCCGCCAGCGAGACAGACCAAGCCCCGACCGCACCCTGCAGCTGCCCGGTTCAGCCAATCCCGGGCTTCGGTGGTTATTGCGACCCCTCCCCTCTCGGCCCCCTCCCCAGTACCTGAGCAGCAGCGCTCCGGGATCTTTCTCTTGCTCTGCTTACCGCCCCTGGAGACGGTTACCGGAGAGACTGGAGCATCAGTAGCAGAAGCACGGGCACCGGGAAATAGGGGGTGTTGCCCTGAATTACTCCGCCCTCTGACCCGCCCTCTCTCTCTCTCCCTCAGCAGGCCGCTTTGAAGAGCAGTGGCAGCGGGAGAGAGGAGTCCCTGGAACACACGCCTCCAGCTAGCGCAGGCGCCGTGAGGTGTGACACAGAAGCACACCTCACGCCACCAGGAATCACGCATGCGCGCTGTGACAAACCTGTGGCCAGCTTTGTCCCTGTAAGGGATAAAAGCAGAACACGGTCCCTGGTCAGAAGGGCTGACCAGGTTAAAAGTAAAAGTTTGGTTTTGGCTGACTACCCCTCAGACAGTGAGGTAGAGCAAGAGAGGCAGGAACATAGGTACAGCCAGCAGAGAGCGCCATCTCAGGACAGGTACCCTAGAAAGCCTGGGAGGACTCTTATTGAGGAGTGGAGTCCTAGGGCTGAAAGGTATGCTCATTACCAGCCTAGGAGAAACCTGAGTTATGTCCCTAGGGATTTCTTGCCTAACACAGCTGCTCTGAGGAGAGAGGGGTGGGGCTTTAACCAACATAAAAACAGAGTATGGAATCTCAGGAAGGGGAGCAGCAGGAGCAGGGAAAGCCGGGACGGAGCTGGGGCTAACGAGCTCAGGCAGCGGCAAGAGAGACAGCAGAGCTTGGAGGCAGATGAGGGGAGAAGTCTGTCTCCTCCAGCCCACAGCAGTGAGGACGTGGAGATGACAGAGGACTACCTCAACTCCACCCCAGAGGCTGCTGAGCAGACCAGAGGCTATGGACGTAGCTGAGCGATTGCTGGAAGCTAGCCATTTCCCCACTGACATGGAGGTTAGTTGTTAAGGGGAAGGAAGCAAGGCTGTGATTGTGCTGTCTCCCATAGCCCAAGCCCAGAGATTAGGAGAAGGGCAGGAAAATCTCTCTGCTACTCTGTATGACTGCCCGGAGAGCTTTGTTTGTTCAAGGAACTGTTATCTGTAGGGGTGTGAAAGCTCCGTGGGGAAAACCCAAGTAAAGTTCACAGCTTATATAATGCCTTGCTGCGTTCCTTCGGCCCGGAAGCCCAGCTGATAATAACGAGCTGTGAAGCCTGCTCTGCAAACCTGTCTGTCTCAGCTAGGTAAGCTGAAACGTTTAAGAAATTCAGTGCTAGGTTTTGAACCTGTATTACTCTGGCTGTGTTCACAAGGTGTGCAACGTTTGAAAGGTTTATTTTCCTGATAAGTTTCATTTGCCTTTTTCCCTGGTGAAGAGGACTGTATTTAAACTGGAAAGTCCAGGGTTATTGAACTGTATGTGGCATTTATAGCAAGCCATTCTGACAACTGCAAGTTATTTTGTATCTTATAATTTTGCCATGACATACGGGTGGCTGATGGTATTCAGACCCCGGGTTCAATAAAGCTCAAGAACATTCTTTTGGAACAAGACTTACCTGTGTGGTCTTCTCTTTATAAGTTACTCTCAGTGTGGCCTGGCAGACTAGGCAGGCGCCTAGGTCTGTTCTACCCTGAGAAGCCTTCCTCCAACCTGAGGAGGCCACGCCGACAGGCCAGAACTCAGCACACTTAGTCCCTCTGCTGGTTAGAGCAAGGGATAAGTGTGTCACAGCGCTTAGCCTTTTATTATTATTGATTTAATGTTATTACAACATGTTTAATACTAACTCTTATTTCACCACAATCCTAAACAGTATCTGTTTGCAAACAACATATAATCATAATTTCTTTCTTTTTTCAAAGAGTATGAGCTACTCACTTTTTTTGTCCTTAATATTTTTTGTTTTCTATTATTATTGTTCTCAAACAATGATGATGAGGGGCATATCAAAACATATATGTCAGATCTTAGGACCTCATATGATATATAGCATTCCACATAATCATCTATGCTCCTCACCTCCTACCAATCCCTACATGTGATGCCTATCATCTGCGTAACCCGACATTTTTCTATGCAAGTTTATATATTTGGGTTAGATGTTTTTGAAAAGAAACTTGTTTTTTATTTATAATTTGGTGGCACCACAGTTACCGACAGGTCTACAGCAGTCGAGTTTTAGGATTGTAAAACCTGAAGTAAAATAGCCAAGCAACGTACGTAAGTGAATCAATCACTTGGCTATTTTGTGTGGGGTTTTACTAATTTGCATGGCTGGATCGGAAAATGGGCAATCGAGGGGAAAAACACGTGATGGGCCATTTTATGAATTGGGTCGGTTAGCAGCAATCGTTGCTAAATCTGTGAAAACAGGTTCAGCGATGATCGCTGACTTTAGTGAATCGGGGCCTATATAAATAACACATATGGGGAATGGGTGGGAATGAGAGATATGAAAAAAAGTTGGAGGTGGGTGTTCTGGTTAAGGGATGGAGTTAATGGGGTGTCTATAAGTGTGTACAAATGTATATGTCACAAAAGGGGTAGTGAAAAGGTGTCTGAGACCCCAGTTTCTTGGGATAAAACCCAGCTGATGACCTACATTCCTTGCCCAGATAAGCCTATTTTTCTTTAAAAGCACAAAAGGAAGTGTGAGGATGCTCATAAGAGAGAACCCCTGACTGGTAGGAAATAGTTTTTTCCCCGACTAAGCCCTTGGTAGTAGTTCCCAGGGAACAGGAAAGAAAGGACACATTTACCTAAAGAACCTGGCAGCTGCAAAAGACATGCACCTGACATGTTCCTTAGATGAGGAAAGCTTTACCAGCAGGTTCCACATTTCCACAAAGAAAGGGGAACATAAAAGTCTAGGTAAGGGTTTCCAGGGGGAGAACTTAGAGGAGAGCAACTCGGTAGAGCTCCGAGGTAGAAATGCCTGAAAAGGATGATGATTAGGGGAGGTCCACTCCTGAACAGGTTTCTCCTATAAATGGAATGGGAATGCAGCACTCCAAATGAAGAAGGGAGTGAGATGCCAATGGACATTTTCTAGAGTGGATAAACAGGTCAGGAACATGCGGGTTTTTGAAAATCTAGTCCTCAGTTTGGGAGGAAGTAAATAACTTAGGTTCATTATCCACTTCTTTTCCCACCCCGGTGCTGTTTTAGCCTGCAGCACCTGGGCAACAGAGAAAGCTGTGATAACAGGAAAGCTTTAGAAGATAAACAAGCACAGGAGTGTACTGTGAAGTGGCCTGATTAAGGCACGGAACTGAGATTTCCCAGAGAGGGGACTATTGCTCTGTTTGAGGATTAAGAAGATAAAGTTGCCACTTATTGGATTGTGAAAGACTGGGTGTTTTTTTAATGGTGTGTTTGGGGGGAAAGCACCAAATGAACTAAAGTGGAGGGCTTTGCCTGTACCATTCTTTTGTATTTTTTACATTGAGAGTAGCGCTGGGAGTGCAAAGAACTCTGAGATATACCGGTGGGCTGAGGACTGTTTTGTTTTCTGTAGGGTTTTTCTTATTGGAGAGGCTGATTTGAATGCAGAGACCAGGGCTAGGAGCCCTCATGTTAGGCCATAAAGGCTATTGTCCTTTGCTCAAAATAAAAGGGAATAGTTTGAGAAAACTTTATGTGACTATTCTGACAATTATTTTGTCTTTCTTTTTGTTAACCATTATTGACCTGTTGATGCTCTATTTTGCAATTGTTTATTTATAACAAAAAAAAACCTCAGACCACCACAGCAGTACAATACAAGAACAGTACAATCAGTCAACTTACAAAACAGCAAAACCCTATTTTGGATGGCAATCCTGTGCCCAACCAGCTGTCTAGAAGCCTAAGTCCTAGCTGATGGCACAATATATATGTGTGTGAATTTGTGACAGAGTGAGGGAATTTTGGTGGATAGATATATGTGATTACATAGAGTTGTATGGCCCTCATCATAGGAACCACCAGCAGGGTGATAAGTATTCCTGCTTTCTGACCTCTCACGCTGCATATAAGCTTAGTGGCATGATGGTTTGGTTGATTTCATGGAGAAACTAGGAAGACGTGCTGTGTAGCCATGAGTAACTTCTTGAGTGTTTTTTAAATTAATCTTTGTTATAAATTTTTAGAGATATTTAGAATTGGTTTGTTACTTATTTTTCTAGGTATATATACATTTATTTCAATCACTTTCATCAGCTGTTTTATTTATTCAATTTTCTATACCGTTCTACCAGGAGAGCTCAGAACGGTTTAAATGAGTTTATTCAGGTACTCAAGCATTTTTCCCTGTCTGTCCCGGTGGGCTCACAATCTATCTAATGTACCTGAGGGAATGGAGGGATTAAGTGACTTGCCCAGGGTTACAAGGAACAGCGTGGGTTTGAACCCACAACCCTAGGATGCTGAGGCTGTAGCTTTAATCACTGCACCACACTCTTATTTGATCATTTACACTTTTTAAAACACTGTCCACTCTTGTTGATTCTTATTGGTTTTGATATGTTCTGTATCCTATTTGAGGAATCCTGAAACAACCATTCCACACTTGCTGGATTTGATAGAGAAATTTGGGAAATTTTCAGGATACAAAATAAATTGGAGTAAATCAGAGATTCTTCCACTAAATGCACATTATACAAAAGGATTATTTGATTCATTTCCCTTTCTTTGGAAGGAAGAAGGTATAAAATATCTAGGTATTTGGATAAAAAAATATGCTGGAAGAGACAATGAAAGTAAATGAAAAATCTTTATTATAGAAGGTCACAGAAATGTGTGAGCATTGGAATCCATTACATCTATCTTGGTGGGGAAGAGTTCAAAATATTAAAATGATGATTTTGCCTGTGGTTTGTTACCAAATGGGTATGTTGCCAGTTTTTTTTCCGGGGTCCTTTTATAAAAAAAATTAAATAGTATTCTTACAAAATTTATTTGGCTGGGTAAAATTGCAAGAATTGCTCTAGTATCTTTACAAAAGCCAATCACGGAGGGTGGGGTAAATTTTCCTAATTTTTATAGGTATCATCAATCCTATATTATGCGTCAATGTATGTATTGGATCCTCCCAGAGCTCATGGAAAAGTTCCCAGATTGGTTGACGTTGGAATGGGAACTCATGTTTCCTCTGAGATTAATTAGTATAGACTGTTTTATTAAAAAAGTCCGTTTGAATGGGAAAATGAATACCAACATACACTATAAAGGTCTGTCAATGTTAAGACCCCTTCATAATTTTCCCAATTGATCTTATTAAGTATGACTGACCCTCAGAAATGCCACCAGCCACTCAAATATATTTCATAGTGGTTGGATTTATACATTAAATCCTCACCGGGTCACTTTAACTGTACTTTCCAAATTTGTAAATATGGTGATTTTTTCAAAAGTGCAAAAGTAAAACTTTTTATAAATATAAAGCTAAGCTTAGCTTAGGTGGTCCATTCCAAGGGATACTATCACCAACATGTTTCACCCTACACGGGTTTCATCAGGGTTGTGATCCCTAGAACATTAAAAGCCAGTATTAAACGCTAAATTCTTTCAAATCACTGAAACCATTTACCTCAAGATAAAATGAGATTGTTACCTCAATTCGAATTGGTTACCCACGACGCAACCACTCCACAGATTTTAAAATGGCCGCGGCGTGTTACAACAGATGATTAAATACCTCCCCGCCGTCCTGACAGCCTGGCGGGGAGGTATTTAATCATCTGTTGTAACACGCCGCAGACATTTTAAAATCTGTGGAGTGGTTGCGTCATGGGTAATCAATTCGAATTGAGGTAACAATCTCATTTTATCTTGAGGTAAATGGTTTCAGTGATTTGAAAAAATTTAGCATTTAATACTGGCTTTTAATGTTCTAGGGATCATTACCATCTTGGTCACTTTTCTTTGAACCTTTTCTAGCACCACTATATCTTTCTTTAGATAAGGAGGCCAGAATTGAACGCAATACTCCAAATGAGGTCGCACCATGGAGCATAAATACACAGTGTGGGTCTCTTTCAATTGAAAGGAAGCTCTGGAATGAGGGGTGAGGCATACAGTGAAGGCGAAAGGAGATAGACTCAGGAATTATTTATGTGAATATATATATTTTTATATTGGAAAGAATTGAGGATATGTGGAATGGCCTTCCAGTGGAGGTTGTAGAGATGAGGAATGTTTCTAAATTCAAGAAAGTATAGGACGAGAACAGAGGAATTCTTAGGGAAAAGAAATTATTGTTGATCTTAAAAGTTGGTATGGATGTGTAGACTGCATAGGTCATATGGTCTTTATCTGCCATCAGTCTCTATGTTTCGATGTCCCTGTCTTTTTTATAAGTGTACTGTAGATACGCCTGTGAACTCTTGCTATTTTTGTCTATGCTCTTCCCAGTATAGTGAATAAACTGAACCATTCACTATGGCACTTCCCTTTAGTACAGATAAAGTTTGAGAAAATTCTGGTCAGAGGCTTTGGAGCTGAGAAAAAAATAAGAGGTATTCTCTCTTTGAAGGAGTTGGGGGTTGGAAAGAGAGGAGACCTGTCTCTTATCTCTAGAGGGATTCAGTGTACCAGAAAAAGCTGGCTTGGTCAATAGGTTCTCTCCAGATACTCAAATTTTAATTGCATGTGAGGTGTAAGCCAGCAGGCAAACTACTAAATATGAATGATAAACTTTTTTTTTACTGGAATTCATTTATTATTGCAACCTTCCGTTTTGCACATGTGTCCTTTGTCAGTTTTCTAGTCCCTTTGCTTGATGAAATTATGGACACTTTGTTTTGGAGTGCGATCTCATCTGATTCATAATTAACTTGGCTCCTCAGGATGAACACAAGCGTGTGTAGACATATAATTTCACTTCATAATAAGCTCATAGACACATTAAACTTTTCACAGTCATGGTTGCCTTTGAATTCTAACCAGCAAGACCTAAGCAAAGCAATGCTTTTGCACTTGCTGTCTGCTAGTTGGTGTTCTGCAAGGGGTCATTTATGCATGTTATGTTGCCACCTCTGCCCATATGATTACAATACCCCACTTAAAGTGCGTACCCCCTTTATAGAATAATCCCCTTAATGTGATCTGCTAGTGGCACCCATGTAATGTGAAGTCATAAATCCTCACCATGCTTCTCTCCCTCTCCCAGAGGCATTCTTAACTGGTTTGTTTTCAGGATTACTACAATGAGTATGATGAGATAGATTTAGATACAATGGGTTCCTTTTAAAAACAGCTTTATCTCATGCATATTTAATGTTGCAATCCTGTAATGATGGAAGATTAGATATTAAAGGGCTCCTAATCAAAACTTTAAAATGTCTAAAAACCCACCTAAGTCAGCACTTTGCTGATAATCAAACTGACTTTCTGGACGTGTAGTGGGATTTCTTATGCCTCTGTACACCCAGAGCTAAAAGAAGCTTATCTAGAGCAGTGGTTCCCAACCCTGTCCTGGAGGAGCACCAGGCCAATCGGGTTTTCAGGATAGCCCTAATGAATATGCACGAGAGAGATTTGCATATAATGGAAGTGTCAGGCATGCAAATTTGTTCCATGCATATTCATTAGGGCTATCCTGAAAACCCAATTGGCCTGGTGGTCCTCCAGGACAGGGTTGGGAACCACTGATCTAGAGGACTAGTCAGGGCCTTATTTGGTTGGGGTTTTTAAAAAAAAATTTATGGTCAGGGCAGTATTTGAATTGACTTAGACATCTTGCAGGGATAATTGAATGCTTTACTAGACATCCTAGATGAAACTTAGATGTTGTGAGTTAGACGATGTGAAAACAGGTATAAGTGCCAAAAAGCTATCCAAAGTGACCAGATAACCACTGCAGAGACAAAGTAAAGACCTCCACACACTCCCCCAGTATGCCCTGACCCCCTCACATACCCACAAAGATCAGAATAAAAAAAGTACATACCTGTCTCCAGAAAATCAGCACCTGGTATAGGAAAGCCTAGTAGAGCTGCACACAGGTGTCTTAAATAGCCTGGGGGCTGGGATAGTGAACCAAAGAGAGGAATAGCAAGTCCCGTAAGTCACTCCAACTACTAAATTTATAATGGAACATGTGAGGCCACCAAAACCCCCCAAAATCCTACTCTACTCTCATAGGTGCCATCTTCAGCCATAAGGGTTATTGGGGTTGTAGACAGGTGGGTATAGTAGGTTTTGAGGGCTCACCATAACCTATAAGGGAGTTCTGGTGAGATGTTTATGTGGCACCCTTTATGTGAAATTCACAACAGTGCCCTGTAAGGTGCCCCACTGCTCTGTTGACATGTTTGATTTGCCAGTCCATTACAATATTGACCCCTCCTATGTCCAAATGGTCTTGTTCTGGGTGTTTGGGACTTGGATTAAAGTTTGGTCAAAAATGTGGTATAATGTAGACATCCTGACAGTCTGGGCGACCCAATGGCCTGGACGTTCAGATAGAGAATTTTTGGAAAAAATGAAACTTTCTAGACATACGTAATTTGACTTTTGAAAATGGGCATTTTCCCCACTGCCGACTTTGGGCATTTAAGCATCCCTTGATGAATTTCCCCCTTAATTTCTGAAACAAACCAAAAATAAAATAGATCAAAATATCTGATATTAATCTGAAAACAAACTGATTTTTTCCCCATGCATTCCCCTCTCCCCCTTCCCATTTATATTGTATACCTGCATTGAAAGGAATACCCATCTGTAAGCCAGATTGAAGGAGGGCTATTTTCATATATAAAATTACTCAGAGAAACTGCTTTGAAATTTTTCCTAAGACATAGTACAGATAGATTTTTTTGTTTGCTCAGATCATGCTGTTAACACCAAGCTACTCTGTGACTATAACCATTTTTAGTGATGAAAATGCGAGTGTAATATATGCTTAGTGAGACAGTTATTGCATGCTAGAGACCTGTTAATAATTAAAAATATATCTACTGGGAGTTTAACAAGTTTGCAAGAGATACTTAAATCTCCTATATACTTGCCAAATCTCAATAAATATGCTTTCATCAATTGCTCTTTAATTAGTATTCAATAACTTTTCCAATTATGCATCTCAGTCTAGATTTAGTGAGACAGTTATTATATATTAATCAAAAAACAATTGCTTATTAAAGCATATTTATTAAGGCCAAACTACTAGGCAAAACATGTATTTCATATGGAACTGCTTAACTGGAAGAAATATGTCTTAGTGTTCAATTTAGTGTTCCCCAGATTAAACGCATATTTAAGTGTAGTAAAGTCATGTTATAGCAGCAGCTCGATGATAATAAATGCAATCATTCAACTGGCAGTTAAAACAGTCATCACGATCCCTCTTTTCATTGTGTGAGTTTTATGATTATTTCTGAAGGGAAATAAGCTTCGGAAGGCCTTCTTCCTCTGCCCCACCCTTTATTATGAATGAGACAATCTCATCAGCACTCCAGGCAGGCAGAACTCATAGAGCCACAGAGTATGAACACAGCATGTGCACTGGAATGTCCCCTCCAATCAGCTTCAAGCCATATTGGTGTCCTTTGCTGGTAGTGCAGGGTAGTGATCAGTGTTCCCTCTAAGCGGGCGGGTGTTGTGAGCAAACTTTTTTCACTGTGAGCTAAAAATATCGGGCGCCAGCAAGTTATGAGCCAAATAAATATGTTGCTTTCTACCACAGAACTTCCTTACGTTTGTATGGAATCTATCCCCTTTCAACTTTAGAGAGTGCCCTCTCGTTCTCCCTGCCTTAGCTACTAAGTCTATTCCCTTCAGTACCTTGAATGTTTCTATCATGTCCCCTCTCAATCTCCTCTGCTCAAGGGAGAAGAGGCCCAGTTTCTCTAATCTTTCGCTGTACGGCAACTCCTCCAGCCCCTTAACCATTTTAGTTGCTCTTCTCTGGATCCTTTCGAGTAGTACCGTGTCCTTCTTAAAGTACCAGTGCTGGACGCAGTACTCCAGGTGAGGGCGTACCATGGCCCGGTACAGCAGCATGATAACCTTCTCTGTCTCTTCAGTCCAGCATCTGCCCCTTCCATTCACTGTCTGTCTTTCCCTGCCATCTCTCCTCCTGCCCCCCCCCACCCCCCAATTTGGTCTAGCATCCATCATCTTCCTTCTGTTCCCCTCATGGTCTGGCATCTCTATCCTTCCCTCCCCCCTGTGGTTTTTAGCATATCTCTCTTCTCATTTCCTCCACTCAGATCTGATCATTCTCTGCTCTCTCTTCCCTTTTCTTCTCTGGTCTTCCTTCTCTATTTTCTGCCTCCATCTAAATTAAATTCTTTCTTACTATTTAGTCCCGTTTCCCTCTTTTCACTGTGTCTACACACAGCTTGTCACCCCTTTCCCTCACCCCTCCATTATCTTACTATTTTCTTCCCCCTTTATTTATCTCCTCCTTCCATCCAGTATGTGTTCTTTCCCCACTTCCATTCAGCATCTGCTCTCCCTTCTCAACTGACATCCATCTGCCTTCTGCTCTCTCTCCCTTCTTCTCACTTCCATCATCTGTCCCCTTCTCTCTCTCTCTCATCTCCTCCATTCCATCATCTGCCCCTTCTCTCTCTCTCTCTCTCTCTCCCCCCCCCCAACTTCCATCATCTGCCCCCCTTCCCCTCACCTTTGTGGGTCACTTTCTTTCCCCTGAGGGTGGCTCATGTCACAGGGGAAGCTTTGGCCGAGCAGAACCGCTTGATTGACAGTGGAACTTACTTGATTGATGTCGATGCTGGGGCCCGTTGCCGTTTGAAGGAAAAAAAAAAAGGTGGAAAAAAGGAACCTGTAAAGGCGAGAGGAAGGGAAACCTCCAGGACAGCTGCTTTTTGCCCTCCTTCAGCGGCCCAAGAGTTCAGACCAGCAGCGGCAGCTCTGTATGCTTTTAACTTCGGCACAGAGCTGCCCCTAATCAATAGTTTAGCGCGGTTTCATGAGGCAGCCTCGGGGCCTTTGATAGCCGGCCCGCTTCGATGATGCGATGTGGGCCGGCCTAGCAAAGGCCCCGAGGCTGCCTTATGAAACCGCGCTAAACTATTGATTAGGGGCAGCTCTGTGCCGAAGTTAAAAGCATACACAGCTGCCGCTGCTGGTCTGGAGGTGCGGAGACAAGGCAGGAGGCAAACGCGGTGGAAGGCAGGAGTCCCGGCGAAGGCAGGAGTCCCGGCACAGCGACTGCAACAGGAAGTTGCAAGTCAGCTGACGCCGGCCTTTCGTTGCGGCGGGGACCGAATCCTTCGCGGACCGGCAAGATTTTGTTTGCGGACCGGCGGTTGAAGAACTGTGCTCTACACTGTGTGCGCTGTGACGAGAAACTTGTGCGCTGCGAGGTAATATTTTGTGCGTCAGCGCACCCCAGCGCAGCTTAGCGGGAACATTATCAAACATGAGGGACAGGCAGGTTCCTTGTGATCTGCCTGTCCCTCGAAATTGAAAGCCCAATATCATAGAACCACCTCTCCACCAGAAGATGACTCCTGTGTAGCTCTAAGCTACTTAGGGGGATATTGCTGCAGAAGGGGGGGGGGGAGAGTGTGGCACATTAGCTAAAACCACAACCTCAGCACCCTGAGGTTGTGGGTTCAAACTTACACTATGCCCCATGACATTGGGCAAGTCACCCAATCCCCCCATTGTCCCTGGTATATTAGATAGGTTGTGAGCCCACAAGGATAGACATGGAAAAATGCTTGAGTACCTGAATAAATTCATGTAAACTATTCTGAGCTCCCTCAGGAGAACAGTATAGAAAATGGAATAAGAAAGAATCTCTTTAGAAACTGAGATGGGCCTTTACTAAAGGGTCCTAATGACATCAGATTAATTGTTTGCAGTACCTGAAGATTTTTTAAAAAGAGTTCCAGGGGAGATCCAGGGAGTTACAGATCTTTAAGTCTGACCTCAGTGCCGGGCAAAATAGTGGAAACAATTATAAAAATAAAATTGTGGAACATATAGTCAAACATGATTTAATGAGACAGCATAGGTTCAGCCGAGGGAGGTCTTGCCTCACCAATATGCTTAACTTCTTTGAAGCTGTGAATAAACATGTGGATAAAGGCGAACCGAATGATGTAATGTATCTAGATTTCTAGAAAGCTTTTGATAAAGTTCCTCATGAAAGGCTCCTGAGAAAATTAAAGAGTCATGGAATAGGAGGCAATGTTCAATTATAAATGTCCATTTTTCTCAATGGAGAACGGTAAATAGTGGTGTGCTATTTAACTTATTTATAAATGTTCTGGAAATCGGAACTACGAGTGAGGTGATTAAATTTTCAGATGACATTAAACTGATCAAAGTTGTTAAAATGCATGTAGACCAAGTTTCCATGTTTCCAAGTTTATTAAGCATTTGATTAATCGCTTATTCCAAATTCTAAGCGATGTACAAAATATTAAAATATTAAAATAAAATAATCAAAGGGAAACAAACTATATAAATATGACTGACGACAAAACGAAATACAAAAGGAATGGGATGGGAAATAAATACAGATTAAAAAATAGTAAAGAAGACATGTAAGGGGAAAAAACAATAGGGAATGGGACTGTGAAAAACTGCAGGAAGACCTTAGGAAATTGGAAGACTTGGCATCCAAATGGCAGATGAAATTTAAGGTGGACAAATGCAAAGTAATGCACGTTGCGAAGAATAATTCAAATCATAGTTCCCAGATGCTTGGGGGTCAGCGCTCAAGAAAAAGATCTGGGTGTCATCATGGACAATACGTTGAAACCTTCCGTCCAATGTGCGGTGGCGGCCAAGAAGGCAAACAAGATGCTAGGAATTATTAGAAAAAGAATTGTAATGATTAGAAAAATCTTGTTTCCCTTAAATTTACAAGTTCAATTATGGGGTGGGAGGGAGGGTATTTTTATTGTTACATGTTGTATAAGTATTGATTATATGATAAATAAGGGTGGGGAGGGGGGAGATAAGAGAATATTATATGTATCATTGTTGATTATTAAGTGATATATTTATGGTTATTTGTATGGATATGTTATCACACTTATTAGTTTAAAAATGAATAAAGATTAAAAAAAAAAAAAAAGAAAAGGAATGGTAAACAAGACTAAGAATGTTATAATGCCTCTGTATCTCTTAATGGTGGGACTTCAGTTTGAGTACTGCGTTCATTTCTGGTCTCCTTATCTCAAAAAAGATATAGCGGCACTAGAAAAGGTTCAAAGAAGAGCGACCGAGATGATAAAGGCGATGGGTTGCCTTTCGTATGAGGAAAGACTAAAGAGGTTAGGGCTGTTCAGCTTGGAAATGAGATGGCTGAGGGAAATATGATTGAAGTCTACAAAATCCTGAGTGGAGTAGAACAGGTATAAGTGGATCGATTTTTTTACTCCGTCAAAAATTACAAAGACTAGGGGACACTCGATGAAGTTACATTTCTTTTCACTCAGAGAATAGTTAAGCTTTGGAATGCATTGCCAGAAGATATGGTAAGAGCAGTTAATGTAGCTGGTTTTTTTTTTTTTTAAAGATTTGGACAAGTTCCTGGAGGAAAAGTCCATAAACTGTTGTTGAGACAGACATGGGAGAAGCCACTACTTGCCTGGGTCAGTGGCATGGAATGATGCTACTATTTAGGTTTTTGCCAGGTACTTATGACTTGGATTGACCTCCGTGAGGATGAGATACTGGGCTAGATGGATCATTAGTCTGATCCAGTAAGGCTATTCTTATGTTCTTAATTATGACTATAAAAAGGAGTTTCTCATGTTTAGCCCCCAATCCTTTAGTTACACATGACAAGGGATCATTTGGGATGTGCATGCCCCTCCCCCCAAAAAAAAATTCAGTTTGTTTTTCTATTTGTTTAACTTTTTTTAATTTTCAGGTGATTTTTTTAAAGTGTGTCTGACAAATTCATTTCTAAAGTACACATTAGGGCCCTGATTCTTTAAAGGGTGCCTAAGTCATGCCTAATGTTAGGCATGCTTTAGGCATCCAATCTAAGTGGTTAACCAATTAAGGGTATTAACAAGTGATAATTGGTACTTAGGCGTCCAAAGGACTTAGATGAATTATCGATGTTGATTAAGCCAATTAAAAAAAAGTTAAGTTAGACACCTAGATTGGTTAAGCACGCCAATACCAAGTAAGTAAAAAAACCCCAAAAACCATAATTTAAAGATGCATAATTTTTCTAAAATAGGCAAACAGACCAGTTTGTGCTAATTAAAGGCAACAACAATTTTAGGTGATATTTATTGGGTTAACCTTATATTATTTTGTGATTAGCTATTGATAACAACAATTTATAATTTCTATAGTGCTACCAGGTGTACACAGCGCTGTACATCGGGCATGCACGAAAACGGTCTCTGTTCAAAAGAGTTTCCAATCTAATTATGACATTTACTACACAGGACAAAAGGGGGAGTCAGAACATAGTGCTCGTGTAGGAACTTAGAGGGGGGGGGCTGATGAGGCGGAATCACATAGGACAAAAAGGGGAGTCTGAACTTAGTACTCATGTAGGGAATTAGATGGGGCTGAAGAGATGGTAGGGGACTATAGAAGGGATGACAGACTGATATGTTGGTGGGGGTTAGGATTTAAATGCAGCTTCAAATAAGTGGGCTTTCAGCCTGGATTTGAATACCGCCAGGGACAGAGCCTGCTATAACAAGCCAGGAAGGTTGTTCCAGGCACAGTAAGGTAGAAGGGACGGAGACGGAAGCTGGCAGTAGAGGAAAAGGGTATTAAGAACATAAGAAGTTGCCTCCGCTGAATCAGACCAGAGGTCCATCCTGCCCAGCGGTCCGCTCCTGCGGCGGCCCATCAGGCCTAATTGCCTGAACAGTGTCCCTGACTAATTTTGTAACTGCCTCTAATCCTCTAAACCAGCAACACAATAACTATTGTACATAATGAAATACCACTCAGCCAAGTGAAAGTCTAATGAAATGAAAATTGGTTTGAAAATCTTCACCTCAACATTCAAATAAGAGTCCAAGCAGTACCTGCGGATGAAAGGTCTTATTCTCATTACTTAAGTGGTGGACAATCCTATTGACAGCAGGGACTTGTCTGATGAACAGAGTTCCCATGGGGGGGGGGGGGGTATAAGGAGTAATAAGAGAGGAGAGATACTGAGAAGCTGCAGAGCAAGTATACTTGAATGTATGTAAGAGGAGTTTGAATTGTATGCGGTGACAGGGAGCCAGTGAAGCAACCTGAGCAGAAGAGTAATGTGGGTATAATGATCCTGGCGGAATACGAGGTGTGCAGCAGTGTTTTGAACAGATTGAAGGGAAGAGATATGACTTAGCGGAAGTCCCACAAGAAGCACATTGCAGTAACCCAGACGAGAGGTGACAAGTGCATGGATGAGGGTCATGGCAGCGTGCTCAGAAAGGAAAGGACAGATTTTAGCAATATTATAGAGAAAGAAATAAGTTTTGGCGGTCTGTTCGATATGCAAGGAGCAGGAGAGAGATGAGGCAAAGATGACCCCGAGGTTGCGAGCTGATGAGACAGAGAGGATGAGAGGAATCAACCCAAAAGAAGAAGCAATAGTGCCCAGTATCGGTAGTGCTCATACTTAACAGATAAATGAAGGCACCTAAGTTCCCCATTTAAAGCCCAGCTTTGCCCTGATTTCTTTTCTACAGAAAGAAGCCTATAATATTGTTTCTTTAGTCAGAAAGTAAAAAATTCCATGCCTGTTTGTTTTTCTAAATATAAAATACAGTAGTTCTGTCATCCCCTTGGATAAATTTCTTATTTACACTGTCACTCTGCTTCATAGGATTTACCTGTTATTGATTAGATTGTAAGCTCTACTGAGTAGGGACTGCCTCTTGAATGTTTTAATGTAAAGAGCTGCATACGTCTAGCAACGCTATAGAAATAATAATAGTAGTAGTTGGGGGGGGGGGGTTCTCAGATATTTTGAATTGGGGCCTGCTTCTGTTTTAGCATGGGAGGGGAATCCTTTAAGAGCTCACTAGAAAATTCATACAAATCCAGAAATGCACAGGAGAACATGATGATTATCAGTTATGATCTTGTCAATTATATTTTGCATGTTTAACCATTTTACCATCTGTGTAGTGAGTGTACTTTTAAATTTCTTGAATAACGGATGGATCACCACGCTTACGGCATTAGGAATAGATGATTAGGGTCTATGTAAAACCCAGCAAATCCATCAAAGAACTGTAGCTTGCACATCTATAATAGAAAACTTGAGTATAAAGCCGGGCATTCAAATAGCAAAAACCACATATAAATTCAGAACCTGATAGGTTTATTGGCATTACATTTTAGCTGCCAAGATGGCCATGAGTCAGTAGCAGCATTCTTTCTGGTAGTTTTTCTGATATGAGATATTTTTTTCTACTCTTTTTAAGACATATTTCAAATGAAGCAAGAGTGCCAAGGCATGCTTTATATGTCTGTGTCTCTGTTTCTATGCATGTCTCTTTGCACATCCATTGTAGGACACAAAGGACCTGATTCTATGAAAGACACCTAAAGTTCGGCAGCTAGATCAACACCCCTAGCTGATCTAAGTACCTATGGTAACTGAATTATTTAGTGCTGATAATTGGCAATCAACACTTATAATTAGCTTAAATTAAAATTAATTGGGTGGTAGACGCTTAACCCGGTAGGCACCTACCACTTTTAATAATAATAATAACTTTATTCTTTTATACCACCATAACCAAAAGTTCTAGGCGGTTTACACTAAAAAAGAGCTGGACAATCAACGAAATACAATAAAACAGTAAAATGCACCTTCCTCTTCCGCCAATTGGGCCATTAAAAACTGCCTCCTCAATATACTTCTCCTAGTACTCTTCGCTATGACCAGTCTGGTCTCTAGAATAAGCTCTGTTATTGTCTACTGTAACCTATTTGTTGTCATGACTAGTCTGTTTTCAAACCATTGTGAATGTCTACTTGTAACTCGTTCTGAGCTTCTGGGAGAATGGGATAGAAATTGAAATAAATAAATAAATAAAAAATACAAACATTTGTAAAATTGAATTTCAATAATAAAACTCTCATTAAGTAATAAACTTATCGAACAAAGTGGTCTTAATTTCCGAAAACAGCAATAGGAAAACATAGCTTACTGAATACATTTACCTAACCAAGATTGTTGCCTACCAGCTTGAAATGCTAGGGTCCTATCTAAGAAGGTTTTATATCTTCACCCATTAATTTATGGATAAGCAAATAAGTAGAAGTTTCTAGTTTCTCTTGATGGTCTATGCAACACAAAATGAGGCAAAAAGTAAGCTGGAGACAATCCTGATATCAGCTTAAAGCAGATACAAGGAAAATTTGAATAATACTCTTGCCTCCACAGGCAGCCAATGAAGTAAACGATAATATGGACTAATATGGTTGTTCTTTTTTAAACCAAAAATCAATCGAACAGCTGTATTCTGAATTATCCTTAATTTCCTTAGAATTTTTTTGGGTGCTCCTAAATAGATGATGTTACAATAGTCTAAAATAGATAAAACTAATGCCTGCACCAATAGTCTGAACGATAAAGGATCAAAATATTTTTTATGGTTTTTAATTTCCACAATGTAAAAAAGCATTTTTGTACCACTAAGTTTGTGTGTTCTGCTACTGTTAAATGTCGGTCTAGTGTGACTTCCAGAATGGATAAGTGACTAGCCCAAGGCACCTACTATTAAGTAGAAATAGATAAGGGCAGATCCTGGGTGTATTTTCTGTGTAGGTGCCTAAAATGGACTTAAGCGCTGGCATAAAGAAGGGGGTGCCTAAGGTTCAGGTGCCTACTGGGGCCTAAGTCCATTATAGGTGCCACTAGGTGTGATTCTATACATGGTGTCTAACTGAAGATCTGCCCAGCCCATATGCCTAAGGCCCCGTCCACAGGAGGGGCCTAAGGCTACTGGGACGATTCCAGTTGGCCCAGGTGCCTCAGGCCCCCTGTGGGTGGGGATTGAGGCGCCTGGGCCAATCAGGCCCTAAGGCCTGCCATTCGACGGATGGTGGGCCTGCCAGATGGACGGGCTTGGGACCTGTCTGTCCAACGTATTTACAGGTACGGGGAGGGGGGTTGAGGTGGAGGGGTGGAGGGGTTGGCAGGGGGTCGTGAGGTCAGTGGGTGGGGGGCCGATCGGGGGTTCAGGGGATGCTATTGTGGGAGGGGGTGTACCAAGGGCAGGAGGGCCTGGGATCCCTCCTGCTCGGATCTTAGTGTGGGTGGGGGGTACATAAGAACATAAGCAATGCCTCCACTGAGTCAGATCCGAGGTCCATCGTGCCCAGCAGTCCGCTCACGCGGCGGCCCAACAGGTCCAGGACCTGCGCAGTAGCCCCCTATCTATACCCCTCTATCCCTTTCTTCAGCAGGAAATTGTCCAATCCTTTCTTGAACTCCAGTACCGTACTCTGTCCTATTACATCCTCTGGAAGCGCATTCCAGGTGTCCACCACCCGCTGAGTAAAGAAAAACTTCCTAGTATTTGTTTTGAATCTATCCCCTTCCAATTTTTCCGAATGCCCTCTTGTTCTTATAGTTTTGAAAATTTGAAGAATCTATCTCTCTCTACTTTCTCTATGCCCTTCATGATCTTGTAGGTCTCTATCATGTCTCCTCTGAGTCTCCGCTTTTCCAGGGAGAAGAGCTCCAGCCTCTCCAATTTTTCAGTGTATGAAAGGTTTTCCATGCCCTTAATCATTCGTGTCGCTCTCCTCTGGACCCTCTCAAGTATTGCCATATCCTTCTTAAGGTACGGTGACCAATACTGAACACAGTACTCCAGGTGCGGGCGCACCATTGCCCGATACAACGGAAGGATGACTTCTTTTGTTTTGGTCGTAATACCATTTTTAATAATACCCAACATTCTGTTTGCCTTCTTCGCGGCTGCTGCGCATTGCGCTGTTGACTTCATTGTTGTATCCACCAGTACACCCAAATCTCTTTCAAGGGTAGTGGCACTTCGGATCGTTATCGCAGCAGGAGAGATTGGCTATCTCCCCTGCTGCGATGCGATCATTCCCCCCCCTTGACAAGATCGGGCAGGAGGGAGCCCAAGCCCTCCTGCCCCAGTGAGCCACAAACCCCCCCCCCCCCCCCCCCCAACAACATCGGGGCAGGAGGGAGCCCAAACTGCCATCAGCTCAGCGAGCCCTTTTTCAGCACTTATACCTGTTTTGACTTGGTCTAAGTCAAAACGTATAAGTGCCGACTAGGCAACCTGTCAAAATGTTTGGTTATACCTGCTGTACGCCTAGGTCTAGGTTGGCCCACCTCCTGCCCTCCTCTTGCCCTTTCCTCCCCTCTCCTCTAAAAATACCTCTTTTCGCTCTGTGCGTTTAGAGGCAGGGGAAAGGCCTAAGCTGGTTTTAGATTTTTTTTTTTTTATTATTATGAGCCCCATACTGTATCTGAATGTAACTTATCTTGAGCTATTACTGAAAAAGTTATGGGATACATCCAAATAAATAATATTAAGCATTATATAGATTTGTATATCATGGAGGCATTGCATGCATATCGGTCTCATTGTGGATATCCTGAAACCCTGACTGGCTGGGTGTGTTCTGAGGATCAGGTTGAAAACCATTGCTCTACTCTAGCTCTTGAATGGTCAATTTTTATTTTTTTGACAACACAGGACCTGATTGGCAAGCAAAGCCAGTGCAATTTAATTAAAAGTCTGGACATCTTGTTGTCTTCCCTTTCTCCCGTCTAACATAGATACCCTACTGCAAGACACAGAGTTTAACAGAAGCCACTGTCTTGTCCATTGCACCACTGTGGATAGTACTTTGCTGATAAGCTATGACAGAAGCCAAAAGCTGCGGAACAACATTCTCTGAGTGTAAGAGATTACATCGCCTACAGTCTGTAGCAGGGAACATTTCCATTTCACACTTTGCCTCAAGTGTCTTTACCTTTCATGAACCAGCCAGTGCAGTGGAATAGCTGTATTCAAAGGACTGAGCTCTTTTCAAACCTTTGGCTCTTATCACCAGAAACTTATTTAACCAGGAATGTGCCTAAATGAGATTGTTCTATTAGACTTTCTTAACATCAGGAGAGCTACTCATAGACTGTAATCTTTGAGCTGTCAGAAAATTCCATGAGCACTGTTGCAAGTAAATAGAAAAGAATGATTTTATAGAGACCTTTATATATTACTGGTGTTACACTAATAATAATAATAATACACAGAATAAGTGATGGTGTTTATCACAATGGATTATTATCTATCATCATAACACTGCTACACAAATCAGTGTGATGGAGCCTGTAGTCTACTGAGACCTTGTTTAGTGTTCAAAGCTCATCCAGCTGACTGAAACTGATTAAATGCAGGTGATGGTCAGGTTGCTGGGGTAAAGATGGCTTCACCAAATAATTGATCCTTAGGTCCAGGAGTGCAGGATTCTGAACTGATGACTAATAGGGTTAATTTTTAAATTAACTTATGCATTTGCCAATTGCCAGGGACAGGTCAATATTCATCTGTTGGTGTCAGCATTTTTGTAATGCAACCACTGACTGCTTCTGGCAAAATTAGACTCAGATATCCAATGCATAGGAGCCAACTTTTCAAAATTATTAGGGGATATATTATTAGGGATGTAAACCCAATGGAAATTACTGTCCCTGGACACAGTCAAGCAGTCTGTTCAAAATTGGGAATGCTGAAGTACCCACAGCACCTACAGAGCTGGCTCCTATTCAGTGTTCCCTCTAAGGTGAGCGCATGAGCGATTGCTCATTATTTTCAGTGGCGTCGCTCATGCGCTTTCTCCTGTCGCTCACTCGAGGGCGAGGTGAGAGGAAGCGGCGGCGGCCTGTATTTTAAAGTTGAAATATGCAGCGGCGGCTCCTCTCAAGATACCCGACTGCATCAGACTTCCGACGCAGGTGGGGATTCGTGAGAGGAGCCGCTGCCATGTCTTCAGTGTCATACGGGGGGGGGGGGTCCGCCCTGGCTGTGCACCCGCCCTAAGGCTGCAGTCGGAGAGGAAGTTTGGGCCAGCCAATCGCTGCCTGGCTGGGCGGAATTTCCTCTCCGACGGCAGAATTGACGTCGGGGGAAGCAAAGAGAGCTTGGGGCAGCCGCGGCAGTGGCTTTGGGGCCTGTTTCCCCCGATGGTTGCAGCGGTGGCTTTGGGGCCTGTTTCCCCCAATGGTGGCAGCAGTAGCTTTGTGGAGGGTAGGGAGAAAGAAAGGGGGCAGGCAGGGAGACAGAAGGGAAACAGAAAAAAAGAAAGGGGGCATCAAGAGAGAAAAAAAAAAGAAAGGGCAGGGAGAGAGGAAGAAAAAGTTGGGGGAGGGAATGAGGTCTGGAGGAAAGGAAACATACAGGCTGAAAGAAGGGAAGAAAGATTGGATGCACAATCAGAAGATGAAAATGCAACCAGAGACTCATGAAATCACCAGACAAGGTAGGAAAAATGATTTTATTTTAAATTTAGTGATCAAAATGTGTCTGAATTTATATATGCTGTCTATATTTTGCACTATGGCCCCCTTTTACTAAACCGCAATAGTGTTTTTTTTAGCGCAGGGAGCCTATGAGCGTCGAGAGCAGCGCTGGGCATTTAGCGCAGTTCCCTGCGTTAAAAACTGCTATTGCGGTTTAATAAAAAGGGAGGGGGGTATATTTGTCTATTTTTGTATGGTTGTTACTGAGATGACAATGCATAGAGTCATCTGCCTTGACCTCTTTGAAAAAAACCCAGAATAGGAATGATAATTAACATTTTCTCAGCGTATAGTGTGCTTTGTGTTTTTTAATTTTATTGTTGGTAGATCATTTTGACTTGGTCATTTTAAAGTAGCTCGCAAGCCCAAAACTTTTGGGCACCCCTGAGCTAGAGTGTTGAAGCTGTGTATTTCTATTTTATCCATCCTTTTACAAAACTGTGGAGCGTTTTTTAGCGCCAGCCGTGGTGGTAGCAGCGCTGATGCTCAGAATTCTATGAGCATCAGAGCTGTTACCACCGTGGCTAAAATCCACACTACAGTTTTGTAAAAGGAGGAGGGATTAGTTTGTGATGACATATTCCATACTAGGCGAAGATGTTTTCTGTGTTCTGTGTGTTCGAAAGACATGGCTTTCTGTTAGGATTGACGTTGTAGGATTGATCTGTGCTGGTCTGGCTTGTTTAGTTTTACAATGGGTGTATTGATGTACTGCTCACTGCAATATGTAAGATGCTGCCTTTTCCTAGGTACTCATGTGTGACGTGTGGCTTGTTACTAAAAATCATGTTTTTCGTACAGATGGGGGGGGGGGGGTGCCAAAAAATGATGGGCCCTGGGTGTTACATATGCTAGGTACGCCACTGTATGTAAAGATACCAGAAAGCTGGCGAAGCAAAACTTTAAGTAAATTGTTATTCTTCTAAGTTTTGAGTATTTAACCCTCCCACAATCTCACGGGCACTCGTTTCAAGTTTCAAGTTTATTGAGATTTTGATTTAAACGCAATATCAAATATTTTCAATGCGTATAAGAAAAATAAATTTGGGGAAATAAATAAAACCATTTGAACAATAAACATACAAACATATCCATAGATGATTAAAAATACATAAGGATTACAAGGATAAACTACATTTGTTTAAAAATGCGTCCTCCGCGCCTGCTCATAAATTTGTGGAGTATGTAACTTGTCGCTCATGCATTTTTTTTTTTTGCACACACCTCATCAATCCTTAGAGGGAACATTGCTCCTATTGTCCATGGCACTTAAAAATTGGTATCCCATATTATCCCTGTATAGAATTACCAATCATGTTTAACCCAATTATTGATTGCTAATGCATTAATTGTTAATGAGATGTTGCAGTGGTCGTGCACATTCACAGGCCTTTAAACCTGCATTGTGAGGTCATAGAGCTTTATGGTTATAGAAACATGATGCAGATAAAGGCCAAAAGGCCCATCCAGTCTGTCCATCCACAGCATCTACTATCTCCTCTTCTCCCTATTGGCTAAGACTCTTTACACCTGCATTGTGAGATCATAGAGCTTTATGGTTATAGAAACATGATAGCAGATAAAGGCCATTATCTCTTCCTCTCTCAGAGAGATACCATATGCATATCCTACACCTTCTTCAATTCAGACACAGTTTCTGTCTCCACCACATTTTCTGGGAGACTCTTTACACCTGCATTGTGAGGTCATAGAGCTTTATAGTTATAGAAATATAATAGCAGATAAAGGCCATTATCTCTTCCTCTCTCTGAGATCCCACGTGCCTATCCCACGACTTCTTGAATTCAGATACAGTCTCTGTCTCCACCACTTCTTCTGGGAGACTCTTCCATGCATCTACCACCCTTTCTGTAAAAAAGCATTTCCTTAGATTACTCCTAAGCCTATCACTTCTTAACTTCATCCTATGCCCTCTCGCTCCAGAGCTTCCTTTCAATTGAAAGAGACTCGACTCATGTGCATTTACACAACTGATAGTATTCTAGCCAACATGCCTATGTTCTTCCCATGTTAATGCCCTAACCCCCCCTTGCAGTTATGCACTATGCAACTTAGGTGCACTGTTTATAGCATAAATGCCAATTAGTGATATCATTTATCTGCATAGGTGCACCTGTTCTATAAATTAGTGCACATAAATGGCAGCTCAATTTAGGCGCCTCATACAGAATTATACTTCATGTGAATTACTACAGTGGGATTGTCCATATAATCTCCTTTATGCAATTAGGTGAGACCTGGAAAGCTACAGGAATCTTCCATCAGGGATAAACCAGGTAGCACTAATCAAATACCAACAAACAGCTTTGGAAGAGTAATTATCTTGCCTCCTTACACTAGAAATCCACATCCTTCGAACCCAGGAGTGTCTAACCTTGGACCTCGCACAGTCAGGTTTTTAGAATTTCCACAATAAATAGGCATGAGATCTATTTGCATACAATAGAGGCCGTGCATGCAGGTAGATCAAATGCATATTCATTGAAGAAATCTTGAATATCCTACTGGTCTGCGACCCTGAAGGATCAAGTTGGGACAGCCCTGTACATCTTTCTTCTCTCATGTATTCTTTCCCCATGTTTCTCCTAGTTATTATGCAACATCCTTCTTCTTGCATTTTGTAGTTCGCTGATTGTCCAGCTCTCTTTCTAAGTGAACCGCCTAGAAGTCACTTTGACTAGGGCGGTATAAAAAAATAAAGTTATTATTATTATTACTAACCTTAGTGGAAAGGAGATGTGGTTATGGGTGATTTCTGAAGCAGAATACAATATTTTTCCAAAACACATGACCTATGTATACCAACGCACCTAAAAGCCAACTATATAATTTAGCAGTCATTAGAAATATATGTTTAAACTGCCCTAATTCCTGTCTCTTTAGTTATCAGTAAACACAAATCACTCTATAATTATGTGAGCAGCTTTTTGACTGGTGGGCTGCCAATGTTTTCTCACTTGCTGGCTTTAAATGAAGGCCTGGGAAGGAATTTCTGTTCAGCAACTTTCTATTATGGCATTATTGAATGTTCTTCAAGTTCTGGTCTAAGGAGAGATACTTAACAGCATTACACACATCTATTGGGTGAAATTGGTCTGGCTGGTAAAATTTTCAGCTGAGATGGACTGCCTCCTATGTAGCTCAGGATATAGTTTGTAGAATAAATTAGAGCTATAAATATGTGATGCTGGTGAACATATATAAGCGTGTAATTAAATTGGCACCCTAGCATCTTAGTTGATTAATAACGTGTTTTCATAGCCCCAGGCAACAAAATTGAAGCAGTAAACTTAGTGTAGCACTTAAGGTGTCAAATTACATATAAAATAGTTTAGTTTCTTGAGAATTATGAGATCTGCTATATTTAGCCCAAAAATCATGCCCATAACAACAAACAAATAGACAAATAGCTTCATTTTGAAGCTGGCCTGCCTAAAGAGATTTATCAAGGTGATGAAACTGTGACTGCCAAAATTCCAAAGGTTTGGAATTAAATACAATGCGAGGAGTGGTGATATATTATATTAGAAGGAATCATCAGGTCAGAGCACAGTACTGTATCAGGAAAACTTCACCATGCCTGTTCACAGTGGCACAGCTGGGACTCAGTGGACTCTAGTGGAAGGATCGAGATGAGCCCCCTCAGGTCCGGCACCTCCCCCCTGCACTCAGCTATTTACCTGCCCGCCAGGTCGTCCACAGCTACAGCGTCAGAAACAGTGCTAAAGGCTGTATTTCTGACCAGCGGAATCTTTCCTCTGCTGCATCTTGCGTACAGGAAGTTGCATCAGCATGGCAGGACATGGCAGAGGATAGGTCCCACCAGCCAGAGAGACAGTCTTTAACGCTGTCTCTGACGCTGTAGCTGTGGAGGACCCGGCGGGCGGGTAAGTAGCTGAGCACAGGGAGGAGGAGATACTGGGCCTCAGCGTGCAGAAGGGAGGGTTCAGCTGTAAGCGGCTCCTATCGTTAGGCAGCCCTGGAAATTGTGCCAGGCTTGCTCAGTGGTATCTGCACACCTGCCTCTTCAATACTTTGAGGACAGGCACTCATGCACAAAGCACACCCCATACCAGCTGAAGGTATGGAACATTGCACTATTCAGTTATAGAAAAGGAGGAAAATCAAAAGATGAACTTAATTATTTCAAGCAGTTGAAGTTAACCCGCTCCTCCCCATGAAGACTTAAATGTATTTGTTGTGATTTATAATCTTCAAAATCCGTGCTAAAAGATATGCTTTGGATTGCATAGGAAAGTCATTCAATGCAGTTTGTGTAGCCAAAGCATTCCCCTTCGTAGTGCTCTCATCTAAGCTATACAAAATGACTTTGATAAGCAGTGACATGACACTCTATGGTGCGATTGTACCCCAAATACATATGCAATTCTAGTCACCGCATCTCAAAAAAGATATAGCGGAACGAGAAAAGGTACAGAAAAGAGTGACAAAAATGATAAAGGGGATGGAATGACTTCTCTGTGAGGAAAGGCTAAAGAGGCTAGGGTTCTTCAACTTGGACATCTGAAAATTGAGGGGAGATATGATAAAGGTCTATAAAATATTAAGTGGAATGAAATGGATAAATATGAATCGTTTGTTTACCCTTTCCAAAAATACAAGGACTAGGGGGCACTGAATGTGTAATTAAACTCTGGAATTTGTTACCAGAGAATGTGGCGAAAGCAGTTAGCGTAGCAGGGTTTAAAAAGGTTTGGATAATTTCCTAAAAGAAAAGTCCATAAGTCATTAAGGCACTGCTTATTTCTAGGATAAGCAGCATAAAATCTGCTTCGCTCTTTTGGGATCTTGCTAGGTTTGTGACCTGGATTGGCACGATAGACTTTTGATCTGTCCAATATGGCAGCACATACATTCTTAGAATGTTTCTTTCCTTCAGCCACTGAGAATGGGAATTGTACAAGGAGACATATCCTCAAGGGAAGATGAGTATCAAGACCGGGAAGAGACATGGAAGGATGTGTCCTTATAAAGAAGTGCCAGAATTGTACAAAGAAGGCCCCTATCTTTGGAATTTATTTATTTATTTATAGTATAGACTTACAGTCTAAATTAGGGATCTCAAAGTCCCTCCTTGAGGGCCGCAATCCAGTTGGGTTTTCAGGATTTCCCCAATGAATATGCATTGAAAGCAGTGGTCTAAATGGGTTACATTCAGATACTCAAGCATTTTCCCTCGCTGTCCTGTCAGCCTCACATTCTATCTAATGTACCTTGGACAATGGGGGATTAAAGCTAAGTATTCAATCATTTTGATGAATTTAAATATTTAAGAAGAGATTTGAAATTATAAGTTCAAGCTATAAGCAGAAGTTAAAAGGTAGGGGGAGGTCAAAACCGGTGATGTTAGTCCCATAGGTTTGCAAGCTGAATTGAAATAGCTAGCAGCAAACAGGGACCTGAGGTTTTCCTTCCAGTACAATAAATACATGTTATATTCATGATCAAGTTACAATATGGTATGAATATATAAGTATTTTATGTGCAGTGAGTATTTGTGAGATTGATTGGTTTCCTGCACCAAGCCTGTATTTTGGAGTGTGTTTTACAGGATTAAGTGACTTGCCCAGGGTCACAAGGAGTAGCATGGGATTTGAACCCACAACCTGAGGGTGCTGAGGCTGTAGCTCTAACTACTGCACCACACACTCCGGGCAAAAACCTTATTGGCATATAAAACCTCCCCTGGAATATCTACAGGCTCTGTGCAATGCAATAGTTAAGATAGGTAAAGAAATTGATAACAAAGAGAATGGGCTGGGGAGGGCTTTGATGGCTGAAATGGTTAAGATGAGCTGGGGTGAGCTTTGATGGAAACTCCAGTAGACAGAACCTAAGCGCATTACCGGGCAAGGCTCTGGGCAGGGACTCTGGCCCAGAAATATCTAAGAAAAAGGACAATTTTTATGGAGCATGTAGGGTTGGGCAGACTGGATAGACCATTCAGGTCTTTATCTGCCGTCATTTACTATGTTAGCTATTGCATTACACAGAGCCTGTAGATATTCCAGGGGAGGTTTTTTTTTATGACAATGATTTTTTTGCCCGACCGCCTTAAACCATTATTGTGGGGTGGGAGAATTTGTTTCTGAGGCTTTTTCCTCCCTTGAGTTATTATCTTTGGCCTGTGCCTGTGTTGTTTCTCATTGTCTTTACTTTGCATTGTCCATGTGAAAGTGTTGAATATTATAGGGAGACTAGATAGGCATATGGTCTTTATCTGCCTTCATTTTAGTATGTTTCTATGGGCTCCTTCGACAAAGCTGTGTTAGAGGTTTTCTGACATGGGTTGGCAAGGTAAATGCTCTGATGCTCATAGGAATTCTATGAACATCAGAGCGGTAGAAACCTCTGCCATAACTTTGTAAAAGCCAGCTTATGTTTCTATCTGACTAAGGAACATGTGCAATTTGGAATATACAAATTTAAGGCACCATTTATAGAATGTGGGAGATAATGCTGCTGGATTTGTTTTGAAAACAAAAAGTACTTACATGCATTAATATGCTGATATGTAAGTACATTTTGAAAACTTACCTCCAAGAAAATATATAATTTCCTAAAAAAGAAGTCCATAGGCCATTATTCCTAGGATAAGCAGTATAAAATCAGTTTTACTACTTGGGATCTAGCTACGTACTTGGGACCTGGGTTGGCCACTGTTGGAAACAGGATACTGGGCTTGATGGACCTTCGGTCTGTCCCAATAGGGCAATTCTTAGGTTCTTAAGTTCTTAAATCTTTCTCAAGTAAGGAGCGGTATATAGTGCTGACCTATAAAACATGTCATATGGTAAATCCTCCATGACTGAATTTTGCTTCAAAGTATACTCAGCAATGCATTAGGATACAGAAAAATGTCAGGTAGCACTGAAAGTGAGAAATACCTGACATATAGAGTAATACCTAAAAGGAGTAAAGCAATGAAACCCAGGCTATTTCTATCAACTCTCACTTAGATGGCAGTAATTCAGTATGAGAATGAAAAGCAAGAGAGAAAGGGAATTTTCCTTGCTACTTCGACTGATGTAGTCTGTCCCAGAAAGATAAACAACTGGTAAATTAAGGAATAATTAGTTAACTTAAATCTTTAGCTTATTGTTGGCAGTATAAAATAAAATCCTCATTAAGTTTGCAAGTGGCACTTAATTACGGCTTTGCAGTAAATATTCAATAGCAGCGTTCCAGGATCTACAAGGCCCGTTTGCATTTCAAATTGATTTTGTGGCACAAGATTGAAAAATATGAGACTGTTAGTGGTCTTGCAGAATTTTTTTTTCCCCCTGAAATTTAAATAAGCAGATTAGAACAGTAAAGTATGTTTAAGCTTGTGTATTTCAGGTCTCTGAGAGACCTGTTTTAATGATTTTTGGGGGGTCTTTAATGTCTGGGTTTCAGTTTCTTCCTCCAGACTCCTTCAGGAGAGGCAGAAATGATGACCTTTCAATGCCCTGTTCCAGTTGGCCTGGCCATGATGTGATGGCTTCCTCTTGCACTGCTTTCTCTCTGATCTTTCTTAGTTTTAGAATGATTTAATCACATTTTCCAGGTCGCTGCACAGGACTATTTCATTTCTATTTTTATTTTGCACTTTCAACCCAGTCAGTTCAGATGCTTTTACCTCTTGTTTTCTCAATTTGAGACAACTCGAGTTTGCTCTGTTAATTTCAGGCACCCTCTGGCAGGTAGGGAGATGAAAGAAACAAAAGTCACTAAGCAATATTCTCTTTCCTTCTGTGAAGGTATACCATAAATTGTAGATATAAATACAAAGTACAAGAGCTAACAGGATAAGACTAGTGCCATTTATGAATTATGACATAGGCAATTAAGAAAATATATGAGTAAATACAACTGTAGTTTCAAAAGTCTAATCTGATTCTAACTAGAAAATTTGTTTTTCAAACCATCGTCTATGTTAATTTCCTCTCCTAAAATCTTTTCTGTCATCTTGACTCCTTTCCCCTCCTTTTTTGGGTTTATTTTTTTAATCTCTTTTCTGCATCTCATTCCTTCTAGTTACCTCTGAAACATCATAATCTCTTTTCGTTTTTCACTTCTTTCACTCTCTTCTTTCCTTTTTCTCTTTTTACTTGTGCCTTCCTTCACCATTTGCCTCTGAGAACATACAAATATATTTTATGGGCATTTTTTGTGGATATACTGAAAACAAAAACTCTTGGATTGGATTTATTATTTGATTTACTGCTATTGACATAAGTATTTAGCGGTATACAATAAAAAAAACTTATTAAAAATGCAAAACATATTAAAAATACAATACAATTGCTTTACAAAATCTATTAAAAAAATAAAACAGTAGTTCAAATTAGCAGAATCAAGTCCTATAGTAATAGATTGCTTCCAATTTGGATGAGTTTTGAAGATAAAACTATGAGAATCAATGCTGTTGTGTACGTTATCTCGTCACATATGTCATCTAGTGCAGGGGTGCCTAGACTTTTTGGGCTTGCGAGCTACTTTTAAAATGACCAAGTCAAAATGATCTACCAACAATAAAATTAAAAAAAACACAAAGCACACTATACACAGAGAAAATGTTAATTATCATTTATATTCTGGGTTTTTTTCAAAGAGGTCAAGGCAGATGACTTTATGCAATGTCACCTCAGTAACAGTTATACAAAAATAGATAAATATATCCCCTCGCTTTTTACTAAACCGCGATAGCGTTTTTTAGTGCAGGGAGCTGTGCTGAATGCCCCATGCTGCTCTCAACGCTCAAAGGCTCCCTACGCTAAAAACCGGTATTGCGGTTTAGTAAAAGGAGGCCATAGTACAAAATATAGACAGCAGATATAAATTCTCAAAATGGATACATTTAATTCTCAAAATGGATACATTTAATTCTCAAAATGGATAAATTAAAAATAAAATCATTTTTCCTACCTTTGTTGTCTGGTGATTTCATGAGTCTCTGGTTGCACTTTATTCTTCTGACTGTGCATCCAATATTTCTTCCCTTCTTTCAGCCTGCTGTATGCTTACAGACCTCATTCCCTCCACCAACTTTTTCTTCCACTCTCCCTGCCCCCTCCCCTTTCTTTCTTTCTGTCTCCCTGCCCCCCTTTCTTTCTGTCTATCTTTCTTTCTCCATGCCTCCTTTCTTTCTGTCTCCCTGCCTGCTCCCAAGCCACTGCTGCCACCATCGGGGCACAGGCCTCCAAATCACCACCTCTCCTCCTCCCCCTAGGAGCCACAAACACTACCTGTCACAAACTGCTGCACGGAACATGAGTTTTCTGCATGAATTTCCAAGGACGAAAGCGAAGAGGCATTCGATCAGTTCTCTCCCTCCCCCCGAATCCTTCCTTCCTCCCCCTTCTACCCTCTGCACCACTGTCTCTGAGGGTGCTCGCGCTCTCTGCCGCTTCCTGCCTCCCAGTCCCCCCCAAGACGCAACTTCCTACTTCCGGTGGGGCAGCCTGTGGCAGAGGAGAAAGCTCCAGGGCTGGCCTGGGGATCCCTGAGAGAAGATAGGATGGTGGGGGGAGGGGGAGGGGGATGGGGAGGGAGGCTGACTGACTGACTGGCACCGTTCCGTGCAGGTAGTGAGTGGAGCTGCTGGGTGCGCGAGGACCGTCAGGATGCTTCGGGTCCATCTGGCTCTTGGGAAGCAAGTAGAATGCAAAGGCAACGTGATCGACATGCGTTGCCTTCGCGATCTACCGGTCGATCACGATCGACTTTTTGGGCACCCCTGATCTAGTGTGTGACTGACTTGAGATTCAAGGTTTTTATATGCAAGACAAAACTTCTGTACATTGTGAGATCAAAATATAAAGTGAGAGAGAGAAGGGGGTGGGAGAATGGGTAATGTATTTGATATGCTGTATAGGATGAACACAGGGGATCTCTAATTAGAAAATGAATGGTATAAAACTAAGGCCACTACTGGGCAATTCTGTGTCTGTATCCCACATATGGAGATTTGGTTTAGGATGAGCTTGGTAGGGCTTTGATAGAAGCTCCAGTGGTAGGATGGTTAGGGTAGGCTGGAGTGGGCTTCAATGGCAACTCCAGCAGTGGGAACCTAAAGACAGTACAGGTTGGACTTCTATGTCTATTACCCAGAAATATTAAAGAAAAGACAATTTAACTATGAGTGTTACTATTGGGCAGACTGGATGGATCATTCAGGTCTTTATCTGCTGTCATTTACTGCTGCCCATTCTTGTGGCATCTAAATGGAAGTACAAAGTTATATAGTCGACCTCTTAGAGTACTCCATCGTTTTGTCTTCAGACCCCCCATATTCACTTGCTTCAGATGCTACATATGATTATTTTAAGCCATCCATACTTCACTAAAGCTGGCATAGTAGAAAAAAGTGACTTGCCCAAACTCATGCTGAAACGGTGGTAGGGACTGTGTCCTTCTTTGCTCTAAGTTCCAGTTTATGTGATTAATATTTATAATCATTAACGCACACCTCCTCCTCTAAGATTTTTAGACATCTATGAAACACTGAATAATGTAGTTGCATAGGTCCTCATGTTACCTTTACAACAATATATCCAAATCTGCCTCTAATTCGCCAGGTTGACTGACGACTGTGGGGGGGTCAGTTTTCAAGAATTCTGTTGTTAAATATGCAGCAGGATTGAGTTGTTAAATTTAGCCATCTATGCTTAATTTGGCTATTCAAAAAGTGAGTGTTGAGGACAGAGAACATTTCCTTGAAAAAGCCTAACGGCGAAACATGTTGAGTGGGTTAAATGCAGGGACGTTTCCTTGAAAAAGCCTTATGGCGAAACATGTCAGAAATGTGCTCCCATTGACACTGAGCAAAGTGCAATTAAGTGGGGATGGGCATAATGAAAAGAAACATCTAAATCCATTTTGGGCCTAGGGCGCTAGTCACCCAAAGTCGGCAGTGTCTAAAGTCTATTCTCGAAAAATACGTCCAAAATAATTTTTTTTCAACAATTGTCTACTTCTGCATCCAGCCATTTGATCTCTAGACTGGATTATTGCAACTCCATCTATTTAAGCCTAACTAAAAAAAAAACTCCATAGACTTCAGTTAATCCAGAATGCCGTGGCCAAGCTTATTTTCGCAAAAGGCAAGTTCGACCACGTCTCCCCACTCCTGTCCAAACTTCACTGGCTCTCAGTTCACTCCAGAGTCCTCTTTAAATGTGCCTGTTTAGCCTTCAAGATCCTACATGGCATCCTCCCTCCCGTTATCCCACTCTTCTGGAATTCCTCTAACCCTAATTCCACTAGATCCTCCTAAAAACTGAAACTATCATTCCCCTTTACAAAAGGCATATCCCGCGTAGGAAAACTAGGAACATCCCTCCCCTTTAGAACCACAGAACTCTGGAATAACCTCACATTCCCGCTCAGAGTTTCAAGTTCCCTCCAATCCTTCCACAAACACCTGAAAACTTGGCTCTTTTCAAAAATCTAACACTTCCTGCTTTTTGGTTCCCTGTACCTCTTTATCTTTCTAACTCCTTTCCTATAACCCTTCATTGTAGCTCCTTTTCAACCTAACCTTGTAAACCGTGCCGAGCTCTACGCTTGTGGAGATGGCGCGGTATACAAACCTAAGATTTAGTTTAGTTTTAGTTTAGTCCAGACTGCCGAGTTGTTTATCTTTATACCACATTTTCGTCCAAAAATTCATCCAAAGCCAAGCGCCTAGAACAAGACCTTTTGGGCATGGAAGGGGCCAGCATTGTGATGGACTGGCCACCCAGACATGGCAACTGAGCAGTGGAGCACCTTACAGGGCACTGCTGTGAACTTCACAAAAAGGGTGCCACATAAACATCTCACCACAACTCCCTTGCAGGTCATTGTGAGCCCCCCCCAAACCCACTATACCCACCTGTCTACAATCCCAAAAGCCCTTATGGCTGCAGGTGGCACCTATATGGCAGTACAGTAGGGTTTTGGGTTTTATGGGTGGGATCACATTTTCCACCATGAATGTCATGGTTAGAGTGGCTTATGGGCCTAGATCCTCCTCTCTATAGTTCAGAAGCCCACTCCCCAGACTACTTAAGCCACCTTTGTGCAGCTCTGCTAGGCTTTTCTATGCCAGGTAGGCAGATATGTATGTTTTTATTCTGATTTTTATGGTGGTGTGAGAGGCTCAGTGATCACTGGGGATGTGTGTGGGGGTCTGTACTTTGTCCCTACAGTGGTTATCTGGTCACTTTGGATACTTTCTGGGCACTTGGACCTGTTTATAGATCGCCTAAGTCACAACGTATAAGTTCCATCTAGGCAGTCTCATCAAACTTTCAATTATCCCTGCAGGATGACTAAGTCTAGGTCGGCCCACCTCCTGCCCACCTCTTGCCCTAACCACTCCTCCAAAAATGCCCCTATGAGCTCTGGGCGCACAGCGGTATTCTGAGTCCTAAAAAGTCCCTGAATAAGTCCAAAAATCCATTTTGATTATCGGCACTTGGACAACCTATCTTTTAGGTCGTCCAAATTCCAAATTGGGCGAGCTTTTGGACATATTTTCATTTCAATTATGAACCCCTTAATGTTTAAGATAAGATAATTTTATTTTGACTACAAAATAGAGAGATAACTTTCTTTGTAATCTGTGACAATAATTGCTATATATTCATATGATCACAGCTTTAATCCAATTAGAAAATACATTATTTAAAATATTTGTGAAGTGCTCAGACCAAGAAACCCATATAATAGTGATGTCACTACAAGGGAGGGCAGGGGACTTGTGAAGGCGATGATGGTCCCCTTGTAAACCTCATTGTAGTGACATCAGTGGCGTACCTAGGGTATGTGGCACCCGGGGCCCATCATTTTTTGACACCCCCCCCCTATGTAAAAAAATATTTTTTGTAATGACCATGAAACAGAACAAATGGTCAGAATAGAAACAGGCAGTGAAAATTTTCTTATATTCCAAACATAACATAACATAAATTATGTCTGAATTGTCATGACATCAGAAGTACATATGGAGTAGTTGCAGGTGATGCTTGGGACAGTTCTGATTGTGTTAGTTCGGTTTTATGTGTTTTTTGAATAGAAGGGTTTTTATTTCTTTTTGAAGGTTTTGCAGTCTGTGGTCGATGTCAATTGGTTGTAGAGTTGGGGGTCGAGTGTTGCAGCTCGAATGGCTAGGAGGTTGTCGAACAGTTTTTTTCTTTTGACGTTTTTGGTTGGAGGGTGTGTGAATGGTGCGTGAGTTCTCCTATGTCTGTTTGAAGTGGATTGAATTATTTAGCTGAAGAAATTAGTTACCCCCCATTCCACACACATTAATTCTCTTCCATTTTTGTTCCCATTATAAAAAACACTGATAAGTTCCCAGAAAAAAAATACATTAAAATAAGAAGTGAAAACAAAGGCCCCTACAGATGAGAACATAACATAAGAATAGCCTAACTGGGTCAGACCAATGGTCCATCATGCCCAGTAGCCCATTCTCATGGTAGCCAATCCAGGACACTAATACCTGGTCAAAACCCAAAGAGTAGCAACATTCCATGCTACCGATCCAGGGCAAGCAGACACTTCCCCCATGTCTTAATAACAGATTATGGACTTTTCCTCCAGGAATTTGTCCAAATCTTTCTTAAAACCAGCTACACTATCTGCTTTTACCATAACTTCTGGCTACTTCATTTTTAAGTTTAGATCTTTCCTTTCAAACAGAGACCTTGCTAGATGTCAAATACAGCACAAGGTAACTTCACATGGACTTAGCTTGTGCAGGAAATGTGAATCTCCTCATACACCCACCATATAGTGCAAAAATGTGCAAAGGTCTGTTTTTTTCTTTCGATCACTACATAGCCTAATGCCACACAAGCAGCGCTGTTACAAACATATTCTGTAGGTCAATGCTAAGGATAACAAAGTTTCCTTCCTTGGACCAGAAGGAGATAAACCACTGGAAGAGATCCCAAAACAACACCCAAAGACCCACTCAGTGTGTGAACCAGTTGAGTGGAGTGGACTAACTGGGGGGTGGAAATGGGCCCGGAGTTTGCTCAGCAGAATTTCCCAGACCACCTCTTCCTCTCAACACATTGACACGCTGCCACCATCACCACTAGGAACACCTCACTGGGTAGGCCAGCTATGCTATAAACTTTATAAAACACATTACATATTATATTTTCTTATAAAGCACATATTTTAACTGAACTCTCTGACATCCTCAGCCTTTCCATTCACAAAAATAGAAGGAAGAAAAGTTCCCATTTCCTGCTGTCTCATGTCCCCGGCCTATACAATATTTTTTTTCTGCAGACCCTTCAAAAGTCTGACCAAATCCTCGTTTCACTTGCATTATAAAGTACTGAGAATGCCATCTCTCCCCAATCCCAGGTCCTAAAGTCTAAGACAGTAGCGCAAACTAATGCTGCCAGATACAGGAAAAAAAATTTTGATTCAATTCAGCCCTATTGAATTGGTTTTTCAATTCGATTTTCCTGCCCAGTTGGGTGATTTTTTTCAAAACTCCTGGTGGGTTTTATAGCTTTTTCACCCCCTTTGGCTTCTCCTAACCACACTGGCGCTGTGGTGTAAATAAAATAAAGAAACAAAAAGGACTTTTCCTCTCTCTGTTAAATCCTAGCTCACGTTTGCAGTCCAACACCAGCTCTGGCAGGATACACATTTCAAATCTGACATATTATAATCACAAAACAGAAAATAAAATTAATTTTTCTACCTTTTGTTGTCTGGTTATATTTCAAATCTTGTTGGTCCAAGGCTCTGGTTTTCTTCTGATAACTTGCTTGCCAGGGTCTCCTTCTTTCTGCATGCTAACCATCCATCTGCCAACTCTGTCCTCCCTTTCCATTTCCCTTCCCTTCCCAGGAAGTCTGGTATCTTTCCTTTTTTTCATCTCCTTCCACAGATCCACCTTTTCTTAAATACCCTTTCATCCGGCATCTCTCCCTCCTTCCCCACCATCCCAGAGTCCACCATCTCTCCCTTTCTTTTCCTAATTACCCTCCTATCCAGTATCTCTATCCCTCCTCCACACCATCCCTTGTGTCCAATTTCTCTCCCTTTCTGTTCCTTCCCTCCCTAAATCCCATGGTCCATCATCTCTCTCCCTCTCCTCTATTTTCAGACCCATTATTTCTTCCCCCCCCCAAAGTTTGGCATATGCACGTCTCTTTGAACACCCCCTTCCCTCTGTGTACTTCTAAATCATGGTCCCCCCCAAAGGCCTGTCCCCCCTTAAAGGTCTGCCTGTCCCCCCTTGAAGGCCTGCACCCCCCTTGAAGGCCTGTCCCATCCCCTTGAAGGCCTGTCCCATCCCCTTATAGGCCTGTCCCCCCCTTGAAGGCCTGCCTGCCTGTCCCCCCTTGAAGGCCTGCCTGCCTGCCTTTCCCCCCCTTGAAGGCCTGTCCCCCCTTGAAGGCCTGCACCCCCTTGAAGGCCTGCACCCCCCCTCGAAGGCCTGCACTCCCTTGAAGGTCTGCACCCCCCCCGAATGCCTGTCCCCCACTTGAAGGCCTGTCCCACCCCCTTATAGCTTCTCCCCCCCTTGTAGGCCTGTCCCCCCCTTGAAGGCTTGCCTGCCTGCCTTTCCCCCCCTTGAAGGCCTGCACCCCCCCCCCCCCGAAGGCCTGCACTCCCTTGAAGGTCTGCACCCCCCCCCCCCGAAGGCCTGTCCCCCCCTTGAAGGCCTGTCCCCCACCCTTGTAGGCCTGTCCCCCCCCCTTGTAGGCCTGTCCCCCCTTTAAGGCCTGCCTGCCTGCCTTTCCCCCCCTTGAAGGCCTGCACCCCCCCTGAAGGCCTGCCTGCCCCCCTTGAAGGCCTGCACCCCCCCCCCCGAAGGCCTGTCCCCCCTTGAAGGCCTGCCTGCCTGCCTGTCACCCCCCTCCCCCTTGAAAGCCTGCTTGCCTGCCCGCCAGCCCCACCCTGAAGGCCTGATGCCCCGACCCACCCCGAAGGACCGCTCGCCCCCCTGGCCTCCCCGCACCACCTATGAAGCAGCCGCAGCAGGATCGCGAAGTCAGCGTCAGCGATCCCTGCGCTGCTTCCTGCGCCACGGTCCCGCCCCTCCTCTGACATCAGAGGAGGGGCGGGATCGCGGCGCAGGAAGCAGCGCAGGGATCGCTGACGCTGACTTTGCGATCCTGCTGCGGGCTGCTTCACAGATGGTACAGGAAGGTCAGTGGGGCGAGCAGTCCTTCGGGGGTGGCGGGGGACTGAACGGCAAGGCCTGGAACACCCCCTTAGGGCTGGCACCCGGGGCGCACCGCCCCCCCCCCCCCCCCCCCCCTTGGTACGCCACTGAGTGACATCACTATTATATGGGTTTCTTGGTCTGAGCACTTCACAAATATTTTAAATAATGTATTTTGTACAATTATAAATGGAAAAATTTCTAATTGGATTATAGCTGTGATCATATGAATATATAAGATAAGATAATACCATAAATGATTGTGGTGAAGTTTTAAAATCTTGGGCAATTAGATAAATAGATAGAGAAAAAATCAAGATAATTAGAGACTGATAAATAAGTGATTGTCTTTATACCCAGCGATAGATTGGTTCCTGGGTTGCACTACTGAGGTCTATGTAGTTTAATTGGGAAGAGCATTGTATTGGACAACTTCTTTTGAGTTTTGACAGATAAAGATCTGTACAGTGTAACAAACCCTCTGCCAGCAGGGGTTTTGTTCCTGTGAAAGGTTTAAAATTTAATAATAATAATAATAATAATAACTTTATTTTTTTATACCGCAATACCACAAAACAGTTCAGAGCGGTTTACAGGATAAGAGACTGTACATTTACAGCGAAGTTACAGCTTAGTTATAGCAAAGTTACATCGAGGTTACAGCGTATCGAAAAACAGTTCAGAGCGATTTAAACAATGTAGGTGCGGAGAATTGGTTAACAATTATATGGCATAAACCAGTGACAATTACAAAAGGATCCAAAAATTGTTGCATGGGGAGAGGGGAAGGGTAGGGAGGGAGGCAAGGGATTATTAGTTTGGTCGGGGGGACGGGGGTTAGAGGAATTTATCAAAGAGGTATGTTTTTAGCGATTTCCTGAAGGATTGGTACGTTGGGGCAAGAGAGATGAGAGTGGACAGGCAGTCATTCCATTTGCCAGCTTAGACAGCCTCAGTGCAGAAGAGCTGACCAGTCAGTGCCCTGGAAGAGGCAGGCGATGACTATCTCTGGAATAGCCAGTATGAAACAGGAAAAGTTCTGCAGGAAAGCTTACACTCTTGTATAGAGCCTTGAAATGCTGGCAGGAGACCTGTACCTGAAATGCTTGCTGTTCTTTAAAAAAGGAGCAGGGAAATCTGACTCCTGGCAGACGTAGCAGTTCTCTAGAGCAGTGTTCTTCAACCTTTTGACACCTATGGACCGGCGGAAATAAAATAATTATTTTGTGGACCAGCACCGGTCTGCAGACTGGCAGCTGAAGAATACTGGGATAGTTGTGGGCCAGACCACGCCCCCATAGTAGCACTAATTGTAACACCATTTTTTCCATTCATTTTTCATATATATACTGTATACAAACACGATATAATCTTATTAACAACATATAATGGTTAACCACAAAATTAAACTACACAAAGCACACTGTATGCTTCTCAACATTCATTCCTACCAAAACACAGATAACCCCTATGCAAATACGGGACCAAAAATTAAAATATATACAAATGAAACCCTAAGATTCAAGACTCTGTATGCTGTACGACCCCAGAGAAAAAAAAACAAATGCATTTCTTCCTGAACAGTGCAAAATTCTCAAAATTGACACAATTCAATCAGTTGCTCTTGGCTGGGCCACTCATTCTTCACGACAAAGCTTCCCTGCACATATCTTATGCAGTGAGACCTACCCCATTTAAATTGCATGCCCGGACTTAGCAGTTTAAACAGGTATATTCAGTGGCGCTTAACCAGGTTAATGTCCGAGCCGAAACCAGCTGTTTAGTGAATAGTCCACTTATCCAGTTGGGTGCTGAATATTGGCAAAGAATACCAGGAGATACTTTTGCTGCCAGCCAATAAACATTGATTGCCATTGGCTGAATATCGACCCTCTTGTTACTAATAATAATTGGGATTAACAGTAAAATAACACATCATAATAATATCCCAACTGATAATTTTTCCCAAAGTATGAAAATCATTTTTCTGCCCTGGCTTTGCCCCAACTCCTCTCTGAACACGCTTACGCATGTGTTACATAAACTCTTTTTGCTATGTGTTCTACATGTGATATTTTGGGCAAAGGCTATTATGCTTAAAAACTCCTTTAGAAATTACCTTCTTCACGTGTGTGCATAATTTTCAAATTAGCACCCAAATGATTATCAGGCATTTGCTAACAGCCACCGAGGTTCATCTCCTTTGTTGAAAGGTTGTTTCGACAGTGAGAAATATTAGCTATGAAGAAACTGATTGCATCCCTGCTTTCAATTTATGATAAATACACGAAAACATAAATTTTTGCTCAGATATATGGATCAACATAAAAGGGCGACAGCCTACAGTCATTTACAAGTAGTGTGTCTGAGTTAAACCTGTCAAAGACTATGCATTATGTAGAGTCTGTAAAAATATAAAGTCAATAGACAATCACAATATGTATGAGACAGATAATATTTTTATTGTCAATCAAAAAAATGAAACACTAATGGTCTCTTCTGTTTCTGAAGCTGCTAGGTGTATGATCCCAAGTTTTAATGCAGTACAATATTTTTGTGTTGTTTTTATAATCGTTCATACTGTTTATAGAATCAGTGGCTTAGCGAGGGTGAGCAGCACACTGGGCGGTGAGCCCCTCTTCAGTCCTCTTCCTCCCCCCTATCAGCCTATCTCCCTCCCCTTCCCTATCAGCCACCAACTTGCTGCCTATGCCATCTTCGGCGCTCTCTCTGATGTCACTTCATAGGCGTGGGTCCCAGAAGTGATGTCAGAGAGAACACTGAAGCCGACACGGGCAGCAAATTGGTGGCTGCTTGTGCGAAGTTACAAAGGTACGGGGGAAGGGGGTAGAGAAAAGGAGATGTATTAGCGCCCCAAGCAAGACCGTGCCTGGGGTGGACCGCCCCTGCACCCCCTTACTATGCCACTGTGTAGACTATAGAATGATATTCTTGAACAGTAACCTAGATTTCATGTATTAATGACAGTGTGTTATAAAGTTTCATGAAATTAGAAATGCAAAATGACATTTAAAAGCTCTGAATAAACCCCTGTCAAATATAGTAAAATCTGACTTTCTCTTGTGCTCTGATCTGTTGAGAAGTTTATTTATCCCCATGCTTTTCTTTGAGGAATTAATACAAGATGATTATTTTCAAAAACCGTTGCCCTCATCATATCTTTCATTTTGGAGTTAGGAGATTATAGAATAAGTATGGGATGTGTTTTAAATCTTCGCCCCCCCCCCCCCCTCCATTTTCTTGATGTGTCTGTGAACAATAAAGTGTTAAGGCAAGAGATTATCCAGTCCCTGGAGAAAAGTGTTCTTTCTAGAGGGATCAAAGACCTAAATGAGACCGTCATATCATATTACTTCTAGTGAGTTAGTTTCTAATACTTCAGTTCTATCCTGATGAGGGCTGGAGAAGATAACCAAGTATGGTTCAAAGACACATTTTAATGCATCCTTTGTATATTCTAGCACCCTCAGCAGATGGGCCATTCTGGCAAGTCAAAGCATTGCAGAAGGGAAAAGTGTGAATCTGAATGGACAAAGTGGTAAAAATTCATTACTTTGATAGGACCAAGGGAACATGGATGTGATTTGAGCTCTGGTGAGGAAGATCCCAAGAGAAATTTCACCCTTTGGAGCTAATCTTCTTATAAACATTGCTTTTTTTTTTTTTTTTTCTTATCAGACATGTCAAACAAGTCAGAAAAGCTTATGAAGTCTCCGGGGAACCCCCTGCTCCTCCTTTCTTTTCAGTTTTATCTCAATTCTGTTCTTTCTCATTGGGACATTTCTCCATCACAGACAAGCAGACTAATTTTGTTGTGATTACATTTTTTTTTAATCTAGTGAACTGCCAACATCTCTCTTATACCAGCTCCTTCTGCTTCTCTTCTCTCCAATAACTGTTAGTCCTGGGTCATGCTGCATCAGGCCATGTAAATGTCATGATTTGTAATCTAGCAACTAGTTGGTTTGTCAATCACATTGTTGGAGATCAAGTTAAATATGTCCTAAGTCTCACAAAAATGAGAACTGATTAAAAACACCTAGAATATTGAAAGAAGGAGAAAGTTTCTGACAGAGATAGAGAAAGAGAGAATGAAAGCCATACATCTGAATACCGTGGCATTGTCCTCATAACAAATTCATATGACCCAGTTTGCCTACAGCACTTTAAAACAATAATTGTATTACTTTACATACTAGAATTTAACAGCTTTTGTCTCTTGAAACAGTCACTGAGCTGAAACTGTGGCTTTTTCAATTTAGCATAAGATTTGAAATTTAAAACTGTCCCTCTTGTACTTTTGTCCAAACAGGGGCAAACGATGTCTTACAAAATTTGTAGCATATGCAGGTCTATGCACTATGGGCCAGATTCTGTAAATGGCAGTAAATAGCCGTCAGGAAGAATCTGTACTCAGCGCTATTCTATAAAGGGCACTTTAGGATGATAGGTGTCACTATAGGGTGGCACAGAGTAGCAAATGCCACCCAAAAATATTGTCTTGCTACCTCTTTGCCACCATAAAATATTTGGCATTGCCTCACTTTTCCTCCCCTCCCCTTTTCCCTCTTCTGGCTCCAGCATTTCCCCTCTCCTTCCCTTCTCTCTTTCCCCTCCAACGTGTGGGCCATACAAACTTGCATGTTTGCCAGCACTGCTTATATCTGGCTCACTTTGACCATCCCCTTCCCTTTGTTGCAACTTTCTGTAGCATGGGCAGGACCCAGCAGAGGGAAAGAAGCCTCAGAATGACTGGAAAGAGCCTGATGAAAGCAGTGCTGAGGAACATCCGAGTTTGTAGGCCCATGCACGGGATAGGAAGAACAGAGGGAAGGAGAGATGCCAGACTCGCAGTGGGAGTGAGATGCTGCACATGGAGGAAGTAAAGGAAGTGAGGAGAAATATGCATGAAGGAAATGGAAGGGAGAAATGCTGCATTTGGATGGAAATGGGGGGGAGGAGAAACAGAGATATTCTATATATTAAATGCTTTGGCTTCCACTGCATACACTTTTTGTAGCCTCATTTCACTTAGCACAGCTGTATTTGCTGTATCTGTGTAAAATTACCTTCCATGTGCACTATTCTGGCCCTCACTGAATGCTAGTAGAGATGTACTAATACTAAGCACACATCCATATGCAAATGAAGTTTTAGCAGGTATTAACAAAAAGAGAAGTATGTTTTCCTGTATGCACTTTTTATGGCATGTCGTCTAAAAAAATAAGCTTTTCAAAAATACCAATGTGTTTGCTTGCTTATATTTCTCTACTCATAATATAAATGTTAATGATTATATATTATGACTATTTCTTACTATTGTTAATAAGTGCTCAGTCTCTTATCTCTTGCAAAAGAGCCACAATGAGATCATTCCAGGACCATCATCACACTTATTGGCCCCTCGTTATATATTATATCAGATCTCAGAATCTTAAACATCCAGCCTGTGTTATATATGTTTGAGATATATTTTGCTTATAAGCCTTAGTGGATAAGTCACTCTGAAGTCAGCGGGGCAAAGATCTAAAAAACAGTTCATCGGGCCGCACCGAGCCAGCGGGGTAAAGATTCTTTTTTTAAAAAAAAAGTTCATCGGGCCGCACCAGCTCTTTCATAGAAACATAGAAAGATGACGGCAGATAAGGGCTACAGCCCATCAAGTCTGCCCATACCATTGACCCCCTTTTAAGTCTACTGGACCCTTAACTCTACTGACCTGCTCTATTAAGTCTATATCCTAGCAACCCTATTCATTGGTATGACCCTCGCAGTGATCCCACATAGGTATCCCATTTATTCTTGAAGTCTGGGATACTGCGGGCCTCGATCCGAGGCGTGTGAGCTTTGCTCCGCCTCTCCCCCCGAGCCAGCGGGGTAAAGATTTAAAAAGAGTCCATCGGGCCACGCCGAACCAGTCAGCGGGGCAAAGATCTAAAAAACAGTTCATTGGGCCGCACCAGCTCTTTCAGGAGCCCGTACCGAGGCGTGTGAGCTTCGCTCTGCCCCTCCCCTGAGCCAGCATGTAAAAGATTCAAACAACAGCGCCAGTGGTGTGCAGCCACCCTCACAGATTGAACCCGGCACACAACAAAACCAAGCAGAGGCACATAACTGTTAGAAGCATGTACAACTGTTTGAAGTTTGCGTAATTACCAGAGACAGGTGTAGTTACTAAAGGCAGGTTAATCGTCAGAGACAGCTTACTTGTTAAGATGTATGAGTAATTGTTAGGATGCATGTGTAACTGCTAAGATCCATGAGTATAACTGTTAGAAGCATTTGTAACTGTGTAGAGGCATGTATAATGATTAGAGGTATGTATATCTGTTAGAGGCTAGCGCTATTACCAGAGTCAGGTGTAGTTATCAAAGAGAGAAAACTGTAATTGTTAAGTTGCATGTGCAAGTGGTAAGATGTATAATTTGTCAGTGGTATGTGTAACTATTAGATGCTTGGATTAGATACGAATAGGATCGCTAACCGCACATTCCAGCATAATCTCCAGCAGCCAACTCTCCCACCCTCAAGTGAGAACTACTACAGTTCCAATCCAACAAGAACCAGTGATAAGGAACTTCCCCTCATATAAATGTTCCAATCCAACAAGAACAAAAGGCAAAGATCCACCTCTCATACAAATGCCACCTACATAATAGCAATGGCAACCAGCACAGCTAGGCTCATACTGACCCTCTTACTGCTCTCCCTGCTCCTAACAAACTGGAAAATAGCAGGTGACCACATTCACCCAATCCCAACAGTGACAGCAGCTTACAGACAATTCCAACCATCCAGGAAACCTCTCTCCCCCAGAAATCTTATACCCTGCCCATTAGCAACCCTCGAAAGCATCCCCCCCATCTGGGGAAAAAGGCCACCTCCAAAACCCAAGATAACATTTCAAAAACCTTGGACACTTCCTAGACACCTACTCCATCCAAAGATCACCTCCACTCTTCTCAAAAAATTCACCTCTTTAGCCTGTGCATACATGAACATAAGATCAATTAGCCCAAAGGCAGACCTAATCAAAGACTGGATAACTAAAGAACATCTAGGTTGCCTCTTCTTAGCCGAAACCTGGCTAACCTCCGACTCAGACCCATGCATAACCAAATTCTGCCCAAGAGGATACAAACTAGAACTAGTCTGTCGATAAAACAAGCGAGGGGGAGGACTGGCCATACTAGTAAAAAACAACCTTAACCTAAAAGTCCTGGATAAACACTCCTCCCCCCACCTGGACCTTCTAGCCTGCCAACTATCTGACCACACACTCACAGGTACCTTAACTTGCCTTCTTTGCTATATTACACAAGGCAAATGGAACACTTCCAAACACGAACACGAAGACTTAATCTTCCAGAATTCTCTTAACTCAACACATAACCTGCTCCTCGGAGACATTAATCTACACCTAGAAGACCACACCTCAAAACAAATTGAAGATCTACTCTTATACCTCAATGCACTTTCCTACCAAATCCTTAACCCCCAACCCATGCATGAAAAAGGCCACCAACTTGATATTGCAGCATACACAGCCCAAAACTCCCACATACCAGATATCCACATCTCCAACGGTAACTGGCATCCCTCCCTCTGGTCAGACCACCACAAATATACCTTCAATATCAACTGAGCACAAAGAAACAACAAACCTGAACCTCACAAAACCTCCTATAAAACTCGCCAAAAAATTGAACCAACCACATTCTGGGACAAAATAGACCCCGCTATAGACTCTATAGATTCAACAGATCCTATAGAATTTATACACCACTGGCGAACCTTAAGCGAAACAACACTGAATGAACTAGCCCCATTAAAACCTAAAAACAGAATTTGCAGACCTTCCGACAAATGGTTCGACACCGAACTACTACAACTAAAAAGGCGCTGTAGACAACTCGAAAGAGCCTGGAAAAAACAGAACCAGGATCAAACCAAAGTCGAATGGAGAAACCTAATCAAACAATACAAGATCAAACTTAATGAAAAACGGAAAGCCTACCACTCCAAACTAGTTGGCACAGCAACCTCAGACACTAAAATGCTCTTTAAACTAGTAAAAAACCTCACTGACACCAAGCCTCTCTTAGCCACCCAAGGAAACCACCCACCAACAGCCTCCCAACTAGCTGACCACTACAAAAGTAAGATCACCACAATCAGATCCATCTTCAACAACTCATCAACATACCTCAACGAGATTATAACAAAACCTACAACAGAAAAACCCATAGCAGCAGACAGGGCTTGGACCACCTTCCCACTAGTTCAATGGTCTGACATGGACCGTCTCTACAAAAAATATAGCAAAGCATCATGTGACTTCAATAACTGTCCCTCATATCTCCTAACAAACGCCACTCCTAAATTCAGAGCCAACCTCATGCAATGGACTCAAATCACACTCATGGAAGGTCAATTCCCACCTGAACTAGGTGAGATTATAATCACCCATCTATTGAAAGATCTCAAAGGCCCAATAGACACCCCCTCTTAGTACAGACCCATCGCCTCAATCCCACTATACGTTAAAATAATAGAAGGACTAGTAGCACAATACCTCACCAACTACCTAGAAGACCATAACATACTTCACCCCTCTCAATCAGGATTCAGATCCAGTTATAGTACAGAGACATTATTAGCAATGCTACTAGATACAGCTAGACAGTACCTTAGTAAAGGAAAAAGAATGTTACTAATTCAATTCGATCTCTCAGCGGCATTCGACCTGGTTGACCACACCATACTACTGCAGATACTTGACGCCATTCAGATTTCAGGAGTAGTATACAACTGGTTCCAAGGATTCCTAAAAACAAGAACCTACAGAGTCAAGTCAAACGATCACAAATCGGACCCCTGGTCTAATCCCTATGGAGTCCCCACAAGGATCACCGCTGTCGCCTATGCTCTTCAACTTCTTCTTATCATCCCTTGGCATCACCCTAGATACCCTAAACGTAACATCTTTCAGATTCGCTGATGATATAACCATACTTCTCCCCTTCGACATCCAAGACCCCACCTCGTTAGGCAACCTAAAAACTACATTGGAAGCAATGGAAGAATGGATGCTAGACCACAAACTGAAATTAAACTCGGACAAAACAAAATTCCTACTACTTGAAAAGGACAAAACCCCATCCATAACAGAACTAGAAATAAACACCACCAAACACCCCATACAGTCCTCTCTCAAAATCCTTGGAGTGTCGATAAATAGATGCTGCACAATGCAGATCCAAATCAATAAAACCACTCAAAAAGCATTTTTCACCATGCGCAACCTACGAAAAATAAGAAAATTTTTCGAAAAAGATCATTACAGGATCATAGTCCAATCCCTTGTCCTAGGACTAGTGGACTATTGCAATATCCTCTACCTTCCTTGACCCACAATCTTGATAAACCAACTACAGACCATTCAAAACACAGCCCTCAGGCTGATCTATTCACTCGGAAAATTTGACCATATCACCAATGCCTACCTAGACTCACACTGGCTACCGATACGAGCTCGAATCCAATTCAAATTCTATTGTCTTTTATTCAAAGCAACAAACGGAACTGCACCCACCTATCTCAACAACCGTCTAAATCATAACCGCATATCCAGACCAAGAAGAACCCAGACCCTATTCTCCTACCCGCCACTCAAGGGAACTCAGCGCAAAAAAATGTACGACGGCCTCCTAGCGACGCAAGCAGCGAAGCTGGACCCCTCCATTTCCAACCTGCTGACAACTACAAGTGACTTTAAATCATTCTGAAAAGAAATGAAAACTCTGCTTTTCAAAAAAACTATACAACCTTCCTTTCCCCCCCTTGCTTCCTCCCCCTCCCATGCAAACTACCAGCTAACCTCCTCCCTTCGACTATTATCTCCCCAATGACCCTATCAAGTAACCAACCATAAACCTCTTCTTCCCTTCTAGTGATCCTAAACTCTCCCCTTTGCCTTACTATTCAATGCCCCTAATCTGTAATTTCCCTGCATCCACTGTATAAGCGTCCCCTAAATGGCAACTTCCTGGAAATGTCCAGCAATCTTATGCTGTAAATTGTAACTTCCTGGAAATGTCCAGCAATCTTATACTGTAAATTGTAACTTCCTGGAAATGTCCAGCAATCTTATGCTGTAAATTGTAACTTCCTGGAAATGTCCAGCAATCTTATACTGTAAATTGTAACTTCCTGGAAATGTCCAGCTATCTTATACTGTAATCCGCTTAGAACTGCAAGGTACAGGTGGAATAGAAGTCACTAATGTAATGTAATATAATGTATTTTGAAAGTTTTGCCTCTTGGTTACGTCATACCAGGGAGTTTTTCTACAAAGACACTGTCTCTGCTTGATATTCCCCTTAAGCAATTGTGTGTCAATGGGATAACGTTACAAGTTTTCAGCCAAAGGTTTATTTATATATTTCAAAAATTTTTCTCTTTCAAATGAGACATATACAATAAATATAGAAAAAAGAAAACATAGAAAATATAGAAAAAAGAAAACGGAAGTTTTTTTAAGGATCAATGAACAATATCACAATCTATTGATTACCAATAGTCAACTTGCCTATGGTTTTGATTTCTGAGATCCTTTTTCCTTCTTATTAATAACACTATGTATTTTTGATGGTATGAGGTCATGCATTTTCATAGAGCTAGACCCTGTAACCCAGAAAGAGAGACTTTAATATAGACTGTGTTTGGGGTATGGCAGTTATGGGCCACAGGCTGTGTTTGGGGCCTTGTCAGCCATAGGCCCATCTTAACTTTTTCCTCTGAATTGAGACTGTCTCCTTTTGTTCTTTCCTGACCCTTGTAAAGTAACAGGCCAAAGGTTTCTAAGTTAATAAAGTGTTAACTTTCATAACACTGTCCGGCTGTGCCATTGAAGGCCCACCCTTAACTGTCACTCATGGTACCACAATGAATTTAATGAATGGCAAATCTATGGAAACATGAAATAATTTCTCTCTTACTGGTCATTTTGTAGATGAAATGTCAAACCCTCAGTGCTCAAAGACAGATTAGAAAGAGAGACAGGGAGAGACCATCTCAAACCATACACTAGACTTTTTTCTACAGGAAATCAATGTTGGCTTATCAGTCTACAGCAGAACCTAACCAATTAATCATTTTTCCTAAGTTTTTTAGTTACTGAATTTAATTTGGAAGTACAGCTCGTTGTCAAAGATCTCTACCAGTCCTCTTGATGTTTGAGAGAGCCTGGCAGCAAAGCCACAAAAATACCCATAGGTCTCCATTTACAAACAAAATTACCCATGCTCTAAATGACAGGAAGTGAAGAACGGTAAGAGCCTCAAAGAGATTAGTTCCCTTCACTCAGAGTTGAAAAAGTGTCCATAATGGCTGCAAGAACTGAAAGATAAATGCAAAGACTTCCGCATATGGCATTCTGTACCTCTTAGAAAAATGCCTTTGGGGAAGATTCCCTGTTTCTCTTGGCTCCAGTTACTTTTATGGATCTTTCACAGAGATTGCTTTGATTCTTCATTTTCTGACAGGCTATGCAGTTGATTTTGAAAGCACCACATTTTCTGGGTGCGTTCTGCTCTTTATTATTTGGTACCACTGACTTTGTTATCTGCTCATACTGCAGGCATGTTTATTCTTTGATCATTTCGTTTTCCCTAAAAGTTTACGCTAGCGTGACAGGGTACAAACTGATAAGGGGACCTTTTACTAAGGCACGCTAACCGATTTAGCGCGCACTAAAGACTAGCGCATGCCAAATGCTAACGTGCCCATTATATTCTATGAGCACATTAACATTTACCGCATGCTAAATCGGTTAGCACGCCTTATTAAAAGGACCTCTTAATCTTGACAAGAGATAAAGAGAGAGATTCGTTATCATGGGGCGGGGAGGGAGATGAAGGGTGGAGGAGAGCAATGTTGGTTACTATGGAGAGGCAGACGGGAACAGAGAAATGTTGATCAACATGGGGAGGAGGCCTGGAGGAAAAATTTTTGGTCAACCTCTGCAAATTGTCAGGGTTTATATTCTATCCTTTGTCTCTATATTTGTGCTGACGTTAGTCTTACCTATGATTTTTTTTTTTCTAACTTTTTTAAGCAGGGAACTGTAATCTCCTATGCCCAATTAGCAGATTTTTGTTCAGTTCATATAACTTCAATTTATCTTTCTTTATGTATCTTCCGCAGCACTTTGGTGCTTTATAAATGCATTCCTGTAGAAGGAAGCAATTAGAAAACTAGAAGAGCCCATAGGGAAAAAAATCTTCTTTGAATAAAGCCCTGTGTGATCTTAAAGGACTGGAGCATTTAACTAATTAAAGCCTAAGGCCTCAAGTATGCCAATAGATGGAAAAGGGATGGTGGAAAGTGATAACCAAATCTACCATTACTTTAAGACTTTTTCCTTGGATATACAAAGACCAGTTATTAAGAATGAAGAGAGAGGTTAATAGGGGCAGCTGCAATCTTATCAAGAAGCAGCATTGAAATAATTAATATACACTTCTTGGTCTGGGTCCTTTCTCTTTGTTATTTATAATCTCCAAAGGTTGCACATAGTAGCAATCCCTATCATAGTCTCTCTCTCTCTCTTCTCTCCCCCCTCTCCCTGCATTTATCTCTTCTAAAGATTAAGGTACTGGGCCAGTGTGGGGTATTGGTCTTGAGCACCTTATTTGGTGTACAAATATCATTCACATGTCATATTAAAGACAATTGTGTCTATCCTAGCTATTATGGAAGACAATAGCACAAAAACATTTCAAACAAACTAAAAATATTTTCCACTGTTGTTTTAATATTAAACATATATATTACTTATGAAATATATTTGATCGTATTTCAATATAAACCCATGTCTGAGGTATGTTTATAATTCAAGGACTAGCTAGAGAGAGTGTGGAGTAGTGGCTTGAGCTACAGCCTTAGCACCCTGAGGTTGTGGGTTCAAACCTCACACTGCTCCCTGTGACATTGGGCAAGTCACTTAATCCTCCACTGCCCCAGGTACATTAGATAGATTGTGAGCCCACCTGGACAGATAGGGAAAATGCTTGAAGGACCTGTATATAAACTACTTTGACTGTGCTTGTATAACTTAGAGAATGGCACAGGGACAAATTTGTCCCTGTCCCCACAGGAGCTCAGTTTCCCCATCCCCATAAGTTTTGATGGTGTCCTGTCTCGGCCCCATTCCTGTAAGCTCTGCCTTAACCGCACAAGCCTCAAACACTTATGATTTTAAAGTGTTTGTGGCTTGTGCAGATGAGGACGGAGCTTGCAGGAATGGAGTAGGGACAGGAAAATAACTCACTGGGACAGGAAAATGAGTTCCCGCGGAGACGGGGAAAAGTTTGTCCCTATGCCATTCTCTATCATAACTACAAAAAAGGCAGTATACAAGTCCTAATCCCTTTCCCCAAGAGCCATATTTTAATAAATTACAACTGAAGTGATGACATCACCATTAAAGAAAATGGCCTCCTCCCTGTCAAATGATTTGGACAAAATCCACAATAAACCCTGGTAGTACTAAATAACAGTGCTGAAATATCAGAAAGATAAAGCAATCTTCAATCTTCAAAAGCCAAGCAATTAGTCTGTCTGAAAACTGCCCGTGCTGCATTCAGAAGAAAATATGCAAGGAGATCAACAATATTGTAGAATTTGACATGCAGGGAAGGTAGATGGGAGCAGACAGGGTTAGGCTAGGGCAGGCAACAATGTGATTCATTGTGCGTTCTGTTTTCCATTTAAAAAGTACCTGCTACAAAAGCAGCTAAACGCTCTATAGATATTTTTTTTCTCATAGGCAATATTAAAAGGGAAAGTACATCTATATTTTTCCTTCAAAAACTAGCTAAGAATACATATGGGCTTGACTTCCCAATTGCAAAGTTTTGAAAAGTGACCCAATAAAAGGCATCTACGTAGAGCAGTGGTCTCAAACTCACGGCCCAGGGGCCACATGCGGCCCATCAGGTACTATTTTGAGGCCTTCGGTATGTGTATCATAATTACAAAAGTAAAATAAAACAGTTACTTGATCATATGTCTCTTTAGATATAAATGACAATATTATTATTAAGACTTAGCCAAAAGGAAAGATTTATAAACTATAAAGAGTTTTACCTCATGCAAAATTGTCATCTTATATAATAAAACCCTAAGCACATAGTCCACTCCTACCTGCGTGATCCTTGATCTGTAGGTCCGTGGAAGGTGGGAGTGTGCATGCGCACTTAGGGTTCTATTAGCTTGGGAGGAAATACAAGGTCGTCACACTCGCAGACCACAAGGTAATGTTGTGTGGTCTGGCCGGCTCCCTTACACTCCCTGGCTGAATTTATTTTTAAGTTCAAAGCCGCTGCCGCAGCTCCTCTCACGAGCCGCACCTGTGTCGGAGAAGGCTTCCGAAGCAGGCAGGGATTGTGAGAGGAGCCGCCCCGGCAGCTTTAAACTTAAAAATAACTCTGGCAAGGAACTGCTGGGAAGGGAAAGGAAGGGACAGGGGAGTGAGAATGCTGCTGCCGCTGCTGCACAGGGACGTGGAGGGGAAGGGAAATACCGCTGCTGCACAGAGAAGTGGAGGGGGAGGGAAATACTGCTGCTGCATAGGAAAGTGGGGTGGGGGGAGGGAAATGCTGCTGCTCAGGGAAATGGAGGGGGAGGGAATGCTGCTGTGGCTGCTGCACAGGGAAGTGGGGGGAGGGAAATGTTTCTGCTGCACAGGGAAGTGGGATGGGGGAGGGAAATGCTGCTGCACAGTGAAATGGAGGGGGAGGAAATGCTGCTGCTGCGGCTACTGCACAGGGAAGTGGGAGGAGGGAAATGCTGCTGCATAGGGGGCAGGGAGAAAGACAGATAGAAAGAAAGACAGAAAGACAGCAGGAGGGAGAAAGAAAAAAGATAGGCAGCGGTAGGGAGACAGAAAGAAAGGAAGAAAGACACAGGGGCAGGGAGAGAGACAGAAAGACAGATAGACAAAGAGGGCCAGGGAGAGAGACAGACAGAAAGAAAGACAGCAGGAGGGAGGGAGACAGAAAGAAAGAGACAGGGATAGGGAGAAAGACAGAAAGACAGACAGACATATATTCTAGCACCCATTAAGGTAACGGGCTTAAAGACTAGTTTCTTTAATAAGACATTAACTATTTTTTTCTGAGGCCCTCCATGTACTTACAAATCCAAAATGTGGCCCTGCAAAGGTTTTAAGTTTGAGACCACTGATGTAGAACCAGCCACACTACCTTTAAAATATTTGTATGTATATAACATTGTTGATTTTACCTGCATGGGCTACTGGGCTTGATGAACCATTGGTCTGACCCAGTAAGACCAATTTTGACTAACAACTGATTGAAGTATTCCAGAAGGAGTATAGCAGTACAGTCTATTACTCAATTTCCGGGGTCCAATCTCATATAAAATGCTAAAAAGAATCTTAAAACTGATCTCCTAAATAAGAGGCGTTTAGGGGGAAATTAATCAAAGGGCACTAAGCACATTAGCACATGTTAATTGCGTTAGCGCATACTAATGATTAGGACATGCCAAATAATAAATATACCCATAGGAATATAAGGGGCATCTTTAGCGTTTAGCACACGCTAATGCGCTTAGGCCTGGATTCTCTAAATGGTGCCATTGTTGGTAGCCACCTTAAAAGTGGATTGTGTGTTAATCACGCAATGGTGTCATTTAGAGAATCTCGCCTCCAGAAAAAGTAGGCGCCAGATATGTAGGCCAGGGTTTTCAAGGCCTACATTTGCGGCGCCTACCTTTGATGTGAATCGTGCCTCTGTAGGCAATTTGTGGCGCCTAATGCCACTTTCGATACTAGCCATGCCTACAGTGCTGTTAGGTGCCATAAAGCACCTATGGAGGAGCGATTCTGGTAACATTTTTGTAGGCGCTGGTAGGCACCTAAAAAATCAGTTATTTAAATGGCATTTTTCACTTAGCTTGGCTGCCTATCAGTGACTAAAAAAAGGATACCAATTATAGAATATGGGCTTTAGCACCCTTTTATGAATTACTACCCCCCCCCCCAGGGCTTCTGCATTAACAATTGACAGGTACCGTGTTCTAATGAGAACATTAATGTGGGACCTGATATGGAAAATGCAGGTTCTAATCCCTAAGGGCTCCTTTTACGAAGGCGCGTTAGGGCCTTAACACACGGAATAGCACGCGCTAAATTGCTGGGCATGCTAGCCGCTACCACCTCCTTTTAAGCAGGTAGTAATTTTTCAGTTAGCATGCGCTAATCTTGTGTGTGCGCTAAAACCACTAGCGCACCTTAGTAAAAGGAGCCCTAAGTGTTGTGTAAAATTTGCAGCTACTTCAAAATTAAGTCTGGTGTTAAGCTGTGGGAACTACAAATTTTACTATACAGTCTCAACTTACACCCAGTCTTATAAATTATATTTAAGAGACAAGGCAGCATAAGAGTATAGGAATTACAAGACTGTACCTTTTAATGATTTGATAGCCTGTATCATCAGAATAGTGGCTGTCCTAACTTAATGCAGATATTTATGTGGTTAGAAGATTGAATATCACCACTACTGGATGTCCGGGGCGGTACATGGAGAGACCTCCCAGGAAAGAGATTTGGGAGTTATGATCGACAAGTCGATGAAGCCGTCCACGCAATGTGCGGCAGTGGCAAAAAGGGCAAACAGAATGTTAGGAATGATAAAGAAGGGGATCACGAACAGATCGGAGAAGGTTATCATGCCGCTGTACCGGGCCATGGTGCGCCCTCAATTGGAGTACTCCATCTAGCACTGGTCGCCGTACATGAAGAAGGACACGGTACTACTCGAAAGGGTCCAGAGAAGAGCGACTAAAATGGTAAAGGGGCTGGAGGAGTTGCCATACAGTGAGAGATTGGAGAAACTGGGCCTTTTATCCCTCGAACAGAGGAGACTTAGTAGAGAAAGACAGGTTGTTCACCCTCTCCAAGGTAGGGAGAACGAGAGGGCACTCTCTAAAATTGAAAGGGGATAGATTCCGTACAAACGTAAGGAAGTTCTTCTTCACCCAGAGAATCGTAGAAAACTTGAATGCTCTTCCAGAGTCTGTCATAGGGGAAAACACCCTCCAGGGATTCAAGACAAAGTTAGACAAGTTTCTGCTGAACTAGAACATACGCAGGTAGGGCTATTCTCAGTTAGGGCGCTAGTCTATGACCAGAGGGCCGCCACATGAGCGGACTGCTGGGCATTATGGACCACTAGTCTGACCCAGCAGCGGCAATACTTATGTTCTTATGTTCTGGATAACTGATAGGACTGCCTTGCTCTGGGATAGTGCCAAGGTGATCTGCAATGATTTTCAGTCACATTATTATATTACAGATTTCTATTCCACCATTACCTTTCGGTTCAAAGCAGATTAAAAAAAAAAGTTATGGAAGAAGGGTTACAACGTTAGATCAGAGAAGGTTTCCAAGAGAGGGAAAAGTAGGATCTGGGATTAGGGAGGGGATGGTAAGAGGGGGGTTAAGCTTTATCATGGTATTAAGCTTTATTAAGGGATTTCTTGAAGAGTATAGTTTTTATTTCCTTTCTGAACATCTTGTAGTCTGGGGTTGTTGTCAATAGGTTGGAGACTTGGTTGTCTATCTTCGCTGCCTGAGTGGCCAGTAGTCCGTTGTATAGTTTTTTCCGTTTTACTTCTTTGATTGGGGGGTAAGTGAATGGGGTGTGTGTTTTTCTATGCCTGGTAGAGGTTTGGATGAGGCGGTCGTTTAGGTAGATTGGGCTGTCTCCATTTATAGTTTTAAATAGTATACAGTAGAATTTAAATTGTATTCTTTCCTGGATTGGAAGCCAATGAGAATTGATGAATGCCTCAGTAATGTGATCATGTTTTTCCAATGAATAGACGAGTCTCAGAGCTGTATTCTGAATTGTCTGTAGTTGTTTAATCATTATTGCAGGGCAGGGGAGGTAGAGGATGTTGCAATAGTCTAGGATACTTAGGATTAGAGATTGTACTAGGAGCTGAAATTGTGTTTTTTCGAAGAATTTTCCGGCTTGTCTAAGGTTTCTCATAACTGCGAAAGATTTCTGTATTGTTTTGTTAATTTGTGGTTGCATGGTGCAGCCTCTGTCAATAGTCATACCTAGAAGTTTTAGGGTGGTTTGCAAAGGGTAGTTGATAGAGTTGATTTCTAAGTTGGTTATAGTTGGGATTTTGTTATTTTCTAGGAGGATGAGTTGAGTTTCAGTTTGTGGTCTTTCATCCAAGTCGTAACTGTAGCTAGAGTTCTGTGTAGTGTGTCTGACATTAAGAACATTGGTTGGTCGAAAGGAATGAGGATGGTGATGTCATCAGCATAACTATAAGAGGATAGGCCTTGTTTGTTCAGGTAAACGCCAAGAGAGGCCGTATATAGGTTGAAGAGAGTAGGGTACAGTGGGGACTCTTGTGGAATGCCACAGGGGTTGAACCAAGGTTTGGATTTTTCTTTGTCTGATTTTACTTTGTATGTTCTGGATTTTAAGAAACCTTCAAACCATGCGTATACTTTATCTGAGATGCCTATTGAGTCCAAGATTTGCAGTAGGATGTTATGGTCTACCAGGTCAAATGCCGCCGTCAGGTCCAACTGTATGAGCAGCATTTTTTTTCCAATGTAATCTTGCTGTGTCGATAAGGGAGCCTAGTAGTGTCTCTGTGCTGAAGTTAGTTCTGAAACCGGATTGCGTGGGATGGAGTAAGTTATGGTCCTCGAGATAGTTGGTGAGGAATTTGGCTACTAATCCTTCTGTTAGTTTGATATATAGAGGTATTGAGGCTATTGGCCTGTAGTTGGATGAGAGGTCTGTTGGTCCTTTTGGGTCTTTTAAGATTGGGGTGATGATGATTTTGCTGAGGTCATTCGGGAAAATGCCATCTGTGAGCATGGTTTGTATCCAGTGTAGGAGTAAGGTACGGAACTTAGTGCTCGCTGATGACAGGAGATATGGTGGGCAGTGGTTGAGTTCACATGATGCATGGCTGTACTTATTGTAGAGTTTGTTGAATTCGGTCCAATGTATCTTAGGGAATTGGGACCAAGATCTGTCTGCAGCACAAGATTCATTTTCTGTGGGGAGTATTGTGACTTCAAGTAGGTGGGTTGGGTTACTAATGAGAGTAGCTCTGGTGTTTGTAATTTTATTCTTGAAGTGTTCAGCTAGGAGGGAGGCTGAAGGGGAGGAGTTATTGTTAGTGGTCAAATAGGGTATGGTATTAGTTAGATCTTTTAATATTTGGAATAGTTTTTTGGTGTCTTGGGTTTCCATGCCTATTAGGTTGGTGTAATGTTTTTTTCTCTTTTCTTTTAATAGAAGTTTGTATTGTTTGTTAATTTTTTTCCAGGCGGTTTTCGTGTGATCTTGGTTGGTTTTTCTCCATTTTCTTTCCAGACGTCTACATTGTCTCTTGAGTAGGAGTAATTCTTCGTTGAACCATTGGTCTGATTGTCTGCATGTTCTGGTTTTGGTTCAAAGTGGGGCTTGTTCATCAAGGATGTTGTTGCTCAAATAGCCCCAGTGTGAAATGAAGTCTTTGGGGTTATCTTCTTGGATTGTTTCATCTACTTTTGACCAGAAAATGGCAGGCACGATGCATTTGCGTGATGTGTAGGTTATTATTTTGGATATTGGTTTGGATTTGTTTTTGGTCCAGATGATGTTGAAGGTGTAAGTGTAGTGGTCTGACCAGAGGGATGGGGACCAGGTTCCATTAGACGTTTGAATTTCTGAAGTAGATGTTTGATGGGTCATGAAGGCTGCAATGTCCAGTTGGTGTCCTTTCTCATGAGTAGTTTGTGGGTTTAAAATTTGGAAGGATAGGGCATTGAGGAAAGAAAGTAGATTGTCTACTGGCTTGGATGAATGGTCTTCAAGATGAAGGTTTAGGTCTCCTAGGATAAGATTGTGTGCTGCTGTAAGTGAGTTTTGGTATATGAAGTTTTCAAATTCGGATCTAACCATGGCCCAGTTTCCCAGTGTTATATAACAGAGGATGCAGTTTAGTGAGTTTTTCAGTGCGGTGGAAGAGATTTGACATGCTAAAAGGTCCATGTAAGGGGTGGAAGTTTTTTCCAATATGTTTAAGGTTAGGGAGTCTTTGAGTAAGATCGCTAATCCACCTCCTCTTTTTTTCTCTCTGCAGGTCACTGTAATTTTATATCCTTGAGGGCAGACTTCTGTAATTCTTGGGTCTATGTCCGATGTTAGCCAGGTTTCTGTGAGGAAGAGGCAGTCTAGGTTTTCGTTTTTTATCCAGGTTTTTATAAGTTCTGTTTTTGGACCTAGGGCTCTGACGTTTAAGTAGGCACAGTTAAGGGTGGTGGTTTCTGTTTGGTGGTTGTGAATCATTTTAGGGTAGATGAGTGAATTTGGGTTATGGTGCGGTTTGGTCTTGGATTGTGTTGCTCTTCTTCCCCATGTTGGTGTTATGGGGTGTTGAAGGCTTGTTTGGTGGTTGGAGTTTCTGTCTATTGGAACTATCCTGTTAGGGTGAAGGGTTTTGATTGCAATTGAGCTAGTGGGAATGTTGGGTAGGTGGTTTGCTTCTACCTTACAGCTGGATATGAGAAGGATTATTAATAGGATAATCTGGGTGTTTGTTTGTGGAATTAGCTTCATTATGGAGGTGGGGCTGCTGGTAGGGGCAGTGTAGTTTCCAGTGGTTAGGTTGTTGGCTGTGTTTAGTGTCTGGGTAGGAGAGTGGGTTGTGGAGGGAGGTGTTGAGGACCGGCAAGAAGGTAAAAGAAACTAAAACCGGCAAAATCAAACTTTTAAACTGTTGGGGAGATCCCGCTGAGCCTTCCAACTGGCTCAGCGGTGCACCGTCGGGAGGGGAGGGGGCGGAGTTCGCTCCCACGCCCAGAGTGTGCCTTACTCTGCTCCCGCTCTGCCCCAAGTGCTCCCGGTCTGTGGGGGGAGGTGTTGAGGTCTGTCGAGAGGTAAAAGAAACTGAAACCGGCAAAAACAAACTTTTAAATTCTTGGGGAGATCCCGCTGAGCCTTCCAACTGGCTCAGCGGTGCACCGTCAGGAGGGGAGGGGGCGGAGTTCGCTCCCACGCCCAGAGTGTGCCTTACTCTGCTCCCGCTCTGCCCCGAGTTATCTGGATAATGCTGCTACAGTTTAGGACGGGGCTAAAAACTGTATTGTTTACATGCACTATGAATAAGTATATGCTGGCATTTGTATGCCAGGACCTGAAGAAGTGCTGATTTTTAGGGTTTCTTGTGCGATTTAGTAAGCTGCATTTTTGCTGGTACTTGTTTTAATGGTTTTAGTGTTTTAATCAGAGACAAGACTATGGTTAGTCTTATTGAGATATTTTTTATTGTTTTATTATGTTGTATTTATTTGTAAATGGTATGTTTATGTTCTTGTTATAACTTCATTATGTATATTTTAATGTGATCTGCATAGAATTGTTGGATATGTGGGCTATAAATTTTTTTATATAAATAAAATAAAAATCTGGAGATGAGCCTGGTCAGCAGCTTCTGCCACCGGATAAATAGTTTTCAATATCAGCTGGATGAATTTTACGTGAATGCAGAATACTACTAACTTGCTGTGCCGATTAAATGAGGCATTGAAAGAAAAAAAGGAGAGGGAAGCTGCGGAAAGGAGTTCTTTTTTTGCAAAACAATGCACCTGCTCATGAGCGGGGGAGCACTGTATAACATCCTGTTTGAGTTTGTTTATTTTCACAGTCATTATTTAGACCAGTGATTCCCAACCCTGTCCTGGAGGAACACCAGGCCAATCGGGTTTTCAGGCTAGCCCTAATGAATATGCATGAGAGAGATTTGCATATGATGGAAGTGATAGGCATGCAAATTTGCTTCATGCATATTCATTAGGGCTAGCCTGAAAACCCAATTGGCCTGGTGTTCCTCCAGGACAGGGTTGGGAACCACTGATTTAGACTACAGAGATGCTTCTTGATTGAGGTCTTCATTACTCAAACCCTCCTGTGTGACTCTCCTTCTGGCTTCTACTCACTAACCCATCCTGTGTTTCATCCTTATATCACTCTTCTTCCAAGCCAAGATCCTCAACTACCAAAGGGAGCTTCCTTGTTACTACCCAAAAAAATCTCAAGAAGGACATACAAAACTCCTAATTATACTAATAAATTATGCCCTATTGGAATCCATAGGAGGGACCTACCTAGACACTACCAGGTCTACTCACTGCATTCATACAAAGACCCACTCATTCACTTAACACAAAAAAAACAAGAAAAAAAAGTAGGTTTTCCCCGTCGGAAAAAGTGGCTGCAGGGCCAGGCAGGCTTGCACTTTATGGATGCATGAAAGACAGCCTGGACACCGTCTGCAGCTAAGTTTTTGGTTTTTCCTGCTTACCATTGACTGTGTTTGAGACTCATATGTGCTGCTTGCTTTACTCATATTTTTTGGGAAGTTTTGTCATTTGGCATGCTAGAGTTTTTTGAGGTGTTTCCTACGAGGGCTACTATAGTGTTTCTCACTGCTGAGTGAACTGATACATTTTGGACCTTGCTTATTGGTTGTTTATAAGTGGAGCTTTTTGCCATATGAAGATGAACTGAGGCTTTTTCTCCACTTTTTTCTTGTTTTTTGTGTGTTAAGTGAATGAGTGGGTCTTTGTATGAGTTCAGTGGGTAGACTTGTTAGTGTCTAGGTAGGTCCCTCCTATGGTTTCCAATAGGGCATAATTTATTAGTAAAATTAGGAGCTTCCTTGTTACCCCATCCAATGGCTTAGGGATCCTTTTACTAAGGCGCGCTCGCCATTATAGCATGCTCTATTGAATATAATGGACGTGTTAGCGTGTAGCGTGCGCTAATATTTAATGCATGCTAAAACGGCTAGCACGCCTTAGTAAAAGGACCCCTAAGTTATCTCTCTATTTTCACTCCTCTCCAAGTCACTTCTGTCTCAGCTTTTTAAAAATGTCCTTGATAAGATCATTTTGCTTAATTTATCTAATCAGAAATTTTATATTTGGGTCAGTTTTCTTTTACAGCATTTTATTTGATATTGTTCCTTGTTCTTTAGCAAACCTTCTTTATGAGTTCATTCTAATCAACTACAGGATTTTTTTTATCTTCAGGGGTCCACCTAACCATTTTTATTTCTCTCAACTTTTTTTCAATTAATTTCTATGGTATATAAACCACTGCAGTGGGTCCATGAGCATTTTCACCACGGCTTATTACAGGAACAGGGGTGTTATCTTCTCCTGAAGGCTTTGTACTATCGCTACCAACATTTAGAGTATCCTGGGTAATGTTTGACCAGTGTACTTCCTTCTTTTTCTTTCCAAATGGAAAGGGAAAGAAAAAGTTGTTGGTTTAGATTTTAGGAAATACCTGATCCTTTGCTTAAGAGGAACAGATTTGTTATGTACAGAAGAAATATTGGAAACAGGTGATAACGAAGCAGGCCTACTGACCCTTTGATAGCAAGTAAACAAAGATCTATTGATTAACTATCATAATTTGGCTTCTGCCTTTTTCTTTCTGCCCTTTTAATTGAAAAATAAGGAAAGATGTTATTGATTTCCATGTAACTGATAAGTTACTAAACTGTGTGCTTTAATCAGTGTTAGAGAGGCCATGGAAACAATCGGTGAAGAACCAAAGCTGACAATGTAAACCCTAACAAAATAAATCCCTGGCAGCTGGTAAGATATTAAACTGGTAGGCATATTAAGATTTTGGAAGGAAGGAGGGGTTACTATTATCCCTGAGAAAATCAGAATGCTGTTAAATGTAAAAGAATAAGCAGGTTTACTTTATTCTAAATTCTAGCGTGCAAGATTTACACCCCCCCAATGAGTGTCGGAGCTGTTATCACCACAACCAATGTTAAAAACAGAACCACGGTTTTGTAAAAAAAAAAACCAAAACCAAAAAAACGGGGGTGTTAGTCGGCCCAGCCATTAGGAAGTTGTCTAGGCAAAGCAAAAACAATAAGGGAAAAATAATAGAGGCTGACAGCCATACAAACTTAAGGAATCAACAGTAAGGAGGGTGAACAATTTTGAAGTATTCATTTTATTGAGATTATTTTGGGAGGGACGGTTTCATGATCATGATAGTTGGAGGAGAGCATATGACCAGGATAAAAATGCACCCATCTGTAGCTCACACACTAGAGCTACAGATAGTGCCAGTGATAGCACAATTCCCCCTCCTTTTAAATAACCGCACTGCTGAGCAGCGCAAGCTAAATGCCGAGCCTCCCATAGGAACAGAATGGGCAGCCCGGCATTTAGTTCGCACTGATCAGCAGTGTGGCTTTGTAAAAGAGGGGGAAAGTCTTCAGGAGGAGATAACATCCCTGGTCCAGCAAAAGGCCATGTATGCTCATGGATCCAGTGCAGCAGGTTATATACCACAGAAATTTAAAATAAAAACAGTTAATAAAAATAAAAACTGTTAGGTGGACTCCTGAAGATAAAAAGGAGAAAAAAAATACTGCTATTATGTCAGAAATCTTGGAATGGAAAAATGGCATTACAATGGAATGGAAGAAATGGTATTACATTAGATAGAGTGTGAGCCTGCCAGGACAGATAGGGAAAAATGCTTGAGTACCTGAATGTAAACCACGTGAGACTATAAGTGGTATAGAAATGCTTAAATAAATAAATATTATTATTATGGGTGGAGTTTGGGGCGGAGCTTGGGCAGGGTCTAGAACAGAGAGTTTTGGGCTCCTCCAAACAAAACTGCCCTGCACACGTTTTGGTACACCTTCCTGACCCCATGTACCAGTATTTTCTTGACCTGTTTTTCATCATATAACCTGGATTCCCAGCTGCCCCACTATAGATTATTTGCTTTTTATTGTATTTGCAACACTTTTCTCTCTTTAGTATTCTTCAGTTTCAGACCACTGTTTAATTATTTTTTGACTGTCTTTTCAGCATACGCTTAGAGTAATTTACAGATAACTAACCTCTGAAAGTATCTATTTTCACATCCCCCGCAATCCTGCCTTCTTCACTTTCCTTCTCTATTTACGCTTTTATACTTCCTCTTTCGGATATTCACAGTATCTCTTGCTATCACCCAGCTTGATACAGAAACACTCATTCAGCAGGACACATAATTGTTCAGATGCATTCCTTACTCACGTAGAGATACACTCATCTATTCGACTAGGTAGCCATGACTTACCCCCTCTTTTACTAATCAAATGCGTCCATAGACTAACATGCATACATTAGCATTTAGTGCGCACTAAATCAATTAGCACATACTAATCGGTTAGTGCACCTTAGTAAAAGAGGGCCTTAATAGGCTTGCTGGGTTCCTGCTCCCATGAGATTTTAAGGTATAGATTTACTGACAGGTGGAAGATTATTCAGCTCCAAAGCACTAGGAACTGAATTCTATATATTGTGTCTAAATTTTTTTTCCACAGCCCCCCCCCCCTTCCCGAGAATCGCTCGTTGGCAGCCCGCATTTAAGAAAAAAACGGCTCTGGGACTTGGATCGGAGCGAGAAAGGAGGTGAACAGAGGAGGAGGGGGGGGGGGGCGATCGGAGGCAGATGAGGCGAGCAGCCGCCCCAGGAGCACGGACCTTACCTGGTGGTCTAGCGGTGATGCGGGGCAGGAGCGATCTCCTGCGAGTTCCTGTGGTCTCATGAGTCTACAACAGGTAAGGTCAGAGCCGGCCCAAAAGTTATTCGCAAATTTTCCCTATTTGCGGGCCGGCTCTGCCCCTAACTCCTGTGAATAGGGAAGGAGAAGTGTACTGGGTTTCTCCTAGCCAGTCTGATTTTCGGGATATTCAATAAGGATGCACATTGTTAGGTCATATTTGATTCATTAAAAATGTTGCATGTGTTAAACTAATTTAATATATGTTAACCTATGAATTAACATGCATTAAATCTATTAGGGTTCTTTTTCCAAAGCAGCACTACTGATTAGCATTCAATTCCCTTGGGCTTCTTTGCATTCAGAGCGCACTAATCAGCAATAGCGCTTTGTAAAAGGACCCCTCGGTGTGTATTTAAAAGTTCCAACATGTGTTGCCACAACCTTATATTTCATTTTCACGGAATAGCCTTCCACTGGTTATTAGGTCCAAGAGATCACTGAGAAATTTTAAGGTTTTGCTTAAAACTCACTTTTTCAATGAGTCATTCTGCTAACATGGGCTTTGCTCAGGGACAAGCGAACAGCGCTCCAGCATCAGATTCAGATGTTGTAAATTGGATTGGATTTATTGCCCTTAATATAATGCTATGGCAAATGTATTAAGTGGTTAACAATACTACAGCAGAATAATTACAGTGTCATTATTATAAAAGATTACAAGAGAATGACATTACAATAAAAATAGTTATAAAACGTAACTATAAAATGTTAAGGTACTTATTCATTCTCAACCATATCCCTAATTTTCAAATCAGTAATTTACAGATCCATAGTATTGTTGGAATGAAATTGACTTAATTAACTTTTGTAAAGCATAGTAAGGTCATCTTAAAAGAATTCCAAAGGACATTGTAAGAAAAGCTCTATTTCTAGTCAGTTCCAGTTTGATTTCCTTAGGACAGGGCACCCAGTGGTAGAATGAAAGTTGCTAGCATGCTTGACTTCTTTCCTATCAAATTAAGGCATTACTTTATGAATTTTTATTTTAAAAATTGATTGTAAATTGCTTCAAATTTTAATAAACATACACATAATCATTTTCTTTATTTGTAATTATTCATTTATTAATTTACAGGAATAAAAAGTAAATCATATACAGGGAAAATAATCTAAACAATATTGTATTAAATCTAGCCCACATTATTGGGACTGCTAATAAAGAAACGTTTCGTAGCTCCTCCTCATCTCAAACAAACAGGCAAAAATAATCTTATTTAATTGCCATTCACCTTTGTCCTCAGTCACTGCTAATTATTTATCAGAAATTGTCTGAGGAACATTTTTATCTTGAAGAAACAACTCCAAATGAGAAGGATCCATAAAAGTGTATTTATTCTTTCCTAATTCAACCAGGCATTTACAAGGGAACTGAAGAAAAAAACGAAGCCCCTATTTCCAAAGTTCTAGACTTTAGTTGTAGGAGCTGCTTTCTACGTAACTCTGTCTGCCTGGTTACACACATAATCATTTTTTAAATCTAAACAAATATGTGGAATGAAGAGAAAAATGTTTAAACAAAGTGAAAATTTTAACCCTGTGTACATTCCTAGTAGTCCAAATGAATTGCTGACAGTGAACCACAGGTGGAATTAGGAACTGCTGAAGGGGGTGCACTGAGATCCGCGGCAGAAGGGGGGATCCCTTTTCTCATGCCTTATTGAGTTTTTCTTGAGAAGAAGAGATGCAGGGGGGCTGATTACCTCACAATGATTGAACCACTGGATAAATCCAGTGAGGTACAATCTGGCCATGGAAGCTGTGAACATCTGTTCAGTTATATTGGAAGAAGTTTGGACAGCTCTTGGAACTATGGAGAAGGCCAGGCACAGTAAAATAGATAAGTTTTTAGAGGGAACTTTTTATTTTCAAGCCCAAGTAAAGACACAAGATTAGTTTAATGAGTTGGAACTAATTATTAAAGATTTAAAAACAATCCAGGGAGGAATTTATTTATTTATTCAATTTTTTAGCCCGTCCTCCCAAAGAAGCCCAGAATGGGTTACAAAGTACTTCCATAATAATCGAGATAGGACAGAGATTACATGATTTACATAAATTATAATATAGACATGACAATAATTTACAATATAGACATGACAATAAAACAGGGGTCTCAAACTCAAACCCTTTGCAGGGCCACATTTTGGATTTGTAAGTACTTGGAGGGCCTCAGAAAAAAATAGTTAATGTCTTATTAAAGAAATGACAATTTTGCATGAGGTAAAACTCTTTATACTTTATAAATCTTTCCTTTTGGCTAAGTCTTAATAATAATATTGTAATTTATAGCTAAAGAGACATATGATCAAGAAACTGTTTTAATTTACTTTTGTGATTATGATAAACATACCGAGGGCCTCAAAATAGTACCTGGCGGGCCGCATGTGGGGGCCGCAAGTTTGAGACCACTGCAATAAAACATATGCACTAAGTACCAACTGGTGAGATTAGGTGGCGTAGGTGCGTTGACCTGATTCTATAAATGGCGCTTAACTGCACCTAGCTTCTAGTTGGCGCACTGTGCAGTTATTTTAATTATATATGTATTGTTATAATCTGACTTGTTTAACATGCGGAATATAAATAATAAACTATACACGTGGAGGGGCATAATCGAAAGGGACGTCTAAGTCCGTTTTCGTCTAAGTCACAAGTCGTCCAAAGTAAAAAACAGCCTAGGACACATTTTCGAAAAATACATCCAAAATTTTTTTTCTTTCGAAAATCGTCTAACTATATGTCCTACCGATCTGATCGTCCAAGTCGCTAAAGCGTCCAACTTTTTGTCCAAGTCCAAAATGCCTAGAACAAGCCCTGTTGGACGTGGGAGGGGTCTGCAAAGTGATGGACTGAACACCCAGAATGCCACCTAAATAATGGGATACCTTACAGGGCACTGCTGTGAACTTCACAAAAAGGGTGCCAAGTCTTCTCCTCCCTACAGCTCCCTTACAGGTCACGGTGAGCCCCCCAAACCACCTCCAGAATCCCCTAGACCCACTTATCTACCACCCCATTTGCCTTTATGGCTGGGTTTTGGGAGTGTATAGGGGAGTGCACATGTTTCAGTATCAATGCAGTGATTACAGGGGCTTATGGGCATGGGTCCTCCTCTCAATGAGTCCCTAACCCACCCCCAAGACGACTTAAGCTGCCTCTGTGATGGATAACTAGGCTTTCCTATGCCAGGTGGCCAGGTGATGATAGTCTGGAGGCTGAATTTTAAAGGTGGGGGGGGTCTGTGAATCACTGGGGCAGTGTGTGGGGGTCTATTTTATGTGTTTGCAGTGCTTATCTGGTCCAAATTCCATCAATCCTGGGCTGTATAATTTTCGGTTATACATGCTGTACAACTAAGTCTAAGCTGGCCCACATCCCGCCCAACTCCCGCCCTCGACACTCCTCCCAAAACGCCCCCGTTTAGCTTTGGTCGTTCAGCGGCACTATGTAGGCCTAGGTCATTTAGAAATACGTCCAAAACCCATTTTTAGTATCGGCACTTGGATGTATTTGAAAAATGTTCATCCAAGTGCCGACTTAGGCCGGTTTTTGGACATTTTTCTCTTTCGATTATGAGCCCCCTATTCTTTAACCATACCTACTTTTCAGGTAGATATCGTTGTGTCGGAGGGAACCTCGACTTAAGCATCACTAGATGTCACACTGATATCTGCGTGCAACCATAATTATCAATAAAAACATTGTTTTTAATGGTGTGGCCAATTCCCACATCATCTAACCAATTTAAAAAAGCAATTGAGTTGCATGTGAATTTTTATTAGGTGTTGCTAGGTGTCCATGATCATGGCGCCTAGTGGCACGTAACATAAGCGCTGTTTATAGAATCAGGCCCGATATGAATATTATCAGGAAATCGGAGGTGTTAGAAAATTATGAAAGGCGATTGAATCTCTTTTTTTTTAACTTTCCAAAATTGCATTTTATTTTTTGTGTATATATATATATATTCTTTATTAGTTTTATAATTTTGGCAATCAAAATCAAAACACAAGAAAAAATATCATGAAATAAGAAATTATCATTAAGTCCACATAATTCAAGGAAAATGTTTTGATTACACAATATAGTTAGTCCACAATCAAATGGAGACGGAGCTGAAATTGCTGAAATTTAACAAACAAAATATATAACCAGGAAAACCAAAAGAAGGCTCGACTGCCATAGAACATTTCCTTATAAACGGATTAAAGAATCAGAAGGAACTATTACTTACTATCCTGAGATGCAATTAATTTAGATAACTGCTGCGGTTCATAAAAACATATCTGTTCTCTTTATATATCATTACACATTTACAGGGGTACCTCAGAACAAAGGTTGCCCACAACTGAACAAGAAACAGTTTCTTCTGTTCTGTGTCGGATGTGAAACATCTGGGTACATTCTTATAATATTAGACAAAAAGGTAATATCTTTATATTTGAAGAACATTTTTAACATCCATTCCCTATCTGAATCAATAGCGAACTGTACTAATAATGTAGCTGGTCCTGAGTCTCAGTTTCTGACCTCTCTAGGAAATTAGTTAAATCCAAACTATCTGCAGATAAATTCTGCTGATTAGGATTTTGAGATCTAGATCTCACCGGTAAGTAATATATTTTAGAGAGAGGTGGATATGAGGAGACAGGTAACAACATAAGAACATAAGAATTGCCGCTGCTGGATCAGACCAGTGGTCCATCGTGCCCAGAAGTCCGCTCACGCAGCGACCCTTAGGTCAAAGACCAGTGCCCTGAGACTAGCCTTACCTGCATACGTTCTGGTTCATCAGAAATTTGGCTAACTTTGTCTTGAATCCCTGGAGGGTGTTTTCCCCTATAATAGCCTCCGGAAGAGCGTTCCAGTTTTCTACCACTCTCTGGGTGAAGAAGAACTTCCTTATGTTTGTACGAAATCTATCCCCTTTTAACTTTAGAGAGTGCCCTCTCGTTCTCTCTACCTTGCAAAACTTCACTTAAGTAACACTTAAACATATCTATTGCCGATATGGAAAATAACTTCGGAAAGTTAATAATCCGCAAATTGCTTCTCCTAATGGAGTTTTCCACCATTTCTTGCTTGAAATGAAGACTTGCACTATCTTTGACCCAAGTTAGTGCTTGCGTTTCCAATGATTTTATTCTGGTGTCACAGTCATCCAAAGCCGTAACTTTATTCTTCAAATCCAAATTTTCTGATCATACCGCAGTACAACTTTGAGTAAGTTGCTATATCTGGCTTCCCAGGGAAATCTGGAGATTAGAAATAGCCTCCCAAATTGATTCCATATTGAAGACTTTTAAGTTTATGTAAGGGCAAAAACTCAGTTCTGATTCCCCCTGATAAAACCAAAGTACTTGCGTTTGCTGCAGAGATATCAGGAACAACTTTTATCTGACCCTCCTCTCCTCGCGGCTGCATAGCTAAAACTGCACACTCCCCTTGCTTCCTCACCAAAATTGCATTTTATTGACACCTAAAGAAATGATGAAAAAATATTTAAAGGTGGTTTGTTTTGAACATCCCTGTGGAAAACCTGCCCTCAATGACTGGGGTGTATTATGGGGGATGAAGCTAATCAGCTGGTCAGAGTGGCAGGAGAAGGAGAGCCAATGTGAGTTCTTAATTTTGTCAAAGTGGTATCAAGAGCTACCTATATAGCCACTTTGCCGTGGAACTCAATAGAGCTAGGGTTCTGTGTTTATATTTCCGTTATACAGATCAAAGGTTTTTGTAACATAAAATACTTGTATTTTCTGACCTATCCCAACCCATACTAGGTAGAGGAAAGACCTTTATAGCCTTTAAACCCCAAGTTTTGGCACTGGGAGGGACCTTTTCCTTCAATATCCTTGCAAATGTATTGTAAAGATGATTCCAAGAATTATATGTTTATGGACCTCATATACCTAAGAAATATCCTAGTTGATAGGTCTCTGTTGATTCCTATTTTTATGTCCTCACCAATAGTATTTCAGTAATTAATGTGAATTAAGTAATCTGTCATTTTGCTTCAAGATTATCTGCTTGGAACTGTTCTGAAATAGGATTTCCTATTATTTAGTCTTTTTTACTTTAATGGAAGACTACGCCTGTCTTATCCAGTTTTTCTTCTTCTTACTCCTTGGACCTTTTTCCTTGAAATGTGGTATATTTGCACTCATATTCTAATTATGAATTTCCTTTATTTTTTCTCACTGATTTTCTTTGAATTGGAGTTTATTTCTTGAATTATTATAAAATTGAATGAATATAAAATTTTAAAAATCCCCACCGAATGATAACTCAAGGTGCACAATTACAACCTATGATTGATTGATATCTACTCACAAACTGAACTGACAAAGAAATAACGATGGAGGAAAAGGGGAAAGGAGTGATGAGATTTGATTTACCACCTTTCTGTGATTACAATCAAAGCAATTTACATATTATAACATGTATTCAATAGCACTATTGACTCACGCTTTAGAACATTATATTGCATTTTATAACATAACATATTACATATTATAACATTTTACATAACATAACAATATGCTTGTATATCGCAGCTACCTCTCAGATCTGTGCAGTTTACAGAGTAAAGATACTGGAATTACATATAGATACTTATTTTGTACCTGGGACAATGGAGGATTACGTAATTTGCCAGAGTCACAAGGAGCTGCAGTGGGAATCGAACCAAAAAGATCAAATAGCACTATAGTATTTGTGTTCAGATTCAATCACCGGCAGAAAGAATCTCCATACAAAATCTACTTACAGTTCAAAATCAACTCAAAATGCAGTATTGTGTTTAAACACAGTAAGTGGCAGTTTAGTGCAGCATAAGAAAAAGTGTTCCATATGGGATCAGGAAATATCCGAGTATATAATGTTTAAAACTTAGCTTTAAAGCTCGTGTTCTGTCAGCAATAGCCAGTGTATCACACTATTCCAATGCTGCTTCAGGGCTTAAGAAGGACCATTACTGTAATGCCGCCTAGATATAGGCGGTTGATACATTTTTAAAATAAATAAATAAAGGTCCATCTATTCTTTCTGTCCCCTGCTCATTTAACAAAAATGGCATCTTGGCATTTATATGCTTTAAAATTCAGATTGGTTAGGAGGTACTCAGAGAATGATTTCAAAACACTACGAGAGATATTATCTGGTCAATATTCAAAATGAGTTAACTGGCCAGAAATAGTTGCTATCACCACTGAAAACTAGTAGCTAGCATCTAAGTGAAAATTGGCTATTGGGGGGGGGGCATTTACAGGATGGAATCAGCAATTGGCTGGTTAAGTACATATATTCAGCTTTTAACCGCCCTTGTAACCGCATAAATGGGACCGCATAAAACACATAAGAATAGCCATACTGGGTCAGACTAATGGTCCATCTAGCCCAGTCAATCCAGTCTAGCCAATCCAGGTCACAAGTATCTGGCAAAAACTCAAATAGTAGCAACTGATCCCAGGTCTGTCTCAATAGCAGACAATGAACTTTTCCAAATCTTTTTTAAACCCATCTACGTTAGCCACTGTTACCACATCCTCTGGCAATGTGTTCCAGAGCTTAATTATTCTCTGAGTGGAAAATATTTCTTCGTATCTGTTTTAAAAGTATTTCCCTGTAACTTCATTGAGTGTCCCCCAGTCTTTGTAATTATTGATGGAGTTAAAAAAAAAAAATATTGATTCACTTGTACCCATTCTATACCACTCAGGATTTTGTAGACGTCAATCACATCTCCCCACAGCTGCCTTTATTCCAAGCTGAAGAGCCCTAACACTTTTAGGGCTCCTTTTACGAAGCCGTGTTAGCGGTTTAACGCATGTAATCGCATGCGCTAATTTGCTGGCTGCGCTAGCCGCTACTGCCTCCTCTTGAGCAGGCGGTAGTTTTTCGGCTAGCACTGGGCTAAAAAATTGTGTGCGATAAAGTCGCTAACGCAGCTTCATAAAAGGAGCCCCTAGTCTTTTCTCATACAAGAGGAGTTCCATCCTCTTTATCATCTCATTTGTTCTTCTTTGAACCGTTTCTAATTCTACGACATCTTTTATGAGATACAGCGACAAGAACTGAATGCAGTACTCAAGGAGAGGTTGCACTATGGAGTTATATAGAGGCACTGGATCGGCAGCAAAGGACAGGCTTCAATGACGAGATGAGAGCACACCACGAGGGAGTCGTGAGGACAAGATGTCAAGAGACCAGCCAAGGGTGTTTAGTTCAAAAAGTCATTTTATTGATGAGTATGCCACAATGGCTCAAAGACTCGACACTGGCAGTGTTTCGGCATCTGTGCCTTTATCAAGAGTCTAAGGGACCACGTTGGGACAGAATAAAACATAATTACAAACTGAACATAATCAAAAGCATAATCAAAAGACATATAAAACATAGCATAATAAAAACATAGCATGAATGAACATATGACATAATTAAAAGCATATTCAAAAACATATGTATAAAAGCAAAAACAAATAGGATAAACAATGAGAGCCAAAATAGAGATGCTAGGTGTAAAAAATATGTATCTATAATAATAAAACCCTAGAGCGCGCATGCGCTCTTGAAAATTTGTGATTCCTGGCACCGTGAGGCAATTAAACAATTAAAAGATAAAAAAAGAACAATAAAAGGCAATACAAGGTCATTACAGACAATTATAGAACCCGATGTACAGCTATACGATGGGAGGGAGGGTACTGGGGGAAGGCAACCTAGAAAAAGACTTGGGGGTATTGGTGGATAAAACAATGAAGCTGGCGGCGCAATGTGCAGCGGCCTCAAAGAAAGCGAACAAAATGGGCATTATCAAAAAGGGTATCACTACCAGAGCGAAGGAAGTTATTCTACCACTATATCGAGCGATGGTGCACCTGCATCTGGAGTACTGCGTCCAATACTGGTCGCCGTACCTAAAGAAGGATATGGCGATACTCGAGAGGGTCCAGAGAAGAGCAACAAGAATAATAAAGGGCATGGAAAACTTTTCATATGCTGAAAGGTTGGAGAAGCTGGGGCTCTTCACCCTGGAAAAGCGGAGACTTAGAGGCGACATGATAGAGACTTATAAAATCATGAAAAGCATAGAGAAGGTGGAAAGGGACAGATTCTTCAGACTAGTGGGGACAACAAAAACAAGAGGGCATTCAAAAAAATTGGAAGGAGACAGATTCAAAACGAATGCTAGGAAGTTCTTCTTTACTCAGAGGGTGGTGGACACCTGGAATGTGCTCCCAGAGGAGGTGATAGGAAAGAATACAATATTAGGTTTCAAAAAGGGATTGGATGACTTCCTGAAGGAGAAGGGGATTGAAGGGTACAGTGTGACAAACCCAGCACCAGCACTAGTCCGGTCCCTGATAGGATCGGATGCAGAAGAGCAGACCAGATCGATTCTGGCACTCACCTTGAGGCTGACCTCCCTTGCCCCCATAACCAAAGAGATAGTGAACTGGAACAGAGGCAGGCAGATTGGCAACAACAGCCTCCTGTCTTTAGAGCAGCTAGAGAAGCCACGAGGAAGGTAGCTGCAGTAGAAAAACCTAGGCAGAGAAAAACTGCTGTAGAGCCAAAACCCATCCCCCGCTACAGGCTGAAGGGGATTGGCTCTGGTCTGTTTAAAAGCAGGCAGAGACAAACAGGAGGAGGAGGAGCGAGTGACGAGGGCGAGTCACTCCCACAGCCCAAGGCAGGAGAGGAGCTGTGGAAAAGGGCAGCAGAGGAAACCGTGTTGGATTATCCCATGCAGGATTTGGAGGAAATCTTAACCCCTTCAAACTATCCAGTGCCAGACCAGGTAGAAGGCATGGAAGTAGAAATAGCTGGCCCTAGGGTAGAAGGCCAGATAGAAGGTATGGAATTCTGAATGAAAGAATACAGCAACAGGGAAACTGTTTGTGCTTTATGTTTTCTTTTGCATATCGTTTTTTTCCCCTCTCTCTGCTGCCTAAGTTAAACCTGAAGAAGGGGATATATATTGAGCTGTATAAGCATGAGAAGTTGGAGAATAATACTTGCCTGAAGTCTGAATCAAGTAATGCATTCAAAGGCAAGTTTATGAACCAGAGGCAGACTGCACTGTTTAAAGTGTAGTTGGAACTGTAAGAAAGTTACTGTGACTCCCGTTGCAGGGAGCTAATTAGATTAACCGTCTCAGCTGTGTGATTTGTGCCTGCACGTAGGAGCTGAGAGAAAAGCTGTACTGCTAACAGAGTGTGCTGTGACGATTTTTTGCCTACTGAGTTCTTGTCTGCTTGAAAATGTACTGTAAGTTTGATTTTTGCCAATTTACTATTTTTGTTCAATGACCTGCAAAGTGATATTGTTTTGCTGTTGCATATCTTTTGACCTGGAGGTCAGAATAAACCACTTTTGTTTTCCTAAAGAACTTGTTTGCTTGGTGATATAGTGAAACCTTGTACTTACCCTATATCTCGAGGGGCCTAGACCGTTGTCTGGGGCCGCCTAAAAATCCTGAAGGTACCCCTAGTTGAAGGGGACGCGCCCGAATCAGTGTGTTTGTCACACGTCAGCCCTGTACTGCAAGGGGGTTTGTGACAATTTGGTATCAGGTGAAGATTAGGGAGTGCAAAGGTGGAAATTTTTTTTTTTTTTTTTTATTAACTTACTCTCTACAATTGTGTGGTTCATCGGAACCAGGATTACAACTGCTGTTGAAGGGAAGCGGCTTGAACAGTGCAAGGATATCGGTTCCAGTGTCCTGAGTTTGGCGGCTGCAGGAGGTGCGGATAGCAGACCGGGAGACGAGGCCATCGTCCGGAGCTGGCGAGGAACAAAAGGGGGACCAAGAGGTCTCTGAAGAAGGGTGGTGCACCCTGTAATGAGCACGCAGGCGATGATGCATCAGTACCTCTGGTAAGCATATACAACAGAGGGGCTGGTGAAGATAGTTTCGGGGAGAAAGAACTGTGTGGTATCGCACTTGGAGTGTGTGTTTTTTCATTTGTTTTACAGAGTCAGCATGGAGCCGGTGGCGTTAGCAGTGGTTGCGGGAGAACGTCAGAGGCAGAATGAGGACTTAAAGAAGGTCCTGGAGACTAGCCACGGACTATGGCAAGCAAGCCAGGAGGCTAGTGAACGTCATCACAGTGACTTTATGCGAGCCATGGAACAGCAGTCTCAATTAATGGCGCAGCTATTGAAGCCTACGACTGGTGGACAGATGCATATACCGGTATTGGGGACTGGGGGTAATCTACCTGTGGGAGGGCAAAACTCTCTAGGTTTATTGAATTTGAACAAAATAACACCACAGGATGCCCCAGATGATTTTTTAAACTCTTTTGAGAGGGTTGCTGCTGCAGCAGGTTGGCCTCCAGAGCAGTGGGCGGTTCGCCTTCTGCCATGTTTGGCTGGCGAGACCCTTGCGGCTTTTCAGACCATTGCTGCGGATCAGGCCAGTAGTTACCCAGCTGTGAAAGCACATATCCTAGACTTTCTGGGGTATACAAGAGAATATTACAGGCAAACCTTTCGTGCTCTCCAGTTAAAGGTTAGAGAAAGACCTAAGGCGCTGTTACAACGCCTAACGAAAGCTGCAGAGAGGTGGTTACAGCCTTTCTTGGCAGACCCACGAGCGATGTTCGCTGAGTTAATCAGGGAACAATTCCTAGAGGCTCTGCCCCAGAATATAAAGGGGTGGATCCAGAAACAGGGATGCCAGGATCTGACACAGTCACTATCTGTGGCAGAAGCTTATCTGGATGCCCAGGGACTTCCCGAGAAACCAGGCCCAAGTTATAGACCCCAGACACAGTTCCAGAGGGACACTACACTTCAGGTTCCTACTATTAATAACATACCACCTAGGAACCCTCAGAAGCGAGTACAGAAACCCTTTAACCCAGCTCCCATCGTTTGCTTCAGGTGTGGGGGAAAAGGTCACCGACAGGGGGAGTGCGTTGAAAGAAAAGGTTTTACAGTAACCTGTGACCTGGAAAAGGGTAAGATTACACCAGGGGGGAGATATCTGGTGGTGGTATCAATAGGGGGCAAAGACATGGAGGCCTTACTTGATACAGGGGCGGACCAGTCAATGTTAGCCCACCGGTGCTGGAACACAGTATTTCCTAAGGAAAAGGGGCATGATTTTGTAGGTAGAGTAAGAATCAAGTGTATCCATGGGGATAGTAAACAATACCCATTGAGACCTACCACAGTTAGGTATAAAGATAGAGTGTATCAAACTTCCTTTGCGTTAGTGCCAGAGGCACCGTATGATGTTATACTGGGGAAGGATTGGAAAGGGTTCCCGGTAGCATTACAGGAAAAACAGTGTCTAGTTAACACAAGAGCACAGGGATCCTCTAACCATGAACCTGAAGGGACATTAGGCAGGATATTTCCTTTTGCAGGAGAAGCCTTTCAGGAATATGAACAAAGGCAGGGGCGTAGGACACGGGCCCAGAACAAAAGACAACAGCAAGGGAGAAGTAGAGCCATGAAGCGGGCAGGAGAAACCAGGGAAGTCCCGTGGCTCCCCAAGGATGTTATGGATGCTTTTCCTACATTTCGGGAGGAGCAGAAAACCGATCCAACCCTGGGAGAAGAATGGCAGAGAGTAGGAAAGGGGTGTATAGAGGGTAAACGCTGGATCGAGAAACAGGGCTTGCTGTATAAAGAAGGCCCGGGTGACCTAGAAGGGGAAATGGTACAACAATTATTGATTCCCCAAGGGTTTAGAAGACTGATACTTAGGTTAGCCCATGATCACCCGTTGTCGGGTCACAAAGGAACAGAAGCCACTATTAAACAGATAGAAAGACGGTTTTTTTGGCCGGGATTAAGGCAGGCTGTGATAAATTTTTGTCAGTCCTGTTCCACGTGCCAAAAACTGTCTTTGGCGAAACCGGCCAGAGCACCCCTCATTCCTGTACCTGTGGTAGAGGAACCATTACGGCGGTTGGCCATGGATATTGTGGGACCATTGGAGAAAACACCTAGGGGATATAATTTCATGTTGGTAGTAATGGACGTAGCCACACGGTTCCCTTGGGCTTTTCCATTAAAGAAGGCCACATCGACCAGTATTATGAAAGAATTGTTAGGGTTGTTTTGTATGGTAGGGTTTCCCCGGGAGATTCTTACAGACCAGGGTAGCAATTTTTTATCTAGTGAAATGAGGTTGTTTTATGAGGGATTTGGCATCCGTCATATTAAAACGTCTGCCTACCACCCTCAAGCTAATGGTATGGTGGAACGTTTTAATCAGACAATTAAGCAAATGCTGAAAAAGGGCATAGAAGGAGATTCTAAGAACTGGGATATGTTTATTCCTTTTGCGCTCTTTGCAGCGCGAGAGAAGGTGCAGGATTCTCTGGGACTTAGTCCGTACGAATTATTGTTTGGGAGACCACCTAGGGGGGTGCTGGATATGTTGAAAGAGAAGTGGGTGTTTCCCGAGGACTCGGGGAGTAACGTAATAACATATTTAGCTCAGCTTAAGGATAGGTTACGGAGGTCCCTGGAACTCGGAAGAGGGAATTTGGAGTGGAGTCAAAGACAGCAAAAGATTTATTATGACAGAAGGGCAAAGGAACGGGAATTACAGATAGGTGATCGAGTCCTTATATTAATACCCACAGACACTCACAAATTTTTGGCACAATGGAAGGGCCCAGCCACCATTGTGGAAAGGATAGGGGAGGTGGACTATCGGGTCAAGGATGATAAGGGGAGACTGCAGACCTATCATGTCAACCTATTGAAACCATGGAAAGATCGGGAGGTGTTGGCTTTGGTAGCACAACAAGGGCAGGAAGATGACCTAGGACCTCAGGTTACGGACTTCAAGGCTGAGGGGGAAGTGAATGTAGGAACTGCCCTCACACAAGTACAGGTCCATCAGGTGAAGGAAGTAGTCCGACAGTTTGGGGATGTGTTCTCTTCTGTGCCAGGGAAAACGGGGGTTGTATCCCATGATATTATAACAGTACCAGGGAAGGTGGTACGGGTACGCCCCTATAGGCTGTCAGAGGAGAAGAAAGCTCTGGTAGAGGAGTTGGTACAAGAGATGCTAACTTTAGGGGTTATAGAGACCTCGCAAAGCCCATGGTGTAGCCCCATTGTAATTGTGCCTAAAGCTGATGGGACACCACGTTTTTGTATTGACTTTCGCCAGGTAAACGAGGTGTCGCAGTTTGATGCGTTCCCAATGCCAAGGGTGGATGAATTACTGGATAGATTAGGATCAGCCCAGTTTTTAACTACCATTGACCTTACAAAAGGCTACTGGCAAATACCACTGACCGAATCGGCTAAACCTAAAACAGCGTTCAGCACGCCACGGGGCCTATTTCAATTTAGGCGCATGCCATTTGGCTTACATGGGGCGGCGGCTAGTTGCCAGCGCCTAGTCCGCGAGGTGCTACGGGATCACCATGGGTACGCGGACGCTTACATCGACGACATAGTGATCCATTCAGGTACATGGGAACAGCATGTGCAACATCTTAAAGCTGTCCTGGAAGCTCTGAGGGGGGCCGGTCTCACAATAAATCCAAAAAAATGTTTCATTGGTCAACAAGAGGTAAAGTACTTGGGATATATTGTGGGAAAGGGGCAGATAAAGCCTATAGTGGATAAGGTGCAATGCATTCGAGGATACCCGGCTCCTACCAACAAAAAACAACTCAGGGCTTTCTTAGGACTGGTAGGATACTACAGGAGGTTTATCCCTCACTTTTCGTCCCAGGCAGGACCCTTGACTGACATGTTGAAGAAAGGGAAACCAGAGACACTGGGTTGGGACAGTATGAGTAGGCAGGCTTTTCAAAGATTAAGGGCTAGTTTGTGTGAAAGGCCCGTGCTCAAAGCTATTGATTTTGACCTACCATTGATTTTACAAACTGATGCCTCAGGCACAGGCTTAGGAGCAGTCCTAAGTCAAGAAAGCCAAGGGTTAGAACATCCCATTCTGTACTTGAGTCGGAAGCTCCATCCTAATGAACAAAATTATGCAACAGTGGAACAGGAATGCCTAGCGGTAAAATGGGCTGTTCAGACTCTTGAGCATTATTTACAGGACAGGGAGTTTACGCTAGTGACTGACCATGCAGCCTTGAAATGGTTAAATACCATGCGGAACAATAACGCTAGACTTACACGATGGTATTTAGCCCTTCAGGTGTTCAAATTTAAGGTGGTGCATCGGCCAGGTAAACTTAACACCAATGTTGATATTCTGTCACGTATGCCTGAGAATTTAGGGACTCCTCAGGGTACAAGTGAGGGTCATCCTTTAAGGGTGGGGGAATGTGACAAACCCAGCACCAGCACTAGTCCGGTCCCTGATAGGATCGGATGCAGAAGAGCAGACCAGATCGATTCTGGCACTCACCTTGAGGCTGACCTCCCTTGCCCCCATAACCAAAGAGATAGTGAACTGGAACAGAGGCAGGCAGATTGGCAACAACAGCCTCCTGTCTTTAGAGCAGCTAGAGAAGCCACGAGGAAGGTAGCTGCAGTAGAAAAACCTAGGCAGAGAAAAACTGCTGTAGAGCCAAAACCCATCCCCCGCTACAGGCTGAAGGGGATTGGCTCTGGTCTGTTTAAAAGCAGGCAGAGACAAACAGGAGGAGGAGGAGCGAGTGACGAGGGCGAGTCACTCCCACAGCCCAAGGCAGGAGAGGAGCTGTGGAAAAGGGCAGCAGAGGAAACCGTGTTGGATTATCCCATGCAGGATTTGGAGGAAATCTTAACCCCTTCAAACTATCCAGTGCCAGACCAGGTAGAAGGCATGGAAGTAGAAATAGCTGGCCCTAGGGTAGAAGGCCAGATAGAAGGTATGGAATTCTGAATGAAAGAATACAGCAACAGGGAAACTGTTTGTGCTTTATGTTTTCTTTTGCATATCGTTTTTTTCCCCTCTCTCTGCTGCCTAAGTTAAACCTGAAGAAGGGGATATATATTGAGCTGTATAAGCATGAGAAGTTGGAGAATAATACTTGCCTGAAGTCTGAATCAAGTAATGCATTCAAAGGCAAGTTTATGAACCAGAGGCAGACTGCACTGTTTAAAGTGTAGTTGGAACTGTAAGAAAGTTACTGTGACTCCCGTTGCAGGGAGCTAATTAGATTAACCGTCTCAGCTGTGTGATTTGTGCCTGCACGTAGGAGCTGAGAGAAAAGCTGTACTGCTAACAGAGTGTGCTGTGACGATTTTTTGCCTACTGAGTTCTTGTCTGCTTGAAAATGTACTGTAAGTTTGATTTTTGCCAATTTACTATTTTTGTTCAATGACCTGCAAAGTGATATTGTTTTGCTGTTGCATATCTTTTGACCTGGAGGTCAGAATAAACCACTTTTGTTTTCCTAAAGAACTTGTTTGCTTGGTGATATAGTGAAACCTTGTACTTACCCTATATCTCGAGGGGCCTAGACCGTTGTCTGGGGCCGCCTAAAAATCCTGAAGGTACCCCTAGTTGAAGGGGACGCGCCCGAATCAGTGTGTTTGTCACACGTCAGCCCTGTACTGCAAGGGGGTTTGTGACAACAGATAGAGGGTAACTATACAGGATAGTAAATGAATAGGTAATAAACAATTTAGGTGAAGGATCACTTGCAGGTCATGGACCTGGGGGGCCACTGCGGGAGCGGACTGTTGGGCACGATGGACCCCTGGTCTGACCCGGCAGAGGCAATGCTTATGTTCTTAGTAAAAAAAAAATTGTCTGGAATTATCTGATTCCCTCTGGCTTCCATTTCTCCTGCATCTCCCATCCAGCGCCAGCATCTCCCCCCTGACCCCCCTCCCCCATGTTATAGCATTACTCTCTCTCTCCATGACTCCAATCTCCTCCTTTCCCCCATCCCAGCATCTCTCTCTCTCACCCACACCCTCTATAGGTCTATTGTGTCCGTCCCTCCAGACACATGATCTGGCATCTCTCCCCTTCTGTCCATACCTCCCACCATATTCTTGCATTTCTCTTCCTCCACTGCCACACTTACACACCCTACTGCAATCTGTCATCTCTTCCCCCCTTTTCTTCCCCCCCCCCCCCGGCAGCTTCAATGAATGAGCCAGTGTACCTCAGTCTATCTTTATGTTGAAACCCATAGCCACCTCAGTTCAGAATATTGACTTAACCAGCTATGGGTTAACCAATTCCATATAAAATGGATATTTAATGCTGAACCTGGACATGGTCTGGCATTGAATATCTGGAAATAACACCAGCAGCAGTCGGCAAAATGCTGACTGCTGCCAAATGATTCTTATTAGTCTTGTCTATAGTTTTGACTGGCAGAGACTGGGAAGCTCTACTTGCCTTGCAGCTAAGGACGTTCTCGTCTCCCTTGGCTTCCCCTGCAGAACTGTAGATCTTTAGAAATCAGAAAACAGAACACGTCTCTGGCGGCACTTCCAAGTTTCACTCAAGTGTGATGGTTTACAAAGAGTGTGCACTATTGTCTGCAAACAAATAAAAAGTGTTGGGGTCGATATTTAGGTGGTGGAGCTCAGGGTTTTGCTGAGCAATAGTCAGTGTGGTATTCAGCACTTAACAGTGTATGGTGAACCACATAAAGATAGGACTGACATATATGGTCCTATTTATATAGTTACCTTGGCCGGTTAAGTACTGAATATTGGCCCTAAAATAGCTAGTTGTGAATTGGGTGCAAACCAGACGTTTTCAGCATCATTAACCAGTTAAGTGCCACTAAATATGAACAGTTAACCTCGAGCAAATGATCAAAGTGGCGAAAACCAAAAAAAGAAGAAAAAAAGAAAGCAACAGACCCCACGTTGGTAAACCTGTCAAGAAAAGTAGGCCCGGATAAATGTTGAGTCGTAGCTTTGTGGTGGACATTGAGAGGTCTTTAAACCTATTAATTAATAACCCCTCCCCATTTATCAAGCTGCAGCTGCTGAGCAGAGGGAGCTAAATGCTGAGGAATAAAATGGGCGGCTCGGCATTTATCTCGCGCTGCTCGGCAGCACAGCTTGATATAAAGTGGGCGGTACAATTGTTGTCTGGACCTCTTCAGACCTCTACCCCCTATTTTTTTAAGAAGACCAATTTATTTGGCCCTACTTTTCTTAAGTGGGCAAATGCCATTTCTGGCCAACTTAATCACTTTGAAAATCAACCCCCACAATAGGTTTTTTTTTCCTGCTTGTTTTCATATCATTATGCTACTGTAATGTTAATCTAGAATGATCAAACCCTGTTATCTATGAATGTTAATTTTAAGTGTTAATTTAGGAACTGTACTATACAATTGTCACTGTAACCCATTTGACTAATATTATATATGTTACCTTGAAACCCGTTCTGAGCTCTCTGGCGAGGACGGGATATGAAATGAGTTAAATAAATAAATATGTTAATGCCATACAATGGCATGGGATATGTCATTGACTTTTTCCATGTTGTTGAAAATGATAGCCTATCCCTAATTAACAGTTGGATGAGTACCAGCAACTTTTTAAACGTGGCTAAGAGTAAATGGCTGTAGGTTACTAATAGTCACTTTTATAAGGAGAGGTATAATTCTTATACTGTGATATTAATTTAAACCTTTCTATGCTATAATCACAGTGTCTTTTTTAATTCTAAATTAAATATAGTGAATATCTCAGAACCAACACCCGTGACTGGTGAATTCACCAAACTGGGGTTAATTGGGGGACCAGCATTGAAATTCACTGTCCCCTCACCATCCTAATTAGTATAATTGAAAGATCCAAAATATGGTCACTTATCTTGTGAATCGGATGGTTAGATCTTGATGTTATTCCCCAGCGGTGAAGTAATTAACTTATGTGCACAAAGTGTTAAAAACCACTGTAGTAACTCCTCCAAACGTTATCCGGGTCCCCCCGACTCGAGTTTCTAATAGACCTCCAGTTTCTACACAGGGTCTTGTTAAAGCTTTGCAGATTAATAAAGTTGTGCTGGGATCTATAGAGTGAATGTTGGACTCCTCTGTGTAGTATGGAAAAAGAGAAGGAATCACGTTGGCTACTTTGAATCTTGGAAGATATCCAATCTTTGTTCTATCTCAATAGCAAATGCACACACCGGATTAGCGCAAGCTATAGTGCGCGCTAGCCAAAAATCTACCGGCTGCTCAGAAGGAGGCGGTAGCAGCTAGCGTGCATGGCAATGTATCGTGCGCTATTCCGTGTGTTAAGGCCCTAGCACGGCTTTGTAAAAGGAGCCCTAATTCTGCTAAATATTTATTGAAATACCACAACCAAAAATGAATGCAATACTCAAGGTGAGGTTATGCCATGGAGCAATTCAGAGGCATTATAGTATTCTTTTTTTTGTTTGAAATACTTTTTATTGAACAGAAAATAGTGAACATTCAAAACAAACCAACAAGGCAATCCCTTTCCTAATAATTCCTAGCATCCTATTTGCTTTCTTTGGCTGCCACATACTGGGCAGAAGATTTCAGCATATTGTCTACAATGACACCTAGATCTTTTTCTTGAGTCCATCTTAGAAGTCAGCATCCTAGCATCAGATAATTATAATTTGGATTATTCTTCCCAATGTGCATCAATTTGTATTTGTCAATATTAAATTTCATTTCGATGCCATTTGGATGTCCAGTCTTCCAATTTTCCAAGGTCTAGCTGCATTTTTTCACTGTGCACATGTATTTTTAACAACTATGTATAGCTCTGTATCATATATAATTTAATCACTTCATTTTCATTCTGATTTCTAATCATTTATAAATACGAATGGGTGCTGAAAAGTTATCAGCCCAACCAAGATGGATATGGTTCAAACAATGATCTGAAACAATGTCAAAACAGAGAATTTCATTTCTGCAAATTGGCACATAACGAAATAAGATAAAACTCTTTTCAGCTACAGTGGCAAAATAACACTCTGAATTTAGGAACTTGGTTGGGCTGAGAGCTTTTCAGCACCCCTCGTATGTTAAATAGCACAAGTACATATTCCTGCAGCACTCTATTATAGAGAATTGCACGGGGACAGAAATCCCACCCATCCCCGCCAGGATCCTCTCCGTCCCCACCCATCCCCGCAAGGAATTACCTCCTGTCCCCATAAAAAGCAGCAATTACTTCTGACAGGATCATCAATTCCACAGTTTCTTTTGTGTTTGCGCTGCTGTTTTCCTTGTGGAATCTCTTTGGTGGAACCCTGTTTTTGTTTTCTGTTCAGGTAATTAACTTATAAACTCTCTCTTTTACTAAGGCTGACGTGTCCATTATATTACATGGACGAACCCTGCTTCCAAAGCCTTCCATCCCCATGGGAGTCCCGTTGGCTAGAGGGGGGTCCCCGTGGGAGTCCCGTGGGTTAGGGGGGGATTCCCGCGATTGCCGTTCCCGTGCAGACCTCTACTCTATTATTCATTCTCCTCCACTGAGAAAAATGGTAATTTAACCCAGCCTTCTATATTCTGTCCAATAACCAATTCCTAATCCACAAAAGAACATTGCCTCCTATCCCATGACTTTTAATTTTGTCAGGAGTCTCTCATGAGGAATTTTGCCAAAAGATTTCTAAAAATCTAGATACATTACATCAACTGGCTCACCTTTATCCATATGTTTATTCACATCTTCAAATAGTTGCAAATGAGTGAGGCAAGAGTTCCATTGGCTGAACCCATGCTGACTTTGTCCCATTAAGCCATACTTATCTATGTGCGCCATAATTTTATTTTTTATGATAGTTTCCACTATTTTGTCCAGCATTGACATCAGTGTCATTCTTTGCATTAGCTGCCTAACAGTGCACAAGTACAATTTAAAAATTTTACCCTTACTCAGAGTATTGCATGGGGAGACCCAAGGTAATTAGGGCACACTTAAAGTGGCAGATACCAAATAAGGTTGAGATAAAGTGAAGTGAGGTTATTCATAATTCTTCTCATAAGGGGGTGAGGAAGTCTTTTGTTAAGCTTGCTACAGTCACTAGACTCTATGGAATGCTTTTTGTCTGCTTGTAACAGAGGAGACACGCTATGGGCTGGATTCAGTAAATTGAACTCAATATTTTTCACATAAAAATTGGCCCTGAATAATATGCTATTCCATTCCAGGATCAGTGCCCTTTATAGAATTCCCAGCATGCAACAATATAAAGTCTACCAGGCAAATCACCTTATCCATCCAATATCAGTTAGCAAAACTAAGATCCTGTGACCACTATCTCAGATTCAGAAAGCTTTTAAAAGCATTTCTATACCAAGACAGGGAGCCAACCCAAAAGTAACTGAAATAATAATTGTAAAAGTCCATTTCTAAACATCCTCATTCAACCCCTGAGATATAACGACAAGCAAACGATGACATACCGTACTTGTTACTATGTATTTGTAACTATGACCCAACTGTCCTCCCCACCCACTTTTATAAAACAGTAGCATGGTTTTTAGCGCTGGTCAAGGTAGTAACAGCTCCGATGCTCATAGAATTCCTATGAGTGTTGGAGCTGTTACCGTCATGGCTGGCACTAAAAACCACACTACGGTTTTGTAAAAGGGGGGTGTGTATTAATAACTGTATTAATCTAACTGTACTAGCAACTGTATTGAATGTCCATGTCAAATTGTCCATTGTAATTTCCTGGGTAACTGACCCAACCTCTTGCAATGCAATAAGACCTTGAACTGAATAGGTAAAGGCAGACTAGGAAACCTGATTAACTTAACATAGCATAACATAACATTGTGCCGGGATCCGTGCCCATCTTGAGTGGATGCAAGGAATTAAACCAGGTGTAAATCCTGGTGTACAAGTTGGGCATGGATCCACACTATTCTATAATGCTGTATTCATTTTAAGAGAACACCCCTGATCCGCCAATGCCCATCCCATGGCTATGCTCCACTTTACAGATCCATATAGAAACACTTAGATGCTCTCTATAAAAGAACATAAGAGCATAAGAACGGGCCATACTGGGTCAGATCAGAGGTCCATCTAACCCTGTATCCAAATTGGCCAATCCAGGTCACAAGTACCTGACAGAAATCCAAATAGCAGCAACATTCCATACTAAGGGAAGGAGGAAGAAGAGAGAGATGCCGGATGGAAGGGCATTTGGTGGGTAGGGAATTTGAGGGAAGAGGCAGGGAGGAATTCATGGGGAGCCCCTCCTTAATTTTTGCCGTGACCCCCAGCATGTCTAAAACCGACCGTGTCTCCATCCTGGTGTTTTGTGGTGTCCTTGCCAATGCTGGTGCTATTTTAACCCTATTCTGGTGGCTTGAAGTCTTCCAGTCAATGATGATGCTTTCTAGGTATTCTGGGGTCTCTATATCTATATCGCTATATAGCTCTGTATCATATGTAAATTTAATCACTTCACTTTTCATTCTGATTTCTAATCATTTATAAATAATAATAATAATAATAACTTTATTCTTCTATACCCCCACAGTCGAATGACTTCTAGGCGGTTCACATCAAAGAAGGCTGGATAATCAGCAAATTACAGAATGCAAGAAGTGAGGGTACAACTTATTACATAAGAAATAGATAAAAGGACAACATATTACAACGAGATTGACAGAGGGAAAATATTACTTGGTAAGTGGTGAGGCTTCTGTTTAAGAGATGAATTTGTCAAACAGTATGGTTTTAATTGCTTTCCGGAATGCACTGTAGGTCAGCCTGGTTCCATTAATATAATTACCCAGCCAGGACTGCTGTTTGCTTGCTTGGAACATGAAGGACCTGTCCAAAAAGGATTTGTATTTGCAGCCTGTGATCTTTAGGTATGTAAATATGTTACGGTTTCTGGTTGGTCGTGTGGGGTTGTGTAATATGAAACGTGGTAGTAGGTAAGAGGGCGCTAGTCCCCACACCTGCTTGAAACAAATACAGGCAAACTTGAATAGTATCCGCGCCTCCATTGGCAACCGGTGCAACCTTTTGTAGTAAGGGCTAATGTGGTCGTTTTTCCTCAATCCGAAGATCAAGCGAACTGCAGTGTTTTGCACTATTCTTAATTTTTGTACTGTTTTCCTTGTGATACCTAGATAAACGATATTGCAGTAGTCCAGAATTGATAGGATCAGAGACTGCACTAGTACGAAGGGGTACTAAAAAGTTCTCAGCCCTACCAAGATGGATATGGTTTAATCAATGATCGGAAACAATGTCAAAACAGATAATTTCATTTCTGCAAATTGATGATGCTTTCCTGGTATTCTGGGGTCTCTGTATCAGTGTTGGTGCTTGTTTGCACCTCTCCTAGTTCTTTAGGGTCTTCTACCAATGTTGGTGTTACTTTATCACTCTCTCTGTGCCTTTATGTCTTATTCTAGTACTTGTGCCCCTTTCACCTTTTGAAGTGGTTTGGAATCTTTTTGCTATTTTTAATGCCCCACCTTTCTTGGTTCTATGGGGTCTTTGGGGCACTCTTGATGTCTTGGAGCACTGTTGCCTCTGTCATAGATGTCTGCCATCAAGTTATACAGAAATATGAGTCCCAGCAGTAGCAGCATGGGACTACTGCTAGGAGCACCATTCTGAAGATGGTGATGGAAGGCAGGAGTGACTGGAGACAGCATTTGCTCTAGCACCAGTGGATCACCATGTACAGGATTGGTAGGTTCTGACGCAGGAAGGAGGGGACTCTTTGGGAGGAGTATGATCAAGGAGGTATTGATCAGGGGTGGGGTGGGGGCAGCATCATGGCCTCTTTGCTCATGCTGAGGAGAGTCAGGCTACGGTTTTGAGGCTTGACGCTCCCAACATGGTAAAATAACCCGTTTTTGGCTGGAATTATTTTACTGCCATTTTATGGCCATAATGCAACCTTCAGTAGATGTAAGTTGTGATATATTTTTCTTTCACATAGTAATGAGTTCTTTTATATGTATTTGCATGTTTTACATCTCATTACTATGTAACCCGTGGTGACCTAGATATCACCTCATTTGGGCAAGATAAGCTGTGTTTGAATCCTCTAAGCTGCATTAAGAGGGAAATAATGCAAATGAAGCTTGATAACTTCCCTCTTAACTGGCTAGGAAAGGCTCCTGCTTGGGTAAATAGGGTGTTCTGCTGCCCTTGGGCTCAGGTATTGATATTTAGTAGCAACCAACTGAAGAATGCTGCTAGATATCAGGTCTGATCGACATGGCACTCTCCAATTAGACCTAGAAGTTATCCAGGCACCTCTGATATAGGACCAGTGCTCATATAATGTGCTGAACACACAGGACTGCCTATAAAGTAGCCTAATTATTTATCCTGGTACTGGCACTGAATATCAGCTAGACCCAGATAACTTCAGCAACCAGTACATTAAAAACAGTAACTGCTGTGAGCTGAACATTATCTCTAGTGCAGGGATGTCAAAGTCCCTCCTCGAGGGCCGCAATCCAGTCGGGTTTTCAGGATTTCCCCAATGAATATATATGAGATCTATTAGCATACAATGAAAGCAGTACATGCAAATAGATCTAATGCATATTCATTGGGGAAATCCTGAAAACCCGATTGGATTGCGGCCCTCGAGGAGGGACTTTGACACCCCTGCTTTAGTGTATATATTCTTATGGTTATATTTTGTCTGAAAGAAAACAACAAACCAAGAAATAATGCATTCCAAGCTTTGTTAATTTCTTGTAATTAAATGCAAAAACAGAGTGATAAAAATGATGTTGCAATATTCTTGTATCTAGCCCTGTTTGCAGTAGATATGCAATCTGGATGCAGTGCGGTGAAATCCTGACTTGTTACTGAATCTGCTGTGCACTCAAGCACCCTCAGCCTGCTGGTTAATTAATCCAGTCAATATGACAGCGTGAAGACAGGGACCTGTTTGCTGCATTTTTGAAACAATGGTGAAATAATGATCTTTCATGCATAAGTCCTCCCCGAGGAGATGCCTTTCGTTTCTAACAAAACAAATTAATGACGGCAATAAATAAACCCATCAAGGCAAATGAGAAGCTTAATGCCTTAAATCTAGTCAGCTACGGGCACAGCCATTTACATAGCTAACCACCAGATCTTGCACAGGGTTTGCGCACTCCCCTCTGATTCATAATCTATAAGAGTTTTGTCATAGTGTAACCCAGATTTCTAGCAGTCTGAAATTGCTGGGTAAAGGAACATAAGTGACACGGCCAGGAATTAGGGCTGAGCAGCTAATTAGTCACAGATGGAAGACAGCTCTAAAAGTAGAACACCTAACCTAGAAGATGTCTGAAAGAAAATGGAATATGATGGATAAATGCCTAGTAATCTATCTATATATCTATAAAGATAGGAATAGATGTGGAGCTATGCTTAAAATAGATCTTAGAGATTGAAACTGAGGCATTCAGGTCTGGATGTGCTCAATTATGCTGGTAGTCTAGAAATGGAGTGCACACGGGTTTGCTAATGTGCAGTAGGAGCAGTCATTTTGCAAACATATGCTGAAAAAAATGGATGGCGTGGACTCAGTGGCATAGCAAGGGTAGGAGGCGCTTAGGATGGTTACGCCCCTGCACCCACATCTCCACCCCTGCTCCTTCTGTGCCCCCCCACCATGCTACACTTACTCCCTCCCTTCCAATCTCAGCACCTCTTTAAATCTGTGCCAGCACGAGCAGCTTCTTCAGCCTGCTGCTCGCACAGGTGTTGGCTTTCCCTCTGAAGTCACTTCCTGGCCCTGTGTCCTGGAAGTGATTTCAGAGGGAGCCAGGCCGATGCAAGCAGCGGGTCAGAGTAGTTGCTCGCACTGGTAAAGTTTTAAAGAGGATGGGGGGTGGAGAGGGGAGGGCGCCAGTGTGGCGTGGGGGCAGAGAGGTGCTGGCATTCCTACCAAGACGGTGCCCAGGACGGTTCCCCCCCTCAGTATTTACACATAAATGTGGCAATTTCGCCACATCCACGTGTAACTGTCCTATTTTGCAAGGTTACACATGAAATTGCTGCCAATTAAGTAATGAGGCTACAGTTTTAACTTGTTTTCATTTTGGAGATGGAACTAAACAATGTAGGCTTTTCAAAACCTACAGTTTGTATGCCTCTAAAATGTGTAAAACCCAAAGTGGATAGTTTTCAAAATACATAAGCATTCCTTTTGTAAAATAAGGAACATAAGAATAGCTTTACTGGGTCAGACCAATGGTCCATCTAGTCCAGTATCTCGTCTTCGTGGAGGCCAATCCAAGTCACAAGTACCTTGTGACCCTGGGCAAGTCACTCAGTCCTCCATAGCCCCAGGTACGTTAGATAAATTGTGACCCTGCCAGGACAGATAGAGAAAATGCTTGAGTACCTGATTGTACAAACTGCTTAGATAGGCGGTATATAAAAATCTAATAAACTTGAAACTACCTGAAAAAACCCAAATAGTGGCAGCGTTCCATGCTACCAATCCAAGGAATACTGTCACAACCCCAGCCTTAAGACTAGGGTTGTGCCAGGTCAATCTCCTCCAAATCCAAGCCCTAACCTAAAAAGGGCTAATCAGAGTGACAGGCTAAGCTCAGACAAACAGATAGGGTCTGAGTTCCCATTGAACCACCAGGTTACAGAATCCTGGGGAGGGGAAGATGAGGGTGAGAACAGCCTGGAGCAGCAGGAGGTGCCTTACAAAAAAGAACAGCCTAAGAGGCAGGCTCACAACCCAGCTAAGGCACAACTGCTGGGCCCAATTAAGGCTAAGCAGAAAGCTCAGCAGAAGCAACAGGTTGTCCCTCCCCCTTACAGGTTAGGGCGTGTCCAGCTCAGGGCTTTAGAGGCTGAACTGAGGAGAAACAATTCAGTCTGCCCTGGGTCAGCCCAGGAAGGAGGCTCGAGGAACTGGGCTCCTGAGTCATCACAGAATCAGGACATTGAGATGGCAGATATAACCACTGTCCCTGAGGTCAACCAGCCAGCCAGCCAGGACACCATAGAACTCATGGATACTTACCTGGAACCAGAGGAAAGCTACATGGATCAAAGCTAAGTTGGATTTCTTTGCTGTTTTGTTTGCTTTTGAATCTGGTTTTTCTTTTGGGGCTGTCTGGAAGCACCAGGCGAGTGCAGGCAGCGTGAGCAGTGCTAGGTTCACGGCTGCAGGTGTGCCTTATTGCCTGAGACAGTGAAGAAAGTGGTTTTTTTTTTCTTGAACATTTTGACTTTTGCCTTTTTCTCTGTTTGGATGTGACTTTGTGGCTGACCGGGTGAAAGGGGTAGTAGTGGGGAGAATCCACGTAAGATCCTCAGGGCGGGATTGTGGGGCCAATTTTTGGCAAGCTTTAAATAAGTGGATTCTGCTACTCCCCTCCCCCACCAGCTGTTTGTTAAGCTGTCTGGGGAAGGCCTGTTAAAGACCAGGCCTAGGCAGCACATTCTAACAGTGTTTAAAAACCATAATGAATGACCAGTGTGAAGGCTGGGTGTTCCGGTAGCCTTATTTTGCCCTTTTTTGTGACTGTGAGACTGATAGGGCAAGGCTACAATAGAACCATTTTGGACTTACCTGCAAGCAAGGTGTGGGCTGTATTTTTTGTAAGCCCAAGTTTTATGTTTATGTTTGAGGGAAAAGCCTAAACTGTAGCTGTTTGCTACCGGAGAAATAAAGTTGGACTCAAGTTCTTTTGAAACACTTTATTGTTCCTGACATTTGTTTTTCTTTATACTATTAAGAACCAGCAGGACCTTCAACTTCCTTTGAGGGCACGTCAAGGTCGGTCTTTACTGAGCCCTGACCGGTGGCCATTTGCAAAACCCGACACCGGCAGGCTCACAATACACATGGAGCCCATGCCACATTCCTTTGAAACATCCATATAAATAGCTGCTTTCTGAAATTGGTATTTACTAGTATATCATGTTAATCATGATTAACACCACAATAAATATGTTAATTATTAATTATGATTAAACAATTTAATGACGTGCAGCCCTTTTTGCTTGCGTGCCTTCCTTCTCCACACAGTCCAGAATCTTTCCTTCCCCTCTCGTCCCAGACCCGACCACAGGGCTGGGGGCAGAACAAGGCAGGAAAGAGGTGGAACTGGGCGTTCCTGGGGATGTGGTCATGGGTCTAGATTTTCATGAAGGAAAATCTGGTAACCCTATGTGTTACTAGGTGTCCCAATATTTAGCCATACCCTATTTATGCCAGGGTTTTCTTGGCCTAAATGCCTGACCTATTTTGTGGACATAGCACCTAAGTCAAAAACATGTTCCTAACTCAAAAACGTACCCGCAATGTGCCCCTAACCATGCCTACTTTTAACTGCACACTTTGCATAAGGTGCATACCACTTTGGGCTAGATTCACAATGCAAGCCGATCATGTATCGATCAGTTTGCGACCCCTTTACGACCAAATTTCCCTCTGGCCTGATTCACTTACCTTTCCTGCAATCCGCTTCCAATCCATGCATGTAAATGAGGGGAAACGCATGCAAAGTGGACAGGGACGCGATTCACCAAACACATTTTTGAAACCGACTGGGTTGGCCAATCAACGCAAGAAGCGACTGCTGGGGACCACTCAAAAATGTCTTTCTGACTCTGGAAGTCCTGCTCTCTGCCCTGCTTGCTGCCCTGCTCTGCCCGGATCTCTCCGGCTTGCTCACCCCGAATCGCCGCCCCGGTTTTATCCTACCCTTCCCTGAATCTCTCCTGTCCTTCCCCGCCCGGCGAGCCCATGGTTTTAACCCGCAGGTTTAAAGCGGGTTAAAACCACGGGCTCGCAGGGTTCCCCCCTCTCCCTCCCTCTCTCTCTCACCCTTCCTGCTGAAATTTGCTCTGCACAAACTTTTGCGGTCTTTCAAAACCTTCTTGAGGACCCATCTTTTAAAACTGGCCTTTCAATTTCTAAAGCCTATCTAATTACTGCCATTGTCTACCCTAGTTCAGTGTTTATTATTTTTCTTTCTGTTATGTCCCTGCTGTCTTTGCATTTTATGTCGTTCCTTTCCTGCTTAAAAAAAAACAAAAAACGAAAGGTAAAAGTTAAAAAAAAAAATAAAAAATTTGGCTTTAAAATTAATAAAGATATTTTTTTTAAAAAAAGGTTGCGGATCGGACGGGCATGCGCAGACCATCTACAGATGGTCTGCACATGCGTAGGGATCGCACAACAGCAATTCGTGCCGACAGATGGGGGAATTCCTCTGATCGCCCCCATCTGCGTATTTTAGATCGGGCAGGTTCGTGAATCTAGCCCTTTGTACTGTGCACCTACCAACTTGTGTGCATAGTCAATTAACTCCAATTAACATCAATTAACAGGTGTTAATTAGCAATTGTCAGTGACAATTAAGATTATTATTTGATTATGCGCATACATCAGTTAAGCACACTGATGTAAGCACATAACTTTAGGCACCATATATACTGTAGAATTGGGGGGGGGGGTAAGTGCTCCCGTGTTAACTCCAAGCAGGGACTGCAGGTTAATGACAACAGTGTGTGATCTGAATTGTAATAAATTCAAAAATGCTCGAAAAAGTGACACCTTAGATTTGCAGTTCATGTACAGGAAAACTCTGCGTTATGCTGTGTCAACTCCAAATTATTCTTTGGAAATACGCTCGTTTGTGTAAAACTCTATGAGCGTCAGAGTTCTTAGCACCGCTGCTGGCGCTAAAAATGATGGCGCGGCTTGGTAAAGGAGTATACAGTCTCATTTTTATGCGCTAGTGTCATGTATCGCAAATTGTGTGCCGTGGCACATTAGTGTGTCGTAGCAGATTCCAGATGTGCCCTGAGATGCTGGCAAGGAGGAGAGGTGCTGCCGCCAACTGACTGCTTACAGCAGGGGTATGGAACTCCGGTCCTCGAGAGCCGTATTCCAGTCGGGTTTTAAGGATTTCCCCAATGAATATGCATGAGATCTATTTGCATGCAATGCTTTCAATGCATATTCATTGGGGAAATCCTGAAAACCCGACTGGAATACGGCTCTCGAGGACCGGAGTTCCCTACCCCTGGCTTACAGGATGTGCCTCTCGTGGCGAAGTGACATCATCACATCGATGTCCACGCACTTCCGGAGGCCTTCCGGCCGGGACACCGAGTTTACTGAGCCACCGCGACAAAAAGTTTGTGGAACACTGCTCTAGTGTAAGGATGCCTGTTATCTCTCTCTGTCTCTGAGCAAGAGGATTCTTCATCGCACAAGAACTGAAATTTGTATGTACAAATCTCTCTTTAATAAAATCAATAAAAGATGCTAACTCCCTTGAATACCAGTTTTCTGCATAATTGTGTGAATATGCCCCATTCGCTGGATACTTAAAATGAATAATGCAAATTAAATGGAAAGGAAAAATCAAGAACACATGTGTCCCTACCTCTAACCAAATCACTCACTGCACACATTCATCCTAAGGACCTTTGTGTATTTCTAATTTAAAGAACCATGGACAGTCTTCTGTCTTTCAAAGCTGTTTTACTTTAAATGGAAATGCGGTAACACTTCTGCCAAGCAACAGTAGAAGCTTTATTCTTGCCAAGACTATTATCTAAAATAGTTATAAGCAGGTTCTAACAAGTTCTAATTATTTTTTATAGAGAGAAAGGCTCAGAAATACAGTACTGTTTCAGGTCTAAAGGCTAGATGCACTAAAGGCAGCGATTGTCGCTAAACCAGTTTTCCCAGCTTTAACGATAATTGTTTTTACCGACCTGATTCACAAAATGGCCCACTGTGTGTTTTTCCCCTTGATCACCCACTTTCAAATCCGGCCATTCAAATTAGCTAAAACCCCTTGCAAAGCACATTGCCCCAGGTACATTAGATAGATTGTGAGCCTGCCGGGACAGATAGGGAAAAGTGCTTGAGTACCTGAATAAATTCATGTAAACCGTTCTGAGCTCCCCTGGCAGAAACATATAGAAAATTGAATAAATGAATAAATAAAGTAGCCAAGCGATTGATGCACTGTGTATTAAAAAAAAAAAAGGAGGGTTAGTGATCGGAAAAACCAACAGATCTGCCTGGTTTTTTTCCCATTTTTCTTCAATGTTCTGCATGACAGGAGGTATTGGGCATTCTTCCTGCCTATTTTTGGGAAAGGGGAGGGGATTGGGGAAGGGGAGTCAGTGGCATGGGGGGGGGAAGCAGGACTTGGTGGCGGTATGGCATGGGGGTATTTGGCCAGGCAGGAGGGAGTAGGCATCCCTGCTGCTATTTTCGCTGCTGTTGGAGGGTTGTTGGGGAGGACCATCAGCATAGGGGAGGGGGGCTTTTTTCTTTCTTTTTTTTAATGGGGCAGATTGTGCATGTGTGTAACACACGTACATCTGTGCCATTAAAATAAAAGAAGCCCTAACAGCAGTGACAGAAGGTTGCTGTTAGGGCTCTGCGCATGTGTCAGTTGCTCACTAAGTGATTGATCTGTCGGGTTTGCATGCAAATGATTTGCACCTCCGTGCAAATCATTTGCATGCAAACTTGATAGCGCATCAATTGCTCCTGGAGAATCAGCCAGAGAATCGGCCAACAGCAATCCAGTCAGTATCCTTAGTGCATCCAGGCCTAAGTGTTCAGGAGTCTCAGCTTGATTTAGGGGGGTAGTTACTAACATGGATTAACCCCCAAATTTTGATAAGGCACTTAAGGTTGTGCGCACACATTGGTGCATGTATCCAATGTGTCCACACAACTTAATTGATTAAGTGGCCTTATTCAGCTCCAAAAATTGGCAATTAACTACTACTACTTATCACTTATTTAGCGCTGAAAGGCATATGCAGTGCTGTACATTTTGACATTTATAGACGGTCCCTGCTCTGAAGAGCTTACAATCTAACTTGGACAGACAGACATGACACCTCATAAATGACACTAATTAAAAGTTACATGCACAACACACATGGGTATAAAGGATGCACCAGTTGCAGTGAGTGAATTTGAAAAGTATGTGTGGCTAGGGGCATGGGCATTCCTAAAAGTTATATGGATTGCTCAATGGAATGGGGCATTGTTAGAGAATACACCCAATCTGTGCACAACTTACTTAGGGCTCTTTTTACCAAGCTGCGGTAGAGGTTTCTACTGCTGACAGGTGAGGTAAATGCTCTGACGTAGAGAATGACACAGGGGAAAAATTTGTCCCCGTAGGCTTTATCCCCGTCCCCGTCCTGTCCCCACGAGTTCGGTCCCCATAACTGTCCCATCCCCGCGAGCTTGGTCCCCGTCCCTGCAAACCTAGAGAGAAGGCTGTTTTTTAAGTAGAAGGAGTTAACCAAAGTGGATGGGATTGGGGAAAGGAGGTGGGGAGGTAAGGAGAAAAGGCAAGGGAGATTGATAGGGAAGAGTCAAAAGGGGATAGCGATTCAAATATTCTTAATCTAGCCTCTTCTCCAGTGTCTTCTCCCCACTGTCTCTTCCCCATTTCCCAGCATCTTCTCCCCTCTCTTTCTTCCCCAGTTCCCTTCAGGCTGCTTCAGCATCTTCTCCTCTCCATCCCCCCCCCCCCCCCAGCACCCTTTGTGCGGTCCAGCAACTCCCTTCCGCCAGCCAGACATGTATCTCCCTCCCTCCCCTTCTCTTCATGGCAATTTCTAAAAGGCTATGTGTTATGTTGCAGTCGTAGCCTTGAAGTTGCGTTGTGTGGGCTGCTGGAAAAGTCTCCACCGATGCAACCGGAAACAGGAAGTTGTGTCAGAGGAGACTTTTCCAACAGCCACACGCAACGCGACTTCAAGGCTATGGCTGCAATACAATGCATAGCTTTATAGAAATCACCACGAAGAGAAGGTAAGGGGAAGGGAGGGAGGGAGATGCACTGCCGGCCGGCCGGCCAAAGAGAGGGGGCTGCCAGACCGCATGCTCATTCACCGCGCGTGCTCACTCCTTTAACTGCGGAGACAAGATCATTCATTGCTCCATGGGGCGGTAAATGGCCTTGTATCCGTACTCGTGGTGACCATTTTTTTTTGTTATCGTTTCGGCGGGTTACCTGCGGTTAGCCACAGGTAACAACCACTGTGTCATTCTCTACTCTGACGCTCATTCAGTTCCTGAAGCATCGGAGCATTTACCTTGTCAGCCGGCAGTAAAAACCTCTATTGTGGGTAACATCCAGCAACAGTAACATAGAAAATGACAGCAGATAACGACATGAATGGTCCATCCAGTCTGCCCAGTAGTCACACTTTTGATACATTCATAATTAAATTATCTTTTCTTTAACATTTTTGGACAATAGACCATAGAAGTCTGCCTGGTACTGTCTTTAGGTTCCCATGGATTTGCCATTGAAGCCCACCCCAACCTATCCAACCATCCTGTTACTGGAGCTTCTATCAAAGCCCTCTCCAGCTCATTCTAAACCGAATCACCATATATGGGACACAGACCATGCAGGATTGCCCAGTACCGGCCTTAATTGTTTTATATCATTCATTTTCTAACTAGAGATCCTTTTTCATCTGCACCACATCCCTTGTGAGGGCATTCCAAGCATCCACCACCCTCTCCATGAAAAATAATTTCCTAATGTTATTCCTAAATCTGCCACCCCGCAACTTCAATTCATGCCCTCTAGTTTTACCATTTTCCTTTTTCTGGAAAAGATTTCTTTCTATATTAATACCTTTCAAGTATTTAAATGTCTATATCATATCTCCCCTGTCCCTCCTCTCCTCTAGACTATACATATTCAGGTCTTCCAATCTCTTCATGTACGTCTTTTGGAACAAGCCCATACCATTTTTGTTGCTTTTCTCTGGACTGCTTCAAATCTTTTTACATCCTTAGCTAGATACTGCCTCCAAAACTGAACACAGTATTCCAGGTGCTTATAATTGATTATTAGCACTCACTTATCAGCACTAATTAGCTCAATTAAATTGAGTGTGGAAATTGGACATGCACCCAAGATTCTGCACACAGCTTTTAGCACCATTTATAGAATTAGGGGTTTTGTTCAGTTAATAGGCATGGGAGAACATAAATTTAAAACTAGTCCTTAGATGTAGGAATGTCCTCACGTGACCTGTCCCTGCAGGGCCCTGGTGTGAACTATTGTCTCTCAGCAAGCTTGACTCTGGCCTGGGTTCCCAAGTTATCAGTACAATCTTTAGCAAATAACATGCAGGCCATCCTCTGCCTGGGTCAATGATACAGTTCTGTAAGGCTCCAAGTTGAACTTGGTTGCAGTCCCTATCTTTTTGGTTGACTACACTGCCCGCCAAGCTACTCCAGTAACCTACTTGCTGCTTTACAAGGACTAGCCACAACATCTGAATCTGTCATATAGGCAAGCATGTACAGTTTCATTTACATCTTTGGGGGGGGTGAAGGGGTGGTCAGAAAAAAACAGAAATGAGCCAACTTTTCTCTAAACTTAGCACTCCTTCCTAGGATTCTATCGAATGCATCTCTACCTTGATCAATTCTCTCTACTACATGAAACCCAGTCTGGCTTCAGACCTCTGTTTAGCACTGAGACGGTGATTGCAGCGACCCTAGAATACTTACGCAACTTATTCAGCAAGGGCCACAATGCCTTAATCATGCAATTTGACATGAGCTCGGCCTTCGACTTGGTGGATCATGAGAAATTGTTACAATGTTTAGACGCAATCGGCATCAGAGGTGAGGTATTTGACTGGTTCCGAGGATTCCTTACGACCCACACCTATCAAGTACGTTTCAACTGCAACCTCTCTAAAACATGGAGAAACCCATTAGGCGTTCCACAGGGGTCTCCATTATCCCCACTACTCTTCAACGTCTATATATCATCACTAGGCATGCAGCTGGCCCAGCGGGGTATAAAAGTATTCAGTTATGCGGATGACTTTACAATCATTATCCCGTTCAATACTTCTCCCTCCGAAATCACCCCCACGGCAACAGAAGCGCTAAACCTGATGGAACAATGGACCACAGAATTCAGACTGAAGCTTAATTCAGATAAAACTAAATTCTTTATAGCCTCGCCACACCCACCTATCACCACAACACCACTACGCATTAACAATCTCAACTATCCTATTCAACCTACAATGAAGGTTCTAGGGGTAATACTGGACCAAGGTCTAACCATGAAAGACAATGTGGACTCCCTAGTCAGAAAGGGGTTTTTTACTCTCTGGAAACTTAGGTCCATTAGAGCAAATTTCGACGCTTCAGCATTCAGAATTCTGGTACAATCCCTAATACTAAGCCACCTTGATTATTGTAACATTGCCCATCTGGCAATCTCCCGGAAGCAAATGCAGAGACTACAACTGATACAAAATGCAGCAGTCAGGTTGATCTTCGGGTTGAAGAAGTCCGATCAAATAACCCCTTCCTACCGACTCCTGCACTGGCTGCCAATGGAGGCACGTGCGAAGTTTAAGCTGGGATGTCTCTGCTTCAAGGTACTATCTGGTCTAGCCCCTAAATATATAACTGACCTCCTCTCCTTCTCAACCAATAGACATAAGAGAAGAACACACCTGAAGTTCGTTTCCCCACCGGCTAGAGGATGCAAATTTAAGAGACACCATCAACAACTTCTATCGTATCAAGCAGCCTTATGGGGCAAAGATCTGGAAAAACTAATTACACACACAAACAACTAGGGTGAATTTAGGAAACACCTAAAAACATACCTGTTCTCGAAATACCTAGGTAACGAATCTGGACAATAGACCCCATCACAATCCCACCCCCACATCTGATCTTGTAAACTGTTAACCACTAATCTCTAACTATGAATGTTCCATTCAATTTGTAGAATCTTTCTAATTCATTGTAAACCGCATAGAACTTCACGGTCCTGCGGTATATAAACTGTTGTTATTATTATTATTATTAACTGCCTTGTCAAATTATGTTGTAAATCACTGAAACTGATCAGTTCTACCCCCATTGTAAATCCCTGTTGTCAATCCCTTTGTAAACCTGTATTGTTAACCTCCTTTGTAAACTACCATTGTTAATCGCTTTGCTAAATTTTGTTGTAACTCACTGACGAAGGTCAGTTTTACCTCTTTTGTAAACCGAATAGAATAAAAAGGCTTTTGCGATATATAAATAGAAAAAAAAAGTGGTGTGTGTGTTTAGGTGGGGGAGGAGGAGGGGTTATGCACTAGCCAGATTTTGAAAAAGCAGATATTCAGTTTTGAAGCTCATACACTGGGCTTGATGAACCTTCGGACTGTCGCAACATGGCAACTCTCATATGCTCATAAATACTAGGATTAGGAGGCATGCAATGAAGGTATTATGTAGTAGATTTAAACAAACTAGAGAAATTATTTATTCACTAAACATATCATCAAATTCTTGAATCCATTGTGAGAGAATGTGGTAAAAGCAGTTAGCTTAACAGAGTTTTAAAAAGATCTGTATAATTTCCTAAAAGTTCATAAGCCATTATTAAGATGGACTAGGGAAAATCCACTGCTTATTGCTAAGATAAGCAGCAAAAAAAAAAAAATCAGTTTTATTCTTTGGGATCTTGCCAGGTACTTGTGACCTGGATTGGCGAGTAACATACAGAATACTGCCAGTTACTTGTTAACTTGCTCCATTTAGGTGAACACATTTATACTTACTATTGACATATGTAGATGGTGACTTAAGCTAATATAATATGAGAATGTTTATTCATTAATATGCATATTTCTTCTAGGCCTATAGCTTCTTCTTAGGCACTGAGAGACAGATTCTGCAAATGGCACTACTATTGGCGGCCACCTACCAAAGCGTTGCCAATCATGTGCCAATCACGTGGTGGCGCCGTTTGCAGAATCGCAAGTTGCGTGAAAGGTAGGTGCTGAAAATGTAGGCCTGGGTTTTGAAGGCCTACATTTTAGCCGCCTACGTTTCATGTGAATTGCATCTACAGAGGCGCCTGCAGGCGCCTAACAGCATTTCCAGCATTGGCCATGCCTGCTTTGGCAATAGGTGCTGGTAGGTACCTCCATAGCCACAATTACAATGCCACATCAGCAGGCACAGGTAGGCAGCTACATTTTTTATTTAAATGGGATGTTAAGTAGATTTTAAGAATGTGGGTCACTTAAGTTAGGCAGCGGTACAATGTCTACTGCTGCCTAACTTAAGTCACTGTTGGTAGAATTGGCCCCTGAAGGCCGGATTCTATAAATGTTGCCTACGTTAGGCGTTACTAGGTGCCTACATTGAGGATGCCTAGCAATGCCTTACGAAAATCTGTGTGCAACTCAAATTGTTTTAATTAGCTTAAATGGTGTGGTAATTGATAATATAAAATAAAAAATAACCAGTTAAGAGTTCCGAGTAGAACTCAGAGCAGTGACTAGCAATGTCTAAGACCAGGCACCCTCTGAAGCATAACGATGCCTACCTGGAAAATAGATGTGGTCAGGGGCGGAGAATAGGCGTGGTAGACTTAGGTGTCGCTAGGCATTCGAGTTAGGTGCTGGTAAATTAGGCATGCCGTGGACTGTCAGAAGAACTAACAAATCGATTCTGGAAGAGATCAAACTGGATATGTCACTCGAAGCCCAAATGATGAAGTTATGACTGCCTTATTTTGGTCACACCATCAGAAGAGAGAGATCACTAGAAGGCATCATGTTTGGGAAGATCAAAGGAACCAGGCGAAGAGGGCGACCTGCAATCAGATAGTTGGACACGTTGAAAACAACCATGAGGAGGACGCTGGAGGACTATTCTCCCTCCCTTCATTCCTCTTTCTTGGAACTCCTCTAACCCCAATTCTGCCAGATCCACCCAAAAACTGAAACTTTCCTTTCCCTCTCTAAAAGGCGTTTCACTTGTAGGAAAACTAGGTTCTTCCCTCCCTTTCAGAATCACTCAGCTCTGGAACAACCTTACCTCCCCTCTTAGGAATCTGAGCTCCCTCCAACTCTTCCGTAAACATCTGAAAACCTGGTTATTCTCAAAAATGTAACTCCTCCTCCCTCTCTGGTTATTCTAGTCTTCTAAATTTTCTCTTCATTTTGCCTCTTCCCTCCACTGGAGTTCCTTTCTACCCTAACTCTTGTTAACCGTGTCGAGCTTTACGAATGTAGAGATGATGCGGTATACAAACCTAAGGTTTAGATTAGATTACTAGACTAGCACAAAACTGATTTCTTTTTAGATCCACAATTCATAAGGTTGCTAGGACTTGAGCATGAGTCGATGGCACCTAACAATACCAATGCCTATTTCTAGAATGCCTAACAATGCCTAAGTTTCCTTAGGCGCCACTAGGTGTGATTCTACAAGTGGCGCCTAGCAGTTGATTGACAACCACGTGGCCTGGCACCTACAGTGTAGGTGTGCTTAGGTGCCATTTATTGAATCTGGTCCTTACCTAAAAGAGGCATGATTATTAAAATAAGTGCTTGATTTATATTAACTTATTTGTAGACCCCCCAAATTGTGAGCGCAAATCAGTGCTGATAATTTGCAATTATCATTTCATAATTGATGCTAATTGGAATTAATTAAAGGTTGCACACACAACTTGGTAGGTGTATTCTATAAAGTGTTGCGTTCGAGTTCTAGTGCATGAATCTGAAAAGGGGGCAGCATGGCCAGGGGAGGAGCACAGGGAGATTGTGGACATTTCTAGAATTTATGCACACTGTTATAGAATATGCCCGATGTTTGCACAAGCTAGGTGCAAGCAATTAGGTCTAGTTTCCCTTGGCCTAAATGGGTGCACCTCTATGCCCTCTCATTCCAGAGCTTCCTTTGAAATGAAAGAGACTCAACTCATGCGCATTTACATCACATAGGTATTTAAACATCTCTATCATATCTCCCCTCTCCTGCCTTTCCTCCAAAGTATACATATTGAGATCTTTGTCCCCATACACCTTATGATGAAGACCACATACCATTTTAGTAGCCTTCCTCTGGACCGACTCCATCCTATATATATATCTTTTTGAAGGTGCGGCCTCCAGAATTGTACACAATATTCTAAATGAGGTCTCACCAAAGTCTTATACAGGGGCATCAATACCTCCTTTTTCCTACAGGCCATACCTCTTCCTATGCACTCTAGCATCCTTCTAGCTTTCATCGTCACCTTTTCAACCTGTTTGGCCACCTTAAGATCATCACATACAATCACACCCAAGTCCCGCTGTTCTATCTTGCACATAAGTTCTTCACCCCCTAAACTGTACCGTTCCCTCGGGTTTTTGCAGTCCAAATGCATGACCTTGCATTTCTTAGCATTAAATTTCAGCTGCCAAATTTCACACCATTCTTCAAGCTTCGCCAGTTCTTCCTTCATGTTATTTACACCATCCTGGGTGTCAACTCTATTGCAGATTTTGGTATTATCTGCAAAGAGGCAAATCTTACCTGACATCCCTTCAGCAATATCGTTTATATCTCTTGCATAGAAGAAAAAAGAAGAGGTCCGATGAAGAATTTGGTGTTGATATTGAATGAAGTGTGATTCCATTATAGTCCATCCTCTGATGGTCCACATCTGTGCAAAAACATTTGATAGACTTTGATAGACTTTTTTTAATGGTGATCTTAAATTAATCTACATTCATGAATATGTAGCAGCTGAATATTGGTGCTACCCATAGAGATGGAAGGAAGCGTATGGCCTTTCCACCTATCTGCCTGACACAATACAGATAGCCACTATTGCATATCCCATACAGGTCACAGGTTTCAGGTTACTTCTCTCCTTCCTTTCCATTAAGGACTTTTTTTCTAGTATAATTTTAACTTGTATTTCAGTATTCTGGTTTCATATAATTCAACAACAATTTATTATTTATTTAGGCTACCAGGTGCACGCAGCGCTGCACATTGTACTTTCAAGAGGTGGTCCCCGCTCAGAAGATCTTACAATCTAATTATGACAGACACACAGATAGGGCTAAAAGTGGTAGGGGGCTATTAAGGGAATGACAGACAAATATGATGGTTGGGTCAGTGTTTATGTTCAGTGGACAAATCTTCAGATAAGCTACTCAGGGTAAACCTTCAGGATTTAAAAGCATGCCAGCTAACTTTCCTTTTATTCAGATAAAGTGGAGATATTTTTAAAGGGACATATTTAGTCTAGCAAAAGCCAATTTTATCTGCAAAATTGTTTTTTGCATGTGACTCTCAGACTGAAAATCTCCCCTGGACCATGATCACAAACATGCGTGGGATCTAGACATAGAGTTGACATTCTGGGCCATGCCATCCCACAGGGACAATATACTTTCATAAGAAACCATTTATAGGAACCCTAGAAGTCCTTATGCCTCAGTCTATCTACTGTAATACTAGTACTTAGATTGTAAGCTCTTCTGAACCATGAATGCATTACTGATGACCATCTATAAATAGACACTATTACAAGAGCCAAACACTAATGCATGTTAGACATTTAACATTTCATCAGGTTCTACATTAATCACACACTTTTCCGAGTTCTATTTTTAAAAAGGCTCCCCTGTGTCTGGGTATATGATTCCTTCTATCAAATTTTCCTGCTTTACTTTCTGTGAGAAAATCTAGCAAGAGAATAAACGTAGGTCAGGAATGGTTCTATCAGACCAGTGCATTTCAAACTGTGTTCCATGGCACAGTGGTGTGCCCCAAAGAGATTCTGGGTGTACCATGTGAGATTGCAGAATCTACTTTATTTTTTTTAAATTCCCTTCAGAAGTACAACAAATACAGTATTCCCCTGGTCGTTCGTGGTCGTCAGTTCACGATCCCGGTCATTTGCAGTATTTTCCAACAGCGAACCGCCGACAAAGAGAGGGCAGCGGGAGAGGCAGGAGAGAGCAGCCAGAGCGCCAGCGAGTGCTGGAAAGAATGCTCCGACCGCCTCTTCCTGCACTGTCGGGCCTTATCCAATCAGGAGTTGCTTTGACACGCAGCTCCTGATTGGTAAGGCCCGACTTAGTGTAGGAAGAGGCAGTCGGAGCATACAGTGAGTGATTTCCTGCACTCGCCGGCATTCCGGCTGCTCTCTCCTGCTACTCCCGCTGCCCTATCCAGCCTCCCCCATTGAAAAACCTTATTCACGGTTTTTCACAATTCGCAGGGGTTCCTGGAACGGAAGCCCCATGAATATCGGGGGAGTACTGTATACAAGTATGCAAGAGTCTGTTAGTGTTATAAGCATCTGTGTGTGTAAAGCATAAAACCGCCCAGACAAGCTTCATTCTTTGATATAACTGGTCCTTGAAATCTAACGGCAGGCAATTTTATTTTTATTTTTTATGCAGTAGTTATCCTAACGAGCAACAAAGCAATCAAGGCTTCGTTACCGTTTGGATCTTCTTATCTTTGCAAACTTGGATTTTCAGCTCTGACAGAAATTAAATCGAAAAAAAGAGAACGACTGCAGATGATGGACGATGAAATGCGTGCTTGCTTGTCTGTTATAGAGCCGCGTTTTGAGTTTATTTGCACAACAATAAGCACATCCATCGCATTGATTAGCAATTTTATTCTATCTACTTTAGTTTCACCGTTGTTGCATTTACCCATACATAGCTTAAAGAACTTTAAATAAATAATTTTTTATTGGTTTTGTAATTTTATAGTTTCAATTATAATGTGCCATAAAAATATTTGATCCATTTAGTGTGCCAGAGCTAAAAAAAACAAAAAAAAACCACTGTATCAGACTAATTCTGAATCATGACTATGTACAGTAACTACTCTCCCTTTAATAAGATGTCCGAATGCAATATTGATTTGTTACATGGCCTCAGCCCCACCACTCCACCACCAATTAGAAACTTATAGCAGGAAGCATTACGTGGACCTTCATCACTGGCCAATAAATAATCTTTTATCTGTATAAATATTTTTTTCTTTACTTTTTTGCCTTAATTTAAATTTTACATAGAAATATTAATAATTCAAACTTTCACTTTAAAGCTACTTATCTTTATAGCTGAAATTACCTGGGAGAGGATGACACAACATGTTTCACACACCCGTGCTTTTTCAGCAGTGAGTCAGATGACAGAAGCGGCCGCAGAAGCCCCTTGAAAAAGTACAGGTGTGCGAAACATGTCAGGTCATCCTCTCCCGGGTCATTTCAGCTATAAAGATAAGTAGCTTTAACGCGAAAGTTTGAATTATTAATATTTCTATGCAAAATTTAAATTAATGCAAAAAAGTAAGAAAAAGTAAAGAAAAAAATATTTATACAGATAAATGATTATTTATTGGCCAATGATGAAGGTCCACGTAATGCTTCCCGCTATAAGTTTCTAATTGGCGATGGAGTGGTGGGGTTGAGGCCATGTAACAAATCAATATTGCATTCGGACATCTTATTAAAGGGAGAGTTGTTATATATACTCTGAATTTAAAGGCTACATTAAATAATTCTACATCATTATTTTGGAGCTATATGTACTGTAACTATGCAGGTTGCTTTCCTTTGCTATCTGCATGGGGGGAAAAGGGTTAAGATTATGTTCAGTGACCTCAAAGGCACATGAAGTCTTACTATCATTTCTATTAATATTATTATTATTACTTGTAGCACTGAGAGCTGTATGCAGTGTTTTACAGACATATATAAAAGACATTCCATTGATAGCTGCCACACTAGAATATCTATTCTCAATATATTTTAGAAAGTGATTCCCATGAGAAAAATCATATTTTTAAATAGCTGAATGTAAATTGCTCTCTCTTCTTATGGTTGCAAGTCATCATGGGTGCAATATTCAAAAGGGATTAATGGGGCAAGAGCGGCTCCTGCCCAGTTAAACTGAGCAGCAATATCCAGTAATATTCAGGAGCTCTTAAGTGAGTAGTGCCACTGAATATTGCCTGTCTGCCATGGTACTGTTGGATTAATGCCAGGACAGACTAGGGGTGGAGCCTGAACCTAACGTGCTAGTGGCAATATTCTTCTGCTAACTGGCTAAGTATGTGGTTAATGTTAGGCAGTGGCGTACCAAGGGGGGGGGGCGGGGGGGGGGGCGGTCCGCCCCGGGTACCAAGCCCTGAGGGGGTGCTCCCGGTCCGGTCCAGTTACCCCCCCCTGCGCCGGGTGTCGCGTCTGGAAACAGCCTGCAGCAAGATCGCGATGCCAGAGATCTTTGCCTGCTTCGACTGTTTCCTCCGCCACGGTCCTGCCCCTCCTCTGATGTCAGAGGAGGGGCGGGACCGCGGCGGAGGAAACAGCCGAAGCAGGCAAAGATCTCTGGCATCGCGCGATCTTGTTGCAGGCTGTTTCCCCAGGGCAGTAGCGTACCAAGGGGGGCGAGGGGGAGGTCCATCCCGGGTGCCGCCTTAGGGGGGGGTGCACAGCTGGCCCGGTCCCTATCGCGCTCCTACCCTCCCAGCGAAAGCAGCATCGGCGCCATTATCGAAAAAGGTAATGGCGCCAGGCCTTGGAGCACCAAGGCAGACCGCTTCTCCCCTCTCCCAGCCGAAACCCCGCTGACCATCCTATCTCTCTCCCCCCCCCAAGTGAACCTTTCTGACCCTCCCAGCGAAAGCAGCAAACCTCCCTCCAGTAGCGTCGGCTTTATCCTCCCTCTGCCGCATCACTGATGACGTCATCAGTAACGCGGCAGAGGGAGGAGAAAGCCGCGAAGGAGGTTTGCTGCTCTCGCTGGGAAGGTCGGAAAGGTTCACGGGGGGGGGGGGAGATAGGAGGGTCAGCGGGGGTTCGGCTGGGAGGGGGGAGAAGCGGACTGCCTCGGTGCTCCATTACCTTCTTCGGGCAGCAGCAGCGTTTACAATTCGCTGCTGTTGCCGGCTTCAGGCCTTGTTCTCTGCCGGGTCCTGCCTACTTCCAGTTTTCATGAAGACAGGACCCGACAGAGAGGAAGGCCTGAAGCGGGCAACATCAGTGAATTGTGAATGCTGCTGCTGCCCGATGAAGTTCAGGACATCAGGACATCGGGGAAGGAGCAGGGAGAAATCGGCTGCTGGCTTGGGGGTGAGGGTAGGGAAAGAATCGTGGAAGTGAAGAAATCGGCACGATGGCTTTGTGCAGGCTAGGGGGAGAGAGAAAGAAAGGAAAAAATAAAGAGGGGGGGCCAGGGGGAGAGAGAAAGAAAGGCAGAAAGAAAGAGGGGGACCAAGGGGAGAGAAAGAAAGGCAGAAATAAAGAGGGGGACCAAGGGGAGAGAAAGAAAGGCAGAAATAAAGAGGGGGTCAAGGGGGAGAGAAAGAAAGGCAGAAAGAAAGAGGAGGGCCAGGGGGAGAGAGAAAGAAAGGCAGAAAGAAAGAGGGGGACCAAGGGGAGAAAAAGAAAGGCAGAAATAAAGAGGGGGGTCAAGGGGGAGAGAAAGAAAGGCAGAAAGAAAGAGGGGGGCCAGGAGGAGAGAGAAAGAAAGGCAGAAATAAAGAGGGGAGCCAGGGGGAGAGAGAAAGAAGAAGGATCAGAAGAAGGACCAGAGACTCATGAAATCACCAGACAAAAAAGTAGGAAAAATGATTTTATTTTCAACTTAGTGATCAAAATGTGTCCGTTTTGAAAATTTATATCTGCTGTCTATATTTTGCACTATGGCCCCCTTTTACTAAACCGCAATAGAGTTTTTTAGCGCAGGGAGCCTATGAGCGTCGAGAGCAGCGTGGGGCATTCAGCGCAGCTCCCTACGCTAAAAACCGCTATCGCAGTTTAGTAAAAAGGGAGGGGGAATATTTGTCTATTTTTGTATAGTTGTTACTGAGGTGACATTGCATAAAGTCATCTGCCTTGACCTCTTTGAAAACCCGCAGAATATAAATGATAATTAACATTTTCTCTGCGTACAGCGTGCTTTGTGTTTTTAAAATTTTATTGTTGGTAGATCATTTTGACTTGGCCACAAAGGTAAGGGGGAGGGAGGGAGGGGAACTGCTGAAAGACATCTAATAATCCTTGCAGGCTTGACTGCAGGGAATTATTTTTGTAAAATCATGTTTTGTTATGTGAATGGCATTATCTAGACTTTAATTTCTATGAATGAATAGAATGAAAATGATATAAAATTACTTGCTTGTTTTTATGTGTGTGCGCTGAAGGAAAGTGGAGAGAGAGTGGGCTGAGGATGCTGAAGGGAAATGGGGAAGAGAGTGGGGAGAAGACGCTGATTTATAAATTGACAATTGTACAGAATATTGTTTCTTTTTATACTTTAATATAAACAATTCAAGGCTTGTGTGGATGGAATCAGGTGGTTTGCGGGGATGGGGACCGAGCTTACGGGGATTAGTCCAATAAAATTGTATTTTTTTATACTCATTATTTGTTTTATTTTTATTTGTTAATTTATAAAGTGGTGATTGTTATGTATCAGTTTTTTCAAATTTACATCTACTGTCTTTATATTTTGCACTGTATTAGAGGACATGTGTTACTGTTTTTTGTGGTGTTGCATTGTATCCAGGGTCTGGTTTCTTGGCGGATCAGTTTAACTTTTGTCTACATATTTCTATTTTTAGTTTGTGATTATTCCATTTTGGGCGAGGGTGTATCTCTGTTCTGTGTGTATGAAAAAGACATAGTTTTCAGTTGGCATTGACTACAGGACCAATTGACTGTGCGGGATCTGGCTTGTTTAGTTTTACAATGTATGTGTTGGTGTTCTAGTGCTCACTGCAGTGTTTAAGATGCAGCCTTTTCCTAGGTACACTCTTGTGGTGCGATATGTAGATTGGTACTAAAAATCATATTTTTCATATAGATGGGGGGGGGGTGTCAAAAAATGATGGGCCCTGGGTGCCACATACCCTAAGTACGCCACTGATGTTAGGATAGGTTTATCAGCTAGTGTCTAGTTAACTTCCATGTGACCGCCATTGTTCCATCTAAGCTAAGCAGGAGTCCTCCACCTTTAGTCCTTCCAGTGGGTGATGCTGTTTCACCATCACATTTTCAATACTGAATGACAGGCAAGCTCTGCAGGACTACCTACCTGTTTCTAACAACTGAAGACACAGTATGGAAGCACCACCCACCACTGGAAGCAGTGCAATTGGAGGACTCTCGTTCAACTTAGAGGGAACAAAGGTGACTGCACCTACTTGGATATTCAATGCCAGAAACCAAACATAGCCTAGCAATGAATATCTGTGGCTGTTAGCAACTTAAAAATCACTGACTGCCACAGGCTGAATACAGTAAAATCTCAGTTAATCCATATTCAACCAACCGGCACTCTCACCCAACCGGCAAAAAAAATCACATGCGGAAAAAAAAAAGCATTCCCGAAGCATCAGCAGCAGTGGTCCTAAGTCATGAACCCCCCTCCCTTCCTCAAAACCCAAAGCAGTAGCAGCAGCGACAGTCTTGAGCCATGAACCATCCCCCCTCCCACCCTGAAGCACGAGCACGGCAGTGGTCCTGAGCCGTATACCACCCCTCCCTCAAGCCCTAAAGCAGCAGAAGCAGTAGCAGTCTTGAGACGCAACCCCCTACCTCCCTCCAGCCCCAAAGAAGCAGAAGCAGGTGGCAGTCCTGAGCCTGCAAACTCCTTCCCTCCATTTCTCCCTTTCTTTCTTACTCAAAGTGACAGATGATGTGCAGCAGGCAGCGCTCAAAATAGGCTGCTTGCAGCCAGCCCCATCAGGGCCTTTCCTCTGATATGTCTACCGCTTCGGGTAAGGAAGGAAGGGAGGAAGGGATGGAAGGAGGGGGTGCTGTCTGCTGCTTCAGGGCTGGAGGGAGGGGGCAGGACCACTGGTGCACTGGTGCTTCGGGGCTGGAGGGAGGGAGGAATTGAGATCTGGGTTAGACAAGGTTTCTAATACAGCACTCTTAAGCAACCAGAAAAACAGTTATCCGACATCCACCAATCCCCATGAGTGCCGGATAACTGAGATTCTACTGTATCTATTCCAATGTAATTCTAACTGCATTGATTTTAGGGGACCTTTTACTAAGCTGCAGGCAGTGGTGTATCAAAGGTGAGAGGCACCTGGGGCAGTGGTGCCTCTCTCCCACCCTCATCTTTGCTCCTCCTGATCCTTCCCTGATCCCACCTGCCATGCTTGACCCCCCTCCCTTTCCTTTCCCTGTATCTCTAGTTGAAGTTGTTACTCATGGCAGTCAACAACATGTTCCTCACAACCCTGTCAGCTCTGTCTCACTTCCGGTTCACCACACAATTGTTTCCCACGTACACACCTTTATAGGACCCCCAGGGACCCTGAAGAAGACTTTTTGTCGAAACGCGGACCGTGTTGGGTCCTGCATCCCTAGCGGACTAGGTCCTTTAAGGCTCTTATGTGGATGATTTACTTTTATGTGGATGGAATTATTTTATGTGGATGATTTTAGTGTACCTTTGGAGCTTTGATACTTTCAAATAAAGTCCATTTGGGAACATCGTCACTCCACAGAGTTTTTTTGGTTTTCTCTGGATTTTCTTCTTTGTGGATATTTTGGGGTCAATTCCTTTTGTTTTTTCCTGACTACTCGACCAGCATCTCTTAATTTTCCAGATATTTTAGCCTGTCTTCCTCTTTCTGAGATCTTCTGTAGTTTATGAAAGCTAACCTATTTTTCCTTACCTTTTCAGCTACTATTTTGAGAACCAAAGCAACCTTCTTTTCCTCTTACTTTTATTTACTTTCCTTACAAAATAGTTGCCGTTAGCTGCTTTCAGTTTTGTCCAAAATAGTTGCCAATAGCTCCTTTCAGTTTTGTCCACTGCTTTCCTACTTCTTCCAGATGTTCCCATCCAGACAATTCCTGGACATAGTACCCCATCTGAACAAGTTGCTGTTTTTTTTAGGCTAGATGATCCCTCTCTACACCAGTCTTAATATTAAACCACACCATGCAAATATTAAACCACAAATATTAAATCACTGGAGGCCAGATGATCACCCACAGTACCATCAGAAACACTTTCCCCATTTGTAAGCATTAAGTTCAGTATGGCTCCATCTCGCAAAGGTTCCATTACGAACTGCTGGAACAGTTCTTCTTATAGAGAATCCAGGATCTCTCTACTTCTAGAAGATCCTGCAATAGGGATACCCCAATCAACATCTGGCATGTTAAATTCACCTATTAGTAATACTTCCCCTTTACAGCTATATTCTGAAATCTACTATTAAATCTATATCCTCTTCATCTGTGAAGGAGGTCTGTACAGTGGTGTATTAAGGAGGAGGCAGAGGTGGTCCGCTCTAGGTGCCGTCTTGGTGGGGGTGCTGCCACCTGTCCTCCTCTCTGCTCCCCGCTCCTTCCTGACCTCTCTGCTGCATGCGTGTGCTCCTTCCCTTCCTTTCCCTTGTACCTCTTTAATTTTCCCAGTGAGAGCAGCATCACGAACTTGCTGCCTACATCGGTGTCGGTTCTCCCTGATGCCACTTCTGGGTCCCACGCCTAGGAAGCGGCGTCAGAGGGAGAGCAGACATGGCGTGGGCAGGAAATTCGTGATGCTGCTTGTGCCAGGGAAATTAAAGAGGTATGGGGGAAGGAAAAGTGGGCTTGTACATGGCTGGGTGGGTCAGGAAGGAGTGGGGGGTTGCCATTGCCCCAGGTGCCATTCACTCTTGCTACGCCGCTGGGTGTGTATTTCATACCAATGTAAATACATTTTCCTTTTCCTCTTTCCAGATTGACCCACAGTGTCTCCTCCTTACCCTGCAGATCCTGCAATTGTGTGATTTTAATATGATCTTTAACATATAATGTCTATCCCCCTCCTTTTCTTCCTACCATGTCTTTCCTGAACAGATTATAGCCTGGAATACTGTACAGTGACTACAGCCCAGTCATGGCTCTCCTTGAACCAAATCTCTGTGTCCACCACTAAATCCAACTTAGCCTCTTCCATCACAGCCTCTAGATCCAGAACCTTGTTTCCCATACCTTGAGCATTAGTATATACTGTTTCCAGACATTGTTCCCTTTTCCCATTTATGTATAAGTATTTAGTGATTTACTTACCTGAGAGCTTATACTCACCTGGGGGCTTTGATCACTCTGCCCAAACAATTCTAGTTTAAAGCCCTCTTCATTAGCCAGTCTGCTGCTTATTTATTTATTTATTTTAATGTATATACTGTCTATACCAGTGGTCTCAAACTTGCGGCCCAGGGGCCACATGCGGCCACCCAGGTACTATTTTGAGGCCCTCGGTATGTTTATCGTAATCATAAAAGTAAAATAAAACAGTTTCTTGATCGTAAGTCTCTTTAGCTATAAATTACAATATTATTATTAAGACTTAGCCAAAAGGAAAGATTTATAAACTATAAAGAGTTTTACCTCATGCAAAATTGTCATTTCTTTAATAAGACATTAACTATTTTTTCTGCGGCCCTCCATGTACCTACAAATTAAAAATGTGGCCCTGCAAAGGGTTTGAGTTTGAGACCACTGGTCTATACCTAGATGATTTCCATATATACAAACATAATCAACCACAGTCAATCAAGCTGCATCATCATGGCCTTTCATTCTCCCAGTTAACTGGTCTTCAGGACATTTGGAGCATTGAGATTAAGCATCAAATTACTGCGTCTCAATGGTCACGAATTTGGTCTTGGAGGATGAGATGTACAATGTGTGCATCTATGAGACAAACATGTTTTTTTCTGTTGCATAGAGCATTCTTGACTCCTCTTCGTCTATAAAAATTAGATGGCTCTAAGTCTAATAGTCTGGAATACTGTGTTCTTGAGGTCGCCGTACCTCAAGAAGGACATGGCGGTACTTGAGAGAGTCCAAAGGAGAGCAACGAAACTGGTAAGAGGGCTGGAACACTGCCCATACGCCGAGAGGTTGGATAGGCTGGGGCTCTTCTCTCTGGAAAAAAGGAGGCTCAGGGGAGATATGATAGAGACCTTCAAGATCATGAGGGGCATAGAGAGGGTGGATAGGGACAGATTCTTCAGACTGAAGGGGACAACAGGTACGAGGGGGCATTCGGAGAAACTGAAGGGAGATAGGTTCAAAACAAATGCAAGGAAGTTTTTTTTTCACCCAAAGGGTCGTGGACACTTGGAATGCGCTACCGGAGGAAGTGATCAGGCAGAGTACGGTACAGGGATTCAAACAGGGATTGGACGGATTCCTGAGGGATAAAGGGATCGTGGGATACTGAGAGAGGTATCCAGGTAATAAGTATAGAAACCCAACCAGGTCGTGCATGTGCAAGACCGGAGGGTTAGGACTTCGATGGGAAGATAGGACTTCAATGGGAAACCAAGGTGGCAAGGGGGCCCCTTCTGGTGATTCAGACAGGTCGTGACCTGTTTGGGCCGCCGCGGGAGCTGACTGCTGGGCAGGATGGACCTATGGTCTGACCCGGCGGAGGCACTGCTTATGTTCTTATGTTCTTGGCATTGTCATCTTGAAGCAGGGACTTTAGATCACCTATTATTCTATTGTCTATTTGATTTGGCTTTTTGGAAATCAATATGGGGCCAAATAAATTGTTTGTTAGAAAATCATGTGGCATTATCATATGATACAGTATTATTTGGCATGTCTATGAGGGCTAAGAGCCAAATATCTTCCAAAAATAATAAACTTTTACTTATTTTAACAGGAGTAGCCATACAACAAATAACATGTAATTGGAAAAATTGGGACAGATTGAACTTCAGTTTTTGGTGGAATTCAGTGTGTCATATTTATAAAATGGAAAGAACATTAGCTATTCAGAAAGGGAATTTTTTTTTTTTTTTTCTTTATTTATTGGATTATTCATTACAATATCTTTGTAACAAACATACATGAATGAACACATAAAATACAAAATGTAAATTCCCAAACGGGAATTAACATAATATATAAGGAAACTAATTCAATCGTATCCTAGTCCACATTAAAGCTGATCGCCAGTACAAATAAAACATCAAAGCAAATCTTTCTATCTACTATCTAGGAACAGGCAAATGGCTATTATATGCATTATACATCATCCTCCAAAAATGAACTAAATATAAGGAATTAAACTTTCAACAAAGGTTTCTCTTTAATAAAATCTTCCACCTGGGCTGGATCAAAAAACACATGTTGTTACTTTATGATGCACTTGATGTAAGTTATAAAAATGAATAAAGAATTAGAAAAAAAAACCCCCAAAAAACTGTAACTTGAGCCAAAGTTGCATTTTCAATAATTTGTTGAATTTAGTTTTTTTATTTTATTTTTTGCTTTTAAATTATAATTCAAAGCACATACTCTGACAGGAAATAACACATTTGAAGCTAATGACATCATTAGCTAGCAAGAAAGAAAAAAAAGAAAATTCTACTAAATACAGTCCACTCCATATATGGAGAGGGACAAGAAAAAGGAAAATGCATGGGAAATGGATATATTCAAACAATTAATCTAGGAAATAGAGCAGAAATCTAAAGTCTCTTTTCATCTATCTTAAAGCACAATTTATTATTCAATTCCTATAGATATTCCACACATGTCCTTCATTTTCAAGTTTCAAGTTTTATTTTGATTTGATAAATCACTTATTCAAATTTACTAAGCGAGTTACAATATAATAAAGATGAACATACATTTAGACATACTATTTAAAATTTAAAAATAATGGGTTAGACCGACAAACTTACAGACTAATTGATACACAAGGGATGGAGGAATAAAGTTACAATCAGTGCTTTAAAGTAGAAAAAAGAACCATAGATGGAAAAAACATTAGGGAGGGGATAGTATAATCCTGGAAGGTAACTGCTTTACAATTTGAGTATAATTTAAAGATTAAAAGCATCTTTATAAAGAAAACTTTTATTTTTTTCTCTTAATTTATGTATTCATGTACATTCATGGTTTTTTAGGACCCCTGAAAATGTTCATAGTCGAAACACAGACCCTGTTGGGTCCGCACCAGAACTCATTGATGTGTGTTATATGCACCATTTGAATTACAGTGGTGCCTCACACAACGAACTTAATTCGTTCCAGGAGCAAGTTTGTTATGCGAAAAGTTCGTTATGTGAAACGCGTTTTCCCATAACAATACATGTTAAAAAAAATAATTCGTTCTGCAGCATAAAATATGCTAAGATGACATAAAAAAAGATAAATTTGTCAAAATGGTGAAAATGGTGGTCTTGCTGAGGCCAAACTCTTTGACGAGGTCACACTGTTTTACCCCACATTCACTCCTTCTAATTATTTCCCGTTTCATTTCAACAGAAATCACCTTCCTGCTTTTTTTAGAAGCCATGATATATAAAAAATATTGAGTTTATCTTAAGAGGACGACTGTATACAGTGAGAGAGGGCAGAGTCTCAGCGGCAAAAACTGGGACTTAACTTTTCTTTTTTTTTTTTTTTCTAGCATCGGGGAAGCGGCGAGAGTAGCTCCGCCCCCCCCAACGCATCAGCAGTAGGCGCCGGGCCCCTCCATAAAAGGAGGCGAGCCGACGGTCCGCCACTGCATAGGGAGCCAGGCGAAGGGCTGTGAGAGAGGGCAGTTAAGCGCAGTGACTAACGCAGCTCGGGCGACTTCGTTGTGTGAAACGAAGTTCGTTGTATGAATCAAGACATGAAGTTCGTTGTGTGCAGCGTTCGCTGTGCGAGGCGTTCGTTATGCGAGGCACCACTGTATTTGAAAATAATGATTTAAATAAACTTGACATCAAGTACCTCATTTCCACAGTTTTGTTTTTGTTCTAAAGAACCATACCTCCCACTCCCTATTATCACTTCAATATCCATCTCTTTTTTCCTGCCCTCCTATAATAAAAATCAAGAAAAAAAACCGCCTTGCACCCAAAGGAGCACCCCCAAGTAGCACGACCTGCTCCTTCATCAGCACGACAAAGTTGGTGCCTACTCCTCCAGCATACTGCATCTCTAGTGCCTTTCTTGGTCTTCTGAACCTTATGCTCCCTGATGATATCACCAAGGGAGCGGGGCTAATAATAGTAATGAAACTCGGCAGTTCTCAGTCTCGCGGTGCAGAGTTCAAGGCTGACCCAGGAAACAATGCCTAGCAGGCAAAGGCAGATTGAATAGCTAGCACAGCAGGTAGGGCAGAAGAATGTCACAACAAGCAGCTCACTTGGCTCCTTGCACTAGTTTTGACCTTTTGAACCTCACGCTCCCCGGTGACATCACCAAGGGGGCAGAGCTAGCAATAGTTTGAACCATACTTGTAGTTCTCAGTCTCAGGATGCAGACTGCATGGCTGACCCAGGAAACAGACTGTTTTCTGTCCGATAACCAATTCCTAATCCATAGCTGAACATTGCCTCCTATCCCATGACTTTTTAATTTTCTCAGGAGCCTCTCTTGAGAAACTTTGTCAAAAGCTTTCTGACAATCCAGATACACTATATCAACTAACTCACCTTTATCTATATGTTATTCACACCTTCAAAGAAGTCAAGCGAATTGGTGAGGCAAGACCTCCCTTGGCTGAACCCACGCTGGCTCTGTCCCATTAAATCATGTTTGTCTATGTGTTTCATCATTTCATTCTTTATAATTGTTTCTACTATTTTGCCCAGCATTGATGTCAGGCTTATCGGTCTAATTTCCTGGATTTCCCCTGGAACCCTTTTTAATAATTGGTGTAACATTAACCATCCTCCAATCTTCACTATAGATGATATTTAGCGACAAGTTACAGATCACTAACAGCAGATCAGCAATTTCATGTTTGAGTTCTTTCAGTACCCTGGGATGTATACCATCCAAACCAGGTGATTTATCACTCTTTAACTTGTCAATTTGGCTTAGTACTTTTTCCAGGTTCACCAAGATTTCTTTCAGTTCCTCTGCATCATCACCTTTGAAAAGCATTTTCAGTTTAGGTAGATTTCTTAAATCTTCTTCCATATAGACCAGGGGTGTCAAAGTCCCTCCTCGAGGGCCGCAATCCAGTCGGGTTTTCAGGATTTCCCCAATGGATATGCATGAGATCTATTAGCATACAATGAAAGCAGTGCATGCAAATAGATCTCATGTATATTCATTGGGGAAATCCTGAAAACCCAACTGGATTGCGGCCCTTGAGGAGGGACTTTGACACCCCTGATATATATAGACTGATGCATAGAATTAATTCAGTCTCTCCACTATGGCCTTATCCTCCCTGAGTGCCCCTTTCTCTCCTTGATCATCCAACAGACCCATGGATTCCTTCACAGTTTTTCTGATACTAATGTATCTAAAAAAAATTGTTACTATGAGTTTTTGCCTCTTTGGCAAGTTTCTCTTCATATTCTTTTTTTAGCTTTCTATATCAATGCTTTGCATCTAACTTGTCTCTTTTTATTTTTTTCATTTGGATCCTTCTTCCAATCTGTAAAGGATGTATTTTTTTGGCTTTAATAGCCTCTTTCAGTTCACCTTTTAACCATGCTGGCTCTCCTTTTCTCTTCTTTCCATCTTTGTTAATAATACATCCGGTCTGGGCTTCCACAATGGTATTTTTAAAATAACAAACGACTAAAATGTAGAAATGGTGGAAGTCAAAACACACTCATTCATATATCAAATAAAAATTGGAGGAAAAAGCCTCAAAAGTTCCAATGTGCACAGCATGATAACTGAATTGCAAACACTATACAGGTCTGGTTTTAATTTAAAAAAAAAACAAAAAACAACCAACCCTTCAAATCAAACAGAACAATCTTTAGTCTCTAAACAAATTATCTTTGAAGCAATTTAGGCAAGCACTTATCTTGTAATTCCCGACAGGGACCCTTTTCACCTTTGGCTTTGTCTAGGGATTGTAAAGTGCTGTATCTGTAACTCAAAATATACTGTATTTTATTCAATGCACGGCATGACCCAGTGAAATGAAATTTATGGGTGATGTGAGTTTGTCTTCCTGTGAATTTAGTCATTCTTTGCAAGGCTGATGTTCTATATTTGGGCGGTGTCAGTTTGCAGAAAACTGTGGACAGAAGCTGTCCCCAGTGCAAAACTTCCTGCACTAACGATCAACCCCAAAGTCTTAGTAGGCTCTTCACAATCATTGATCAACAGTCTTGTTTACATTCTGAATGTCGGTCACAGCAATTTGCATGGTGGAATTTTTTTTTTTCATTCAAGAATTCTGCTAGCTAAAGTCTCAAAAGGCTCAACAATGTAGCTGCTCTAGATTTTCACAATGCTGTTCATGTCATTTTCTGTCTCAGTAAACATTATTTCTTCTGGCAGTTCATTATTAACTGATGTAAACTTTTTTTCCCCTTAAGTCAATAGTTTTTTTTTTCAGTTTTTCTCAATGGTTCATCATGACTAAACTCTTTATTCTTATTGACATATTTTCTTCAGTGAAGGATTTATTAATGGTCCTTGATAAAATAAAACCAGTAATGTTCATGTCTTTAATGTATATTTTCTTGTCTGTGGGATTTCATGGATAATGCTGCGTTACAAAAAAAGTATTGTTCATTCTATGCATGTTGACAGGATTCAGATATAATATCCTGAGCATGGCCCATGTCGAGTCCCAATGATTGAATGATTACAAAACAATGTGCATTTTAGGGGGAATTCATGAATCAGGTTTAGGACCTTAAGTCGCTTTAATTGAGCCTTAACGCTACCTGACATAAAATACCATGATGATAAATAACTCACCTCAGGTCAAGTAGAAATAAGATGCAAAATCATGTTTTGTTTTGTTTTATCTAATTACTATACAAATGTTGTATTAGGGCCCACAAACCAAGGTAAAATAATCCTAGCTTTTAGGACCATTGGGGACCATTGGATCATTGGACCATTGGGGATCCTGTCCTTTGCTGCCCTCATAATGGCATGACTACCGTTATGAATTAAGATCTTCCATATAAGGAATACTTATATATATGGAAGATCTGACACCTAGCAGTAGTCACATGATGAAACGACCAGGTCCCGATTTGTATTAGCCTCGTTCTGCTGTCCTGCTGTCACATACACACACAAACGCATATGCCAATATGCCAAGGGATATATCTATTTTATTCAGAGTACTGTAACATATATATAGCATTTCACATGGGTCAGTTTACTCAGCATATGACTGTAGGAAAGACCATATTTGGCAACAGGATACATAAAAGCAACTAGAAAAAGGTAGCAAACATAAGGGGGGAGGGGAGGGAAATAGTGGGAAGTTTCCATTATAGCATATAATACTGTCTTGTCTAAGGTCTAGCAATGTTTCTTTTGTAACAAACGTTTCTTATCAAAACACGTCAACTACAGAACAAAATGGGGACACAGAGCTCAAAACACAAAAAGAAAAGACCTTGTGGGTTCTTGGCAAAATGATGTTTCAGCAGTTCCTTTTACACAAGCAAGAATATAAAAACTTACAAAATATGTGCTCCTTCACTTGAGACTACCACTAGGGGCGCCATTGAGAAGGTGGTGAAGGATAGGATAGGAACAACTGAGTATTGCACCTGCCCAAAGAGCCCCTAAACCCCAGAGTACTGCCTTAAACCCCAGAAGACTGTCATCCTGAAGCACTAAGGCAAATGGTAAGGTAGGGTATGGGGTTTCAAACTCAGGGGGGTGGGGGTTTGATTGAGGGAGGACCAAACTCTGGAGGGGTCTCTGAGCTAATGACCCTTTAGTATTGGGCTGGACCACCAGGATTTTAAAAGGTATGGGGGTGTGGGGTGTAAAAAAACATGGAAATACAATGATGTACATTCTTAGACAGGGGGGAGGGGTTAAAAACATGGAAATACCAGAACGAGGGGGAGGAAGGTGGGACAGGGTACACCATATGGGACAGGGCACACCATTTGGTTCAGATTTTTTTTCTCTTTGTTTTTCCTCCTCTGCAACTATGTGTATCTTATGGTCAGCTGCATCTTATAGAGCAAAAAATACGGTATATCTTATTTCCTCCCAACAAAAGATTCTCCAGTTGATCAGGTTTAAAAAATATATAACTTACTTTCAAAAGTGACTAAACACTTACAAGGAAACTTCAAATAAAATGTTCCACTTTTTGAAATTAGCTGAGGTTTCAGAGCCAAAAAGGCCTTACGTCTCAGATGAGTAGCATGGGCTACATCAAGAAAGAGTTGGATTTTTTGACCACAAAACTTAGCATTACGAAAATATGCTTTCATCACCAATGTTTGATCTAAGTCAGATTATAAAGTCACAATTAATATATCCCTTTTAGAGATAATATCCTGAGAATCTTCCAAAAATGTGAGATTAGGGGTTTCATGACCACTCAAAACATCAGTGGTTCCTTCAACACCCACTATTGTAGTCTTTAAGGAAATATGATATATTCTAGAAATTACTGTTTCTCCAGCGTTTGGAATTTTAAGGATATCATTAAAATATTGTCTCAATAACACTTCAGAAGATAATAAATGAGTCATAGGAAAGTTCAAAAAAATGTAAATTTTATGCCCTAATTTGATTTTCCATCATTTCAAGCTACCTATGAATTAATAATCTGTGTGTTATAGCCGATTGACTAGTGACTTTCAAAGTCCTAATCTGTGTTTCTAAACCACAAGTATGTTCCTCTTTGATTTAAGGTCTAACTCTGAATTTCTCAGCTGCTACCAAATTACATAAGAATAGAAAAAGACTTACAAACGTTTAAAAGATTTTTAAAAACTTTTTTATTTCAAGATGCATTTGAACACATGATATAACACACATTATTTTTATACATTTTATTACAAATATTGGACCTTCCAAATCCCCTTGCTCCGTACTGTGTTTTCCCTTTCATGTAAATTTCAATAGATAAAAATGATGTAACTTTCCCCTTCTTTCCTGCCTAGTCATGTTATTCATTGACCTCAAATGTATTGTATTGGCTGTTCCTAAAAATTTTTATACTGTTTTAAATTGTCTGTATTATGTCTAATCTGTCAAAATTATATGTGAAACCACTATCTGTGGCTTTTAGAGTGTACATCGCCTAGATATTTCGATAGGCGATTCATAAAATGCTAATAAACTTGAAACTTGAAACTTGATGAAGGAACATACAGGTAATTGGGATACATTGTCCTTTAGAATGGTTTCAGTTTTAGAAACAATAGACCAAATTTCTTTCAAAGTTATATCAGAATCATTAGTTTTAGCTGTAGCCCCAGATTGCAGATCCAATAATACAGCAGGCATGGGTATAGGTAAACTTTCGGGGGGCAGCTAATTCAGGGACTGATTCCCTAAGTTCCTCCACAAAAATACATTTAGCTTCTCCATTCCTCATAACTACTTCGTTAATGGGGGAACTATCTAATAGATGGGGTGGGGGGGGAGGGGGGAAGGAGGTCTTCCTCCCATAATAAAGGAGGGACCTGATTCTGGAGAGGAGACATTAGATAATTGAGTGTTCTCAGCCATTGAGATTAGATGTTTATCCATTGGGCATGTTATCTTTTGGGAAGAAGTTTGAACATAATTTAACTTAGCTTTACGCTTTCCCATCGTAGACCAGTCACTTCCTCCTTTAAATCTCATTGGGTCTCCTCGTGTCTCCAAGGGGCTCTACAGTGCTTGCCCCTTAGGTCACACCCCTTTGGCCACGCCCCGATGGCTGCACATCATTACCAGTGCTTGCTTTTGAGTCAGCTGGTAATGATGTCAAGAACTAGCATTCAATCTCAGAGCGCAGTTGTTATGGGTAACAGGCAGCACTTTAAGCACACAAGTTCTCCTCACCTAAAACTCTCTCGTTACCAGCGTTTGCTTTTGAGTCAGCTGGTAATAACGTCGAGGACTAGGTCCAATCCCGGAGTGCAGTTGTTATGGGTAACAGGCAGCACTTTAAGCGCTCAAGTTCCCCTCACCTCCTGCATGTTTTGTTTTTTTTAATGTAAAAATGAATAAACAAACAATTCAGCAGTCTAAGTGCCTGTAATTGGCATTAATTTGTTAACAGCAGGTCAGTCCTCTACAAGCTCATAACGTTGATAAATTAGTTTCAGAACTACCAAACATTTTGTGCTATGGAAACATTGAACTACATAGAGATTCTGTTCTGTTTTATACTATACTGATTCATTCCGCTTGGAATTTGGTAGCAGCTTAATAGGAATGAAAAACCTGTAGCATTTTCTGCCTACAGAATTACACTGTGCTAATAAAACACGAGCTTCTTGCAACATCTGTGTTAGTCCTGACACATTCACTCCTCATTTAGCCAGCTAACTACCTCTTCTTTGGAACCCGCCCGCTGGATGCTAATGGGTTTTCATGCTTCTGAGTTCATCTATTTTATCTGTTAGGTGAAAATTAGAGGACAAGTTGCCAAACTATCTGGAAATAATTTCCCTGAAAAATGAAGAGAACTCGCTGTAATGCACTGACAACACATCTACAGCCAGCACAGCAAATACCTTTCAAATGCTGGCTAACATAATTGCTGCTGATGACTCTCGGAGGTGGCTGGTCAGAGCAAGCAAAGCCTACACAGAATAGTGAAGCACCTGGAAACTGTGGGTTACAGCTTGCAAGGCATCATGGGTTTCTGATCTGAACATAATGGTGCTGGTCAAGTCTGATCCATTTCTTCGATTTGTTATTAAGAGAATTAGATCAAATGTATGCATGGATGTAAGCAAAGCTTTTGATACAGTCCTTCATATAGACTCATCAATACATTGAGTAGCCTTAACTCAATGGAATAAAAATGAGTTGAATGATGGAAAAGAGAGACTAGTAATGAGAGGAATTCATTCTGATGATAGAGATTCAGTCCTATAGCCAGTTTTGCTTAGTATCTTTGTGAGTGATATTGCAGATGGGTAAAAGAAACAAGTTTGCCTTTTTGTTTTCTTCATTGTGGTTTTTGATTTTTTTTTTAGTATAGAAGTTCTAGTATAGAGTATAGAAGTTCTCTTAGAAAGAGGAAGAGACTACAAAGCTGAGCAAGATAAGCAGATCAGGTGGTCTGTATGGTCTAGTTCTGCCAACATGTTTTAGATCTGTGCTTCTACCTGTATCAGGGTAGATACTGCTGAAAAAAAAATGAATGAATGAGAAATGATCTAAGAAAATTCAAGGATTAGTTCAGTGCTTTGGATACTAGTTGTAAAGGAAGAGGTATTACACATCCTTTAACTATCTGAAGAATATAGAGGGGCATTTTCGATAGGATGTCTAAGTCTGAGTTTGGACTTTTTGGGAAAGACATCCAGAAATCCAGAAGAGAAAATGTCCATTTCAAAACCACAAGATGTCTTTTTTTTTATTTTTAATGACCTACCTAGATGTTTTGGTCCTTAATGTGTCTATCTTTTTTGGCTATTTTCGAAAATGAAAACATCCAAATGAAAAACACACAAAAACAAGCCAATGGGACTTCCAAGTAGCCAGCATTCTTAGCAAACTGGCCATAGAGACAGCTGGGCAGAGCAAAGGGACACTCTAGTGGGTACTGCAGTGAATGTCACATTAAAAAGTCCCAGGTACACATGTCACTATAACCTGCTTATATTACAAGAACGGGCGATGGTAGGGCTAGTCTCGGTTAGGGTGATGGTCAGTGTAGGGTTACCAGATTTTCCAATCGGAAAATCCAGACCCCCTAGACCCGCCCACAGGCCTGCCTAGTTCCACTTATTCCCACCCCATTATGCCTCAGTGCCACCCCTAATTCCACCATAGCATTGTCCCCCTCACTGCCTGATCTTGTCAGACAGGAGGGCATCCCTGCATGCGCGGATGCCCTCTTGCCTGACGGGGATTTGTTGGAAGCTTTTCAAAACTCGGACAAAGTGCCGGGTTTTGAAAACCTGTCCAGACCCCGGACATGTCCTCATAAGGAAGACATGTCCAGGGAAACCCAGACGTCTGGTAACCCTATGTCAGTGGTGACATGGGCATGGTAGGGGCGGGGCATGGGCAGGGCAGGACCGGGGGGCCCAGCATACTTGGGTGCCTAGGGTCCCTCAAAGAATTAATCCTTCCCTGGCTGTACTGGGCCATGGTGCGCCCTCACCTGGAGTACTGCGTCCAGTACTGGTCACAGTACATGAAGAAGGACATGGTACTACTCGAAAGGGTCCAGAGAAGAGCAACTAAAATGGTTAAGGGGCTGGAGAAGTTGCCGTACAGTGAGAGATTAGAGAAACTGGGCCTCTTCTCCCTCGAAAGGAGGAGATTGAGAGGGGACATGATTGAAACATTCAAGATTCTGAAGGGGATAGACTTAGTAGATAAAGACAAGTTGTTCACCCTCTCCAAGGAAGGGAGAACGAGAGGGCACTCTCTAAAGTTTAAAGGGGATAGATTCCATACGAACTTAAGGAAGTTCTTCTTCACACAGAGAGTGGTAGAAAACTGGAGCACTCTTTTGGAGTCTGTCGTAGGGGAAAACATCCTCCAGGGATTCAAGACAAAGTTGGACAAGTTCCTGCTCAACTGGAAAGTACGCAGGTGAGGCTGAGCTCATTTAGAGCACTGGTCTTTGACCTGGAGGCCGCCGCAGGAGCGGACTGCTGGGCATGATGGACCACTGGTCTGACCCAGCAGTGGCAATTCTTATGTTCTTATAACCCATTGTATTGTTTGTACTGTGAGGCCTAAACAGGTTATGGGCCTACTAGTTTTAGTTGTCCCCCCAAAATGACACTGAATATGCAGAAATTCTACCCAAATGGGACAGCCAGGCTTCTACCTCACCTGTGACTCCCTCAGTATCATCTTGGGTAACAGAGACTTGGACTGTATGTGGACTGAATTCCCTGAGGATCCTACCTGTCCCCCAAGATCACTATGCTCTAGCTCTTTTTTTGTTGTTGTTTAAACATATGTTTATTGAAAGTGGAAAGGGTACAAAAATCGCAAGTTGCACAGAACATGACATGGAGAAATACAAGATATGGTTATACAACAAAAGTGTGACTCAGGATGTTTCCAAGGCACTGTAATTGAACCCGCTTCTGTAATGGCACTTATTCTCCCTGGTCTAAAATCTCCTGACTCCTGCAGACTTACACAGGTACTAACTTCTGTCTCAGATTGTAGAGTCCAAGTCTGCCTTGCCCATTCTTTCTCTGTTCGATACTTTGCCTTTTATAAAAGTGCGTATTCTGATGTTTCTAACACTATCCCTTTCAATCCATCTGTCCCCTTCCCTCTTTTTCTTTTCCTCCCTGGTATGCTCCCGCAAAATCTTGTGTTAGTCTTCCTGATGCCTCTAGAGCAGGGGTAGGGAACTCCGGTCCTCGAGAGCCGTATTCCAGTCGGGTTTTCAGGATTTCCCCAATGAAGATGCAGTGCATGCAAATAGATCTCATGCATATTCATTGGGGAAATCCTGAAAGCCCAATTAGAATACGGCTCTCGAGGACTGGAGTTCCCTACCCCTGCTCTAGAGGCTAGTTCCAAAATGGCATTGAAGCACTTGCAGGCCATTATTTTGTCTGAGAAGATTGGGCTTATCAGTCCATTCCTGTTAACTGGTCAGGAATTTGAACAGTAGCTACAATGAATCCTTCCTCTCATCCTCTCATATTATTTGACTTTCTGACACTCACATTAGGACTCGCTGTGCTGCCCTTAACCCCTCCCCTGAAGAAATGTCTCTAGATTTAGCTCTGACTTAGATTTAGACTTATATTAACAGTACCTATCCTCTTACTAAGAACCATTTAGATCAGGGGTGTCCAATATCGGTCCTCGAGGGCCGCAGTCCAGTCGGATTTTCAGGATTTCCCCAATGAATATACATGAGGTCTATTTGCATGCACTGCTTTCATTGTATGCTAATAGATCTCATGCATATTCATTGGGGAAATCCTGAAAACCCGACTGGATTGCGGCCCTCGAGGACCGACATTGGACACCCCTGATTTAGATGCACTGCTCGGTTACCTTTTGCTCCCTCTGCTGTTTCTGCGGAACTTGGTATGTTCATTAGTGCAAGTGCAAGCTGTAGAATTAGAGCAAGTTGTTAACCAATTACAAAGCCAAATAGATGAGCTACGTGTTTACATCCAACATAATCATATAGTTTTCGATTATATGTTAGCCTCACAGAGGTGTGTGTGGTTTTGTGAATGATTCTTCCTGCTGTTCTCTTGTTGAAAACAAATCACACCTAGTCCGTGATGCCAGCAGAAACTCTGCCAGAGAGTAAACCTTGATCCAGCTGACTATGTGTCTCCTTTGGACTCAGGATGGTAGGATTCTACACTTCTCCCTCCGTATTTGCGGTTTCAGCATTCGCGGTTTCTATTATTTGCGGTTTTTAGTTTGCTGGCTCCTCCCTCCCTCCCACCCACCCCCAATTACATCAGTTTGCATAGAGAAATCGCTGATTCCAAGCATTTACAGAAAAAAATTGCTGATTCCCAGTGCTTTCTTCACCGTGTTTTGCCTCTCCTTCAGGAACAGGCTAGGTCTCCACCATGTTATTCGCGGTTTCGCCATATTCACGATGGTTTATAATAGAAAACAGCGAATAACATATGAAAAAGTTATTCATGGTTTTTCTGTATTCATGAGTCTGTTAATCCCCTATCACAGTGAATACAGAGGGAGAAGTGTATTAACTCTTGGTTTCAAGGTTTAGGGCCTTGGTAGCAGAAGGCACTGAAGCAAAGATAGCTGTAGCCCCTGGGCTGAAATACTAGGAGTTGGAGTCTTCAAGGCAGGAAACACTGGAACAAAGGTTGGTGCAACTTGTTCTGGACTACCAGGAGAGAGTCTTGGAAGCAGGAGGCTTTGAAACAGTCTTTGGAATCAGTTCCAGGAGGGAAATATTTTGGACAATCATGGTTTTGAACTTACACCTAAAGCAGTGTGGGATTTACAGCTTCTGATTCTAATTATTGAAATCTATGCTATAGGTCTCATAATGCATCATGATAGTGTCAGAAAGCCAAGAATTGTCTGAAATCTCTTTCATGGAACTGAATAACTTGACAGCTCTGCAAATGTTTCTTGTGTCCTACCTTTTGATTGAGCTTTACTGGCCTCCTCTTCAGGCTTGGATAACTAGTTTGTTTTGTTTTCAAAATTATAAATGGTTTGGTTCCTGTGTGCTTTCTTTCATTAGTTTCTTTACCTCAAGGCAGTAAAACCTCCAGGTTAAAGGATCATTATTCCCTATTATTTCCTTCCTTTAAGTCTGTTCAATTTAAAAGTACTCTAGACCAATCTTTCTCCTACAATGTGATTCAAGCATGGGATGATCTCCTTGTCTTGATTAAGAATATTTCCACTTGTTCAATATTTTGTACAAGCAATTAAAAACATTTTCCTTTCAAAAGTTCTTTACCAAATCTTGAATCAAGCATTTGAAAATTATTCTTTTTAAATCAGTCTCTTTCATCATTGAAACCTCTTTGAGCTCAATTTTGTTAAGTAAAGGCAGTCTAGAGATGTCAATATAAGATTAGTTAAGATAAGATCAATATATATATAAATATATACATATTTTAGTTCAATATGTTAACCTTGAACAATACATATCAGTACAGAAAAACATAAGAACTATAACAATGCAAGAAATAGAGATTGAGAAAGAAAGAAAAAGAGAAAGATATAACCTAATCCCAAATGTATAAACCATTACTGTGTAACTTCATGCTATATTGTATTTCTCATAAATATAACTTTATTTATATTTTTTAGGCCATTAGAGGTGACTAGCGGTATTATACATGAGCTTTTACAACTTATGCTCATGATTCACTATCCTTCATCATAGGTATGTTTTTTATATCAAGATATTCCTCATTCAAAAAATTTTTGTTAACATCTCTGCCAAAATATGCTAACATAGTACTCAGTACTTATTTAAAGACCAGCTACTGACATGAATCATCCTTAGGGAAAATGATCACCGTGGCATTTTGTTGTACAGCACTTGGGATAAATTGGTTAGTGCTGCCCGATTCACGATTCAAATCGATTCACCAATTCATTTCGGGTGAATCGGTTCGAATCGATTCAAACACACAAAAAATTGGCCTCCTGATTTGTCAACTGACCCTCCCCCCTCGCCCCCTAATGCAGGATCGGCAGCGCTGCCTCTTGCTGGTTGGCCGCTGCCGCTCCTGCTTTAGAGGGCAAATGGGGAGTGTCAGTCGGGAAGTGCTTCTGTCCGGCTTCCCCCCTGGCCTCCCGGCATCAATTTACCCAATTTCAGCAGCCTGCATAAGATCGCTAGTGCTAGCAATCTTTGCAAACTGCCATAGGTCTTCGGAGCTGCTTTCTCTCTGCCATGGTCCCGCCCCTTCTCTGACATCAGAGGAGGGGCTGGACCGCGGCAGAGAGAAGGCAGCTCGGAAGACCTATGGCAGCTTGCAAAGATCACTAGCACTAGCGATCTTATGCAGGCTGTTGAAATTAGGTAAATTGAAGCCCAGAGGCCAGGGGGAACACGCAGGCCTTCCAGGGGGGGGGGGAGGGTTATACAGGCTTTCCAGGGGAACACGCAAGCCTTTCAGGGGGGTCCAGTCCTTCGGGGAGGGGTGGAAGGGGGTTATACATGCCTTCAGGGGGGACAGGCAGGCCTTGGGTGCAGGCCTTCGGTGGAGACAGGCAGGCCTTCAGTGCAGGCCTTCAGGGGGGACAGGCAGGCCTTGGATGCAAGCCTTCAGGGGGCACAAGCAGGCCTTCAGGGGTGAGGTGCAGGCCTTCAGGGTGGACAGGCAGGCATTCAGGGATGGGGTGTAGGCCTTCAGAGGGGTGCAGACCTTCAGTGGAGACAGGCAGGCCTTCAGGGATGGGGTGCAGGCCTTCAGGAAGGACATGCAGGCCTCAGGGGTATGGTGTAGGCCTTCAGGGGGGGTATAGGCATTCAGGCGGGACAGATCTACGGGGGGTGACAGACTTTCAGGGGAGGGGGCCCTGGTGTAGAAGTACACGGAGGGAGGGAGGGAGGGAAGGGGAGGTTCAAAGAGATGTGCATATGCCGGACTTTGGGGGGAAGAAAAAATGGGTCTAAAAATAGAGGAGAGGGAGAAAGATGATGGACAATGGGATTTAGGGAGGGAAGGAACAGAAAGGGAGGGAAGTTGGACACAAGGGATGGTGTGGAGGGGGGAGGAAAGAGATACTGGATAGGAGGATAGTTGGGAAAAGAAAGGGAGAGATGGTGGATCCTGGGGTGTTGGAGAAGGAGGGAGAGATGCTGGATGAAAGGGTAGTTGAGAAAAGGTGGATCTGTGGAGGGAGACGAAAACAATGAAAGATGCCAGACCTCCGGTGAAGGGAAGGGAAACGGAAGGGGAGGACAGAAATGGCAGATGGATGGTTAGCAAGGAGAAAGAAGAAAGAAGGAGACCCTGGCAAGCAAGTTATCAGAAGACAACCAGAGCCAGGGACCAGCAAGATTTGAATAATGACCAGGCAACAAAAGATAGAAAAAATAATTTTATTTTCTGTTTTGTGATTACAATATGTCAGATTTGAAACGTGTATCCTGCCAGAGCTGGTGTTAGACCGCAAACGTGAGCTAGGATTTAACAGAGAGGAAAAGTATTTTTTGTTTGTTTATTTTGTTTACACCACAGCGCCAGTGTGGTTAGGAGAAAGCAAAGGGGTGAAGAGGGTATAAAAGAGGTGAAGAGGCTTTAAAATAAACTCACCAGGATGTTTAAAAAAAAACACCCAATTGGGCAGGAAAATCGAATCGAATCGAAAAATTGATTCAATAGGCTGAATCGAATCTAAATTTTTTTTTTTCCTGAATCGAGCAGCACTAGTACCCGCTAAATCAGTTAGTGCGCCTTTACAAAAGGACCCCTTAATTAAGTTTAAGAGACTGCTGAAGACTTATTTCTTTTTATTGGCATATTCACTGGTCTGGGGTATAGTATGATCAATTAAAATAAAAGACTTGTGATAATGATTATCTATTGTACTTAAGCTGTGCTCTCAGATGCCTGCACCGGTGAATCATCAATAAATTCTACACAGTTTTTAGCTGGAAATGGTATCTTTCATTGAGCACTGCTTATTTTGTGATATATGAATAAATATACATATAGTGCTAAAGTAATTTCTTTTCTATTCGTGAGGTATATAGTGCCAAACAAAACAAAAAGAAGTGATAGCAAAACCCAGCACTTATCTTAAAGCTGTTCGAGCAAACAGGGGCTCCTTTTACTAAGGTGCGCTAGCGTTTTTAGCGCATGCACAAAATTACCGTGCGCTAAACCATGTGCTATGCTTCTAGAATAACGCCAGCTCAATGCTGGCATTAAGGTCTAGCACACAGCAATTTAGCATGCGCTATTCAGCTCGTTAAGGCCCTAACGTGGCTTGGTAAAAGGAGCCCTAGATTCCACCAAGCGGAGGGAGAGAGTTGGGTCAAGTCTTTCCACACATTCAAAATAATTTTTACAGCCAGGGATATCAAAATATCCAGTCGTTTACTATTAACTAAGGACAAAATGGAATTAGGCTTTAATGATTTCAAAATAAGAACCTGATATGACAAAGTGTGGTCAATATGAAATACCGAACAGATAGTTTTGTGCCTTTATAGGTGTTATGCAGGATCTCGCTTGTTGACATTAAGATCTTTTCAACCAACATTGATCAACAAGCCGAGGAATATTTGGATAATTTGAATATTTTTCAAAATGTATTTTTCCGGAGTTGTCTAAAATATAAAATATTATAATAGGCAAGGTAGGAGGTTGGAGTGACATGTATGATTGTAGCAATTTTTGTTTTTTAATCCAGCAGTAGGCAAAGCACTCTAGGTCACAGTTGTTATTTTCATCTGAGGCAAACAACAGCTACTACTTGTCCTTCCATTGTAAATGTATTATATAAATGTAATTTAAATCCAAAATTATAATCTGCTCAATACCCACTAAGAGGATCTCGGTAGCATACAATGGGTTCATTTTCAAACAAAGAAAAACATCCAAAAAGCATCACAAAGGGGTTATTTTTGAAAACCATTTTGTAAATAGATTTCTATGATGGTTCTCTGCAGTATGTCTAAATCTAAAGGGGGCATGTTGGATGTGTGGACTAGGACGGGCATTTGATTTAGACAATTTTCTGCAATAATCAAACATTTTCGAAAATGTCCAGGGCACAGTTTGGACGGTGAGGGCTAGACCTGTTTTAACAGCATATAAGTGTCAAGAAGATACCCAAACTGACCAGATTTCCACACACACACACACAAAGATGTAAATGAAATAGTAAATACCTGTCTGTATGATAGCTTAAGATATTATGATCAGTCCTAGAAAAGCAGCCATCAGGTTTCTGAAGTAGCCTAGTGGGCGGTGTAGTCAGAGACGGGGACTTAGGCCCATGTCCCTAACTACTACTCTTATGATGGAATATTTGAGCTTTCCAAAATTCATTCATATCCCACTGCACCTACATATAGGCGACGCCTGTAGGCATAAGAGCTATTGGTGTGGTGTAAAGTTTGGTTCAGTAGGTCTTAGGTGGGTATTAGAGGGCTCACCATACACTATAATAATATAATAATAATAACTTTATTTTTGTATACCGCCATACCTAGGGAGTTCTAGGCGGTTCACATCAATTAAACAGATTTACAAGAATTACAATTAAACAGATTTACAAGAATTAAACAGATTTACAAAAATTACAGTAAATCAGGTTTACAAGAAGCGAAGTCGTTGAGGTAAGCATGAGGGGGGTGTATAAATCATTGTAGTTAGCAGGTTGGGGGAGAGCAATGAGAAGGAGTAAAGGGAGAGATCATTTTGTTGGTGGGGGGGGGGGGAGAGAAGTGGAAGAAGGGGGATTAGGGATTCCGTCCGTGGAATAAATGAGTTTTGAGTAGTTTTCTAAAGTCGAGGTAGGTGGGTGCCTCGAGCATAATTTGGGCTAGCCATGGGTTCTGTTTGGCCGCCTGGAAGGCGAAGGTTTTGTCGAAGAACCTTTTGAGGTGACATAGTTTTAGGGAGGGGAAAGCGAATAGATTGATTCTGCGAGAGTTCTTTATGTTGCAGTTCAGGTTGAAATGAGGGATGAGGTAACTCGGAGATAAGCCAAATAAAGTTTTCTAGCAAAAGCATGCAAACTTGAATAGGATTCTAGATTCAAAAGGTAGCCAATGTAGTTTGTGGTAGAAGGGGGGTGATGTGTTCCCATTTATTCAAGCCAAATATGAGGCGGACAGCGGTGTTCTGGATCAGTTTCAGTCTTCTGATGGTTTTCTTCGTGGAGCCCAGGTAAATGATATTGCAGTAGTCAAGGATGCTGAGAATGGAGGATTGTACTAAGAGGCGGAATGAAGTGTCATCGAAGTATCTTTTTTGGTGCGTAGTTTCCAGAGCACCGAGAAGCATTTCCTGACCAATATCAGTATGTTTTTCAAGGGATAGATGTTTGTCTAGGGTTATGATGAGAAGTGTACCAGGGCCTTTTTAAGTGAAGAGCACTGTAGGGTCCCACTGCTCTGCTGGGATGTTTGTGTGACCAGTCTACTAAAAATGTTGTCCCCCCTCCTACATCCCAATGATTTGTTTGTGCATGTTTCCTTTAGACTGTTTTTTTAAAAAAAAATTGTTCAAAAAGATAGACTTTACTGAGGGAAGGCAGTATTGCCTTGAATATAATCAGTTCATAAATCCTTCAAACAACTGTCTTTCTTTTTCTTTTTATTAAATAAGAAATATGAGGATTCTAACTTTCATTTAATAGGCAAGCTGTTCCATACGTGGGGTGGAACCACCAAACTTGTGTGATCTCTAGATGTAGGGTTACCATATTTTCTTCCACAAAACCCCGCCCTGTTTTGCCTCCAGCCCCACCCAGATCTGCCTCTAGCCCTGCCCAGTCTGCAGTGGGGAAAATGCCCACTCCTGAAAAATACATCTAAAATATATATATATATATATATATTTTTTCAAAAATCATCTATCCAGGCTATTGTTTGTCCAGACTGCCAGTATGTCTATCTTTATACCACATTCTCGACCAAAATTTTGTCCAAGTCCCAAATGCCCAGAACAAGACCATTTGGATGTAGGAGAGGCCAGCATTGTGATGGCCTGGGCACCCTGATATGGCAACAGAGCAGTGGGGTACCTTACAGGGCACTGCTGTGAACTTCACGAAAAGGGTGCCACATAAACATCTAACAAGAACTCCCTTATAGGTTATGCTGAGCCCCCCCAGAACATCCCCAAGACCCACTATACCCACCTGTCTACAACCCCAATAGCCCTTACGGCTGCAGATAGCACCTATATGGCAGTACAGTAGGGGTTGGGGGGACCACCCCACAGGCTACTAGGCTCTACTTGATTTTCCTATACTAGGTGCTGATGTTCTGGAGACAGATGTGCACTGTATATTTTTATTTCAGTCTTTGCGGGGGTATGAGGGAGTCAGTGAACACTGGAAGAGTGTGTGGAAGTCTTTACTTTGTCTCTGCAGTGGTTATCTGGTCACTTTGGATACATTTTGGGCACTTATACTTGTTTTTACATCATCTATGTCACAACGTATAAGTTCCATCCAGGAAGTCTCATAAAACCTAAGTCTAGGTTGGCCCACATCCCACCCTAACCAGTCCTCCAGATGCGCCCCTTTTAGCTCTGGGCGCACAGCGGCATTCAGAGGCTTAAAAAGTCCCTGGATACGTCCAAAAAATAGGTTTGATTATCGGCACTTGGACAACCTGTCCTTTAGGTCGTCCAAGTGCCAACTTGGGTGGGTTTTTAGACGTGTGTAAGTTTTGATTATGAGCCCCATATTGAAGGATTACCAAAAATTAATTCAATATTTTTAACGCAACAGTTAAGATGATGTTAAGGTCAATCAGCAAATAATGTAGTCTAATTAAAAATGGTTCTTTCCCATTTTTGTGTCACATAATGAGCTTAGTCACAGCCTTTTGCAACAATGTCAAGGAATCTATTATTTTCTTATGCAACTGTAAAATAAAGACGATAACAATAATCTAAATGGAAACAGAAACTGCATATACTACCTGCTTCAAATCAAAATCATTTAGAAAAGCACAATTGTTTTTAATCATCTGCAAAGTTCTTTTTTTTTTTTTTTTAAGTTCAATCATTTTTATTAATATTTTAATGTATACATACATCTAAAGCATGAATGACAGTATCTTGACAGTGATAGCAAAAAGCATATACATTGACATTCATGCTACAATACAATATCAAGTAATAATGATATGACAGGAACAACTAACAAAACCAGAACTAAAAGCACTGGCCAGACGTAGTGGTGAATGTATAATGATATTTTACATAGAGTGCTGTATATGTCATCTTTTAAGATGACTAGTTCGGCAGCATTATATCAGTCTTTTTTCTTTTTGATATATCGTGCTTTTTGGACACCATGCAAAGTTCTTTTAAGCACTTGAGAAATCTGATCTTGCAGAAAAAGGGCAGAGTTAATTATCCCGACACTTTTGACTGTACTGGCGAAATGATCCCACCAAGCACGTTTAGACTAAAAGATGCTATTGGGTGACACCCCACTGGAGGGTTTAAGGGACGTTGCCCCTTTAATCCTGCAGTAGTTTATGTCCCTCCGCAAATTCCAAATTGGCAGGCAAACCAGTCACTGTGACAGAGTTGTGATAAGAACTGGTTTATTTCCAAGATCGCAAAGTTAACCAGTTATGTTGTGACACATAACCGGTTATGTGCCAGCAGATAACACGCTCGTCTTCCAAATTTGCTTCACCACAAAGGTTGAACAGGTAAGGTGACAAGATGCATCCTTGGCCTGATGCCTTGTTTTATTGAAAACCAATCAGTATTGCCATATTCTGTTCTCACTGCAGCTTCTTGATTTTCATAGAGGCTCTTTATCAGCTGAGTTATGTGTTTGGGTATTCCCATTTGTGCTAGAGTACTCCATAGTTTATCGTAATCCATACAGTCAAAAGCTTTGCTGTAGTTGATGAAGCCTCCAACAATGCCCATCTGCTGCAGCCCAGATGGGTGGCACATCATTAGTCTGGCATCGTCACTGAAACCTGTCCACCTTGGGAAACCCTGCTGGTAGTGAATCTACCAATGGCATAGCTTTCAGCTTCTCAGATATGCACAAGTCCCAGTGGCACGACAAGCCCATATACCATGACTGCAGCATCATACTTAAATATTATTATTAATCAGCATTTAATTATCTTAAACTATATTGAGTTACTGATATTTTAGTGTTACCGTATATAGTCGATCCAAATATAAGTCGAGACCCCTAAGTTCTGCTATCCCTATCCAGGAGACCCCTGGTGCTTTTCATTTGAAAACTACCACAGGAAAACTATGCACACCCATTGCTATTTGAGGCACACAAAATTTCTCAATTAATTTATGTCTTGTGGTATTCCTTTTTGAATGTCAACCTCAGGAGGTAAGGTTTGATATTAGACTGTTTTCATAAGTATGTTAAGACATAGGCAGCAGAATGCACAACCTCTCAGCAGCTCCTGAGTCCCCCACTCACCTCCTCCCGGCGCTATAGTTTTAAATATTCAGCAGCCACTGCGCAAGCGTCTACGAACAGGTCAACACCCAGAAGTAGAATGAAAGATTCTGGGGCAAGCCTACTGTTTAATACTGTGCAGCCGCTGCCCGAAGATTTAAAACCATAACACCGAGACTCAGGAGGGCGGACACCAACCGTCAACTGAAAATTTGGGGGGAAACTGTGGCCCCTATGGCCTCTTCTGTGGCCTCCTCCATTCTGCCACTTATGTGTTAAGGTATGAGTTTTAGTTAGATTTCTGGGGAAGGTAGATGCAAGGGAAGGACGTGGGCGCTTGGATTTTATTGTGTTTTATGAACTTTCTGGAAATAATTGTTCATACTATGAATTTTAAGCAAACTGCAATTCACTGCGGGTGACTTGGTAGTAACAGCTGCCAAATGAAATGAATGAAATGTGAATACACTTGAATTTTCCAAAATGATGCACATAAGTGCAAAACTCTCTCTAACACCACTCCCAGGAGCATCTCTATTTGCTGCAGGTATAAGGGCCTGAATCCAGATGTGCACAAGCATTTTAACTACATATTAGGGGGGCCGTTTTGTAAAATGATTATGGAACTGTGCTTTTCAGGTCTGAGATCCTGTTTAACTTGGTAATCCATTCTATTATAGCTTCATTCTGCTATGTTGCTTTTCAAGGCTAAAGGGGGAATTCAGCAAAGGGTGCTAAGGGTGCTAAGTGTGTTAGCATGCGGAATCGCGTTAGTGCTCTTGAACACGTTAGTACATGCTAACCACAAAAGGCAACCAATATAATGGGTGTCCTTAGTGGATAGCATGCGCTAACGTGATTGTGCATGCTAACGCACTTAGGGCTAGATTCACTTACCTTCTTTGCGTGACCGATCTGTGACGATCCATGTAGGCCCGACCAATCCAGAAAACAAAAAAATTCAAATGAGGGCGATCGGAGAAATGCCCCCCTCCGACCGCACGGATCGCTAGTATGCGATCCTGACGCATGCGTAGACCATCTGTAGATGGTCTGCGCATGCATCTCAGAGCTGCAACTTTTTTTTTTACAAAAAAAAATCTGTACTAGCCCAGCGAGCCCGTGGTTTTAACCCGCTTTAAACCCGCGGGTTAAAAACACGGGCTCGCAGTGCAGGGAAGGGCAGGAGATCAGGGCTGAGACAGGGCAGCAGATCGGGGCAGAAAAGCAGGGCAGATAGCAGGGCGGCAGAAGGCAGGGCAGTTGGAAAGGACTTTAGCAGTTGGACTGGTCCTCAGCAGTCGCTTATTTTTGATCGGCCAGCCCAGTTGGTGTTGTTTTTTTATTTTTATTTTAGTGAATCGCTTCCTGTCTGCATTTGAATGTCGTTCCCCTCATTTGCATGCGCGGATTGGAAGATGATCGGGACACAGGTTAGTGAATCGGGTCGGAGGGAAATCAGGTCGCAAAGGGCTTGCAAACCGATTGATACACGATCAGTTTGCTTACCGAATCTAGCCCTTAGCACCCTATGCTGAATTCCCCTTAAGTGTGCACAGGGTCAATTGGGAGAGGATAAGATGCCAATACTTTGTAAAATTTAGACGGGGTAGTAACTAAGATGGCCTTTTCCTGCACCTTAGTTTATCATGGGAGTCACTAGCCTAGGTTTCTTAATACCATGGATTAGTGACTCTTGTAGTACAGAAATAATACAACTTGTGATAAACTGTACAAGCTGCATTATTCTGTTGCTCAGGAGCACTGGTTTTCCAAAGACCATCTATCTCCCCTGTAGTACCCCCTCTCGAGCCTAGGGTTGCTAGACGTCCGTATTTACCTGGCATGTCCTCTTTTTAGAGGGCATGTCTGGCATCCAGACAGCTTTTCAAAATCCGGCACTTCTTATGGGTTTTGAAAAGCTTCTTCTTTGGGACTGCGTCGGGAGGGCATCTGCGCATGTGTAGATGCAACGTGGTGACATCACGTGCAGGTGCTCACACATGCATGATGTTATCGCATTGCATCTGCACATGTGCAGATACCCTCTTGGGGGGGGGTGAGGCTATGAGTCTGGATTTTATTTAACTAAAATCTGGTAACCATATTCAAGCCTATTATAAGACATCAATCCAAAACATATATAGAGAGGAATGGTGAAAAATACATAGATTTTAACTGATCTGCACCAATAAAATATCCCTAATGCAAGTGTCCAACCTCAGCTCTCGCCAGATTGGGTTTTCAGGATTTCCTAAATGAATTTACATGAGATCTATTTGAATACAATGGAAGCAGTGCACGCAAATAGATCTCATGCAAATTCATTGGGGAAATCCTGAAAATAGGACTGGATTGTGGCCCTCAAAGACCGATGTTGGACAACCTTGCTCTAATGCAAGCAAATAAATGCATAAATAAATAGGTGTTTATTGGATAAACAACAGAAAAGCAACCCTTCCCTGGCTCATCTTTTTATCCCCCTCCACACACACACTTAGGGTTTTTTGCCTTTTTTGTGCTAATGAATTAAGGCCTCCTTTTATTAAACCGCAATAGCGATTTTTCACGCAGGGAGCCACAATGAATGCCCCACGCTGCTCCCGACGCTCATAGAGTTCCTATGAGCATCGGGAGCAGTGCAAGGCATTCAGCGCAGTTCCCTGTGCTAACAAATGCTAGCATGGTTTAGTAAAAGGGGGCCTAAGTCAAGTGTACATGTTTGATTCCATGGGTAAAGGTCCCCAACAATCGACCTACGACTTGAAAACACCAATAAACACAGATTTTCTTGTACCTTAATAAAAAAAAAAAAATCCCTGATTAGCTGAAAAACATACAGCTAAATTTACAAATTATAAACACCTAGGAAGCCCTAATTATATTCTGTGGGAAAAGAAAAAGAAATTCTCTACCTTGTTCAGGTGCTATTCCCGATGCCATTAGCAGTCCTGAGAATAAACATGAGGTGACGATGATGACATGCTATGGAAACAAATCAATTAATACAGCATTCTAGATATTTGCCTATGGCATATAACAATTGAGATCTACAAAAAGAGCAACAGAGATATGACGTTACACAGAATACAGATATTTTATTTCCCTAATAAACCCAGGTATCTCCCCTTCAGATGAATAAGCTCAAGCAAAAGCACTTGCACCTGAACAGAAAGCCTTCCATTCATTGTCATCACACAGAAATGATGTCCTGTTTGAATTAAGATCGTGCCTTTAAAACATGCCAGCCAGCTCTCCAACATTGTTTAAGGCTTCTTTGCATTTACTTATTTTGTAAAGAAGGGAGGAGGGAAAGGTTTTGCCTGCCCTGTTTAGTGCGTTTCATCTTTGATTACAGCCTACACTCCTGCAGCACTCCAAATTAATTGTCTCAAATAAGCATGTAATTTAGATTTAATGAGTTACATGTTAATTATCGAGTGATTGTAAGCAGAAATCGCTTACTGAGGGTTTAATAAATATGCAGACGATAAATCTAGTTGCCATGGAGTTAACTCAAAATGACTTCACTTTCTAACAAAGGCTCTATTCAGAAGAGACAAGGGATCAGAAATTAGGGGGGTATTGTAGAGCTGGTCCTTCACTCCTGTGACCGGGCACAACTATTCATCAGGGAAAAAAGGGGGAGAAGTCAAGAGGGACAGACCTGTCAATCATTTTGAGCAAAGTCATGCTGAAATCTGCAGTTATGATAGAAATAATTTTTCTTAATGATGTGTAAATATGATTAGAAACATGTCTTTAACAATGAATATTAAACTATTGATGAAAATTTGTTTTTATTTCACCCCTACGTGGCAGCAATCAGGTGCTAGAGTAGGGGTGTCAAAGTCCCTCCTCAAGGGCCGCAATCCAGTCGGGTTTTCAGGATTTCCCCAATGAATATGCATGAGATCTATTAGCATACAATGAAAGCAGTGCATGCAAATAGATCTCATGCATATTCATTGGGGAAAGCCTGAAAACCCAACTGGATTGTGGCCCTCGAGGAGGGACTTTGACACCCCTGTCCTAGAGGAATAATGTATAACAGCCAAAACATTTGAACTATAGAAGATTTCAAAAGTTAATAAAGGAGATACTCCATAAGAACAAAAGAATAGCCTTACTGGGTCAGACCAATGGTCCATCAAACCCAGTAGCCTGTTCTCACAGTGGCCAATCCAGGTCACTGGTACCTGGCCAAAACCCAAGGAGTAGCAATATTCCATGCTACCGATCCACGGCAAGCAGTGGCTTCCCCCCATGTCTTTCTCAATAACAGACTATTGACTTTTTCTCCAGGAACTTGTCCAAACCTTTCTTAAAAGGGCTATGATAATGCCACTAAAAACCACTACAGCTGCCCCACCACCACCACAACAATTGAATAGCATCAGGGTGGTCCATGGGTAGAATCTAGCTCGAGATGGGATTTATCCAGAAACTGGTGATATTCATCAAAAAGGATATCCTAAGTTATCCAGTTGGTTATCTTGATGATGGTGCTGAACAGGGGCAGCTCAAGGCAATCTGCTGCCAAGAGCATCCAAAATGGGGGTGGGCTGGCCCCAACTATTAGGCAAGACTGATCAGCTGCCTATGGCAGCAGCTTCTTAGAGGATAGTAGCTTCAGTAACACAGTAAATGACAGCAGAGCCACCCATGTTTAAAGCAAAATATTGTTTTGCCAGACAAACTCACCACAAATATTTTAACCTGGTTTTCTGCAAAAACATAAAGGAGCTATATGATGCTCAAACAACAAGGAGCAAAATGAGAAAGAAAGCAAAAGAAAAGCTCAATTTAACACACCATAATACAGTTAGTTATATGGGAGCTGATATTCTGCCTACCCACCATGTGCTGATCAGAACTAGAACATTTTTCCATGGAAGTCACTATACCAAAAAAATCCTGATTTTCACGTTATCTGAACAATAGCAATACAAAGCTCTTCACTACCAGGCACATTGTGAAATACAAAACCTGAAAAGTGGCTCCATATTTTGTATTGAATACAGTTCAAAGACAACTGCAATTAATATTGTCCAAAGCTAACATATTTCAGTTAATAAATTACAAATAAAAACACTTTATTCTAGCTTTGTTTTCTGGAAGGTTTCATGTTCTTTTATGCTGGTTCCAGTTACTATTATGCTGGTTCCAGTGGCTGTTGTCTCTTTTTCAGTTCTCCTCTCTCCTCCTGCCTTGTTCCCTCAATATATGGTATCTGTCTCTGACATACTGATTTTTCCTTTTTAGCTCTTTCCTTCGTTGGTTTTTTGTGGGGAGGGGTTTTGCCCCTTTCCATTCAAATTTTGTCCTACTCCTTTCTACTTTTCACCTACCTATCAACATTCCATCTCCTTCTCTCACCCCTCTAGCTGTCCCATTTCCCATCTTACCCCTTCCCCAGCCTCCTGTTCCCTTTGATCTTTCACCTATTTCCCTTTACCACATGTCTATCCTCTGTACTAGTGCTGCTCGATTCAGGGAAAAAATTTTCAATTTAATTTGATTCACCCTATTGAAGTGATTTTTCGATTCACTCTCAATGACACAGCTTTTTAAGTTCAAACATTTTATTTAACCAAGGCAATATCAGGTCAAAGATAGGAACATCCAATCTATAACATAGTGTCTATTCAGCTTACATATTGGTCTGACCCAGTATGGCTGTTCTTATCTTTCTCTTAAAGTGTTCTCTTCCATTTTTATTTTTTCTGTCGCTATCCACTCAAATGTAACTCTTGCTTTATTCTTTTTCACTTTTACATTACATTACATTTGAGATTTTTATTCCGCCATTACCTTGCGGTTCAAGGCAGATTACAAAAGAATTATAAATGGTGGGTTAAAATGGAAGATCATTTGTTATTTCTAGAGAGGTAAAGAGAAGTCCAGTAGTTTCAATGTAGGAAGAGGGAGGGAGGAAGGACGGTATATGTGATGTTAGGACTGTTTCAGGAATTTCTTGAAGAGTATAGTTTTTATTTCTTTTCTGAACATCTTGTAGTCTGGGGTAGTTATCAGTAGACTGGAGATCTGGTTATCCATTTTTGCTTCTTGAGTGGCCAGGAGGGTTGTGTGTTTTTCTGTCTGATTGACGTGGTTTGGATGAGGTGGTTGTTCAGGTAGGTTGGGCTGTCTCCATTTAGGGTTTTAAATAACATACAGTAGAATTTAAATAGTATTCTTTCTTGGATTGGTAGCCATTGTGAGTTGATGTATGCTTATGTAATATGGTCGTGTTTCCTTAGTGAGTAGATGAGTCTCAGGGATGTATTTTGAATAGTTTGTAGTTTGGTCATAGTAGCAGGGCAGGGGAGGTAGAGGATATTGCAGTAATCTAGTAGACCTAGGATTAGGGATTGTACTACAAGCTGGAATTGTATTCTTTCGAAGAATTTCCGGACTTGTCTTAGGTTTCTCATAACTGCAAAGGATTTCTGTATTGTTTTATTTATTTGCAGTTGCATGGTGCAGCATCTGTCTATAGTCATTCCTAGTAGTTTTGTGGTGGTTTGGATGGGATAGTTGATTGAGTTGATTTCAATATTGGTTATGGTTGGGACTTTGTCATTTTCGCGGAGGATGAATTTAGTTTTATCTGGGTTGAGTTTCAGTTTGTGATCTTTCATCCAGGTCGCTACTGTTTCTAGTGTTTGGTGTAGTGTGTTTGTCATGGTAGTCTTTGGCTGATCAAAAGGTATGAGAATGGTAATGTCATCTGCATAACTATAGGTGGTTATGCCTAGATTATCAAAGTATGTTCCAAGAGAGGCAGTTTATAGGTTGAAGAGAGTAGGGGATAGTGGGGATCCTTGTGGTACACCGCAGGGGTTGGACCAAGGTTCAGATTTTTCTTTATCTGATTTTACTCTTTATGTTCTGGATTTTAGGAAGCCTTCAAACCAAGAGTATACTTTATCTGAGATACCTATTGCGTCTAAAATTTGCAGTAGGATGTCATGGTCTACCAGATCAAATGCTGCGGTCAGGTCCAGTTGTATAAGAAGCATTTTATTTCCTGTGATAAGGTGTTGTCTGGCTGTGTCAATAAGGGAGCCTAGTAATGTCTCTGTGCTGAAGTTGGTTCTGAAGCCAGATTGCATGGGGTGAAGTATGTTATGGTCTTCTAGATAGTTGGTGAGGAGTTTGGCTACTAGTCCTTCTGTTAGTTTGATGTATAGAGGTATTGAGGCAATGGGTCTGTAGTTGGATGGTTGGTCTGTTGGTCCTTTTGGATCTTTTTGGATTAGGGTGATGATGATTTTGCTGAGGTCAGTTGGGAAAAGGCCATCTATGAGCATGGTTTGTATCCATTGCAGAAGTAGAGTGCGGAATTTTGCGCTAGAGGTTGTAAGGAGATATGATGGGCAGTGGTTGAAGTCACAGGATGCGTGGCTGTACTTTTTGTAGAGTTTATTGAGTTCGGACCATTGTATGTTGGGGAATTGAGACCATGCTCTGTCTGCTGCAATTGATTCTTTTTCTGTACGATGAATTGTGAATTTGTTTAGGTGGGATGAGGTACAATTGAGGGTGGCTCTGGCATTTGTAATTTTGTTCTTGAAGTGTTCTGCTAAGAGGGTAGATGAGGGGGGTGGGGTATTGTTGGTAGTCATGTAGGGTTTGGTGTCTGTTAGATCTTTTAATATTTGGAATAGTTTTTGGGTATCTTGGGTTTCTGTGCCTATTAGATTGGTGTAGTATGTTTTTCTCTTGTCCTTTAGTTGCAATTTGTATTGTTTGTTAATTTTTTTCCAGGTGATTTTCATGTGATCTAGATTAGTTTTTCTCCATTTTCTTTCTAGTCGTCTGCATTGTCTTTTAAGTTGGAGTAGTTCATTGTCAAACCATTGGTCTGATCTTCTGCTGGTTCTAGTTTTGGTTTGTTGTGGGGCTAATTCGTCAAGGATGTTGGTGGTCAGATTGTTCCAGAGTGAGATGAAGTCCATGGGGTCGCAGTCCTGGATTGTTTCATTAATTTTTGTCCAGAATTTGGAGGGCTCAATGTGTTTGAGTGAGGTATAGGTTATTTTTTTTGATTTTGGTATGGTTTTGTTCTTGGTCCAGTTGATGTTGAAGGTGTATGTGTAGTAGTCTGACCAGAGGGATGGGGACCAGGTTCCATTAGGTGTTTGAATTTCTGGGGTGGATGGTTGATGGGTCATAAAGGCTGTGATGTCAAGTTGGTGTCCTTTTTCATGAGTGGTTTGTGGGTTTAGGATTTGGAAGGATAAGGCATTGAGAAATGATCAACTCTCCTATCCCATTGATTTCACATTTCCCATCTTCCTATTCCTTTTTATCCACTCCTCTTTACCACATTTTACCCTTTGTACTCATTATTCTCCTCTCACTCATCTCCTTCACAGCTCTTCCTCATGGATTCACCATTTTTAGCATCAACCTCCTTGTTCGTTACTCCACACTTATAACCCAGCATTTCCTTCCTCTCTTTCTTTCTGTTCCTCCCTCCCACAAGTTCAACATCTCTCCTTTCTGCCCTTGTAGCCCCTTCTCCCAAATCTAGCATCTTTCCCTCCCTCCTCCTTCTGGCCCCGAGTCCATATCCCTTCCACCTTTCTCTGTGTATCTCTCCTCCCCACCAACTCCCCCTTCACTATCTCTGAGTTTTTCATCTCTCCCACTCTCCCCATTTTGCCTGCCTCCACCAAGTTCATCTCCCTCTCTCTCCCCATTTAGCTCTCCTCTACCAAGTCCATTTTTCCCTCTCCCCCTTTCACACCCTCTACCATCTCTCCCTCTCCGGTACCCTCCACCCCCAAGTGCATCTCTCCTATCCCTCTTCTACCCCCATGCCATCTCTCCTTTCCACCTTCTACCCCTATGCCATTTCTTCCCATCCCCCTTCTAGCTCCTCTATCCTTCTTATCCATCTCCCAAATCTGACATCTCTACCTCCCCCCTGAGTCTATCTTTCCCTCCTTTCCTCACTTGAGTCCCAGCTCTCTCCCTTCTCCCACTCCCTTCTCTGAGTCTAATATCTTCAGGTGGCACTCTTGAGGGAGTGGCATCTTGTTGACCAGCCTACCTTGCTGGTCGATTCTCTCTGCTGCTCCCCCCTCTACTTTTAATGTGCTATAAAATTTGCCAGGCAGCTGCAGCAATTATATGAGCTACCCTTTCATTGATCCCAATGTCTTCTCTCCACTGCGACCTGCCCTCTCTGATAACTTCCTGTTTCTGCTGGGGTTGGCAGCAGTAGGGTAGCTCCTTGACTCGCTACTATTGCCCGACAAATTTTACAGCACATTAAAGGTAGATGCCGGGAAGGGGGGGGAGAGAAAAGAAAGGGGAGAAATGCCAAATGGGGGTATAAGGGTGAAAGGGTTAGATCAAAAACAAAAAACAAACTGCAGGCAACTATGTACGAGATGCAGGCAATGTTTATTATACCAAAAATTTCATTTATGCAGTTAAAAATACCACCTTATAACAAACCAAAGGACCTGACATGGTCCGTCTTTCGGAAAACACTCCTTCCTCAGAGATCCATGGTTGCTAAGGTATAAAATAAGCTGCATAAAAGGTATAAAACAACTGCCTATCTGTAATCCTTCTTCACTTGGAATGTGTGACACAAAAATAGTCAAGCAAAAGCCTTAGCAACCATGGACCTCTGAGGAAGGAGTGTTTTCCGAAACACGGACCGTGTCAGGTCCTTTGGTTTGTTATAAGGTGATATTGTTAACTGCATAAATGAAATATTTGGTATAATAAACATTGCCCGCATCTCGTACATAGCTACCTGCAGTTTGTTTTTTGTTTTTGCTTTGACTGGCGGTACTGCAGTTTTTGTTGGATTTTGTTTTTGTGTTGAAAGGGTTAGATGCCAGGAAGGGGAGCAGCAGAGAGAGCACAGTAAGATGCCGCTCCCTCAAGAGTGCTGTCTGCCGCAGCCTTAGTTGGTCTCATTATAGGGCCACTCCTGGTGTTGAATATCGCTATTATCCAGATAAGAGCAGTGGTTATTGGAAAAAACCCAGATCTTCAGTACCAATATACAGATCTTGTTTGGCACTGAATATTTGGGTATAACTTCAAGCACCATGGCTATTTTCTAATGGCTTATCATTGCTATTCTAATTAGTTTTGTAGACATCGCTAGTGCCGCATATGTTATTTTCTTGGTTATCTATCCTCTTTAATTACTGTTATCACATTAGTTCATTATCATTGTCTTGGGGATATTGCTGATGTCTCTCCTTACCTGGTAGATATCTAGTCAGTGGATATTGCTAGGGTTGGCTCAAAGGGTTATGGTGACCTTAGCTAACTTTGATGCCCCTGCTACCAAAACTTAAGCTTTCTCTCCGTCTCTCTCCAGCCCCTAGTCTGGAATTGCTCCCTCTCCTCTCTTCTTTTTTCCTCTTTCCCCTGCTAACAGGAAATTACATCACAGGGAGGCAGGATGTGACAGATGGAAGACCCAGGGCTATCCAAAAGCAGCCTGCTGTGCAGGATGCTGCTGCCAGCAAGCAAGGTAATGTTTAGAAGGTTACAGAGGAAGGATATCAAAACCTATGAGAGCATCAGGACTTATGTGCATTCCAAGCAAAGTAGGAAGCAGGTCTGAAGAGTAGCCTGGTGGTCATTGCAGTTGACTATAAACCAGGCGACCCAGGTTCAATTACTGTTTCAGTTCTCTCTTTTTTCCCCCTTTAGATCAGTGGTTCCCAACCCTGTCCTTGAGGACCACCAGCCAGTCAGGTTTTCAGGATAGCCCTAATGAATATGCATGGGGCAGATTTGTATGCCTGTCACCTCCATTATATGCAAATCTCTCTCATATCTAAATATTTATGCCACTTGCAAACCTAAAAGCTATTGAGGTGGTATACATTCAGGTACAGTAGATACTTCCCTGAGTTATAGGAAGATATGAACCTGGGTGCCAAGGTTTACAGTCCACTGGACTGACCACTAGACTGACCCTCTGCTCTAGAAGGACATTTCTGTTTAAATGCTGCCAGACTTCCTTGTCCTTGGATTTTTGGCATTCATTATTTAGAAGTTTCATGGCTGTTCATTTTGGACATTTTCACGTATTGTCAAACAGAAAACCCTGATGTACAGTTAGATAATTTATATTCCACTATTGCCAACAATTCATTCATAGCAGATTACATAATAAGAAACTAGATTAATAGATCTAGAATGTAATATCAGATTGATAAAGTAGAAAAAAAAAACATTATCCTATTTTTACTTCTGAGATTAAGGGCTCCTTTTACAAAGCTGCACTAAGGCCTTAATGCACGGAATAGCGAGCGCTAAATTGCCCCGCGCGTTAGCTGCTACCGCCTCCTTTTGAGCAGGTGGTATATTTTCAGTTAGCGCACGCTAATCCGGTGCGTTCATTAAAAACGCTAGCACACCTTTGTAAAAGGAGCCCTAAATTTCTTAAACAAAACAGTTTTGTGCACATTTTAAAGATATTGAAATTAGTTATAGATCAAATTTGAATTGGAAAAGTTGACCAAACTCATGCAACCTTACAAGAAAAGAAGTTGGTAAATAATCTTTTAGATCTAATTCCTTTTGAACAAGGAAACTGTAGTGCCAATGTGTTATGTACACTGTAATGATGACCAATCAATGATCTACCGATTAGATTATTCATATACTGCAGAATCAATTCACAGAGAATTTTAAACAACATAATTTGTATATTACTCTGGCCTCTATCGGAAGCCTGTGTAATTCTATATTAAAAGATGTAATTCTATCTGTTTTTCTTAATTTATAAATTAACTGAACAACTTAATTCTGTATCGTTGCAAAATGGCTGTGAGATGGATTTTTTTTTTTTTTTTACATTATGAACAAGATGTTCCAATTCTGACTTGGATGTCCTTTTGAAAAAGTGTATAACTATGTTAAAAAAACAAAAACTGAAAACATGTTTGCTACTACCTCGCTAGTAGCTATGTTGTCTTAGAGAAGGATGGAGGAGGGTTTTTTTTCCCAGTCTTCTGTGTAGGGGTGCCTGGCTGTGCTAACATATAAGAAGCAGATGTGAAAGCCTTTTTTTTTTTTGTGCTAGACTAATATCCTCCCACACCAGGTAGAACAGCATAACTCAAAAGGACAGTAACTTAGGGGTCCTTTTACTAAGGCAAGCTGACCGATTTAGCACGTGCTAACCAATTTAGCTTGCGCTAAATGCTAAGGCATCCATTATATTCTATGGCTGCCTTAGCATTTAGGCCCTGATTCTGCAAAGTGCGTCTAAAGTTAGCCGACGTTTGGACGTCCAAGATAGGCGCCTACAAAGTAACGTCCACATCCTTTGGACGTCCATGTGCCAATTATCGCTTGTTAAGACTCTTAAATGGCTCATTAACTACTAAGTTTGGATGCCTAATTCCCACTCAGCGTTAGACAGGGCTTAGGCGCCCTTTATAGAATCAGGGTCTTAGTGGCAGTACAAAAGGGTTTTTAGGGGGGGTTTAGAGGGATGCACATGTTTCACCATGAATGCAGTGATTAGAGTGGCTTAAGGGCCTGGGTCCTCCTCTCCATGGTTCACTAACCAATCCCCAAGACCACTTGAGCCACCTCTGTGCAGCTCTACTAGGCTTTCCTATGACAGGCTGCCAGATGCTGATGTCCTGGAGGTAGATGTTTATGTTTTTATTATGATTTTTATGGTGTGGGGGGGGGGGAGTCAGTGATCACTGGGGCAGTGTGTGAAGGTCTGTACTTTGTGTCTGCAGTGCTTATCTGATCACTTTGGATACCTTTTACATGGCCTAAGTTACAACGTATAACTTCTGTCCAAGCAGCCTCGTTAATGTTTCAGTTATACTTACAGTACGACTAAGTTTAGATCAGCCCACATCCCGCCCTCACCACTCCTCCTAAAACACCCCTTTTAGCTCTGGTCATACAGCAGCACTGACAAGGCCTAAGTTGTTTTTAGGTACATCTAAAACCCGTTTCAATTATCGGCACTTGGACAACTTGTCTTTTAGATCGTCCAAATACCGATTTAAGCGTGTTTTTAGACATATTTATTTTTTTTTTTATTATGAGCCCAATAGAGCATAAAAGAGTTACACATTACTAATAATAGGTCTGCAGTTTCATTTTTAAGTTCTTTCAGTACTCTGGGCTGAATGTGTTTCATATTAGAATATTTCCTACTTTTTAGTTTGCCAATTAGTATTATTACATCTTCCACTGTCACTGAACTTTGATTCAGTACCTCTGACTCCTCATCATTCAGTGCTATGTCTGGAATGGTCATCCAACATCCTTCTCTTGCATCAATCCTGCAGTCAACTAAAGTCTACGTCTAAAATTGATACTACTCTGTTTGCTTCTTGAACCACCTGCTCCATAAACAAGCCATTTATTTTAAGTAAAACTTTACCACCCTACTAAACTTTTACTAGACAATAATGGCCTTAAGTTTGCCAAAAACTAAGTAGTTGTGGGTTTGTAAATCTTGCCTTGTTACTCTTGTTTCTTTTCCAGTTATACTAATGGGTAATATCTCTGGCCCTCGTCTTTTGTGAGGAATTTAGGAATACTTTTGAATGAACATTAGACTATATAATCACAATTGTTCACATGCTGAAAGGTTCATTTTTAAAACTGTGTCTGCTTAGACATTTGTGCTTCCTGTTATCTCTGATTGATTTTAGAAGAGAATAGCAGGCATTAATGTTGACCAGTATTGATTGCAATGTAATGTTGTTAGGGCTTCCTGCTCAATATATCTGCTCAGTCCAATTGATTCATAAAGTTGTGTTAAGACTGTTTACTAGCTGTAAGCTCTAGGAACACATTAACCTGTATTTGAAGTCTCTTCACTGACTGCCTGTCAGTCAGAGAATTACATTTAAAGTTTGTTATTGGTATTTTGGGTTATGTCCTGCTCTCATGGGATACAGCGTCTTGGATCCTTTACTCCAGTTCATGGCATTTATTGGAAGTTCCTTCTCTACAAGCTGGCAATCTATTGAGAGCCAGGAGTATGGCATTCTCTATTGTAGCTCCTGGGTTATGGAATGTGCTGCCTGAGGACATTAGGGATGAAACTGATGTTAAAGCATTTTAGAAAGTCATTGAAAGCATGTCTATTTGCTGAAGCCTATCCATAAGAACATAAGAATTGCTGCTGCTAGGTCAGACCAGTAGTCCATCGTGCTCAGCAGTCCGCTCATGCAGCGGCCCTTAGATCAAAGCCCAGTGCCCTAACTGAGACTAGCTTTACCTAAGTACGTTCTGGTTCATCATGAACTTGTCTAACTTTACTTTGAATCCCTGGAGGGTGTTTCTCCCTATAACAGCCTCTGGAAAAGCGTTCCAGTTTTCCACCACTCTCTGGGTGAAGAAGAACTTCCTTATGTTTGTACGGAATCTATCCCCTTTTAACTTTAGAGAGTGCCCTCTCGTTCTCTCTACCTTGGAGAGGGTGAACAACCTGTCTCTATTATCTACTAAGTCTATTTCTTTCATTATCTTGAATGTTTCAATCATGTCCCCTCTCAGTCTCCTCTTTTTAAGGGAGAAGAGGCCCAGTTTCTCTAATCTCCCACTGTACGGCAACTCCTCCAGCCCCTTAACCATTTTAGTCACTCTTCTCTGGACCCTTTCGAGTAGTACCGTGTCCTTCTTCATGTACGGTGACCAGTGCTGGACGCAGTATTCCAGGTGGGGGCATACCATGGCCCGGTACAGCGGCATGATAACCTTCTCCAATCTGCTTCTGATCCCCTTCTTAATCATTCCTAACATTCTGTTCGCCCTTTGCGTGGACGGCTTCATCAACTTACTCCCAGGCCTCTTTCCTGGGGGGTCTCTCCAAATACCGCACAAGACATCCTGTATTTGTGTATAAGATTTTTGTTACCGACATGCATCACCTTATACTTATCCACATTAAACCTCATTTGCCATGTCGCAGCCCATTTCTCAAGCATGTTTATGTCATGTTGCCAGTCTTCGCAATCCTTCTGCGTCTTCACCACTTTGAATAGTCCGCAAATTTAATCACTTCGCTCATTGTACCAATTTCCAGGTTGTTTATAAATATGTTGAAGAGCACGGATCCAAGCACCGAACCTTGTGACACTCTACTTGTGACGCTTTTCCAGGCCGAGTATTGTCCATTTGCCCCCACTCTCTGTTTCCTATCTGCCAGCCAGTTTTTAATCCACATGAGTATTTCACCCTCGATTCCATGGCTCACAATTTTCCAAAGTGGTCATTCATGTGGAACCTTGTCGAACGCCTTCTGAAAATCCAGACCGGCTCGCCCTTGTCTATCTGCCTGTTTACTCCCTCGTCAAGCAAGATCTTCCCTTGCTGAAGCCGTGCAGCTGGTCCTCATCAGATTGTGTCCATCAAGGTGATCAATGATGTGGTCCTTTATCAGTGCCTCTACCATCTTTCCCGGTACCGAGGTCAGGCTCACCAGTCTGTAGTTTCCAGGATCTCCCCTTGAATCTTTCTTGAAGATTGGCATGACATTCACCACTTTCCAGTCTTCCGGAATCCTCCCAGATTTTATCTTGCCTTTAGAATAGTTTGTTTATTGGTTGGATTCTAGGAAATGATTGTTTTGTTTTATATTGTATGTCTTCTACTGTTCTGACCCCACTTTGTGTGGGCATTTGCTCAGTTTCTTATATAAAAACAAGTTTAAGTGTTTTATGTTAAGATGTATGATTAAGGTGTGCTCTGTGGATTTAATTCCCCACAGGGCCTTTCTTCTCCCAGAGAGCTAGGCTGCATTCACAGAGCTGAAGCCCCACCCTTCTTCTCCAGTGTGGGAAAGAACTGTTGCCATATTTGAGACCGCATAGCTGCATAAGAATCTGAGTTAGCATTATTCTCCCACCAGGTTTTTCAGCCTTTAGTTCTAACAATCTAACACAGTTTGGATTCTTTAAGTCTGGAGAACAATGTTATTTCCACAAGGTGTGGACACACTCCTAACTTGAATAGGAAAGCAAATAGAGTGAGAAGATTCTATGAAAGTTGAACTGTCTTGAAGTCATCAATTGTTAGTGCTTATTCTTTATTTCTTGTTATTAAATAAAGTTGTTTAACAAATACAGAGTCTGTACGGATTATAGAAGTAAGGGTTAGCAAAATGTTCTCAAACTCGCGGCCGGGGGCCACCTGCAGCCTGCCAGGTACTATTTTGAGGCCCTCGGTATGTTTATCATAATCACAAAAGTAAAATAAAACAGTTTCATGATCATATGTGTCTCTTTAGCTATAAATTACAATATTATTATTAAGACTTAGCCAAAAGGAACGATTTATAAACCTTAAAGAGTTTTACCTCATTCTAAATTGTCATTTCTTTAATAAGACATTAACTATTTTTTCTGAGGCCCTCGAAGTACTTACAAATCCAAAATGTGGCCCTGAAAAAGGGTTTGAGTTTGAGACCACTGGGTTAGCAGTATGGGAATCTCATACAATTAGAAATAACTTCAGAGTGAGTTAGCAATGTTTGGCACTTAAAGGAGCCCCTGTATAACAGCACAAAAACCTGAGAACAAGACTGTACAGTAAGCTGTATAGTGAGATTCAGACAGCACATCTAATTATGGTTGTTATTTTGTACACAGCACAGAATGGTTATATACCAGTTTCATGATTAATTAAAAGGCAATTCTATAATCTAGGCACCCTCTGAATACTAGCACTTACATATATTTGTGCACAATAGGGTGTGCCAATTTTAGGGGTCAATTTTTTTTTTTTCAAACTTTACAAACTACTAGTGACCAATTTATGCAATTTTCTATTCTGAATCTAAAGCTATCTTCAGAAACTACTTACACCAAATGACAGTTGAAATATGTAGAATATCAGTAATATTTAAATGTACAAATAGTTTAAACTACATCTGTAGCCACATAATTGTCTTTAAAATGTCATTTATGCAGTTAATTTAAAGTTATTTAACAAAATCCAGCAAAGAGGACATATCTTGTTTGCTTCTGTTTTGGATCATGAGTAGAAAATGACACGGGGAAAAAAATCTGTCCCCGTCACTGCCCCGTCACCGGACCACTGTCCCCTTCACCTCCCCGTTCCCGCTGTTCCTTCACCGCCCCATCCCTGTCCCCACCGTCCCCTTCACCACTCCGTCCCCGTCTCCGCAGCATCCACCCTTCCCTCTCGCCACCTCACCACCCTTCAGCGGCCCGAGAATCTCCCTCCCTCCCAAAGAGGTAAAGGAAGCCATAAATGAAAAGAAGGACACTTTAAGACGTGGAAACGCACGAAAACATCCGAAGCTTGGAGAAAACATAGAGATGCTCAGAAAAAATGTCACAAGGCGGTGAGGGTTGCCAAAAAGGTCTACGAGGAGAAAATAGTGCAGGATCGAGAGGAGTGCCAGGCAACTACAGATCTATAAGTCTTAGGTCTGTCCCTGGAAAGATGGTTGAGGCGCTGATCAAAGATAGCATAGTCCAGCACCTAGACACACACGACCTGATGAGAGCCAGTCAACATGGCTTCAGAAAAGAGAAATCATGTTTGACGAACCTACTTCAATATTTTGAGACAGTGAACAGACAAATTGATAGTGGAGAACCGGTGGATATTGTATACTTGGATTTTCAGAAAGCGTTCGACAAGGTTCCACATGTAAGACTTCTCAGGAAATTACAAGGCCATGGAATAGAGGGAGATATACTAAGATGGATAGGCAAATGGTTAGAGAACAGAAAACAGAGAGTGGGCATAAATGGGAAGTTCTCTGAATGGGGAAAAGTGACTAGCAATGTACCCCAGGGCTCAGTACTTGGACCCATCTTATTTAATATTTTCATAAATGACCTGGAAGAAGGAACATCCAGTGAAATCATCAAGTTTGCAGACGACACAAAGCTATGCCGGACAATCAGATCGCAGAAGGACAGCGAGGAACTCCAGAGCGACTTGAATCAATTGGAGAAGTGGGCAGATAAATGGCAGATGAATTTTAATGTGGAAAAATGCAAAGTGATGCATTTAGGCAGAAAAAATAAAGATCACAAGTATAGTATGTCAGGTGTAACCTGACTTGGAAAGACCGAACAGGAAAAGGACCTGGATGTACTGATAGATAGGACCCTGAAACCATTGGCACAATGTGCGGCAGCAGCGAAGAAAGCAAATAGAATGCTAGGCATGATAAAGAAGGGAATTATGAGTAGATCAGAGAAAGTTATAATACCGCTCTATAGAGCCATGGTAGAATCCTGCGTCCAGCATTGGTCTCCATACCTAAAAAAGGATATAAAACTGCTAGAGAGGGTGCAGAGACGAGCAACGAAGCTAGTAAAAGGTATGGAGAACCTGGACTACGAGGAACGACTTATGAGACTGGGGTTGTTCTCCCTTGAGAAGAGGAGACTGCGAGGGGATCTGATCGAGACTTTCAAAATACTGAAAGAATTCGACAAAATGGAGCAGGGAAAGCAGTTATTTACAATGTCCAGTGTGACACAGACAAGAGGACATAGACTGAAGCTGAGGGGGGACAGGTCCAGGAAGAATATCAGGAAGTTCTGTTTCACGCAGCTAGTGGTGGACACCTGGAATGCTCCCCCAGAGGAAGTAATTGCAGAATCCACCGTTCTAGGATTTAAGGGTAAACTAGATGCACATCTCCTTAAGAGTGGCATAGAGTGATACGGGTAAGGGTAAATTAGATGCACATCTCCCTTGAGAAGCATACAGCCTCCGCGTGTGCGGATCACCGGACTTGATGGACCCAGGGTCTGATCCGGAGATGGCAATTCTTATGTTCTTATGTCCCCCTTACCTTTGAGGCTCGTTAGTAAAGAAACTTACTGATGCCGGCGGAGACTGCCTGCCTGTGCCTGCAGTCACATGTGTGTAGGTGGAAACTTCACCTCCGATTTACAATATCTTCTCAACTGCCTCTCTTCTCCCCTGTTTCTCTTCACTGCACACCATAGTTTGCAGAACAGACTCATTGTAACCATACTAAACTGACCTTCTCACTATAGGCGTGACTGTCTTCCTTATCTCTTCACACTGTTCTTTCAATAGTTGTAGCTGGAAGAGGAGATGCTGGAAATTTGGGTCCAACTGCTATTTATTTGTGAATATGGGTAAATAAGTAAGATAAATTGATAACTGAGGCACAAAAGGCATTGATATGCAATGTAAACTCAATAAAACTGTTATCAGAACACAGAAAGCTTTAATTTTGTGACGATTCCCATGTTGTTCATGTGCCATTTCCAGGAATATTAGATTTATTCATTTTCATTTGGCTATTTTGTTGTTACAAGAGCAAAGTCGTTAAGTGTGCATTATTTGCAAGGAGGGTGCACTCTTTTAGAAAGAGTGCACACTTTTCTTTCCAACCGCACATGCATGCATGGTGGTTTGAAATAGACACATTGTCAGAAAAACAGTGTACCTTATTAAGAACATAAGAATTGCCACTGCTGGGTCAGACCAGCGTTCTAACCGAGACCAGCCCTACCTGTGTACGTTCCGGTTCAGCAGGAACCTGTCCAACCATGTCTTGAATCCCTGGAGGGTGTTCTCCCCTATAACAGACTCCGGAAGAGCGTTCCAGTTCTCTACCACTCTCTGAGTGAAGAAGAACTTCCTTACGTCTGTATGGAATCTATCCCCTTTTAACTTTAGAGAGTGCCCTCTCGTTCTCCCTACCTTGGAGAGGGTGAACAAACTGTCTTTATCTACTAAGTCTATTCCCTTCAGTATATTGAATGTTTCGTTCATGTTCCCTCTCAGACTTCTCTTTTCAAGGGGGAAGAGGTCCAGTTTCTCTAATCTCTCACTGTACAGCAACTCCTCCAGCCCCTTAACCATTTTAGTCGCTTTTCTCTGGACCCTTTCGAGTAGTACTGTATCCTTCTTCATGTACGGTGACCAGTGCTGACGCAGTACTCCAGGTGAGGGCGCAGCATGGCCCGTTATAGCAGCATGATAACCTTCTCTGATCTGTTCATGATCCCTTTCTTAATCATTCCTAGCATTTTGTTTGCCTTTTCATGTTTAATAAAAAAAATTTTTTATTATTATTTATTTATTATTTTCAACTTAAATTTCAAGTATTACACTTGTACAGAAAGCAAGAATAGGATAGATATCAAATACAAAGCAATATAAATCTTAAATTAAACAAATATACTATTTATGCTCAAGTCCACAATTAGGATCCAAGAATTATTGAAAATTGGCGAAATTATCTAAAAAGAAAATTGTAAAAGAAGCTGAGAACTATAGCACTGAGATGAGGTCACAATATCCTAAATATAGGGCTCAAAGATTGTTAACATTCAGGCGAGACATAGCCACAAAGTTTATCAATTGTGATGGTTCAAACAACACATATTTAAGAGTACGGTGATATACAATACATTTACACGGATGTCTCAAATAAAAGGTTGCTCCCAAAGATAAAACCCCAGGTTTCAAAAGAAGAAATTCACGGCGACGCCTTTGCTTCTCCCGTGCCAAATCTGGGAACATTTGTATTTTATAACCAAGAAAGCTTTTTTGTCTATTTTTAAAGAAAAGTTTTAACAACCAAGTTTTATCAATTGACAAAGCTAAAGTAATAATCATGGTGGCTGGTGATGCTAATTCCTTCTCAGATGTTTCTAAAATCTGTGATATATTTGGAAGTTCTTGATCTGAAGGTTTTTCTTTTAGTTGTTGATTTTGTTCTTTATCATTTAATAAAAATTTGATATACCACTTATAATAGCTGTCTAAGCTGTGTACAAAATTACAATATAAAAAGTTTAAAATATTTTGAGGGATAAGACAAGGACAAAAGACATGACACGACATACTGGAACAAATGGATAGAAGGGCTGAACTACAATTAAAATAGGACAGAAGAACAAAAAAGGATGGCACATTAGGAAGGGGTAGCTATGCTTTTCCTGTATTGGGATCAGTAGGAATAGGGATATCAATGATCGTAAGCGTCCTTAAATAAGAACGTTAAATTTGCCCTGATTTGTTTCTTCCCATAAATGTAGTGGTAGCAAGTTCCAAAGGGTAGGGCGGTAACAGAGAATATTCGTTTCCGGGTGGTATCATAGAAGATATATCTTAAAGAAGGGACATGTAGGAGAAATTGATTGCTAGAACGAAGTGATCTTGAAGAGCAATAGGGGATGAATAATCTGTCAATGAATCCTGGGATATGTAAGATTTTTGTTTTGAATGTAAGCAATAGGATTTTATAGGTGGTTCTGTGGGAAATTGGTAGCCAATGTGATTTTATTGGTAAATAAAAGAAAAACCCCAAAACAGCACCATTTTTTAAAAGCAGATATCAACATATTGCTATTATAGGTAACACCTGTAGAGCTTGTGATGTAGGTTTATTAAATGTTTATTAAAAGTTTTAATCACACTTAAATGTAGAAGCCTAACATAAAATTGATGTATCTCTACCCCTTGACTTATGCATCCTAATAGTGACATAGCGAGGGTGAATGCCCCCCACACACCGCACCCTTCTCTCCACCCCTCTGAAACCCCACTCCTGCTCCTCCTGCCCAACATTCACGCCCTCCCTCCCCAAACCTGTACCTCTTTAAACCTTTGCCAGCACGAGCAGCTTCTTCAGCCTGCTGCTCACTCTGGCATTGACTTTCCCTCTGATGTCACTTCCTGGCTCCATGACCTGAAAGTGATTTCAGAGGGAGCCAGGCTGGCGTAAGCAGCTGGCCAGAGAAATTGCTCATGCTGGCAAGATTTTAAAGAGGTATGAGAGTGTGGCATGGGAGGCAGAGAGATGCCGGCACCCCTACCAAAATGGCGTCCGGGGTGGTCCGCACACTCCCCCGTCACTGCATCCTAAAGGTGTTCAAAAATATATAGCACATCAATAGTGATCTCATAATGTGGTAATCTGGTGAGATACAGAAGAGTCCCTTTGGCCAGAGGGTGAAAAAGTAGAATTTGTATAGGGATCTTCATTTAAATCCAGATGAAGGTATCTATCAAAAGTTGAAAGACAGGAAAAGCAATCCAAGGAGCTACAGAGTGCAGGTATAAAGGCAACAGAAGATTAATAAACAGCTCTTAAAGAAAATTTGGATGGCAAAGGAGGCTACCAGGAGTTTAGGAACTCTAAGTGCTGCAATTTATGTAAGTGTTTTAAATGACTGCACAACCCGATTTTTGTAGCGTATCTGGAAAAGAGCATTTATACCTACTGCTGTTTTGCTATAGCAAACCTTTAGCTTTATTGGAACAGCATGTTTGGTGTGAAGACTATTTTCTTTTAAAGTGACAGAGCTATAGATGACTTTGGTCCTAAGAACAATGCTTCCCCTAAATAAAGAAGCTCTCTGGACTCTAGTAAGTGTGCAAGAACTTAGCAGGGGCAGAAGGTGGTCCTTTTCTCAAGAAAGAGAGAGTTTAAGGGCTCCTTTTACGAAGGCACGGTAGCAGTTTAACGTATGTAATACCGCACGCTAAATCGCTGGCCGCGTTAGCCGCTATCGCCTCCTCTTGAGCAGGTGGTATTTTTTAGGCCAGCACGGGGGTTAGCGCGTGATGAAAAGTTGCGCACGTTAAACCCGCTAGCGCGGCTTCATAAAAGGAGCCCTAAGTGTACTGTATATGTGTGTGTGATGGTGGAAAGGAGGGAGAATATTATTCATATTGTTTTTGAATTAGATTTCTTCAATTCAATAACTACACTTAAAGAATCCTATGGGCTTCCTTTCTCCTGAAAAGTAATTCTCCTAATTTAAACCCAGCATTTTTAAATCAATCTTTTGCTTCCAGCAATGCCTGTTTATATCCCACTAATGCTCTTTAAATTACTGCTGAAGATTCCAACATTTGGCATTGAGAGATAATTAAAAAAAAAAAATCAAAGAAGTATTTGTAATTCTTCTGTTTTAGGTTTTGCACCTAATTTATCTCAGACCGGAGTGTTAAAAGTTCTTTTTTTTTTTTTTCACTATCTCTCATAGGCCTATATTCATTAACCTGCCTGAATCGGAACAATCCATTTCCGATTCGGGCAGGTCTGACTGATTCACAAATCAGTCATATTCAAATGGGGGCAATCGAAGGAACACCCCCATTTGCGATCAGGGATTACAAATTTGCGATCCCCGCTCATGCGCAACCCCTGACAGTAGTGACAGGAGAAGCAGCCTTCTGTCACTGCTGTCAGAGCTTGTAATTTTTTTTTTTAATCGGGCAGATATTTTGCATGTTTTACACAAGCAAAATATCTGCTTGTTTAAAAAAAATAATAAAGCCCCCCCCCCCCCGGGATTGCTTTCTCCCTCCCCAAACCCCTACAAAATGCCCCCCCAAATGCAGCCCCGCTAGGCCAGCAGGATGGACAGACAGATGGCCGGGCCCGGCCCACCCGCTTCCCCCTACCTTTAAGAATCGTTGGGAACAGGAGGGGTGCCTCAGCCAACAGATGATGCATCGGGGCATGGCCTAAGGCCACACTCATCGGCGGAGGAGGCATGGAGCAGGAGGGACTGAGAACCACTCCTGCTCCCAACAATATTAAGGTACGGGGAGGGAGTGGGCCTTGCCCGGCCATCCTGCCAGCCTCGGAGGAGGCCTGGAGCAGGAGGGAATGGGCACCCCTCCTGCGCCCGATTCTTAAATGTAGGGGGGGAGCAGGAGGGCACGGCCCAGCACGCCGGCCTAGGTTGAGATACAGGCAGGCAGGCAGGCAGGGAGGGAGGGAGATGGGCCGTGATGGGGTTTCACATGGCAGGAGGGAGTTGGCATCCCTCCTGCCTTTTGGGGGGCATCAGCGTGGGGTGGGTGGCACGGGGTGGGGGGGGGGGGGAAATGGGTTTAGGCCATGATTTTTATTTTTATTTTTAAACTTTTGTAGGCAAGGGAGCCCGTGATTGTAACCCGCTGGTTAAAACCACGGGCTCGCAGTGCGGGGAAGGGTGGGAGAGTCGGGGCAGGCAGGCAGGGTGTTCGGGTTCGGGGCAGGCAAGCAGGCAGGCAGCGTGTTCGGGGCAGGAAGGCAGGCAGCGTGTTCAGGGCTGCAGGATAGGGGCTGACAGGGCAGAGAGCAGGGCAGCAGAAGGCAGGGCAGCCGGAAAGGGCTTCAGCGACTGGTCCTCAGCAGTCGCTTTTCTTTGATCGGCTAGCCCAGTCGGTGTTGCAGGGTTTTCTTTAGTGAATTGCGTCCCTGCCTATTTTGCATGCCGTTGCCCTCATTTGCATGCGCGGATCAGAGGATGGTTGGAAGACAGGTAAGTGAATCGGGCCGGGGTCACTAAGGGGTCGCAAACTGATCGGTACACGATCGGTTTGCTTAGTGAATTTGGGCTATAGTTTTTTTTTTTACTATCTCTCATATGATAGCTGAGCATTCCCTCTTTCTCTTTCAAAATAAAACAAAGCGAGCATTTTGCATTTGGACACTCTTTTTACTAAAAGGTACCAAAAATTACAGTTTCTACAGCTTCATGTGAGATTTTACAACTTGGTAGCTTCATATTTTACATGGCATCTTTTGAAGATGTTCCCATTATTATTATTTTTTTTAATTGAAGGTCATGCATTAATGTATAGTTGTTATTTATTTATTTATTCAATTTTCTATACCGTTCTCCCAGGAGAGTTCAGAATGGTTTAGATGGATTTATTCAAGTACTCAAGCATTTTTCCCTATCTGTCCCGGTGGCTCACAATCCACCTAATGTACCTGGGGCAATGGGGGGATTAAGTGACTTGCGAAGGGTCACAAGGAGCAGCGTGGATTTGAACCCACAACCTTAGGGTGCTGAGGCTGTAGCTTTAACCATTAGTGCATGCTACCTGCTAAGAGTTAAGGTGGGACTATTTACTGTTTCCTTTGTAGGTGCTAAGTGTCCCGTGTTAACTCTGCTTTAGCTAGTTAGTGTACAGTAAGTATAACACGCTAACTGACTAATGCTTCCTTGTCTACTTTCTACCTATGATGCCTCATCCCGGAGGGAAAAAAAAATCCAGAAAACGCAGCAATATACAGTTTAATGTGTGGAAACATGCAAACTACCACAAAACCCATTAACATAGTCACATGTGAGCCTGTTTCCACACATTAATCACAATGCTCTTTACTAAAAGGACCTCTTAATTCCCTAAATTTAGCTACGAAACTTAGAGTATAGGAGCAGTGGTGTAGCAAGGGTGAGAGGCGCCTGGGGTGGTGGTGCCCCTCCCCCACCCTCTTCTCCGCCCCCACAACTCCACACGCTCTTTCCCCGCCCCCTCCTGCCACGCACGCGCCGCTTCCGTTTCCCCATACCTATGTAACATTCCTTGTACGAGCAGCAACCCCCAAGCTGGTGTTGCGCCTGCATCAGCTCTTCCTCTGATGTCACTTCCTAGGTGCAGGTCCAGGAAGTGATATCAGAGGAAGAGCAGAAGCTGGTGTGAGCAGGTTGGGAGTTGCTGCTCATACCAGGAACGTTACAGTGGTATGGGGAAAGGGAAGCGGCGCACATACACGGCAGTGGGGGGATGGGGGTGGGGAGGTGCAGTTGGAGTGGGGTTAAAGAAGAGGGTGGGGGAAGGGCATCACCTCCTCGGGCGCCTCTCACCCTTGCTATGCTACTGGTGGCTAGCATTAGGGAGCATTTACTGTGAGCACAAAGAACCTGAATCTTTCTTTTTGCTTTGTTGAAGGGGACTGGTCGGTGAATCAGGAGCATAGCCGTCCTCAGATTTTGGGTAGGCCTGGGAATGGACTGAGTGGGCATGACTCACAGATTTCCATTTTGCCACCTCATCCACCCTGCCTCGCCGAAACTCTGAAAATGAGTACATTGACTGGAGATGATCCCTGGTCCCCACCAGCAGAAGAGTCCTCTCTGGAGTCATCCAAGACGACTCGTCCCCATGGTAGAGAGCAGCACATTTCTAGCCAACAACATCAGCACAGCCCCTGTGCAGGCTCAGTTTAACCTGCAATCCCGATGCACACAGGAGTGGGGGTGGGCAATTGAACTAAGCACATGCAGAAGGTGGGGAGAGATTGTTGCTGTTGACACCTGGAAATGCATTACTCATTGCTGTGGGAATGAATCAGCTTGAATGACTCCTGAAAAGACTCTTCAACTAGTGGGGACCGGGATTCCCACCAGCTAAATTAATAATGTGTGTCACCACTGGGTGGGCCTGAAGACAAAGTGGGTGGGCACCTGTAAAAGTTAAGGTGGAGCTATTGCAGCTGACTGCACTTAAATGCAGAAAATAAATATTATCATATCTAGGGTTAACAGATTTCCTCTTAAAAAAATAGGATACTTATCCCTGCCCTATTCCACTCCTGGCCCTGCCCCATTCTTCCCCCAGCCCCCACCCTCACACGAATCTTGTGTTTGCTACCCTGAGCTCCAGGCTGCGTCTAGAGGGCCTCATTGCATGCATGGATGTCAATGTGATGATATCACGCTCATGCACGCATGCATGTGATCAGGACTGGATTAAAGGATAGGCCCAGTAGGCACGTGCCTCAGGCCTGAAAACATCAGGGGGGCCCAAGGCCGGCATTACGGGGAAGCAAACAAGGCAGCTGCACAGTTGCAGGGGGTCCCCGACTACCTGGTGAAGTCAGCTTCCCTCCCTTCTACTCTCTCACTGCCCTCTTTCCCGCCGCCTGTAAGCGAACTGAACCCAGGCCGTGGGGCACTAACACTACGTGCGCCGGCTTCCCTTCTTCTCCAAAACAGGAAGTTATGTCATGAGGGGGAGGGAGGAGAAGGGAAGGCAGAGAATGCAGTGTTAAGAGCCCCGTGGCCCGGGTTCAGTTTTCTTTAATCAATTGAATTAAGAATGATTATGGAAAATGTGTGAATGGATATTAGTGTAGCTGGTTTTCCAGTACATAGAGTTGAGGGTGCCCCTAAGGCAGTTTCAAAGCAGTATTATGGCTTAAATTTCCTAGTCTCCTCCATCAATCATTTTCCTTGCACACAGAACACAGATAAAGGGTCCCTAGTGGGTTACTTAAAATTCTAAGGTATAAAAGAAAGATGAAAGGTCTCTCTACATAGTCACACAGCCAGGCAGAAAGTAATGATGAAAAAAAAAAAGACTTCCACTTGGGATACTGTTTATTGTTAGGCAATTCCAAAGTTTATTACAGCATCTTAAATAGACCCAACACTGCCCATGTTTCATCATTAAAAAAACGCCTGCCTCAGGGATCATAAAATTGTATCTAGTACTTTGAATCCCATAATTATAAAACTAGAGCGATGTCTTCAGTCTAATTTTGAGGAGAAATCTTCAAAATGATTTTAAAAGAACGGAGAATGAGAGAAATAAATGTTGTTGTTATAAATCACTGATAGATTTCTGTTTTCTCTACAGACAAGCAAAAGGATGCAGGTACACGCCTTGATGACATCATCGACAGAGCCTGTATGCTGGAGCTGTCTTCCAACTCAGAGAAGTCTTTCTGTCTTGTTTATCCATAGCCAAGTGAACAGCTGTCCTCTGTGCTCCCTCACTGAAATCGCCTTACTGGGCAGACTGGCCAGACCATTTTGAGATGTGCTCACCACAGACAGGGCCTTAAAATTATTTCATTGGTATCTGGGAAGGGGCACATTACCCAGTCATGAACAAGGGAGGCTGGTATGGATTTATATAAAAGTATCACAAGGGTACACCATAGATGATCAAAAAGAAGGGCATTACAAGTAATAATACAGGATTTAGTAAATGATGCTCACAATTCAGCACCCCAAAAAAAATCTGACACTGAACAGTGTTCTTTAATGGGTATTCCAGGACTGGTGCCTTTTATAAAATAGTGTGTTGTGTCGAGGTCCATAATCAACTTTGGGCATGAAGAGCTATACCAACTGAAACCAGGTATAAATCCTGGTACATAAACTGGGCACAGATCTGCACTATTCTATAACACTGCACACATTTTAAGAAAACACTCATGACCCAGCCATGCCTCGTGTGACCAGGCGCGGCCAAGCTGGGCTCAGCTTGTGGCCGTCCCTAGTGCACACAAACCTCAGCCGAGCGATTTTGTGAGGTTCTTTTGGTAGCTCGGTATTGGTATAAATAAAGAGTTCCAAAAACAATGGTGCAGTTTCTTTGTATCATTTATTGTTCATAAATCATAAACACACTTCTAGATGGGATTTTCTGGTTTGTATCTCCTTGTATCATTCAGAATTCAGAAAACAAAACAATTTTCAGTTCCAAGCCCTCAATATTAGAAAAAAAAAAAAAAAAATATTGTCCAACTGCCAACTTTTCTTTTGCCAAGCACAACTCCCTTGGGATTAACCTTAGTAGCCCAAGGAAGGGATCCTCTCCTGCATTTCCCTTAACAAAAATGGCTGCCTGGTGGCTTGGGAGGATTCAACAAAAATTCAGCTTATATTAATCTAGTTTAAGGGGAGGTAATTCCAGTCCTCGAGAGCCAAAGCAAGTTCAGGTTTTCAGGATATCCACAATAAATATGCATGAGATAGATTTGCATCTCAAGGAGGCAGTGCATGCAAATCCATCTCATACATATTCATTGTGGATATCCTGAAAACCTGACCTGGCTCTGGCTCTCGAGGACTGGAATTGCCTACCCCTGATCTAGTGCACAATCCAATTTCTCCCAGCCCCTTTTATCATGAAAGAAGATTAACATATCTCCATCTCTTCCATGCTGGGCAAATCCATTTCCTCTACCTCCATATCACCAGTAAGGTCATCACCAGCCATCTCATTATCTTGCTCAAACCCAGAATCACCTTTCTTAATAGCCTCTTCCTCACCAACCTCTGCCTGGGCTTGTTGCCTTGAGGTGGACTGTCGCTTTCTTGTTCTCTGTGGCTTGCAGCCTGCTGAATGGCTCTGGCTTGCTTGGTTGGAGCAGGTGTGCACTCTGAGGCTGGCCCTGGAACTGTTTCTGTGGGAAAGCTAAACCCTTTTCTTTCACTGCAGGGAGCTGATTAGTCCTCCCTGCAGGTATGTTAGGGTAGCCCGCTCTCAGAGAACTTCTCACCTGGCCTAAACCAGTTTGAGTTTGTTTGGGTGTGGCCAATATTCCATTCCTGCTCTTTCCTTTCTCTGGCCCTATGGCTGCTGGGAGATGTAGTCTTTCCATCTGTTTTCCCATAACTGGCTTAGGTAAAGCTAAACCAGATCTGCCTGCTTTAGGCAGGGCTTTAGAAGGTTTCCTTGCTGGAAGGCTTGGCTTGTAAGTATTCCTAGGGGCTGCTCTGGAACTCTCCTTAGCAGGCTTAGGAATACTTTCAAAGATTTTAACCTCATTTCCCTCTTCTAGCAAGGCTTCCTTGTTAGGAACATGGGCCACGCTGTGACACTCTCCAAAGACCAAGCCCTCTTTGCAAATCCACACTGAACCACTCTAGCAATATTCTATAATTGGGCACGTAGTATTGTTTTCATGCTGCTGTTTCTGCCCCATTTTGGTGCCTTGATTTTCCACATCGAAAATTTGGCACAGAAGTAGTGTGTAACATATATAGAGTTCCGCTGTTATAGGGTAATTCTATAAGGTAGGCACAATAGTTTATTCATGTAAATGTTTTGAATTCCTGCACATGCAGGCATATGTGCAAATACATATGTACCTATACACTCTGCTATAAATAGTGCTGCCCGATTCAGGAAAAAAAATTTCGATTCAATTCGATTCAGCCTATTGAATTGGTTTTCCGATTCAATTCAATTCGATTTTCCTGCCCAATTGGGTGTTTTTTTCAAACATCCTGGTAAGTTTATTTTATAGCCTCTTCACCCCCTTTGCCTTCTCCTAACCACACTGGCGCTGTGGTGTAAATAAAATAAACAAACAAAAAAGACTTTTCCTCTCTCTCTTAAATCCTAACTCACCTTTGCGGTCTAACACGTTTGCAGGATACACGTTTCAAATCTGGCATATTGTAATCAGAAATTGGAAAATAAAATTAGTTTTTCTACTTTTTGTTGTCTGGTCATTATTCAAATCTTGTTGGTCCCAGGCTCTGGTTGTCTTCTGATAACTTGCTTGCCAGGGTCTCCTTCTTTCTTTTTTCCCCGTTCTAACCATCCATCTGCCGTTTCCCCAAGAGGTCTGTCATCTTTCCTTTTTTTCATCTCCCTCCACAGATCCACCTTTTCTTAACTACCCTTTCATCCAGCATCTCTCCCTCCTTCCCCACCACCCCAGGGTTCACCATCTCTCCCTTTCTTTTCCCAACTACCCTCCTATCCAGCATCTCTATCCCCCACTCCACACCATTCCTTGTGTCCAACTTATCTCCCTTTTTGTTCCTTCCCTCCCTAAATCCCATTGTCCTTCATCTCTCTCCCTCTCCTCTATTTTTAGACCCATTATTTCTTCCCCCCAAAGTCTGTCAAATGCATGTCTGTTTGAACCCCCCCTTCCCCACCTCCCTCTGTGTACTTCTACACCAGGGCCCCCCTGAAGGTCTGTCCCCCCCTGAAGATGTGCACCTCCCACTGAAGGCCTGCACCCCACCCCTGAAGGCCTGTTCCCCCCCTTGAAGGCCTGTCCCCCTGAAGGCCTATGCCACCATCCCTGGCCTGTCCCCCCTTTGAAGGCCTGTCCCCCCCCCTTAAAGGTCTGCACCTCCCCCTTTGAAAGCCTGTTCCCCCCCTTTGAAGGCCTGTTCCCTCCTTGAAGGCCTGCACCCCTTAAATGCCTGTCCACCCGAAGGACTGCCCCCCCGAAGGACTGCGCCCCCCCCCCCCCCGGGAAGGCCTCTGTGTTTCCCCTGGCCTCCCCACATCGTTTACCTCATAGTTGCAGTCTGCAGCGAAGATCGCGGTTAAAGCTTCTTTGTAAACTTGCTTTGAGCTGTTTCCTCTGCTGCGGTCCTGCCCCTCCTCTGACATCAGAGGCAGGATCGCGGCGGAGGAAACAGCAAAAAGCAAGTTTACAAAGATGCTGTAACTGCGATCTTCGCTGAAGATTGCAGCTATGAGGTAAACAGTGCGGGGAGGCCAGGGGGAACACGGAGGCCTTCCTGGGTGTGTGTGTGGGGCGGTGCACAGTCCTTTGGGGAAGCCAGGGGGAAACCGGACACCGGGGGGTGGGTGGTAAGCCAGAGACGAGCACAGCAGCACTTCACGATTGACTCTCCCTCCTCCCCTCTAAAGCAGGTGTGGCAGCGACCGGCCAGCAAGAGCAGTGCTGCCGTTCCTTCTTTAGGGGCATGGGGGACAGATGAATCGGGAAGCTGATTTTTTGGGGTTTTAAATCGATTCGAATCGATTCACCCGAAGTGAATCGTTGAACTGATTCGAATCGTGACTCGGGCAGCACTACTGTGTATATTCCAAGAATCTGACTGGCAAGATGTGTCCATAGGAATGGGTCTGCCCTACACTGTGACTAATTTGTACTTTTCTCAGTCCTCTAACTGAAGTATTTTACATTGATAGCTAAGTTGCACCTTACAGTGTGATGACCACTTGAATGGTTCCGATGAAGATTTCAGTTGGTTGTAAGGGATCCTAAGCACATATTATTTTATACTGACACAATTTGCTCCCTTGTTTCAAATAGTTTGCTGGCTAGCAACTATTTCTGTCAAATAAATTTGCAAAATTATATAGCAGAGCATGGAAGGTTTACCTTATAGAGAAATGTACTGCTCTCTGTAATAAAAAATATGATACAGTTGAATGAAGCTGAGAGCCATTTATGGACTATATGAGCACTGTTACACTGGGAACACAATGAAGAGATGAGCTGCACATAATTTGATTAGTGATATGTGATATTCTTCTAAATTCCAAGCTCGTAGATGGCTTAAATAGTTGGGAGTCTTGGGAGTGAGGATAGGATGGATCAGTGAGGAGGAAAATGGGACTGGAGAAAAGGAAGGGGAATGACAGGAAGTAAGGAGGAAAATGAAAGGAAGGGAACATATGACATTGAAAAAATGGGCATCCTATACAGAATCTGAGCCTTTGTGTCTAGTATTGTTAATTGTACCACGTACATTTCCCTGTTCTGTTTATTTTATTGATTTTAATTATTTCCCATTGATATAATTATTTCCGCTTTGATTTGACTTTTTGTTAAAAATGGTGGCATATCAAATAAAATAACTGTAGACAACTTACCTTTATGCAATCAAGCAGTGAGGACCTTAAAACAGCTGCCTCTCTTCATCCACCGGGATGACTATTTTTACTTACAGTAACTCCTGTAGCATGGCTAAACCATGCCACCAACAGGACCAGGGTTCAAGATATAAATAATATTTTTAGAATGTATAAAATTGATAATAAATTTTTTATGATACATTTTAGCTTGATCTACGTTTAAAATCTATTTTATGTATATGTATTCATTTATTTTTATTTAAGGCAATCTTTTATCAAGCTGCATACGGGGGGAGGGGGGTGTTAACCACAGACAGCTACGGTAAAAGCTCCAACGCTCATAGGAATTCTATGAGCATCGGAGGTTTCACTGCAGCGGTCTGCGATAAGAATCCTTACACAGCTTGATAAACGAGTGCCTAAATTATTGTAGAGACTTACATAATTTACATGTATATTCTATAGAGTGATTTTTATATAATATTTGACCTCTCCGCTTTTACTAAGCCACTATAGAGGTTTCTACCACAGCCGGGAGTCCTAAATGCTCCTACGCTCATAGAATTCCTATGAACAACAGAGCATTTAGTGCTCCGGGCCTCTACCGTGGTTTAGTAAAAGAGGGGGGTGGATGAATATGTATGTTTTATTTATTTATATATAAGTGTATATTTACATTTATATGTGCTTTGTCTTATACACGAATACAGGATGTCTGGTGCGGTACTCGTAAAAAAACCCCCAGGAAAGAGACTTGGGAGTACTGGTTGACAAGTCGATGAAGCCATCCACGCAATGTGCGGCGGCTGCGAAAATGACGAACAGAATGCTAGGAATGATTAAGAAGGGGATCACGAACAGATCGGAGAAGGTTATCATGTTGCTGTACTGGGCCATGGTACGCCCCCACCTGGAATACTGCGTCCAGAACTGGTCACCGTACATGAAGAAGTACACAGTACTACTTGAAAGGGTCCAGAGAAGAGTAACTAAAATGGTTAAGGGGCTGGAAGAGTTGCCGTACAGTGGGAGATTAGAGAAACTGGGCCTCTTCTCACTTGAAAAGAGGAGATTGAGAGGCGACATGATTGAAACATTCAAGCTAATGAAGGGAATAGACTTAGTAGATAAAGACAGGTTGTTCACTCCCTCCAAGGTAGAGAGAACGAGAGGGCACTCTCTAAAGTTAAAAGGGGATAGATTCCGTACAAAAGAAGTTCTTTTTCACCCAGAGAGTGGTGGAAAACTAGAATGCTCTTCCAGAGGCTGTAATAAAGGAAAACACTAGGGATTTAAGACAAAGTTAGACAAATTCCTGCTGAACCACAACATACGCAGGTAAGGCTAGTCTCAGTTAGAGCATTGTTTTTTGACCTAAGGGCCGCCGCAGGAGCAGACTGCTGGGCATGATAGACCACTGGTCTGACCCAGCAGCGACAATTCTTATGTTCAATATGTTTGTGAGTGACATTGCTGAAGGGTTAGAAGGAAAAGTGTGCCTTTTTGCAGATGATACCAAGATTTGTAACAGAGTAGACACCGAAGAGGGAGTGGAAAATATGAAAAAGGATCTGCAAAAGTTAGAGGAATGGTCTAATGCCTGGCAACTAAAATTCAATGCAAAGAAATGCAGAGTAATGCATTTGGGGATTAATAATAGGAAGGAACCGTATATGCTGGGAGGAGAGAAGCTGATATGCACGGACGGGGAGAGGGACCTTGGGGTTATAGTGTCCGAAGATCTAAAGGCAAAAAAAACAGTGTGACAAGGCAGTGGCTGCTGCCAGAAGGATGCTGGGCTGTATAAAGAGAGGCGTAGTCAGTAGAAGGAAGAAGGTGTTGATGCCCCTGTACAGGTCATTGGTGAGGCCCCACTTGGAGTATTGTGTTCAGTTTTGGAGACCGTATCTGGCGAAAGACGTAAGAAGACTTGAGGCGGTCCAGAGGAGGGCGACGAAAATGATAGGAGGCTTGCGCCAGAAGACGTATGAGGAGAGACCGGAAGCCCTGAATATGTATACCCTAGAGGAAAGGAGAGACAGGGGAGATATGATTCAAACGTTCAAATACTTGAAGGGTATTAACGTAGAACAAAATCTTAACCAGAGGACATAATTTGAGGTTGAGGGGTGGTAGATTCAGGGGCAATGTTAGGAAATTCTACTTTACGGAGAGGGTAGTGGATGCCTGGAATGCGCTCCCAAGAGAAGTGATGGAGAGTAAAACTGTGACTGAGTTCAAAGAAGCGTGGGATGAACACAGAAGATTTAGAATCAGAAAATAATATTAAATATTGAACTAGGCCAGTTAATGGGCAGACTTGCACAGTCTGTGTCTGTGTATGGCCGTTTGGTGGAGGATGGGCAGGGGAGGGCTTCAATGGCTGGGAGGGTGTAGATGGGCTGGAGTAAGTCTTAACAGAGATTTCGGCAGTTGGAACCCAAGCACAGTACCGGGTAAAGCTTTGGATTCTTGCCCAGAAATAGCTAAGAAGAAAAAATAAAAATAAAAAATTTAAATTGAATCAGGTTGGGCAGACTGGATGGACCATTCGGGTCTTTTTCTGCCGTCATCTACTATGTTACTATGTTATATGTCTTAATCAATTGCTTGGCTATTTTGTATGGGGTTTTACTAATCTGAGTGGATTGGATCGGATCGGATCAGATTGAAAAATGGGCGATCGAGAAGAAAAATTTGCGGTAGGCCATTTAGTGAATTGGGTCGATTAGCAGTAATCACTAAACCTGACGATCGCTAACTTTAGTGAATCTACATTACATTACATTACATTAGGGATTTCTATTCCGCCATTACCTTGCGGATCAAGGCAGATTACAAATGGATTGTCTGGAGATTAGAAGTATTTAGGGAGTAGTTTGTACATTTTTTTGAGTTGTTAAGGATTACATCTGAGTTGTCAAGATTTTGGAGGTACATATGTAGTATTTGTAGGTGATGCAGGTGATGCTTGGAACATTCTTGATTGTGTTAGTTGGGTTTTATGTGTTTTTTGAATAGAAGGGTTTTTATTTCTTTCTTGAAGGTTTTGTAGTCTGTGGTCGTAGTCAATAGGTTGTAGAGTTGTGGGTCAAGTGTTGCAGCTCGAGTGGCTAGGAGGTTCTTGTATAGTTTTTTCTTTTGACGTTTTTGGTTGGAGGGTGTGTGAATGGTGCGTGGGTTCTCCTATGTCTGGTTGAGGTGGATTGAATTAGTCGATTGTTCCAATAGGCTGGGCTGTCTCCATTTATTGCTTTAAATAGTAGGCAGTAAAATTTGAAATGTATTCTCGCTTGTATTGGGAGCCAATGCGAGTCATGGTATGCCTCTGTGATGTGGTCGAATTTCTTCAGTGAGTAGATCAGTCTTAGGGCTGTGTTTTGTATTGTTTGTAGTTGTTTTATCATGGTTGCTGTGCAGGGAGATATAGTATGTTGCAGTAGTCTATTAGACCTAGGATTAGGGATTGCACCAAGAGTTGGAATTGTTTTCTGTCAAAGAATTTTCTGACTTGCCTCAGGTTTCTCATGACTTCGAATGATTTTTTTTTATTATTATTGTTTTGTGGCTGCATTGTACAGCCTCTGTCTATTAGCACTCTCAGGAGTTTTAAATTGGGTTGGAAGTAGAATGTTGTAGAGTTTATGACAAGTTTTGCTACAGTTGGATTTTGTTATTTTCGAGTAGGATGAAGTTTGTTTTGTCCGGATTCAGTTTTAGTTTGTGGTCTTTCATCCATGTTGCTATTGTTTCAAGTGTCCTTAATCCCTCCTTTAAAGGGCTGGATGGCATTTTAGAAAGCTATATGTGACAGGGAGTAGCTGTAAATCCTGATTTTTAAAAATATTAGGATAATCACATGCATTTCCTTTATGAATGGTATCACCTCGCAATTCCTATGCAATGTTAAAATACCATTTGCATTTGGATGTCATTTTCATATGTGTGTGCCTTAAAAGCAGCCTCCAATCAAGTGTCAATCATGTGCCGGCTCCAGGTACAGAACCACGCCTCCAGAAAAGTTAGGCAACAGAAATGTAGCACCTTTGATGTGAATCGCACATCCAATTGTGTTTTAGGCAGCCTAATGCCAGTCTCGGCATTAGCCATGCCCACAGTGGCATTAGGCAGCCTAAAGTGCCTACAGAGGTGCAATTCTGACTCTGATGTTTTTAGGTGCCTTGAAACTCAGTTAAAAACATAAATGGCGTTTTTTTACTGAACTTGATTGCCTACCTGTGCCTATAAAAACGACATCGTTTAGAGAATCTGGGCCACAGTCTTCATTTAGGGGGGAATTCATCAATGGGTTTTAAGTGATGTAACTCACACTAACCACATTAGCACATGCTAACAATTAGTGCTCTAAGGGGGGGAATTCATCAAAGGGCGCTAGCCATATTAGGGTGCACAACGGCATTAGCATGCAATAACCACAAAAGATGCCCATAGCAGTTAACGCATGCAATATGCGCTAGCAAGCTTAACCCCCTTTGATGAATTTCTCCCTAAACGCTAAGATGCCCATTATATTTCTAAGGGCATCTTTGCAGTTAGCATGCGCTAAATCATTCAGGGCTTCTTTTACGAAGGTGCGCTAGGGCCTTAACGCGCGGAATAGCGCGCGCTAGCCGCTACCACCTCCTTTTGAGCAGGCGGTAGATTTTCAGCTAGCGCGCGCTAATCCTGTGTGTGTGATAAAAACGCTAGCACACCTTCGTAAAAGGAGCCCTTAGTGCCTGTTGATGAATTCCCCTCTAAGCCCCATATAAGCTACTGATCTAGCTTTATACACAGACAACCTATGCAATAGCATTCTCCCTTTTAGTATTATGTGTAATTGTTCTGGGGGTGATTAATGATTAGCCAGCTATTTTATAGTAGGGGGCTATTTTATAGCTATTTTATTACTGGGGGCTTCTAGTTTTAGGATGTTACATTGTACTGTATTTTTCTACCTTTGTGTTGAATTTATTACTGAGTTTGTATACTGATAATAGTGTGGCATAGTGGTTATAGCTACAGCTTCAGCACCCTAAAGTTATGGGTTCAAATCCTGTGCTGTTCCTTGCGACCCTGGTCAAGTGATGTAATCCTCCACTGCCCCAGGTACATTAGATAGATTGTGAACCCACCAGGACAGATGGGGAAAATGCTTGAAATACCTGTACCTTGAAGTACCTCGTATGCGAACTGTGGTCATAAAGCATCAAAAAGGCAGTATATGCAAGTCCCAATGATATGTTTTTGTTAATGTTATCTGCTCTGTGATTTATAATAGACGGGTGGAATATCAAGTCTAAATCAATATTTTTGATTTTTGTAATTTTTTTTTTTTCTCCATCTTAAATCGAGCCATATAAATCTGCTTTACAGACAGAGATCGCAAATGTGGAAGGCATGAAACAGAACAGCATGAAAACATTTTCAATGTCAACAAATTTTCTCTTAGGAGACCTAGCCAGCGGAGAGATGCTAGCCCCCACAATGGCAAACGTATTAAGCATCAATCAAACTGAGATTTTACCTGCTCTCAGGCTCTGCTGAGCATGCCCGCCGCCTCTTTACTATTTCAGGAGTTAAATGACACTTTAAGACCATCATCTTGATGGCTTGGCTTAATGTGCCATTAACCTCCATTTAACCTGCAATTTAATCTTTGCTAATATCTGTGCTGTATACTTCAGAGACAGCCCTCCCAATATTTAGACTACAATCTTAAAAAGGGGGAGGAAAGAGAAGGGATCACAGCAGTCAGTGGATAACTGGTCCTCAAGAGCTTCCACAAGCATATAAGCTAAGCTTATTGGTATTTTAATGGGTTTTCTTTTCATTCTCAAAAGGGTATCTTGCAAAATATATTTAGATTTGTCGCATTCTTCCTCTTAAACCACTAGAATCTCTTCTTTTGAAAGTAAATCCTTCTTGTCTTCATCCTCCCTAAATGCCTATCAAGTTATTTTTTTTTTACGAGAAACTTAATGTCTGCGCTTTTATTTCCATTCACATTCTTCAAATAGCATACCAAATATATCTCTGGTTTCTTCCTGACCTCTGTCCCATTGTACTAGCCTGTTTTATCCATTTACTGGTATCAATTGAGCATGGCATCAGTTAAGGAGGCACTCTAGCTCTGTCACAGGGTATCGTTGATACTGGACTAAGGGTGGGAGGCAGTGTGTGGCACAGTGGTTAGAGCTATAGCCTTAGCATCCTGAGACTGTGGGCTTGAGTTCCGCACAGCTCCTTGTGACCCTGGGCAAGTCACTTAATCCCCCATTGCCCAAGGTACATTAGAGTGTGAGCCACCAGGACAGATAGGGAAAAATGCTTGAGCCTGAACATAAACTAGGCTATAAGTGGTATATAAATACTTAAATAAATAACAAATGGATGGTAATTGTTAAAATTTTTCAGTTTCATTTTTGGCTTCTTTTTTAGTATTCACATCTATATAATGTAGGAGCAAATATCTAATACAATCCCAGGTTAATTTATATACAATCTCCCAGTCCAGAACAATATAACTCAGTGGCGCACCAAGGGGGGAGGAGGCGGGGAGGTCTGACCCGGGTGCACGGCTTCGGGGGGAGCACAGCCGGCCAGGTCCGGGTCCTCCTGCCCTTCCTTGCCTCCGGCCATGCCGCTACAATCCTACCTCCCCCGCCGACAAGAAGTCTTTCTGACATCAATTCTGACGTCAGAGAAGACGTTCTGGGCCAGCCAGGCAGTGTCTCTGCAGCAGAGTCGGCAGCTGTGCTGAGGTGCAGGAAGGTCCAGTGCTGACTCGTCTGCCAGCTCTACTCCGGAAGAAGGGGGTGGACCCGGCAGAGGGGGTGGACCCGGCAGACGCAGTCATTGCAATACTTTGCCACAACTCCCTGTGACGTAACTTACTTCTTCTGGAGCAGAGTCAGCAGACGAGTCATCGCGGGACCTTCCAGCATGTGGCTGCTGAGTCCGCTCCAGAGCAAGTACGTTGGAGTGGGGTGGACTGGTAGCCGGCAGCTATAATCATCGTGGGACCTTGCTGCATGAAGGGAGAGAAAGGAGCAGGATTGTTGGAATGGAAGAGTGGTGGAGGGAAAGAAAGGGGGCAGGGTAATATGGAAGGGTGGGGCTGATAGAATTGATGTTTAGAGAAAGGGGAGAGACATAAGGGGAAGGATATTGGAGAGAGAGAAAGGGGGCAGATGCTGATTGAAGAGGGGTGGATGGCGAGAGAAAGGGCAGACGGATGGTAGTGGGAAACCTATGCTGGATGGAAGTGCAGATGGGAGAGATAAGGGAGCAAATGCAGGAAGGAAATGGGAGGAGAGAAAGAGGGGAGCAGATGCTGGATGAAAGTGGACAGAGAGAGGAGAAGGTACTAGATGGAAGGGTTGGAGAAAGAGGGTACATGATGGAAGGAGGGGATAAATAAAAGGAGGGCACATGATGGGGAGAAAAGGACTGAGTTAGTGAAACACTGGAGGGGAGAGGGAAAGAGGTGGCAAGCTTTAGGTAGACAGTAAAAAAGGACATTGATGAGAGGGTAGTAAGAACGTAATCTAGACAGATGCAGAAAATAAATTGAAAAGGGAAATGAGGGAAAAAAGGGAAAGGGATTGCAGAGGAGAGGTGTGGGAGAGGGAAGGAGAGGAGAGAGATGCCAGACCAATGGGGGTGAAAGGAGAGATGGAACGGGGAGGCATACAGTTTCTGGAAGGGGCATAGAAGGAGAGAAGATGCCATATACGGAGGGGCAGAGAGACGGCAGACAGTGGACGGGAAGGAAGAGAGTAACAAGAAGATGAAGAAAGCAGAAACCAGAGAAGACAAAGGTAGAACAAAAATTTTCTATTTATTTATTGCTTTAGGAGACATGTGTCACTGTTTCTGTGGTGTTACATTTTATGCAGAGTCCAGCTTCTTGCTGGTTCAATTTAACTTTTGTCTATGTATTTCTATTTTATCCCCCTTTTACAAAACTGTGGAGCGTTTTTTAGCACCAGCCGTGGTGATAGCAGCTCTGATGCTCAGAATTCTATGAGCGTCAGAGCTGTTACCACCGTGGCTACACTAGTTTTGTAAAAGAGGGAGGGGTTAGTTTGTGATGACATATTCCATACTAGTCGAAGGTGTTTTTTGTGTTCTGTGTGTTCGAAAGACATGGTTTTTTGTTAGGATTGACTACAGGATTGATCTGTACTAGTCTGGCTTGTTTAGTTTTACAATGGGTGTATTGATGTTGTACTGCTCACTGCAGTATGTAAGATGTTGCCTTTTCCTAGGTACTCATGTGTGACGTGTGGCTTGTTACTAAAAATCATGTTTTTCGTACAGATGGGGGGGAGGGTGTCAAAAAATGATGGGCCCCGGGTGTCACATATGCTAGGTACTAGCAGTAACCAAAACAGATGTATTGAAAACCAATGTATATAAATTATACACTTTCAATTGGAGACTGTTGAGATAAATGATGTTGCAGTAATGCAGAGATAATGAAAAGCCAGTAAAGCTCAGTGTTTAGCTCAAAAAGAAGGAAAAAGCCTCAGAACGGGCCCTCCCACCACCACAAAGGTGGATGTAATAGGTGGTTGAGCGGTAACATATGCTAGGTACGCCACTGATATAACTATTTCATCTCTGTTCTCAAAAAGTTTTACTTCCTTTATTATCCACAAGAACAACAACAAGGGAATTTATGGATAGTTTCTTGAAGGTTTTTATTTTATTTGAATACTAGCTGATTACCCGGCGTTGCCCGGATTTTTATTTATCCCAAAATGTCCAACCCCCTACATGTCCCACCCCCCTATGTCCCACATGTCCCACCCCCCACGTTACCCCCCCCACATGTCCCATATGCCCCACCCCCATGTCCCAACCCCCTACCCTCCACATGTCCCAAAGGAATGTCCCTCTCTATGGGGCCGAACTTAGACTTAAACGACATCGGGAGTGTGGGTACTCATCTCTGCGAGCCCGAAAACTATGGGTTGGACATTAATATCTGTCGCTTTTGATAATTTTAACATATCACCCCCTTCCCATCCCCACAGTATTTTACCCCGTCCCACCTGCACAATATTTTTCCCCAGATAGTAAGTCATATGTGTATCAAGTTTGGTTGAAATCTCTCCATGCGTTTCAGAGTTATGCTGAGTATTCATCTGTGAGCCCGAAAACACCATGGGGTAGATACTAAAATCTGTCATTTTAAATCATTTTTACATATCCCCCCTTCCCACCCCCATAGTGTTTGTCCTCAGATAGTAAGTAATATGTATGTCAAGTTTGGTTGAAATCTGTCCATGCATTGAAGAGTTATAATAGAACATACATACATACACACACACACACATATATTCAAATTATAATGAGAAATATTTGACAAAATGAATACAATACAACTAACGCAAAAAGTGATTATAAAAAACATTTTTAGTTTCACCTCCAGGAGCAAGAACATATAAATTCTTGGGTGAACCCACCCTTGAGCAAGCAACATAGAGTTGTGGGCCGCGAGACCCCCAGAACATATCACCCCAGGTAGTGAGGGATCTGCATACCAAGTTTCGTTCAAATCGGTCAAGCCATTTTTGAATTACTGTGAGAATGGCAGCTTTTTACATTTTTTCCATTGACATGAATGGGTAAAATCTGATATTCTGTTTGTAGCTCCGCCCACATGTGCAGGTGGGCCGCGAGACCCCCAGAACATATCACCCCAGGTAGTGAGGGATCTGCATACCAAGTTTCGTTCAAATCGGTCAAGCCGTTTTGAATTACTGTGAGAATGGCAGCTTTTTACATTTTTTCCATTGACATGAATGGGTGAAATCTGATTTTCTGTTTGTAGCTCCGCCCATGTGTTCAGGTGGGCTGCGAGACCCCCAGAACATATCACCCCAGGTAGTGAGGGATCTGCATACCAAGTTTCGTGCAAATCAGTCAAGCCGTTTTTGAATTACTGTGAGAATGGCAGCTTTTTACATTTTATCCATTGACATGAATGGGTGAAATCTGATGTTCTGTTTGTAGCTCCGCCCACGTGTGCAGGTGGGCCGCGAGAGCCCCATAACATATCACCCCAGGTAGTGAGGGATCTGCATACCAAGTTTCGTTCAAATCGGTCAAGCCGGTTTTGATTTACTGTGAGAATGGCAGCTGTTTACATTTTTTTCCATTGACATGAATGGGTGAAATCTGATTTTCTGTTTGTAGCTCCGCCCACGTGTGCAGGTGGGCCGCGAGACCCCCAGAACATATCACCCCAGGTAGTGAGGGATCTGCATACCAAGGTTCGTTCAAATCGGTCAAGCCGTTTTTGAATTACTGTGAGAATGGCAGCTTTTTACATTTTTTCCATTGACATGAATGGGTGAAATCTGATTTTCTGTTTGTAGCTCCGCCCACGTGTGCAGGTGGGCCGCGAGACCCCCAGAACATATCATCCCAGGTAGTGAGGGATCTGCATACCAAGTTTCGTTCAAATCGGTCAAGCCGTTTTTGCATGATCGCGGCACATACACACATACATACACACATACCTCTGATTTTATATATATAGATTAGGTGGGAGGGTGGGGGAAAATATAATTGTACATTAATGTCTGAAAAGTTTATTGTGCTTTTCTTGTAATATTATATGTATATGAATTACTTGTTGCACAATTGTACTTTGAAAATTCTATAAAGATATACAAAAAAAAAAAAGTAAAACAGCACCATTTTCAATCATCACACTTATCAAGGACTTGTCCGTTGTAAATACTTGGTACCAGATAATAAACAAGAGAAAGTGCTTTTTGAGAACAAAGATTAAATAGTCATATTGTTCTTTCTTAGTAGCCAGACAACACCATCCTGTCCCATGATTTCAATACTAATTCCCTCAAAACAGTTAGAAATTTATTTGTGAACATGCAAAACAGGAGATATATCAGAACTAATTAAGGTGGTGACCCCTAGTGGCTTTTAATGCCACCCAGCACTTTTTAGAATTGGGAGAGTTCTCCTTACCAGATAGATAAGACCCTGAATTGTACAGAAAACTGACTGGCATACATATTCAGCTCAAAGGTACATAGGTTCCTGGATTTGGTTGGTCAAGTCATTGTACAAGCACTTGTTTTTTTGTGATCTGGCTGCCTAAGCCACTACAAATTAAGGGCCCCTTTTATCAAACTCCAGTAGAACTTTTTACCACTGAATGCTCATTCAATTCCTATGAGCATCAGAGCATTTACCTCACCAGCCTGCGGTAAAAAGCTCATACATACATACATGGTTTGATAAAGGTGATGTATGTATGTGTGTGTGTAGTGGTTAGAGCTACAGCCTCGGCACCCTGAGGTTGTGGGTTCGAATCCCGCACTGCTCCTTGTGACTCTGGGCAAGTCACTTAATCCCCATTGCCCCAGGTACATTAGATAGAGTGGGAGCCCACAGGAACAGTTAGGGAAAAATGCTTGAGTACCTGAATAATTTGTAAACCGCATAGGATATGCAGAATATTAATTATTAAATAAATAAATATATATATATATATATATATATCATAGGTAGGCCTATAGCAAGAGAGAAATAAGGAAGGGTTCTATGAGAAAGAAGTAGTTATGGCTGTGGCTGCTTCCTTGAATTCCAATACAGATCTTGTTTCCACCATGTCTGCTGGGAGGCTTCCCATGAATTCACTACCCCTTTCTATTAAGAAATATGAGTTTCCTTAGATTATTCCTGAACTTCTCCCCTTTAGCATTCATCCAGCACCGCCATGTTCAGAAATGTCCTTTCAAGTAAAGAGAATTACCTCGTATGCATTTATGCCATGGAAGTATTCAAATGTTTCTATCAAATCTCCCTATTTCTCCTCTCTTCCTCTCCCAGATTCTAAAAACATGCACGCCCAAATTTAGGCCTAGTTTGCAAATTTGAACACAGAAGTTATAGAACGGCAGTTAGTCTGCTCAATAAAATGGCTGTGCAGGTTACATTCCTTCACGATCAAATACCGACACCTCATATAAGGCATTCACTCAATCATGGAAGTGTGGTCCACAGGGATGTTCACTTATTACATATTCCCAAATTCCCCTCTTCATTGGAGAAGTACCACATGGGCTTGCTCTTGCCTTGTACTCTGACCTAATGCCATTTTTCTCACGCTACCAGTTTCATTTCCATTTCCGTTTTCACTGCACTCACCGCCAGCTTTTATCTTGGCATTTTAAAAGAGATCTTATTGTAATATTTGGACATACAGATACACACACCTATGATTTTATCATTCAATATCAAGACTCCTGAAGTAGGCCTTTTGAGGACGAAGCACGATCGTGTCGAGTCTGTTTTACAAATAAAAGGATTTAGCACCATCTGATCTCCTTCGTTGTTGTTTTTGTGTCTCTCACTGATGTGAAAGCAGTTTCTCCTGTTGTCTTTTAAAGAATTGACTAAGCCAGCAACTTTTCTATTATCTGTGGCATTATTGCCGGACAAAGATTGGTTAATGAAAATGTTCTTTAAAAATAAATATAAAGAATTTCTTGGCGTGAAAATACAAGTATTTCCGGATGTTTGTAAGGAAACCCAAAATCGTAGACGCCAATTTCTTATGATGAAACCAGGTGTCACACAGTTAGGAGGTGTATTTTTTTTTCAGTTCCCATGTAAATGCATTATTAAATATGGCAAATATGTATTTTTTGAGCCGTCTCAACTTACTAGCTTTCTGATGTTGAAACGCCTTGAGAGTGAAGGGCAAACAAGTTAGAAAATATGATTAGGCTCCTGGATTCAGTCAACTGACACCTTTATTTTCTTCTTTTATTATCACTCATGTTACCCTTGGATCTAAATGAGGACTTGAGATTGTATGACATTTATTTTTGATCTATAAAGAGTTTACCTTTTAAATGTTAAGTAAACATGCAATCTTTCTGTACAAAATGTTTAATTTTGATAAAATGTTAAAATTGATAAACAAAATAATAATAAAAAAATACTATGTATAATTTTATAGCCTTTTATTATAAGTGCATGATCTGCAGCATATATAAACTGAGAGCACTGATCATAATTATTGTCTGTTCAAAAAATGGAAAGCAAGATTTAAATGACAAATTGTTAAAAGCAAACCTCATTCTACTGTGGGTTACAGATTTTTGCAAAGAGCTGTGGATTTCTTTGTGACTGGCAGTTATTTTTCAAAAACAAAACAAAGGCATATGCAGGCTGTCATATTGCTGATGCTGGTAATATATAAACAATAGCTGTTGTTGGTTTTTTTTTTTAATCCAGCCTTACTGTCAGAGTTGATAAGTTTGATAATGGCAATCCATGTTTTCATCAATTGCAGCTTGGTTAGACAATGGACCTAAAAACAAGAAGTGACTCTTCATCGCATAGCAGGGAGAAATAATTTAGGCCCAAATTCTGTAACCAGTGCCTAAAGTTAGGCACCTATTTTGGAGGTGGCCACCTATCTAAATTGAAGAAAAAGCTCAATTAAGCCTTTTAATCAGCACTGATTGAAACTTAGGCGCCTATCAAGAAAGCGCGATTCTGTAAGAAGGCGCCTCTAAAAATTTAGGCGGCCTTCAAAAAAAGTAGGCGCTATGCATGTTAGACATGGGCGTGGCTACGTGTTAGGTGCTTTCTTACAGAACCTGTGCATCCCCAAGTACAGGAAAGGGTGCAAAAAAATAGAACAAAAAACCCAGTGTGGATAACAAATGCAGTAAAAAAGGCGATAAGTGACAAGAAAGCATCATTCAAAAAATGGAAAAAGGACAAAACAGAGGAGAACCAAAAGGAGCATAAAAAACACCAAAAGGAGTGTCACCAAGTGGTTAGGAAAGCAAAAAGAGAATATGAAGAGAGACTGGCGGGGGAAGCAACAAACTTCAAATCATTCTTCAGGTACGTTAAGGGGAAGCATCCAGCAAGGGAGGAAGTGGGACCCTTGGATGATGGCGACAGAAAGGGAGTGGTAAACGAAGAAAAGGAGATAGCTGACAGGCTAAATAAGTTCTTCATGTCAGTCTTCACGAGGGAGGACACAACCAACATTCCGGAACCTGAGGAGATCGTAAAGGGGGAGCAGGATGAAAATCTGGTCCAACTAGAGGTAAGCAAGGTGGATGTCCTCCGGCAGATAGACAGGCTAAAGAGCGACAAATCGCCAGGTCCGGATGGCATTCACCCAAGGGTACTCAAGGAACTAAGGAACGAAATAGCTGAATCACTTTGACAAATATGCAACCTATCCTTAAAAACTGGAGAGATTCCGGAAGACTGGAAAATAGCAAATGTCACGCCCATCTTCAAGAAAGGCTCAAGGGGAGACCCAGGAAACTACAGGCCGGTGAGCTTGACCTCGGTCCCGGGAAAGATGATGGAAGCACTGATTAAAGACAGCATCTTGGAAAACATCGACAACTATGGGCAGCTAAAGTCGAGCCAGCATGGCTTCTGCAAGGGCAGGTCATGCCTCACGAACTTATTATACTTCTTTGAGGGGGTAACCAGCCAGGTAGATAAAGGGGAATCCATAGATATCATTTACCTTGATTTCCAAAAAGCCTTCGACAAGGTGCCACATGAAAGACTACTAAGGAAGCTATGGAACCACGGGGTGCAAGGGGAGGTCCACTGATGGATCAAAAACTGGTTGGCGGACATGAAACAGAGGGTTGGAGTAAAGGGCCATTACTCAGACTGGCAATGGGTCACGAGCGGAGTTCCACAGGGGTCGGTGCTGGGACCACTAATTTTCAACATATTCATTAACGACCTGGAGGCAGGAACAAAATGTGAGGTTATTAAATTTGCGGATGACACCAAACTATATCGCAAGGTAAATAACATGGAGGACTGCGAAGATCTCCAAAAAGATCTGACAACACTGGAAGAATGGGCCAAAAAATGGCAAATGAGTTTCAACATAGGGAAGTGCAAAGTCGTACATCTAGGGGAAAAAAACCCGATGTTCACTTACAAAATGGGGGGATCAGCGCTAGGGGTGAGCGACCTTGAAAGAGACCTGGGAGTGATGGTAGACACAACATTGAAGGCATCGGCGCAGTGTGCAACAGCCTCAAGGAAAGTAAACAAAATGTTGGGTATCATTAAGAAGGGTATCACGACCAGAAAGAAGGAAGTCATCCTGCCACTGTATCGTGCTATGGTGCGCCCGCACCTGGAGTACTGTGTTCAATTCTGGTCGCCGTACCTCAAGAAGGACATGGAGGTACTTGAGAGAGTTCAAAGAAGAGCAACTAAGCTAATAAAGGGTATGGAGGACCTCTCATATATTGACAGACTGAAAAGGCTAGGGCTTTTCTCCCTGGAAAAGCGGAGACTTAGAGGAGACATGATAGAAACCTTCAAGATCATGAAGGGCATAGAAAAAATAGACAGGGACAAATTTTTCAAATTAAGGGGATCAACAAGTACAAAGGGGCACTCAGAGATATTGAAAGGGGAGAAGTTTAGAACAAACGCTAGGAAGTTCTTTTTCACACAGAGGGTGGTGGATACATGGAACGCGCTACCGGAGGATGTGATAAACAGGAGCACGCTACAGGGGTTCAAAGAAGCTTTGGATAGGTACTTGGAAGACAAAGGGATTGAGGGGTACAGATAAGAGTAGAGGTAGATTATAGGGATGGGATTAGAGGTAAGTTACAAAATTAATCAGGGACCACTGTTCAGGCACTAGGCCTGATGGGCCGCCGCGGGAGCGGACCGCTGAGCAAGATGGACCTCTGGTCTGACTCAGCGGGGGCAACTTCTTATGTTCTTATGTTCTTAAGTGCTCACATGGGCGCTTAAATTTTAGTTGTGCCTATTTCTTGGGCACCTCCAAAATAGGTGTCCAAATAGGTGCTGCTCAGCGCGATTCACTAATCAGCACCCAATTTTACTTCAATCACGCTGAACAGTGTCTAATTAGGTGCCTAACTTTTGGGCACTTCTTATAGAATTTGCCCTTTAGTTCTAAATCTAATAGATGCTGGCACTGTCATCTAGACATTGGGACACTGGATCATCTGTTCTATTGTCCTTCGATACTTAACTTTTGGAGGTCAATATGGGGTAAGATTAACCACATATTGGAATCATCAATTCCACTGACGAATGAGGCGGTCATATGTGGAACATTATTACATGTTACATGTTAAGCCCCCTATGGATCGATATAAATGCCATCTTTTCCTTCTCATGACCGGGATAGCCATGCAGATGGTAACCTGAAATTGGAAGAATTACGATCGTCTAAATTTCCCTTTCTGGTGGGCAAATCTGTGCTCCAGCTATAGATATGAAAAAATGAATGGCGATAGCTTGGGGCACAGTAATTTATTTAAATTGGTTTGGGACCCGTTGACATCTTATATTACTTCACTATAGTAGGTCTTTGATTATGAGTCAGTTTTTGTTTATTTTCGTACACATCCAGGGAGGGGGGCTATTTCTGTCCTAATTTTGACCTTTGAGTATTTACATTTGGGGTGGGTTGGAGGTTGAGAGGATATTATTAATTTGAATAGGGTAAGGTTATTGGGAAAATTTATGTTTCTGTGTTTTATTGAATAATCATTGGGTGGGAGAAAATGGTTGGTTATGTATATTTGTAAGTTGAAAGTGCTTTATTGACTTAATATATGTTATATATTTGTGTATTGTACTATTGAAGCTTGGAAAATCAATAAAGAATTAAAAAAAGAAAAAGAATTTGCTCTTTAGTCTTCCCTACCTATTTGGCTATGTAGACTAAAGACAAGTTCAGGAAAAATGAATCACAGTTTTCAATGCAGTATCAAATACAAGGAGATAACAAGTTAACCGCATTTAGAGGGGAATTCATCAAGCAGCGTTAGGTCTTAAATCACAGTAAATGGCCTTTACTACAACTTATACAGCCCTAATGCTGCATGGTCAAAAATTGTGCGTTGATACTTAAATTGCTGTGCGTTACTCAGTAATAAGATGCAAAACATGCAAATGCGTATTTTGCATCTCATTACTATGCTAATCAGCAAACATGACTTACGGTTAAATTTTGAGTCTTATTTTGTCTTAATTCATTAAGTGCCAATTTGCAAAAGCAAAAGTTCTATGTTTTGACATTATTTCAGCTCATTGATTGAGCCATATCCACGTCATTCTCTTCTTGGTTGGGCTGAGAACTTTTCAGCGCCCCCTCATAGTTGAATCAAATAGTCTTAAGCCATTTCTACAGTACAACTCTGTTCTATATAAGAACATAAGAATTGCCATCTTCAGATCAGATCCTGGGTCCATCAAGTCTGGTGATCTGCATACGCGGAGGCCCCGCCAGGTGTACCCTGGCATAGTTTTAGTCCCCATATCACTGTATGCTTCTCAAGAGAGATGTGCATCTAATTTACCCTTACCCATATCACTCTATGCCACTCTTAAGGAGATGTGCATCTAGTTTACCCATAAATCCTAGAACTGTGGATTCTGCAATTACTTCCTCTGGGAGAGCATTTCAGGTGTCCACCACTCGCTGCGTGAAACAGAACTTCCTGATATTCGTCCGGGACCTGTCCCCCCTCAGCTTCAGTCTATGTCCTCTTGTCCGTACATTGGACATTGTAAATAACTGCTTTCCCTGCTCCATTTTGTCGAATCCTTTCAGTATTTTGAAAGTCTCGATCAGATCCCCTCGCAGTCTCCTCTTCTCAAGGGAGAACAACCCCAGTCTCCTAAGTCGTTCCTCGTAGTCCAGGTTCTCCATACCTTTCACTAGCTTCGTTGCTCATCTCTGCACCATCTCTGCATCCTCTCTAGCAGTTTTATATCCTTCTTTAGGTATGGAGACCAATGCTAGACGCAGTATTCCAGGTCTGACCATTGCTCTGTAGAGCGGTATTATAACTTTCTCTGATCTACTCGTAATTCCCTTCTTTATCATGCCTAGCATTCTATTTGCTTTCTTCGCAGCCACCGCACATTGTGCCGACGGTTTCAGGGTTCTATCTATCAGTACACCCAGGTCCTTTTCCTGTTCGGCCTTTCCCAGAGTTACACCTGACATACTATACTTGTGATCTTTATTTTTTCTGCCTAAATGCATCACTTTGCATTTTTCCACATTAAAATTCATCTGCCATTTATCTGCCCACTTCTCCAATTGATTCAAGTTGCTCTGGAGTTCCTCGCTGTCCTTCTGCGATCTGATTGCCTGGCATAGCTTTGTGTCATCTGCAAACTTGATGATTTCACTGGATGTTTCTTCTTCCAGGTCATTTACGAAAATATTAAATAAGATGGGTCCAAGTACCGAGCCCTAGGGTACATCGCTAGTCACTTTTTCCCATTCTGAGAACTTCCCATTTATGCCCATTCTCTGTTTTCTGTTCTCTAGCCATTTGCCTATCCATCTTAGTATATCTCCCTCTATTCCATGGCCTTGTAATTTCCTGAGAAGTCTTACATGTGGAACCTTGTCGAATGCTTTCTGAAAGTCCAAGTATACAATATCCACTGGTTCTCCACTATCAGTATGTCTGTTCACTATCTCAAAAAATTGAAATAGTTTTGTCAAACATGATTTCCCTTTCCTGAAGCCATGTTGACTGGCTCTCATCAGGTCGTGTGTGTCTAGGTGCCGGACTATGCTATCTTTGATCAGCGCCTCAACCATCTTTCCAGGGACAGACATGAGACTCACAGGTCTGTAGTTGCCTGACACTCCTCTTGATCCTTTTTTAAATATCGGTGTGATGTTCGCTATCTTCCAGTCATCCGGTATCTGTCATATATGCTTCCTTTTTTAAAGAGGGATTAAGGGCTCCTTTTACTAAGGTGCACTAGCATGTTTAGTGCACACAGGAAATTTCCGCGTGCTATGCTTCTAGAACTAACGCCAGCTCAATGCTGGTGTTAAGGTCTAGCGCATGCGGCAATGTAGCGTGCACTATTCCACACGTTAAAGCCTTAACGCGGCTTAGTAAAAGAAGCCCTGACTCAATTATTTAAAATATAAAATTCAACAGTTTAATAAATATTAATAAATTATGTTGCTTCATCAAAATATGGGATCCTTTTACTAAGGCACGCTAGCCGATTATATTCTATGGACGCGTTAGAATTTAGCGCCTTAGTAAAAGAGGGGGTATGTTAGGATTATTGATTTATATTCTTTTATTTGGCTATGTATTATATCTGCTTGTTCATCTATTTACATGATTATTCAATTATTTTGTTTTATATTATTTATTTATTGTAATGGTCATTTCACGGTTCAGTCTGGCATGTTTTTACACATCGCAATGAATATATTTATTTATTTATTTATTTTAATGGTCATTTTACAATTTAGCCTGGCATGCTTTTGCATAGATTTTCATCCCTATGGGCAGCCATTCAGCTAGTGGCTCTGCACAGGGCAGGAGCGTAGGAAGATCGCTCCTGCCCTACTTCACCACTGGATCACCAGGAATTTGAAAAGTACACCAAGGAGGCACAGATCCGGGAGGGGGGCGGGTGGGCACTGACCCAAATATAAACCGAGACCCCATTTATGGGCCAATTTTTTGGCCCAAAATCTCAATTTTTATTTGGGTTTATATGGTATGTGTTCTTTTCAGTGTTTCTGTTGGCTTGTTTCATCATAAAACATACTATTTTATGCATGTCAAATCATATACTTTCATATTGCTCATTGAAGCTATTCGTTCACCACCACAATTTGATTAAGGGTCATTTTTATCTTAAGAACTTAATAATAGCCTTACTGGGTCAGACCCATGGTCCATCAAGCCCAGTAGCCCGTTCTCACGGTGGCCAATCCAGGTCATTAGCACCTAGCCAAAACCCAAGGAGTAGCAATATTCCATGCTACCGATCCAAGGCAAGCAGTGGCTTCCCCATGTCTTTCTCAATAACAGACTATGGACTTTTCCTCCAGGAACTTGTCCAAACCTTTCTTAAAACCAGCTCCGCTATTCACTCTTACCACAACCTCATATTGGTTTTAAAAGTATTTCCCTGTAACTTCATCGAGTGTCTTCATGCATGTTTTTTGGGTTTCAGTTCACCACCATTTATATCAAGATAGCCTTTTTTTATAAGGCTGAATGTGGTCAAGTGGCATGTACTGAAAAACTTATTTGGTTAATTTTCTTTATGCAGTGTGTGTCCTGGTCTTTTTGCACTGGTCTTCACACTGTACAATACTATTATTGTGGCATACTGCATTTGTGTCGTGTTGCTTACGCTCTATACTTCTCTGTACTTGATGAATGTACAGTACATTTGAACAAATTGGTTATTATACTGTGCCCATTCTTGTCCTGGATTGGTAGTTTGGAATATTGCTACTCCTTGGGTTTTGGCCAGGTACTAGTGATATGGATTGGCCACTGTGAGAACGAGCTACTGGGCTTGATGGACCATTGGTCTGACCCAGTAAGGCTATTCTTATATTCTTATAATTCACCTTTTTAAATCTGTATTTCACTGTAATCAGTTCACCTTACCCTGAAAAGTTTGTTTATATACATTACATCCTTTTTTTATATATCATTGCTTTTTAGGCTAATCCTGTTTACACATTTTATCATTCTAGCTTGGTTCATGCTTACATCTTTCACATATGTGTGTCATATATTTTTATTTATTCATTTTTATACAAATCTCTTTAGTGTTTTTTAAAGTTTTGTTATTACTTTTTCTTGTTCAGATTTATACTTGGACTCCTGATGCAGGCATTGTAGCTGGAACCCGACCCTTTTAACGGTGTATGTACTTCTCCATATATGTGAGCCGTTGTTAATAAGGGACTTTTCTGAAAACACTTTTGGCTACACACTGGTTCTTTGGTCATCCCCACTGTTCTGTTGCTGCATTTTGATTTGTAGAGGTTGTTCCCTTCTTTCTCTTCAGATTTTGGATGGGACGCACACTTACATGCATAACTTATTGAATAAGCCAAATAACCCAATAAATGTCACTAATAAAACAGCAAATCTTTGTATACAAAATTGTTTGAGGGCTATCATAGAATAAACTCATGGACAAGTTGACCCTGATTCGATAAATGGCACTTAACTCATAGGTGCCATTGAATGCACTTGTCAATTATCTGCTAGGCACCATTTATAAAATCATGCCTAGCGGTACCTAAACAGTCTTAGGCGCCGCTAGGCATTGAAACCTTAGGCGCACTTCCATTTAGGCCAGGGTCTAAGTTAGATGACTGGTGTCTAAGCCAATCCATGCCCAAAATCTGCCCAGAATCTACCCCTAACCATGCCTACTTTCCGGGAGGCGAGTCAGGGTAAATACCTACCTCGAAGTGGTAGATGCCTACTGAGTTAGGCGCCTACCAGTTAATTCATTTTTGAAAACATTTTAAAATTATTTTTAATGACACTTTACATTACATTAGTGATTTTTATTCCGCCATTACCTTGCGGTTCAAGGCGGATTACAGAAGAGGATTTTTGGACATGTCCAGAGGTGTTACAGAGTAGAGCGGGTTGCTTCAGAGGATTGAAATGTTTCATACGGTGTTAGTTAGTCTACATGCATTTCTTGAATAGCAGGGTTTTTATTTATTTTCTGAAAGTTTTGTAGCCTGGGTCGCGATTAGTAGATTGGAGAATTGGTGGTCTAGTTTTGCTGCCTGTGTGGCTAGAAGGCCATCGTACAGTTTTTTTCCATTTGATGTCTCTGATTGGAGGGTATGTGAATAGGTTCTCCTGTGTCTGGTTCTCCTGTGTCTGGTTGTGGTAGTTTGGATTAGGTGGTTGTTCAAGTAGGCTGGGCTGTCACCATTTATGGATTTAAATAATAGACAGTAGAATTTAAATAGTATTATTGCTTGAATTGGAGTCAGTGTGAGTCGAGGTATGCCTCGGTGATGTGGTTGTGTTTTCTTAGTGAATAGATTAGTCTCAGGGCTGTGTTTTCTACTGTTTGTAGTTGTTTTATCATTGTTGCAGGGCAGGGGAGATATAGGATGTTGCAGTAGTCAAGTTGACCTAGGACTAGAGACTGGACCATGAGCTGGAATTGTTTTCTGTTGAAGAATTTTCAAACTTGCCTTAGGTTTCCTTGACCGCAAATGATTTCTGTATTGTTTTGTTGATATGTGGTTGCATGGTGCAGCATCTGTCTATCGTCATTCCCAAAAGTTGAAAAAAATGACTTTCTAGTGCAAAAGGTACAGTAGTCTTGACAAGTGGGTTTCTTCCCTTTACCCACAAAGATTGCAGAAGGCCTCCTTGTGTCACTGGGCAGTGCCTCAGCTCCCCAGTTTTTCCTTCTGAAAATGAGAAGAGAAAGGTGTCTTTTTTTCTGCTACATCTGTTTTATTATAAGTATTTTCAGGATTTTATCTGACCTGTGAGGCTTCCTGGTACTATAGAGGTTCCTAGAGTTCTTGCGATAGCTCTGCCTGGGAGACGAGATGGCTTCTGGGTTGAATGGGGTATTTGATTGAGTTTATTACTAGGCTTGTTATGGTTGGGGTTTTATTTTTTTCGAGACGTATGAAATATGTTTTGTCTGGGTTCAGTTTTAGTTTGTGGTCTTTCATCCATGTTGCCACTGTTTCTAGAGTTCTGTGTAGTCTGTCTGTCATGGTGGGCATTGGTTGATCAAAAGGAAGGAGAATGGTGATGGCGTCTGCATAGCTATAGGAGGTTAAACCTATTTTGTCTAGGCAGGTGCCGAGGGATGCAATGTAGAGATTGAAGAGTGTTGGGGATAATGGCGATCCTTGGGGTACGCCACAGGGGTTGGACCATGGTTCTGATTTTTCTTTGTTTGTCTTTACTTTGTAAGTCCTGGATTGTAGAAATCCTTGAAACCATGTGTGTACTTTGCCTGTTATTCCTATTATATCTAGTATTTGTAACAGGATGTCGTGGTCTACCAGGTCAAATGCTGCAGTGAGATCTAGTTGAAGTATTTTTTGCCTGTGTTGAGGTGTTGTCTAGCTGTATCCAGAAGGGAGCCTAGTAAATAAGTCCATCGTGCCCAGCAGTCTGCTCACACGGAGGCTCCTAGGTCAAAGACCAGTGTCCTAACCGAGACCAGCCCTACCTGCGTTTGTTCTGGTTCAGCAGGAACTTGTCCAACCTTGTCTTGAATCCCTAGAGGGTGTTTTCCCTTATAACAGACTCCGGAAGAGCATTCCAGTTCTCTACCACTTTCTGAGTGAAGAAGAACTTCCTTATGTTTGTACGGAATCTATCCCCTTTTAACTTTAGAGAGTGCCCTCTCGTTCTCTCTATCTTGGAGATCTACTAAGTCTATTCCCTTCATTATCTTGAATGTTTTGATCATGTCCCCTCTCAGTCTCCTCTTTTCAAGGGAGAATAGGCCCAGCTTCTCTAATCTCTCACTGTACGGCAACTTCTCCAACCCCTTAACCATTTTAGCCGCTCTTCTCTGGACTCTTTCGAGTAGTACCGTGTATGGCATCTTCTTCATGTACGTAGTAGTGTCTCAGTGCTGAAGTTGGTTCTGAATCCAGACTGTGTAGGGTGGAGCAAATTCTGGTTTTCTAGGTAGTTGGTGAGGAGTTTAGCTTTGAGGCCTTTCATTGGCTTGACATATAGTGGAATTGAAGCTATGGGTCTGTAGTTGGATGGTTGATCTGTTGCTCCTTTTGGGTCTTTTAAGATCAGGGTGACAATGATTTTGGAGAGGTCTTGTGGGAAAAGGTCATCTGTGAGCATGGTTTGTATCCATTGCATGAGGAGAGTGTGGAATTTTAGGCTGGAGTTTTTAATAGGTATGGAGGGCATTGGTTGAAGTCACAAGCTGCGTGGCTGTATTTTTTATAGCGTTTGTTAAGGTCGGACCATTGTATTGTGGAGAAATAGGACCAGGTTCTATCTGCTTCAGCTGATTCTTTTTCTGTGGGGGGCATTGTGATCTCTTCTAGGGTTGGGGTTCCTGTGAAGTTTGTCCTGGCAGTTGTAATTTTGTTTTTAAGGTTTTCAGCTAAAAGGGTGGCTGAAGGGGGAGGGTTGCCATTTTTGGTTAGGTAGGGTTTGGTGTCTGTGAGTTCTTTTAGTAATTGGAATAGTTTTTTTTGTGTCTTGGGATCCTATGCATATTTCTTTAAGGAGAGAGGGAAGAGTCAGAGTATGAATGGGTACAACCACTGACTGTCAAAAACTGAAGAATGCTGGTATAGAAGAACCGAGGTTAAGAGAGACACTGAAGAATGACAAGGGATGGTTTCCCGTGGGGATTATTATTGTGATGAATTTTGTCACTGTGTCATTCTCTAGTTTGATTCTTCAAAAAAAAGTCCCAAGACCACCCCACTTCTAACTGGTTAAACATCAGGCACTATGGAACCCCACATAGCTGGTTTGAATGAGGATACTTTCAGTCATCCAATTAACCCAGGTAAATGGCTTTGAAAATCAGCCGTCATCAGGTAACTTTATGTGCAGTGGAGAGAAAGTTGCTACCATTTTTTGTTGTGTGCTATCTAATGGAACAAATGAAGCTTTGTTGTGGCCAGCTTTTCAATCTTTAGCTGATAGTGCAGCTATAGCACATCTCTTATTCCAGAGAAGCCTCCTGATTTTCAACTGTCAATCCAGCAACCATATAGCAGTACAAACCCATATGTTGTCTTTCTAATGAGCTCCTTGACCTTGCTGGAAATATGCTGATTTTATTGAAGATTCTAAATATGCTGAAATAATCATTGCTTCCAGTCTGTTTGTACTATAGGCTTGCAAGTTTAAAGTACCCAGTAGAAGTATCACTATATTCATCTTATTACATAAATATATCTCGGTATATATATATATATATATATATATACCCACTCTAACTACTACCACACATGGTGGAAAATGTGAGCCCCCCAAAACCCTACTCTACTGCCATATAGGTGCCACCTGCAGGCATAAGGGCTATTAGGATTATAGACAGATAGGTTTGGGGGGTGTTTGGGGGAGCTCACCATAACCTATAACAGAGTTCTGGTGAGATGTTTATGTGGCACCCTTTAAGTGAAGTTCACAGCAGTGCCCTGTAAGGCTCTGTTGCCATGTCTGGGTGGCCAATTCATTGCAAGATTGGCCCCTACTACGTCTATATGGTCTTATTCTGGGCATTTGGGATTTGGATGCAATTTTGGTTGAAAATGTGGTATAAAGATGGACGTACTGGTGGTCTAGATGAACAATAGCCTGGACGTCCAGATAGATGATTTTTGGAAAAAAAATATTCTAGACATATTTTTTGAGAATGGCCATTTTTCCACTGCCGACTTTAGGCGTCTAGCGCCATACGACTTAGACATTTGTTTTGATTTTGCCCCTCCACAGGCTTAAAGATCCATATTCTATAAATGGCACCTTAAGTTAGGCATGGTAAGTGCCCTTCTAGTGCCTATCTTAATATGTAAAACAATTTAAAAGTAAAAACCATTTTAAAACAAAAATATAGATGCCTTCATCACATCTACGGATGCGCCTTTGAATGCCTTAAGGTCGAAATAGGCATTGGTAACACTGGAAACAACCTTAGGCATTCTAAGGTGCCTCTGTAGATGCAATTCTCCTCAAAGGTGTGTGTCAGAAATATAGACCTTTCAAACCCTGGCCTATATTTCTGACGCCTGAATTTGACGAATGCCGTGATTCTGTAAATATCCTATCGCAATTTAATAAAGAATTTTACTATTCCTTTAAGCATTTTAGTAGGCCTCAGAACCACCATTCCTCCGTCCCACCAAGGTGTTTCAATGGGGAGATCCAAGTGGTGAACTCCTCACTGGTCTGCTTAATTTTAAATGTTGTGCAATTCTTATCAGTTTTAACTTTAAATTACTTAATTACTTATCTCAGCGCACCATTACTGAGATAAGTAATTAAGTAATTTAAAGTTAAAAACGATAAGAATTGCACAACATTTAAAATTAAGCAGACCGGTGAGGAGTTCACCACTTGGATCTCCCCGTTGAAACACCTTGGTGGGACGGAGAAGTGGTGGTTCTGAGGTCTACTAAAATGCTTAAAGGAATAGTAAAATTCTTTATTAAATTGCGATAGGATATTTGGAGAGCACCTTAGAAATACATCAGAATATAGGATCTTGGAGAAAAAGCAAGATGGCGCTCGAGCAGGACGCGAGTTGAGGGAGCTCCCGCCGCTATGGAAGTTTCTTCTTCTATTTGTTTGCCTTAATATTTCTAAATACCTGTGAAATGCCCAAAAGACGGGGAAAGCCGAGGGGCAATCCTCCAGTGGCTCCGGGAACCTCAACGCCGCGGCAGACTGCGATTACAGTGTTAGCAGTCCATCAGACTTCAGCGGGTGTTCCTGTTGCTGTGCAAGGGGAAGTGCACAGCTTAGGCAGCGATATTTTGTTGAGCCCGCGTGGACCACATGCTCCCCCTATGCCCGGAGACACTGAGGCGGGACAGACGAGTCTGGAGGACTCACCGATTGGTGAGGAGCGTTTCGAACGCCCAGCTAACCCGGATGTCAGCATGTCGTCATCGACTCAAGCTCTGGAGCCGATGCAGGTGGGGAAATTTGCACCGCTGAGAACGAGTGGTGGTGAGGGCGAGGGAACTCGCAGGTTAACCCGCGTAGAAGGAGCCATTTCCCAACAGGCTGATCTTTCCCCCCTCAAGCCACTTGTGAAACCGGCAGCGGTGACTCTGGATTCGATCTGGACCGCGATAGAAAACCTACATGCGGTATGTACAAACTTTGTCATAAATACTTTAAATTTATCTGCTAAGATAACCCATTTGGAGACCTCTGCTCAACTTCAGAAGGAAGAAATATCTAAATTGGAGAAAACAACCAATGAAACGAAGACTATGCTTGTTAAACAAAAATCTGACAAAATGCTAATAATGAGAAAGATTGAAAATTTGGAAAATCAACAAAGGAATTTAAACTTGAGACTTTTAAATTTTCCAATTGCTAAATATTTTTCTCCTTTAGAATTGTTTAAAAAAATTTTGGTAACGGTGCTGAAAGTTCCAGACTCTAACTTACCCCCTGTACAAAAAATTTATTATTTAAAAAAGATTGCAGAGGATACTCAAGGGGAAAAGACTGAGTTAGATGTCTCTGCATTATTGGAATCATCTGTGTTAGAGGTGCAAGGCCGTGCTACATTGGTAGTCACGCTTGTGTTTCTACAAGATAAAGAAATGTTACTGAAACTATACTTTAAAATGAAACAGGTCTCCTATTTAGGTGAAAAGGTGAATATATTTCCAGATGTATCTAAATGGACTCAATCTCACAGGAAAGAATTTCTTACATACCGTACAAGAGTGATTTCTTTAGGGGCAAGTTTTCAGTTAAGGTTTCCTTGTAAGTGTTTTGTTTCCTATCAAGGGAATAAGTATATCTTTTTTGAACCGGCCCAATTGGGTTTCTTCCTGGAAGGTAAAGGGCTTTCTACCGTGGCCCAGACTGAAACTGAAGTTGTATAATGTGGTCATAAAATGATAAGAATGATGTATGTATGTTCGAGCTTAATTTCCTTTTATTATATATTAGTTTTTGATCCTTGACTCCCACAAGGAGGTTTCTTAAGCTTTTTTTCTCCCTCACAGGTGGACTATATCTAAGAGATTTTCTTCTTCTTCTTTTTGTTTCATATTCATTTGTTTAATAATGAATTGAAAAAGATCTATTCAATATTTCTTTTACAATTTTGTATGTAATTATTTGAAAATATAAATAATAAAAAAAAAAGAATATAGGATCTTGATTTTCTAAGGAAATATTTTGCCAATCAGTTGCAGTTTGAGCAGTGATTCTGTAAATGGCACTGTTTACAGAATCTGACCCAAAATGCTTATTTGGAATGCCTTAGGCCCATAATATGATATCAAGAAGACTGACCACAAGCTATTTTCAACAGGACATCTAAGTCTGACTTTAGATGTTTCCCGCAAAATGTCCAAAGTCGGAGGAAGAGAGAGGGTCATTTTTGAAAGGGACATCCAAATAATTTTTTTAAAATGAAAATCCCTTATTTGGATATCTTGGCCACCAAAGCGTCTAGCTTTATTTGCCATTTTTGTGAACAAAAATGTTCAAATTAGAAACACCCAAATCAGCACCATTTAGATGTGGGAGGGGTCAGCATTGTTATGGACTGGCCACACAGACATCCCAAATAGGGCAGGGGGCACCTTTAAGGGCAATGCTGTGAACTTCACATAAAGGGTTCAAGATGTACATGTCACCATAACCACCTAGTGAAATTGCAGAAAATCTGAAATTTCGATCAACGTGAAACTAGGTTGAAATCAGCCTTGTTCAAATTAAACTTTGAATTACTCATACATTTTTTGTATTACCTGTCATCTGTACACATTGATGACATGGACTGCCGTTTGAAAAATAGATCTACACCTAGATTTACATAAAAGATTACACTGAGATGCGCAAGAACTGCAGGCCTATTTCCACATGTGAAAGATATCATATGCAAACATTTCTTTACTGCGATCAGGTCATTCCGCGTCGTCATGTGATTGCTGATGTTGATTGGCCTCTGCAGTGAACTGCACACACTACATATACAATAAAACCTTGGATTGCAAGTAACTTGGTATGCAAGTGTTTTGCAAAACATTTTATTAAATTTTAACTTGATATACAAGCAAAGTCTTGCAATACAAGTACATACAGTATACACACATCATATCATCACAACTGAGCCGATGGTTCATCTCTTTCTTTCTCTCTCTCTCTCTCTCTCTGACACTGCAGGAGTGTAGTGACTATTCTAAACAAGCAAGGTCTTGCAATAAGTTTTTGGGTTGTGGAGTTTCCATTATTTCCTACAGGGAAATTTGCTTCGATATACGAGTGTTTTGGATTACAAGCATGTTTTTGGAACGTATTATGCTGGCAAACCAAGGTTTTACTGTACTGTGCTACTTTCAAAGAAAATCAGATGATTGTTATTTAGTCAAAGGGCATGCAGTTTCCTTCCAGGTCTGGCATGGAATCTCATTCAATAAAAAGTTATTGAATGAGTTAGTTGATCATTATTTAAAACAATGGTTCCCAACCTTGTCCTGGAGGACCACCAGGCCAGTCGGGTTTTCAGGATAGCCCTAATGAATATGCATAGAGCAGATTTGCATGCCTGGCACCTCCATTATATGCTGATCTCTCTCATGCATATTCATTAGGGCTATTCTGAAAACCCGACTGGCCTGGTGGTCCTCCAGGACAGGGTTGGAAACCACTGATTTAAAACATTTGGGTCCCTTTTACTACAATGTGTTAAAATGTAGGCTTAACACATTTGAACACGGGAGTTTCTCATTCATTAAGTCTAGATTTAACGCATCAATATTTAGAGCTTTGTAAATACTTTTTTTGGTTTGCAGGACCAATGTTATTTTTTTTCCCATTGGCATGTGGGACTTGCAAAAATTAATGAAGGAACACTTACCACCTCCTATTTAGGAGGCACTAAATACTATTTTTTCTCTGTGATATCCAGTTGGCAAACGCTAATGTGAATGCTCTAGCAGCTGGATAATGCTACCATGCCCATTCCTGACCCATGACGTACCATTGTTTGAAAAACACAAGATTGCCATGTGCAGCCTAGTAAATTAATGCAAAATGCTTTAACACATTTTGTGGTAAAGCTTATTTTCACACGTTAAATGTGAATTAGGGCTTAATGCCATTTAGTAAAAAGGCCCCTTAGTCACTGATTCCTAGAATATTCTCTCTTACTTTATCTTGGTTCCGAACTTTCTTTTCCTTTTTTTTTTCCTCTCTCCCTTTTATTCTAAAATAAGTATATTATTTACCATATTAAAATTGAGTTTTAAAAGATTTTCTACAGAGACAATCTGGATTTTTTCATTCCTCTGAATTTTTGCTTTAAATTGTCTTCAACTTTCTGGAGCTTGATGGGAAGTGGGAGAGTAAAACCCATTCAGTGTAACAATCATCCCTTACTTATGTTCCTAAAATAGCAGGGGTTTGATTTAAGACCCTTTTCTCCCACAAAATTATGCAAACATAAAAAAGATTTACTTTAAATGGGAAAATTTATATTGACATTTCCTCTGTGATCTGTATCTCCTTAGTATATTTTTGCATAGTTCAAGTGTTATAACGTATGTTGTGATTAGATATTTTGAAACATTTAGGGCTCCTTTTACAAAGGTGTGTTAGGGCTTTAACGCACTGAATTGCCGTGCGCGCTAGACATTAGCGCCAGCATTGAGCTGGCGCTAGTTCCAGAAGCGTAGCGCGCGGTGTAGCACGCGGTAATTTCCTGCGTGCACTAAAAACCCTAGTGCACCTTAGTAAAAGGAACCCTTACTCTCCCCTTTTACAAAGCTGCCCTAGCAACTGCGGTAATTTCCCTGAAGCGCATATGGATTTAAAGGGCTTCAGGGCTTTTTGCCATATGGCTTTTTAAAAGGGGGGGAGGGGGTGCAGCTGTTAAATAATAAAATTTTGGAAAAATGCTTTGAGAACTCAATTTTTCAAAATCATATGAACCTTCTTTGGAAGCAGGTACATACTGTATGATATATGAGGGGCCGCTGAAAAGTTCCCAGCCCAACCATCAAAGCTGGGGCAGTCTCCATCAAGGGCTATACTCTTACTGCCTCTTTTACAAAGCCGCGCTAGCGGCTGCGCTGCGCTAATGGCCCCGAAGCCCATGGAGATTTAAAGGGTTTCGTGGTTGTTGCCACGCAGCAGCCACTAGTGCGGCTTTGTAAAAGAGGCTGTTAGTCTAGCAAATTTTCCACTTATTTTGTTCCATATTTTTCCAACAGAATGAAAAAAGTAGAAAATCACTGAAAAAAAGGCCTTTGGTAGAAGCCTAAGAGGCAGACGCCAATCGCATGTCAATCACACATCGGCCTCCTAAAGAGAATCATATTTGCATTGTTGAACAGATGCTTTAAATGTAGGCCAACATTTTGCAGTTCTACACTTAACGGGTCTTTCTCGCGCCTTCAGAAACATGTAGAGACATATAAGTATGCCCAAGGCTACTTCCGGGCAAAACCACACCCACGCACCACCTTGGATGCATCTCCGTAGATGCGTGACACACGCCTACAATGTAGGCATCCCTCCCCTTTTTATTTCATTTATTTAATGTTTGTCACGATTGGCTGAGAGACAGTGGTAGGACGCCAACCGTCGCCTACTATTGGGATGCATATTTGCAGAATCATGCCCTAAGTGTATAGCCCTTGATGGAGACTGCCCCAACTTTGTTGGTTGGGCTCCTCATAGGTGGGTGGCATCAATTTGGATCAGAATCTTGACCCTTTAGAAATTGTCATAGAAAAGCTGAAAGTTTTATTTGACTAATGTATTCTTAATAGCCCCTGTGATTTCCAGTCGGCCTCATGCAGGATTAAGAAAAGGCAAAGGAGCAAGGCGAGATTAGAAACTCTGGCAGGAGCACGCCAGGTTACTTCATCAATTGTTTTAAGCAGCATTTTATCCATAAAATGTCTCTCTTCCCCCAAGTCACACAGTCAGAAACAGAGCCTCTATTTCCCCCACCCATCTGTTCATTTGCAGACAAGAAACAGCTTATGTACAGCCGGCAATGCTAATGACATGTGAGTTATTAACACCACTGAGCTGTGAGATATGCCAAGAGACACTGTGTCATTAATATGTAAAATGATCTGAATGCCCTCCTCTGTCACCCTCTGGTCAGAAACCAAAAGATTCTTTTCCCATTTTGGAAGCCAGATGTGTAATGAGATAACCTGATTCCAATTTCTTTTTCTTTTTTGGAAGACAAGAGAGAGAGAGAGAGCATGCAGACAATTATATGGGGGCCGTACACGCTGTCCTGGAAATATCCAATGAATAATAATAGACATCAAGCTGCTAATATGGCTAAGAACACCTCCATCTCAAGTGTCTAAAAAGGCTTACGAGGCTGAGCTGGAGACTTAATTTATTGAACATGGACAAATTAATGGGGAGGCATGTGGGTTTGTTGGGAGGGGTGTGAGGAAGTAATTTTAAAGCACATTTTTGCTTTATAAACAGGGGAAAACCTGTTTTTTTTTAAAACAATACAAATTATTATTAAAAGTAGATTCATTTTAAAATGTAGATGCTGCTTTCTCAGTATGGATGGAAGTGTACATTTTCAGGCTTTAATGAGTTTACATTTAAAGTTATACTTCCAATTGGTTTGACTTGTTTTTCTGTTGAATCTTTGTCACTTTATTAAAATAAAAAACAACAGATTGGTTTGATAATGGGTTTGATATCTATGCATTACAGTTGCATAATGTCTGCTATATATGCATTTATTACGGAAGACAAATCTTCCCTTTATTATCAACCAGGCTCACTAAAATGTGGGTTGGTAGGGGAAGAGATTTTATAATAAAAGTGAATGCTCTGAATTATAGGAGCTAACTTTTCAAAATAATTGGGGGTTCTCAAAAGCTCTGTCCTGGACCACTCCCAAGCTCCACCCCAGACCCCACCATCATAATAATAGTATTAATTGTAATGCCATTTTTTCCATTCATTTTTGATACACACACACACACAATATAATCTTATTAACAATACATAATGGTTAACCACAAAATTAAGCTACACTGTATGCTTCTCAACATTCATTCCTACCAGAACACCTGGCCTTGGTCACACATGCAGAACAGAGATAACCGCTATGCAAATTCAGGACCACAAACTAAAAGTACTAATTTATACCAATTTATGCCAGACTCTATACCATTACAACACCAGAGAATTAGAAAGAAAATAATTTCTTTCTGAACAGTGCAAAATATAGACAGCAGATATAAATTCTCAAAACTGACACATTTCAATCACAAAATTGAATATAAAATATTTTCACCTCCTTTATTGTCTGGTTATTTTATTTTTCTAATCTTCTTTACCCAGGATCTGGTTGCACTTCAGTCTGTGCTCTTAACTGTGTTTCCAGGATCTTCTCACCCATTTGCTGTTTTTCTATTTTTCACTTTCTGCCCTACATCCATCTTTGCTATTAACTTTTAAACATCCAAAGGTATTGAAGGAACTTAGGGAAGTTCTGATGGCTCCACTGATTGACCTTTTCAATGCATCTCTAGAGTTGGTATTGGTACCAGAGGACTGGAGAAGGGCGGATGTGGTCCCTCTACACAAAAGTGGAAGTAAGGAAGAAGCAGGGAATTATAAGCCAGTAAGTCTGTGGTAAGCAAATTAATGAAACACTTTTAAAAACAGAGAATGGTCAAGTTTCTGGAATCCTGTGGATTATAGGATCAGAGGCAACATATATTTACTAGAGGTAGGTCTTGCCAAACAAATCTGATCAATTTCTTTGACTGGGCAGCCAGAGAATTGGGTAGAGGAAATGCGCTACCCCCCTCCCCCCCTTCTCTGTGCAGCAGCAACGTTTCTCTTCCCTGCTCAGCATTTATGGCCGGTTCTTTGCTGCAGCCAGTTTTCTATTCAAAGCCGCGGGCGTCGACACCTCACACAATCTGCGGCTGGATGTGATGCCAGAGGGAACACTTCTGAGGCAGTGGATCACGCGAGGAGCCGACGCCCGCAGCTTTGAGCAGGGGAGCTGGCCAGAAGCTAAACAACTGCTGGAGGGAGCACAAGCTGTGCCGCGGACACCCCTGTTTACAGTTTACTACTGCTGCTGCTGGTTAAGGAAAGCAGCAGCGGCAGAATAGGGAGGGTGGCCGGCTGTGCACCCCCTTGGGGCTTGCACCCGGGGCGGACGGCCCCCCTTCTCCCCCATTGGTATGCCACTGGTTGGCATTTTCTTCTGCTTCTTCAGACTGCTGGTTCAGTCAAAACTAGAGCATTGAGCCTTCATTTATAACTGCCCCAAGATATTTTCTCCTATCTATAGTTCCTTTCAGCTCGTTTTAATTCAGTCATTGCATTAAAGCTCAAGAGAAGTGCCTCTGCTCAACCAAATTTTGAAGCCTATTGGATTGATATTCCAAAGCACTTATGCAGAAATCATTCAATGCAGATGATCTAAGGGCTCCTTTTACAAAGCCGCGCTAGCAATTTAACGCGTGTAATAGCGCGTGCTAAACCGCCGGACGCGCTAGCCGCTACCGCCTCCTCTTGAGCAGGTGGTAGTTTTTTGGCCAGCGCAGGGGTTAGCGCATGATGAAAAGTCACGTGCGTTAACCCTGCTAGCGCGGCTTTGTAAAGGGAGCCGTAAGTGTATTGCTGAAGATTTTTTTTGTGTCACTAAGGGAGGGGGAATTCATCAGAGGGCACTAAGCGTGTGTATTCACTAACCACTAAAGATGTGCAGCTGCTTGCTAACACGCTTAGCGCTCTTTGTTGAACCCCGCCTAAATCAATAAGAAGCAGGGCCTAAATTTATTACATACTGGCAATATCCAAATAATTTATATAGATAACTGAACTTCAAAAATAGCATTCCTAACCTTACGTGATTCTGTAATAGGTGCCTAAGCGTGATTGACAAGAGATAGGCTCCTATATTAAAGGTGCCTATCTTTTTGATGCCATTTACAGAATTTCCCCCTGAGCGATTGCTCTACCTCCTTATAGCACTGTCAATTTCTTTGACATTTTGATCTGAAGGCTCCATGCCAGGGCTAAGCTTGCCATCAGCTTCTCTTCCAAAAGTGTCAAAAAAACATGCTAGTCAATTCTAATGCCCTTCCATTTTGCATGAGATGGGCACCTGTCCAGTGGATGTAGACAACCATATGTTGCTGTAACCAAGATCTACTCCAAGTGGCAAGATACTTTGTTTTCAGGAAACTGCTAACAAGGGATACCCAGAAGCTCCCACAAGCGTTTTACTAGAACTAAGTTGATTCCATACTATCAAAATGTCTCATTATTTTCTGGGCCTGACTGTACTCTGTTTTGTTTTAGGGTTTGTTTGGTTTTTTTCTATCTTATATTCGTTCTTCCTTTCATATCATTTCACTTCCTTTCAACTCTTTTCCTTTTTCCTCATGCCATTCTGTACATTTAAGTTTTCAAGTCTATTGTAAATTTGATTAAATGCTTATCAAAATCAAAATGCTTATCAAAAAAATTTGGACGTATTTTTCGAAAATGTGTCCTAGGCTGTTTTTTACTTTGGACGACTTGCGAGTTGGATGTAAATGGACTTAAGACATCCCTTTCAATTATGCCCCTCCACGTGTATTACATGCTGTTATATTTCAAATATGTAGAGACTGGTGCAATGACTTTTTGTTGTGCTGGGGTAAAATTATGGAATTTCAGAAAACTCCTCAAAACACAATTGTTTGTCTATGCTTTTTTATAGGGTCTGACTTGTCTTGGTCAAAGATTTACTGTGAATTTAAATTCTGATGCTTTGTCTCTCTTTTATACTGTTTTTAAATATTATGTATGAGGATAGATTGTAAACCGCCTAGGATTTAGACGGTATAGAAATTCTAAAAATAAATATTAGTGAAAGGACACCTATAGGGCCAGGCTTAGAACAATATTTGAGAATCTCAGAACTACAAATTAAATTTTCCACCCTTGCAACAGGCTACAAACATTGCACTCCCATGAGAACCTTTGTCTTATTAAGAAATCTGTTTACTTAAAATGGATTTAGAAGAAACACTTGTTCTTTTTTTTTTTAACCTTTCTACTGTATATTATAAAGTAGCATATTAAACAGCATTGCCCGGAAATTTATTTATCCCAAAATGTCCCACCCCCCACATGTCCCACAGGAATGTCCCTCTCTATGGGGCTGAACTTGGACTTAAACCTCATCGGGAGTGTCAGTATCTTTCGTTTCCGATAATTTTAACATGCCACCCCCTTTCCACCCCCACAGTATTTTCCCCAGATAATAAGTCATATGTATACCAAGTTTGGTTGAAATCTCTCCAGAGTTATGCTGGAACATACATACATACACACACACACACAGAGAGTATATACATAGATTAAACTACTTGTTAATTAGCATCTTAACCTCTCACAGACAGGCTCCTATCCAGATTGTCTTGTCACAGAAAGTAGAGCTAAAGCTACAATCTACGTATAAAACAGAAGTATTAGTCAAGGTGTGAATAGATACAATTTCTCATAGAAGGGGGAGGAATGGGGCAAAATAAATCATTAATATTCCAGTAATAAGTAATTCAAATATTTTTTTCAAATGATTGGCCTTTCAGTAGGGGAAATTGCCTATTTTCTCTGGATTTGTATTCTGCTGGAGTCTTTGATGAAAGTAATCAAAGGATTTATCTGTTGCTCCTTTTTATTTCCTGTGGATTTTGGCATAAAAATAGATATCACAGCTTGTGTTTTCCTCCAGCTAAACACTGACTCCATGAGTATCATATGTAAACTGATTACCACAGATTTCTGCATTATTGTTTTATCAGGCTTTTATTCATTTTCCTCAGTGAACGGATTTGGAATAGCTTTGTTTGCAATGCCAGCCATGCAAGACACAGTCTTTCATTGGGAATGTGCATGGCCAAAAAATGTTTGGTTTGTTTTTTGAAATATTTGGAAATGTTCATTCTCAGGTGTCGTGTTTGGATTTTGCACTGAACTAAATTTGTTATGGTGCCAGTAAACTGAATGTGTGCTAATGTATGCACATGCCTGCCTTCTCTTTATCCATGGAATGATTATGACCTAGGTCCAAATCAGCCAACCGTCCTTCAGGCCTGGGATTCTTGAACCGGCGCAGATTTCTAGGCACCAGTAGGCACCCATACCTCCATTAAAACCGCTGTCCAAATGGCATTTTTAACTGAGATTTGAGATTCATACCGGCACCTAGAAAATTGCCACTGGAAAAGCACCTACGTGGGAGCATTAAGCAGAAGAATGCCAAAGTAGGCGTGACTAATACCAGAAGTGGAGTTAGGCAGCCTAAAGTGCCTATGGTAGGTGTGATTCACGTGAAGATAGTTGCCAGAAATGTAGAGCCGGAAAACTCTGGCCTATATTTCTGGTGCCTATCTTTTGTGTTGGCACGATTCCAAAACTGGTGCCAATGTGTGATTGACACACAATCAGTTGGTGCATTTAAGGTGGGCACTGATATTGGCGCCAGTTCAAGAATCCAGGCCTTAAGGGGTAAATTCTCTATTAGTACGTCTAACTTAGGCGTGCTTTAGACGTCCGGTAAACGCAAGTGCCAATCAAACGGTACTTAGGCGTGCGGTAGACGTCCCTACAACCTATTCGCGCAATATAGACGCAGGTTTCTGAAACGTCATTAAGACGTCTCCAATGGACCCGTGATAGACGTGGGTACGATTTTTTTTTTTTTTTTTTAAGATTATACTTTTTTTATACTCTTTATTATCACTCATTCAGCATTGTAAGTATAGGATGATGAAAAAGATAACCAAAACACAGTATATCATTTTGTAAACTATATATTAGTTGATCTAGCAATATCAGTGAGGTAGGGAATGGCAGACAGAGAACACTGCTGTGTTGCATCTTTTTCCTCTAGGATATCAGAATTGTACAGTTTACCATTAATACAAGGAAAAAAAATATGTTATGTTTCAAAGGAGAACTAGAAGATGAAACGTACCGAGTGGGTGTTGAACTTACATTATCAGTATGGAAGGTGGGAACCGGTAGATGTATGCTACACAGAAAGCTGTACAGAAATGTCATACTCACCTCCTATTAGAAGTGGAAAGGATAGGACTTTGAACACCATATAGACTTTTTATAAAGTTCGTTTAAGTTCCACAAAGTTCCACAAAGGCACCCTAAGTCATCCAATAAGCTTTCTCTCAATTTCCCAGAGACATTATTTCAGAGGATAGTTTAGAAGTGATATCTTGCTCGAAAGAACACTCTCCTGGTCTTAAAACATTGCAACAATCAGCTCATTCTTCACAACAAAGGTAAATCCCATAACTTACACTGGCCCAACTTAGAAACAGAATCAAAACACAGATTAGACCTGAATGTGGCTTCCAGTTCACAGGAAGAGGAAGTATCAAGCAGCACAATGCTGACCTCATTGTGACATCATCAAGGTGCACCTGGAAGGTAGATATGCCACAAGTAAAAGACAAGCCAGGAGTTGAACTCACAACCTACAGATGATCGATATAGTGCTTTTACTCACTGACCTACACCTGTGTCTCTGGTTCCCCTGTCATAGCATACCTTAGTGATGTGCTAAAGTATACTCTACTTAGCTATCATATCACAGTCAGTTAAGGCAAAAGACTGGTAGCTCAATGGTGTAAAGCACCGTTGTCATGGATGCAACACCCATATTCTTAAGTATGGTTCAATAAATGTAATACAGAGTCAAAATTATGCTGTTTATTTTATCAAATCCAAGCTCAACTTTGTAATGTAGTGTGTATAGTCTCGCTAATGTGTTTGTGATGAAAATGAGATGCGATAGGTGTATATCCTATATAATAAAACCCTAGCCGCGCATGCGCACATACCTGCGTGCTTCTGTGATCTCTGCTCTGTGATCAGTAGGTCTGTGGCCAGCAGGAGTGCAGATGCAGCAGCCAGGCGACTCCCCCCTCCCGCCCTCACTCACCACCAAAACCACCACCGCCAAAGCCTCCTCCTTCTGCCCAGCCGGGAGGAGGGCTCCGAGTCGCTGAAGACTGTCCCAGATCAGCTTACACAGTCCCTAAAAAATTAACCTTTTCATCTGAGGCGCGAGGCTGCGGTGACCTTCTTCCCCCGGCTCACTAAGGTTTCATCTTAAGAAATTCAAATGCATTGTTGAAAATGCAAGTGACTATTCTCTGTCATCCTAGACACCCCTGTAACACCCCAACAACACACTCCTGCAGCATAAACCCCTCATGTTATAATCAAGTAAAAGACAAGCCGGGAGTTGAAATCACAACCTATGGATGATTGGTATAGCATGTTTACTCACTGAGCTACCGAGCTACTTAACTGTAGCCCTAACCCTAACCATAAAGTAGCATCTGACGTCATAGAAGCCGTTAGAATTTTGAAATCGTTTTGGACGTTCATTGGGTGTTCTCAGATCAAATACACCTGTAGATACTTGCAATGATTACCCCTTGTCAAAGCTTGTACATAAAGCCATTTCTGGAGACTCCCATTCCCAAATCTCCAACATAGCTCAGTGCTTAAAAGCACTGCATGTATCTTCCAAAGGTCATGGGTTCAAGTCCTGATTAAGGTTACCAAAGACATAATATTCTTTTTATTTTCCACCCACCCAAACATGCATAGCTAAGCATGTGAACCTCACTTCCCAATCTTCATGTATTTAATTTATAACTTGTCATTGTGTTTGGGGGAGGTGAAGTTTCATTAGGTTTACATGGTAAGCTTCTAAGCGTTGTGCTATACTTTTTTGTATAACAGCAATATCGGCGTGCTTTAGGGTGTAATCAACAGTCTTGATGTAGCGCGGAGCGGCCGCTGCATGCACGCCCAAGCGGCACAAAAACGTCATCGCGTTTTTTTGCGTTGTGACGTCATAGAATCGCCCGTTCTTCATACGCAGTTATTTCTCATAAAATGGCTGCCAGAAGACAGCCAAACTTTTCCACCCAGGACTCCAGGCTGCTGGCCAGGCTGTTTCTCTCCCGGGAGCACCACTATTTTGTAGTGCCTGGCCATCGCAAGTCATACCTGCAATTCAGGGACTCATGGACCCGCCTGACCCGGCAGTACAATCGTAGAGCCTCCTGTCCCAGGGAAGTAAGTATTCCAAGTCAGGCCCTCACAATTAATCATGTAAAAAGTAATTATGATGAAAACCTGTCTCGATCAAATTGGTCATGTTTTTTGTGATTCCTTTTTAAAACTACAATTGTGCACAATAAATCTTTTACATTGAATACTGAAATTAAAGCACATCCCAAAGGAGCAGTAGTAGGATTTCAAATGACAAATTCAGCTCCTAGAAGGCATCTATTCCATTCACAACATGCACACAACTAATTTTTGGGTCACAAGCTTCGCATTTGTAATAGAAACATCTTGAAATCAACTTTGCCAAAGGAAAACAAATATATTAAAGTGCTGCTATGTCATTTCAAATACCTTCACCTTTCCTGTATCAATCTGCTGGTCTAGGGAGATAGTGGCATGACGTTTAAAGTGACAGTGTCAGTACCCTGACGTCAGGGGTTTCAAGCTGCTCCTTCTGACCAAACTATTTTATTGCCCCTGCTGCATGATTGTAAGCTCACCAGGACATGCTGTAATGTGGGGCAGTGCTGATAAGCTACAGCCTCAGCACCCTGGGGTTGTGAGTTCAATCCCACACTCCTCCTTGTGATGCTGGCCATGTCACCTCACCCCCCCCCCCCCCACTGTCCCATGTACAGTAGAGAGATAGCGATGCCTCCAGCACAGAAAGGGGAAAATGCTGGAGTACGTGAATAAATTCATGTAAAACATGTGGCAGAAGGGGGTGGAGGCAGGCAGCAAAGTGGATAGGGGCTCTTGGAGGGCAGCGTACTCCATTTTTATGTGCTTATAGAGGTCAATACTTAAGTAAACATGTTATGCCACAGTGCTAGATGGCACTCATCATATCCCTCCCTCCCTCCCTTTCTCTCTCTCTCTATTATCCAGGTTGAGGATCTCAGGAAAAGGGGGCGGCTGCTGAGGCGCCAGGAGCGGGCCTTCCTTGAGGGGGTGAGGGAGGAATTGCGCGCTGAAGCCGGTGAGTAATGAGTCCAGCGTGTGTTTCTTTGTGATCAGCCTACCAGAATAAATAGATGAAAATGCTTGAGTAGCTGTAAACCATTCTTAATCATAAAATCTGCAGTAAAGCTGCTATTGTGATATCATGTCACAATGGCGTTATGGTGTTCTACTTGCCTCACTTACTTACGCTACATTTTGATGTTTACAGTGGAGTAGGTGCTTTGCATCATGTTATTAGCATTTGAAGAAAATAACAGTAAAGAATGTCATGTTCAAAAGTGTTGTGGACATATCTGACTGTATCCTATTTCTCTCTTGTCAAGCAGCAGCGCAGGCACCCCCTCAGGAGGCCCCACAACTAATGGAGGGAGCCCCACCCTGGTCCTCGGCGGAGGAGGAGGAGGAAGAGGAGATGGAAGAGGAGGAGGAGGAGGAGGCCTGGCAGCCCTCAGGACCACCCACACCGCCTGCCCCACCACTGCCCCCTGGACCTCCACCACTGCCCCTTGGACCTCCACCACCTGCCCCACCACTGCCCCCTGGACTGCCTGCCCCACCACTGCCCCCTGGACCCCCACCGCCTGCACCACCACTACCTCCAGGACCACCACCACCATCCCCTGTTGGACCTTCCCCTTCCCCCACCCATAGCCCTTCCCCTCACTCTACTGCCCTTCCTGTTCCCATCCCACCCCCTTTCCTTGCTGTTCCCCCCCAGGAGCAGCCCGACCAGCCTCAGGAGGGGGTGGTCAGGGAGATAGAGCCCTACTCTGCCCTCTTGGAAGAGGTGCAGGTATTGAGAGGGTGTGTTGAGAGGATGGAACATGCCCTCTTGCGGCTGGTAGCCGAAAGAGGGCATGGTGCCAGCAGCCATACACCCTCTCAATAACTGCACCTCTTCCGCACCCCTCGCCTGAGGTAGCTCAAGCTGCTCTTGGGGGGCACCCACCCTCTTTCCCTGCGTTATGTGTTATGTAAATAGTTATTTTGTTCTAAAGTTTAAATTTTAAAAAAAGTTTTCTATTTGAATAAAAAAAATTTTTATAGTTTAAACTTTCCTGTGTGGTTTTAACCTTGTAGCATCAGCAGTTTAGTGGACAGAGTCCAAGGTAGATAGGGGTTCAGGAGGGACTGCTGAATGGGCCCTTTTCAATATAACAACAAGGTGACATATAGAAAGTTTGACAATCTTTATTGGGATCTGTCATTCATTCTATTACCTGCTAGCCACTCTGATGTCAAATCATTGCAGAATCTAGGAAAGAAGCAAGTGAATGCAAGGGTATATGCAACTGTAGGTAGATGACGACATCTCAGCTATGATGTGCAAAGTAAGCCAGTCCCTGTTCCAAAGTAAATGGCTACATAAGGAAGAGAATCTAAGTCACTGTGGTAGATTTGTTGTTGAGGAATAGGGTTACTGCTAGTAAGAGTTGGCTCCACACCAGGAGAATCCAAATGAGACATGTGGGTTTTTCTTCCTTTCACGGAAGGTGATGGAAGTAAAGGCCACATACCTCAATCTATCCTCCTGGTTCTTGAGCTGCACTATTTTGGTTAAGCAGGTGTGGAAATCACAAAGATGCTCACAGCTGCACTGCTCTCAGTAATACAAAACTCCATCTTACAATACTGCAGTTGCCTGTCTAAGACACCTGAAAACAGAAAAGAGGAGAAGCTGGTTTACACAAGGTTCAACCCCCAAGGTCCATATCTGTCCTCCCTTCCCTGAAGCAATGTGTTAACCTCATTTATGTTGAGCTGCTTAGATGTCACCGTGGTATAGTTGTTAAAGCAATAGCCTTAACTCGCTGATAGTGTAGGTTAATATCACCTGTAATTCTCCACTGCCACTGTTTAGAACTCATGTGAGGGAATAGACTAACTGAAAACAAAAAGTTTGTGTGCATATAACAGCAGGAATGCGTGCCATGGTGTTCTATGAGGCCAACATTATCAATTTACTATTGTTCCTGAAAGTCATCAAGGATACCTGTGTGAAGAGAACAATAGAAGTGTGAAACATGTTAGCTTTGTGAACATTTATTTCACTCATCAGAAGAGTGACTCAAGTGAAGAATAGTAGAGTAAGCAAATAAAGGTTACCATATATCATTCTCACCTACAACTGTTTGGCTAGGTGCAAGCTGGTGTGCTGAGCTGCTCGCCTGGTCTCTCTCTGGCAAACACATAGGTGATGAGCATAGTTAATCTGAAATGAAGAATAGAGAGAAACTGTTAACAAAGACCTATGTCTCCAAAATTAAACACTGAAGTTGTGGCAGAACACACACCTAGAAGTAACAGAGGTGCTAACATACCTTTAGACTCCTTATTAAAAATGGCAGCCATTAGGCACTCATTAGGAGTTTTCCACCTGAACCATGTACACTGATTGGATGTCCACTGAATGGCAGTGTTTCCCCCCCCCAACACACCCAACCTATTCTTATCAATGAGTTAGTACACAGAACCATTCCTCACCTGAATTTAACTTGCCTGTAATTTGATTCTACAAATAATTAACTTTAGCTCTATGAGTAAACCCTCTCAGATGTATGAACACATCCATTTTACTTACATATCCATATTTCTACCAGCAAAATTTCTACCAGCATGGTCTTTATCAGTCTTCTCAGTCATTTTTGTCAGCCCTGTGGAATGGAGAGTAAGAGATATCAGAAATAAAATAACTATTATAAACAATGGCACACAATGAAAACCCATAAAGAGAAGTCAGTTTTTGCTGGTTGGTTTCTTTAGTTCTATCATAAGGACACCTAAGTAGCTTACAAAATATCATTCTCACCTGGACTTACTATCTGAGCTGCTTCTAGAAAAGATAAAACAACATATTAGAATATTGTTAATGGCTCTGTGGAATAGAGAGAAATGGGAGGCAGAGATAGGAAAAAAAATGTAAAAGACTAAGATAGAGTAAAGTCTCAAACATCTGCATAAGCAATAGGACAGAATAGAAAGGAAACGCTGCTCACCTGGACCTTCTTATACCCATGCACGCCTATGTAGCGTCTGACGTCAGCATGGCGGGAAAACTTTCTCTATGCCTATTGGGCGCCGTTCGGGTGCGGTTCCTTGGCCCGCTTCCTAACCACGCCCATCACACCTCATTGGCTGTTCTATGGGGTGTGTGTTTGAACGTGTTCTACAAGTAGCCTGAAAAGATAGCTACACCTTGCAACATGGCTCCAAAGCGAAAATCGAATTTCTTGCATGGAGAGTTGCAGATCCTTGTGGCCCAAGTCGGGGCCAACTATGATTCCCTCTTTGGGAGGGAAGCTAATAGGATTGGGATAGAAGGCCAGCATGCTATCTGGAGAAGAATCTGCAGTGACATAGATGCTGTACACCATCAGGGCCGTGATATAGAGGATCTGAAAAAACGGTGGCGTGCCCTGCGGAGAGAGGTCCGGCGGAAGCAGGAACGGATTAATGCGCAGGGTCCTTGCGGCAACCTCCAACTGACTGTCCTGGAGAGTGAGGTGATGGACATAGTGGGTCCTGGAATAGGTCCTGTTGTGGGAGCCATTGATACTTCCCTGGGGCACCAAGGTAAAATCACTTTACATAGAAGCCATTGACTTGTTGGTGTTTTAACTCATATTTTATATCTTTCTAAACTACAACAGTACTATACAACCAATGCAATTCATAGTAATATAATAAAAGCCATTGCCTGTTTTGATACTCTTGGAAGCCTAACATGTGGAATAAGTTGCTAATGTTCCATATGTTAGCCTGCATAATACCTTGTAAATGACCAGATGTACAGTATTGTGACCTGTGATGCAATTCAAATGATGTTCTCAGATGTTACCGCTTTCAAATAATCCCAATGTGTATTTTCTTGTCTTTTTGCAGAGGTGTCCCATCCTCCTTCTGCTGCTGATAGGGATGAAGGGGATGAAGAGGAGGAGGAGGAGGAAGCAGTGGCTGGCACATCATACGCCACCCCTCCTCCTCAGAACAGTGATACACAAGCTGCACCGGCGCCCCCCCCCCCTTCATCCCCACGATGACAACAGGGCAGTAGAGGAGGGGGAAGAGTTGGAGGGGGAAGAAGAGGTGGATGAGGTCGGAGCCCTGGGGGAGGAAGATTTCCATCAGGGTGATGAGCTGGAGGCCCCCCCTGATGAGCTCCACCGTCAATTGGTGGAGGTGGGTGACCACATCCACCAGAGGCAAACTTTGCTCATCAGGGAGGTGGCTGAGATAAAAGAAGCCACACATGTCATGAACCAGCACCTGGCCTCCCTGGTGGCCGAGCAGTCTGCAACACGTGCCCTGCAGGCTGCAATGCTGGAAGAGCAGGCAGGGAGTCGCCGGGCCCTGGAGAACATGTGTGGCATTCTTTCACACCTTCTCCCCCAGCTCATCACCCAGACTGCCTCCCATGGGGATCCTGGAGCTCAATCCACCTCCCAGACCTCCTCCAGCCAGGCTCCCACCAGGCAGGGTTCCCCCCCCCTGGCCACCCGTGGTCGGGGTCGAGGCCTGGCCGGGGAAAGGGAAAAGGAAAGGACCCCCATTAGGACCCACTATGTCCTCTGAACATTCCCAGGCCAGTCATGCCGCATGGACCCTGGGGCTCCGCTGGACCTCCTCTGCATGTACACGCCACAGCCTCTATATCACGGTTCAGTCACTGCAGATCTTTCATCCAGATAGCCTCCTGGCCTGAGTGCCAATCTTCATCAGCTTCAACTCCCATCGAGGGCATCATAGTTGGATAATAACTATTACACCCTTCCAAGGATCTGTAGCTCTCCAGGAGCCATGTTGCTAACTTCATCTTAAGGTGCAACCCGTGCCATCTGTTGGCAGCCTGGACATTTGCCTGACTTCATCTTAAGATGCAACCCGTGCCATCTGTTGGCAGCCTGGACATTTGCCTGACTTCATCTTAAGGTGCAACCCGTGCCATCTGTTGGCAGCCTGGACATTTGCCTGACTTCATCTTAAGGTGCAACCCGTGCCATCTGTTGGCAGCCTGGACATTTGCCTGACTTCATCTTAAGGTGCAACCCGTGCCATCTGTTGGCAGCCTGGACATTTGCCTGACTTCATCTTAAGGTGCAACCCGTGCCATCTGTTGGCAGCCTGGACATTTGCCTGACTTCATCTTAAGGTGCAACCCGTGCCATCTGTTGGCAGCCTGGACATTTGCCTGACTTCATCTTTGTCACAGGAAATGAAAGACTTCTTCCTTTGAACCAGGAAGCATTTAATTTTGAATTGCACACAGCACAGCGGGTTCTCTGAAGAAGCCTCCTTGGCAAAACGCGTCAGAACCCTGCCGGACCATCGCTGTATGGACTTTGAAGTTAAGTTTGCTTGCACTTTTTGAAACTATATTTTTTTGAATCATTGAATACTCACCTATGTTATGGACATGCTAAACAGAATGAAGCACTTTCAATGACCAATCTCTTTAGGGGTTTGTTCCCCATCCTGAGTTTTTTCTATTCCATCTGTGGATTCTGAGCACCATCTGAGTTAAATAAGGTATTAAATACTTCTTCAGGCTTGTTCCCTTTTGTTTTTTGTAGTTGCATCCTATATTATGCATATTTCCATCTATTATGTACAACAGCAAGTCAATGGATTTATGTTTTACAATAAAATCCATCAAATACATGAAACATATATAGCTGACAGTGTGTTTGAGTGTCAGCTTATATTGTATTCGTTAGGTGCTTCACGGAGCTACATTGCTGTATCATGTGGTTTACAGAGGTATGTCCCAACAGTGTCATGAACGACCACTAGGCCAGTTAGGGTTTGAGGATACCCCTAATGGATATGCATAGTGGTAGATTTGATGGCTGACACCTCCATTAGATGCAGGTCTCTCATGCATGCTCATTAGGGCTATCCCTTACAATCCTCTTATCCCACCTTTCACAACCTAGCTCCCTATGCATCAACATCTGTCCCTCTCTTTTCTGTTATTTTCCTTGATGCATACCAGGGGAGGGGAGGAGAGGGCTGGAACCTACATGCCATCTCTCCATCCACCTCAAAACCTAGTGTTTCTCCCTAATCTCCTTCCATCCCCAGTGTCAACCTTTCACCCTTTCTGTTTGCAAATATCCTTGCATCCCTAATCTCTCCTTGCCTCCATGACATCCTCCATCTCTTGCTTTTATCTTTTCTCATTCCAGACTACTATCCAGCATATCTCTCCCCCCCTCCCCCAAGTCTGGCCATATCTAGACACCTCTCCTGCATTCAACTTAAGAATCTCATTAATATGTATCCCATCTGGTGCAGTAGCTGCCTTGGTTGATGACATATTTCCCATATTTAAACACAGGTTCCCATCCATTCCACTTGGAGTTAGTTGAAAGTTGTAGGCCCCCTCCGCTCTTTCTTTTTGGTGTACTCTGCTAATATGGAAAATGTAGGTGGGGCAGACCATGACATTATGAAAGCAGGGAGAGTGGTGGGTGTGGGCATCTGTGTGTAACCTGACCTGGCCCCTTCTTTTCCCTAACAATTTATTCCCCTCCACACTTAACACAAAACCTAAGTCCTCAACAATCCCTCACACCAACACCCAGAAAAATCCATAAACTAAAGAAATACAGATAATGGGGGTGGGGAGGTGTGTCAAAGGCAGAAGGGAATATAAAGGAGAACAGGCAAGTCATAGCACAAAGTTTCATCATTGAGGAAACGGAACACCACAAACACCAACTCACATGAGGGGGTCTTACATAGAAAAAATGGCTGTGCCAGGTTTGCCTGGAAAGGGAAATGTGCACCTTACAAATGGCAAAGTCCACCATGTAGACCCTGTTATAAGAGCTAATAGGAAAAAACTAGGACCTTATTAAAATGAGCAAAGGTGGGAGTTGAACCAGGGAGTTTCAGAGGTCAGAGCTCGGAACAGGAGCATTACCGTGTTGAGCTACAAATGCTTTCTTATGCTTATAGCAGTTTGGTGAGACAAAACACTGCAGTTGTATATTATTGTTTCTTCACCATTTCAGAAATGTATACTTTACCATGATATAAACTAACAAAGTATGCCATGTTTAAAAGGAGAAATATAAGATGAGTTGAACTCAAATTCTTAGCATGGAAGGGGGAAAAGTTTATTTTTCTGCTACACAGCAAAGTTGTACAGTAATGTTATATTCAACTCCTATAAGAAGTGGAAAGCATCATCAAAGTGCACCTGGAAGGTAGATATGCCACAAGTAAAATACAGGCTGGGATTTGAACCCTCAAAGCCCAGAAGATTGGTAGAGAGTGCCTTTCCTCACTGAGCTACAGCAACTTTTGCTCCAATGTCTCTGGCTCCCTTGTCATATCATATCTTAGTGAAGTGCTAAGGGAAAAGGAGTTTAGCTATAATGTCATAGTAGGAGTGGTAGCTCAATGGTTAAAAGCACTGCTTTCACTGAGCCCCAAACCCATATTCCCAAATGTGCTTGAATGCATGTGAGGTGAAGCTCCATTTTTCTCACATGCTAATCTTCATTCTAAGCACTGTACTAATGCATATATGACTGTTCCGTTTAGGCGTCATACCGGAAAAGTGGTGTTTTTTTTGCCCTAACCGATCAGCGTCATTTGTGCTGCAATTCTTTACTACATAGTTGATATTTGTTTTCTACTTGAAAACCTTCCAAATCTTTAGGCATTCCTTTGCTTAAACTTATTTGAGTTCATCCTGATATGATCGCTAATGAGCATAGACAGCTCAGTCAAGTATGATATGAACGGATGGTGAGATGGACCTTAGTAGAAGCAGCTATAGCTCTATGTGTTAGGCGCCAGCCTGTGCTCCTAACATCCAGAGGTTGTGAGTTCTACACCCAGCACATCTTTTAATTGTGGCATACTACTTTGAAGGTGCAGATTGATGAGGTCACAATGAGGTCAGTTTTGTGCAACTGAAGACCTCCATTTTGCAATGAGGGAAGCTGAATGTTAAGGTGTGTATCTGTTTATTCTCTTTTTAAGTGCTGATAATGTGTGCTGTTTTTTCTTTGCTTTCAAAAGAGAGCCGATTACAGTGCTGTTTGTTGAGAAAAAAAAGGGGGTTGTAAAAGCCTTGTGTAAATTATATTATTGTTTGGGCAGAAATGTGGTTTGTTATCCATGCAATATAATGTGTTCCATTGTTATGGTGTCATTATATTTATTAGGACAGAGAAAAGATGAAAATTACCTATTCAAACTCACTATTGGAATTATTGATGAAAAAACACAGCGGACGTCTGCCTCGCGTCTAACAAAGAGCCACAATTACGATAGTTGAAACGGCATTGAAATCCAAGTTAGACCAGGGTTTCTTACATCTACATAATACACGATATTTAGACGCAGTTGCTCGCTCAGGTAGCGCTCATCTAGCGTCCCCATTTGGCACGCCCACGGAACGCCCACGTCCAGAGCTGGAGACGGGACTATGCTTTCCATAGACGTCAGTTCATCAACTACGTCTTAGGGACGTCTATGTGTCATTTATTTCCCAATTAACATTAATTAAGACCCTTAACTCCGTAATTATTCACTTACATCAGACGCCTAAAGCACGCCTAAAATAAACGCAGTAATAGAGAATTTACCCCTAAGTGTCTACAGAGGGAAAGGGATGGGGACTTGTATACCGCCTTTTTGTAGTTTCACAACCACACTCAAAGCAGTAAATGTAAATGCAGGTCCTTCAGGCATTTTCTCTGTCTGTCCCAGTGGGCTCACAATCTGTCTAATGTACCTGGGGCAATGGGGGGATTAAGTGACTTGCTCGGGGTCACAGGAAGCAGTGTGGGGTTTGAACCCACAACCTCAGGTGCTGAGGCTGTAGCTCTTACTCTTTCTCACATGCCACTGGTACCATCTTGCCCTCCCCCCCCCCCTTCATGTTCACTGCTTTGTAGCTGTGAATTCTGAAGGTTTGGTGGGATAATTTTACAGTAACACATGCACTCATGTGTTTTTATAAAACAGGCTTGAAATAAGCACCCACTTGACCTTCAAACATAGGCAACCTGTTATAAATTTACATGTGTACTTTATAACGACATCTGATGCTAAATGTTTGTATATTGTAAATTTAAGACCAAATGCTCAGAAGAGTTTATTCATATAATGATAACCACTATATAGATAATTCCTCTATTCAACAATCTGGAGTGGCACTATAGTTCTGCTGAAAATTATTACACACCACTCTGGCATTTTCTGCATAGGGCAGGGGTGGAGTGAAGATGAACCTTGGATGTCCTGTCTCTAAGGGAACCAGATTCAATTCCCACTGCAGCTCCTTGTGACTCTGGGCAAGTCATTTAACCCTCCATTTTCCCAGGTACAAAATAAACATAGAAACATCACCTTTTCAACCTGTTTGGCCACTTTAATATAATCACATACTATCACACCTGTCTCACTTCTCTTTTGTGCATAAAAGAACTTCACCTCCTAAACTATACTATTTCCTCAGGTTTTTGTTGCCCAAATGCATGACCTTGCACTTCTTAGTATTAAATCATAGCTGCCTAATTTCAGACCATTCTTCAAGCTTTACCAGGTCCTTCCTCATGTTATTCACACCATCAGGGGTGTCTACTCTATTGCAGATTTTGGTCTCATCTGCATAGAGGCAGCCCTTCAGCAACATTGCTTACAAAACTATTAAAAAGAACCGGCCCAAGAACCAAACCTTGAGGCACACCACTGGTAGCATCCCTTTCTTCAGAGCGATCTCCATTGACAACTACCCTCTGTCGCCTTCTACTCAACCAGTTCATGGCCCAGTCTGTCACTTTGGGGCCCATCCCAAGGGCACTCAGTTTATTAGATGCCTGTGTGGAACACTGTCAAAGGTCATGCTAAAATCTAAATACACCACATCTAGCACACTCTCTCTATCCAATTCAATGGTGTTGTAAGGGTGAGTGGTTCCCCGGGCGCTGTCTTGGTGGGGGCGATGGAACCTCTCCGCCCCTCCCCCTCCGCACACACATCTTTCCTTCTCCTCCATGCCTCTAACTCTTCATCGACATGAGCAGCATTTCTAACCTTCTGTTTGCATCAGCCTTGGCTCTCCCTCTGAAGTCACTTTCTGTCACGGGACCAGGAAGTGACATCAGAGGGAGAGCCGAGGCCAGCGCGGGCAGCAGACTAGAGATGCTGCTCATGTTGGCGAAGTTAAAAAGGTATGGGGAAGGGAAGGGACGGGCATGCATGCATTTGGGGGGAGGGAGGGGACAGAGAAGAGGGTGGGGGTGCCACTGCCAGGGGGCCTTGCTACACCACTGCTCTTAGATGAGCTGTCAATGAAGAGATGCCACTCTTTCGGGTTACAGGCAATTCCAATTGCCTCAGACTGGTCACATTGTGGCAGAAACAGAGCCCATCTTAATGGGTGAAGAAGGTGGAAAAAGCTTCCTCTGATCAGTGACTTGCACACTTTCATCCAGGCATTGGTGAAACCAAGATCTCTAATCAAGTTGTTGAGATCTTTCTTGTTTGGATAGTATGGATTTCTCTCATCAGCTGCACCACTGATATTGTAAACTGGATCTACAACATCTCCCTCACTCTCTGACTTGCTGCTCTTTTCTGAAGACAGCTGCTCTCTCTCTCCGGAGGGGTGGGTATGGGGAGCTAAGGGCAATGTGGCACCAGGGCGATGGATGAAGGAATGTCTGGATATGTGATTGCAGATGCATGCTTGCTAGTTAAACGTTTGGAATGGTCCACCATGCAGAAGTAGCATTTGCTTGAGTGGTGAGTGGATTCCTGCCAAATTTTTGGGATAGCAAACTTAATGGCTCTTATTTACCCTCTGTACAGGGCAGGATTCATTCTTAGAGGGCCCCTAGGCACACAAGTATATTAGGTCCCCTGGTCCTACCCGGCCTTGTCCCTGCCCCTGCCCTGCTCCACCCCCGCCCCGCCCCATTTATCTGTTTTCTTCTTTACTTCTTTATTTCCACTTGTATTTCTTTTAAAAAAATATTCAAAACAAAGATTAGCATACCAGTGCACAGTTTTTCTTCTATGCAACCCCCAAACATCTCTGAACAAATCCCCCTTCCTTCCCTTACCACTTACTTACCCAGGACTTTAACTCTGAACCCTTTCCATACATAAATGAAAGTGTTCAAATATATTGTAAAGCAGTAATACTATTTGAAATATAAGTCTATATTAATAACCAAGTTTACAATGCCTCTCAACTGCCTCATTCTACGTCAACCAACTGTAACCCATATGTATGTATAAACAACCAAATCTGTATAAACAACTCATCTAGTACATTCCACTCCATGTTAACCTGTAACGAAACAACAAGGCAAGCATTCCATCAACGAATCCAACATGAAACAAAAGAAGATTGGCAGAAAATAAGGAGATTCAAATCAGGTTTATTCAAGGTGCTCCCAAGAACCATGCCTAATGCATTTCACCAAACAAGGCTAGTCGACGCTAACAAAAAACCATGTCTTTCATACCAACAGAACACAGAAAACACCTTCGCCTAGTATGGAATATGTAATCACAAACTAAACCCTCCCCCTTTTACAAAACCGTAGTATGGTTTTTAGCCACGGTGGTAACAGCTCAGATGCTCATAGAATTCTGAGCATCAGAGATGTTACCACCACGGCTGGCACTAAAAATGCTCTACAGTTTTGTAAAAAGGGGGATAAAATAGAAATACATAGACAAAGGTTAAATTGAACCACCAAGAAGCTGGACTCTGCATATAATGCAACACCACAGAAACAGCAATGCATATCCCCTAAAGCAAAAAAAAAAAATATAAATATAAATTTTTTTCTACTTTTGTCTTCTCTGGTTTCTGCTTACCTCATCTTCTTGTCACTCTCTTTCTTTCATATATTGTTTGCCCCTTCTATATGGCATTTTCTGTCTTTCTAAGCCACTTCCAGAAACTGTATGCCTACCCCTTCCATCTTTCCCTTCACTCCCATTTGGTCTGGCATCCATCTTCTTCCATTCCCTCTTCCAATGGTCTGGCATCTCTCTCCTCTCCTCTTCTTCCCTTCCATCTCCCACACCCCCATGGTCTGGCATTTCACTCTGTCCTCTCCTTTCCCCCAACTTCCATCAGCATCAGCTCCCTTTCTTTCCCTCCAACCTAATTCCATCCACTATCCTTTCCCCTTATGGCTCTCTCTTCTTTCCCTGCACACCAATTCCATCAGCATCTGCCCCCTTATGTCTCTCTCCCCTTTCCCTTCCCCCCACTACCATCAGCATCTGCCTCCTTTCTCTCCCTCCACCATCCTTCCCACATGGCAATGGCAATGGACCTCCCCCAGCATTGATGACAACAAGAAGAACACCGGCCTCCTCCTCCCCGGCTTTGACGGACGCAACGCGGCCTGCCCCCGGCATCAACGGAAATGAGGCCGGCTCTGCTCCAGGAAGGTCTCATGATAACTGCGTCTGCCAGAAGAAGTAAGTGATGTCGGAGGGGGATGGACTGGCAGACGCAGTCATCACGGGACCTTCCTGGAACAGAGTCGGCTGCATTGCCGTTGATGCTGGGGGAGGCCACATTGCTATTTGTCGATGCAAGGGGGGAGAGCTGGTGTTGTTGTCTCCAATGCCGGAGGGGGGGGGGGGCCGTTGCCATTGCTGTGGGAGGGGGGCCCCGTCACCATCGCTGCTTGAAAAAAAAATGGCAAGGTAAGTCGCCCTTTAGCAGGCCCCCTGACTATTTTGGGCCCTAGGCATGTGCCTACTTGGCCCTCCCATTAATCCAGCCCTGCTTCTGTACCATCTTGTAAAAAAAAAAAAAATAAATAAAATGAAATTGTGGTAATGAAAACAATAAATTTATTTCACCTATTACTAATGTGCTTGAGATTCTCACAACATATTTCATATATGATATATTTTCAAATAACATTCTAAGAAATTGTATAGTGAAAAATTCAACCATTTTAGTGAGAAACAAATTTAAGCTATCCTTCTCCTCACTAAAAGGTATCCTCTATATGGGAAAATTGGGGAACTCCCTCATCTTCAGAACCACAGGGCTTTGGAATAATCTCACTGCCCATTACGGAATCTGGGCTCCTTCCAACTATTCCGAAAGCACCTGAAAACTAAGCTATTCACAATAATATAATGCTCTCTTCCCCCCTATACTCTTCCTCCAACGACCAGGAAGAAGGAAGTCATCCTGCCACTGTATCGTGCTATGGTGCGCCCACACCTGGAGTACTGTGTTCAATTCTGGTCGCCGTACCTCAAGAAGGACATGGAGGTGCTTGAGAGAGTCCAAAGAAGAGCAACTAAGCTAATAAAGGGCATGGAGGACCTCTCATATACTGACAGACTGAAAAGGCTAGAGGAGACATGATAGAAACCTTCAAGATCATGAAGGGCATAGAAAAAATAGACAGGGACAGATTTTTCAAATTAAGGGGATCAACAAGTACAAGGGGGCACTCAAAGAAATTGAAAGGGGAGAAGTTTAGAACAAACGCTAGGAAGTTCTTTTTCACACAGAGGGTGGTAGATACATGGAACGCGCTGCCGGAGGATGTGATAAACAGGAGCACGCTACAGGGGTTCAAAGAAGCTTTGGATAGGTACTTGGAAGACAAAGGGATTGAGGGATACAGATAAGTGTAGAGGTAGATTATAGGGATGGGATTAGAGGTAAAATTATAAAATTAATCAGGGATCACTGTTCAGGCACTAGGCCTGATGGGCCGCCGTGGGAGCGGACCGCTGGGCAGGATGGACCTCTGGTCTGACTCAGCGGGGGCAACTTCTTATGTTCTTATGTTCTTAGCCCCATTAGGCTGTTCCTTCCTATATTAAGTTCTTGTAAACCGTGCCGAGCTCTATAATTATGGAGAGGATGCGGTATATAAACTTAAGGTTTAGTTTAGTTTAGTCTTATCTTCCAGATAGATAACAGCACATCTGAAAAGCCCTTACCACCTGTCTTTTTGCTCCTGCACCTACCCAGCGGTAAGATGTGCTGTTTGCCTTTACCACAGGGCACCAGTGCTTTGTGGGTATGCATGCCCACAACATGCCCCTTCCTTTGCCCAAAGCTGTGGTAAACCTTACCGCCTAAATTGACACACAATAAATATTTATTTTACTGCAGCGGCAAGTGCAGCACACCTGCAGTATTGTTTGCCACGCAATAATACCCTAGTGTACCTTAGTAAAAGGGCCCCTAAGTTTACTCAGCTTGGAATCAATCTGGAATGTTCTGCAAAAAAGGTAAACTGTGAAATATCAATGTCCTGATCATAGAAGCCAAGTTTGAGGGGAATAATAGCTATATTTTTATACTGTTGTGACATAGACAATTAAAAAAGAACACTTGTTACCCAGGAACAAAAAATAAAATTTTGTTACTTAGTATATTCAGTGGCACTGTTCAGAAAGTGTTGCTAAATATCCATTGTCACCTCCGGCTAATGCGTTTACTAGGATAAGGCTGTTATGATCTGGGTAAATGCCTCTGAATATCGGGCTGATGATCTTTTAATAGCTACCTTGTAGTTTTCAGGTGGCAAATGTTGCAGTTTTTATTTTCTGCTGTTCTGTATGAATAAGACATTTTGTGAATGTGTTAAAATGTATATGCTTCTAATTGCAAATCTTCAGGAGCTTAGGTGTATGTTGGACTCAGAGATCCATAATATGGATTCTCAGGCGCCATATTGAAAGTTGCTTCAGCAAAAGTGGGCCAGACAGTGTGAGCCATGGATTCGAGGGTGAAATATTCACGTGGATTAAAAACTGGCCAGCGGATAGGAAATAGAAAGTGGGGGTAAATGGATAATAATCAGGACTGGAAAAGTGTCACGAGTGGAGTGCCGCAGGGTTCGGTGCTTGGACCCGTGCTCTTCAACATATTTATAAACGATCTGGAAACTGGTACGACAAGTGACGTGATTAAATTTGCAGATGATACGAAGTTATTCAGAGTAGCAAAGATGCAGGAGGATTACGAAGACCTGCAATGGGACATAAACATGCTCAAGACATGGGCCATGACATTGCAAATGAGGTTTAACGTGGATAAGTGTAAGGTGATATATGTCGGTAACAAAAATCTTATACACGAATACAGCATGTCCGGTGCAGTACTTGGAGAGACCCCCCAGAAAAGAGACTTGGGAGTACTGGTCGATAAGTCAATGAAGCCTTCTGCGCAATGCGCAGCAGTGGCGAAAAGGGCGAACAGAATGCTAGGAATGATTAAGAAGGGGATGACAAACAGATCAGAGAAGGTTATCATGCCGCTGTACTGGGCTATGGTACACCCTCACCTGGAATACTGCGTCCACCACTGGTCGCCATACATGAAGAAGGACACGGTACTACTCGAAAGGGTCCAGAGAAGAGTGACTAAAATGGTTAAGGGGCTGGAGGAGTTGCCGTACAGTGAGAGATTAGAGAAACTGGGCCTCTTCTCCCATGAAAAGAGGAGACAGAGAGGGGACATGATCGAAACATTCAAGATAATGAAGGGAATAGACTTAGTAGATAAAGACAGATTGTTCACTCCCTCCACGGTAGAGAGAACGAGAGGGAACTCTCAAAAGTTTAAAGGGGATAGATTCCGTACAAACTTAAAGAAATTCTTCTTCACCCAGTGAGTGGTAGAAAACTGGAGCACTCTTCCGGAGGCTGTTATAGGGGAAAACACTCTCCAGGAATTCAAGACAAAGTTAGACAAGTTCCTGCTGAACCAGAGCATACACAGGTAAGGCTAGTCTCAGTTAGGGCACTGGTCTTTGACCTAAGGGCTGCCGCGTGAGTGGACTGCTGGGCCCGATGGACCACTGGTCTGACCCAGCACCGGCAATTCTTATGTTCTTATGACAAAAGGTACATTTGCTGGTGATGTTCGCCCATCCCAGTTGATTTTCTGAAAGCTTGCTTAGTTGATAAGGATTAAAGGAAAACAGAAGTCCATCAGTTTAACCTTAATCTAATGATTCTCTCTTAATCCAGAGATTGATCAATTGCTATGGCAGTTTTACAAAATACACACTGTTAGATCTCTGAAACAGGTAGTAGAGAAATAAGGAAGAATAAAATGGAAAAATGGCATTACTTTAGTTTGAAACCTAATGATGTTTTAACCAATCAATCACTGAAAAAGTATTTTAACAGTTGCAACTCTTGCCCCCTTCATCCTTCCTTGGAGTATAAATCTCCCTCTTTCTGTACTATGAGGATTTAACATTCCAGTAACCTCAGGCCACAAATCTAAAACTGAAGAACACTTCTGTAAATCTTCTTCATCAGGGAGGAACCGTTTGAAAGGCTTTCAAAGGAACATCTCATTGTGTTATATTTCTCTTACCTTTTATGCAAATCATTTACATGTCCAACAAAGGATTCACGTGCAGAATAATTATTCCTTAGTTGCTAAACGGAAAATCAAAATTTGTGCCTTGAAATTCCCTTTATCATTGCCTTATAATTCTGAAGAATTTATCCAGCTAACCTGCAGAACTAACTAGATAAATGTAAACTTTCTAAAACCCTTCTTCCCCCATCAATCACACTGGTTACTTTTTGGCCAGACAAGTCCATATCTGATCAAAATTTAACCGTTTGTTGCTGAGGTGGCATGAAGGAATTCTAGGACAGTGACCAAATATTAATCAGATACTGACAATATTCAGAGCTATCCAATATTTTATCTGGTTAATTCAGACCATATTAACAGCTGCCCTAAAATTAACCAGATAAGTTTAAAAAAAAATCTAAATCTTATATATTTTTCCAACCCCTAAAATACATATACATGAAGAAAATTGTAGCACAGGTGAGTAGTCCCCTCCAGGCTCCCTATAAACTAAAAACATTTATTGCATGGCTGAAAGAACCCAATGCCCCCCATTTTCTTACTAGAATAGCCTTTGCTGCAATTCCAAATCCCTCCTCCCTACCTCAAATGTGCAAAAATGCCCCTGGAAACCCATTCATTTCTATCAGTGAATAAATCAATCTGTGTTTGAATGTAGTGAATAAATTAATATTAAGAGCCTCTATAGGTACATAGACAGCAGCCTAGTAGGATGAGGATGAGAGCCTCTTCACCTCCTACTGAGCTACCAGAAAAGGGTTGGAGTTTGCCACATGACTTATTGTAAGGGATGGGTTGTAAGGATCGGGTAAATTGTGCCCCTGAGCCACACTACACATTTTGCTATCTCTAGTCTCCAGAGGGGTAGGAGACTTTTTCAACTGTGTAACAAATTTGGATTGTCTATTGCCACTCCAGCCCCTCTACAAATGTTTTTGGCCTTTTGGTAGTGACTCCACTTAAACCTCAGCAAGCCAGATTGGACAATTATTGTAATAACTTTATCTAGAAAATTTTAGCCAAATATGTATATTCAGTAGAACACTTACCCTGGTAAATTTCAATGAGACTGCTTATCTAGGTGATTTGCTTCTTTATTCATCAACATGAGAATGAAGCCAGATACATAAGTAGGAGACACAAGTATCACCTGATGGTTCCAAGACAAAACAACTCTGTGTAACTCAGACACTACTGTAAAAGATTCCTATGCCTGTACAATTGTTCTCATGCACCCACCTCTCTGTCAGTTGTCTCAATTCTTTTTTGTCCATGTTAGTAATCCGATAAATAGCTCATCACTGTGGTTATTGCATCATGAATTTTCTAATGAGGAGAGAAAAGTAAGACTTGTCTTTTCCTATGTTTACTGTACTGTATGTCTTCTTTTCTTTCCTTTCTCTGTACAGTACTCCCCCGAAGTTCGTGAGGGTTCCGTTCCAGGAACCCCCGCGAATTTTGAAAAACCGCAAATACGGTTTTTAGGCAGGGGAGATCTACGGGGAAGAGTGGGAGCGTTCTGGCAAGAGGGATTGGGCATCCCTCCTGCTAGTGATCTATGGGAGAGGGTGCCGGTCAGGAGGGATTTGGCATCCCTCCTGCTGGAGATCTATGGGGGGGGTGCTGGGAGGGAGGAATTTGGCATCCCTCCTGCTGGCAATTTACGGAGGGGGGGAGTCCGGCAGGAGGGATTGCTGCGATAAGCTCAGCAGCAACCCGATTCTCTAACCGGCATCTGTAACATGGACGTCTGTTATAAAATCGGGTTCTTTCTAGGCGGGCTTAGGCCGATTTTGTATAGGACGCCTGTCGGCTTCTGAGACTGGGCATTCTATACAGAATCCGGGCCTTAGTGGCAAATATCCAAGTTGGACTCCACATCTGAAGTACAGCCATATAATCTGCAGAACATCTCCTCTAGTAGACCAAGTTTAGCTTGGAATCTTGTTAAAATTGAGATTTTTAAACTGAGAGCCAAGCCTGACCAATTATTCTACCTTTTGAATAGACAGAATAGTGACTCTAGGATTCCAGGCTATAGGCAAGTTATTTTGCTGCTTCTGAAAGACAGAATAATAATAATAATTTTATTCTTATATACCGCCATACCGAATAGTGTATAACATAAAATACCATAACATAATATCGTTCTTTGTGGTTTACAAAAGAGTTGGAAAGACCATTATCAGTGAGCTTCATCAGACAGTTCCATAATATTGGTTGCCTAACAATAATTATACATTGAGAAGCTAGTATCAGAGAGATTACAAGAGTTTTGAGAACAGGTACATTTTCATTTGTTTCCTAAATTGCATGTAAAAGCATGATGTTTTAACCAACTGGGCCAATTCTCTGTCTTTGGATAGGTCTTGGTACAATAAAAGTTGATTGATGAATCTTTTCTTGGTGCACACTGTGGGCCCACAGAAACTGGCCATGGCAAAAAACTTTTTGAACACAAGAACAATTATTTGGTGTTTATTTCCTCTTGACCTGTGGCTACAGAGATATTTTGATGATTCGATAGTAAATTTGTATTTCTTAACTTCAGCTTTATATAATTCTAGAGAGGCTGTGGTTTTAGTGTGGTGCCAGTAGTTCTCAAGGGATTGAAGTTGTCATTGTATTAATCATAGTTCAGGGTTATACCAAGACTCTGAGGTCCTGGAAGAAGTAGGGGTGATGGGGAGCTTAGGTGACTATATTACATTACATTACATTAGTGATTTCTATTCCGCCATTACCTTACGGTTCAAGGTGGATTACAAAAGGAGTTATTTGGCCATTTCCAGAGGAATTGAGGATTAGAGCGGGTTGCTTCAGAGAATTGGGTCGAGTCTTGCAGTGTTAGTTTGTCTTCAAGGATTTCTTGAATAGCATGTTTTTTATTTCTTTTCTGAACGATTTGGAGTCTGGGGTCATCATCAGTAAATTGGAGAGTTGGTAGTCTAGTTTTGCTGCTTGTGTGGCTAGAAGGCCATCATACAGTTTTTATTTGTTTGACATCTCTGATTGGGGGATGTGTGAATGGTGTGTGGGTTTTCCTATGTCTGATTGTGGTAGTTTGGATTAGGAGGTTGTTTAGGTAGGCTGGGTTGTTTCCATTTATGGCTTTAAATAGTAGGCAGTAGAATCTGAATAGTATTCGTGCTTGTATTGGGAGCCAATGTGAGTCGAGGTGTGCCGCCGTGATGTGGTCGTGTTTCCTCAGTGAATAGCGCTTTGTTTTGAACTGTTTGTACTTGTTTTATCATGGTTGCGGGGCAGGGGAGATAGAGAATGTTGCAGTAGTCTAGAAGACCTAGGACTAGGGACTGGACCAAGAGCTGGAATTGTGTTCTGTCGAAGAATTTTCGAACTTGCCCTAAGTTTATCATGACCGCAAATTATTTTTGTATTGTTTTGTTTATTTGTGGTTGCATGGTACAGCATCGGTCTATCGTCATTCCTAGAAGTTTTAGAGTGGGTTGTATGGGGTATGTGATTGAGTTTATTACTAGATTTGTTATGGTTGAGATTTTATTATTTTCAAGGAGAATGAATTTTGTCTTGTCTGGGTTCAGTTTCAGTTTGTGATTTTTCATCCATGTTGCTACTGTTTCAAATGTCCTGTGTAGTGTGTCTGTCATGGAGGATGTTGGTTGGTCAAAAGGAAGGAGAATGGTGATGTCGTATGCATAGCTATAGGAGGTTAAGCCTAATTTGTCCAGGCAGGTGCCGAGGAATGCAATGTAGATATTGACGAGAGTTGGGGATAGTAGAGATCCTTGGGGTAGGCCGCAGGGATTAGAGAACAATGCCCAATTGGGTTTGTTGATTTACTGTAGTGTTTATTGAAGAAGTTGTTAACTTAGTAAGGTTCTGGATATAAGTATGGTTAAGGGTTTCTTAGTATACTTGTGCACATTAATCATCATCTGCCATTTTGACACCCTGTCTTCCAGTCTTGCAAGGTCCTCTTGCAATTTTTCACAATTGTGCATGTTTTGTAAAATAATAAATTTAAAGTTTGTATAGGGGAGAGGCAGGAGGGAAATGCTGAGAGCTTCTCAGAGGCTGGGCCCATGCACAGAGTCTGGGAGCTGCAAGGAAATCAAAAAGATCAGAGAGTCTGAGGCAGGAAGCTTGGTGGAAGCTGCATTTAATAGAAACTGTTTCATTAAGACCCCCAGGACTGTTATTGTGAGCTAAAGGAGAGCAGAGAGCTTAAGGCAGCACAAGGAGTTGATGAGGAAATGGTGTATGTCTGCTGAGTAAAAATTTATATGTTGGCTCTAGAGTTTGTATGTGGATGTAGACAGAGTGAAATTTTTTGAAACAATACTTCCTATAAATGTTTGATTTCATGAGAAATGCTGCAAATTAAATCTGCTTATAGGCTGTTGAGCTGAGGTGTGTAATGAGAAGGCTGTGAAGGATACAGCTGAGTTTGTGTGAGTTAAACTAAACTAAACTAAAACTTAGTTTTATATACTGGATCTTCAGCTAGAAAGGAGCTCGACTTGGTTAACAGTAACTAAAAAAATACTTTAAAAGGTAACAATCAGAAAATATTAATATGACTAGTTTCCAAAGTGTTTGGCAAATAAAATAGTTTGTAAAGGTTTATGAAAAAGTTGAAAAAAACCAGGACCCCTTAAAATAAGAGGAAGTTTGTTCCATAGTTGAGAAAATTTGAAAACCAAGGATTGACTGAAATTCTTGACTAGTTTGATTCCTTTCACTGACAGAAGGGAGAGTTTGAATTGTTGGGTGCCTCTTGCATAGGAGAATCTATAAGCATTCCATAATAAAGGGACAAGAGGTATGAAGATACCATATACAATTTTAAAAGTAATACATGCACATTTATAGTGGATCCTGAGATAGACCGGAAGCCAATGAAGGTTTAAAAGCAAAGGAGACACATGGTCAAATTTACTTTTTCCAAAAATTAATTTTGCAGCAGTCAAGAATTTATCTGATATCCGCTGGTTCTCTATATTTATGTAGTGATTGATTTTTTAAAGATACTTTTTAGTTTGTATTAATTAGTTATGGTTTATTATTGAGATATTGATTGTTGTATAATTTTATGAATTTAAAAACAAAAAAAATACTTTGGCTTTTATGCTTTCCTTTTCTATTTTTAAATGGAGTTCTTTTCTTATTGAATGTGAAATACATATGGTAAAAGGCTTGAATGCATTTTTGGCTGTTACACGGTATATAAAGTTTTTAATAAACATAAACATTTATTGAGATTTCTAAATTAAGTTTGGAGTTATATTTCAAAGGGAAATTGATAAGAACTTTTAGAGTGTGTTTCAGAATTTAAACTGGATTTTTGTGACTCCTGTTGCTAAAAAGAAGTATTAAGTACTGGAAAATAGAGAATTTTAATCCCTTCACTGTGATTCAGCTCAGATTGCCTAATATTATTGGTGTTTAAAGCAAATGTTTTGTATTTAATTTAGTATTCAGCAGTTTTTCTGCTGAAGTGCTGGAGTGCATTCCTACAGTCTTTCCTAATTACTAATCGGCTGAGACTCTAACCAGTATACACAGTTGTGTGAAGCTTGAAGAATCTGAAACTATTTTTGAAAGCTAAATGTTCTTTTGAGAACTGAAGGTCTCAAAGTCTTTTTTTTTTTAAATAAATTTTTCAATCATTACATTACAAACATAATGAATAAAGAAAAAGGAAGTTATTACAATAACGCAAAGGAAAAACACATCATTTCAATATTTCCTTTCAAGCCCACATTATTGAGGTGCCACACTAAAACTTCAAAAAGAAAATAATAGGTGAACAATTGAGTGGAATATGAGTCCATAAAATAGACCCAGATTCAATCAAACATATATAGGGTACAAGGTCTAAAGTCTTAAGAGTGATCTTTTGTTTTAGAATTCTAAGAATTTCTGTGGTGCAGAGCTGTTTCGTGTTGGTATTCCTAATATACTAGCAGGCTCTGTGTGAGACAGCTATGAGACTGTGAGATAATTACTGAAGAGGAGTTAATAAGAGGGAAGAGTGCTAGGTCAAATAAATGCTGGATTGTAGTATTTGCAAAAATTGTGTATTGGCACACAAAGTTGTATGTGCAGACATCAGCACACATATACCACTCTGTACTTAAAGAATAGCATTATAAGAATTGTTGTACGCACAAAAGAGTGTTTCATCATATTCACTGTTCCACACATGCAACACCAGGAAACTGATACAATTATCTTATGCACTAATTATAGTTGCCACTAGCACAAACCCATGTATACATACATCTAGCATGCTGTTATATGTTAATGCATGTTTTTGTGCACAGGCTATAACTATCCTATTTGCTTATAGCATTGGGGAGCACATTTCTAAAATATGGGAATTAAAAAAAAACCTGCACTGAGTTCTAATGTAGCGTTCTAATAAACAGCTTTCTGTATCAGTTTTCCTGGTTGACAATATCATCATAATCCTACATCATCCTTAAGATGTTAACTTAATTAGGGGCTTAATTAGGGGCCCAATACAAACTCATAGGTAGAAGATGATATTTTCTTTCTTAGAGGACCCTTGGCCACAAGAGGGCATCCGCTAAAAATCAAGGGCGGGAAGTTTCATGGCGACACCGAAAGGTTGGTTGACAATTGGAATGGGCTTCCAGTGCAGGTGATCGAGGCCAGCAGCGTGCCAGATTTTAAGCATAGATGGGATGCATATGTCGGATCTCTAAGAGGGTAGAGTTAAGGGGATGGGTCATCAAAGTGTGATCTCTCAAAGGGTAACTAGGAGGGAGGATCAATAGAGTGGGCAGACATGATGGGCTTTGGCCCTTTTCTGCCATCACTTTTCTATGTTTCATAGCTGTATCCCTACAAATGACCCCCTTTTACCAAGCTGTGTTAGGGATTTTTATTGTGGGCCGTTGCAGTAAATGCTCCAATGCTCATAGGGATTCTGCGGCCTGCGATAAAAAAAACCCCTAATGCAGCTTGTTAAAAAGGGGCCAAAATGCTTTATCAAACACAAAATAATTGTCTGTCTTGAATCATATGAGTTGGACTGTACCTCCTTCCAATATAATTGATTTCAAAAGAGTTAAGATGCAGTCTGAACAGATGTCATCACTCCTAATATTAGATGCAAATAAATCTGATGCCTATTTTTTTCTCAATTTTCTGCCCTTTAAAATTGCCATGATACAGTAAATATTTTCTTAAGTCCTTATTCTTTTTAATTTATTTCTTTTGGTGCCACATAAATTATATTGAAATGAAGCCACTTGTTAAATAAAATCCTTGCTGAGTACTGCACAGATTATTTTAATGGACATATCATTTAAGGAAGTCATTATGTCTATCCTGCAGTCTAATTATCCATATAAAAGAAACATGCTGTAGCAAGAAAGGTTAATTGACAATTTAAAGTAATATACTGCACATTGATCTGACACATTGTATTGCAATGAATTAAAAAAAAATCATATTCTTGTAAGAGCAGAGATTTCGAGTTCTATTAAATTACATAGTCTTCAGCAATCCAAAGCAATGTACAACTTTCTCAAATGGTCTGTGTTGCTGCACTCTCGGTCATATCATATTATAGAAGCATTGAAACAGAAAAATGAAGGCAGATAAAGACCATATGGCCCATCTAGTCTGCCTAATCGTGCCATCTACTATCTCTTCCTCTCCCTTAGAGATCCAACATATGGTATTTGTTTCAAGCTTTCTTTAATTCAGCTACACTTTTTGTCTACACTACCTCCACTGGGAGGCCATTTCAAACATTCACCACCCTTTCCATGAAAAACTATTTTCTGAGGTTCCTTCTGAGTCTATCCCCTTTCACTTTCATCCTGTGCCCCCTCATTCCAGAGATTTCTTTCAATTGAAATAGACTTGCCTAATGCACATTTATGTCATGTAGGTATTTAAGCATCTCTATCATATCTACCCTCTCCCACTTTTCTTCCAAAGTATACATACAGTATTGAGATCTCTGTCTGTCCCCATACATTTTAATAGCCGTCCTCTGGATGGACTCCATCCTGTTTATATCTTTTTGAAGGTTTAGGTCTCCAGAATTGTACAAAGAAATAAATACACGCACATACAAAAAACAAAAAAAACAACAACAACCCAGGTCTTCACAAAAACTACAAATAGAAACAACAAAAAGTGGAGTCTCAATAATATTTCAATCATGGTGGTCGAGATTACCAAAAGTCTATAAAAAGAGTGTCTGCTTCAAAGTCCATGTTCCTTTAAATCAAGGCTTTATTAGAATGACCCTTTATTGACGTGACCCAACACAAGCCGTGTTTCAGCTAAGCAGGGTGTATATGGAACAATGGTTTAGAGCTACAGCCTCAGCCCCCTGAGATTGTGGGTTCAAATCCCATGCTGTTCATTGTGATCCTGGGCAAGTCACTTAATCCCCCATTGCCCCAGGTACATTAGGTAGAGTGTGAGCCCCCCTCCAGGACAGACAGGAAAAAATGCTTGAATACCTGAATGTAAACCACATGGAGAGGCATAATAAAAAAAAGTCTAAGTCCCCTTTTGGCCTAAGTCAGTAGACGCTGAAGTTGTAAGTGGGAAAATGCCCATTCTCCCAAAAAAACGTCCAAATTGAAGGGGTTTTTTTGAGAATGGCCTACCTGCATGTTTAGCAATCTACTGGCCTAGACTTCCACTAAGTCTAACCCTACACCACATTCCCGACCAAAAAATTGCCCAAGTCCCAAATGCCCAAACCACAGAGCTTGAGAAAAAGAATATGAAATTTAGTATCATAGGCCTACCCAAAAAATCTCTATGAAAATGAATGAACGAAATGTATAATAAATTTGTAATTATATATTTTTTTAAATTTTAGTATTTATATACCACTTATAGCCTAATTAGGGGCTCATAATAATTTTTTTTTAAAGTCTAAAAAGTGGCCTAAATCGGTACTTGGACGATCAAAAAGACAGATCGTCTAAGTACCGATACTCAAAGCTAGTTTTAGATGTATCTAAAACCAGCTTAGGCCTTTCACCTGCCTCTGAATGCCTAGAGCGAAAAGAGGTATTTTTGGAGGAAGGGAAAGGGTGGAAGGTGGGCCGACCTAGACTTAGGGTTCCTTTTACGAAGGTGTGCTAGCGTTTTTAGTGCATGCTACAATGCCCCGCGCGCTAGATGTTAACACCTCCATAGAGATGGCGTTAGTATTTTCCATGTAGCGTGGGGTTAGCACGCGCTAAAAATGCCAGCGCACCTTAGTAAAAGAAGCCCTTAGTCGTACACCAAGTATAAACAAAGGTTTAATGAGGTTGCACATTCAGAACTTATACATTTTGACTTAGACCAAGTCAAAACAGGTATAAGTTCCAAATAGGGGCCACTGAGCTGATCGCGGCTGCCACGATCAACTCAGCAGCCCTGGCAACCTGCCCATCCCCTGCCGCGATCGTGATCCCCCCCAAACTGCCACAAATACCGACAGGAGAGATTCCCAATCTCTCCTGCTGCGGTGTACCCCCGACACCCTTACCCCCCTCAAATACCAACAGGAGAGATGCCCAATCTCTCCTGCCAAGGCACACCCAAACACCCCCAACCTCCCTCAAATACCGGCAGGAGGGATCCCATGCCCTTCTGCCGTGGCATACCCCCTACACCCTCACCCACGAATACCGGCAGGAGAAATGCCCAATCTCTCCTGCCGAGGTGCATCCCCAGAAACCCCCACCCCCTTAAATACTGGCAGGAGGGATCTCAGGCCCTCTTGAGGAGGCACACCCTGGAACTAAAGAGCTTTTCTAGCGGAGCTTCTACGCAATTGTACTTTTTGGATTGTTTAGCTTTTTCCACCCTAGGACTAGCAGGACCCCCTGAAGAAGACACATTTTGTCGAAACATGGACCGTGTTGGGTCCAGTGCTCCCAGTGGACTATGTCTCTAAGATATTAATGTGGATTGCTATACATTTATGCATTTTGAATAAAGTCCATTTCAGGAACATCATCTCTCTACAGTGTTTCTTTGGTTTCATATGGGTAGGGTTACCATAATTTTCTCAGCGAAATCCCGGATGCCTGTCCCTGTCCCATTCTATCCCCGGCCACTTCCCATTCCACCAATGGCCAACCCTATTCCGGCCCATTCCACCTTTGCCCCCCATTCCGCCCCAAGCTTCCCCCCTCCCCCACCGGAAAGCCTCGTCTCATTATTCCTAATCTCTGAGCCATGTCCGGGGGCCTCCGAGCATATGCAGATGTGCGTGATGTCATCTGCACATGCTCAGAGGCTCTCCACACACGGCCAGAGCTTTCCAAAACCCGAACAACTGCTAGGTTTTGGAAAGTCCTCCAGGCACCAGGACAGTCCTCTAAAGAGAGGACATGTCTGGGTTTTCCCGGATATCTGGTAATGCTAGACATGGAATGAGTAGAACTAGGAAGACAGGAAGTAGGAAGCTCATAGTGGGGCTATGAAGACCCAGGAGGAAAAAGCGAAGCCCTACTGCATATGCCTCCTGACTGTTGCAGTTCTGGTTCACATGTCTATAGTGGAGGCATATGCCGTAGGGCTTTGCTCTTTCCTCCTGGGCCTTCAGGACTTTGGCATAATGGATGCAGCCTAAGGCAGGCTAGCTGATAAAGTGCTAAGAACTGTACTGATAACTCTGGGACACCAGACCAAAGCCAAGAGATTGTAATGCCTGCAGTGGTCCTGCAGGAGCAGGCCACAGAGGGCATTCCTAAATTCAAGGTCTAGTTTTGCATTTGATTTCTGCTTTACCTGTGACCCAAACAGAACCTCCATTCCAAACAACCTTAATAAATATTAATTTTGTTCATCTGAGCCTGCTTCTTGGTATCATTTTGTGCAGGCCCTGAGCCCGACCTCACTCGTGGTATCATAGTTCTCCTAGCAAGCAGTACTAAAGTATTAGTTAACTGTATGTTAGGATTAGTTAATTTATGTAAGGTATTAGTTAACTGTATGTTAGGATGCGGTAAGCACAGTGCATTAAATGCGGCAACCTTTTCATATCCTTTGTCCGTTCCACCTAGTTATGCCCCTTACCAAAAAGTACTATTAATGCACAGTTTAGTCGTCAAAAAAATCCTAGAGAATCTACCAAATTGACATCAAATTACAGACCAATTGCGAGCACTCACTTGTTCGATAAACTGATGGAAGGCTTGGTCAACCAGGAACTAGTAATGTATTTGGACAAATTTAGCGTACTGCAAGACAATCAGTCAGGTTTTCGTTCTGGGTTCAGCACTGAAACTGTCATTGCATCACTGCTGGATTTCCTTCATACCTTATTCAGTCAGGGTACTAGTGCTCTAATTCTGCAACTAGACCTAAGTAGTGCCTTCGATCTGGTTGACCATGCCATTCTGATTGACTGTTTGGAGTCAAATGGTCTTTCAGGTAACGTGTTAGAATGGTTTCGGGGTTTCTTGAGTAAACGGTCATATCAAGTCTATAGTGACAATAAAAAATCCTGTAGTTGGGTAAACTCTTGCGGAGTCCCGCAGGGCTCTCCTCTATCCCCTACATTGTTCAACATCTACCTGGCCTCACTGGGGAATTTACTACATAGCTTAAAAGTTAAATTTTATATCTATGCTGATCATATCACCATAGTTATTCACCTTACTACTCTAACTTCCAAGACAAAGATTCATCTATCATCTATTCTAAAGCAAATCGAACTATGGATGGCCGAATTCAAATTGAAGCTCAACACAGATAAAACTAAATTTTTCCAGGCAAGTCCTAACGACAAACTCAAAGACTCATCGATCTCTTTGAATGGTCAGGTCTTCCCTATTGACCACTCCATAAAAATTCTAGGAGTGACTCTGGACCGCCACCTTATCCTAAATACTCACACAGATTTATTGGTTAAAAATGCTTCTCGTTACTATGGAAACTTAGAACCATCAGAAAATACTTTGATGCAGCATCTTTCTGTTTACTGGTTCAATCTTCCATCTTAAGAATGCTCGATTATTGCAACATCATTTACTTGGGATCCTTCAAAAAACCATTCTAAGACTCAGAGTCATTCAAAATTCGGCAGTTCGACTGATTTTTGGGCTGAAGAAATGGGAAACATAAGACCCTATTATCAAAAACTCCATTGGCTGCCTCTGGAGGCACGAATTCTGTTTAAGTTCTCCTGTCTGTGTTATAAATCAATATTTGGTCTGGCCCCCACTTATCTAGTTTCCCAATTTAACCTGGCAAGTTCTATTAGGCCCACATGAAGAATACATCTATTTACCTATCCGACAATAAAGATCTGCCACTACAAAAGATTCCTGGACAGAACCTTTGCTTTCCAGGCAGGCAATTAGAATGATTGGCTGAGTAACATTATCACGCTCTCTTCAACCTACTTCAGTTTCAGAAAATTGGTCAAAATGAGATTGTTCAATCGATTTGTAAACTAAGAATTTTTATAGCTCTGCTATTCCAACCAGTAACCTTAAGAACTATGTAGCTTTCCACTTCTTTCATTATGTAAGATTGTATTGATGACTCTGAATTGTGACCTCTTCACTGATTGTCCAGCGCTTCTTGTTGTAAACCGCCTCGAACTTCATGGCTTTGGCGGTATATAAGAATAAAATTATTATTATTATTATTATTAAACCCTAATGGTAAATATACCACTACCTATGTTTCTATGGCTGCTCCGCTGTGCACCTTTGGCTAAAATCCTGCACCCATGTTCACTTCATACATTTGAAATTGTTGCTGCGGCAGAAAAGTTGAAAATGTTATTATCCTTTAATAAGGTGTGGTCTAGAGCGCTAGATTATTGTGTTTCTACTCAATAATGAGTTAACTGAGTTAGCTTTACTGGGTTATCTCTATTCAGTAGCATATGATCATGTTGTTATGTAGCATGTCAAACCCAATATGTCATCTGTTCCTGCAAGACTCTGTTTTCACATGTTTTCTGTTTCTTGTTCTGCATTTATTTATTGTTTTCATTCATTACTAAACTCTTCAATAAAAATTATTGAACAACAAAAAAAAGATTGTTGCTGACCTCATTCCAATTTGCTATTCTGCAAATATTTGCTTAATTTACTCATACACAGTGTGTGTTTGCAAGGGAGATGCACACAGGGGCAGAGCATAGGCAAGAAATGGATGGGGCTCCCACTTACACGTGAACTTACAAAATACTGTGTGTTACAGGGGTACTTATCACATTTAGGCTCTTCTACTTAGATTATTTATGGGTTCCTAAGTGTTAGGAGTAATGATACCAAGTTATGCACTCTGTAATGGAATGTAGGTTCCAGGGTTCAGTATAGAATAGGCTCCAACTCTAAGGCCTTGGGGTGCTTAGTTGCAGAATTTTCCCCAAAATGCCTACTTGGAACAATGGGTAACCACAATGCAAACTAAGGGATGGATATGCAGCCAGCGGTGGTGATCATCTTTTTAGCCATCACTGGAGTTATTCCCAGATGTCTAGGTTTATATGGCCGGCTATCTATTATGCAGTTGTATAATGTTTATCCCTTAACTGCCTAAATAACACCACATAAGACAGGACTGATTTTTTGCAGTCCAATATGGCTACTTAGCGTAACCAACCCCCTCCCCCCCCCCCCACACACACACACTTTTACAAAGCCGCAATAGAGGCTGCCACATGGCAAACACTCTTGACACCCATTAAATCCCTATGGGTGTTGGAGCGATTATCATGGCTTTGTAAAACAAGCCCTTAGACAGTTAAGGGCTGAATATTGGCACTCAACCTCTTAAGTGCTGAGTCTGCTCCCGGGCTGCCTACAAAATAGCTGGTTTTCACTTTAACTGTTTAAGTGCCACTGAATATCAGCAGATAGCATCATACAAATGATTTAACCAGCCAATCAACAAGGATGTTTTAATCCTCTTAGAGACCAATGACACGACTGGGAATGGTGCTATACAAAGAGAATTCCAGAATTTGCAAGATAACCTTAGACACTTGGAAAAGGCTATAGCTTTTTTCAGAGGTATTGCCTGCTTTTGGCAAGAAAGTGGAAAAGCTATGTTTTATAGCCAACTTACTATCCTTCTCTTTTACTAAGCCTGATAGCGAGGGCCGATGCATTAAATGCTCTTAACTCCCATAGGGATTGAATGGGCATCAGAACATTTGCCGCATGGCACTCACATCCATGGCTTAGTAAAAATGGGGGTCTATGTGACTCAAATTTGGTGTAAGAAATATTTAAGCATGCTCAGTACTCACACTAAAAATGGAACAATAAGAGGTTCTGCTGCAATGGCCTAAATCTTTCTGTTTCTGGAACAAAGACCATATGGACCACATTTTCAAAAAAAAGATAGATGTTCAAAAGATAGCATAAACCGGCACTTGGACATCCAATTAGTCAAAATGTCCAAGTGGGCATTTTTGAAACTGACTTTTTAGACATCTTTCTAGTTCTTTTGTCTCCAGTGCATGTAAATATTAAGGGGTGTGTTCGAGGTGTGTTTTGGCCCCTCCTACATGCAAATGGATTGCTTTGGACATTTTTAATTTGGACATTTTTTTTTCGATAATGGCAAAAAAAAATTATCCAAAAACAAGAATCAAAAAATTATCAACAACAAAAAATTTAGACATCTAGCTGGAAACTAGCCATTTTAAAAAAAAAGAAAAGAAATGTCTTGTGGGCTCAAAAGTGGATATTTTCTTTACCTACGTCCTATTGAAAATGCCCCTCCACATGACAAATTAAGATCATACGTTGATAAGCATTTGAAGTAAAGGAGAGAAGTGAAAGATGAAACTCCATTGACTCATGTTATCACCCTTGAAAAGCAGACTGTGAGAAAAATAGTCAAATTAATGATTTAATTAGCCTACCCTTGAACAACATTGTAGAAGAAGAGAGCAGGTGTAATAATATACATAGTATAAACAAGCATAGGAGAAACATCTGGAAAGCTATATGTACAAATTCTCATAGCCTAGGTAATACGATTCTGGAACTGCAAGCCCTAGCAATGGAGGTGACTTAGCTATTTTTGCTATCAAGGCTACAAGGTTCAATAAGAACCATTTGAATAAGAAAGGATGTGCGCTCTAAATTGAACTAAATGCTAAAAACTTCCTTCAACTGCTCTAAGCTGTTATTATATTTTAAACTCTAAAACATCAACTTTAAATGCTAAAGACATCCTTTAACTTTTATCTATGCTCTAACCTGGTATATTAATACAGACAGAGGAGATCTTGCACGATGGCACCTTCTAGGGCTTCTATAAGTTGTAGCACATGATTTCACTTCAGTTATAGCTCAAGCAGATGAGATTTTCCCATGCAGGCTCTATCTGATGATATTAACGAATTGTGAGGACTTGTGATTCTACTTGTCCTTGGAGAAATATACAGAGTAGGACTATACAGGATATTGGTGAGTACTTACCTAGAGTATTATGTTTAGTTCTGGAGGCTGTATCTCTAAAAGAGTAGATTAGGCTAGACGTTGTCCAGCAAAAGTTAACAAACTGGTGTGGGGTATGCACCAGAAGCTAAATGAGATGACACCCCAGGATCAAAACATGTATATTTTAGCAGAAAATTTGAAATATTTAAAATGTAGTAATAATACTCTATATTATATTATTTTTCAGGTAACATTCTCTAATGTGAACATTAGAGAATGACCTGAAAAACTAATAATGGAGAAATTCCTAAAATACTGCCACATTGGAAATGGGTTTAGTGAAAGGAAAAGTCTTGCATTAAGATTCACTAAGCCCATTTCCTAATGTGGTCTAGTAAAAGAACACCTTTGCCAGATACTAGTGACCTTGATTGGCCACCGGGAGAATGGGCTACTGGTCTTGATGGACCATTGATCTGACCCAGTAAAGCTATTCTTATGTTCTTAATAAGCAATATTACTATGCTAAATTCTTAATCTATTGTGCTACTGTGTAAAATCTCAGAAGTGATCTAAAGGCATATTTCATCTCAGCCTTTAATAATTATTAACCTTCTCAACAGAAATAATAACCTCTGTTCACAAGGTACTGACAAAATATCCCTTGTAACTTCATGAACATACCGTATTTTCGCGGATATAACGCGCACCATTGTAAAACGCGCACAGGGGTATAGCGCGCAGAAACCACGATGATATGTACAAAAACTTTTCTATACCGCGCTCAGGCATATAACGCGCATGCTGCCCGACTCTCCTCTGGCCACCCCGACTCTCCTTTCGCTCTCCCCGACTCTCCTCTGGCCACCCCGACTCTCCTTTCGCCCTCCCCGACTCTCATCTGGTTGCCCCGACTCACCCTGACTTTCGGTGCACTGCCCCGACTCTCCTCTGGTTGCCCCGACTCACCGTTCACCCGCCCTGACTTTCGGTGCACTGCCCCGCCTCTCCGTGCCTGTCCCCCTTGAAGTCCTGTCCCCCCTTGAAGGTCTGCCTGTCCCCCCTTGAAGTCCTGTCCCCCTTGAAGGTCTGCCTGTCCCCCCTTGAAGATCTGCCTGTCCCCCCTTGAAGTCCTGTCCCCATCCTGAAAGCCTGATGCCCCCCCTCGACGTCCGATTCTTCTCCCCCCCTCGGCAGGACCACTCGCACCCCCACCCCGAAGGACCGCCGACTCCCCGACAATATTGGGCCAGGAGGGAGCCCAAATCCTCCTGGCCACGGCGACCCCCTAACCCCACCCCGCACTACATTACGGGCAGGAGGGATCCCAGGCCCTCCTGCCCTCGACGCAAACCCCCTCCCCCCAACGACCGCCCCCCCCCAAGAACCTCCGCCCGTCCCCCAGCCGACCCGCGACCCCCCTGGCCGACCCCCCCACCCGCCTTCCCCGTACTTTGTGTAGTTGGGCCAGAAGGGAGCCCAAACCCTCCTGGCCACGGCGACCCCCTAACCCCACCCCGCACTACATTACGGGCAGGAGGGATCCCAGGCCCTCCTGCCCTCGACGCAAACCCCCCTCCCTCCAACGACCGCCCCCCCCCCAAGAACCTCCGACCGACCCGCGACCCCCCTGGCCGACCCCCCCACCCCCCTTCCCCGTACCTTTGGAAGTTGGCCGGACAGACGGGAGCCAAACCCGCCTGTCCGGCAGGCAGCCAACGAAGGAATAAGGCCGGATTGGCCCATCCGTCCTAAAGCTCCGCCTACTGGTGGGGCCTAAGGCGCGTGGGCCAATCAGAATAGGCCCTGGAGCCTTAGGTCCCACCTGGGGGCGCGGCCTGAGACACATGGTCGGGTTTGGCCCATGTGCCTCAGGCCGCGCCCCCAGGTGGGACCTAAGGCTCCAGGGCCTATTCTGATTGGCCCACGCGCCTTAGGCCCCACCAGTAGGCGGAGCTTTAGGACGGATGGGCCAATCCGGCCTCATTCCTTCGTTGGCTGCCTGCCGGACAGGCGGGTTTGGCTCCCGTCTGTCCGGCCAACTTCCAAAGGTACGGGGAAGGGGGGTGGGGGGGTCGGCCAGGGGGGTCGCGGGTCGGTCGGAGGTTCTTGGGGGGGGGCGGTCGTTGGAGGGAGGGGGGTTTGCGTCGAGGGCAGGAGGGCCTGGGATCCCTCCTGCCCGTAATGTAGTGCGGGGTGGGGTTAGGGGGTCGCCGTGGCCAGGAGGGTTTGGGCTCCCTTCTGGCCCAACTACACAAAGTACGGGGAAGGTGGGTGGGGGGGTCGGCCAGGGGGGTCGCGGGTCGGCTGGGGGACGGGCGGAGGTTCTTGGGGGGGGGGCGGTCGTTGGGGGGGGGGGGTTTGCGTCGAGGGCAGGAGGGCCGGGGATCCCTCCTGCCCGTAATGTAGTGCGGGGTGGGGTTAGGGGGTCGCCGTGGCCAGGAGGGTTTGGGCTCCCTCCTGGCCCGATATTGTTGGGGAGTCGGCGGTCCTTCGGGGTGAGGGTGCGAGTGGTCCTGCCGGGGGGGGGGGGATGTATCGGACGTCGGGGAGTCGGCCGGGCAAGAGGGCTTGGGCTCCCTCTTGCTCCGATCGTGGATGCGGGTGCGGGTGGGAGCGCGTGCGAGCGGTCGTTCGGGGTGGGGGTGCGAGCGGTCCTGCTGGGGGGGTGAATCGGGCGGGGTGGGAACTATGTTTAAAAACTTTTGTATACCGCGCTCAGGCATATAACGCGCGAGGGGTATGCGCGGTACGTAAAATCACGTATAACGCGCGCGTTATATCCGCGAAAATACGGTACATTCAGGATTGTGCATCTGAGAATTTGTTCTGTGGGAAACCTGAAATCTCATTTTAACAACCTGTTCATTGTTGTCTAAAGGTGGAGATGAGCTAATTAGTTTACAGCAAAGACAAATTAGTTCAATATTGGAAAACTAGGAGGAAAAGACAGGGAAGGATAACAGCTCATAATACCCTCATTAGCCACCATTGGTCCTGAAGAAGATCCCATCAGATGAAACACACTGGATGGCTCTGCTTCATTAGTGCCAGGGTTAATGACAGTGGAAAACACAGGAAGATTTTCCAGTCTCCTAACAGCTTGGGGGCATCCTTCCCCTTCTTAGGCATGGATAGGAGTTTAAACTTCCCATAGCACCTAATGACTTCTAAAGCTTCCCAATTTGTAATGGCAAGACAGGTAGAACAGGATAATTTTTCATAACTGAGATAGTGTAACCAGATTGCTTTAATCTGTCTTAACTGGTGTCATATCCTAAGGGTGGAATAAGAGCAGCATTACATGGTGGTACAGGGTTTGCTAGAAAAAGCACTTTTGACTTTTTTCATTGCAAAAAAAAAAACCACCTCACAATATATTAAAAGTTACAATAAACTGTTGGAGATATGAAACACTTTTTCTTGCTTAAACTTATAGGGCTCCTTTTACAGAGGTGCGTTAGGGCCTTAACGCGCTAAATAGTGTGCACTAAAATACCACGCGCACTAGCTGCTACTGCCTCCTCTTGAGCAGGCGGTAGTTTTTCAGGTAGCGCGCGCTATAGTGTGCGCTAAAAACGCTAGCGCACTTTTGTAAAAGGAGCCCATAGACTAGAAAGTGTCCTATGCTCAGTGCACATATTCTAATTCAGCTTTTGGTTGTATTTGTGTTGATATAAAAAATAACGCACTATATATTGCATTATACTGAAGGAGATAATTGTGTTTGCTCTGTACAATATGAGCATGTGCATCATGTACCAGCAACAGAAATTTTTTTTTTTTTTAAATGGTATTTATGTTTCATAATACAATGATTTTGTTAAATAAAACCAAGTTGATGAAAAGAGAATCAATCTGTATGCTCAGGATTTAATTTGTTAGGGGACAATCTGGAACTCAGTTCCACCACTAATTTTCAGACTCCAGTGTAGCAGGGGAATTCTGCTCTTTTTCCTCTCTTCCAAGAAGCCTGCAATGAAGAGGAGGACAAGCGATGTACCTAGAGCAGAGAAAAGTAAAGAACAGTCCCTACTTCCTAATCAGCCCCTCTTCTCCTGTTGCTGTGGCCCAACCAAGCCTCTCCCAGCTTTTGAGTTCCATAAGAACATAAGAATTACCGCTGCTGGGTCAGTCCAATGGTTCATTGTGCCCAGCAGTTCGCTCACGCTGCGGCCCCCAGGACAAAGACCAGTGCTCTAAATGAGTCCAGCCTCACCTGCGTACGTTCCAGTTTAGCAGGAACTTGTCCAACTTTGACTTGAATCCCTTGAGGGTATTTTCCCCTATAACAGACTCCGGAAGAGTGTTCCAGTTTTCCACCACTCTCTGGGTGAAGAAGAACTTCCTTACGTTTGTACGGAATCTATCCCCTTTCAACTTTAGAGAGTACCCTCTCATTCTCCCTACCTTGGAGAGGGTGAACAATCTGTCTTTCTCTGCTAAGTCTATTCCCTTCGGTATTTTGAATGTTTCAATCATGTCCCCTCTCAGTCTCCTCTTTTCAAGGGAGAAGAGGCCCAGTTTCTCCAATCTCTCACTGAACGGTAACTCCTCCAGCCCCGTAACCATTTTAGTCGCTCTTCTATGGACCCTTTCAAGTACTACCGTGTCCCTCTTCATGTATGGAGACCAGTGCTGGACGCTGTACTCCAGGTGAGGGCGCACCATGGTCTGGTACAGCGGCATGATAACCTTCTCCAATCTGTTCGTGATCACTTCTTTATCATTCCTAGCATTCTGTTTGCCCTTTTCGCCGCCATCTCGCATTGCGTGGATGGCTTCATCAACTTGTTGATCAGAACTCCCAAGTCTCTTTCCTGGGAGGTCTCTCCAAGTACCGCCCCGGACATCGTGTTTTTGTGCATGAGATTTTTGTTACCGACATGCATCACTTTACACTTATCCACGTTGAACCTCACTTAGCATGTCAATGCCCATTTCTTGAGCTTGATTATGTCACGTTGCAGATCTTCACAATCCCCCTGTGTCTTCACTACTCTGAATAGACCTAGTAGATAAGGACAGGTTGTTCACCCTCTCCAAGGTAGGGAGAATAAGAGGGCACTCTCTAAAGTTGAAAGGGGATAGATTCCGTACAAACGTAAGGAAGTTCTTCACCCAGTGAATGGTAGAAAACTGGAATGCTCTTCTGGAGTCTGTTGTAGGAGAAAACACCCTCCAGGGATTCAAGACAAAGTTAGACAAGTTCCTGCTGATCAAGAACGTGCGCTGGTAGGGCTAGTCTCAGTTAGGGTGCTGGCCTTTGACCAGAGGGCCGCCGCATGAGCGGACTGCTGGGCATGATGGATCACTGGTCTTACCCAGCAGCGGCAATTCTTATGTTCTTAGACCTTTTTTGTTCCTCTGTTCTATAATAATTTGTAGTTCTACCCCTCTTTCCCTGAGCCTCAAGTAAGTAATGTTGATGTCAGTTCCTATGTGTTCTTTTACCCCAGTTTTTATTATGGAAATCGCTAAGAAATTTTATAAGCGTTGTATCAATTTTTTTTATTAAAACTTGAAACTGTTCTATAAATGGTGTTCCAAGCTGGGCACCATTTTTTGGAATATGCCTAGCACCAGGTTCCCTGGCAAAATTTTAGGAGCGGAAATTTATACCAGCTGAAATCTAATGCAATTCCCCACACCCAAATCAGGTACGGATCATGTGCATTCTGTAACTGTGTGCACAGTCACTGGAATGCCCAAGACCTGCCCATGTCTCTTCCATGGCCATGCACCCTTTTTGGATCTACACACTAGAATTTACAAGCAACTCTATAAAATTCTAATTGTTGCTAATTCTAATTGTTGCTAATTAATGCCGACAAGTGATTGTTACTACCCAGTTATTGGCACTGATTGGCTCATTATTCAATTACGTTGCACACGTCATATAAAGAATCTGGAAGTTTATGCACAAAGCTGTGCACAAGTTATAAAATAGTAAAAATTATGCATTTAATTTAATAATTAGATGCTAAGTGGCATTTACAACCAATTATTGGCAATAATTCATGTTATTTGGCATTAATTAGTAGTTAAGTGCATGTCTGCCCTTAGTCAAGATTCTATAAACTGTATGCACAAAATTCATAGCGCATAACTGCAAGGGGGCATGGACCTGGGAGGAGTACAGCTGGGTCATGGGCATGCCCAACACATACGCTCAGCAGTTAGGTGTGAGCATTTACACCAGCCTATGAGATCATGTAACTGCTCACAGCTAAAGTTAGGCATGCAACTTAAGATTTATGCTTGAATTCTGGGAGAGTGTGGTGCAGTGGTTAGATCAACAGCCTCAGCACCATGAGGTTGTGGGTTCAAAACCCCACACTGCTCCCTGTGACTCCCGGGCAAGTGACTTAATCTTCCACTGCCCTGGGTACATTAGATAGATTGTGAGCCCACTGGGACAGATAATAATAATAATTTTATTTCTTATATACCGCTATACCATAAGTTCAAAGAGGTTTACAACAAGTTACATACAATGAGAGTAAGAGATGTTTACAACAAGAAGCAAGAGATGTTTACAATGAGATACATACAATGAGTGTATGAGATGTAAGGGGAACAGAGAAAGTACTTTCTGGGATACAAATTGCAAATGGAAGAGAACCAAGATGGTTTGAATCAAAAGGAAGTATCTAGCCAGAGATTGGGGTGCAGGGAGAAACAATTTGGGTGAAATACCTTTACAAATGGGAAGAAGGATGAGTTAATCTAAAATCAAGAGAATTGGGGATTGGGATGAGGATAGCTGAGGGGGATTGGGCAAGAATTAGGAATTAGAATTTGTTAAAGAGACGGGTCTTCAGTGATTTTCTGAAGTCGCGTAAGAAGTGGCCTCGAGAATGGGTTTTACGAGCCATGTGTTCAGTTTGGCTGCCTGGAATGATAACATTCTGTCTAGGAACTTCTTGTAAAGACATGATTTCAGGGATGGGTAATTAAAGAGATTTATTCTGCGAGAGCTCTTATTAGGGAAAATGTTTGAAGTACCTGTAAAAAAAAGATATGTAAACTGCTGATTCAGCTGTATATCAACTTTGAATAAACATTTGAATAAATATAATTGCTAATATAGAATTTGCACTTAGCCCACCCATTCGTTGTTCAGGCCCGTCCATGTCAGCAATGGCTGTCTTTCTCACTTGTCTCCCGGTTCTGGAGCCAGCATTCGCTCTGTTCATCAGTCCTCCCTCTTCCCTGTGTACCTTATCACCTTTGCAGATGGGGGCAGTTATGCACATCCACTGCCTGCGCCAGCCCTACAGGCTTCCCTCTGCTGTATCCTGCTAGAAAAACAACAAAAAGTGACATCAATATAAAGGCATGGCGTGGTAGAGGGAAGCCCACAGTGCTGGTGCAAGTAGCGGAAGCATACCGCCACTGACCTGAAGCTGAGGTACAAAGGGGCGGGGCGGGGGGAGCTGCTGAAGCTGCTGGGCCACAGGTGGGTGGCAGCAGCAGCAAATACCAGATCCTGGAGCAGAAGGAGAGAAAGCAAGATGCAGGATAAAGTGGGGAGAGTAGTTTTGGAAGGCCCACCCCACCACCTAATTTTAGGTGATCTTTTGAGAATTACCCCTTAACTGGCTAGCTAGCCTTATATACTTAAAGCAGCATTTTGTTTGGCCTAACTTTATGTAATGTAATGTAATGTAATTTATTTCTTATATACCGCTACATCCGTTAGGTTCTAAGCGGTTTACAGAAAATATACATTAAGATTAGAAATAAGAAAGGTACTTGAAAAATTCCATTACTGTCCCGAAGGCTCACAATCTAACTAAAGTACCTGGAGGGTAATAGAGAAGTGAAAAGTAGAGTTAGAGGAAAAATAAAAATAAAATAAACATTTTAACAAGACAGCATTGATCTAAATACTTTGGAAGGTAGAAGAGAGGAGAAAAAGGAATAGAAGCAGAAGGGGGAGCCGTTGAACAGTAGAATTCTGGAGAAATTTAAATGATAGAAATAGAACAAAACAAAGACAATCTATCTGGCTAGATCTAGATGGCAGTCTGAATATCACCGCTCTCTGGATAACCACAAGGATTATCTTGGGCTCAAGGGTCTCTCGTACGAAGAAAGACTAAACAAATTGCAGCTCTACACTCTAGAGGAACGCAGGGAGAGGGGGGACATGATTGAGACATTTAAATACATCACGGGAGTGTCGAGGTGGAAGAAGACATCTTCTTTCTAAAGGGACTCTCGGTCACAAGGGAGCATCCACTCAAACTCAGAGGAGGGAAATTCGATAGTGACGTAAGGAAGTATTTCTTCACAGAAAGGGTTGTAGATCACTGGAACAAGCTTCCAGAGCAGGTGATCAAGGCCACCAGCGTGCTTGACTTTAAGAATAAATGGGATGCCCTAGTAGGATCCTTACGAGGGTCGAGTTAAGGAACTAGGTCATTAGTACTGAGACTTAATGGGGTGGGTCAGTAGAGTGGGCAGACTTGATGGGCTATAGCCCTTTTCTGCCGTCATCTTTCTATGTTTCTAATCTCGGCCCTCACTCTGCTACAGCACGATCCAAATAGTCCCTGAGCGGTCTGTAAAAATATTCAGAAATTCTATTCAGATCAGGCTGCTGAATAACTTGGCTAGCACAAGCTAAGGGAAATCTCCTGATAAGAGTGTCAATTAGTTCCTGTATTGACCCACATGGAGTTTATGAATCTTGTTTAAGTAGCAAACATGAGCCTTTACTGAACACATCTCAGCTGCTGAGTTTCTTTTCACTGCTGAATTCTATAGGAGGCAGTTCCAATCTTGTCAGGCTTAGAGGCCTGTTTTCCAAAGTTTTGTATTTACAGCACGTTAGTTGCAAAAATTAACATGTGGTAATTGCAAAGCCTTGCAGCAGCTGTTGGGAGTGAACCCAGCGTTTGTGGACACAGTTACCGTACGCTGCATACATTTACACAGCCTGCAGCTCAAAAGAAGCCCCCCTCAAATGGCACTCCAGAAACCCCCATCCCTCAACACCTGACGTGTCCAGCAAAAACCACCAAATTTATTCCCCATGGCTCTTAAATTGTTTGAAGTAAAAAAATCTGAGGCCACATAATCTTTGGTCAAACATTAAAATATTCAGTCAAATGTTAATATTTTAGGAGAATTTAGTATACACTTTTCCTTCCCTACGAGATGTTAAACCAAAGAAATATGTGAAACAATCTTTTAGCCATCAAGGGGACCCTTTTACTATAGTTGCAGCAAAAGTGACATGGGTCTTTCCTGCGCACTTTTGTGGCGGTTGGAAAATGGCTGATTTTCCCATTTACCATTAGAGTGCAACCATTTAAAAAATGTAACTCATGAACCCCTACCAACATCTATTTTGTAAGCAGTAAGGATCCCACGCTAACCCCATGCTAATTAGCACCGTCATGTCCACTCTCCACCCCCAAACACTCTCCCTTCCCACAAAATAAAAATTATTTTTTAGCGCATGGTATGTGAGCACAAATTGACAAATTTATCGCTTGGCTGCAGTTTAGTATAAGGACCCCAAAGTGCTAAAACATAGATTAGTTTGCATCTTCAACTCATAAAATGTATCTCTTATTTTGTTTTCTAAGAACTTGAAAACCTGCTTGTTTGCTAAATACAATATAGAATGACTTATTTGGATTTATCAACTATTATGCTATGTTATTGTCTCTGATGTTAGAGACTGCTTCTTAATGTGATCCGTGTTGAATCCAATGTTGAAAATGCAAAATATGACATAATATAGTATAGTTACGGTATATAGAAAGCCACTATGAGTTTGGGGGAGGGGAGCAAAAATTCTCTAAACAGTGCCATCATTCAGGATGTCTGAATAACTTCATCCATTTAAGTAGGACTACTTAGGCAGCTGCATAGTTTAAATGTATATCTATTTATTTATCTGGTCATATTTCTGCAGTACTTGGAGTGAGCTGCAGAAACATAAATTCTGTATACTCAGGCCCAGATGCACTAAAGCCAGTGATTGTCGCTAAACCTGTTTTGACAGCTTTAGTGACGATCGCATTTGACGACCCGATACACAAAATGACTCACTGCGTGTTTTTCCCCTCAATCGCCCATTTTCCAATCTGGCCATTCAAATTAGATAAAACCCCATGCAAATTAGCCAAGCAATTGATGCACTAACATCGTTTGGCTATGCACAAAATAAAACATAGGTTTTAGTGATCCGAAAAAACCAAAAGATGTGCCTGTTTTTTCTTCATTCTTTTTTTTATTGGCACAGATATTATATATGTATTACACACACAAAATATCTGTCTCGTAAAAAAAATGAAAAAAGTCCCCCCTGCCGATGACCACCCTTCCCCACAACCCACAATGAACATGGCAATGGGAATCCCCCTTCCCGTGCTAGCAAAAATCAGCAGGAGGGATGCCATACCCTCCTGCCATGCTGCCCAACCCCAACCCCCACCTCATGGCAGCGAAGTGGCAGGAGGGATGCTCACTCCCTCCTGCCACCAAAGGCCCACTCCTGCACCAGGTGCCTCCCCAAACATCCCCTAGCCTTCCCCTCAAAAAGGCAGGAGAAATGCCCACTCCATCCTGCTACTAGAGGTCACCTGAAACCCCTCCCCCCATAGCTTTCAAGGAAGTTGGGAGCAGGAGGAATGCTCCATCACTCCTTCACTGAGGTCGCCTGTCCCAAATGGCAGGCCAACCCCCCTCCCGGTACATTATGTGATGAACAGGGAGAAGCCTAAGGCCCGATTGTCTCAGGGGCCTTAGGCGTTTGAGACAATTAGGGCCTTAGGCTCCTCCCTCTGTATCCAGAATGCAAGGGGAGGGGGGAGTCTGATTAGCTCACCCAAGGTGTGGCCTGATGTATATGAAATCTTAATTGATTTTATGATATGGCATGAAGTCTTGATTCTCACAACTTTGTAGTCTCAAAATTTTGCAGTAATCCCTGATCTGTGGAAAATTATAGGGATTCAGCATTCTATTTTTTGGAAAACAGACCCTATATTGAAGCATTACAGTTGTTGGCTCTGAGATGAGTCCTGATGCAGGTGATATAGTAATGGCCTCTGAGGCAGATAATACGCATGAGGCAATGTCACAGTTACCAGCTTTGAGGAAGACGATCCCTATGTCATAGCCATACAGTGACCCATTAAAGAAAAAATGGCCCTTGTTATGCTGCCTCACAATGACTACCTCTCAGAAAAGCTAGCCAAATGATACAATACTACAGTGAATGGATATAACAATGGGAGTGGCCTTTGGTATCTGGCCAATTGGACTCTTAGGCCACTCCCAGTGCATCTCAGAATGTACTGGGGAGGTCTAAGACTAGTTGGTTCAGGTGCCTAAGGTCCCCTCTTTGAGATGGGCCTTAGGCATCTGAGCAAATCAAGACTTAAGCTTCTCCCAGTGCATCCCAGAATGCACCAGGAAGGGAAAGGCCTGCCATTTTGCAGTGGCTGGCCTGCCGGCTCGAGGGTATATGCTTCCCTCTGGCTGGACCTTCATTTTAAAAGGTATGTGGTTGTGTGGTCTTCCTTTTAGGAAGGATGCTGGGTGGGGTCTACAAGTGAGTGGGGAGCCCTGGAAGGGGGGATGGCCACCGGTTGGCTGTGGTTTGTTTCGTGAGTGATGCTTAGTGATGAGTGGCAGCATGAGGAGGTGATGCTTCGGAGTGTGGCGGCAGGAGGAATTGGGTGCACCTCTTGCTGAGGGCGTCTTTGGAGGGGAATACTTCGGGGGATAGCAGCAGAAATTGGGCACTTATCCTGCTGCAGTCAGGGAGGGAGGATTCGGCAGGAGGGAGTGGGCATCACTCCTGTTGGCCAGGGGGGTTCGGGTGTTGCTTGCCACTGTTGCTCAGCTGATCATGGCAGTGAGATTCCCTTACTGCGATCTGCTCAGCAGCAACATGGACGCTGGTTAGAGAATTGGGGTGATTAGGCAGTGTTAAGCATCTGTTTGTTAGGACAGATGCAATTCTGTATAGGACGCCCATGTGCGATTCTCAAAAAGCTGCTTAGGTGGCTGCTGAGACCGGGCGTCCTATACAGAATCAGGCCCGCACTGTTTGAATTCAAAAAGCATTGCGCAGGCATATGGGATAACTTAGGGAGAGGAGGAGATAGTGGATGCTATGGACTGGCAAACTTTTCGTTTCAAGAATTTTACTACCTCCTCAAGACTTTTACTACCTCCTCAATGTTTTACCCTTAAATGTGTTTCTTATTATAAGATATGTAACTTTAACCTCCCTTTCCTCCCAATTGTTGTTGGTCTTGTCTAATATCTAATGTTTATATATTTATTGTATGTTTTTATCTTAATTAATTGTATTTTAATGTACATCGCTTTGTATAAAGATATAGCGATTTATCAAATATTTAATAAACCTTGAAACCTTGAAACCTTTATGTGTTGTCATGTTTTCGTGAGAAAATTGAGAGGCTCTTAAGAAAAAAAAGAGTCATGGGATTAAAGAGTCATGGGATAAGAGGCAATGTTTTGTTGTAGATTAGGAATTGATTATTGGACAAAAAAGAGATGGTAGGGTTAAATAGTCATTTTTCTCAATAGAAAAGGGTAAATATTGCAGTGCCGCAGGGATCTGTACTGGGACTGGTGCTATTTATCATATTTATAAATGATTTGGAAATTGGAATGATGAGTGAGGTGATTACATTTTCAGATGACACTAAACTGTTCAAAGTTGTTAAAATGCATGCGACTGTGAAAGATTACAGGCAGACCTTAGGAAATTGGGAGACTAGGCATCCAAATGGCAGATGAAATTTAATGTGAACAAATGCAAAGTGATGCACATTGGAAAGAATAATCCAAACCATAGTTACCAGATGCTAGGGTCCATCTTAAGGGTCAGCACCCAAGATACAGATCTAGGTGTTATCGTAGACAATACGCTGAAACCTTCCACCCAATGTGCAACAGCCAAAAAATCAAAGAAGACGCTAGAAATTATTAAAAATGATATGGTAAATAAGACTAAGAACATTATAATGTCTCTGTATCACTCCATAGTGCAACCTCAGCATGAATTTTATGTTCAGTTCTGATCGTCAAATCTCAAAAAATATATAGTGGCATTAGAGAAGGTTCAAAGAAGAGTGACCGAAATGATAAAGGGGTTGTAACTCCTCTCATATGAGAAAAGCTCTTCAGCTTGGAAAAGAGACGGCTAAAATCTACAAAATCCTGAGTGGTGTAGAACAGATACAAGTGAATTGATTTTTTACTGCAACAAAAATTACAAAGACTAGGGGACACTCGATTAAGTTAGAGGGAAATAATTTTAAAACTAATAGGAGAAAATATTTTTTTCACCCTGGTGTGGATGTGGTAACAGCGGTTAATGTAGATGGATTTAAAAAAGGTTTGGACAAGTTCCTGGAGGAAAAGTCCATAGTCTGCTATTGAGACAGACAAAGGGGAAGCCAATGCTTGCCCTGGGATCAGTAGCATGGAAGGTTGATAGCATTTGGGTTTTTGCCAGGTATTTGTGACCTGGATTAGCCACTGTGGAAAGAGGATACTGGGCTAGATGGACCATTGGTTTGACCCAGTAAGGCTATTCTTATATTCTTATACACTTCCCCCTTCGAATCCGTGGTTTCAGCATCCGCAGATTTGGTTATTCGCGATTTTAAAACAAAAAACTCATTTTAATTTTGGGGGCTATTTTAAGCCCTGTAAGCACTCCCTTAAGCCTTACCTGATGGTCTAGCAGGTTTTTGGGGTAGGAGCGATCTTCTTACGCTCCTGCCTCATGCAGGAGAGACTGCGGGAGCTCAAGGCAGCCATTTCATATGAGCGATCTGCACGGGGCAGGAGACTACGGGAGCTCAAGGCAGCCATTTCCTATGAGCGATCTGCACAGGGCAGGAGACTATGGGAGCTCAAGGCAGCCATTTCCTATGAGTGATCTGCACGGGGCAGGAGACTATTGGAGCTCAAGGCAGCCATTTCCTATGAGCGACCTGCACGGGGCAGAAGACTATGGGAGCTCAAGGCAGCCATTTCCTATGAGTGATCTGCACGGGGCAGGAGACTATTGGAGCTCAAGGCAGCCATTTCCTATGAGCGACCTGCACGGGGCAGGAGCATGAGAAGTTCGCTCCTGCCCCGAAAACCCCCTAGACCACCAGGTAAGGCTTAAGTGGGGGCTTACAGGGCTTAAAATAGCCGGTGGGAAGTGGGGCTTAGGGGCAGAACCGGCCCGAATATTATTTGCAGTTTTTTAATATTCGTGGGCCGGTTCTGCCCCATAACCCCCGTGAATACGGAGGGAGAAGTGTATACTTAATTATTCTCAGTTATTTATTGAGGTACTAGCACTGAGTATCAGCCAAGCTGGATAACTTGGAGCAGCCAGGAAATACCTGGATAGTCAGTGCTGGTAATTAAATATTGCCCCATAATTGCATGAAGGAAGAATGTAAGGCAAACAGACAAAAAGTATTGAAAACAACAAACATCGTGTCTGTTCTGCTGAGCAGAAAAAACAAAACTGATTTTCTGAGGAGCAGAAATTCCAAAAATGGTTTGAATTCTTTTTCTTAATTTATTTGGGTATACTCCACTGCCTCTCATACCAAAATATCTAGGTAGGTCCATAATAAAAATATAAATGTTCCTGAAGGAAAAGTCCATTCTTATTAGCCAGGTAGACTTGGCAGAGCCAGTGTTTATCCCTGAAAATAAACTATGAGAAATAAATCTACTCCTGGGTATTAGTCACCTGAATGGCCACTGTTAGAGACAGGATACTGAGCCCAGTAGCTTTTCATATTATTGTAATGCTGCCTAGATATAGGCCAGGGGTGCCCACACTTTTTTGGCTTGCGAGGTACTTTTAAAATGACTAAGTCAAAATGATCTACCAACAATAAAATTTACAAAAAAACACAAAGCACACTGTACGCAGAGAAAATGTTAATTATCATTTGTATTCGGGGTTTTTTCTGACGTCAAGGCAGATGACTTTTAAATATGCAATGTCACTTCAGTAACAACTATACAATTTTTTTTTAATTCTTTATTGATTTGTAATCAAAAACAGTGTCATACAAATGACAGAACAGTATTACATACATTACACTAAAATCCTTACAGGTAACATAAATATCATTCAATAATTTCAGTGTTTTACATATAATAATAGCAGAATATATCCTAATATCTAATACAAATGAAGAATAAAGTTACCCAACAAAAATTGACAAATATACCCCCCTCCCCTTTTACTAAACCACGATAGCGGTTTTTAGCGCAGGGAGCTGCGCTGAATGCCCCTTGCAGCTTCCGACGCTCATATGCTCCCTGCGCTAAAAATCACTATCACAGTGCAAAATATAGACAGCAGATATAAATGCTCAAAACGGACACATTTTGATCACTAAATTGAAAATAAAATCATTTTTCCAACCTTTTTGTCTGGTGATGAGTCTCTAGTTGCACTTCCTTCTTCTGTAATTCCAATATTTCTTTCTTTCTGCCTTTCTTTCTTTCTGCCCCCTCCCCTTTTCTTTCTGTCTCTCATTCTTTCTCTCTTCCCCTGCCCCCTCTTTATTTCTGTCTTTCTCTTTCCCCCTACCTGCCTGTCTTTCTTTCTCTATCCCCCTACTCCCCTCTTCATTTCTGTCTTTCTTTCTCTCTCCCCCTGCCTGCCTGTCTTTCTATCTCTATCCCCGCTCCCCCCCCCCAAGCCACCACTCCGATTTCTTCCTATTTCCCCGAGCCAGGTCTGGAGTGAACAACAAGCCTTCCCCCTGATGATTGGCTGGCCCAGAACCTCCTCTCCGATGTCAGAATTGACGTTGGAGGTGAAGGCTTGTGGGTCCGGTGCTTGTACACACCTGGCCTGGCTCAGGGAGGCAGGAAGAACAAGATCACAAAGGCGATAGATTCAGGTTGCCTTTGCGATCTACTGGTCGATCACAATTGACCATTTGAGCACCCCTGATATAGGCGGTTGATAACTTTTTAAAATAAATTTGTTAAATAAATAAATTTTAAATAATAAAAATAAAATATATTCATACAATAAAGCTTTAAAAGATACATCTTAAAACAACAATTTTTGTAATTATATGCCTTAAAACCACTGAAATATGTGAAATAGCTAATGATTTCATCAATTTATAATAAAGGAGAATTAATCCTAAAGGGTCACTTTCATGCAGTGCCCAATTTCAGGAAAAAGGACGTGACTGGCAGTCTTTTTCAGAATGTATTATTGTGCAGACTGGTATGAGATCAATTGATAAGTCTGCCTCCTGCTGCTCCAATAGAGAAAATGCTACAAATCATCATAGCCCTGAAAACAGCTAAAAGACCAATGTATAGTAATAATCACACTCTGTGACACAGTTCCCATTTTTATATCCATTCACTGTAGTATTGTATCATTTGGCTAGCTTTTCTGAGAGGTAGTCATTGTGAGGCAGCATAACAAGGGCCATTTTTTCTTTAATGGGTCACTGTATGGCTATGACATAGGGATCGTCTTCCTCAAAGCTGGTAACTGTGACATTGCCTCATGCGTATTATCTGCCTCAGAGGCCATTACTATATCACCTGCATCAGGACTCATCTCAGAGCCAACAACTGTAATGCTTCAGTATAGGGTCTGTTTTCCAAAAAATAGAATGCTGAATCCCTATAATTTTCCACAGATCAGGGATTACTGCAAAATTTTGAGACTACAAAGTTGTGAGAATCAAGACCTCATGCCATATCATAAAATCAATTAAGATTTCATATACATCAGGCCACACCTTGGGTGAGCTAATCAGACTCCCCCCTCCCCTTGCATTCTGGATACAGAGGGAGGAGCCTAAGGCCCTAATTGTCTCAAACGCCTAAGGCCCCTGAGACAATCGGGCCTTAGGCTTCTCCCTGTTCATCACATGATGTACCGGGAGGGGGGGAGGCCTGCCATTTGGGACAGGCGACCTCAGTGAAGGAGTGATGGAGCATTCCTCCTGCTCCCAACTTCCTTGAAAGCTATAGGGGGAGGGGTTTCAGGTGACCTCTAGTAGCAGGATGGAGTGGGCATTTCTCCTGCCTTTTTGAGGGGAAGGCTAGGGGATGTTTGGGGAGGCACCTGGTGCAGGAGTGGGCCTTTGGTGGCAGGAGGGAGTGAGCATCCCTCCTGCCACTTCGCTGCCATGAGGTGGGGGTTGGGGTTGGGCAGCATGGCAGGAGGGTATGGCATCCCTCCTGCTGATTTTTGCTAGCACGGGAAGGGGGATTCCCATTGCCACGTTCATTGTGGGTTGTGGGGAAGGGTGGTCATCGGCAGGGGGGACTTTTTTCATTTTTTTTACGAGACAGATATTTTGTGTGTGTAATACATATATAATATCTGTGCCAATAAAAAAAAGAATGAAGAAAAAACAGGCACATCTTTTGGTTTTTTCGGATCACTAAAACCTATGTTTTATTTTGTGCATAGCCAAACGATGTTAGTGCATCAATCGCTTGGCTAGTTTGCATGGGGTTTTATCTAATTTGAATGGCCAGATTGGAAAATGGGCGATTGAGGGGAAAAACACGCAGTGAGTCATTTTGTGTATCGGGTCGTCAAATGCGATTGTCACTAAAGCTGTCAAAACAGGTTTAGCGACAATCACTGGCTTTAGTGCATCTGGGCCTGAGTATACAGAATTTATGTTTCTGCAGCTCACTCCAAGTACTGCAGAAATATGACCAGATAAATAAATAGATATACATTTAAACTATGCAGCTGCCTAAGTAGTCCTACTTAAATGGATGAAGTTATTCAGACATCCTGAATGATGGCACTGTTTAAAGAATTTTTGCTCCCCTCCCCCAAACTCATAGTGGCTTTCTATATACCGTAACTATACTATATTATGTCATATTTTGCATTTTCAACATTGGATTCAACACGGATCACATTAAGAAGCAGTCTCTAACATCAGAGACAATAACATAGCATAATAGTTGATAAATCCAAATCAGTCATTCTATATTGTATTTAGCAAACAAGCAGGTTTTCAAGTTCTTAGAAAACAAAATAAGAGATACATTTTATGAGTTGAAGATGCAAACTAATCTATGTTTTAGCACTTTGGGGTCCTTATACTAAACTGCAGCCAAGCGATAAATTTGTCAATTTGTGCTCACATACCATGCGCTAAAAAATCATTTTTATTTTGTGGGAAGGGAGAGTGTTTGGGGGTGGAGAGTGGACATGACGGTGCTAATTGATTAGCATGGGGTTAGCGTGGGATCCTTACTGCCTACAAAATAGATGTTGGTAGGGGTTCATGAGTTACATTTTTGAAATGGTTGCACTCTAATGGTAAATGGGAAAATCAGCCATTTTCCAGCCGCCACAAAAGTGTGCAGGAAAGACCCATGTCACTTTTGCTGCAACTATAGTAAAAGGGTCCCCTTGATGGCTAAAAGATTGTTTCACATATTTCTTTGGTTTAACATCTCGTAGGGAAGGAAAAGTGTATACTAAATTCTCCTAAAATATTAACATTTGACTGAATATTTTAATGTTTGACCAAAGATTATGTGGCCTCAGATTTTTTTACTTCAAACAATTTAAGAGCCATGGGGAAGAAATTTGGTGTTTTTTGCTGGACACGTCAGGTGTTGAGGGATGGGGGTTTCTGGAGTGCCATTTGAGGGGGGCTTCTTTTGAGCTGCAGGCTGTGTAAATGTATGCAGCGTACGGTAACTGTGTCCACAAACGCTGGGTTCACTCCCAACAGCTGCTGCAAGGCTTTGCAATTACCACATTTTAATTTTTGCAACTAACGTGCTGTAAATACAAAACTTTGGAAAACAGGCCTCTAAGCCTGACAAGATTGGAACTGCCTCCTATAGAATTCAGCAGTGAAAAGAAACTCAGCAGCTGAGATGTGTTCAGTAAAGGCTCATGTTTGCTACTTAAACAAGATTCATAAACTCCATGTGGGTCAATACAGGAACTAATTGACACTCTTATCAGGAGATTTCCCTTAGCTTGTGCTAGCCAAGTTATTCAGCAGCCTGATCTGAATAGCATTTCTGAATATTTTTACAGACCGCTCAGGGACTATTTGGATCGTGCTGTAGCAGAGTGAGGGCCGAGATTAGAAACATAGAAAGATGACGGCAGAAAAGGGCTATAGCCCATCAAGTCTGCCCACTCTACTGACCCACCCCATTAAGTCTGAGTACTAATGACCTAGTTCCTTAACTCGACCCTCGTAAGGATCCTACTAGGGCATCCCATTTATTCTTAAAGTCAAGCACGCTGGTGGCCTTGATCACCTGCTCTGGAAGCTTGTTCCAGTGATCTACAACCCTTTCTGTGAAGAAATACTTCCTTACGTCACTATCGAATTTCCCTCCTCTGAGTTTGAGTGGATGCCCCCTTGTGACCGAGAGTCCCTTTAGAAAGAAGATGTCTTCTTCCACCTCGACACTCCCGTGATGTATTTAAATGTCTCAATCATGTCCCCCCTCTCCCTGCGTTCCTCTAGAGCAGGGGTCTGCAACCTTTAAGACATAAAGAGCCACTTGGACCCGTTTTCGAAAAGAAAAAAAAACTTGGAGCCGCAAAACCATTATAAAACAAATCTAACACTGCATATATTGTTTCTTATCTTAATGCTATATACAGGATCACTAAATTGAAAATAAAATCATTTTTCCTACCTTTGCTATTTGGTGATTTCATGAGTCTCTGGTTGCACTTTCTTCTTCTGACTGTGCATCCAATCTTTCTTCCTTTCTTTCAGCCTCCTGTATGTTTCCTCTCCTCCAGACCTCATTCTCTCCCCCAACTTTTTCTTTCTGTCTCCCTGTTCCCCCTTCTTTCTGTCTCCGTGCCGTCCCCCAAGCCACTCGGTTTGCTGCCACCGCAATCGGGGAACAGCCCCCAAGCCACCGCCGTCCCAAGCTTTCCCTGCAGAAGTGTTGCGCTGACCAGCATTCCACTCCCTGACGTCAATTCTGACGTAGGAGAGGAAGTTCCGGGCCAACAAGGCATTTCTCCTCATTCCATCCAGCCTGAGCCCCATCTCTCCTTGATCCAGCATTTCCCTTCTGTGTCTGTCAGAATTACCATTCCACCTATTTTCCAGCATCACCCTTCTTTGTGTCCATCTCACCTATATCCCTATCTCACCACTTTTTCAGAATCTTCATTTGTCTCTGTCCTTATCTTTACGCCATGTTCACCATTTGCCCTTTCAATGTCTTTATCTCCCCCCACACACTTTTTCAGCATTACTTCTATGTCTCTATTGCGCCTCCTCTTCATGTCCCCTCTGTATCTCTATCCTTATTCAGTAGGTCCTGCTTACCCTTACTCTTCTTTGTGTCACTATCTCCATTTTCAGCTTTCCCCCCTTTTCCTTTGTTACTGCACCCTGTAGCTAGAATCTTTCCACCCTCCCTCCACTCCGGCCCAGCCCAGTATGAAATATTTCCTTTTGTTTCCCTCCCCTCTCTCTTTCTTCTCCTCCCTCACCCACGAGTCCTGCATCTGGCCCTCTCCCTTCTACCTGCACCTGGCAAAACCCTGCTCCGCGGCTCTCTTCAGCAACTCGTCAGCAGCAGTGATCAAGACAAGCTGCCGACATCGAGTCCTTCCCTCTACGAGTCCCGCCTTTGTGGAAAAAGGAAGTTGAAACAAGCGGGACTCGCAGAGGGTAGGCCCCGATGTCAGAAGCTTGTGTCAATCACTGCTGCTGAGTTGCCGAAGAGAGCCGCGGAGCAGGGGATGTGGCCGGAAGCAGGTAGAAGGGAGAGGGAGATAGGAAGGCTGTAGATCTCCGGAGCATGACACCGACCCCGGCCAGGATGATTTCTTTTTCAGGCGTGCACCTTACAAGTCCAGTGTCGCGGCGGGAAATAGCCATGCTGAGCAGTGAGCTCAGCACTACACAGATGAAAGCCTTGCTTGCTGATTGGTCCGGCGGCACGGCGGGGCGGGGCCGCCGGACCAATCAGCAAGCAAGGCTTTCATCTGTGTATGTGCTGAGCTCACTGCTCAGCATGGCTATTTCCCGCCGCGACGCCGGACTTGTAAGCTGCATGCCTGCGTGACACACTACCGGAGCCGCAGCAAAGGTGGAAAAGAGCCGCAGGTTGCCGACCCCCGGTTTAGACCATCCTACCACCACACAGTCTTCTATGAATTATTTATTTATTTATTCAATTTTCTATACCATCCTCCCATTGGAGCTCAGAACGGTTTTACATGCATTTATTCAGGTACTCAAGCAGTTTTCCCTCTCTGTCCTGGCAGGCTCACAATCTATCTAACGTACCTGGGGCAATGGGGGGATTAAATGACTTGCCCAGGGTCACAAGGAGCAGCGTGGGTTTGAACCCACAACCTCAGGGTGTTGAGGCTGTAGCTTTAACCACTGCGCCACACTCTATGCCTAATACACCAGTGTCTATCACAATAGCAAAAGTCTTCATTGTTGACATCTTTCCATCTTCAAAAGCTATTTGATATTTTGTGAAGGGATAAGTATTTCAAAATCTCATCTGATGTTTCTGCCCTACTATGACTTAAAGAGCCGTCTTAGTCCTGTTCAGAGAATAACATAATCGATTCCTATTGCCTCCTTGCTGTCTTCTTCAGACTCAAAGCACAAATTAGGTCATTTCCTTCCTTTTTTGCTCTCCAGACTCACTGCTATTTAATGTGGAGGGTCTCCTATATAGATCTTTTCAGTCTTCAGCTGCCCTCTGTGGGATGAGAGAAGGAAGGAACTATAGTTTCTCCTCCACCACCAAAGAATGAGTCTCAATACATGGATGTTTCATATCCGAAGTTCACTACTAACAGAGCTAAGAAAGTTCCTTTTCCCTTTCAGCAGGAAACAGAACTCAGGCCCCCTTTTAACAAGCCATGCTAGGTTTTTTTTTATTGCCGGCCACTGTGGTAAAAGCTCCGACACTATTAGTATCGGAGCTTTTACTGCAGTGGCTGGTGATAAAAAACCCTAACACGGCTTGATAAAAGGGGGCCTTAGATAAGACATATTTGGTCTTTTAAAAAAATAGTGGCCCCTAAGTCAACAATAACTGTGCTGGTATGTGATATGCTTAAAGACCAACAATTCATCTTCAATTAAAGTTGTGTCTAAAAGATCAGATATAAAATATAACCCAAAATTCCATAATACTACTTATGAGCCAAACATTGGTGAAACAAGGTCAGGAAGATTGGAGAAGATGTGACAGCATTGGAGCTCAAGTCGTCTTTTGTCAGCTAAGTCCTTGAACATGCCTCCGGGTGACTTTACCCTTTTCTAAACTTGAGCTGTTCTGTGAGGGAGTTTTTTTTGCCAGTGAAAGTATCAAAAACAGTTTTGATTTGTATCTTTTGGTTCTATATTGCTACATTAGCCTGAGGCTTTTTCTCCCTTTTTATGGGTGCATGCTGGGTTTGAAGAGGGGGGTACCTTGGTGCCATGATCACACAACATTTTGAGTCATTATATGATAATACTACACACACAATTTGACACTTAACCCTGTTTTGGGGATTTTTTGCCTCTTTGACATTTTTCCCCCAGCGAATAGAATACTATCAGATACATAACATAACATAACATAACATAACTTTATTCTTCTATACTGCCATAATCAAAACAATTTCTAGGTGGTTTACACAGAAGAAGGCTGGCCAATCAACAAAATACAAATAGTTAAAATACAACAATTTTCTTAGTATATTCAATGAAAAGTTTTGTTAAAAATAGTATCCACATTTAGGAAATGAATTTATCAAACAACGCTGACTTAATTACTTTTCGAAAAGCACCATAAGACAGCATGGCTCCACCAATGCAATGACCCAACCAGGACTGCTGCTTACTTGCTTGAAATGCAAGAGTCCTATCCAAAAAAGTCTTCTATCTGCAGCCAGTAATTTTTGGATAAGCAAATAAATTGCAACTCCTAGTCATCCTCGTTGGGCTGTATAACACAAAATGAGATAAAAGGTAAGTTGGGGCCAATCCCCAAATCAGCTTAAAACAAATGCAGGAGAATTTGAATACACACTTAACTTCCAGAGGTTCGGCTTGAACATTTATACCAGCTTTTGAGGTAGTATAAATGCATGCACCTAAAGTTTGATGCATAACTGCAGATTTGTGCTAGTAGTCTATAAAACACTCAATTGCCAATATAGAATTCATGTGCAGCGCAAATCATCCCAGCACCTAATTTTAGGTGACTTGTAGAGAATTATTCTCATACATCCAATTTTTTCACGACTGCAACAATCATTTGGTATTTCAAAATCTCAAATATATAAGTGGTTGCAGTTGAAGCAAGCCATTCAGAAGGTGTTCCCTGAGTGACGAAATCTAACAAATCAGTATAGCTTGCCGGGCCTATGCTTCCAGACAGATTTTCTGAGGCATCAGGCAGCCAAGTGGTATAAATTAATATCTGGCTATATGAATAAGAAATCAAAAACAAGTTTGAGAGATATTTGGAGCATTTAGATTAAGCAGCAGATTTCTGCTACTCAATGGCCACGGATTTGGTCTTGGAGGATGAGGTGTACAACATCAGCATCTATGAGACAAACCTGTTTGTTTGTTTTTTGTTGCATAGAAGTATTTGGACCCCTGTTCATTTGCAGAAATTAGATAGTTCTAAGTCAAATAGATGTTGGCACTGTCATCTCGATATAGGGACACTGGATCATCTATTGTTCTATTGTCCTTTGATACTCAGTTTTTGGAGATCTATACGGGGACATGTTACTCTGATTCTGGAGACTGTGGTTCCGCTATCATATGAAGCGGTATTATGTGGGACGCTGTTATTGCCTAGATCTCCAGTAGACAGGCATAAAAACAGGTTATTGGGCATAATGACTGGGGTAGCCATCCAAATGATTACGAAAAACTGGAAGAATTGTGACCGGTTAAATTTCACTTTTTGGTGGAATTCGATATGCTTGTGTTATCGTTACAAGAAAATGATGTCTGAACAAAGGTGTAATATTAAGTGGTTTAATCTGACGTGGGGTTTATTAACCAATTTTATTGATTCTAATTGAATAGTTTTCCCTTTACTTTTTGTTATACTTTTTACATCCAGGGAAGGGGGGTGGGTGGGAGGGAGAAGGATAATGTATTAGAAACTGTTTATTTATGAGTTGTTAGTACTATTGTATGGGTATCTTGAATATATTGAAATCAGGGGGGGAGGGGCAAAATTATTCTTATGTATTTCACTGATGGATATAAATGCTGTTTTTTCAGGTAACTTGTGCAATTTTTGTATGCACTATTTTTAGAATGAAAATGAATAAATATATATATATTAAAAAAAAAAGAAATGGAGCATCAATGATGTCAGTGGCAGGTGTCAAACCTTGGAATGCTCTGCCAGGCATATTACGATTTTGTGTTGGAAAGATCAATTTTAAGAAAATGTTTACAGCTTTTTCTTAATGCTTTCCTATAAAAATGTTGCTACTTCTATTCTTCTTGTAAGATACAGTGCCAACGAATATTTGCATTTTAACTTTTTACAGTTATTGCTGAATGTTTAATTGATAAGATGTCTGTCCATTGTCTGTTCATATCCATGCGCCTAAAGGGTGATTAGTATATTATGTGTGTAATCAATATGTTAACCACATAGTTTTATGCGATATATAAATTTTTAAATAAATAAATTCAAAAGATAAGTGTGGGGGTTTCAAAGCACCGATTAATTTATTATTTAGTGTTTCACATATAATTAGAAAATTTTGGCACTAGAGCACAAGTATTTTTCAATGAGAGGATGGATCGATGAAAGAATGCTTGACCTGCAAAACTACTGATGGTCGCTATTAACTTTAATCAGAGCAGGCACTCTGAGATTTCCCCTCTAATGATAATGAAAGTTGTATTTCAGAAACCTGAAGTGTTTTTTCTATTGAAGTTCAGAGGTTTCTCTCCATTATTTTTGTTTTATGTTTTTACGTACATATAGGGCAAGCATAGTAGGTCCTATGTCTGCCCTATGGTAACCTACATACATACCTGGCCTACATCAATCCTTTTCAAGATACTAACTCTTAAATTCTGTTTATGATACCTAAATCTGTGTGCGTACATCGGTGCACGTAGCCGATGTATGCACTCAAATTAATTGGTCTAATCATCACAGATAATTGTCAATTAGCACCTCATAATTGATGCTAATTGGGATTAATTAAAAGTTATGCACACTACTCGGCGCAAATCTATAAAAAAATATGCGCCAGTTGCAGTGCGCAAATTTGAAAAGGGGGGCATGAACAGGGGTAGATCGTGGGCAGATTGGGGGCATTCCTAAAAGTTATGTGCATTGTTATAGAATACGTCCGATGTGCACACAACTTAGGTGCTGGCATTTAGGCCTGGTTTTAGCTGGCCTAAATGGGTGCGCCTAAGTTATGCATCACACACAAGCACGACGTATGATTCTATAAAATGTACACGTACATGGTAAAGTCACACTCAGTAGGCCCTGATTTTTTTAGACGTGATATATAGAATTTGGCCCTTAGTGCTCTAAGCGAATGGACAAGATTGAAATTAAAACATTTACAGGATTTGAAGATCATTTCAGCCAACTGTTTGAGGGCCACATGGGTGCTGGAGACCACTGCTTCAGATATATCAGTGGTGCTGCCCAATCTGATCTTGTCAACTAACACCTCTCACACTTGACTGTGTGGGTTGCTTCAAAGATGAAAACAATCTTGAGCAGCTCTATATATTCAATTTTCTAGATCATTCTCCTAGGAGAGCTCAGAATGGTTTATATGAGTTTATTCAGGTACTGAAGCATTTTCCCCTGTCTGTCCTGGTGGGCTCACAATCTATCTAATGCACTTGGGGCAAAGGGGGGATTAAGTGACTTGCCCAGACTCACAAGGAGCAACGTGGGCTTGAACCCACAACCCCAGGATGCTGAGGCTGTAGTTTTAACCACTGTGCCCCACTCTCTTCTAAGTTTGGCATTTGCCCACTTATGTGCTTACCTCATTCTTGCTTGTAGATTTACATCCCTAATGAATAATGTTACTTAGTAGGGATACACAGCACATTAATTTGAAACTAGAGAATGACACGGAGACAAATTTGTCCCCATCCCCGCAGGAACTCAATTTGCCCGTCCCGTCCCTGTGAGTTTTGTCCCTGCCCATTCCTGAAAGTTCTGCCTTAACTGCACAACACTTATGATTTTAAAGTGTTTGAAGCTTGTGCAGATGAGGACAGAGCTTGCAGGAATGGGACAGAGAAAGGAAAAGAACTTGCTGGGATGGGAAAATGAGTTTCTGCGGAGCCGGGAAAAAATTTGTCCCCATGTCTTTCTCTATTTGAAACAATATGGAGAATGTCTACTACATTTCCTGTTAGTTTTTCCTCTAAAGGATAGGACAAACTTCCAGATATGATTTGAGTGCGTGTCATTAATAGTGCATGATTTTCTGAAAGAGTACACACTCTTGGAAAAGTGTGAATACTCTTCCAAATGATTGTGCACTATTTGCAAAGAGTGCTCACTCTTTCATGAAGAGTTCAGACTCATTTCAGCAGTGCATGCCTGTACCAAATATTGCACATGAGTGAATAGTGAGTGTGTGCTCTTTCTGAGTGTACCCTCTTTTCAATTACTTTGCTGCTTTGCAAAGAGACACTCTTTCAGAAGAATGTCTTCTGTTCTGAAGGATTGTGCAGTCTTTTCTGAGAGTAAACTCTAATGATATGCTCAGTAATAATAACAAAAATTGGAAAGAAAACCTGAACAAAATGAAAATCCCCATAAATGACTCAGGAAGCAATGTGAAGCAAAGATTTTCAGACTCTTACACCTCTATTGCGTACCTAATAGGTGTTTTCCATAGACAGTAAGATTGTTAATGTACACAAACCCACCCATCTCCCTGAGAGCTGTTTTGAGTTTTGGCTTGCTGCCTATGTAAAATACCTGTTACAGGTGAGCAAAATTGCTTCTTTATATGACTCATCTGTGAGTTAAGTTTAATTTTTTTTTAACTTCTTTATTCATTTTTAAAACTATAATTGTGCACAGTAAATGATGCATTTACATAAAATATTAATATTACAGCATAATAAACATTAAAAATAATGATAAAAATTATTTATCCATTTATCCAAGTGAACAATAAATCATAAAAATCCTATATACATCCTATCCATACCTCCTACTCATTACCATAACAAATCCCCTCTACCCCCCTCCCCGGATGTGTATGTTTTCCTCAATTAGATAACTAAGTCATTCCTTACAATATTTAGAGGTCCTTTTATCAAGCTGCGGTAGAGGTTTAAAACGCATAATACCGCACGTTAAAACGCCTGCTGCACTAGCCGCTAATGCCTGCATTGAGCAGGCATTAGTTTTTTAGCCGGCCGCAGGGGTTAGTGCGTGATGAAATGTCCGACGTGCTAACCCTGCTAGTGCGGCTTGATAAAAGGACTTCTTAGTTAATGGTTCCCAAACTTCCATAAATTTTTTTGTAACTTCCCTTCTGAATGGTCATGAATCTTTCCATTTTAAAGACATAACATAGGGAGTCCCACCAGAATGAATAATTTAATCTGTCCCAATTTTTCCAATTTTTTAAGATAATCTATTAGAAGTTCTATTTTTTTTAAGAAGGTGTTCTGTTTATAGGATGCCACAAATGTATAAAGCAATAGCTGTAGAATTTGAAAGGTTAATTTATGGATTTCATTGACAAAAGTGCATCTTCAGCCTACAGCATTTTGGATTCCACTCCATGTATTCTTTTTTTTTTTTTTTTTTTTTAAATTTAGTTTGCCTTCAGTCTATGAAAATGCTAGAATAAAAATAATGACAATTTTAAAAAACTGAGATAAGAGCTATTGATGATGATACATTGGTTTAAACAAAACAAAAAAATTGCTAAATGGCATTAGAGGTTTTCAGCGTGAGCCAGTGAGGTAAATGCTTCGATGTTCATAGAATTCCTATGAGCGTTGGAATATTTACCTCACCAGCCCACATTAGAAACCTCTAGAACTGTTTAGTATAATCCAGCATCAGGTAGATATGAAAATTATAAAGAACTGTGACGTACTGAGAATATATATATATAGTAATGCTAATTTAACAACAAGATCGTCAATGGCACTTCATTACATATAAATGTTTAAAAATTGTAACATCGGTTTGTAAAAAACAAAAAATTTGTTTGGATTCATTTTATTTTGGATGAAATATATTATCTAGGCATGTCTAGGCATGGTTACCTATTGGTCATAGGATCATGTTTAAAATAATGTTTCTTATTTTTAAGACATTAGCATCTAATGAACCACAGTTCATTTCCAAATTACTAATTCCTTATAAACCAAAGCGCTCTCTGCGATCATCTGAACAAAATCTCCTTTCGGTACCCTCATTAAAGATTATTGGGACCAGAAGATTAGATATTTTTACAGTTATGGGCCCTCAATGGTGGAATACTCTACCACAGTATATTCGATCGGAACTAGATATCGTAAAATTTAAAACACTTTTAAAGACCTATTTATTTAAAGATGCCTACGATTTTTAAAATTAGTTTTTTTTTTCTTCAAATATTTTAAAAAATATTTATCTCTTACATGGTGCTTTGGTTTTATAATACCCTTCCTATTGTTTTTTCCTTTTTTAACTATACCCAAATATTGTAACTTTTATCCCCATTCCTCAAACTCATGTATGTATTGTTTTAAATTTGAAATTTGAATTTATTTTGTAAGTTTCTTCTATCTAAATTGTAATATGTACATCGCCTAGAATCTGTAATAGGCGATTCATCAAAAATTGAATAAACTTGAAACTTGAAACTTGTCTAAAATGTGGTCCGCAGGCCAGAACTCAGCTTGCCAACCTCATTCTCTTGGCCCACAGAAGCTCCCTGAAGTCCTACGAGCCTCTTTCCTCTTCCTGGCACAGCTGAGTAACCAAACATCGGTAGGGTGCTTCCTGCCTCTGTTGCTGGTAGTCTTGGGTTACTGCAGCACTGCCAGGAGGAGGGGAGCAGCTTGGCAGGGCATTTCATGGTTGGCAGAGATTTAGCATCTTTATCAGCAAAAGGTACTCATTTTAATGCACAGGGAGATGAAGGGAATATGTTGCCCCTTCCCCAGTCCACCTCTGGGTACCCCAAAAACAGATGTATGGCTATGCCTTTGGTGGAAACTTATAGGTGTCCTGTATAAGAGGCTTGGGGAGGTTAAGCAACCTTCCCAGGTTCTTGAGCGCCATTTTTTTTTTCCATTGTAGGCTGTTTCAACAGGAGTTTCCAATGCAGCAAAAGTGAAACAGGAATTCCCCATCAGGGTTTTGGAAGATTTTTGGGATGTCCAAATAGATTTATGACTGTATTTAAGAACATAAGAATAGCCTTACTAGGTCAGAACAATGGTCCATCAAGCCCAGTAGCCCGTTCTCACTGTGGCCAATCTAGGTAACTAGTACCTGGCCAAAACCCAAAGTGTAGCAATATTGCATGCTACCAATACAGGGCAAGCAGTGGCTTCCCCCCTGTCTTTCTCAATAACAGACTATGGACTTTTTCTCCAGGAACTTGTTCAAACCTTTCTTAAAACCAGGTACACTATTCGCTCTTACCACATCCTCTGGCAACACGTTCCAGAGCTATTCTCTGATGAAAAATTGAGTGAACTATTCTCTGAGTGAAAAAAAAATTTCCTCCTATTGGTTTTAAAAGTATTTCCCTGTAACTTCATCGAGTGTCCCCTAGACTTTGTAATTTTTGACGGAGTGAAAAATCAATCCACTTGTACCTGTTCTACTCCATTCAGGATTTTGTAGACTTCAATCATATCTCCCCTTAGCCATCTCTTTTCCCCTCAGCCATCTCTTTTCCATGCTGAAGAGCCCTAACCGTTTTAGTCTTTCCTCATACGAGAGTTCTATCCCCTTTACCATCTTGGCCGCTCTTCTTTGAACCTTTATTAGCGCCACTATATCTTTCTTGAGATAAGGAGACCAGAATTGAACGCAATACTCCAAAGACTCCCCAATACACCTGCAGGCAAGATTCCCGCAGGTAGGGAAAAAAGACAGGCGGTGGCGGCATGCCCTCGGTAGACAACCTGCCAGCACAAGCTCTCTCCTAGCGATGGGGCAAGCTGCTTGAAAGATGGAGCCAAGTGGGGCTGGTGATCTACCTCTGACCCCTCTGCAATCTTCAGGTAGATCGCAATCTACCTGTTGGACATGCCTGCTCTAGGGCATGTTTTTATGTCAGATGAAAACAGCTTGATGAAATAAACAAAAAGTAGCTGATACAACCCACCTGAAAGATGCTATGCTTTCACTTCTTAGTAATAAAGGCATCCAAACAGGATATCTTTAAATGGCAGCAAGAAGCTCAAAAGAGCCAATGAAAGCCCTTTCTCAAATTAAGGAGGACCAGCCTAATTCAGCACTGGGGCAAACGGTGTTCAGAAAGAAAATCCAGCACTGTTCCTTATAATTGAGCAGGGAGTTGATGTTATCCCGTTCCCTGCCCAATTCAATTTTATCAATGACTCTCCAACATAGATCTTGCACTGTGTGATAATACTGAGAATATATAAGATAATATTGAGATTAACAAGGTTATATTGGTTAACAAGGGGACAGTTAACACCTGATGTATGATACTGGATTTATGTTTGTTCAACCATAACTTAATGGGTGGATGAATGACCCACAAGGACACTGTTTCACAAGATGTGTTGGCATGAGCTGTTAGAGATCTCTGATTCCCTCTTGGATCTCACTGTGTGTCCTCGATAGTGAGGGTGCCCCACTGGCAATGTCTACATTGTATATGACCCTTCTGACTGCCCCATGATCAGGAAGTGATTTCATAGGGGATCCAGGCTGGTGCGGGCAGCAGGCCGGAGAAGTTGCTTGTGCTGGCAAAGTTTTAAAGAGATACAGGGGGAAGGAGGGCACGAGCACGGCATGGGGGTAGAGAGGTGCTGGCACCCCAACCAAATGGTGCCTGATACAGTCTGCCCCCGCCTCCCTACATGCCACTGGTCTCACCATATAAAAATTGGCAATATATTGGTGCCAATATACTTTGGCCAAGCCCTGCAGCCACACCGCAGATGCAGCTCAATGCTTTAGGAGAAATCCGGCAGCTCTTGACATCAGACACCATTGGCAATTGGAGGATCCTCCCAAAATATAAAGTAGAAGGTAATTCACTCTCCTAGAGCCTGCCTTCTCTCTCTCCCTCTCTACCCATTATTTTTATTTTAGTTTTTTAAAATTATTTTAAATATGAGTAGTCATTTTTTCTTTATGCCATCCTTCATGGTATCCTTTAGGACAATCACTGAAAGATTCTCCTGCCTATTTATCACATGTGTGTAATATCATTCTACGGATGGAGTAGAAAACCACATGAGGTATAATTACAGCAGAAAATGTTCCAGTAAAGGAAATGATATATTTTGCAAGAAACAGATGAGATACTTTGCACGGGACAAGGCTTAGAGTTCATGTAAATTTCAATTATATGAAACCAGCTATATGTGTGGCCCACCCACATCAATGTCTTTTGAACACAGCATATTAGTACAGTCGACTCAGCTTAAGTGTGCGCTTAATTGGAGTACCATGTGACGAGAGTCGAGCACCGTCATTTTTTTTCGCGAGATCAGCAGTTTGGGGGCAGGATTCCGTGCTTGCATCGATCACTGCCATCACATATCTTAGGATGAGTGACCTGTAATCATGTTTGAAGTTTGCGATTATCCCTTGTTTTTTGTTGCTTTCATATTCAACAGGCAGGCATCTTGAAGCCAACAGCTTCGCTACATTTGAAAGCGGTATATAGGTCTTTCTCGCTTTAATTGGGAGACCATACGTGAGCAACTGCAGAAGGACCTGGAGTACACCACTCTCAGAGGACAGGCCCTTCCAATTTATGTACAAGTACTGTAATAACAATGCCTAAGCATCAGCATGGTAGACACATTCAGCCAAAGACAATGAATTTTGTTCATGCGACGCCACGGTGCAGTTCTGAAAGTTCGAACACATGGCCTGGCCTAGACTGCTGTTCTGAAACACTCGGCTCATCTATGTGATTGCTTTTAACCGGAGTGAACTTTACGTGAAAGAATACAAGTGGGACCTACGACATCAGTGCGCATAAGCGGATTGTGTGCTTATCAAAATTGCAAATATCCGGAGTTTACGTCCATTGACTTTAATGTACAAAAAACTGGGACCATGGTGGTAGACTGTGGATAACCGAAGTGTGCGCTTAACCGACGTACACTTAGGTGGAGTCAACTGTATGTACTTTTCTGGACTGCCCAACATCTCAACAAATATATATCTTCAGTTCAAGATTAAAGTTACAGAGTCAAGACCATAGTTGACCACTGATCTGAGCTGGTCAGCTTTATAGTTCTTTGCCAATCTTCCTTTCAGTCTTTTTCATTATTTATTTATTTTTATTATAACACTGCCACGAATCAAGGAGCTGTAATGTGTGCTGTCAGGATATGAGATAACAAGCACTGAAAAAGCCACTGCTGTTGTCTGCCACTTGAATGTGTCGCTCTGCAGCAGAAGTGTTGCTGGATCCAGGCTCTACAGTGTGGGATAATGCAGTTGCAGGAAATGTCAGCTACACTATATGAGATAATTAATCCACAGGGACATGAATAAAGTAAAAGGTTTTGTGCTAGAATGCTGGGAAATGCAATTAACAGGAAGGAAAAATCACTTTAGTGCTACTAACAAAAGTATGGGTAGGACTCGGCTGTCAGAAAACATGATCTATTCAGATTTTTGTCCTCCAGTGAAATGCATTTGTTACAAAATGCAACTTCAGCAAAAGTCCACCACACAGAGCAGGGTTTTGCTGGAACAGGTTTTAAAAGCCAATGAAATTGTATTTTTGTATTAATTTCTTCTCCAACTAGAACTGCATACAGCACATAGGCTAAATGAATAATTTACATTAGGGTTCCAGGGAGCGAAAGATCATGATCTTATGTGACAGAGCTCCATAAATCACACATAATACACAAAAATAGTTATTGAAAGGTACTCACCAGAAAGCAGGTGAAGAAAAGATAACAGCTCCGGCTTCCCACACATCAGGGCCTGGTACCGAACAGGCACAAGTAGTGCAAAGTTCCCTGCCACTGTCTCACTGCACAGGCAGTGGACCTGCTAGCTTCCCACTCCAACTGCTTCACTGCAGTATAGATATATCTTGGGTCATCATGAGATCTAATTAGGCCCAAATCCACAATCTCTAAATCCCAAAAGTCTATCAATAATAGCAAACTCACTTTTTTATTATTATTGAGGAAAGAGAACCTCAGAAACCACTACTACAGACTATGTGATTTATATCTGTTAGTAACTGTGGTTCCAGTTTCATTTATTGGTCCTCAAAACTTCAAATTATATGGATAAAGGGCAAAAATAAAGCAAACAGATCACAAAAATCTCTCTCTTCGCTTCAAAATTGGTGTGCTTATCTTGATAATGGCTGTAGCATTTATCAAAAATCTCTCCGGGGCCCATTTCACTTGAACTCTCAGGCTTCCTCAGGGAATCATGGCAACTCAAATTTATCGAGTGTATATTACCATCATTCCTTGAAAACAGTGGCTTTTTGAAGTGAAAAGAGATATTTTTGTAATCTGCATTATTTTTGCACTTTATCACATATAATTTTAAAAACAGAAGTTTTGAGGACTGATTAATGAAACTAGAACCACAGTTACTTACAGATATAAATCACAAAGTCTGTAGGAGTGGTTCTTTCCTCACACAAATATCACAGCATAGATACAGCATGCTGCATAGTAGTGCAGTTTGGAGCTGGAGGTTATTTTAAGAGATAGTATCCTGCCAGTGTTTCTGTTTATGCTTTTTTTTCCGTCTTTTTGATTCCTTTCAATCTTCTTTCCTCTCTATTCTTTTTTCTAACTGCACTCTGCCTTTCTTTCGCTTTCTCCCATCCCTTCTCCATCTGCATCTTCTTTGTCTTTGCGTTTCTCTGTTCACCTGATTTTCTCAGTGCTGGATTTAAATTGTATGCACCCATGGGCATGGCGGGGGGGGGGGGGGGAGCAGGTGGATAGCCTATCCTTCCTACCTCTGTCACTGTCCAGAACCCCCTTCCTGGATCTTCTGGTCTGCCTTGTCCAGCACAACAGCACAGAGTTCAAAGCAAAACTCCAGCTTGGGACCTACCTCTCTTATTGTACTTACAAGCCCTGTGGCATGCTGACCTCTCATGAGTTTCCATGGTAACAGGAAGCCTATGCAGGACTAGAGGCAGGAGTTCCACATGACCTGTTATACCACTATGACAGCCAGGTCCCATACTGGGTTTTCCACTTGTAACTCTTTGCTACTTCCATGGGGCAGCAGCGGGGAAGGCATGGGCAGGTATGAATAGAGGTCTAGTGGCTCTGGTTCTTATCAAAATTTGGCACTGGAGACAATTGTCTGTTGTCTATACCTAAATCCAGGCCTGATCTTTCTGTCTCCTCATGTTTGCCCGTTTTATTTCTGCCTGTCTCTCTGCATCTGCCCAATCCTCTCTGAATCTGCAGATAGAGAACACAAAGAGATACATAATAATCAAGCCATGTGGGTAGCATACCTATGCACATGGGTCTCTGAACAGAAGGTTAACAGAAAAGTGCAACTTCTAACTAAACATCAATGTATACAGAGTATATCCCTTTGCCTCACTTACACTGTTTCTCTAAAAACTCAGGCTTGAGGCTCCACTAGACTAGAGGTGTGCACAGAGACAGGGGCAATAGGGAACCAATGAAAACCTACAGATATCCACAGGGATGGGGACAAAAATAAGTCTTTGGGAATGGATCAAAAGTGAACGGGGATAGGAGGGATTCGATTGGATTGGAAATAATTGGGGACGGGAGGGGATGGGAACCAGATTATGTCACTGTACAGACCTTAAACAATAAAAGTCTCTGACTAATTACTCAATCAAAAAATAGATGGGCTGTGCTTGAGAGTGTTCATCTTTTTGATTATCAATATTATAAATTATTTAAATAACGCCCATTCTGATATGGCCTTTGGTATTGGAGAAGGGATACCTCAAGTGCCTGCAGCTGTTTATGACAGAACTAGTCATGTCAGTATAGCCTTAATGCAAGCTATCATTGGTCCCTGTAAGCTCTCCTTCGTTGTTAGTTTATGTTGTTAAAAATATTCTTTTACTGAAAGAACCACTCTATTGCTATAACTCTCTCCATTTTATAAACCTGACAAAAGGAATTCCACCAGAAATTATAATTTAATCTACTCCAATTTTTCCAATTATACGTAATTTGTTGAATGTCAACCCCAATCATTATAAGTAATAATTTGTTATTATTTGTAGAAATCTGACTTTTTGCTCTCATTGCCATACCAAACAGCACAGTATCATATGATAATGCAACTGGGTTGTCTAATAAACAATTAATTTGGTCCCAAATTGATTTCCAAAAATTCATAATAAATGGACAATAGAATAACAAATGATCTAAAGTCCCTGCTTCGAGATGACAGTGGCAACATCTATTTCAGGATGTGTGGGAGCCATTTACAAAGTATTGTAGCGATTAAATGGCATTTTATTTATTTATTTATTTATTTTTCCCTTAAATTTACAAGTTCGATTGTGAGGGGGGGAGGGAAGGGTAAATTTATGTTACATATTGTATAAGGTATTGATTATATGATAAGAAAGGGTGGGAAGGGTGGGAGTTAAGAACATATCATTTGTACCATTGATGATTATTAAGTGATAGAATTATTGTTAATTTGTTTTAATATATTGTTACACTTATTGTAAATTTGAAAATGAATAAAGAATTAGAAAATATATATATATATATATATTATTTTACTTATAAATATCATTTTTTCAATGTAATAACATTAGCAAACAGTATTAGGAAAATGCAAACTTCTGTACCTAACTTTATTTTCTCAGCCGCTATTATGAGCAGCTGATGATATGGTCTTCTAGTTGAAATATATTTATATTTATAATGAATGTGATCATTAAGGACTCCTTTTACTTAGCTGTGTTAGGGCATTAACACGTGGAATAGCACGCGCTGAATTGCCCCACGCGCTAGACCTTAACACCAACATTGAGCTGCATAGCGTGCGGTAATATCCTGCGTGCGCTAAAAATGCTAGCGCACCTTAGTAAAAGAAGCCCTAAGTAATTGATTACTATAAATAAGTACAGCCAAATTGTGTAACAGTGATCTTTTTTATATAAAATACAGTATAAAATGATTTACCTTAAAGTATTACAATTACAAAGATTAATATGCTTCTCGTATTTATGCTTCTTCCTTTTTTTTTTGTCTCATGATAGTATTAGCGTTTAAGCCAACAGCTACAATTCTCTTGAAGAAGCTCGATACAGAGTGAAACGGAGACGCTCCGTTTAGAGCACTTTTAAGCTAACACTTGAGCACTTTAAGGCTTTGTGTCTAACTCAACTAGAAGACCATATCATCAGCTGCTCGTAATAGCAGCTGAGAAAATAAAGCTAAGTACACTTCTCCCTCCATATTCACTTTGATAGGGGATTAACAGACCCGTGAATACAGAAAAACTGCGAATAACTTTTTCATATGTTATTAGCTGTTTTCTATTAAAAACCATTGTGAATATGGTGAAACCTCAAATAACATGGTGGGAGACCTGGCCCGTTCCTGAAGGAGAGGCAAAAGACGGTGACAAAAGTGTCGGGAATCAGTGATTTTTCTCTGTAAATGCTTGGAATCGGCGATTTCTCTATGCAAGCTGACGTAATGGGGGGGGGAGGAGCCAGAAAGCTAAAAACCGTGAATAATCAAAACCGCAAATGCTGAAACCGCGAATACGGAGGGAGAAGTGTACAGAAGTCTGCATTTTCCTAATACTGTTTGCTAACGTTATTACATTGAAAAAATGTTATTTATAAGTAAAATAATATATATAACAACATAAACTAACAATGAAGGAGAGCTTACAGGGACCAATGATAGCTTGCATTAAGGCTATACTGACAAGACTAGTTCTGTCATAAACAATTGCCGGCACTTGAGGTATCCTTTCTCCAATACTAAAGGACATATCAGAATGGGCATTAATTAAAGAATTGATAATATTGATAATCAGAAAGAGGAACACTCTCAAGCACAGTCCATCTATTTTTTGACTGTACAGACCTTGACAGAAACTTGACACCAACTCAGTTTAAAAAAAAAAAAAATAATGAAAGAGGAGCTCACCTTGATGTGTTCAGTAATTTTGGCAACAAGGGAGACCACTGATACACTGATGAGAATATTTGTTGATTTGTTTCAATCGTTTTGGCAGAGTATAATCTCTACTGAGCTAATCTCATCTGCGTGACTGATAATGCAGCTAACATGAAAGCATTTCAAGATGAGGTCTGGATTAGGATTACCAGATTTTCCCGAAGGAAAATCTGGACCCATAACCACGCCCCCAGGCACGCCCAGGCCCACCCACATCCCGCCCCATACTGCCTCTAGTCCTGCCCTAGCCCCACCCCTTAACCTGTTCACGTATCAGGTCAGCATCCGCGCATGCGTGGATATGACGTGATGATGTTGTGTGCATGTACACATGCAAAAAGATAATGTCACGCTGCATCTGTGCATTCATGGATGACATCCCGTTGGAAGCTTTTCACAATCCACAGTGCTAGGTTTTGGAAAAAATGTCCAGACCCCTGGAGGACATGTCTGGGGAAATCCGGGTGTCTAGTAACCCTAGTCTGGATGGATTATGACCTGCGCAATCTCAAACTTTCTCAAGATCTCCAGCTAAAATCTGAAGTTGATCCTCAGCAATATTGCTTAAAAAATTGTAAAAAGATGGATGGAACAGTGCTGTAAACAGACTGTGAGCACTGACAGTAGATCAAGCTGTAGCTGAGGGACAGCCAATTTCTGAACCATTAACAAAACATCCAAAACAAGAAGACTCAGAGGCAAATTTGATTTTGAAACTTATAAGAGCCAAGAAACAGCTTCTGTGATCTAAGTGGAATTCTGCTCATCTCTTACTACCTACTGGCAACAGAGGTCCCATGTGTGGTCGAAACTGACACATCTTGCCTGCTCTCTGCTTGGAACTCCTGTCATCAGGAAATTGTTTTCTTACAGTCAAAGTTAATAAATAATATGCTTTTCTTGCATATTTAACAAACTTATGCCTATTACCTTGTATAAATTTGAACAAGTTATAAGATGCATTTTATGTTTTGTTTGAATTTAGAAGGTCTTTTAAATGCGGGTTGCAAAACGGGGTTTCCCGTTGGGATTGGACACATTGTGGGACTATTGGAATGTAAGCTAAGTACAAATAACTTTTTTTAACACATGGAGGCTTAATATATAATTTTGTCACACTATTTTTGTGTGCATAAGTATAGCCCTAATTATAATATTCCTGCTGGCAAAAAGAGTGGTTTGGCCAGAAGATATATGAGGAGTTTATTGACCGATGATGACAGTGAGCTAACTCAGAAGCAGTTGTCACTCCTGTGGATTTGACTTTGAGGACGGGGATCCACTTTTTGATTATTGAGTGGCCGGTTGTATCCTTTTCTTCAGAAGAGGAGGGTTGCTGTATTGTTTATACTGTGATTTTCCAACACTGTTTTGTGGAACAAATAATGTCCTCATGCACACCTCTACACTAGACACAATCTTGCATCAAAAGCGGGGCAATGACTCTTATATAGAGGGGATGCTAATAAGTCTTTAGCTTTTCCTATTTCACCTACTTTTAGAAGTGATGAGATATCTTTTCCTAAATGGGAAACAAATTTACAATTTATCTATCTATCTACACTGTGAACTGAAACCCCCCAATAAAAAAACACATCGATATGTTTTTTGTCGTATCTTTCACAGATGTCGGCCGATTCTTATGAAATTTAGGTCTCCTTTTACAAAGCCGCACCAGCGGGGTTAACGCACGTGACTTTTCATCACGCGCTAAGCCCCACACTGGCCAAAAACTACTGCCTCCTCAAGAGGAGGCGGTAGTGGCTAGCGCGTCCGACGGTTTAGCATGTGCTATTACGCGCGTTGAACCGCTAGCGTGCCTTTGTAAAAGGAGCCCTTAGTGCATCAAGTCCTGAAGTTGATGTAAAATGTTGTAAATATTTCCCACTGTAGCACAACAGTATCTTGTGAAAATGAGTTGTTGCTATGGGATATACACAGGAGCAGACAATAGTTTGTAAACAGTCTCTGTATCAAAAATGGTTTTCACTGCAGAAGACCGAATTCTGATAAAAAAAACTTGGTACTGCTAAAAGGTTACAGCAGTCGACGATTGTTAAAAGAGTTCCCACAGAAGGTTTGGAACAAAAATGGCTTTGATGTGCTGCTACACAAGATCCGAGCAATGGGCACTGTGGATTATAAGCCAGGCAGCGGATGACTAAGCTTGATTCGCACTCATGAGCACATTGATGTTGTACGTGATCGTGTACTGAGCCAGGAGTATGAACTGCAAACACACCAAACAGCTCATCAAATAGCAAGAGAAGCAGGGTTAAGCCAGACAATTGTGGTTAGGATAATTCATGACAATCTGAAATTAAAGTGTCTTCATAAGTGTTGTGCACAAGAATTAACTTTACACAACAAAGACACATGCTTGAAATGGTGCAAGCAGCTTTTTACCAAGTACCCGGAGCACAGCATCAGCTTCATCTGGTTTACAGATCAAGATATTTACAGTAGCTCCACTGATTAACACACACAATGATCACCTGTATGTGCCTTCAACACTGAAATGTGAGGTTGATGCCAAATGCCTACTACGGATCTGCCTGACCTTTAGTGAATCAGTCATGGTCTCGGTCGCAATCTCAAAACTCGGATTCACAGATCTGTTCTTCATCGATCCTGGGGTTAAGATCATCAGTACATACTTCGGGGGATATCCTCTTGATGCAGAAGCTGTTGCCAGCGATTCATCACATGGTGGGAGACTACTTTATCTTCCAATGGAACAATGCCCCAGCACATTGGGCAAAGGACACTGTAAAACTGCTACATCGAGAGACCCCAGACTTCATTGGTCCAGACCTCTGTCCTGTGAAATTTCCAGACCTAAACCCATTTGACTACCAGATTTGAAGGCTGATACAGGAATGCTTCTACCAGACAGTGATATCTGATGTTGAAGACCTTAAACAGCACCTCTGTTTGGGCTGAGCTGAAGCAGAGCATCGTTGACAAGTCCACAGATCAGTGGCAGCCAAGGCTGAGGTAGTGCCTTCATGTACAGGGAGTATACTGCTTAATTGAAACATTACTTTTTTGACTTTACATTTTTCTACAAGGTACACCATAAAACTTTTTGATGTGTTTTTATTTAGTTCATAATTCATTTTCATTACATTACATTACATTACATTAGTGATTTCTATTCCGCTTGTGCCTTGCGGTTCTAAGCGGATTACATTAGAAGATGGCTGGTCATTTCCAGGCGATGACAATACAATTATTTGTATAACTTTACAAACTTTGCATACCTAACTTTACATAACTTTTCGTACATAACTTTACATAACTTTACGTGGAGTTACTTTGTGTTACTTTACATTATCCTTACCGTGCTTGCATAACTTGCATTAAGTTTACATAATTTATCTTACATAATTTATCTTACATAACTTTACAAGACTTTACGTAGAGTTATTTTATGTTATTTTACCTTATTATTCCAGTACATTGCATAACTTACATTACATGATATTACAAAGCATAACCTTATGTTATATTACAACGCATAACCTTATGTTACATTACATAATATTACAAAGCATAATCTTATGTTACCAAAAAATCGTCTGTTCCTAGGTTGTTATATCTGATTTTTCGGTATTTGGGGAAACTGTGTTTCTAGATATGAATTGGCTTTTCGCCCGTTGCAACTAGATTAGATGTTGCCTATGGGGACGAAATTGCAGTTGGTTGTGAGTTGCAGGAGGTTATGAAGGGAGAGAAGATGATGGTAGATTATAATATTGGGATGTGTTTTTTGAATAGTATGGTTTTTATATCTTTTCGAAACGCTTTGTAGTCCGTAGTTGTGGTCAGCAGCTTGGATATGATGGGGTCAATTTTCGCGGCCTGTGTAGCAAGTAGGTTGTCATATAGCTTTTTGCGTTTTGTGCCTTTGAGAGAGGGGTAGGTGAATGGGGTCTGGGTTCTCCTTACTCTAGTTGAGAGGTTTCGGGTTAGGCGGCTGTTTAGGTAGAGAGGTGCTGTTCCGTTTAGTGCTTTGAATAATAGACAGTATAGTTTGAATTGAGTTCTTGCTTGTATCGGTAGCCAGTGTGAGTCGAGATAGGCATTAGTGATGTGATCGTATTTTCCTAGCGAGTAGATAAGTCTGAGTGCTGTGTTCTGTACTGTCTGTAATTGTTTGGTCATGTAAGCGGGGCAGGGTAGATAAAGGCTGTTGCAGTAGTCTACAAGTCCTAGTACAAGTGATTGGACTAAGATCCTGTATTGTATTTTGTCAAAGAATTTTCTTATTTTTCGCAGGTTGCGCATGGTGTAGAAGGCTTTTTGGATGGTTTTGTTAGTATGAGTCTGCATTGTGCATCTCCTGTCTATTGTTACTCCCAGGATTTTGAGTGCTGGCTGTATTGGGTATGTGATTGCATTTGTCATCAGATCAGTTAAGGTAGGTTCTTTGTCTTTTTCTAGCAGCAGGAATTTGGTTTTATCCGTGTTCAGTTTCAGTTTGTGGTTGGTCATCCATGTTTCTACCGTTTCCAGAGTTTTTTTCAGTCGTCCTGATGAGTTGGGGTCTTGGGTATTGAAGGGGAGAAGGATTGTTATGTCGTCTGCGTAGCTGAATGAGACTATATTTAGGGAGTCTAGAGTGGTGCCCAGTGAGGATACGTAGAGGTTGAAAAGTATGGGTGATAATGGAGATCCTTGTGGTACTCCACAGGGGTTTGACCAAGGGTCAGATATGTGGTCTTTTGTCTTTACTTTATAAGTTCTAGTTTTAAGGAAGCCTTGGAACCAGTTTAGTACCAAACCTGTGATCCCTATGGCGTCTAGTATCTGGAGTAGTATGTTGTGATCCACTAGGTCGAAAGCTGCTGAAAGATCTAGTTGGATAAGTAGTATCCTGTTCCCTTTGCTGAGGTGTTGGTGGGCTATATCCATTAGAGATACAAGTAGTGTCTCTGTGCTGTGGTTTTTTCTGAATCCTGATTGTGATGGGTGTAGTATGTTGTGGTCTTCTAAGTAGTTGGTGAGGTATTGTGCTACAAGACCTTCTTGTAGTTTGATATATAATGGGATTGAAGTGATGGGTCTGTGGTTGGCTGGATTATTGTTTGGAGCTTTGGGATCTTTCGGTATGGGGGTGATAATAATCTCGCCTAGTTCTGGTGGAAAGTGACCATCTGTGAGCGTGGATTGTAGCCAGTTCATGAGGTTAGCTTTGAACTTGATGGATGCGGTTGTTAGCAGGTCACAAGGTAGTATCATGATACACTGGAAAATATTTCCCACATTTTATATCAACATCATTCAGGACATGGTGCACTAAATTTTTTAATAATCAGCCGAGTTTTGTGGAAGATACAACAAAAACCATTTTAGTGTGTGTTGGGTTTTTTTTTCTGTTCACAGTGTGTATGTGTGTGTGTGTGTGTGTGTGTATATATATATATATATATATATATATATATATATATATATATATATATATATATATATATATATATATATATATATAGTGACAAACCTATTTAGGAAATCATACAAACCCCGGTGCAGAAGGGCAGACCAGGTCAGAGTCCATGACAGTAAAATAGTTGACTACCCTATGAGCAGTGAAGTGGAGACTGACACAAAATATCAGGACAGACAAGAACAGGAAAGGTTTATCTTACCTGAGGCAGTGCCAAAGCAAAGCAGGAAACCTCTGCCCTGCTATTTCCCAGTTCCTGTAAGACATAAACCAGAAAGAAAGTTTTCTCTCAGAGAAACGTAACAGGCTGAGGAAGAAAAGCCCTTTCCCCCTCAGAAGTCAAGGGGATGTGGTTTTCCTCAGCTTAAAGCGAAGTTGTGCAGAGAGCAAGGGGAGAGACGAGAGAGACAGGAAGAAGCTCAGAGTGGGACTGAACTTATCCCAGACCAGGCAGCTCAGCTATACAGCACGGATTGGGAGATGACATAGGAGCAAGCTAAGGTAATTTGCCTCCAGAGTTCTTTTCCTCAGAGCCGGGTGAGGCTATGATTGTTGAGGACAACAGTGCTGCAGCTGAAGGGTGGTCAGAGCAAATGGAAGTGGCATAAGACAAAAGTGAGTTTGCTGTAGATTTTTACATTCCCGTTTTTATACCCTGCTATGCAGACAGTGGGAGCTGCAAGAGAAGGTATTTTTGGACTGTAAAGCTTTCTACATTTTTCCTCTGTGCCTTAAAACTAAGGAACTGTATCTTTCACTGAGCAGAACAGTGGTTAAACTAAGTCAAATGCTGGGCAGGAAACGCAGCCTGTTTTGTGTTTTTGAATCATTGCTAACAGAGCTCCATGTGCAGGCACCAGCTAACAGGCCTCCATGTACAGGCACCATGGCAGCCCTTTGATTGCCCAGTGCCTGCATGTCTCTTAAACGTGGTGAAAATCTTTGTGAGTAAATGCTGGTATATTTTCACTGCTAACCACCATCCTGGTTTGTGACTAAGTCTGTCCTTAAGAACCATTATTGTATCTGCTGCAAGAATACCATAAAGCTGTCTCTCTGCTGAAATAAGAACCTGTTGCCTAGAAGTATAAGTTTGCTCTCTCTCTCATGGCTTTCTGTGCTTATAGCCATCACTGTTAACCTGGGAAGCACTGCAGCAAAACTCTTCTTGAAGTTCAGGACAGAGGATTGCTTTCTTTTGACCACTGTAAATGTTAAAGCAATTAACTAAAGAAACGGTGTTGGAAACTTTCAAACATTCCCAGAATGAGGCTCTGGTGAAGAGGACAATGCTTAATTCACTTACCAAGCCCAGAGCCAGTGACTGGGTTAAAACTGATTATGGATTACAATACATGTCTTTTTTGTTGATTATATTTTGTTCATGCTTTCATGGAAACCTGTGTTGAGCTTAAAAAGTTCACTATGTTTGTGCTGCATTGCTAAGCTCATGGTTTGGCCTATGATTTTGAGGCCATTAGCCAAATAAATTTTAATTTTTTTTCTTACGGCCATTCTGACTAGTGATGTTCATTGAAAGACCAATTGAAAGAATGGTTCTAGGCTGTGCCTATGGATAAACATCCTGAAGGGCTCCCCTAGTTCCAGGGGGACCATACCAGATTTAAGCAGCGTGTTTTTACCTGGCTGCCTATCACACTCTTTGGGGGCACAGGTGTGACAATATATGTGATCCAGAAATATACGAACAATCCAAAGAATGGAGACACAGAGGTTCTCCACATCCCAAAAAGTTCAACATACAGAAGTCATCAAGCAAGATGTTGACATCTGTCTTCTAGGACAAAGATGAAATTTTGCTTGTAGATTACCTGGAAAGGGGTGCAACCATCACGGCAAAGTACTATGTTGCACTTCTCAACAAAGTCAAGCAGCAACTGTTCTCCAAATGTTGAAGCAAGCTTTTGAAAGGAAACTTGTTTCTTCAAGACAATGTCGCTCCTCACAAGGTAGCCATTGCACAGCAGAAATTGGCAGATCTTCACTTGAAGTTCTGAAACACCCAGCCTACTCACCCGATTTGGCCCCTTCAGATTACTACCTCTTTCCTAACCTCAAGAAACATCTGTAGGGAAGAAAGGTTTCAAGCATTGAGGATTAACTGCAGATGAGTGGTTTGCAGCACAACCAAAATAATTTTTCTTTGATTTTAGTCATACTACAGCATCCTTCCATTCTGAGGTCCAATGGATATCAAGACTCAAGTCTCAGACTACCAGAAGGCTGACAACCAGGGCATGCAAAAGGACCCTACAATATAAAAAGGGAAAAAAAATACCCTGTAGGTATTATATGTACATGCAAAAACAAATGTGTGATGCTTTAGTGGGTCCCACGTAAGGCTACTTTTGCTGCATTTGGTGTTCATTAGCATTTAGGGCTCCTTTTACTAAGCTGCAATAGTGGTTTTAGCGTGCGCTAAACCCACGCTAAGCAGCTAGAACTAACGCCAGCTCAATGCTGGTGTTAGCGTCTAGCACGCACGACAAGTTAGCTAAGCACGCGCTAAATTGCCATGCGCGCCAAATGCTAACGCTAGTATTGAGCTGGTGTTAGTTCTAGCCACGTTAAAAACGCTATCGCAGCTTAGTAAAAGGAGCCTTTAATGTAGCGCAGTAAAAAGGACCTCTAAAATCTTAAATTTAGGAGCATAAAAAAAAGGTAGCATGAGGGGTGAATTTAGGCAAAGGGGAAAATGTTTATGAGCTTACTACAGATTTTCAGCTCTAAGCTCATAAATTAGGTTCATTTACATAGGCAAATCAATGGCAGACCTAAATTTAGAAGCATTACTTTAATTTTCAGCTAAAAACCCCACATTTATAAATTTAGCCGAAAATAGGGCACAAATTTAGAAACCTAGCTTAGGAATCGATATAAATTGGCACTCAGACATTTTTCTCACCAAATTGTCCAAGTGCTGATTTTCAAAACTGACTTTCTGGATGTCTTGCTAGACTTCTTATCTGCTATGTGTCCAGAGTTCAAGGGGGCGTGTTGTGAGCATGCTTAGCACTTGGATGTTTTGCAGTGATAATTATCGAACCTTTCCCGATGTCCAGCACAGACATCTGGAGCTAGACCTGTTCTAAAAGTGTCTAAGTGCTAAAAAGGTACGCAAACTGAGCAGATGACCACTGGAAGGATTAAGTACTGACTTCCTACACTCTCCCAGTAGTCACTGACCCTTTCCAATCCCCCAAAGATCTGAATGAAACAATACATACCTGTCTCTAGAACAGTAACACCTATTAAGGGAAAGCCTAGTAGAGCATCACACGGGTGTCTTAAGTAGCCTGGTGGGTGGGCTAGTGAACCAAAGATAGGAGGACCCAGGTCCATAACCCACTCTAACCACTACATTTATGGTAGAAAGTGTGAGGCCACCAAAATCCGATTATACTGCCATATAGGTGCCACCTGTAGCCATAAAGGCTACAGGGGTGGTAGACCGATGAGCATAGTAGGTTTAGGGGATTTTGGAGGGCTCAACATAAATTATAAGGGGGATATGGTGAGATGTACACCTGACACCCTTTATGTGAAGTTAATGGCAGTGCCCCATTGCTCTGTTGGCATGTCTGTGTGGCCAGTTAATTCCAGTGCGGGCCCCTCCCACATCCAAATGGTCTGGATTTGGATGTTTTGAACTTGGACGATTTTTGTGGTGAAAAATGGCTAAAAAGGTTAGGCATTCCAAGGTTGGACATCCTGGCGGCCAAGACGTCTAAATAGGCAATTATTGAAAAGAAAAGATGGACGTCTAGTGGTTTTGAAAATGGAAAAACAGTTTTCTTCTCAGGACCTCCAAACTGGACTTGGATGTGCCCCTCCATGCCTTTTTTTTGAATATTTTCCTGACCTACTGTATGATATCCCAGAAATAAATAATTCAAGAAATAATCACTGTAGAACTGTGTTAGAAAAACAGTGCTACACTCTCTCTTTAATACAGACCTCCATAAAAGATTTACTTTGGTGTAATAGAGTTGTAGTTCTATAAACGGCCCATCAGGAGTTAATGCTTTTAGCATTGTGAGATTCTTGTGCAAAGTTGCAGCAAACTGGATTAATGTCAGTCATTGTGAGAATATATCCTACTTTCCTCAAGTCACCTTCTCGCTGAAGATGCTGAGCTTCCTAATGGCAGCCTTTTGGAAAATTACTCCTGATTCCAGAGCCATATGAGACTGGCTATTGAACCAGGAAGACAGGACAGGACACAAGGGAAATGCATACCTAGGACTGTCACACCATATGCACATACACACACATACGGGGAGAGGAGAGTGGCAATTCAGCAAAGCTGAAAGCAGGAATGATGAATGGTGTCCCCATCACCTCTGTGTGACTTTCACCTCTTCTGTCTCTGCAAATTTGTTTTCCGCAGGTATATCCTGGTATTTCAAGCTTCCCCTAGCCATTTCATTATATAATAAATATGCAGACAGAAGCATCTTCCTCGAAATATTTGTCCATTTGTCAGAGGAAAGGGAACAGAGGGCAAATTTCAAAGTCATTTACATAGGTGAAATAGCCTGGTTGAAAATGGCTCTCTTGTAACTTCATCTTGCCTCCATGGGTGGGAAGACATTTAATTATGTGAAAAAGGAGATATGTTTTAGGCAGGAGAGAAAAATGTCCCATCAATATTCCATTTTCCAAAAATGCACATGCTATTTTACTCCAAGTTTATTAAAAATTTCTTATACCGCTCATCAGACTTCTGAGCGGTGTACAATAAAATCTATCAACATCATACATGCATAAAAACCAATGTTAAAACTTAACAGGTGACGACAGAGGGAGTTAGTATAGAAGACAAGAAACCAAGACAAACAGGACCGAAAGGCAAAAGGGAGAACTACAAAATGTTTCAAAGAAAACAAAACAAATAAGGATCGAACAATAGGTGGGGAAATGAGCTCTTATTCAGACTCTTGCGCAAATTGCAGGCGCGAAAATATGCAAGCACTTTTAAGCCCACAGGGACTGGTTCTATAAAGGGCATGCAACTTAAGTGGCAAAATACCCTTAACAGCCTCAATAATTAGTTTTAAAAATATATAATTGGGAGATAGGCATCTATCAGATTTCATAAAAGGCGCCAATCACAATGCACATAGTGGCGCCTAACGCCTAAGTGAGCATTTCTATGGGCGGAGCATGAGTTAGACACTGTTAAGTGTGATTCTCCAGAAACTTAGGTGCCTGAAATGTAGACCTTTGAAACCCTCGCCTACCCTTCAGGTGCTTACGTTTTTTACATAGGCGCCGCTAGCAGCACCTATGTATTATTGACGCGTGACCTGCACTGATTTTATAGGTGCCAGATTCTATAAACGGTGCCAGAAGTTAAACGCCTAGATCAGCATAGACAATTTAGGAGCCAAACTTATTTTTTTATAATTGGCTTAATCAGTGCTGATAATTTAAAGCATAATTAAATACCAATTAGAAAATTATTTTAAAAAATTAATTAGCTGGTAGGTGTCTAAACCAAGGCACCTACTGCCAAGAAGTAGGCATGGTTAGAGGTGGAGTTTGGGCATGGAATGACGTAGGCACACTACTTGGCCAGACAGGGCTCCATCCGGCTCAGGGAGAGTTAGCAGGGTGGCTCTGTCCCAATTCATATGGGTGTCATTAGTGTGGTTAGCATGCACTAACGTGATTATGCACCCTTTGATGAATTCCCCCCTAAGTGTCTCTCTTTGGGCTGCCTAAAATGAGACACCAATAACAAAACTGCCACCTAATACTCTTAAACTACAATGAAACAGGTCTGCTAATGTATATTTGTAAATCAGGTATCTTCACACACTCAAATCACAGTCAAATCAATAGCCACTTATTTTACTTATAGTATGGGGTAAGCCTGCTGAAAAAGTCTAGTAATTGCTTTCAAAATATTGCTAGGTGGTATCACAAACCCGAGCTCAATGCCGGCCTTGTGCCAGGGAAGAATCGTAAAAAGCTACCCCTGAAACTAGTCCGGGCTAATCACTTTGTTCCTGTTAGGCAGGAACAGGACCAGGAAGCACAGGCTAATTTCAGACCTGCTTTAGAACATAGCTTGGTGAAAACTGGCAGGGCCCCTTTAAATCCTCCATTTTGTAAGAGGCTGGCTAAACAGGGCAGAAGGCAGCCTCAGCTGAAAGAAGTACGGCCCCTGAGTAATACTGGGCGGGGCACAGCAGCCTTGGAGCATTTGGAGAGCTGGCTGTCGAAGAGAAGGGGAGAAACAGGAGAAGCTCTCAGGTGGAAGGAGCCTCCAATTCCTCCAGAGCCAAAGAATGTGGAAATGCTGGACACAGAGTCCGAAGGAACAACCCTGGTAAACCCGGAACATGAAGCAATGGACTGGAGTGCTTTACCAGAGGTGGGACTGTCTGAAGAAATGGATGTTAGTTGATTTAATTATGGACTTGTGTTTGGCATAGTTTGCTTTGAGGTGAGCTTTTCCTTTTTTGGTTTATTTTTGAATGTTTCCATTTCTTCTGGGACAAAAAGGATTTTCCTTGAGCATGCTAGCTAAGGAATGTATGATAGCAAAGTGTTGGGTTTGTTTGGAAGGTTTTTTTTCTTGTTGCCAAGATGGATGCTGTAAGCCATGACTGGGCTGCAGTGAAACAACTTAAGCCATATCTCTCATAGAGTGGGAATATCCTGAAGGCTGGGGCAGGATTTGCCCAACATTTTAGTGGAGGGATTACGGGTTATTTTGCTCTTTTCAACGAGGAGCCATTTTGGCAAATCCGCCAACCTTCTGCCACTGCACTTGGAAGGGAAGTGCTGCACATTGCAGTGTGTCATATTTTATTTTGTTGATTTGCAATGAAGACTTTTGAGAGATTGTTTTGAATGCAATGCCATTATTCCTATTATGAACTAAGACTTTCCTGGGACATAAGAGATGAGTTTCAAGAATATAACCAGACCAGGCTGGTCTGAGCAGCATTATTTTGTTTCTATGATTATTATTACTGGGACTTTCATTCTTATGTATTTTCTGTTTTTGACCTCACGGAAGAATGAATAAATTTGTTTGCTTTGCTCTATTACCTACCTGTGTGAAGCCATATTGTTTTTGAACACAGGATTAGTATATCCACAACAGGGTCTTCCTCCCTCTTGGGGAAGCAGGCTGAAGGAATTTTGTAAGCGTGTGCCGGTTACTGCTAGTCTTGAGGGCCGGCCACGTTACAGTGGGTTATAACTCTAAGAAAGAGAATTCCAAAGTGCTAGATGTTAGGATTGTAAAACAGAATGGACATTTCGGTTCATAGACAAAATCGCGCGAGACAACGGCGCGCCGACAACTGAGCGCAAGGTTGACGGTGCGCCGAAGAAAAGCACTATTTTAAAGGGTTCCGACGGGGGGTGTTGGTGGGGAACCCCCCTATTTTACTTAACAGACATCGCGCTGGCGTTGTGGGGGGTTTAGGGGGTTGTAACCCCCCTCATTATACTTGAAACCAAACTTTTTGCCTGTTTTTTAGGGAAAAAGTTCAGTTTTAAGTATAATGTGGGGGGTTAAAACCAGTGCTCCCTCTAAGCGGGCGGGTGTTGTGGGCAAAATTTTTTTCGCTGTGCGCTACAAATATCGGGCGCCAGCGCCAACTCGCCCGATTCTCCTCTCGCCGCCCTGCCATCTCCGTACGCCGTGCGCTGTGACGTAAACTTGTGCGCTGCGATGCAATATTTTGTGCGCCAGCGCACGCCAGCGCAGCTTAGAGGGAACACTGGTTACAACCCACCAACCCCCCCACAACGCCAGCGCAATGTCTGTTAAGTAAAGTGGGGGGGGGTTCCCCCCCACACCCCCTGTCGGAGCCCTTTAAAATAGTGATTTTCTTCGGCGCGCCATCAACCTTGCACTCAGTTGTCGGCACGCCGTTGTCCTGCGCGATTTAGTCCCGTCACCGGACATTTCAATACTGCATTACGAGTGGCCACTGAAAACTTCTCAGCCCAACCAGGAAGAGAAAGATATGGAGTCACGAAACATACAAGTTATTCCACCCTTTTCTTGACACTTTTCATTTCAATGACATGAAAAGAAATGAAAAGTGTGGAATAACTTGCAAGTTTAATGGCTTCACATCAGTCTCTTCTTGGCAGGGCTGAGAACTTTTCAGCAGCTCTTCGTTTATGATAAAGTAGAATGGAATATTTATTTAAAATAACTGTTTATCATTCTCTGCAATTGAAAGCAAGTTTATAAACAAGCCAATTTGTGCGAGCGAGATGCACTCGTATTCTTCACAGCAGGATTTCAAGCATCCGGCAAATTGTTCCATCCAAACTTTTTACAAAAAAGAATCCCCCGTTGTAGGTGGCAAAAATATCCTTCTAGAAAGGTTCAATTCACTGAGAGAATTGTTATTGCTATATCAAACAGACTGGGCGATTTGTTTCAACAAGAAAGATGTGAGATCAGAGAAAAGAGTGAGAGAAGAATGGCAAAGCAAAGTGCTTTGTAGTGTCAAATATTGGGCTGATGAAATTTAAAGGAAGAGAAAATATTTATACTTCATTATAGAAAAACATTTTATAAAATTGAAAAATGGAAAACTGAATTGTGGACCTATGGTTATAAAGAATGAAGGACATGGGGGTCAATATTTAGACAGTGAGAGACAGCAGGCTAGCTCCCCTAGGCTGCAGTGAAACCGGAAATTCAATGCTGGTGCCATATCCGGCACCCAGCATTGAATTTCCAGGTTATTTTTGGCCAGCCAAAACATAGCTATGTAAACTGATATTTATTGACTACTACTACTACTATTTATGATTTCTATAGTGCTGAAAGGCTTATGGAGGGCTGTACATTTAACATTTACTAGACAGTCCTTGCTCAGAAGAGCTTACAATCTAATTTGGACAGACAGACAGGACATCTCAGGATTGAGGAGTTTCTAGCAGAAGGAATGGTTCGATGAGTAAAGGTATCTGACTGTGAGTGGGAGTTCAGAGTTTGAAAGCAGCTTCAAAAAAGTGTTGTTGTTTTTTTTTGCTTGAATTCTGCAAGAGACGGAACATGACGTATTGACTCTGGCAGCCTGTTTCAGGCATATGGCGTAGCAAGAAAGAAGGGACGGAGAAAGAATTCATCTTCTCCCTCCAACCGTACAGCAAAATGGTTTCTGTTCGTATGTGTAGAGACCTCTACGGTATCTTCATTAAAATTCATAATACAGTACTCCCCCGATATTCACAGGGGTTTCCGTTCCAGGAACCCCCGTGAATCTTGAAAAACCGCAAATACGGTTTTCAGCGGCGGAGACAGGAGAGAGCAGCCGGAGCGCCGGCGAGTGAAGGAAATCAGCTGCGTGTCCAAGCAGCTCCTGATTGGTGAGGCCCAACTTTAGTGCAGGAAGAGGCGGTCGGAGCATACCGCGAGTGATTTCCTTCACTCGCCGGCGTTCCTGCTGCTCTCTCCTGCCTCTCCGGCTGCCCTCTCCTGTCTGGTCATTCACGATCAGAAAATACCGCGAATGACTGGGACCGCGAATCACCGACCGCGAATGACCGGGGGAGCACTGTACTTGAATGAGATGTTTCATTTATAGTAGGCTGCACCACTCAAGTAACTAAATATTCTGATTAAGGCTCCTGAGGCAGGCCATATTGGCTGAAACACGTGCATGTCGAGCCTTATGATTACTGAATAAACTGCACAGCAACATTTCTTCATATCTCCATTGTGGTCTGTTTGTTTTTTATATGGGAAAAGACAGGAATCTAGAATTAAGCAGTTGATGTAGATCAGGGGTGTCAAAGTCCCTCCTTGAGGGCTGCAATCCAGTTGGGTTTCCAGGATTTCCTCAATGAATATGCATGAGATCTATTTGCATGCACTGCTTTCATTGTATGCTAATAGATCTCTTGCATGTTCATTGGGGAAATCCTGAAAACCGACTGGAGGAGGGACTTTGATACCCCTGATGTGGATGGACAAACTGGGAGGGCTATATGGTCTTATCTGCTGTCATTTGTCTCTATTGCTATGTTCATTTCTATCACGTTGTGCTGTTTTGTTTGTATCATTTTAAGGTCTCCGTCATTTGTTTTGTTCATACAAACAAAAAGAGAAATCCAACAGAGTCTGCCATACAGAAGCAGCAAACAAAAACAAGAACAAAAATGCAGACAGTGTGTACACCTTTTTCCAAACCAACAGACCCAACACGGTCTGTGTTTCGGAAAACACACCTTCTTCAGGGGTCCATGGTGAGTAAGGTTAACAACAAACCGCAATATAAATGGATAAAAGACAAAAGCGTATATTTGCTATGAACCGACAATGCAGCGCAAAAATGGGTGCTAGAGCAAAAAGGACGCCGCGGGAAAACGAGAGGGTAAAAAAGGGGGAACAAGCAGTGACGTGGATGGCCACAATCGGCCAATGGGTGTGTCTAAAAACATTGAAAGACAGACGGTACAGTAGTCCAATGTTCCCCCTTTTTTATCCTCTCGTTTTCCCATGGCGTCCTTTTTGCTTTAGCACCCATTTTTGCGCTGCATTGTCGGGTCTTAGCAAATATACGCTTTTGCCTTTTATCCATTTATATTGCGGTTTGTTGTTAACCTTACTTACCACGGGACCCGTGAAGAAAGTGTGTTTTCAGAAACACGGACCGTGTTGGGTCTGTTGGTTTGGAAAAAGGTGATATTAGTTATTGCATTTAATATTGGGTAAAATAAACAAAACCTGCATCTTGTACACACTGTCTGCATTTTTGTTCTTGGTTTTATTTGTTTTGTTCATGCCATCTCTTTTATGCTAGGGTTACCATATGGCTCCAGAAAAAAGAGGACGGATTGAGACATCCAGGTTTTACTTCCACTGAAAGCAATGGATGTAAGGAAGACAGATAGAGACATCTGGGTTTTACTTTCATTGAAAGAAATGGAAGTAAAATCCGTCCTCCTTTTTCTGGAGCCATATGGTAACCCTATGTCTGAGGGTGTGGCACAGTGGTTGTGGGTTCAAGCTCATGCTGCTCCATGTGACCCTGGATGGGTTGCCTGGTCCCCCATTGCCCTAGTGCATTAGATTGTGAGCCTGCCAGGACAGACAGGGAAAAATCCTTGAGTATCTGAATAAATTCAACTGGCCTTTTTATGTATTTAAACCATTCTGAGCTCCCACGGGAGAATGGTTTAGAAAACAGAATAAATAAAAAAAATGGTGTTGAGACCGGGGTCCCCAGCCCAATCCCTTCTTCTGCTGCCCTTTAACAATTTTGTTTGATTTAGCCCTCCTACCCAATCTATATACAATCACTCTCCCCCATCAGTCATACAGCTCTGGTTTCTGCTTAGAAAACAGATCAAAAAGGAGCTCAGGCTTATTGAAACAGAAACACAGTTAGACTGTAAGCCCCCTGGGACAGATAAGGAAAATACATAGAGTACCTAATTAAAATGTGAACCGCTCAGATGACTGTGTTGATGTGGGTATATCAAATAAGAAATAAACTTGGAAACAAGCATTCAGAAAACAAAATTTAATCTGTGTATCCATAAGGTGCTGCTGCGTAACTGGGGCAAGCAGGGCCGTTTATAGACATGCTGGGGCCCAGGGCAGAAATTAAGGAGGGGGCCTCTGAGCCCTTCTTCTCCCTGCAACGCCCCTCCCCACCTGCTATTGCTACCACATATAATACAACTTTAAATGACTTCTTCACAACAAAATCCAGATAGACCTTTGCCAAACAGAGAACAAGGGATGACAAATAGAAACTGAACTGGGAACTCCAAGAAATTATACTCGGCAAATATCACAACAATGGAAAAATAAAAGCAGATATGTACATCTTTTAGTTCTGCGTCAAATACACACAAGTGGCACTTCAGGTCAATAATTTAAATATCTATACTGTCTACAAATGGTGCTTTAAGATGCGATGATTGGGTGGTAAGACATTAGTGCTGGGGTTCGCCCCTGTTATTGTCTCCTTGATTCTGAGCACAAAAGTTACCAAGAGTTGTACACAAGATTGAAACTGTAGATGTTGAGATTTATTGAGTGATTATTCTATTGGTCTTGACATCTTTTAGTACTGAGCACACAGGGGTCCTGGACCCAGAATCACTAAAATAAGCCACCCCCCTTGTGGCTGGTGGGGATCCCGAAGCCCTGCCAGTTGAAGACCACCTCTTCCAGACTGGCAGCCAGAAATCTCCAAGCTCTGTAGCCAGCGGCAGTGTCCCTGAGCTGCCACCAGCTGCAGAGCTTGGAGAGCTCTGGCCATTGGACTGGAGGAAGAGGTCTTCAGCTGGCAGGGCTTTGGGATCCTCACCAACTTAGGTATTTTTTTTTTCTCATAGTATAATTTGTATTATCCTGGTTTGAACATTGAAGGAGAGATTTGCAGTTGCAGCCTTTATATTTTTTTTCCAAATTTTATGTAATTTACTTCAGTTTGTATTTTACTTTTTTAAATTATTGTTTGAATTTATTTTTATTATTGTACTTTTTGATTGATGATGGGAGTTCCTTTCATTTTATACTATGTAAACCGCTATGATGGCTGTACCAAAGAGTGTTCTATAAATACCAATAAACATAAACATATTTGATATATTGTCCATTGACAAAACCATTTGAACTGTTCACGGTCGAATAGGTATTTTTCCCTAACTGTTGCAGTGGGACTTGGGGCAGTAGAGGGTTGTGACTTGCCCAGGGTCACAAGGAGCAGCTCTGGGCTCAAACCCAGAGCCTCAGGGTCATGAGGCAGCAGTTCTAATCACTAGGACTCCTCCAATCCTTGGGGTACAAAGATTTGGCCCAAATGGTCTAGGAATAAAGCATTGCCTGTGCTCCTTCTACAGCTGTGTTCAGTGCCTTGCTTGTTATGGAGCAGCCCTGACCTAATTTTGGAAAAAAATACTCCACAATCAAGAGGTAATAGAAAGATAGCTCCATCCACCAAGAGTCTTATTATTTATAGCTACTAAGGGCTGGATTAAGTAAATAAGGCTGAAAATTAGATGCCAGGAAAAATCTGCGCTCAGCACCACACTATAAAGGGTGCTGCAGACTGAGCGCTCTTTATACAATAGCGCCTAGTGGGGATTCTTGTGCCCAACACATGCTGCATGAAATCTTGTTCTATCATAATTTGTGGTACGTTACTACATGTTAAGCCTACTTTGGATAAATATAAAAGCCGTCTTTTCTTGATCATGACAGGAATAGCTATCCAAATGGTAACACATAACTGGAAGAACCACGACAGAATAAATTACACATTTTGGTGGGCAAATGTGTGTACCACATATAAGAACATAAGAAGCGCCATCTCCTGATCAGACCTTCGGTCTATCAAGTCCGGTGATCCGCACACACGGAGGCCCTGCCAGGTGTACAACTGGCGTAATTTTAGTCACCCATATCCCTCTATGCCTCTCGTAAGGAGATGTGCATCTAGTTTGCTTTTGAATCCTAGGACGGTCGATTCCGCAATAACCTCCTCTGGGAGAGCATTCCAGGACAGGTGTCAACCACTCTCTGCGTGAAGCAGAACTTCCTGATATTAGTCCTGAACTTGTCCCCCCTTAGCTTCATTTCGTGTCCTCTTGTCCGTGTCAAATTGGACAATGTAAATAATTTTTTCTGCTCTATTTTGTCGATTCCTTTCAGTATTTTGAAGGTCTCGATCATATCCCCTCGCAGTCTCCTTTTCTCAAGGGAGAACAATCCCAGTCTCTTAAGTCGATCCTCATATTCCAGTTTCTCCCTTTTACTAGTTTCGTTGCTTGTCTCTGCACCCTCTCCAGCAGTTTTATATCCTTCTTTAGGTTGGGAGACCAATGTTGGACACAGTATTCCAAGTGGAGTCTGACCATTGCTCTATAAAGCGGCATTATAACTTTCTCCGATCTACTCGTGATTCCCTTCTTTATCATGCCCAACATTCTATTTGCTTTCTTTGCCGCTGCGGGAATGTATGGGGTTTAATAGTTCATTTAATAAAGTGTGGAGCCCATTGACTACATTTGTTACCTCGCAATAAGGGTCATGTATCTCTCCTTTTCTTAGATTTCCTTACACATCCAGGGTGGGTGGGTGGGGGAGGGAAATGTATTTTGAAGATTAAAATTACTTAATTATAATATTGTAATCACATCATATGTCTTATTGTATTAATAGTTGGGAGGAGGGTGGGAGAAAATGATTGTTTTATGTATTACTTGTGTAGTTAATAGTGCGTTTTTATACAGTATTTTATGTTCAACTAATTGTATTGCACTGTCAAAGTTTGAAAATCAATAAAGATTTTTAAAAAAAAGAAATCTTGTTCTGTCATATCCTAATTAAGTGTTGCCATGCTTTTTGGCTGCAATCATGCTCCCTTATGTATTGTCCTATCATGTGATGACCAAAAATGTACTATCATGCTTTATATTACTCTACTACTTTATTATTACATTACTATATCTACTTCATTAAGTAAACCCTTTTGTACCTTATTATGTATACCTTGTTATGCTTTATTATGTGTATAAACATCCCAAGCTCTTCTGGAAGGACAGGATAGAAATCAAAATAAATAAAAAAAATTAACTTGGACACAAGGTGAAACCTGGTGCTAGTCCTGGCACATAAATTGGGCACAGTCCCCTTGGATTGTGTAACACTTGGATTGTGTACACTTTTTTTTGTGAACACCCCTGACTCGCCCATGCTTCTCCCACTCTGGGGGTTACTTGCAAGAGGATTTAAGGACAGATCTTTATAGAATCACGCACAGCCAGATTCACACACAAATCCAATGTAATGCCATTTAAACCACTTTCACCTTTTTTAAGTTCCTTCAATTTGTACCACCTTTTAATCTTTTGTAAACCTCATAGAACTTCACGGTCCTGCGGTATATAAACTGCTATTATTATTATTATTGTTAACAATTATTGACTGTTAATGGCTTGTTATCTAACCCTCCCCTCCCACCCACCCCCACCCCCTTTTATGAAGCTGTACTTTCCAGCAGTGTGAGCTAAATGCTGAGTCACCATTCTATTCCTATGGATGGCTCGGAATTTAGCTTGCACTGCTCAGCAGCATGGATTGATTAAAAAAAAAATGGGGGGGGGGTTAAATTATTTGAATATGTATCTCAGGATTATGTGCAATTTTGAGTGCACAAATTTGGGCACTATTTATAGAATCTGGGAGGAAAATGTCCGTGCTGACATCACAACTTTTAAAGCACGTAACCCCCTAGAACAATACCTATTGCTGATGACAGTAGAGAAAGAGGTTCAGGTCGCGCATGTGGAACAAAGACCATACTAGCAATTCAGTGTGAAACATCTCAGATTCTGAAACCTGGATTTGCAAAGTTATAATGTTAGACAAGTGATATTGGTTAATTGCTTGTCAGTTAGCTTACACTTAACTAGTTATCTGCTTCTAAACCAGGGGTGGGCAACTCCGGTCCTCGAGGGCTGGAATCCAGTCGGGTAATCCTGAAAACCCGACTGGATTCCGGCCCTCGAGCACCGGAGTTGCCCACCCCTGTTCTAAACCCTTGCTGAATGATCTGTATACTGTACAAGGAGAGAGATCAAAGGAGACAAGACAGAGTGCATTTGTCAAGGTTCAGAGTAAACACTTTCACATTTTCTGCAGGAAGTATAGGACAGCCAATCAGCCAGGCATCACTTATAAAGCAAAGGTCAACACTGAAAACATTTTCTGGATCTTTATGTAAACAGCTGGGGATTGTCCTCGATCAAAGGCAAACTCAGACCCTTTAAGAATGGGAAATTAATTCTAGATGCTATTGCTATCAAGCTTGCCACTGAAAATGTTAATTATATCTAGTCATTTTCAAGATAGTCAAGTACATAATGAGATGTCATATCACAGCGGCTTCCTCTTTCCTAGGCTCTGTCCCTTCATAATAAAGAAATCAATAGAATTTGGCAGGCCCATCCCAGCTGTTCCATCAACTCTTACAACTTTCACTAGATGCATGCGGTCTTTAAGATGTTATAGTACTGAGTCTGATTCATCTCTTACCCTGATTCCTGCATTTACATCAGCTGTCTCTCAAAAAGTCCACATCAATTACCAGTCTTAATTTATAGTGCAATAAAAAATCATTAATGCAATAGTTACAAAGCCATTACAATCCAATTATTGTTTAATTAGATTAGAATTTATGTAATTTCCAACAACGTGCTTATTGCTTATGTAATAAAAGAAAGGTGATATTTGCAAGGTGATTGATTGTCATTTCACGGAACAGACTGTAATGCTTAAGTATCGTAGAAGGGAATTCCTTCCTAGAATCCTGACAAATTCAAGACTCAAGCTCTCACTCTGATTATAGGGAAGACTAAGCTGTAATACTATGAGGTGAATCAAAATTTAAAGGCAATTGTTAAATTACATGATAACTGGAGCAGAGCTAGCAAAATGCAACTTATATACTCATGCATTGCCTGTTGGAGCAGAGTGCAGCACTCAGCCTTTAGTCATGTGGCAGTCACGAGGTCAGACACATGGATGCTCCATTGCAAGAAGAACATGCAGTAGTACGTTTTTGTTGGGTAGAGGGAATGAAACCTGTGGAAAGTCACCATCGGATATCGACTCAGTATGGATATAGCACCATGAATCAACGAAAAGTTTATGAGTGGGTAAAAAGGTGTAAAGCGGGAAGAACAGGTGTAACCAATGAAGATCATTCTGGTCTTCCATTAATATTGTGCATACAAGAGTGCATTGACAGGGTGGATGCCTTGATTAGAAAGACCGGCGGATGACAGTGTCTCAATTGGCTGCAGATTTGGATATCAGCTATGGATCTGCATTTGCCATAATTCATGATGACTTGAGATACAGGAAAGTCTGCGCACGATGGGTTTCCAGACAGCTTACTGATCTGCACAAGCAACAGCATGTGGAGGTTGCGACCCAGTTCCTGAGATGGTATGGTAAAACATTGTCTGACAAAGATGGCAAAACAAGCTCTTGAAGCACACTACTAGTGGGCCTTCTCGATATGGTTAATTTAGTATTCCTACTCAGTTTCCTGTCTTCTACCCAGTTTACAATCCACAAAATGGTATTGCCTACAATACCATGGCTCTTTAATTTCCAAAAATATCTTTCATTAGTGAAATGGCTATCTAAAAATTGGCATAAAGTGGCATTTGGACCTTTGCTAAAACCTCCAAGTTGCCAGTTTCAAAACAATTTCTTTTTGGATGTTTTTTCTATTCTTCTGAAGTGCATCTAAATCTCAAGGGGACATGTTGGTGGTATGTTTTTGTCAGGATTAGGGCTGATTTATGATTTGGATGTTGTGGAGTTCATTTTCATAAAAGACGGACGCCCAAAAGATGGCGTAAACTGGAACTTGGGCATCTTACTAGTCAAAACATCCAAGTGGCAATTTTTGAAACTGACTTTCTAGATATCTTCTGTTCATTTTGTCTCCAGTGCATCTAAATCTTAAGGGGGCTTAGAGGCTTTTGGGTGGGTTTAGAGGAGGCTTAGATCTTGGACATTCTGCAGGGATAATCAAACTTTTAACAAAACATCCAGGGCACCATATTGACATTTGGGGCTATACCTGTTTTAAAAATGAATAAGAGTCAAAAAGGTGCCCAAACTAACCAGATGACCACTGGAGGGATTAAGGCATGACTCCTCTTTAATCCCCCAGTGGTCACTAATCCCCTCCCACCACTCAAATATGTGAAAGAAGCAGTACATTCCAGCCTGTATTACAGTTCCAGAACCAGCACTGCAGATCAGAAAGACACTCTAAGGCAGTGTTCTTCAACCTTTTTACACCTATGGACCGGCAGAAATAAAATAATTATTTTGTGGACCAGCAAACTAATAAGACTGAAATTTTTAAAAACCCCATTGCCGCCCTGTCCCCGCGAGCTCGGTTCCGTTAACCATCTGATCCCATCCACACAAGCCTCAAATAGTTATGATTTTATATTGAACATATTTTATTAAAGTATAAAAAGAAACAATATTCTGTACAATTGTCATTTTATAAATATAAATAATACAGGGCAAGGATTCTTAAAACCCCCGTCTCCCATCCCCTTCACATATATCCCCTCTACTATCAAGAAAACTGAATAAGCCAAATTATTACAGAATGCTACACAAATATCATGCTAACAGAATACCGCAGTCACACATGGCAGGAATGGTGTTAGGGGGGAGTGCAACTAGGGCAACTGCCTCCTGGTCAGAGAGAGCCCTAAGCCAGCTGGAAGCTAAAGATGCACTGCCTGGGCTTTGCACTCCCCAGTTATGTCTAACATCAGCTCTAGCAGGATACATATTTTAAATCTGATATATTCTAATCACAAGATAGAAATAAAATTATTTTTTTCTACCTTTTGTCGTCTATGGTTTCTGCTTTCATCGTCTTTTCACTCTCTTCCATCCAGCGTCTGCCCTCTGTCTCTTCAATCCAGCATCTGCCTCTTCCATCCACTGTCTGCCCTCTACCCCTCCCCCTCCCATATGGTATCTGCGTTCTTTCTATGCCCCTCTCTCCTAAACCAGATCTAGCATCTTTGTCCCTCTTTCCTTATTTTTCATCTGGCCCCCCCTTCCCAGCATCAATCTCTCTCTACCTTGTCATTCCTCTGTCTCTCTCCTTTCCCTCATTTGATCTCTCAATTCCATCCTGACTCCTTCCCCTCCTCTATTCTCCCTGCCAGCTGTTTCCTTCCAATGTTCCTCCTCCCCTGTCCAGCAGTACCTTCTCCCTTTCTTCCTCCCCTCATCCAACAGTAACTCTCTTCCCTTCCCCTTCTCCCCTGTCAGCAGTAGCCCCTTCCCCTCCCTTGTCCAGGAGAACCCCCTACTCCCTTCCCTCCTTCCCTCTCCAGGAAATGTTTTCTCTATGTAGGCTAGCGGCAGCTCTGTGTGCTTTTAATTTCGGCACACAGCTGCCCCTAAGCAGTATTTTAGCGCGGTTTCATGAGGCAGGCTTGGGGCCTTTGGTAGGCCGGCCCACTTCGATGATGCAATGTGGGCCGGCCTACCAAAGGCCCCAAGCCTGCCTCATGAAATCGCGCTAAAATATTGCCTAGGGGCAGCTGTGTGCCGAAGTTAAAAGCACACAGACCTGCCGCTGCTTTTCTGGGGGTGCGGAGACATACACGGCAGGAGTCAGTGGTGGCAGGCAGGAGTGCCGGCATAGCGACGGCAACAGGAAGTTGCACATCAGCTGACGCCAGCACCTTTTGCTGCGGCGGGGTCCTGAATCCTTTGCGGATCGGCAAGATTTTTTTGCGGACTGACACCGGTCCGCAGACCGGTGGTTGAAGAACTGTGCTCTAAGGGGTTCTGCAGTGAGCATCACATTAAAAACTCCCAGGTACACGTCACTATGACCTGCTTATATTGTATGGTGTGCCCTCCAAAACCTATTGTACATACATAAAGATGACACCTGCAGGCATAAGGGCTATTGTTGTGGTGTACAGGTAGGTAGAGTAAGTTTTGGGCTCACCATAGAATATGAGCAGATTATAATGGGTTGTGTACCTGGGACTTTTTAATGTGACATTCACTGCAGTGTCCCCTAGAGTGCCCCTCTACAGTACTCTGCTGTGTTCTGCTTAGCTGTCTGTGTGGCCAGTTTGCTAAGAATGCTGGCTACTTGGACATCCTAATGGCTTGATTTTGTGCGTTTTTCATCTGGACATTTTTGTATTTGAAAATGGGCAAAAAAGATGCACTAAGGGCCAAATTGTCCAGATAGGCCATTAAAAAACAAAGTCTTGCAGTTTCGAAAATGGACATTTTCTCTACTGGATATTTTGGACCTCTTTCCCATAACGTCCAAACTTAGACATCCTAATCAAAAATACACCTCCACACTGCAATAATGGAGCATTGTAGAAAACATCCAGGACAAAACTTTGATGTTTGAGGCTAGACCTGTTTTAATAATGAATACGTGCCAAAAAAAGCAGCCAATCTAACTAGGTAACCACTGAAGGTATAAAGTCATGACCCCCCCTTATTCACCCCCATTGTTACTGACCCCCTCTGAGCCCCCCCCCCAAGATGTGGATTTAATAGCACGTACCAGTCTGCATGACAGCTTCAGATGTTAGAGCCAGTCCTATTAGAGCATCAAACAGGTTTCTGGGGTAGCCTGGTGTTTGGTGCAGTGAACTGTAGAGAAGGGGACACAAGTCCATATCCCACTTTAATTAGTACACTCGTGGTGGAAAGTGTAAGCCCAACAAAAACCCACTGGACTGAAATATAGGTGATACCTGCAAGCATAAGGGCAATTGGGGAGGTATACAGTTGGGTACAGTAGGGAAGTGTTTCTGAATTTGGTTCTGAAGTACCACCTTGCTAGTCAGGTTTTCAGGACATCCACAATGAATATGCATGAAGGAAATTTGCATATAATGGAGGCAGTATATGCAAATCAAGTTTATGCATATTCATTGTGGATAGCCTGAAAACCTGATTGGCAAGGGGTACTCCAGGACCAAGATGAGAAACACTGCAGTAGGGTTGGGTTTTGGAGAACTCACCATCTAATATAATAAAATGGTAGGACGCGCATGCGCACTAAAAAAATCGTGTTCCCTGAGCTGTTGCGTTTTTTTTTAGTGCGCATGCGCGGGTTGTACGTCTCCTGGACGTACAATGTTCCTCCTCCACCATGCAACGCAAGCCATGTCCGCCGCCGGCCTCGAGCTACTGGGGGCCGGCGGCGCGAGCCGCCCGGCCGGTGCTGAGGCCCCACCTCCCGCTTTCACCCTACACGGCGACGCCAGACCCGGACCTACAAAACGCTGAGGCCCGTCTTCCGACCTACACGGCACCTCTAGATCCGGCACCACAAAACGGCCCTCACATCCGCGAACATGCTTGCCATGGAAACAGAGGGGATCAGGAGCTAAACATCGATTTTAAAAAACAAACAAACAACAGTGCACAACGACAGAGACACACAGACACTCACAGAAGGACAGGAGGCTAAAGAGACAGATTTAAAAAAATAACAAAACACTAAGGAGAAAGAGAGACACAGGTAAGGAATGCTGCTGGGCAGGGGGAGCAGGGAAGAGGGTCAGGGGAGAAAAGAAGGAGTGCTGCTGGACAGACAGAGCAGGGAAGAGGAACAGGGGAGCAGGGAAGAGGAACGGGGGAGCAGGTAAGAAGTGCTGCTGGACAGGGGGAGCAGGGAATAATGACTGCGGAGCAGGGAAGAAGCTGGACAGGGGGAGCAGGTAAGGAGTGCTGCTGGACAGGGGTAGGTAAAAGGAAGGGAGAAGGCCTACTGCTGGACAGGTGGAACAGGCAAGGGGTGATGGTTGACAGCCGAGGAAAGAGAGAGACAGAAAGCGGTCAAAAGGAGAGAGAGAAAAAGAAATAAAGACACACACATCTATTCTAGCACTCGTTAATGTAACGGGCTTAAATACTAGTACAATATAAGGGGGTTATGGTGAGATGTGCATCTGGAACCTTTTATGTAAAGTTCACTGCAATGTCCTCTATGGTGCCCTACTACTCTACTGGGATGTCTGTGTGACCATTCTGCTAAGAATGCTGGCCCCCTTCTATATCCCAACGGTTGGCCTTTGTGCAATGGACATTTTTTTTTTTTTTAATTGTTGATAAAAATAGATGCACTGAGGACAAACATCTAGGAAACAATCATTTTTGAAACAAAAAAAGATAGATGTTTTCTGGTTTGAAATTGGTCATTTTCTCTACTAGATTTTTGGACATTTTTCCCCTAACGTCTAAAATCGGATTTAGACGCCATATTGAAAATGCTCCTCCATATGAACTGCATTATCCACCTGTTTGTCTACAAGTTATCTTCATAAAAAATTTAAATTAGTGAGGCAGGACTTGCCTTTGCTGAACCAGTGCTGACTCATTCTCATTAATCCATGTCTATCTATATGGTCAGTTATTAAGTAGGCATCGTCTCAGAATAAATTGAGAAAGTGCAATAACATGTCTGAGCTGACCCTTCCCTCATCTGCACAGCTGCTGGAAGGCAGAAGGGCAGAGTAAGTGGGGGCTGTGGCTTAGGAACAGCTGATATATGGTGGTTTTAATTGGTTTATGATGAGAATGTTGCGTACCAATCTGAGATTAGGCCAAACGGAGCTGAAGTAGCATTTTGGTGGGCTGGGTTAAAAATTTGTGGGAGCCTGGGTAGTGGAAAGGTTCTCTGACCACCCTCTCACCCACTCTCCCTAAAATGTAAGATGGAGAGTGCAGAATAGGAATGGGGTATTTTCTACATAAGGATACATGGGCTTATGGTTTTGCAGCATGCAGTTAGTGGCCATTCCCTATTGAATGGTACTATTGGGGGATGTTTCAAGTGAAGAATTCAACTGGGGATCAAGGGAAGGAAGATGGATGGGAGTCTATTGAAGGCATAATCCAAAAACTAAAATGTCCAAAAAACCCACCTAAGTCAGCATTTGGACATCGTAATCGCTGGGACGTCCAAGTGCTGATAATCAAAACCATTTTGCTGGATGACTAGTGAGATGTTTCACCCATTGTGCATCCAGAGTTCAAGGGGGCGTGTTATGGGTGGGATTTTGGCGTGCTTGACTTGGAGTCTTGCGGGGATAATCAAATCTTTTCCAAAACATCCTGGACGGAACTTAGACATTCAGAGCTAGACCTGTTTTAGAAGCATCTAAGTGCCACAAAGGTACCCAAACTAACCATGAAGGTACGAACGACACCCCACACTCCCCCAGTGCTCACTGACACCCTCCCCTCCCCTCAAAAATCTGAATGAAAGGTTAGCAATTTCATATTTTAGTTCTTTCAGGACTCTGAGGTGAATTCCATTTGGTCCTGGTAATTTGTTGCTCTTTGGTCTATTACTTGTGCTTTAGGGCTCCTTTAACTAAGGTGCACCAGCGGTTTTAGCGCGCGCAACAATGCCACGCGCACTAAACGCTAACGCCTCCATAGAGCTTGCATTAGTATTTTTCTTTTAGCGCGTGCGAATCTTTATCATGCGTTAAAAACGCTAGCGCACCTTAGTAAAAGGAGCCCTTAGTTACTCTGAACCATCACATTCATTGAAGGTTTCTTGTTTGAGTATGGTTCCATCATTCTCCTCAGTAAAGATCAAGGAAAAACATTATTTAATTGGTTTGCTCATCCTCCCCGAGTACTCATTTTATTTAATGGTTGTCTGCAATCCTACACCCCTCAAGATGCAGCAGACCAGCCACCTCACACTGTCTTGGTCAGTTTCTGCAAGCTTTCCTTAAGGGAAACACCCAAAATGCAGTACAGCAGGGGTAGGGAACTCTGGTCCTCGAGAGCCATATTCCAGTCGGGTTTTCAAGATTTCCCCAATGAATATGCATGAGATCTATTTGCATGCACTGCTTTCAATGCATATTCATTGGGGAAATCCTGAAAACCCGACTAGAATATGGCTCTCAAGGACCAGAGTTCCCTACCCCTGCAGTACAGTATTCTGTTCTTAACACTGGGTCTCACATTCATTCCCATAGCCACAAAAGCGGAAAATCAGGCCCATTATTAGCCACGATTGTGTTAGCAGCTGAAAATCTGAGTAATTATAGTTTTATGACATTTACGGTTAACAGCTGCAAGAAAGAAAAATCAGTTTATGATTGTGTGATTCAGAAGTAGGTGATTGGAAGGGAGCTGCATTTTTTTCCAGGAGAAATACTAAGAAAAGTATAATAATAAGCCGAGGTCTAACACAGAGGCCTCCTTTTATAAAGCTGCGCTAGCGGTTTTAGTGCACGCTAAGCACGTGCTAAATTGCTGTGCACGCTAGATGCCAACGCCAGCATTAAGCTGGCGTTAGTTCTAGCTGCGTAGCGTGGGTTTAGCGCACGCTAAAATTCTGCATGCGCTAAAAACGCTAACGCAGCTTTGTAAAAGGAGCCCAGAGACTCAGAAGTTCAGGCTTCAAGTGCCACAAACAGACCAAGTTTTCAGGATATCCCTAATGAATATGCATACTAACTTCAAGAAGCCTTCTATTCCACTTATCATTTTTTATTACCACATAATAAATATATTTATATCACACTGGTTTAAATAACATATTACCAAACCACACTCTCTGTGAACAAATCACACTACACAACTGTTTCTTTATAAAATAGCTCAACAGGAATACCCCATTGGGCCAGAAAACCTGGACTGGAACAAAGCCTTTTCTGTTTCAGTTCCTTTCTAAACCACATTGTCCCGTTTTTAAAATAATCACACATTCTCTTGCTGGATTGCAAATTGTTACCACAGTCTCATGTTGCTCAACCACAATGATTATAGTTTACTAGTATTTTAGCCCGTTACATTAACGGGTGCTAGAATATATGTCTGTCTGTCTTTATTTCTGTCTCTCTCTCCCTCCTGCTGTCTTTCTTTCTGTCTGTCTCTGTCCCTGGCCCCCTTTGTCTGTCTGTCTTTCTGTGTATCTCCCTGCCCCTGTGCCTTTCTTCTTTTCTTTCTGTCTCCCTTCCTCCCGCTGACTGTCTGTCTGTCTTTCTATCTATCTGTCTCTCTCCCTGCCTCCTATGCAGCAGCATTTCTCTCCCACCACTTCCCTGTGCAGCAGCCAAAGCAGCATTCCCTCCCCCTCCATTTCCCTCCCCCCACACCACTTCCCTGTGCAGCAGCAGTAGCGTTTCCTCTACCCCCCTTTCCCTTCCCGCGATCTGTCCGGCTCCCTTAGTCCCTTACCGCCCCCCTTCCCTTCCCTTCCCTTCCCGCAGTCTGGACTACGAACCTGGCGATTCCAGCAGCGTGTGCAGCAGTCTTCACACGCTGCTTTGGGTTCTTCTACTGCCCTGGCACGTCTCTGATGACATCTTCCAGCAGGAGGGGTTGGGCACCCTCCTGCCGGCAATCGGACAGGAAGCCGCGGCCGCTATACTTATAGCGGCAGAGAGATCCCTTGCCGCGATAAGTATAGCGGCCGCGTCTACTCTAACCCGATTCTGTAACCAGCGTCTATAAAATGGCCCCTAATGCTACATTGATCCAGGTACAAAACTTAGATTGGGAGCCCAGTAGAGACAGAGAAAATGTCTGTTATGTACCACCGAAAAGTAGTGTATATCAAGAATTTAATAAACATGTCATGATAATTCCTGATTAGCAGCCAGCTAGGGAGACTGTCCTTACTGGACTTTTACTGTGCCTTACCTAGCTAGGGTACAAGTACTACTGAATATTAGTTTTCTTCTTCAAAAAGGCTGATGGAGACTGACTTTAATGTGTACCTTTCTTGTCCTGGCCATCATACTAGACTGTGAAGAAGACTTCGGCAGTGACTCAGGCACAAACAAATGAAGAAAGAGTGACTCGGGGATTTTTACAGCGTGCTGTCCATTCTGCCTCTTCTTTTATTTCTGTCAAAATGGAATAAAAGATTGCACTTCTAAAGTAAGGAGGATATCAAACCAGCCAGCTGCACCCAGTTGCCCTTTCATGTTGAATGAGACTCATCAACCATTACATTACTATCTTGTCTCACTGCATTGAGTGAAATGGAAGCTTAAGGGATGAAAAGGGCAGCGGCAGCTATGGATTAGTACCTGAGGCTACTGATGACTTTAATGCTGAGAGGGAGCACTGCACACAGAGAGAAAATAATTCAGTCTTGGTATGACTGCAAGGTCTTAACATCCTTTTAACTGCGAAATAGAGAGGGAGGCTGGCTGCCTAACAAGCAGGAGACTATGCGGACAAAGTTGGGACAGGTACCTGTCGAAACAGTTTGAAAACCACGTCGACAAACTAAAGGAAAATGAAAGAGCGCATGGAATGGGCAGGTAAATAGGCAAGCAGAGTGACAGAGAGATCGCTTTGGACACATGGGAAGAAAAGGCTACACTGATAGACTGAAAGATGAGCTCTAGACTGAACAACTCTCAACTGCCTCTATGCAAAGGCTGAATGGTTATTTGGATGAACACCTACAAAGTGGAGAAAAACCGGAGAGTCTCTGCAAATTGGGAGATTGAGGAATGGCCTGGCAGGCTGAAAGCTGCATGCATTAAGGCATGAAAAACTGCTTACATACTGAGTGTCATCAAAGCAATTAAACTGTGAGCCTAGTAGAGACAGAGACAATGCCTTTATGTACCACAGAAAGAAAGGGCTGTGGCTCACTGGTTCAGCTGTTTCCTCTGCACCCAGAGGTTGTGAGATCAAATCCTGGTGCTGCTCCTTGTGACTCTGGGCACCGTTTTGAATGTCAACTTTGAAATGCTAAAGCCACAAAAAAGGCAGTATACAAGTCCCCCCTTCCCAATTCTATAATTGTGTGGACATGCCAAGATAATAAATGTATCACCCAGCATGTTATGATATACTCACCTCCGATATTAAGGGCTCCATTTACGAAACTGTATTAGCGGTTTAACGCGCGTAATAGTGTGCGCTAATTTGCCATCTGCGCTAGCCGCTACCGCCTCCTCTTGAGCAGGCGGTAGTTTTCCGGGTAGCACGGGGGTTAGCTCACGCTAAAAAGGTACATGCGATAAGGCCGCTAACGGCTGCTTCGTAAAAGGAGCCCTAAGTGTTGTTTTTGATGGGAAACTCCATATACCGTATTTTCTTGCATATAACGCGCGCGTTATACATGGTTTTTAAAAACCGCGCATAACCTTGCGCGTTATACGCATGAGCGCGTTGTACAAAATTTGTTTTACATAGTTCCCCCCGACTTCCGATTCACCCCCCCCCCCTCCGCAGGACCGCTCGCAAGCACCCGCATCCCCCACCCCGAAGGACCGCTCACACGCACTCCCACCTGCACCCGCACCCCCACCCTGAAGGACCGCTCGCACCCCCATAGCCTCCTGACCCCCCCCCCCATTATGTAGAAGCTCCTACCGGTGTCCTGCTGCTTCCTCTTGGCGGTCCCGGCCCTTCTGTGAGCCCTGCGCCTGCGCTGCTTCCTCTTCCGGCGGTTCGCCCTTTCTCTAATGTCAAGCCCTCTTGCCCCGCCGACTCCCCGACACGATCGGGGCAAGAGGGAGCTCAAGCCCTCTTGCCCCAGCCAACCGCGGCACCCCCAACACGATCGGGGTAAGAGGGAGCTCAAGCCCTCTTGCCCCCCTGGCACGATCGGGGCAAAAGGGAGCCCAAGCCCTCTTGCCCCGCCGACTCCCCAACTCCCCGACAATATCGGGCCAGGAGGGAGCCCAAACCCTCCTGGCCACGGCGACCCCCTATCCCTACCCTGCACTACATTACGGGCAGGAAGAATCCCAGGCCCTCCTGCCCTCGACGCAAACCCCCCTCCTCCCAACGACCGCCCCCCCCAAAGAACCTCCGACCGCCCCACCAGCCGACCTGCAACCCCCCTGGCCGACCCCCACAACACCCCCACCCCCCTTCCCCGTACCTTTGTGTAGTTGGCCGGAGAGACGGGAGCCAAACCCGCCTGTCCGGCAGGCAGCCAACGACAGAATGAGGCCGGATTGGCCCATCCGTCCCAAAGCTCCGCCTACTGGTGGGGCCTAAGGCACCTGGGCCAATCAGAATAGGCCCAGGAGCCTTAGGTCCCCCCTGGAGGCGGGTTTGGCTCCCATGTGTCCGGCCAACTACACAAAGGTACAGGAAGGGGGGTGGGGGTGTCGTGGGGGTCGGCCAGGAGGGTCGCGGGTCGGCTGGGGGGGCGTTTGGAGGTTCTTGGGGGGGCGGTCGTTGGGGGAGGGGGGTTTGCATCAAGGGCAGGAGGGCCTGGGATCCCTCCTGCTCGTAATGTAGTGCGGGGTGGGGGTAGGGGGTCGCCGTGGCCAGGAGGGTTTGGGCTCCCTGCTGGCCCGATATTGTCGGGGAGTTGGGGAGTCAGAGGGGCAAGAGGGCTTGGGCTCCCTTTTGCCCCGATCATGTCGGGGGGCAAGAGGGCTTGAGCTCCCTCTTGCCCCGATCATGTCGGGGGTGCCGCGGTTGGCTGGGGCAAGAGGGCTTGAGCTCCCTCTTGCCCCGATCGTGTCGGGGGTGCCGCAGTTGGCTGGGGCAAGAGGGCTTGAGCTCCTCTTGCCCCGATCGTGTCGGGGAGTCGGGGAGTTGGCGGGGCAAGAGGGCTTGACGTTAGAGAAAGGGCGAACTGCTGGAAGAGGAAGCAGCGCAGGCGCATGGCTCACGGAAGGGCCGGGACCGCCAAGAGAAAGCAGCAGGACACCGGTAGGAGCTTCTACATGATGGGGGGGGTTCGGGAGGCTGTGGGGGTGCGAGCGGTCCTTCAGGGTGGGGGTGCGGGTGCGGGTGGGAGTGCGTGCGAGCGGTCCTTCGGGGTGGGGGTGCGAGTGGTCCTGCGGGGGGGGGGTGAATCGGACATCGGGGGGAGCATTAGGCTTTCAGGGTGGGGACAGAACTTCAAGGGGGAGAGGAGAGTCAGGGCGGGCGAAAGGAGAGTCGGGGTGGCCAGAGGAGAGTCGGGGCGGGCGAAAGGAGAGTCGGGCGGCGACGGGAGAGTTGGGCAGCATGCGCGGTATACGGGTGTGCGCGGTATATAAAAATTTCTGTACATAAATTTGTTTTCCGCGCGCTATACCCGTGTGCGCGTTTTACACGGGTGCGCGTTATCTACGTGAAAATACGGTAATTGCAATAAATGGGGTTTTCGATAGCTTTATAAAAACTGTTTAGAATTCATTACCTGGTTTCAGCACTCAGAAAGAACTTTTTAAATTTTGGCATAAAAGGTAAACTTTAAACATTTTCTCTAAACAGTCTTGGATTTGGGTAAGATGTATTCTAAGGTCTGAATTTTTTTAGTAAGATAATAGGAGGGGCATATATGTGGGCAGCACATGGGTAGACATGGGCTCATCTCCAAGTTACATGTGTAACTTAGAGACCACTATAGATTTCATGCATAATATATGTTGCTTATGCAGATTTTCTTATGCATGCCATTGACCTGGCAGAAGTGAGTGTACCTAACACTGTGTGCTTACTCCTGCATTCTATAACAGCATCTGCATACACAGCTGCACCATCATGGCAGTGACTAACATTTAATGCTGAGTTATAGAATTGCCCCCATGTGTATGAAATACGAGACATGAAAGGAAGTCAATAAGCAGTTTATGAGCCACAGATAAAACATCCGAACAGGCAAGTGCCACAAGGACAAGTTTATTGGTATTTAGGGCTAGATTCACTAACCTGTCTCTCCGTGCCCGATCCGTGGCCAATCCGTGGCAGGCCGAACAATTCACAAAGGGAGAATATTCAAATGGGGACAATCGGAGGCACGCGTCCATCCGACTACACGGATCGCTGTGTAGCCATCTTTGCCTGTAGATGGTCTGCGCATGCGTTTGCTGTCCGTTTTTGTTGTTTTTTTTATTTTTTACTGGCCCTGACTCTCCTGCTCTCCCAGGGAAGGGTGAACCTCGGTGGCAGCAGCCTCTTCCCCTTGCATAATTGTAGAAGCACTCAAGTTTACTGCCCCGGCGAGACCCTGCCACGAAGAGCCACAGCTAACTTTTTTAAAAGCAGGTATAATTATTGACTCTCCTGCTCTCTGCCACCCTTCTCCGCAGTGTAGCCCTAAATACCAATAAACTGGTTTCGAGGTTTCCTTATGTCGCGCACCTATCAAGTACGTTTTAATTACGATCTCTCTGACACCTGGAGCAATCCATCTGGTGTGCCGCAAAGGTCACCATTGTCCCCACTGCTTTTCAATGTCTACATGTCGTCATTGGGTGCACAACTAACCCAGCTGGGAATGAAATTATTTAGTTATGCAGACGACTTTACAATCATTATTCCATTCGCTACCTCTCTCTCAGAAGTCACTCCTAAGGCAACAGAGGTACTAAACTTGATGGAGCAATGGATGACTGAATTCAAACTGAAGCTTAATTCAGAAAAAACAATATTTTTTGTAGCTTCGCCACACCCACTTGACACTAAAACATCACTGTGCATCAATAAACGTAGTTATCCCCTCCAACCCCATATGAAGGTATTGGGTGTAACATTGGACCAGAGTCTAACCATGAAAGACCAGGTGGACTCCTTAGTTAGAAAGGGTTTTTTTTTACTCTCTGGAAGCTTCGGCCCATTAAAGCATATTTCGATGTTTCATCATTTAGAATCCTAGTACAATCCCTTATACTGAGTCAACTAGATTATTGCAATATCGCCTACCTGGCAATTTCCCAGAAAAATATGCGGTGATTACAATCGGTGCAAAATGTGGCAGTCAAGCTAATTTTGGGGTTGAAGAAGTTCGATCATATAACACCTTCCTACCAACTTCTACATTGGCTACTGGTGGAGGCACGCGTGACGTTTAAGTATGGATGCTTTGCTTTAAGGCACTATTCGGTTTAGCCCCTAAATATAAAACTGACCTCTTCTCTTTCTCAAACAGACATAAGAGAAGTTCACACTCGAATTTTGTTTCCGGTTAAAGGATGTAAATTAAAAAAAACACCATCAATATCTTCTCTCACATCAAGCAGCATTATGGGGCAAAGATCTGGAACAATTGCTCACGCATACTACTAATGGGGAATTTAGGAAACACCTAAAAACATACCTGTTACTGAAGTATTTAGGCAACTAACCTGTACAATCCTACTCCACAATAACTGATCTCTAGCGCTGTTAACAACTAGCTTCTAACCTTGTTAATTCTAATTAATTTGTAACATCTTTTAACCATTGTAAACCGCACAGAACTTCATGGTCCTGCGGTATATAAGCAGTTATTATTATTATTAATAAACCCACGTATTAAAACCATGGGCTCGTACTGCGCGGAAAGGTGGCAGAGAGCAGGAGAGTCGGGGTGGCAAGAGCAGGATAAGGGCTATCCTCCAGTGCTGTTCTGTGAAAGAGAGGCGGCAGAGGGCAGAGAGCAGAACGCTTTTGATGGGGCAGAGAGCAATTTTTTACACAAGTGACTGGTCCTCACCATTTGCTTGTTTTTTGATTGGCCAGCCAGTTGGTGTGTCAGGAAAAAATTAGTGAATCGCGTCCTTCCTGCTTTGCATGCCGTTTCCCCTCATTTGCATGGATGGATCAGAATTAGATCGGAGGAGAAGTCAGAGGGAAATCGGGTAGCAAAGGGCTCGCAAACCGATTGGTACACGATCGGTTTGCTTAGTGAATCTAGCCCTTAGTCATGAGAACATAAGAATAGCCATACTGGGTCAGACCAATGGTCTGTCTAATCCAGTATCTTTTTTCCAAACCAGGTCACAGGTACCTGGCAGAAACACAAATAGTAGCAACATTCCATGCTTCTGATCCCATGTCTGTCTCAATAATAAACTATGGACTTTTCCTCCAGGAACTTTTCCAAACCTTTTTTTTTAACCCAGACAAGTTAATCACTGTCACCACATCCTTTGCCAATGAGTTCCAGAGCTTAACTATTCATTTAGTGGAAAAAAAAAAACCCCACACCATTCCCTCCTATTTGTTTTAAAAGTACCTCCATGTAACATCATTGAGTGTCCCCTGGTCTTTGCACTTTGTGAAAGGGTAAACAATTGATTCACTTTCACCTGTTCTACACCATTCAGGATTTTGTGGACCTCAATCATATTTCTCTTCAGCCGCCTCTTTTTCACGCTGACAGAGCCCTAACCTCTTTAGCTTTTCCTCATATGAGAGGAGTTCCATCCCCTTTATCATCTTGGTTGCTCTTCTATGAACCTTTTCTAATTCCACTATTTCTCTTTTGAGATATGCCGACCAAAATTGAATGTAATACTCAAGGTGAGCTCACCATGGAGCAATACAGAGGCATTATAACATTCTTGGTCTTATTTACCCCAAAGAAATTCACAATAATAATAAAAAAATAAATATTAATTTAAAAAAAAGATATACCTTATTTCCTTTGTTTTGTTTTATTTCTATATATTACCTTGAAAAGTGGACTAACATGGCCACCACACCATTTCACTCAAATGCAACTAAAAACAGAGGTGCTTTCCATTCCATATGTACAATATTATTAGCCATAGGAAAATGAGGGGTTCCTATTGGTATGAGTACGTCAGAAAGAGATAAATGACACACACATTTAATTATTATTTTTTTTTAATTTAGTAATTTGAATTATACATATCAGGGTATCAGATTTGTGCTACTTTATTGAAGTAATGTAGTAATTGAGCAGTTGAGATATAATTTATAGGTTGAGATGGTATAATCATGATTTTTGCTGATGAATGGGATCTTTATGTTGTGCAAATCCTGAAATGTGTATGTAATACTGTGAGCCGCCTTGGATAAAGGTGGATTCAAAATGTTTTAAATAAAGTATAGAAATACAAGAAAAGAATAACATTGGTGAAACATATTTTACAAGAAATATCACAGCTAGAAAGAAATTAATTCTAAAGTCCACTTCAAGGACAGATTTGCGAGGATAAACTAAAAGTAAATAATTCCTTATGGAAATCCAGTTAGCATTCTAACTATAGCCATAGGTCTCCTTTTACAAAGCCGCGTTAGCGGCTTTATCACGCTGCAACTTTTTATCACGCGCTAACCCCCCCACCCCCACCCCCACCCCCGCTATCCGAAAAACTACCGCCTGCTCAAGAGGAGGTGGTAGCGGCTAGCGCGGCCGGCAGTTTAGCGCACGCTATTATATGCGTTAAACCGCTAACACGGCTTTGTAAAAGGAGCCCTTAGTCTGTTATTGAGAAAGACATGGGGGGAAGCCACTGCTTGCCCTGGATCGGTAGCATGGAATGTTAAATGTTGCTACTCCTTGGGTTTTGGCCAGGTACTAGGGACCTGGATTGACTACCTTGAGAATGGGCTACTGGGCTTAATGGACCATTGGTCTGAACCAGTAAGGCTATTCTTATGTTCTTATGAGATTCATTTTCTGTGTTAATTACCCCTTTTTTCATGTTCCAATAGAAATTTCTCCAAATGAGAAGAATTGACATGCATTTACTTTTCAAAATGTACATGCTATTTTGCCTTTTTTCCCTCCACACCCCCCCCCCATATTATCCACACAAATAAAAGGTGAAAGGTGAGGGGATGCTTTCAGCACACCTGCTTTGCACTTCCTAATTTTGAAAAAGAACACTAATGCAGGTTGCAATTTGTCCCTGCATGAGCTCTCTGAAAATCGCCCCCTCCGTTGACAGGCAGTTTAAGTAGACCATAAGTAAAGCCTAGTTTTCTGACTTGATAGATGCTAAGGACATATTAAGAAATGGACAGACAAAATGCCCAGGTAAAAGCCTGTGGTGCTGATGATATTTCACAGGCAAAGGGCATAATCGGATAGAACATGTTGCCGGACAGAAAAAGATAATGACACTGACATTTACTCCACTAGGAATTTAATGCTGCCAGATCCCAAGGGTGTCACTTCCACCATTGTAGCCTTTCTATTGTTTCAATAACATTCTGAACAGTTTCAGCACTTAAACTGTGTTTGGAGAGCCTGCAGTATTGATTGTGTACCGTGGTTTAACCTTCTTTTCCTAACCCAGAGCCTCTGGAAGCCCTTAACTTCTGAATCAATCTTTTCGAAAATTGGTTAGCCTCTGGCCAAACATAGGAAATATAATTAATGTAAATTTTGTGTTTGCTCGCTGCTATAATTATAAAATATTGTGTTGCTCTTTGACCCCCCGTTAAATAGAAAGGCCTAAGCAAACAGTAAAAAGGAAGAGGTGAGAGATATTAAATGAAAAAAAAAAATGAAACATTTACAGGACAGGTTTCAAAGGCTTCTATATGGATAAGAATTGCCTCTTTCTACCTTTCTCCTCTGACACATGAATGTCTCAAAATGGAAAAAAAAAATTATTCCCCCTCCCCCCCCCCCGCCCCCAATATTCAGCCAGCTGTGTTTTTATAAAGCACTGATCATTACTGGCTAAATTATGCACCCATACTCAGTGCCAGGGTATATCTGGGCACCGACACTGAATATCAGGGCATATTTAGGGCAGCCTGGTTGCCCATAACTTGTGTGGGCCTGGCTGGATATTCAGCTGGGCCCCTCATAAATGTTATGTGGGCCCCGGATTAATATCAGGCCAGGTCCCACATATGTATTTATTTTCTTTCTTTCTTTCTTTTTAATAAACCTTGCACCCACCCCCAATAATGCCTCCTTTCTCCATACTCCCACCTGCCCTCCTAATATATAGGTAGCTCCCCCAGCCCTACCTTGGTGTCCAACAGGAGTCCTCAGGGGCAGGAGCGTAAAACCATCACTTCTGTCTTCATGGGGCAGCTTTTCAAAATATCTGCTGTGACTTCTCAAGGCACTTCCTGTGGTACCATGAGTTGCCACAAGATGTCATGGCAGTCATTTTGAAAGGCCGCCATGAGAAGGCAGGAGTGAGGGTGTGTACTCCTGCCCGAAACCAGTGGACCACCAGTTGTGTGACAGAAGCAGGATGTTGAGCTACCAAGTTTTCTGCACCGTCTGCCATATATATGACTACCTCCGCTCTATGCGGAGAACTGGAGAACCTGAAGAAACAAGTCAGACTCCTGGAGGGCATAATACCGGAACTGGAGGCACTTCAAGCAATGGAGGAGGAAAACAGAGATGCGGAGACGCAGAGATGCAGAGAACTCCAAGCAGTGGAGGAGGAAGATAGAGATGCAGAGAACATCGAGACAGAGAACACCATTGAGGAAGAAGTCCGAGAGCTGGAGAAGTTCATAGAGGAGGCGTACAGGGAGGCCGTGGAAAATCACCAGCAACAGTGGAACTGCTGAGATTCATCTGCAGAGAGTGTGGACCACATGACGGACAACCACCATGAAGGAATGGGCGACACAGCAGCGAGAATGAAGGACACGGACCTACGGCTGGAGAGATGGATGTACACCAGGGACACGGACCTGCAGCTGGAGAATTAAGAGAAGATAGAGAGGACAGCAATCGTCGTGGGGGACTCCATCATCAGACAAGTCAACAGCCACATAGTGGGAGGAAGACTGGATCAGCTTGTTTAAAAAAAAAAATAAAGCCCTCCAGAACTGCTTTCTCCCTCCCCAAACCCCTACAGAATGCCCTCCCAAATGCGGCCCTGCTAGGCCGGCAGGACGGACAGACGGACAGTCGGGTCTGGCCCACCCACTCCCCCCTTCCTTTAAAAATCATTGGGAGCAGAAGGGGTGCTCATTCCCTCCTGCTCCAGGCCTCCTCCAAGGCTGGCAGGATGACCAGGCAAAGCTCACCCCCTCTCTTTTATAGGCAAAGGAGCCCGTGGTTTTAACCCGTGGGTTAAAACCACGGGCTTGCAGTACGGGGAAGGGTGGGAGAGTCAGGGCAGGCAGGCAGGGTGTTCGGGTTCGGGGCAGGCAGGCAGAAAGCATGTTCGCGGAAGGAAGGCAGGCAGTGTGTTCGGGGCTGCAGGATAGGGGCTGACAGGGCAAAGAGCAGGGCGGCAGAAGGCAGGGCAGCCGGAAAGGGCTTCAGTGACTGGTCCTCAGCAGTCGCTTTTTTTTGATCGGCCAGCCCAGTCAGTGTTGCAGGGTTTTCTTTAGTGAATCACTTCCCTGCCTATTTTGCATGCTGTTGCCCTCATTTGCATTTGGATCGGAGGATGGTCGGAAGACAGGTAAGTGAATTGGGCCGGGGTCGCTAAGGGGTCACAAACCGATTGGTACACGATCAGTTTGCTTAGTGAATTTGGGCCTTAGTATATCAGCTCCTAAAGATGCTTTTGTTTCAGGTTTATTTAAAATTTGATTATATCGCTTATAATACTTCTAAGCGATGTACAATTAAAAAATGGGGAAACAATATTACAATACGGACATGTTCTAGACCAATGCAAGACCAACATGATACAATAGGGACAGGGGTTTCTCTGTTTGTACTTATTAATTTTCTATTTTTCCATTTTACTTCTGTGTTATATTTTAGTGTAATTGTGCTGTTGTTTTTAAATGTAAATTGTATGTCTATTATGTTTATTGTAATTCCACAATGAGCAACTTGGAACTACTGTATATAAATAATAAATTGGTTTGAATAAATCCTGATCATCTGCATCGCAACTACATTCATATCTTTGTAACACGGTTCAAGTGTAAATATTCATTAATTTGCATGTTTGTGCAAAGAATTCAGAAGCTCTTTCCATTGCAAATAGTTAAGAATTGTCAAATTCTGCAAATATTTGTATAGAAGCAAGCTAGTTGGAGAAGATCCAGGTTTAATTATTATGAAGAAGGACACAGTACTTCTGGTGGTGAGCAATTTTTTTTCTAAAAGTCATTTCAACTGCAAAAATAATCCCCAAAAGATAGTCAAAAGTGACTGCACAAACCCCAATGCTGTCAGAGTTTTGCGATCATTTAGCTCACTGCTTCAGGGAAAATTCACAAGACTTCTGCCTTATTTAACAACAAAATCTCAGGAACTGCATTTGAAGAACATTGCCATACGTTTTCGTGCATTTAAATAGCTTAACGCTATGAAGGCCCCCAAAGGTTTTTCTGTCAATGAAATGTCAACTTTTCTTTAGGAATGCTATTTTTCAGCAAAACTATGGGATCCTTTTACTAAGGCTCGCTAACCGATTTAGCGCGCTCTAAAGATTATAGAATATAATGGGTGTCTTAGCATTTAGCATGCCTTGGTATAAGCACCCCTATGTCTTTTATTCATTCAGAAGTCTCCTCAGCCACATATAAAGAGGAACAGGAAATACTCTATGTATTTGCACAAATTTGGTGAGTTGTTTATTTCAGTGGTCCCCCAACCCTGTCCTGGAGGACCACCAGGTCAATCGGGTTTTCAGGCCAGCCCTAATGAATATGCATGAGAGAGATTTGCATATAATGGAAGTGACAGGCATGCAAATCCACTCCATGCATATTTTTTAGGACTATCCTGAAAACCCGATTGGCCTGGTGGTCCTGCAGAACAGGGTTGGAGACCACTGGTTTATTTGAATGCAGATAACAATTCTTCAGTTTGCCTGAAGAGTACTTTGAATATTCATTATTGAAAGAGAAAAACAAAAAAATAAAGGCAGATAAAGACCATATGGCCTATGTTGTCTACCTAACCTTACTGACTAGTGAGCTGCAAAAGAATAGCAAGCTTAAGAGAGAACAAATACAGAAGACTTTACAATTATGATTAACAGCCTTTCCCACTGCAGAGCTGCATGGGCCTTACTCATACTATACAAACAAGCACATAGGGACACAATGCCCTTGGGGAATGTCTCGGGCAATGAGGCCTGATAGAGTTTGAGCTAATTAGACTGTTTTCTGAAGGCTTCCGATGATTCTTCTCTTACTCCTTACCACCATCAAAGCCCTCCAGGGCTACAGCAGATCCCTGCAAAGAGCGATAAAGAATTAAACTGTCAAACTGTGGTCTTTTCCCGTGGGTCAAGCTGAGAATATTCTCTCCCTGACAGAATGGCATTGTGGAATAAGCAATGGAAATGGTTTAAAAAACTGTCTAACCCCAGGATCTGGCAAGCTGAGATAAGACTTACATCTTCACCCAAAGCCAACATCACTTTAATCAATGTTGTGATTATTTATGATAACTACTGTAATATCCTTAACATGAATGTACAGATGTCCAGGAAATTGCCTGCTTTGGAAGTGTAATCATGGACATTACAGACAATACCAGATGGATCTAGAATTCCTGCTATTCCTCGGTGAAAATGAGATAATACTCTAACACACAAAAGGCAATCTTGCAGGATATAAGAACTATTCCACTGCATAAGAACTGATTTTGTAACAGTTTAATAAATGAACGCAATTCAGTTTTCTAATACTATTATTAATGATTGATCCCTCGACAGAGATGACTAAAGGGCCCTCTTTTATAGAAAGAATATGAGTCAACTCTATGACCTAGCACAGCACTCTCATGAAGAACCCCCAATATCACAGCACCCTTGTTCAACTGATTTCTGGTTCTGGAGAAAGGTCATTATTGATGACCTTACTACCCACAATTGAAAGTAAACTCAGAAAAGCTTGCCACTTGGTTTAGTCCTGGAACCATTTCTGTTCAATTTCTATGTGAGTGATATTGCTGAAAGATTAGAACAAATATTTGCCTTTTTTGTGGCTGACACAAAGGTTTGCAACAGAGTGGACACCCCGGAGAGAGAAGTGATTTACAAAAATTAGTAGCATGAGCCAACATTTCAGAATGATTGGGAGCGCCAAGCACAATACAAATTACCGTATTTATTTTTTGCACTATAAGACACACCTAGGTTTAGAGGAAGAAAGTAGGAAAAAAAGCATTCTGAACCAAATTGTGTACTAATATATTTAATAAAATATACCAGGCTCTGCACCCAGCCCTCCTCACTCCCTGCCAGGCTCTGCACCCAGCCCCCTTCTCTCCATGCCCTACCAGGCTCTGCAGCCAGCCCCTCTCCCTGCCCTACCACTAGACCTGCCTTGCACCTTGTCTCCCCTCTGGCTGTCTACTTGTAGGCCAGGACAGGGTACAGGGCAGGTCTAGTGGTACAGGGAAGGTCTAGTGGTAGGGCAGGTCTAAGTGGTAGGCAGTCCCAGCCCCCCTTCACCCCCCCGGTACTTTTAAATTCTGGTAGCCCAGCGGTATATCGGCAGGAGCGAGCTTTCGCGAGTCCAATGAGAATTGATGGCAGCCATTCAGGGAACGGCGTAGGGCCAGGCTGGAGTGCGAATAGCTCACTCCTGCCTTATGCGCTGTTGGCCACAAGATATGAGGCGGCAGCCATCCAGCGAGGGAGGGGCAGGAGCATGGAAAGCTCGCTTCTGCCGATACACCTCTGGACCATCAGAATTTAAAAAGGTACCGGGGTGTGTGTGTGTGTGTGTAAAAAAATTGTTATATTTGCTCCATAAGACGCACAGACATTTCCACCATTTGGGGGGAAAAAAATACGTCTTATGGAGTGAAAAATACGGTACCCCTTCCTGAGCACAAATTACATTACATTAGTTTCTTTTATTCCGCCAATGCCTTGCGGATCTAAGCAGATTACAAAAAGATGAGATTCTGGTCATATCCTGAAGATTACAGGGAAGCTATTGGTTGGAACATTTATAGTCTGGTGATGGGGTGAGGTTATTGGTTGCATCAGCAGTTTGTCTTGATATATTTCCTGACTAACCTGGTTTTTATTTCCCTCCTAAAGTTTTTGTAGTTTGGCGCTGAGATCAGTAAATTGGAGATGAAGAGACTTGCTCAATACTGTGGATATACAGCACTCACTGCACCTACAGAGCTGACTCCTATGTTATCCAGCATTCCATCTACAATTTCCGCCCTGACAAGATCCCTACCACACATTACTATCAAGACCGATTAGCATGGATGCACCCAACACCACCTCTTGATGTGGACTTAGGTATACTCAAACTAACTGAACATTTCACAGTGCATGCTTCTTATTGTGCACTTCTCACAATGTGCAGTCCACCCATATCCACTCAGACCCCACCCCATCCTGCATTACTTCATTGGCTTTTTTTAGTGTGTGGTAGCCATTTGCAAGGCCTGCCCTTATGGTTAGTAAAACCCATGCTAATTGCATAGTGTGTTTTAATAAACATGCTAACATTCTTAATTAGTAGTGGCTAATGTCTGATCCTGTGACATTCACCTGAGGGATATGGAATTAATTTTCCTCCTTAATAAAGGTGTTCAATAACATAAATACTGAACAGGAGGCAATTTGTTTCAGCTAACTGGAAATTTTGGAGGAAAGGCAAAAGGGCTAAAGAGTATTACGAGAAAGCATTTCTTCACAAAAAGAGTGATGGGTGCCTGAAAATAGCCTTCTGCTAGAAGTTTGTATGTGTGATGGGGGGGGGGGGCAAAAATCAGTAATAGAATTCAGGAAAACATTAGACATATGGAGAGGATCTTGAGGCAATGAGGAATCAAGGGTAGAGTAACAGTTGCCAGGGGAAAACAGGCAGATGAGTTGAGCCTTGTGGCTTTTCTTTTTCCTGTCAGCATATTTCTCCGTTTCTATGTTAAGCAAGGCTTCACTCCTTCTATATTTGTAACGAGATTTGCAATTTTTCTGCCTGTCACATAAACTGCAAAATAGTGTTTTACATGGTTACTTTTTATTCCTCTCTTCGGTTGTTCAGATTGGATTTGAAAGCCCTTGAGAACTTTTAGATTCATATGTGGTAGGAGAGAGATCCTTGCTTGACTGCTCCTTGCCCGCCAACATGCTTTTTGTAAAGGATGATAAAAAAAAAATTCTCTTCATATAGCATACAATTATATCCTCTGGGGAGAAAGAAAAATGAAAAAGAATAAACCTTTCCTGATTTTGTGGTTCATTCTTTCTTTTGTTCCTCAGCATTACAGAAAAATCTCTTTCTTAAAGTGCAAATCAACGCCTTCTTAGCAGGCAAAAAACACCTGAATATTCAATGCCAGTGGTTGGATTTAGCCCAGCACTGAACATCTGGGCATAATGCCAGTGGGGGACTGCAAAAGCGCTGGCTGAATATTAGGCTCTAAAATCATAAGTAAGGTCTCTAAGTGAATTCAGTAACTACTTTTGCTGCCTTACAGTAAAGAGTTTGAAATGTATGTAAATCTTTTTTTTTGCAAAGTCCCCAATATACCGTATACAGTATGTACAATTACAATAATCAATTCTTGACAACTCTTAGGACTCAACAATGAAAAGTGGATCATCTCTTACTAGTAATAAACTGAGCTTCAATAGGTTATTGATGCAATCTTGAAGATTAGTTGATTTCCATCCTGCTCGCCCTGGATTGGTGGCATGGAATGCTGTTATTGGGTTTTTACCAGGTACTTGCTACTTGGTTTGGCCTCTGTGAAGACGGAATACTGGGCTAGATGAACCATTGGTCTGACCCAGTAAGACTATTCTTAAGTTCATCTTATCTACAGTATTTCTTATCCAGAGAATACCAGGCTTAGAAGGATTTAGTTTCAGCTTGCTAGCTGTCTTCCAAGCTGAAGTCTGCGTCAAATATTAATTTAACCTTATTACAGCTTGTTCTCTATCCTTACCCATAAGTACACAGAGTTGAATGCCATCTGCATACATTACAAATTATATGCACATACTCTAGATTTGATTTGCAAATGGTAACTTATACATTTTTTTTTCAATAATATTTTATTGAATTTAAATAAATCATTACAACTGAATTCTAATACAATTTAACTACAAAATACAAAAATAATACAATAATACAAAAAAACCACCTAAGATAAGTTTTAAAAAACTCAAAGGTGATAAAGATTGTAGAGATGTAAACTTCCCAAGTTTTTATGAATATCATCTGGCATTTATTCTTAGACAAAGTTCTAAATGGGTATTGTCAGATTTGCAAGAACCTACGCCAGCTTGGATTAAGTTTGAAGAAGCAAATTTTGGATCTCCATTATGGATGTTACCAATGTTGAAGTTAAAGGTGATATGAGTAATAATCTTATATTAACAGCTATCAGGGAAGCAATTCACAAAATAGAAAGAACTGTTGATATTAAATGGAATGGTTCTTTAAGGGCTCTAGTTTGGAATAACTCAAGATATAAAATTCAAGGAACAATTGTTGATTGGAAAATCTGGAAAAGGGTGGGCATTTGGCAAGTTGAGGGGAAGGGCATATTAACTGATGATCCAAAATAGCACCAAAAGTTTGGATGTCATAAGTGTCTGGTTCAATGGACACTTTTATAGCTCAACATACATCTACACTGAGGGTCAGGTAAACAATTTTCAGATGACTGTATTTATGAGTTACTGTATACTAAAGATAGACAAAGCAATTGCACCAGATGGAATACATCTGTGGGTACTGAAGGAAATTAGGAAAGCTCAGGTGGCTCTCTTGTCTGACATTTTCGATTCTTCATTAGAATCAGGAGTGGTCTACAAACGGAAATGTAAGATTGAGGTTGGAAACTGCAGGCTGGTAAGTCTGACCCCTGTGATGAGTAAATTAATGGGAATGCTTCCAGGATAGAGGATAGTGAGGCTTCTGGAATCCAATGGATCTGTGATAGGTCAGTTTCAATAGAGGTAGGTTTTGTCAGATAAACCCAATTAACTTCTTTAACTGGGTGACCAGACAGTTGGATCAAGGGAGAGTGCTAGATATGATGTACTTTTAGATTATAGTAAAATCTTTGACACTGCTCCATATTGGCAACTTATTAATAAATGGTATGGGCCCTGAACTGACTGACTGGGTTAGAAACTGGTTGGGTGGAAGGAACAAAGGGTAGTGATCTCACGATAAAGAATTTCGATTGTTACTGCTTACAGCTTGTTCTTATAAACACTTTAGAACTCAGCTGAAAACCTATCTTTTTTCAAAATACTTGATCAAATAACTTTTCTTGTTCTTCATGATATTTTTTATTGTTTATAATCTTTTGTACACCGCATTGAACTTACGGTTATGTGGTTAAGAAGCATGATGTTATGTTATTCTGAGGAAAAGGATGTTACCAGTGGTGTTCCACTTGGTTCAATTCTTTAAAATCAGTTTTGCAAGTGATATTGTAGAAGAGCTGTCTAGTACAGTTTGCCTTTTTGAGGATGATACCAAAATCCTCAATATCAGTGGTCTCCAAAGTATGGCCCCAGGACTGCATGTGGCCTCCAAAATCCTCCATTGTGGCCCTCAAATACTGAAATGTTCTTCAGATCCTATAAATGCGTTAATATCAATCCTGCCCACTTGATATAGTAATTGCAAACAAGGTCTTAAGTGTGTTACTCAGGTGTCTCATTTATGAAATTTGCTACCATTGACAATACAAAAATAAACTGAGTTTTTAAAAATATATCCTTGAAGTGCTTTAGAATCAATATTAGTATTACTGTTTCATGTTTAATACCCAGTCTGAACAAGCAGGCCAAAGGCGGTTTACAAAGTTAGTAGTATATTTAAGCTTGAAATATTTTGGTGACCCTCACAGCCTTCTTATATTCACACTGTGGCCCTTTACATGAAACAGTTGGAGACCACTGCTCCATTTGGCAGACCCCCCTGATGGTGTGGATAACCTGAGGAGGGATCTAGCAAAGCATGAAGAATGCTCTAGAATGTGGCTTCTAAGATTTTATGTTAAAAATGCAGATTCTTGCATTGGGGTTGCAAAAATCAAGTTTCAAGTTTATATTAAAATTTGATATGCCACTTATTAGTTTCCTAAACGATATACATTTCAAAGTCTAAAATCAGGATGACATAAAAACAGACATAAAGATGAACTGGTACAAAAGGGAGAGGGACGAGAACTACATGTCAATATAGGACAGAAAAGACATTAAAGGTAGCACAGTAAGAGGGTGTCTGTCTGAGATTTTGTGTATTGAGAAGAAAAAAAAAGAAATAATATTGATTAGAGATCGAATGCATCTTTAACTAAGAATGTTTTGAATTTGAAACAATCTAATTCTATTTCTTCCCATAGTTCAGTGGTCATTGAGTTCCAAAGTGTAGGGGCAGTGACCGAAAATAGAACGGGTCGTGCTAATGTGACGCATTGAGGGAATGGTTAGCAGATGGGTGTTAGATCTTAATGTTCTTAACGGAGTGTATGGGATAATGAGCCTATTGAGACATTCTGGAAGGTTTATGACTCGTGTTTTGAATATTAGTAGTAGTATTTTATATGTGATTCGGTATGATATTGGGAGCCAGTGGGCTTTAATAAGAAGCGGAGTGTCTCAGCTTAGTAATCTTTTCAGAAAAATAAGTGGTTAATGAATCTGCTGAGAGGGCTAATGAAGTTTGTTTGATTTATGCCAGTCATTGACCTGTTTTAGGTAGATGCACCTAAAGTTTGGCATGCCAACATAGCTTTGGGTTAGTATTCTATGGGGCTCATTTTCAAAAAAAGAAGAACATCCAAAAAGAGAGCAGGCATAAATGGGAAGTTCTCAGACTGGGAGAAAGTGAACATAAGAAACGCCTTCACCGAATCAGACCTTTGGTCCATCTAGTCCGGTGACCCGCACACGCGAAGGCCAAGCCAGGTGTTCCCCGATGAAGACCTTGTTTACCGGTATCCCTCAATGTGATTTGCAAGAAGGTGTGCATCCAACTTGCCCTTGAAACCCAGAATGGTGGTCTCCGTCACAACCTCCTCTGGGAGAGCATTCCAAGCGTCCACCACTCGCTGTGTAAAATAGAACTTCCTGGTTCTGTCCTGGGCCTGTTGCCTCTCAATTTCAGTCCATGACCTCTTGTCCGATTTACATTTGACAACGTGAATAACGATGTTTCTTGCTCTATTTTGTCAAATCCTTTTAGTATTTTAAAAGTCTCTATCATATCCCCTCACAGTCTTCTCCTCTCAAGGGTGAACAAGCCCAGTTTTCCGAGGCGTTCTTTGTAGCTCAAATTTTCCATACCTTTTACTAGCTTCGTGGCTCGCCTCTGCACCCTCTCCAGCAGGGTCACATCCTTCTTTAGGTAGGGAGACCAGTGTTGGACACAGTACTCCAGGTGTAGTCTGACCATTGCTCTGTAAAGCGGTATTATAACGTCCGCCAATCTACTCGTGATTCCCTTCTTTATCATGCCCAACATCCTGTTTGCCTTCTTTGCCACCGCTACACATTGCGGCGACAGCTTCAGGGTCCTGTCTATCAGTACCCCTAGGTCCCTTTCTTGTTCCCTCTTGCCCAATATCACACCTATCATTTTATATTAATGTTCCTTGTTTTTCCTGCCCAGGTGCATCACTTTGCATTTTTCTATATTAAACTTCATCTGCCACTAGCGGTGTGCCCCAGGGTTCTGTACTTGAACCCATCTTATTTAATATTTTCATCAATGACCTAGAAGAAGGAACATCCAGTGAGATCATCAAGTTTGCAGATGACACAAAGCTATTCCGGTCAATCAGATCGCAGAAGGATAGTGAGGAACTCCAGAGTGACTTGTGTCAGTTAGAGAAATGGGTGGAGAAATGGCAGATGAAGTTTTATGTGGAAAAGTGCAAAGTAATGCATCTAGGCAGAAAGAACAAGGAACACGAGTATAGAATGTCAGGTGCAACTCTGGGTAAGAGCAAACAAGAAAAGGACCTGGGTGTACTGATAGATAGGACCCTGAAATTGTCGGCATAATGCGCGGCAGCAGCAAAGAAAGCAAATAGAATGTTAGGCATGATAAAGAAAGGAATCACGAGTAGATTGGAGAAAGTTATAATGCCGCTTTATAGAGCAATGGTCAGACCACACTTGGAATACTGTGTCCAACATTGGTCTCCCAATCTAAAGAAGGATATAAAACTGCTGGAGAGGGTGCAGAGATGAGCCACAAAGCTAATAAAAGGTATGGAGAACTTGGAATACGAGGAATGACTTAAGAGACTGGGATTGTTCTCCCTTGAGAAAAGGAGACTGCGAGGGGATATGATCGAGACTTTCAAAATACTGAAAGGAATCGACAAAATAGAGCAGGAAAAAAAAATTATTTACAATGTCCAATGTGACAGGGACAAGAGGACATGGACTGAAGCTAAGGGGGGACAAGTCCAGGACAAATATCAGGAAGTTCTGCTTCACGCAACGAGTGGTGGACACCTGGAATGCTTTCCCAGAGGAGGATATTACGGAATCCACTGTTCTAGGATTTAAAAGCAAACTAGATGAACATCTCCTTACGAGAGGCATAGAGGGATATGGGTGACTAAAATTACGCCAGGTGTACACCTGGTTGGGCCTCCGCATGTGTGTATTGCCAGACTTGATGGACCGAAGGTCTGATCCGGAGATGGCAGTTCTTGTGTTCTTAAGTGGCAGATGGATGTTTTTCTCACTAAACCCTTCTAATTTGCTATTTTCAAAATCTATTTTCTAGACAGATTTCTATGCTTTTCATACGCAGGTCATCTAAATCTTAAAGGAGATATTTTACCAGTTAGGGTGTGGGTGGAACCAGGGCAGGATCATGACCCAGACTTTTTTCTACCATAATTGAACACTTCAGAATATGTCCAGGGCACAGTTTGGACATTTTAACAATGAATAAGTGCCAAAAAGTTGCCCAAACTGTAGGTAGATGACCACTGGGAGGGATGTAAGCATGATCCACAACACATTGGCGCAGTAAGGGGTGCAGGGGGTGGACTGCCCCAGGCACCATCTTGGCAGGGGCGCCGGCGCCTCTCCTCCTCTCTGACCCCACGTACCTCTTGAAATATTCGCTGGCACAAGCACCATCTTCCACCTCAAGCATATGCTGGCCTCAGCTCCCTTCTGACATCACTTCCTGGTCATGGGACCAGGATATGATGTCAGAAGGGAGCCGAGTCTGGCGTGAGTAGGAGGTGGAAGATGCTTCTCATGCTGGCAAACATTTTAAGAGGTATGTAGCAGGGAGCACTCGAGCGGTGGGAAAAAGTAGAGAGGTGCATGGCAGAAAATTAGACAAGTGGTTCGACAACGAACTACTCCAACTCAAAAGGCAATGCAGACAACTAGAAAGAAAATGGAGAAAAAGTAGCCAAGAATCCACAAAAACAGCATGGAGAGTTACGAACCAAAAATACAAACAAAAACTGAAAGAAAAAAGAAAGACCTACTACTCAAAGCAAATAGGAGAAGGACCCCAAGATACAAAAAAGCTATTCCAGCTACTAAAAGTTCTCACAGACACCACACCCTACCTAGCCAACAGCAACTCTCCCCTCCCTCAGCCACTCTTTTAGCCACATACTTCAAAAACAAGATCTCAAACATCAGAACCACGTTCAATGGAATTCCCACTCACGTAGAAGAGACCTCACTTCCCCCCACAGAAAAAGAATCAGTTGCAGCAGACAGAACCTGGTTCCACTTCTCACCCATACAATGGTCAGACTTCAACAAACTATATAATAAATACAGCCACTCAGCCTGCGACCTCAACCACTTAGAGAAATACTTATTGAAAATCTCGAGCACACTATTCCGCTCCCTGCTCCTACAATGGATACAATCTCTACTCATAGATGGACAGTTCCCACTAGACCTCAGCAAAATCATCATAACTCCGATACTAAAAGATCCCAAAGGAACAACAGACCAACCATCCAACTACAGACTCATAGCTTCAATCCCATTGTACGTCAAGCTGATGGAAGGCCTAGTAGCCAAAACCTTAACCTCATACCTAGAAAACCACAACTTATTCCACCCCACACAGTCTGGCTTCAGAACCAACTACAGCACTGAGACCCTACTAGGAACACTAATGGATACAGCTAGACAACATCTCAGTACAGGCAAGAAAATCATGCTCATACAACTAGACCTCTCTGCAGCCTTCAATCTGATAGACAATGACATCCTCCTACAAACGCTAGACTCCATAGGAATCTCAGGCAAGGTTCTCTCATGGTTTAAAGGCTTCCTACAATCCAGAACCTACAGGGTTAAAACAATTAAAGAAAAATCAGAACCATGATCCAACCCTTGCGGAGTTCCCCAAGGATCACCTCTATCTCCCACACTATTCAACCTATACATAGCCTCCCTCAGCTCCTGCCTAAACAAGCATGGCATAACCTCATACAGCTACGCAGATGACATCACCATTCTCCTCCCCTTCGACCACCTAGAACTCACCATAACAGGCACAGTTCACAAAACACTAGAAACAGTAGCAACATGGATGACTGAATACAAACTAAAACTCAACCCTGACAAAACAAATTTCATCCTCCTAGAAAACAGCAAAACTCCAACCTTAACGAACATAACAATAAACTCGATCTCATACCCCATTCAACCCACACTAAAACTTCTTGGAGTACTAATTGACAGAGGCTGTACCATGCAACCTCAAATCAACAAAGTAATAAAAGCATCATTCGTGACTATGAGAAACTTAAGACAAATCTGAAAATTCTTCGACAAGAAACAATTCCAACTTTTGGTACAATCTCTTATCCTTGGACTAATTGACTACTGCAACATGCTATACCTCCCTTGCCCAGCGACCATGATAAAGCAATTACAAACAATACAAAATACAGCCTTAAGACTCATCTACTCATTGAAAAAATATGACCACATCACAGAAGCATACCACGACTCACACTGGCTCCCAATACAAGCAAGAATACACTTCAAATTCTACTGCCTACTTTTCAAAGCTATTAATGGAGAAAGCCCATCCTACTGGAACAACCGACTAACTCAATCCACCTCAATCAGACACAGGAGAACCCACTCACTATTCACACACCCACCAACCAAAAATGTCAAATGAAGAAAACTATATGACAATCTAATGGCCTCCAAAGCAGCAAAACTAGACAGACAAATCACCAATCTGCTGTCCTCGATCACAGACTACAAAACCTTTAAAAAAGAAACTAAAACCCTACTCTTCAAAAAATACATAAAACCTATTTAACACAACCAGCTCCTTCCCAATCTCCACCCACCACACCCACTACCCCTTTCAAATCTAAAATGTTTCTAATTACCCAACATGTATCGCCTCAAGTTCCCGACAATTCTTATATAACTTCTATGTAATTCCTATGACAATTCTTATATAAAGTTACAATGCTTGTAACTCATGAGAAATCTTATGTAATCCGCCTTGAACCGCAAGCTATTGGTGGAATAGAAATCACTAATGTAATGTAATGTAATTTGGTATAGTGGGTTTTGGAGAGCTCACCATATAATATAAGGAGGTTATGGTGAGATGTGTACATGGGACCTTTAATGTGAGATTCATTGCAGTGCCTCCTAGGGTGCTCCACTGCTCTACTAGGATGTCTGTGTGGCCAGTCTGCTAAGAATGCTGGCCCCCCTATATCCCAATGGATTGTTCTGTGCGTTTTTCTTTTGAACATGCATTTTTTGGAAAAATGATTCAAAAAGATAGATGACACACTGAACACAAAAACATCCATTTTTGAAAAAAATAAGATAATTATTATTTTTTTTTTTAATATATCGCAATACCACAAACAGTTCAAAGCGGTTTACAGAGGAAGAGACTGTATACAGACAGCGATATTACAAAAAAACTTTCAAAATTACATTAGCATGGTAAGATTAATCACATTTTTCCTGGAAGTGTTTTAGAAGTACATCAAGGCAGAAGTGGAGTCAGAGTAATTTATCAAAGAGATAAGTTTTGATTGACTAGACATTTTGAAGTTTTAAAAATTGGCATGTTTGGTACTGGATTTTTGTGCATATTCCGATAAATACCTAAACTCAGACGTTATATCAAAAATGCCCCTCAATATCAGCTTAGGTGCACTCTGAAGCCTTTGTAAAATTGACGCTATGCATGTCTATTGTGGCACCCAAATCTTTGTACCAAGATCTAGCCTCTACACCCTCAGGCAGACAGAGTTGGTAGAAATTCTGGATAATTTAGGTGAGAATTTGGTTATACCGTCTGTGTTGACTTAGTCTTTCTTATGAAGTTTAAAGTGACTGCTGTCAGAATGTTTCCAGATGTAGCAAAGCCACCCAGAAATGCCAGAGGTGTTATGTTTTATTCAAATTTTCCTGTAAGTGATCAGTCACGCTTAAAAATGCCTTTTATAGCTTCTCTGAGCTGTTACAGTTCTCCCTGTTTTTGAGTGATAAGATTGTGTAGGAGGATCGCTACCCCTAGGGTGAACATGATTATTCTCTTCTATACGTATATGTCAGTTCCCTATTTATAATTTAATATGGTTTCCCTATGGATTTATTTGCCTGTTTTCTCTTTTTTTTTTTTTAAGCCATTCTTCAGGTTAAGATATTGGATCCTCTCTTTTACCTTTGAGGACTTGTTTGTGATAATATTTATACTATTGAATTCAAAAGGTGTGGTGATGTATGTTATTCTGATTTCCATCTGACTCGTTGCAATCTCTTGTTTTAAGTTTTACTTGAATTGTATTCCTAAAAATAAATGAATACAAAAATTTTAAAATGTAATTTAAATTGGGGCAAGTATTAAGATTTCCTTGTTTATGTATAGTTATATTTTAGACTAAAAGGGGAATTCATGAAAGGGTGCTAAGCGCATTAGCTTGCACAATCATGTTAGCCCATGCTAACTGCTAAAGATGTCCATTATATATCACTTTCATGAATTCCCCCCTTAGAGGTCCTTTCACTAAGGTGCGGTAGCCATTTTAGCATATGCTAAATGCTAACACATGCTAACGCGCCCATTATATCCTATGGGCATGTTGGCGCACATTAGAATTTAGCATGCATAAGACTAACTGGATCTTTTACTAATGCGCTCTAGCCATGTTAGCACGCGCTAAAAATTAGTGCACATAGTAACATACTAACATAGTAGATGACGGCAGATAAAGATCCGAATGGTCCATCCAGTCTGCCCAACCTGATTCAATTTAATTCAATTCAATTCAATTTAATGGCCATATACAGACATAGAGGATCTAGAATCAGAAAATAATATTAAATATTGAACTAAGGCTAGTACTGGGCAGACTTGCACGATCTGTGTCTGTATATGGCCATTTGGGGAGGATGGGCTGGGAAGGGCTTCAATGGCTGGGAGGGTGTAGATGGGCTGGAGTGAGTTTTGACAGAGATTTCGGCAGTTGGAACTCAAGCACAGTACTGGGTAGAGCTTTGGATTCTTGCCCAGAAATAGCTAAGAAGAAAAAATTTAAATTGAATCAGATTGGATAGACTGGATGGACCATTCAGGTCTTTATCTGCCGTCATCTATTATGTTACTATGTGCACTAATTTTTAGCACATGCTAACACGGCTAGAGCGCCTTAGTAAAAGATCCAGTTAGTCTTATATGTACTTTTTTCCAAGCAGTTTCGGAGAACAAAAGAGAAAGTACAAGTCCAATCAGTACCTCTAAATGGTTCTACTGTATGAACGTGCTGAAGGAAGGTGAGCATTAATTATGACTTTTCTTTTAGCTTGGAGTCCTTATTTTCCTATTTTTTGTGGACGAAAGTGTGTAAATTTGCTTCATTTTATTTTTCCTGATTGCTTTTTCTTTTTTCATTATTCCAATCATCTTTCCAATCATCTTTTTCATTTTTCCAATCCATTATACATTTTTGGAAAATTGCTATAAAAATTAAAAAAAATTAAAAAAGAGGTCATGGGTTATATAAAGTGGGATAGGACATATCCATTGTCAATGATTCTGCACTAGATATTTGTAAAAAATCATAAGTGCTTCTTTAAAATGATGGGACCATATTTTGCTGGCGACAATCAGCATTTTGCTGAACTGCCCTCGACATTATTCCCAGAAATTTAATGCCAGGCCATGTTCAGGCTCTGGCATTGAATTTCTGGGTATATAGAACCAATGAAAATACAGCCAGTTATGTGCAGTATTCAGTACTTAACTTGTTATGGTGAACCACATAAGATAGAAGTGAGTTTAAGGGGCCTTTTTTATTTAGTAAGCTTGGCGGTTAAGTGCTGAATATTGGCACTTAACCAGCTAAGTGCCAACTCTATGGAATGCCCCTATAATAGCCAGTTTTGAATTGGGTGTTAACTGGACATTTTCAGTGGTACTATCCAGTTAATTGCCACTAAATACTGAACAAGTGATTTAACCAGCCAGGAGCTGTTTCTGGCTAGTTAAATTCCTTTGAATATTGATCCCTTAGCCTAGCATTTAGAGCTATTAGTGATGTGTTCATAAGAACAAAAGAGTTGCCATACTGGGACAGACCAAAGTTTCATCAAACCCAGTATCCTATTTCCAACAGTGGCCAACCCAGGTCTCAAGTATCTGGCAAGATTCCAAGGAGAAAAACAGATTTTATGCTGCTTAATCTAGGAAATAAGCAATGGATTTCCTCAAGCCATCTTAATAATGGCTTATGGACTTCTCTTTTAGGAAATTATCTAAACCTTTTTTTTAAACCCAGCTAAGCTAATTGTCTTTGCCACATTCTCCAGCAACGAATTCGAGAGTTTAACTGCATGTTGAATGAAGGAATATTTTCTCTGTTTGTTTTTTTTAATCTACCTATTAGCTTCATCGCATGCCCCCTAGTCCTAGTATTTTTGGAAAGAGTAAACAAATGATTCACATCTACTTGTTCCACTCCACTCAGTATTTTATAGACCTCTCTCATATATCCCCTGAGCTGCCCCTTCTCCAGGCTCAAGAGCCCTAGCCACGTTAGTCTTTTCTCATAGGGAAGTCATCCCATTCCTTTAATTATTTGTGTTGCCCTTCTCTGTACCTTTTCTAATTCCGCTATATCTTTCTTGAGATGCAGCAACCAGAACTGTATATAGTATTTGAGGTATGGCTGCATCATAGAGGGATATAAAGGCATTATAACATTTTCATCTTTGTTTTCCATTCCTTTCCTGATAATTCCTGACAATATATTTGCTTTCTAAGCCGCTGCCGCACACTGAGCCGAGAGTTTCAATGTATCCTCAGTGATGACACCTAGATCCTTTTCCTGGATAAACTGGCTTGGCATGTTTCCACACATCAATTACTTTCCAACAAAACACATATTTGGTGACCTTTTTGTTGATGGAAAACTTTTAAGGGCATGGCATCACATCTATGAAATAATTTGCCAGTCAAGATTTGGAGGGAGATTAATAATCAGATCTTCCAGGAAATATTCAACACTGACTTTTTTGACCAGTTTTTGACTTGAAGTGGGGATAGAATAAATTAGTTTCCCAAAATAGGTTTCTCTTCAGGGATAGGATCAGTCTTGATCCAGTCTTATTAGAGAGTAATTAGCAAAGACATGGGTTGTATTAAGATCAATTTAAAAGGTAATAGTGTTGATTAATCATAGTTAAGTACTGTGATTAACTCAAAAATTTTAATGATGATTAAAATTATTAATGGCAATTAATCAACAGCATTAATGAATTCTTCTCCTTAAACCTCCCGAAGAGCATCCATCTTCCTCTCAAAGGCCTCTCCCATGCCTATTTTAAAGATGATCTAATGGTCCAGGATAGGGTGGTGGGTAGGAGCAATCCAGTTGCTCCTACCCTTGCTGGCTCTGGGTTTAAAATGGCCGCTCCAGCCTCACAAAACTGCTACTGGATGTCACAGACTTCATTTTCAACTGGAGTCGGCATGAGCAGGAGTGACGGGGATCTCTGTTACCTAGACTACCAGGCATTTTTAAAATAAACTTAGAAGGTGTCTTCAGCAGGTGGGTGGATATTCTTGGGTAAGAGCTGGCAAAAATATCCCCCTCCCTAATATTTATCCCGTTACTTGGTTAACTAATCAGGTAATGAGATGAATACCACCATTATCTGGTTAACTATTAGGGCTCCTTTTACTAAGCTGCAATAGCGGTTTTAGTGCGTGCAGAATTGCTGCGCACACTAGACGCTAACACCAGAACTGAGCTGGCATTAGTTCTAGACGCATAGCGTGGGTTTAGCGCACGCTAAAATTCTGCGTGAGCTAAAAATGCTATTGCAGCTTAGTAAAAGAAGCCCTTAATGTACTATCCAGGACTGTGATTAACTGGAATCAAAAAATTTTAATCAAATCATTAATTAATTACAATTAAAATTTTTGTTCAATCAACAGCTAAAGTTAAAAGATCTGTTGAAAACTTTCAAGGAAGGAAGGGCTTCGATTAGACAGTTGATACTGGGATGTTATAGGTTTTCAGAATTAGGACATACAGTAAGTAACTGGTATTATAAGGGTTAAATCAAAGCATTATGAATGATTATTATGGAGATGTTTTTATATTGTATAGCTGATGTATTTTTATTATTGTAATCTACTTTGAACTGGTTCTAATTGAAAAAGTGGAAATTAAATGTTAAAAGAAATGAAATGAGATTACATTTTCCAAGTCATATCTGACAAAAGCTGAATATTTAACAGTGGCCTAAAATTTACAGATTATATTTGGATTCAATGAGGTCATTTTTATATTTGGTTAGTTCAGTAAGGTGGTTTTTTTTTTTCTTGTAATCTACAAAATAAAAGGTGCCAGTACTCATGCAGAGCCAATCTTAGGGGGTGGGATAATCAGAGCTTTTTTTTTTTTTTTAGCTGGTATGATGTATGCAGCTATGTGATCCAGAATAGCTCTACCTGGAAGCTGGCTATCTATTAATCTGATGATCACAGGTTCAGGTGTGGCTGATGCACCAAGGGGAACAAGGTGGGAGATATTTGAGTGAGAAATGTAATACGGTGGATAGGACATTTTTGGAAGGCAGGAAAAAATGTGTTACCTGAAAAAAAGCTCTGGATTAGCTATAACTTCTTTTTTGTTTATTTATTTATTTATGATTTTCAAAATTAATTTCCAAGTTAACACTTGTACAGAAAGATAGATTAAACAAAATAAATACAATTATATATCATATTAAGCAAAGAAACTGTAGTTAATCTATCTCAAGTCCTCAAATTCGGTGATCCAAGATTATATCAGAGTGATTACTAAGACATTAAAGATTAATCAATCCTATCAGGAAATTACAGTCTAACCAATAAGTGAAGGAATCTTAACATTTTCAGATATCAGATGTTAAACCTTTCTCAAGATGTTTAAGAGATATAAAACTGGTCAGTTGTGAAGGTTCTAGGAAAACATATTTTAGGGACTGATATCTAATCACACACTTGCAAGGGAACCTCAAATAAAAAACACCTCCTATCTCTGTTACTGCTGGTCTCAAGATCAAAAATTGACGTCTCCTTTTTTGTGTCTCTCTTGAGACATCTAGAAATATTTGGATTTTATGTTCCAAAAATTCTTTGGATCTATTCTTAAAGAACATCTTTAAAATCCAATCTTTATCTGGTAGAAGAGCTATTGTCAGTAATAATGTAGCCGGAGAAGCAACAGAAGCATCAGATGTCTCCAATATATGGTGACATCTAATGGGGGTCTCTCATAGGTTTCCATTTTCAAATATAACTTCTTTTTAATAATTAGGGAGGTAAACTTCTCTTACCTCCCCCCCTCCCCTTTTACAAAACTGTAATGCAATTGTTATAGCTTACTGCAGTGGTAACAGCTCCGACGCTCAAGGAATTCTATGAGTGTTGGTGCTGTTTCCGCCACAGCTGGCGCTAGAAAAAAACACGCTATGGTTTTGTAAAAAAGGGGGGGGGGGGGTATAATGAGTTATCATTATTTCTAAAGGAACAGCCAAATTAGCTTATGCTTGCTTTAAAAATCAGGATGGGCAAGGATCCAATGTAGAAAAAATCAGTCTGTTTTCTGTCATTACAAGTTATACTTCTCGTTATTTCTGTAAGAGCAAGAAAACTCAATTTTTTTAAAATTTGACTTATGTCAGTAAATCAACATGAGTTGAAAAACTGTTTCCTAATATTGAAATTTTGCATTTCCTATGTTGACATCAGGTCCATACATATTGATTTTAGAAACTCTGCAATGAAAGGGCATAGGGTGAAGTTAAGAGGTGATAAGCTCCGGAGTAATCTAAGAAAATACGTTTTTTACAGAAAGGGTGGTAGATGCGTGGAATAGTCTCCCGGAAGAGGTGGTGGAGACAGAGACTGTCTCTAAATTCAAGAGGGCCTGGGATAGGCACGTGGGATCTCTCAGAGAGAGGAAGAGGTAATAGTTACTGCGGATGGGCCATTTGGCCTTTATCTGCCATCATGTTTTTATGTATTTTAGAGGCAGATTATCAAAGCAGCTTAGCGAGGTCTTTTATGAGTTTTCTAGCAGTCTCTGATACTGCCATGCAAATGTAGAACAATGAGGTTATTAATATTAAAATGATCATTCCAAGCGATTCTCTATAATTGCCAAGAGATTCTCTAACCTCGTTGTGCCATATTTGCAGCCAAAATTTGCCAACAGGTCTGAGCTGTCATTGCCTTACTTCCTGATCAGTGCCTGAGCACTGATTGGCTGAAGCACTGACAAGAAAGTAAGGTTTGACAGCTCAGACAACCGCCACCCCCCTCCCCCACACAATCCTCTATAATAAAACCCTAAGCACGCATGCACACTTAGGGATTTCTGATCGCTGCCGCTGTGCTGTGTCCCTCTGTGCCAAATTCAATTTTAAAACATGGAGGCAGGGAACACGCCGGCGACTCTCCCCTCCCACCCTCAATCTCCCCAACTGCTGCCGACAGCGCTGCTTCTCTTCAAAGCAGCCTACTGAGGATCATGGCCGACTGTAGCGAACCTCGCAGGCCGCTCTGCACCTTGGTAGCACGTTCCCTCTGATGTACGCGATCGCGTCAGAGGGAACGTGCTACCGAGGTACAGAGCAGCCTGTGAGGTTCGCTACAGCCGGCCGCGATCCTCAGTAGGCTGCTTTAAAGAAGAGGAGGGCAGACGCAAACGACAAGGAAGCCGCATGCTGAACAGGGGGAGCAGGAAAAGGGTGCTGCTGGACAGGGAGAGCAGGGAAGAGGAACAGGGGGAGCAAGTAAGGAGTGCTGCTGGACAGGGGGAACAGGGAAGAGGTGCTATTGGACAGGGGGAGCAGGGAAGAGGTTCTGCTGGATAGGAGGAGCAGGGAAGAGTGACAGGGGAGCAGGTAAGGAGTGCTGCTGTACAGGGGGAGCAGTGAAGGGGTGCTGCTTGACAGGGAGACTTAAAACAAAGGGAGAAGGACTGCTGCTGGACAGGGGGAGCAGGGAAGGGGTGCTGCTGGACACGGGGGAGGTAAAAGGAAGGAAGAAGGGCTACTGCTGGACAGGGGGAGCAGGCAAAGCGTGATGATGGACAGCCGAAGAAAGAGAGAGACAGAAAGAAAGACAGACAGAAAGCGGCCAGGGGGAGCAGGAAAGAGGGACAGGGGAGCATGTGTAAGGAGTGCTGCTGGACATGGGGAGCAGGGAAGAGGTGCTGCTTGTCTTTGTTTTTAATAGTTTTTAAAAGTTTTTATAGTTACAGTTTGGGGCCATATTGTCACCTCAAACTTGTATTTTGGTTAAAGTTTGTTTTCTGTTTTTACAAATTTGTACACTGCCTAGAAGGCTGATTGGGCGGTATAAGAAATTTTAAATAAACTTGAAACTTCTACAATAACCTCCTTATCCTCATATTTGATAAAACACCCTTTAACGCATTTCTAAGTGATTTGCATAATTAAATACAATCAGAAAAAGCAAACATGCATTATAAAACCATTCAATAAGAAAAAAATCCCCATACCTACTAACCAAATATTAAAACAGCCTGTTTTTAAGATGAGGACAAATGTAACTCATCTTGAACTACTACTGAAAAGGTGTGGGATAAATCCAATTTTTTAGATTTGCTGATGGTCATCTTTAACAGAGGCAACGGCAGTAAAAGATGCAAGTGTGGCATGCAGATACAGACCGCACAGCAAAGGTCACTTACAATGGCAGGATGACTATGCCTGTGTGATAAGATCACAGCAGCACATGAAAGACTCCAAGGGACCAAGAGAAGAGCAAAACAACACTAACATTGGCAGGAAGAGCCCAAGGCCTAAGGAGGAAGATGAGGTAAGTGTTGCAGTAGAGCTGCAGCTCTATAGTCAAATGCCACACCATACTATAGTCAGTAAGCATAAAAATTACTGTTGCGTTAAAATTTTGGCAGCAATGCACAGTTCATTAATGTCACCTTTCCTGGTCAGTGCCTGAGCAGCAATTGACTCAGGCACTGATAGGAAGGGTGACAGTAAAAAATAAAGACAAGCATGCCATGGCATTTTTCCAGTCCAGTCTGAACAGTGTCCCTCCCTAGTGTCTAATGGCACCCCTTTCTCCTGCCTGCTTGCCTAGAATTTTAAAGACATGTTCCTGGTGTCTAGTAGCATTCCCTACGCCCCTTCCCCCCCCCCCCCCATCAGACCCAGAACCTCTTAATAACAGGATCCATGCCTATTGGCTCCTGCCTTTGTCTCAATCGGGAAATGGCAACTCCTGCCCTGCCTGATGCATTCTGGGATGCATGTCAGGACCAGTCTGCAATAAAGGAAGAAATGTCCTTATATGGCAGACTTGCCCCTCCCAATGCATCCCAGAATGCACCAGGTAGGACAGCTGCACCAGAAACAGAAGCCAGTGGCATAGCTCCTGCCATGAAGAGGTACCAGGTCTGAGGGAGGGGCTGTAGACAGGGACAGGTCTTTAAAATTCTGGGTGGGTGAGCAGGAATGATGCCATTAGACATCAAAGATATGTCTTTAAAACTCTGGGCAGGTAGGTATGCAGGAGGAAGGAAGGAAGGATAACTGGTCCAGTCCCAGTCCCGGTCCCGATCCTAATCGAGATATATGTGCTGGGGTAGGAAAGTATGGGAATGGGTGATTTTGAGGAGATTTGACAGTGCCAGAATGGAGCATTCTGTGCCCGTATTGTATTATATGCTGCCTTCTAAAACAGGTTCTTCAGGTAGAGCCTGAAATGTTCACTATGGGAGCCAAGAGTCAAGACCACCAGCAGACAAAGCTGCAGATGCCCTGTCAGTCACCACCACCCAATCTACCCCCCCCCCACAGTCTTTAATCTCTTCCTATACTTTCTGTAGAGTCTTGTGTACAGTATGCTGCCACCTTTCCAGCACCATATAGCTCACAATACGTTGATCTGTATGGTGCTCTCTGTGTTTTGTGGGAATAGAGTGGGATGTGGGCAGCATATAGTTCAAATTCACTGAGAGCTATGTGATATAAGTAGTAAACAGAATAACTGATATAGAAGCATGCAGGCAGGCCGCCGGCGCTGGCGCCTCTCCTCCTCCCCAGTGTCTCGCGACACACCTGAAATCTCAGGAGGCACACTAGTGTGCCGCTGCACACAGTTTGCGATCCACTGGCTTAGTAGACTGAAGTCTACGTTGAGCGTAGGGGACTTTAGGAGTGGAGTTGAGAGTTTGGTTTTATCAAGATTTGTTTTTTGTACCAATGATTGTTTTTAAGTGATGTATTTATTGTTACTGTGAATGAATATATTTTACACTTAATGTAATTTTGAAAATGAATTAAGAATTTATAAAAAAAAAAAAAAAAAAAAAAAGATTTGTTTTTTGTGACTCTCTACATTTGGGAGTTTCAATGGCCAGATGTAGATCCGTACAAATGGTAATCTAATCTAATCTAAACCTTAAGTTTATATACCGCATCATCTCCACGGAAGTGGAGCTCGGCACGGTTTACAAGAACTTAAATATATGAAGAGAAAGGAAAAGGTTTACATGAGCTTATATATAGAATGGAAGAGTAAGGGGGAAAATAGAATTACATGTTAGAGAAGAGCCAAGTTTTCAGTTGCTTGCGGAATAGTTGGAGAGAGCCCAGGTTCCGCAGCGGGATAGTAAGGTCGTTCCTGGGCAGGTACAAAATTCTGCTGCAATAGGAGCATCTAGATTTTCTCGTTTTGCTCCCATATTGAAATTGTTTCATTGGCTCCCCGTTCAAGTGCTCATCTGAATTCACCAATCTTTGCATGCTAATGCACCCTGGCATTTGAACCAGAAACTGCAGCGAGGTTGGTTGTTCCTGATTTGAAGAAAATTCATTATGCTATGACGAGAAATGCGGCCTTATCAGTGGCTTGCTCAGTTCTATGGAATGCATTGCCTGGAGCATTACGATTATGCAGACATACAGAACTTTATCAAATTGTTAAAAGTGCATTGGCGTTTATGACCCATCCGTACTGAATTCTGTTTTAGTACTATAGCAGCTGTAATGGAGATAAGGAATATGTTTATAGAATCATAGAAACATGATGGCAGATAAAGGCCAAACCATTATCTCTTCCTCTCTCCGAGAGATCCCACGTGCCTATCCCAGGTCCTCTTGAATTCAGACAGTTTCTGTCTCCACCACCTCTTCCGGGAGACTGTTCCATGCATCTACCACCCTTTCCGTAAAAAGTATTTCCTTAGATTACTCCGGAGTCTATCACCTCTTATCTTCATCCAATGCCCTCTCATTGCAGAATTTCCTTTCAAATGAAGGAGACTCGACTCGTGCGCATTTACATTATGTAGGTATTTAAATGTCTCTATCATATCTCCCCTCCAAAGTATACAGATTGAGATCTTTAAGTATGTCCCCATATGCCTTATGACGAAGACCACATACCATTTTAGTAGCCTTCCTCTAGACTGACTCCATCCTTTTGTTTGTTTTTATTATATGTATGTATTTTGTGCTGTGCTTAGATGCAAGCGTAATATAAATATGAAAATAAATAAATAATAGGGAAAGATTCAGGAGCCACACAAGGTTGATAGGGGTTGCCACTGACCCCAGGGCCTTGCGTTGCCTTGCCTTAAAGCAAATAATAATCATACCAGATTCTGTGCTTTCTTATGGTATCCTGATTGCTATTTGTATTCTTTAAAGAGCCTTATTTACTTTCTAAAATCAAAGAAGTGAAAAGGAATAAAAACAAACAATCCCCACTCTGCCTTTGACCTCTTATTTCCCCTACTGTACGCTGCTAAGTGAATTCAAACCATTTATCAATAATCATCTCCACTCAGCTCCTGCCAGTCAAATAAAACGCTAATGTTTGCTAGTTTCTTTTCCATTTCATTTTCTAATTATGGCCCGAGCTTTTATCTTATTAATATCTTTTCCACTATTCACAAATGGTTATTTGTTTTCATGTCTGCTTAATCTTCCTTTTTATTGAATGAGAGGTTTTACCTTTTTTTTTTTTCTTCTATAATTGGTTTACCCTCCCTTATTTTTCCTACATACAGACTCCTCTAACGTTTTATCTTACCAGGTTCAGATGACTTCTCTTTTCATTTCAGCTCATCGATGCACCTCATTGCCCTCATATTCATCCACACTGAGCAGACTGTGCTCTGTTAAAATTACTGGATGTAGACATGTAGAATTCTTAAGCCTTCTTTAGAATATTGCATCTTTCATAGCATACCCATCAACATCCATTTAACTCTTCCCAGCAAATGCCTTGGTCTTCAATATTTCTTCTATTCCAACATTAATATCAAATTTGAACTTACTCTGCTCACCACTGGCTAATAGGGGTGTGCAGCCCAAAACTTTTAATATTGTTTCATTCCATATGTCACTTATTGCATTTTTAAAAAATTTTGCTCCATAGAGCAGTTTGGACCACAGTTCGTTTACAAAAATTGGATAGCTCTAAGTCTAATAGATGCTGGCACTGTCATCTCGAAGCTGGGACATTAGATCATTTACTATTCTATTGCCCATTGATACTTAGTTTTTGGAAATCCATTTGGGGTCAAATGAATGATCTACTGTAAAATCCGGTGACATTATCATATGACACTGTTATTTGGCACTTCCATGAGAGCAAAGAGTCAAATCTCTTCTAAATATAATAAACTTTTGCTTATCATGACAAGGGTTGCCATACAACAAATTTTGAAAAACTGGAAAAATTGGAATCGTCCGCATTATAATTTTGGGTGGAATTCATTATGCCAAATCTTTAAAATGGAGTGGGCAATAGCCATACATCAGGGGCATTTTAAGAAATTTTGAGATGTTTGGGAGCCATTAACAAATTATGGTATAGAATAATTATTATTTTTTTCCATTTTGTTCATACATGTCCAGGATAGGGTAGGGGGATGGAATTATTTTATGATTTCTTATGCTTATCAATAATTGTTGGGTATAAGGGAGGGGGGGATATTTGATGCGAGTTAGAATTTGATGATATATTAAGTGTTGTTAAAGTATAAAATGATTGTATCTTATGTTACACTTAGGGCTCCTTTTATCAAGGTGCGCTAGCGGGGTTAGCGCTTCGGACATTTAATCACACGCTATGCCCCGCGGCAAGCCAAAAAACTAATGCCTCGTCAATAGAGGCGTTAGCGACTAGCACAGCAGGTGGTTTAACACGTGGTATTCCGTGCATTAAACCTCTACCGCGTCTTGATAAAAGGACCCCCTAATGTGAGTTTTAAAAATTAATAAAGATTTAAAAAAAAAATGTTTCATTTTAGTTTATCATAATTTTTGTTTTGGGCAATGTTATTATGAGTATGCACTATTTTTCAATAGGAGTGGATCTAGATAGTGCACTCTCTTGTGAAAGGATGCATGCTGTTTAAAGACACTATACAGTCTTCCAATAGAGTGCGCAGTCTCCGTGCATCTGAAATTAATGTGCATTCACAGCAGAAGTTGAAGGATTGAAACCTCCTTCTCTACTAGTACCCATCCAGCTGCTTGAACTCAGTGCCTAGTGCCTTGCCTGTCACTAGTGCCTTGCCTGTCACTAGTGCCTAGTAGTGCTGCCCGATTCAGGAAAAAAAAATTTGATTCAATTTGATTTTCCTGCCCTAGTGGGTGTTTTTTTTTTCAAACATCCTGGTGGGTTTATTTTATAGCCTCTTCACCCCATTTATAGCCTTTTCACCCCCTTTGCCCTTTCCTACCCATACTGGCACTGTGATGTAAACAAAATAAACAAAAAATACTTTTCCTCTCTCTGTTAAATCCTAGCTCACTTTTGCGGTCTAACACCAGCTCTGGCAGGATACACATTTCAAATCTGACATATTGTAATCACAAAACAGAAAATAAAATTATTTTTTTCTACTTTTGTTTTCTGGTCATTATTCAAATCTTGTTGGTCCCAGGCTCTGGTTGTCTTCTCCTAACTCGCTTGCCAAGGTCTCCTTTCTTCATTCTCAGTGCTAACCATCCATCTTCCATATCTGTCCTCCCCTTCCATTTCCCTTCCCTTTTTTCCATCTCCATCCACGCAGCTGCAGCAATGGACCTCACCATCCCCAAATCTGCCATCTCTCTTTTTCTCAACTACCCTTTTATCCAGCATCTCTACCTCCTTCCCCAGTGTAGCATTTCTCCTTCCCTCCTTTCTGCCTCCCAATCCATCTTGCTCTCTCCATAAGTCCAAGACTTTATGCCTCCTGCACGCTTTCTCTCTCTGTCCTTGCTTCGTCCCTCGAGTGACAACCCTCCTTCCTACCCCCCAACCCAACATGTTCTCTACCTATACACCATCTCACCCTCCCCTTTAGTGTGTAGCACCTTTCCTTTCCATCCTTTTCTGCCAGGTCCAGCAGCACCTCGTCTCCCTTCCTTTTACCTCCCCCCTGTTCAGCAGTACACCTTCTCTACTCCCCCTGTCCAGCAGTACCCCTTTTCCTTTCCCTCTATCCACGTACTTCTATACCAGGGCCCCCCTCTCCAAAGGCTTGGCCCACCCCCTTCTTTGCAGGTACTCCAGCTTCCCTCAGGCCTCCTACTCTTACCGCAGCCTGCAGAGAGTATCGCTGGGTACAAGCAGCTGGAATAGTACTCTAGGCACTAGTGCTGCCCGATTTCCGATTCAAATCTATACACCGATTCACTTCGGGTGAATCAATTCGAATCGATATGATTTTTTTTTTAAATCAGCCTGGCTGATTCGGTGACCGACCCTCCTCTCCGTGCCTTCCTAAAGCAGAAGCGGCAGCGCTGCCACTTACTGGCCTGCCGCTCCTGCTTTAGGGGGCGAGGGGGGAGGGTCAGTTGGGAATAGCTGCAAAAATCCTGGTTTTACTTTGTTCCGTGCTTTAGCACTCTTTACTGCATCCTCCGGCTTCCCTCCGGGCCTCCACTCTGCAGAGGATCGCCGGTGCTCTATGCGTTCCTTGCAGGCTACCTTCGTCCTCAGAACCACGTTCCCTCTAACATGGTCCCACTCCTCTTCTGATGTCAGGGGCAGGATCGTGTCAGAGGGAGCTTGCTTCTGAGAACAGTGGAAGCACCGGCGATCCTCTCTGCAGGCTATGGTAAGAGTGGGAGGCGGAGGATGCAGTAAAGAGCACCAAAGCATAGAACAAGGTAAAACCAGCTGCTGTACCCAGTGCTTTGCTTGCTGCCAGTGCTCACAGTGTCCTGCCTGCCACCAGCACCCATAGTGACCATCTAGCGACCTATGCCCAGAGTCCTGCCTGTCACCAATACCCACAGTGACCATCTAGCTACCCATGCCCATGCACTTCCTGTCATCAGTGCCCACAGTGACTACTGCTGCTTCCCAAGAAGGCAGGCACAAGCGTCTCATTTAGACAAAGGCCATGGCATAGATATGGTAGCAGTTTTATAGCATATTGGTGTTCTTGGGGTGTGGTTTGGCAGAATATGAATGGAGCTCTGACAGGTATTTTACAAAATAAATGCATCTAATTGTGCATATTACATACAGGAACTTACAGGAAAAATTGACCAGGTGGAAATGTGTGCATATGCCATTATGCATTTTTGTAGCCGGGCTAGGGTCAGCGGCAGACAGCCTATGCAAATCACAGATTCCACACCAGTAGAACAGTCCACATGAGATTCTTTGCCACCAGCCCACCTGAGCCCTGGAGAGCCATCAAGGATCATAACTTGAAATCTCGATGATTAAATGCTGGGTGGAGGAATGCATTCAAGCAGCCCTGGACATGAAACCATGCACTCATACTAAGCCACTGTGTTCTTACCTGATACGGCTCCAAGGAATAAGCATCCATCCCAGAGAGCTGAGTTGAGAGCTGCAATGTGCCTGTGGAGTTTCATCAAAAGCAAGAAGAGGAGCAAGGATTTAGCTATTAAGCTGAAGCAAAGCCATGAAAGACACCGTTTGCCAGGTAATAAACACTTGTGCCCCACCCCTTAAACTACATCCATGGTTGTCTGTCTTTATCTTTTTTTTTATTTTTATTTAAGTTTTTGATTAAACGCTTATCCAAGAGTGCAAAGCGTTGTACAAAATATTTAAAAATAGCTGGAAGATAAACATTTCAACTTATTAGACATACATAAACGAATTATTGGACATACATGAACAATGGGAAAAAGGGGGGAGAATCACAATTTTTATAGAAAGAATACATAGAAGGAAAATAGGAGATGGGAAAAAGTTAAAAATTGCTTGAGTAGATACGTGTATAATTATCATTTATAATCATCTTTAAAGAGCAAACACTTTAGACTGTTTTTGAATTTCTTCAAGTTTCATTCAGCTCTTAGGTATAGAGGGAGAGAGTTCCTGATCAAAGGGGCAGTAACTGAAAAAATAAGGGTACGACGAGTGCCAATTATCTTCAAGGATGGGAAATTAAGGAAATGCTGTGAGGTTGATCTTAAGGCTCTCAGAAGGTCATAGGGGATCAAGAGTCTGTCTATGAAAGCCGGGGAATTAATTTGCATAGTTTTAAAGGTCAAGAGGGCAATTTTATATGTAATCCTATGTAGAACAGGAAACCAGTGGGCTTTTTGTAACAGTGGGGTGACGTGATCAAACTTATTTGAACCCGAAATAATTTTGATAGCTGTGTTTTGTATAAGTTGAAGACGTTTTATATTTTTTAAGCATATCCCTTTTAATAATGAATTACAGTAATCTATTTTAGATATTACAAGAGAATGAGTTAACACGTTAAGGGAATATGCGTCAAGGAGGGGGACCAAAGATCTAATCATCCTGAGTTTATAGAAACAGTTTTTGACCAGCGCACTAATTTGAGGACAGAATGAGAGTTTGTTAACAATTAGAACATGTGGAGGTGCATAATCGAAAGGGATGTCTAAGTCCGTTTATGTCCATCTCGCAAGTCGTCCAAAGTTAAAAATAGCCTAACCCACATTTTCAAAAGATACGTCCAACTTCTTTTGATTTTCAAAAATCATCTAATTATACGTCCTGCCGATCTGATCGTCCAAGCCGCTAAATCGTCCATCTTTATACCACATTTCCGTCCAACTTTCTGTCCAAGTCCAAAACACCTAGAACAAACCCTGTTGGATGTGGGAGGGGTCTGCAAAGTGATGGACTGCACACCCAGACATGCCACCTAAATAGTGGGGGTACCTTACAGGGCACTGCTGTGAACTTCACAAAAAGGGTACCATGGCTTCTCCTCACTACAGCTCCCTTATAGGTGATGGTGAGCCCCCCAAACCACCTCCAGAATCCCCTAGACCCACTTATCTACCACTCCAATAGCCCTTATGGCTGCAGGAGCCACTTATATGCCAGTAAAAAAGGGTTTTGGGGGTGTTTAGGGGAGTACACATGTTTAAGTATCAATGCAGTGATTACATGGGCTTATGGGCATGGGTCCTCCTCTCCATGGGACCCTAACCCACCCCCAAGACGACTAAAGCTGCCTCTGGGCTGGACGACCAGGCTTTCCTATGCCAGGCGGCCAGGTGATGATGGTCTGGAGGCTGAAATTTAAAGTTGTGAATAAAATGTTTATGGGGGTGGGGGGGTTGGTGATCACTGGGGTAGTGTGTGGGGGTCTGTGTTATGTGTTTTCTGTGCTTATCTAGTATGTTTAGGTGGATTTTTGTGACTTAGACCATGTTTTACACAAGTCACATGTTTTACATGGTCTAAGTCACAACGTCCAAGTTCTGTCTGGGCTCTGTTGTTAAACTTTCAGTTATACATACTGTACAACAAAGTCTAAGCCGGCCCACGTCCCGCCCAACTCCCGCCCTCGACACACCTCCCGAAACGCCCCATTTAGCTTTGGACGTTGAGTGGCACTATGAAGGCCTAGGTCGTTTAGAAATACATCAAAAACCCAGTTTTTATTATCGGCCCTTGGACCGATAATAAATAGTTTTTGAGAAATGTTTATTCAAGTGCCGACTTAGGCTGGTTTTTGGACATTTTTCTCTTTCGATTATGAGCCCCCTAGTATTTTGATTGTAGTAGTTAGTTTAAGAGGAACATTGTCGATGTTAATTAACTGTAAACCTTCTTTCCATGGGAAAAGCACAGTGCTAGTTTTAGAAATGCTCTTCCTACTGGTGCTACTTCCTTAGGCTCACAGAGTCCAGTGCTCCCATTAAGATTAGAGAATGACACGGTGGCGGTTTACCGTATTTGGCAAGCTTCACTTTTTCACTTTTTATTTACCACCAAGTCGCGGCAGGACGGCGTTCTGGCTAACCTCCCCTTATTCATTATTTTTTTGCTCTTTTCATTTTTTTGCTCTCTTTACTTTTTTATTTGTTATTATTTTTCTTAGTGCACTAATTGTCTTATTTTTAATTTATCACGTAGGTCATGCTTTTCTTTAGTTGTTTACCTATAGCCAGGATGCGGTTTTATGACATTTTGGCAAACTTTCTTTCTTACATTTGTTTATTTTTGTTTTGTGCACTGCTTATTTTCAGCTTGAGTTTATTATGGTGTTTAAGTTCATCACGATGTTTGTTTAGGTCCTTTGTCTCTCTTTTTGGAACATACTATATTTATTATATACTATATTTATTATATACGTTTTTAGGTACTTGGCCCCCCCTTTTTGGCATATATATTATTTATTTAGACATTTTTATTTTCTATATATATATATATTTATATTTTATTTCCAAGATATTTTTATATCCAATGTATTTTTAATTTATTTTGTTTAGATACATACGGCATTTACAAGTGGTTCTCATTTTTGTTCATATATCCAAAGATCATCAAGGTATTGTGGTTGTCCTTATATGGCATGGGGGTATAGTCTTTCATTTGTTTGTCAATTTATAACCGAATATCCTTAAAACATTGCAGTTGTCTTTTGATTGTCCTGATACAATATATTGGTCTAGCTTTCAAATTCCTTATTAAATTATATTGATTGACAGTATATACTGATTGCTTTAATTATTAATATTTTTAATATATTTATTTTATATATATTTTTTTTTATATATAATTTTAATTTTATATCTATTATAGATTGTGGTCTTTTCTGATAATATTTACCAATATTAAATTTTGTATTTTTTTATATACGATTTTAAATTAAATTTTATATCTATTATAGACTGTACTTTTTATAATATTTACCAACATTAAATTTTGTGCTTTATACATGTGGTATCTTTTTATATACTTTGCTGTTTCTGATTAATAATAATTATGCTTTTTTTTGTTCTTGTTTTTAATAATTTTTATGTATGATTATATGTTTTATTAATGTTTCTGTATGACTCATAGACTCCTGACGCAGGCCTTAGGGCCGAAACATGTACATGTCGGGTCGAGTTACTTTGGATGAATAAAAGATCAATCAGATGAGTTGAAAGACACCTTTATTTGTGCACCTTTCTGATTGGACAATTCCACCCAGTTTTGCTACTTTGTACTTTTGTGGATTTTGTTTCCCCTGTCTTTTGCGGGACGGGGACAAGGCCATTCACCACCCCGTGGAGCGGTGAATGGTCTTGTCACCGCAGTGAGGCATCAAGGATCGCGCGGTCCCCGCAGCCCCCACCCACCCACCCGCATGCCGGCTCGATCGTTTAACCAGCTTCCTCTCTCCACCTCACCTTAGTTTGCCGTCTTTCTTTTTCGGCGACTGGCACGCTTTCAAAGAGCCGCGCATGCGCGGCTGCTCAGTATTCAATCTTCTGCTCTTACCCAACCGGAAACAGGAAGTTGCAGAAGATTGAACTTTGAGCAGCCACGCATGCGTGGCTCTTTGAAAGCGTGCCGGTCGCCGAAAAAGAAAGATGGCAAACTAAGGTGAGGTGGAGAGAGGAAGCTGGTTAAACGATTGAGCCGGTGTGTGGGTGGGGGCTGCGGGGACCGCGTGTTCCCGGCTCACACAAGGAAGGAGGAAGTGAAAGGGAAAAAGTTTCTCTTCCTTGGAAATAGATTCTGAAGTGACCTCATCAAAGAAGACCAGCACCAAATGTACAAGAAATCCCTTAAACAATGTCAAAAGAGCCCAAAAGAGAAAACTGCTACTGCCGTGAGACTCCAGTATTAAAGGAATCAACTTGAAATCACAGTTCAAGAGACAGGAAAAGGTTAAATGCCTCATGGAATCCTCAGCCACAACACAAACCAAATTGTGAATGAAATCAGAGCAGACAGTAAGAATTATAAAATTGATGTCTAATGCTGAGGCATTAGAAATAATGCCTCAGCAATACAATTTTCAGAAGTTCTATTTGCTCATGGTAAGGGAGAAGAGAGACTGCTAGTGATGGTGGGGGGACTGATAGAAGATATGAAAGAAGGGTGGTAGAAAGGAACAGATGGTAAAGGAGGGAGGGAAGGGTGGTGGTGGAAAGGAATAGAACAGACATTGAAAGAGGGTAGAGAGGAACAGACCCTGAAGGGAAATGTGGAAGGCAGAGTGGGGAGAAGACGCTGGAAGGGAAGAAGACAGATGCCAGACTATGGGGGAGCGGAGGGAAGAAGATGGGTGCCAGACCAATTGTGGGAGGGGGTGAAGGGAGAGGCACAGTAACAGCAAATGGAAGACGCAGAGAGAAGACACACAGTGGATGGAAGGAATTGAATGAGAAGATATGGAAAGCAGAAACCAGACAACAAAGGTAGAAAAAAAAAATTATATTTATTTATTTATTTTTTGCTTTAGGGTAAAGTAGTATATTAGTTGTGTTGATAAAAATTTATAAACAAAGTCCTGCCAGCTGAACATCTCTTTCTCTAGTTCAGCAGCCAGAACTTTGATTTATAAGAAAGGAATAAGCTAAATATTGCAGTACTAAGGCTTATATGGATGCTGCGGGGACGGTGACGGGGCGGTGAATGGGATGGCAGTGGCGGTGACGGGGTGGTGAAAGGGATGGCGGTGACGGTGACGGGGCGGTGAAGGGAACGGCGGTGACGGGGCGGTGCAGAGGATGGTGGGGCGGTGACGGGGACAGATTTTTTCCCCGTGTCATTCTCTAATTAAGATGACTATTGCTACCGCTTGTGAGATATACAGTAGAGGACAAAGGGGTGCAGTCTAATCTATAAAGGTAATAAACAGAATTAAAACAGAAAGAACAAGAAAGATGATGACTCTTATACTGGACTAATACATTTTTTGACTAACATTGAAAAGCAACACATCCTTCAGGTCATAAATAAGCAAAATATGATGATATGTAAGTGAAACATAAGAGCATTCCAGGAATAGTCTTATGATACCAAAATCTGCACTAGAGTAGGCATGCCAGAGGGTGTGAGTAACATGAATAAAGACCTGGTGAAGCTTGAAGAATGGTCTGAAATTTGGCAGCTAAAATTTAATGCTAAGAAATGCAAGGTCATGCATTTGGACTGCAAAAACCAGAGAGAACGGTAAGTTTAGGGGGTGAAGAACTTATGTGCACGACGGAAGAGCGGGACTTGGGTGTGATTGTATGTGATGATCTTACGGTGGCCAAATAGGTTGAAAAGGTGACGGCAAAAACTAGACGGATGCTAGGTTATATAAGGAGAGGTATGGCCAGTAGGAAAAAGGAGGTATTGATGCCTCTGTATAAGAATCTGGTGAGACCTCATTTATTTATTTTAAAAATTTGTATACCATTTAAACCTAAACAGTTTACATATCATTACATACATAATTCAATAAAACATTTAGAATAATATGTACAATTCTGGAGGCCATACCTTCAAAAAGATATAAAAAGAATGGAGTCGGTCCAGAAGAAGGCTACTAAAATGGTGTGTGGTTTTCGTGAAAAGGCATATGGGGACAGACTTAAAGATCTCAATCTGTACACTTTAGAAGAAAGGCGAGAGAGGGGAGATATTATAGAGTCGTTTAAATACCTACATAATATAAAACTGCAATGAGAGGGCATAGGATGAAGTTAAGAGGTGATAGGCTCCGGAGTAATCTGAGGAAATACTTTTTTACGGAAAGGGTGGTAGATACATGGAACAATCTCCCAGAAGAAGTGGTGGAAACAGAGACTATGTCTGAATTCAAGAGGGCCTGGGATAGGCACATGGGATCTCTCAGAGAGAGAAAGAGATAATGGTTACTGTGGATGGGCAGACTAGATGGACCATTTGGCATTTATCTGCCGTCATGTTTCTATGTAATAGACTTTTATCCCTACCCCATTTTCTGTCCAATAACCAAATCCTAATCCACAAAAGAACATTGCATCCTCTTCCATGACTTTTATCCCCCCCCATGTATCAGCTAAATGTCAGACTGCCTACATTTTTAATAATGCCTCATTTATGATTCTCCTAGCCTTTGCTTGCTTTTCTCTCTTTCCTGAAACCCAGTGGTACTCAGCCTTTAATATTCAGTAAACAGCTTTATCAGTGAGATAGTTTCAAACATCCATTCTGAAGTGTTGGCATATATAAACTTTGGTGTGTCTGATTTATTAATTTCTGCATTGTTTTAAAAACTCAGAATTGTAGTACTGCACAGAACTCCCAAGCCACAATTTAAATATAACGGCTTGCATTTTAATCTGGAATATAAACCTGCTAATAAATAGTGACTCCACAGCACAGCAGGAGCTAATTAGTTCCCACATCATAAATGCAAGTACATGCTTTCCGATCATAAAATGAATGGTAGCATAACTAGAGAAATGAAAATAGATACAAAGACCAGGGAGTTTAGTCCTCTAGTTATAATTCCTGTTCCAGTTCAGGGTTTTTTGTTTTGGTTTTTTTCATTTATAGATCCAAGGAGAATTATATTAAAATAAAAAATGATAAAAGAGCAATTCTATAATCTAAACATCTGCATTTATGAGTCCCTTGCATGCATAAATGTCTGGAATATACTTAAGCATATAAGTGTACCTACCACCAAAAAGTGCCTGCAGGGTGCCTATGTACTATTTTGTAATGGCTCCTAATTTGCATAGCACGCAAATATAAAGGAGGCATTCACATGAAAACAGTTTGGGTGGGATATGGACAGGGCTCCCTGTTATAAGCATAATTCATAGAATATTCTAAGTGATGCACAGTTCTGCCATGTATATACCAGGACTAGGGTTACCATAAGGCTCCAGAAAAAGGAGGATGGATTAAGACATCTGTGTTTTACTTCCATTGCTTTCAATGGAAGTAAAACTTGGATGTCTCAATTTGTCCTCTTTTTTCTGGAGTCATATGGTAACCCTAACCAGGATTAGTGGTTAGAGCACTGGGCTTGCTATCCCAGGGTGCCTGGTTTAGGCTTATCATATTTTCTTCCGCAAAACCCTGGGCACATGACCCCACACCGTTCTGCCTCCAGCCCCATTCCATTCTGCATCCAGCCCTGCTCAGTTCAGCCTCCAGCCCCACTCCATTCTGCCCCCCAGCCCCACCCCCATACAGTCTCCTCTCTTCCTCAACGAGCTCCAGCCATTGAGGAAGAGAGGGCCTGGAGGGCCTGGAGCAAGCACAGAGCTTGCAGAATTTACCTTGCTCCATGATAGCGATACCAGATGTCTGAGAAAACCTGGATATGTCCTCTTTTTAGAGCACTCCCCTTTTTCAAAACCTGGCAGTTTGTCCAGGTTTTGGAAGGTCATGAGCTCGGGGCCATGTCTGGAGGGCCTCTTTAGCATGCACGGATGACGACACAATGAAAGTGAAGGGAGAGGGCAAAGGGCTAAAGAAAACTGGGAGAGAAAGCACTGGATAGGGGAAATAAGATGGACTTTAAAAAACAAAATTGTAGTTCCACCCCCTCTACCCTTTTGTAATAGTTGGTTTGTATGTCGATTTGTCTACCCTATTTTATATTTAGTTTTCAAATTGTAATAGTATGCGTTTTTTTCTTTTTTTGTGTATGCTTTAATGACTTTTATTATTAGTGTATTTCGCTTAGTAAAACAAAATAAGCGATTATATCAAATTTTAATAAAAATTTGAAACTTGAAACAAGGGACAGGTGATATATTTGTCTTGGAGGAGGGGATAAAGAGCTGGGGACAACAGAGAGTAAGGGGATGAGTGGAAAATCAGATGAGAGGTAGCAGATGAGTGTACGGTACATAGGAAGAGAACTGCTGGAGACTCAGGATATAAAGACAGTTACACTGTCTCCGATCTGACCATGCAAATAAGCTGATTAATATTGAAATGCCATGCAAACTAGTAGTTACAAAAATGGTACGACAAGGACAGTTTTAGAAAATTACTCAAAACGCAGTTATTTGTAAATGCATTTTTTTAGATACTGATTTTTCATGATTGTTTTTGCTGAATAATTTCTGTATGACTTTCTGAGAATTATTTGTTTATATCTGTCTGATCTTATCTGTTTTATTGAAATATGTGTGTAAAGATATGTAAACTGTTTAGGTTTAAATGGTATAAAAAAATTTTAATAAATAAAATAAAACATATTATACGGGCTCTCATCTTTCTACTATTTTTTTTTTAGATATGTCAAATGTATAAAAGGAATAATTCTTATTCCTTCTTGCTTGTTAAATTAATGGGTGATTAGCAAATAAAATCTTTTATTGTACCATGCTACAGAAAAGGAATTTGCTGTAATATAAACTATTTAATGATATAACAGCACAAGAAAATCCCATTTTTCATTGATGCAAGGTGTGCCAAGTGTTATCTTTTCCAGCCTGTCATTGCAAATTGTCATAAAATGGAATTACAAGAAGAACAAATGTTGAACAACCTAAAGGCATCTGTGTGCTGAGATATGTAATAATGAATTTCCTAGGTAGATCTCAGAGTAAGTTGAAGTATTTATAAATCCTTCTCAGTGGATAATTTGTGAACATTTTATCCAGGCACTTTAACTTTCAGTGACACTTTAAAAGAGCCTTTTTTTTTGCAAAGTTAAATTAAATTATAAAAATGTATCGAGAAATTATGAAGCCAGTGGCAGCTGTAAATGAAATGAGTACATCCTTCCTAAGGACAGCATTAGTTTTTGAAAATTATCTTTATTAAGAGAGCACAGGGGGGCGTGGCTTGAGAGCACTGCTAGATGGTCGGGTTGCCGTGAAGCTCCATATGACCAGCCAGTAAATATTAGTATTTTTCAACCCCAGAGAGATTTTAAGTAATAAATACTATTCTTTTTAATATTGGATGATGGCTTGCTCCAGGCAAACCAAATTGGAGGCTTTGTTTGCGTCTGGGGAGAAGAAAGGGAAAAGACTGAAAACGGACTGAGGATTCTTCAGTCAGTTCGGACCTGTTAGAGGAGTTAAAATCTATTAAAATCTTTATGAAGAGCAACTCAGGACAGCTTGCTATATTGAGAGAAGAAGTTTCCAACATTACAAAGCAAATGGAAATTGCGAATAGCAGAATGGAGCACCTGGAGTCCAGAATGGTTAACCTGGAAGAGGGGCAGAGGCAGTGCGGGAAGGATCACAAGCTGTTGAAGGATTTGGAGCAGAGGTTGGAGGATTATGAAAATAGATCCCGAAGAAATAACATAAGAATTATTGGACTTCCAGAAAATGTGGAAAGGAGAGATCCAATTATATTTTTACAGGAGTTGATCCCTAAGCTGCTTCCTTTATCATTAAAGTTCCCCTTAGAAATTGAGCATGCGCATAGGATGCCAGCTAAAAAATCTAATGGATATGTGGGGAACAGACCACTAATTTTTAGTGTGCTTAAATTTCACCATGCCACTGAAATTTTCTGTTTGGCTAAAGAAAAAAGAAATTTGAAATATATGGAATCAAAGATTTTATTTGTACTAGACTTTGCTAGGAAAACAGCAAAATTGAGAAAAGAGTTGTTGCAATTAAGACCTAATTTACAGCGGATGGGGCAAAATTTGGTCTTATGTATCCAGCTATTATGTGGGTTACTTATGAAAATCGCACTCTTTAATTTGATGATCCAGTCAAATTAAATGAATTTATTTTGCAACAGGAAGAACTAATGTCATAAAAACTGTTCAATGAGGTGGTGATAAAGAAATCTATGATGGAAAATGGGTAAAATGAGATAAGAGAAAGAAAATGGGAAAAGAAGACTGTATATATTACTATCTGGACATAAATGATATATATGACTGAAGAGAAAGTTGTTTGAATATGCGTGAGATTCCAGCTGATTGTTAGATTCAGTTTAAATTTGTTGATTAAACAACAACAACGTCAGAGTGATTCTACGCTATGATTGACAGCTATGATAGCTAGCAGGAGAGCACCGGATGACAGTAGGTGGGACTGCTGACCTCTTCCACAATGCACAGATCTAGAAAGATTGTTTGTAACATGGAGGGGAGACAAAGAGTTCAAGAAAAGATACTATTGTGGTCAGAGTCATCTGCGTCAAGGTGAACATTAGTTTTCTTGCTCGGAACTAAACAACGGAAATACTGGATTGAAAGTAGTTTTTCATATAAGGTTTGAAGTGTGGTTTTGCGTGAATTGCTTACTTCCCTGAACTTGGAGCATTTTTGCAAAGAGGACTGGGCAACTGGGCTTGATGAATCTTTGTTCTGACCCAGTAAGGCTGTTCTTATGTTCTTATGTTCTTTGCAGTATTTAACCATCTATGGGGCTTTCCTTCACAGTGTAAGGGGACAAACTATATAGCTGTTTGTGACTAAAGTTTGTTTATCTTGGATGGATCTGTCAACTTATGTTTAATTTGGCTCTGTTCTGTGTTTTGCATAGTTGATCCAATAAAGAGATATTACAAAAAAAACCCAACAACCCAAAACAGTGCCTGTGAGCCATCTCATAAGCAGCGTTATTCTTATGGCCCAGGAACATCAGGCCATGCAAAGCCATTGTCCAATGCTCCTGGGCTGCCGGGATAAAATCCCCCCTGCCATGGTCTGACTCCTACCCCTTAGTCCCCCAGACCCTCATATGGTCTCCCAACCTCCCTTCCGACCTTCCATTCCTGATGCCAAGTTCAGAGTGACCTACATTCCTTTATTTTTGACAGGAGGACCATTGGTCTGGTCCTCTCCACTCTGGGAGAAACAGGACCCAATTGGTGTGAATTATGACAGCTTTATTCATGCCTAAGAATTTCTTCAATTATTCAGGTTTGCCTGTCTTCTGCTTCCTTCATGATTAAACAGGGGACCCATACAGTTGGTCAGTACACAGTGGGGTTCTGTATTGTTTCTGAAGAGAGAGATAAAATAAAAATGCCTTCATAATGACCTTTTGATTATCCCAGGAACAAGTTAATCTGTTGAGATTTACCCTTGCAGTTGGATACCTTCTTATTTCTGTGTTTATGCTAAGACACTGAAAGATAGGGGAAAGCCGACAGTCGACCACCGGTCGATGGTACGGATAGCAGGATGCCCCGACGAAGAAGCCAAGGACAACTACACCTACACAAGAGAAGACGACCTCACAGCCAATAAGGGAGAAAAAGCAGGAAGGGACAATTCAGACATAGGAGGGGACGACCACACAGCAAAAAAGGGTGATAACACAGGAGCAGTAAAGGATACCAAAATTGAAGCTACAGGGACGGCCAAGAGTAGAAGGTCCAAAAAGGTAACACGAAGAGAACTTAGATGTATGTATACAAATGCTAGAAGTCTGGGTAACAAAATGGGGGAACTAGAGACAATAGCAAGACGTGACATATTGGATATCATTGGCATAACAGAAACATGGTGGAATGAAGAAAACAAATGGGACACAGTACTACAGGGATACAAACTGTATAGAAGAGATCGAATAGGGCAGAAAGGTGGAGGTATTGCTCTATATGTTAAGGAGGGGATAGATTCTGTTGAAATGGTTAAAACAGAAAGGAAAGAGAAGCTGGAGTCACTCTGGATCAAAATTCCTGGTCAATATGGCGCAGATACGAAAATTGGCCTTTACTATCGTCCACCAGGACAGGCGGAGGAAACTGACGCAGAAATGATGGAGGAAATCAAACAAGAATGCAAGACAGGCAATGTAATTATATTGGGAGACTTCAATTTCCCAGGGATAGACTGGAAACTAGCAACCTCCAACTGCGGCAAGGAAGCCAAGTTCCTGGAGGTGCTAGGGGATTGCTTCCTGGAACAAATGGTAAAAGAGCCGACAAGAGGCAACGCCACCTTGGACTTGGTCCTAAATGGCCTCACGGGACCGATAACAGAAGTGGAAGTCATAGTTCCACTGGGAACGAGTGATCATAATGTAATCAACTTTAAACTACACATCAGGAAAGGGAAACATGCCAAAACCTTAACCACCACCTTGAACTTTAAAAAGGGTAAATACGATAGCATGAGAGCCATGGTAGAAAAACGACTCGAGAAGATGATGGACAAACTTGAAACGGTGATCAGGCATGGACACTACTGAAAAATACTATCACAGAAGCACAAGATCTCTACATTCCGAAGATTTCCAAAGATCGGAGAACAAAGAGCAAAAGAGAACCGGCATGGCTTACCATACAGGTGAAGGAAGCCATAAAAGAAAAGAAGGACTCTTTCAAAAAATGGAAATGCATAAAGACAACCGAAGCCTGGAACAAACATAAAGATGATCAGAAGAAATGTCACAAGGCGGTGAGGAATGCAAAACAGGAATATGAGGAAAAAATAGCCCAGGAGGCCAAAAACTTCAAGCCCTTCTTTAGATACGTGAAAGGGAAAAAACCTGCAAAAGAGGCAGTGGGACCCCTGGACGACCAGGGAAGAAAAGGGTACGTCAAGGAAGATAAACAAATCGCAGACAAACTAAATTCCTTCTTTGCGTCCGTCTTTACGAAGGAGGACACCTCAACAATACCTGAAGCGGAGAAAGTGTTTGCAGGAGAAATAGAAGACAGCCTCACCACAGTTGAAGTGGACTTAGACCAGATATACTATCAGATCGACAAACTTAAAAGCGACAAATCCCCTGGACCGGATGGGATTCATCCGAGAGTCTTAAAGGAATTGAAGGTTGAAATCGGAGAGTTATTGCAAAAACTTGCAAACCTGACAATCAGAACTGGACAGATACCGGACGACTGGAGGATAGCGAACGTCACCCCAATTTTCAAAAAGGATCGAGAGGGGAACCGGGCAACTATAGACCTGTGAGTCTTACGTCTGTCCCTGGCAAGATGGTTGAAGCACTGATCAAGGATAGCATAGTCCGGCACTTGGACGCATATGACTTAATGAAACCCAGTCAACATGGATTCAGGAAAGGGAAATCATGTTTGACTAATTTACTCCAATTTTTTGAGACCGTGAACGAGCAAATCGATAGTGGGAAGCCGGTGGACATAATATATTTGGACTTCCAGAAAGCGTTTGACAAAGTTCCACACGAAAGACTTCTCAGGAAACTACATAGCCATGGCATAGAGGGGGATATACAAAGATGGATAGGCAAATGGCTGGAAAACCGAAAGCAGAGAGTGGGCATAAATGGGAAGTTCTCCGACTGGGAGAAAGTGACTAGTGGTGTGCCCCAGGGCTCGGTACTTGGGCCGATCCTTTTTAATATTTATATCAATGACCTAGAGGAAGGAACATCCAGTGAGATCATCAAGTTTGCAGACGATACAAAACTATGCCGGGCAATCAGATCGCAGGATGATAGCGAGAAACTCCAGAGCGACTTGTGTCAGTTAGAAACATGGGCGGAGAAATGGCAGATGAAATTCAATGTGGAGAAATGCAAGGTAATGCATTTAGGCAATAAAAATAAGGAATACGAGTATACAATGTCAGGTGCAACTCTGGGGAAGAGTGAACAAGAAAAGGACCTGGGTGTGCTGATAGACAGAACCCTGAAGCCGTCGGCACAATGCGCGGCAGCGGCAAAGAAGGCAAATAGAATGTTGGGCATGATAAAGAAAGGAATCTCGAGTAGATCGGAGAAAGTTATAATGCCGCTTTATAGGGCAATGGTCAGACCACACTTGGAATACTGCGTCCAACATTGGTCTCCCTACCTAAAGAAGGATATAAAACTGCTGGAGAGGGTGCAGAGACGAGCAACAAAACTGGTGAAGGGTATGGAGAAACTGGAATACGAGGACAGACTTATAACACTAGGATTGTTCTCCCTTGAGAAAAGGAGACTGCGTGGGGATATGATCGAGACCTTCAAAATACTGAAAGGAATCGACAAAATAGAGCAGAGAAGATTATTTACATTGTCCAATTTGACACGGACTAGAGGACATGTAATGAAGCTAAGGGGGGACAGGTTCAGGACTAATGTCAGGAAGTTCTGCTTCACTCAGAGAGTGGTTGACACCTGGAATGCTCTCCCAGAGGAGATTATTGCGGAATCTACCGTCCTAGGCTTCAAGAGCAAACTAGATGCATATCTCCTTAAGAGAGGCATATAAGGATATGGTGGAATATAAATTACGCCAGGTGTACACCTGGCAGGGCCTCCGCGTGTGCGGATCGCCGGACTTGATGGACCGAAGGTCTGATCCGGAGAAGGCAGTTCTTATGTTCTTATGACACACAGATTCTGGAATGTCTGTACAATCTCCACTACCACCACTCTGCCGCCTGGTCTCTTCTTATAAGGGATTACCGTATTTTCACGCAGATAACGCGCACCCGTGTATAACGCGCACACGGGTATAGCGCGCAGAAACCACAATATTATGTATAAAACCTTTTGTATACCGCGCTCACGGGTATAATGCGCATGCTGCCCGACTGTCCTTTCGCCCGCCCCGACTCTCCTCTGGCCACCCCGACTCTCCTTTTGCCCGCCCCGACTCTCCTCTGGCCACCCCGACTCTCCTTTCGCCCTCCCCGACTCTCCGTGCGCTGTCCCGACTCTCCGTTTACCCGCCCTGCCCTGCCCCCCCCCGGCAGGACCACTCGCACCCCCACCCCGAAGGACCGCCGACTCCCCGACAATATCGGGCCAGAAGGGAGCCCAAACCCTCCTGGCCACGGCGACCCCCTACCCCCACCCCGCACTACATTACGGGCAGGAGGGATCCCAGGCCCTCCTGCCCTCGACGCAAACCCCCCTCCCTCCAACTGACTGCCCCCCCCCCAAGAACCTCCGACCGCCCCCTCATAAATGCTTTTATTAGAAGCTTATGGCTTGCCCACTAAATATCCTCCCTTCTGGAAGACACAGCAGAGAGTCTAATAAGAGCCCACGAGATACAAAAGTTTTTCTACATAGTTCCCACCCCGCCCGACGCCCGATTCACCCCCCCCAGCAGGACCGCTCGCACCCCCACCCCGAACGACCGCTCGCACGCGCTCCCACCCGCACCCGCGATCGGAGCAAGAGGGAGCCCAAGCCCTCTTGCCCGGCCGACTCCCCGACAATATCGGGCCAGGAGGGAGCCCAAACCCTCCTGGCCACGGCGACCCCCTACCCCCACCCCGCACTACATTACGAGCAGGAGGGATCCCAGGCCCTCCTGCCCTCGACGCAAACCCCCCTCCCTCCCTCCAACGACCGCCCCCCCCAAGAACCTCCGACTTCCCCCCCAGCCGACCCGCGACCCCCCTGGCCGACCCCCACGACACCCCACCCCCCTTCCCCGTACCTTTGCTAGTTGGCCGGACAGACGGGAGCCAAACCCGCCTGTCCGGCAGGCAGCCAACGACGGAATGAGGCCGGATTGGCCCATCCGTCCCAAAGCTCCGCCTACTGGTGGGGCCTAAGGCGCGTGGGCCAATCAGAATAGGCCCTGGAGCCTTAGGTCCCACCTGGCGGCGCGGCCTGAGGCACATGGTCGGGTTGGGCCCATGTGCCTCAGGCCACGCCCCCAGGTGGGACCTAAGGCTCCAGGGCCTATTCTGATTGGCCCACGCGCCTTAGGCCCCACCAGTAGGCGGAGCTTTGGGACGGATGGGCCAATCCGGCCTCATTCCGTTGTTGGCTGCCTGCCGGACAGGCGGGTTTGGCTCCCGTCTGTCCGGCCAACTAGCAAAGGTACGGGGAAGGGGGGTGGGGTGTCGTGGGGGTCAGCCAGGGGGGTCGCGGGTTGGCTGGGGGGGCGGTCGGAGGTTCTTGGGGGGGGGGCGGTCATTGGAGGGAGGGAGGGGGGTTTGCGTCGAGGGCAGGAGGGCCTGGGATCCCTCCTGCCCGTAATGTAGTGCGGGGTGGGGGTAGGGGGTCGCCGTGGCCAGGAGGGTTTGGGCTCCCTCCTGGCCCGATATTGTCGGGGAGTCGGCCGGGCAAGAGGGCTTGGGCTCCCTCTTGCTCCGATCGCGGGTGCGGGTGGGAGCGCGTGCGAGCGGTCGTTCGGGGTGGGGGTGCGAGCGGTCCTGCTGGGGGGGGATGAATCGGGCGTCGGGCGGGGTGGGAACTATGTAGAAAAACTTTTGTATACCGTGCTCACGCGTATAACGCGCGAGGGGTATGCGCGGTAGGTAAAAACGCGTATAACGCGCGCGTTATATGCGTGAAAATACGGTATATTGTCTTTTGCATTAAAATCCAAGGATTCAGTGTGAAAGGTTTGTTAGAGAACAGAATATGGAAGGGATTATGTGAGGGGTTTGTTAAAGAACAGAATATGGAAGGATTATGGAAGAATAGCTTTACTGGGTCAGACCAATGGTCCATCAATCCCAGTAAAGTCATTCTCATGGTGGCCAATTCGGGTCCCTAGTACCTGGCCAAAACCCAAAGAGTAGAAACATTCCATGCTACTAATCAAGGGCAAGCAGGGGCTTCTCTCATGTCTTTCTCAATAACAGACTTTTTTCCTTCAGGAAATTGTCTAAACCTTTCTTAAAACCAGCTATGTTATCTGCTCTTACCACAACCAGAGCTTAACTATTCTCTGAGTGAAAAAAAATTTCCACCTATTGGAATATGAAAAGTGAAAGACATCTGAATTTGCTAATGGAATGCATTGGAATAAATGCTTAGCTATACCTGCAGTTCTTTCCCTAACCAAATAAAATAAAAATCCACTTCCTATAAAGGAATCATTTTGTGTTGGCATATTTTTCTAAGGTTCCTTTAATAGGAAATCACTGATCCCTTTATTTGGAAAATCCTTCGGCTTTTAAGGTTTTATCTAACATTTAGCATTATAGTATATCAATATATTTTCTCTTCATTTTTAATGTCAGGTACCAGAATTCTTCCTTGTACTGCTAGTCTCAAAATGCCAGTCCCTAAGGGCAAATTATAAGCTGCATCAGTCAGTTCTCTTCAGATCTATAAATAACTTTTTGACATCAAATGTGAATATACCTTTTGAACAGATGATCAGGCAATGTGAACTGATTAGTAGAGGAGAACTTTTCTTATACACATGTAGAGATAATTCAGTTCTGCCTGTGCAAAAGTGCCATAACTTTCAGCACTCTGCTAGAATAAAATAGTTCAACCCATTTCTAAATCCAGCAGTTTTGAAACAAAGGCAATATCTTCCTTCCTGACAGGGTAGGAGCATCCATCCCTTGGAGGGAAAATAATCCTGTTGAATTACTGGAGCAGAACATTTCTCAGATATAATACCTATACTAGTTGGAACTCCAACTTGTCCTGGTGATTTTTCTAAATATCCGGGGTGGGGGAGGGAAAGAACAAACTGTAGATCAACAAGTACAAATGCCATAGTGCAGGTATGTGAACTGAACATTTTGGGGTCGATGTGCAGCTGGTTTTGTTGACCACTGTTGGCATTATGTCTGGAAATTCAATGCCAGGCCATGTCCAGGCTTCGGCATTGAATTTCTAAGTTTGCGGACCTGGCTAAAGCATAGCTGGTTAAGTGTGATATTAGGCATTTAATTGGCTCTGGGTTACCCCAAAGAGATAGGACTGACTTTTATGCACTCCTATTTATTTGGTTACCTTTGTTGGTTAAATGCAGAATATTGGCACAAAGCATACAAAATGTAGCAATTAGACTCCTAAAGGACCTCCATGCTCATGACCCCGTCTCACAAGAGCTATCATCAGCCCACTGGCCATCTATTACCAAATGTTGTATCTTTAGGGGCCTTACACAACATGGCGCCCAGCTACATATCAACCAAGCTTCCTCCATACATCCCAAACAGACCATTCTGCTCCCAGGAGGAAACACGTCTACAAATACTCTCTGAACATGACCTCCAACTCCAGAGTGCCAGACACCATTCCTACTCCCATTTCCTCAATGGGCTTCTGAGCTTTAGGAGAACAATAAAAACTTACCATAAATCTCTTTACTTAGTATCCTTTTAGTACAACTTCCAGTATTATACATTAACCCTAGCATCTTTTTAGCCATTGTAATGAACCAACACATCTACTCTATGTATGTTAACTCTATGTATATTAACTTAGATGATAAACCGTTTGTTAACCTATAATGACCAAATTGTACGCTAAACTGACTCTTTGTGTAAACCAACCTAAGACGATCAACTATACTCTACATATGTAAATTTATAACCTGTTTGTCTATTCACTATGTATGTCAACCTTGTAACCCGTTCTGAGCTCGTTGGGGAGGGCGGGTATAAAACAAACCAAATAAATGACTGGCCAAATGTTGACTCTGCTTCCAAAACACCCCAAAATAGTCAGTTAAGTGCCATTGTAAATGACAGGTTAGCCCCAGACAAGTGATTTAATCAGCCTGGATCCATTTCTGGCTAGCTAAATCACTTTGAATACACTGCACAACAAAGTTTTTGCTTCCTGAACACTGCTGGGTGTTTCTTATAGAATTTTGGGTGCTGATCATGAATATTACATCAAAAATTACCCATCACGTACCATTTCAGAGAAATCTTCAATTTTGTCGTGATTTTTTCTTATATTTGGATGCAAACAATTTTTTCTCCCATAAGTGTCTTATCAACAACGGTTTGTGCCGCCTGGGTATGTCCATGCATAAAATCTAGCCAGGTTGGAAGCTGTTTTATGGAAGATGACATCCTGGGCATGTCTGGGCAGGTCTGAACGAGCTTGCGCTGTCTCACCATGCTATAATGGTGGCTTCCATACACCAATCCTGCTCATTTGGTTAATATAGATAGTCCGTGTGTGTATATAGTATCAGTATAGTAAAGTATAGTAGTATAGTAGCTGTAGCAATATAACAGTAAGTAAGCTTGATGCTATAGACGTTTTGGTGTCGGGCAATATGTCTCGTCGGTGTCGTAACAGCCGCGACACATTCTGCTATATCTGTGGGGAATATACACTTACGCCTCAGAGACGTTCGATGACTGCCCTTGTAAAGAAAGCCTATCATCTGTATTTTGGCTGCAAAATAGGTGATCAAGACAAGCAATGGGCGCCTCACATTTGCTGTGCGACATGTGCTGTTAGTCTGAGAGCCTGGCTCAGAGGTACTCGAAAGACGATGCCATTTGCTGTTCCGATGATATGGCGAGAACAGAAAGACCATGTGACGGACTGTTATTTCTGTTTGACTAATGTGTCTGGTTTCTCTGCCAAAAACAAGAAGTCAATTGAATATCCTAATCTGCCTTCAGCAATGAGACCCATGCCACATGATGACAGTCTTCCAGTTCCGAAACCACCAGAGGATTGGACCTTAGACGAACCAGATGAAGAAACTGCAGTGCAGGGTTCTAACAGTGACATTGACCCGGATTTTGAACCATCTTCATCAGGCGATCCACATCTGATAATATCGACCCTTCTCATTCTTATGTCTTTGGTGTTACTAAGGGCTCCTTTTACTAAGCTGCGATAGTGGTTTTAGCGTGCACTAGGTGCTAATGCCAGCATTGAGCTGACATTAGTTCTAGCCATGTAGCACTGGTTTAGTGCGCGCTAAAATTCTGTGCGTGCTAAAAACGCTATCACAGCTTAGTAAAAGGAGCCCTAAATGCAACATGAGTTCTTCCGAGTAACTGTAACAATCTTTCTTACACAGCATCATTAATCCACCAATAAATCAATGATTGAGTAGAGAACTGTGGCACTTGTAACAGTCTTTCAGGGATCAAATATATGTGGAGGGGCATTTTTGAAATTATATCTGAATCCAAGTTTAGGTGTTTTGCAGAACATGAACAAAAATCCAATACCAAACACATCCATTTTCAAAACGATAAAACTTCAAATTTTTGTTGAAAATGGATATGCTTGTGCTCGGTGCTTCTATCATTTTGAACCATTTAAAAAAATAAATAAATAAATAAAACATGTCCAAAAGAAATGCTTGAGTGGAAAGCAACAGAGGGTAACGGTAAATGGAGCTCTCTGTGAGGATATTACTAGTGGTGTGCCACAAGGTTTGGTTTTTAACATTTTTGTAAGTGATGTTGCTGATGGGCTTTCTAGTAAGGTTTGCCTCTTTGCGAATGATACCAAAATCTGCAATAGGGTAGACACCCCTGATGGTGTGGATAACATAAGGAAGGACCTAGAGAACTTGAATAATGTGATTTTGTGATTTTTGTGCCATAACACCATAAAGTCTGTATATTTTATATGCTTCAGTCTGCTTTATGGACTGGCACACAGTGCTCTATTCTAACCCTATCCTACCCTCATCTCACCCACTCACCCAATGTACTGCTTTTCTAATACAGATTAGTCTGTGGCCCCATAATCATAGCTCTTGTAGGTTTGCCAAATAGTTTCAAGTTTATTATGGTTTGATATACTGCTTTTGTACCAAAGCGGTTTACAATATAAAACAATTTTAAAACAAACAAAAATAATTAAAAAGAAGGGAAAGGACATATATATGCAAATTTGAATTGTCAAGACATGGCACAAGAAGAAAAAAAGGGGAGAGTTTACAATTTATAAAATAAAAAATTGTGTGTTGTGGTCCTCTTTCTCTCCCAGGAATTGGAGCCATATCCTGGATTTCTAAATGGGTTTGGTACATCTCTTGTGGTTATTTGTGGGGATTGTAGTAGATGTAGATGGGAATGGGGGGGTGTTAGGGATGGGAGATTAGTTTGAAAAATTCCTTGTGAGCAATTTGTTGCCTGTGTATCTTGATGATCTCGTTTCAAAACATGAAATAAAAAATTGAAAAGGTAATGGGAAGAACGATATGGAGAAGGAGAAGATTTAGGTGATCCATTTATCTACATCTCAAAAGCATCCTTAAAGAGAAAAGTTTTAAGGTTAGATTTGAAATGATTAGAGTTAGTTTCCAGTCTTAATGCTAAGTGGAGGGCATTCCATAGAGTGGAAGCGACTACAGAATAGATGGTTTTGTGAGTTGTGTCATAAAATAATTGACGAACAGATAGAACTGTAAGAAGATGTTGCTGAGACGATCGTAGAGTATGTGAGGTTTCATATGGGATCAGAAGTCTGTCGTTAAATGAAGGAGAGTGATTGGTCTGAACATTGAATGCAAGAAAGAGAATTTTAAATGTGATTCTATGAGAGATGGGCAACCAGTGGGCCATGGTCAAAGTTCTTTGCATTAAAGATAATTTTTACGGCAGTATTTTGAATAATTTGTAATCTCCTAACTCTTTTGGGGGGATGCCATAGTAAAGGGAATTACATTATTCTATGGTAGAGATGACCAAGGAATGAATGAGAATATTAAGAGATTTTGCTTCTAGAATTGATGCAAGGGACTGTATCATCTTGAGTTTAAAGAAACATAATCAAATTAGGGAACTAAGTTTTGAAAGAAAATGCATTATCAAGAATCACACCTAAGAGTTTAATATCTAATACTAGCTGAATTGAGGTGGAAGAAATGCATAATGGGAAAGAAAGGCTTTCATTCTCTGTGGTCGAAAAATGCATGGCCTTTGATTTATTGATACTGAGGGAGAGTAGATTGTTGTAAAGCCAATTACTGAGAACAGTTAGTTTTTGGTTTAACCTAACTTCAATTTAATTCCAACTATCACCAATGAACTCACCTTTGAGACTTTAAATCTTATTTTTAACTCTAATTTCTACTAGATATTTTGGAATTGCAGAGGAAACTATTAGATTGTTTAACATGTAAAGTTAGCCTGTCAGTTTCTCTGAATAAGTAGTATCATTCAAATTCTGATTGAAGCATGCTGAATCATAGTATATACCCTTTTCATTGACTAGTTTTATCTAAATTGTTAAGAAGCTTCATATTTTTAAGCTACACTCAATTAAATTTGACCCTTTTTCTATTAGTCACACCTATATTCTATGCAGTTTATGTCATTTGACTTACTGTATATCCCTAACCCCCCATTAACTATTTTGTTTCTTCTAGGGGTATTCCACTATGAGTATGGATTCAGTTATGTTGAGTGCTTAAAAATTTAATATGAATGCAAATCATTCATACATACATATCCTATGAAACCAATTTTAAGACCATGGGAGGCAGCTACAAACCCAGAAATTCAATGACAGAGCCCTGTCAAGTGACTGATATTGAATTCCCGGTCTATTATGAGCTGTGTTTGACATAGCAGCCAAAGAGAAACTCACTATTTAGGCAGGGCTATCTGACCGCTCAATGTAGCTGGTTAGCCAGAGAATTCTGGTGCAAACCGGCTATGCCACACAACATTGCTGACCGGGCTAGTCACTGACTGGGATATTTAGCAAGAGATAGCAACTATCTCCTACTGAATATTAGTGGTTAGCCAGTCATGAGTCATTCTTGGCCAACTAAATAGCACTGAATCTTGGGTGGTATGAATTTATGCACATATAATTGTGTGCATTTTTAAGTTCTTGTATGCATATAATGCATGCCTACAAGAGCGAATAGCTACAATGAGCATAAGAAAGGGCCATAAATCAGGAAAATTATATTTAAAATGAGAACAAACTATTTTTTTTTCCTTTATTTTAACCAACCCCCTCTCCCCCCCCCCCTTAGTTTCTTGACTGTGTTTCTCAACTAGACTTCAAGCTCCAAAGAGAAGGGGCTCTCTCTTAACAAATGTGCCTCTGTAGAATGTTGCACATGCCAAGTTGTTCAATACATAACAATTTTATATGCATTCTATTTTCTATACTGTTTTACTAGGGGAGCTCAGAATGCTTTACATGAATTTATTCAGGCACTTAAGCATTTTCCCTGTTTGACCTGGTGGGCTCACAATATAATGCACCTGGGGCAATGGGGGGATTAAGTGGCTTGGCCAGGGTCACAAAGAGCAGTGTAGGTTTGAACTCACAACCTCAGGGTGCTGAGGCTGTAGCTGTAACCACTGCACCACACTCTCCCCGAAAGAGTAAAAATAGAAAGATTAAACTTTTTTTGGGGGGGAGGGGGAGTTGGACTGCTGAACAAAGGAGGGGGGTTAGTTTTGTTGGCAACAACTAAAGTCATTTATGGTCTGCTGGTTGCTTTGTGTTTTCCATATGCCCCTGGTTCAGATGCTTTTGTTTTCAGTTCATGTTTTGGGTTGGAACCACCTGCTCAACTCTAAATGCATTTGACCCTCACTCTAATCACAGTCCTATTTGAAAAAAATCAGCCCCCAAGAGCATCCTTAATAAAGGAGTCTACGGATGCTTCCCTGCTGTGGGCTGTCACATCAGGTCATTGCTAAGTTGCTGTCCAATCTTGCGACCCATTTGCATTAGTCAGGCTTTCATTCATGTACAAGATAACAAAATAACACAAACCTATCACCTCCTACTTTTTCTTGACAGATGTGTGAGCATATGATAGGATGTCATTTACAGAGCAGGCCATCAGTAAATGAGGAGAGAGTGAAACAAATTAAAAAGGAATGAAGGGCAGAGCTTAAGGAAAAAGAAATGAGACAAAAATAAAAGAGAATCTGAGAACAGGGGAAAAAAAAAACTGAGAAGTATAACTTGGAGTAGAAAATGTATGTAATATGTACTCAAGAGACAAAGAAGAAACAAACATATCTTCTTATATTCAACATAACTAATAAAAGACCATTCTCTTTAATTCTACTTTTCTATTCACAAAAACACACTAGAAATGTGCATTCGTTAGCATGTTTTCAGTCCCTTGATGTGTCTTTAAAAAAATTAGTGTATGTTAACCTATGAACTAAAAGCATTCACAATTTTTGAAAATGATATGTTAAATGAACAGAAACAAAATTCAAAATTTGGGGAAAAAAAAATCAGAAACTGATATCAAAACAATCTAGAAGTAGGGGAGAGCCAACAAAAAAATGTGAAAAAGGAAATCTTGCATTCAAAGAATGACAAATGCCAGGTTCATTGTCAAAGAATCATATACTAAAAACCTTTTTGAAGCTTTTAGCAATGAAAACACTTAAACCAATAATTTCCTTTGAGGATTATATAAACCTCAAACCACCAACACTTGCATTTAGAAGTTTTTTTATTGTTATGACTCCTGAGGCAGAATTTCTCCCTTTTACCCCTTTCTACCTCTTTTTTGCACTCCCTTCCTATCCAAAAATTCTTCCTCTCTCCCCGCAGCTTTCCATCCGTCCTATCCCTCTGTGCAGCACTTCCCAATTGATCACCCCCCCCCCTCACCACCACCACCACCACCACCACCACCACCACCACAATGAGATCTGACATATTGTTGGGTCTCTTAGGGCAGCTGCTGTGGTGGTGGGTGGTTAGTGGAGGGCTCTGAGCAGGTTGTTTTCATGTCATTAGTGATATCATCAGTGACATCATTAATGAAAATTTAGAACTATTAACCAATTTGCTAAATGACAACATGTTGTCCTTAAATGCCACAAAATCTAAAGTGATGCTATTTTCTTATAACCAGTCAGAAAATCTCTCTTCTCCGATCTCTCTGAATTCAAAAGCTCTCGAGACAGTGACCACCATTGAACTTCTGGGAGTGATATTCAATAACAATTTAGTATATCATCCAGAAATTAGTACCATAGTCCAAAAATGCTTTCACAGACTACATATGATTCATTATATTTCCAATCTCCTTGAAACCCCTTCTCTAAATATCCTTTTACACTCTCTCATCATATCACAACTGGATATTGCAATGCCCTTTATCAAGGCATTACCCCAAAAGAGCTCAGAAGACTCCAAATTATCCAAAACACTGCAGCTAAACTTCTATTCAAAGCAAAAAAAATTTGATCACATCACACCTTTCTTAATTAAGGCACACTGGTTACCTGTTTCTTATCGAGTAACTTATAAAATTCTTCTTTTAACCTTCAAAACCAAAATGACGCAATCCCCGGGATTTATCAACAGATTTCTTATTCCATATATCCCCTCACGATCCTTATGTTCCAGCAATCATAACTTACTTGAGATCCCTTCAACTCGTCACATGCGGCCTCTTTTACAAAGCCTCACTATCGGCTGTGCTAACGGCCCCGAAGCCCATAGAGATTTAAAGGGCTTCAAGGCTGTTGCCACGCAGCAGCCGCTAGAACGGCTTTGTAAAAGAGGCCGATAGTCTTTGACACAGCCAGAAAATCAATTTTTTTCATTCCCACTTCTACATTATGGAATAATCTGCCATCCCATCTCCAAGAAGATTCCTCCCTCCCTAAATTTAAATCAAAGTTAAAAAAATTTCTGTTTAAAGATGCCTTTGATTGTTAATTTCCCCTGAACTAGTTAGTTTCCCCTAAAACCTTTCCTAGCAGGCAATATTCTAACTCCCCACCCCCCTTTATTTTTCTGTTTCCCTTCTAGGGTCTCTCTCTCCTATCAAATATTGTATTTCTTCCTCTACCTCTCCTCAACTATGTATATATGTCTTTGTCTTTGTGATCTCCCCCCCCAATTTTTTTTTTATTTTTTAACTTTTATAATTATGTATACCACTTAGACAATTTATGGGGTCCTTTTACCAAGACGCGCTAGCTGATTTAGCACGCTCTAAACGCTAACACATCCATTATAGTCTATGGACATGTTAGCGGTTAGCACTTGCTAAATCAGCTAACGCGCCTTCGTAAAAGGACCCCCATAAGCAGTATATCAAATCTTAATAAACTTGGAAACTTGTACGCGGCAGAAGAAGGGTCCCAGCAAGGCAGGCCTTGGGCAGCCTGTCTTCAGCCTGCCTCTGCTGGTTGCCCACTGCCAACACTGTTGCTGCTTTGGGAGATTCTAGAAGTATGTAGGGCCTCACTGGAGGGGAGGGTTGTTCACTGAATCAGTGTGTTCGATTGGGGGGGGGGGGGGAATGAATCGATTCACCGAAGTACTACTTGGGACCTGGGTTGGCCACTGTTGGAAACAGGACTTGATGGACCTTTGGTCTGTCCCAGAATGGCAATTCTTATCTTTTTAAGTTCAATTGCACCAAAACATGACACCATGCCAAGTCCTTCCTCTGAACTCTCTTTGGGGATTTGTTTATGCAGACTTGTTGGTCTGCGTTTTATTATTTTATTATTTTTTACAATAAATTTAGCATTTGTCATTCTTTGCCAACATTGGCCAACATTAAAGGTAGAATGGACCTTTAGAGGAATTTATCAATGCAGGCTATTGTTAAAACAAGTTATTTTATCACAAGTTGTGCTATTTTAGCATAGGGTCTCATTATATAATATGAGACCCTGTGCTAATATAGCATGACTTGTAAAATAATCCATGGGGAGAGTATGGCACAGTAATTAAAGCACTGAAGGAAGAGATTTCCAATATATATGTGGATATTTTTTAAACTGGGATCTGTATGACTTGGTTCCACGGATCCTAGATTATATATGTCCAGGGCAGGATTAATTCGTCGTAGGCCCCTAGGCACACAAGTACACTGGGCCCCCCTGCCCCGCCCCACCCCACCATGTGCCCAGGTGGAAACAGGAAGCTGCGTCAGAGAGGGAAGCTTTGCGCAAGCAGCACCGCTTGCACAATTACAGTTCCCGTTGCCTTTTTAACCCACGTTGCTTGGTTGTCTTATTTTCCGTCGATGGGGGGGGGCCTGCATTGCCGATCGATGCTGTAGGGGCCCATTGCCGTTTGGAAAAAACAATGTTGATGCCCTTCTTCATCGGGCCCCCTGACCATTTCGGGCCCTAGGCAGTGCCTATTTGGCCTATTGGTTAATCCTGCCCTGTATATGCCCCTGATGCAGGCACAAGCCAAAACATGACCACATTGGGTATGTTTTAATAAACTGACTGGTATACTGCTGTCTCTTGTGTTGACTGCCCTATTAACACTAGTTATTCATTTTGTCGGTCATTGTTCTTATTTTTTGACTGCATACCATGGAGAAATACAGAGGCATAAGATCTATCTCTGTTTTATTTTCCTTACCTTTCTGAATAATCCTTACCATTCTATTTGCTTTTTTTGATCAATGCCTCACACTATGTTGAAGATTTCAATGTATCACCAACAATGATTCTTCTTTTTTTTTGGTAAATCTTTATTAAGGGCTCCTTTTACACAGGTGCGCTAGCGTTTTTAGTGCACACACCGGATTAGCGCTCGCTATAGCGTGCACTACCTGAAAAACCACCACCTGCTCAAGAGGAGGCTGTAGTGGCTAGCGCACATGGCATTTTAGCGCGCGCTATTCCACGCGTTAAGGCCCTAACGCACCTTTGTAAAAGGAGCCCTAAGTTTTCAAAGCTAACAAAAAGTGCAAAACAGGGAGATACCTTGCCGCGATTAAGTATAGCGGCCACATCTACTTACAATGTCGGCTAGCATTTTGCTGGCCTACATTGTAAGCGTCTCCTGCTCTACTAGGGAGATTTGTAGGGCTGCCTAGGTTCACCTAAGGCTACCGCCTAGCCTTAGGCAGGCTTGCGGGCCTCCCTAGGCTCCCGGAGGCACCTTCAATATAGGTAGCCTGCCTGGGGAGCATTTTTTTAATCCCAAACACATTATTTCCCAATCCCAAACACATTATTTCTGCTGGTCCAGTGACCAGGCAAGGCTTCCCCATCTCAACAGCCTTCCTTGTTCCTGTTCTGGTTCCTTTCCCCTCTCCTCCAACAGTGAGTGGGCCAGCAGGGTGCCACAATTATGAAGAGACAGGTCCAGAGGCAGGAGTTTAAGCCCCTCCCAGTGCATCCCAGGATGAACTGGGCAAGGGCAGAGTGCTGCCATTTTGAAGAAGTGGGCCCAGAGGCAGGAAGAGGAATACCTTCGCCTTCCTGCCACTTCATAATAAGTATGGGAGGGGGTTCTTAGCTTGGGTCATGGCCAGCCTACCCACTGTTGGGAGGAGGGAGAAAGGGTGCAGGACAAGAATTGGAGCAAGGAGGGCTGTCAAGTTGGGTGACCACACAGCCACTGGACCTCTAGGAATAAAAATGTGCTTGAGCTTGGGGTGTCAGGGGGTCCACTGGACCCAGTGGTGTAGTAAGAGGGTGGGGTGATCTGCCCTGGGCATAATCTTGATGGGGACACCGTCACCCATCCTCTTTTCCACCCCCACCCCCCGCTATTTCCTGACTACCTCTACCATGCGTGTGCGCCCCTTCACTTCTCTCGTACCTCTTTAATTTTCTCAGCACGAGCAACATCATGAACTTGCTGCCCACATTGGTGTCAGCTCACTCTGACATCACTTCCGGGTCCTGCACCTAGGAAGTGATGTCAGAGGGAGATCAGACACGACACGGGCAGCAAGTTCATGATGCTGCTCACACCAGGAAAATTAAATAGGTACATGGGGAGGGAAGGGGGCATGCACATGGCAAGGGGGTCAGAAAGGAGTAGGGGCAGATAAGAGGGTGGGGAGGGGCGTCACTCATCCTCGCTATGTCACTGACTGGACTACCAGAGATATTTTTATCGGGGGGGGGGGGGGGTTGGGCTATGGGGTGGTCCACTGGACCACTATTTTTTTATGGGGGGTTGGGGGTTCTCTGGACATGCACACAAGAGTTGTGCCTACTGCACAGCTCTTGTGGGTCTGCCCCAGCAAGTCCTGACCCTCTTTAGTGGCTAATGCTCAACACTAACAGCATGCATATAATTTGCATGCTGTTTGTGTTGAGCATTGGTTGCTGAAAACCAACCAGTAGGAGGGATCTTCAAAAAGTTTCCACACTTTTATTTAATAAATATCTCAAAAGCAAATGACATCACTACCTGAAAGGTGTGTTGACTTGCCTGACTGACTAGTCACATGACATTCTATGACATACCATCTTACCACTTCTCCCGCCCCAGCCATTTCCCCTAAAAATTTGAAAGTGCAGAAATTTTTTTGATGAACCCTTATATTTCTCCAGTGTTGTAGCTCTACAGCGCCAGAGTTTTGTGCGTCTGCCTCACAGTTCCTTGAGGTGCTCCACTATGTACTTACATTCTTTCAGTCCTGCATTGGAACATTATTTCCAAAACACGCATTGCCATATCAACAGCTTACAGCAGTATGGGCAGAAAAGCGAAACTCAATTGATGACACTTATTTTGTTATCTTGATTTTAATCTCTTCCCTGGTCTGGAGCGAAAAGCACCAGCATGTCTAGGAAAGAATATGCCGATTCAACAATTGACAGCTTTAGAAAGAGTAATTGAAAATGCTAAGCTGTGAACACAGTAGAGTACCAGTTTATGCAAGGGTCAGGGACAGTGAGGCACATAGTCTTCAGAAGTTGATGTAGTGGAGACTTTCTCTGAGACTGACAGGGCCTACTTTTAGCTGTCACTACCTTCAAATTGGGACAGATATAACAATTTGTGCTTAAGAGCTCTAGGCAGCACAGGGCATTAAAGAGGTGGGAAGGGGATGGTAAAGCAAAAGCTGTCCATTGATATAATTGACTGGTCTACTAATTAAAATTCTTGTCATTTATGGAAAGCTGCTAATTGGTCATGGTCGCTGTATTAGACATGAGCTTGGCAGCTCTGTCCAACATGGCAAGATGGTAGGGAGGGGAGGAAGGAAGCTCTGTGGAACTAATTACTATTCAAAGGGAACAAGGGGGCCCCCACAGAGGGTGGGAGTTGAGAACAATGTTGTCTTAATCATAACAAGTCATCAAATTACTTTTGACAGGGGAAGAGGATTGGAAATAATGTGGTCTTTTGAAAAGGACAGAGCGCAAATGAGGGAATACCATGAGATAATGAGTATGAGAAAAATGATGCCCGCAAGGCATAACTAATTCTGCCCCCCCCCTTACACATACACACTACATTATTTTCTTCTACACCACAGAAGCTTTCTACTTAGGTTAAGGTGATGGGGGGAGGGGGGAGGGGGGGAGTTGATCCAAGTGACAGGGTCTTGGGCAGGTGCCAGTTAAAAAAGAGAGGGAAAAGGACATTTTAAATCTAAATTCTCTTTGGATCAATATTACTGAAGCAAAGAAAACTCTCCTAAGTCCACTAGTAGTATTACGAGTTGGATTTGTAACAAGCTGCAAATGCTATGTACTTCTCCTACATATCTCCCATTCCCTATAAATGAATGTTTTGAATGTATGAACTTGTTCAGTCTGACAGTGAAAGATTTTTTGCAGGCTATAGAGACATCCTGCACATGGAGGATCTAATTTCCATTAATTATTTCAGATAAAGTTAGAGCACATGATATCTGCATTTAGTTTAATATAATCATTTTAGGTATCTAAAAAAAATATATTGAGTCACAGTAGAATATGGTGCCATGTATTTTTGCATTTGCCCTGCCACCTAGATCTTGGAAATTTTTCTTGCTATTAAAAAAAGGATGAAATTTGTTTCACTTCTCTGCTTCTATACCCCCCCCTCCCAAGAAGCAGTGGCTGGATCATCCAAGACTCAGTTTTGATTCTATCCTGGATGATTTAGAACAAAATCTTGATGATAGGGAATCATTGTCTAGGATAGGAGTTCTGTACCCAGTAATTTGGGACACACCAAACTACTCTGGTTTGTAGAGTATCCACAATGAATATACCAGTGGTCTCAAACTCAAACCCTTTGCAGGGCCACATTTTGGATTTGTAGGTACTTGGAGGGCTGCAAAAAATAGTTAATGTCTTATTAAAGAAATTACAACTTTGCGTGAGGTAAGTACCTACAAATCCAAAATGTGGAATACCTGAAATCTGAAATTATCAGAAGCAATTAAGGAAATATTTATATACTATAGTTTATAAATCTTTCCTTAATTGCTTTTGATAATTTCAGCTATACACAGCTGAAAGCAGTGCAACATGGATAAAGTGAAAAACTATCAAAGTACCAACTGCAAGAGACAAAATTTTGGACCAACTATTTTGAGGCTTTTGGTATTATAAAGAATGATTCTTTATGGAAAACTCATGCCTTAAGTGTCCGGTGGTCACGTCTGCAACTGCCTTCAGCTCTCACCTTCTCCAGCACCAGACACACGCACGTCCAGACCCCTGACATGTCCTCAAAAAGGAGGACATGTCTGGGTGAAATCCTACCCATATTTAACTGTGACAGGCAGCTGTTCTGCAAACTTGTCTTGGCTAGAATGAAACCAGATATTCAGCACCGGTACCCAGGTTCTGGCCAGCACCGAACATCCAGTGTCAGCATATTCAGACTGATATCTAGATGACAAACTGGATAAAGTTAGGACAGCAAAAAGTGGCTGAAAATTTCAGCCGGTTTGCTCTCTGGGAGTCGATATTCAGCCAGCCATGGTGAGCATTTTTTACAGCCACAAGTGGCACTATTCTGAGCACTGTCATTGAATATCCAGGTTTATGCAGCCGGCTGCCTCTTTGCAATTACTCTAAGTGTGCTATTCTGCACTTAACTGCATAAACAATATGACATAAAGACAGGACTGACTTTTATGTGGTCTGTTTTGACCACTAAACTTAGGCAGTTCAATGCTGAAAAACAAAGTAAATGGTGGCAGATAAAGATCTGGACATTCCATATAGCCTGCCCAATGTAGGGTTACCAGACATCTGGATTTCCCAGGACACGTTTCTTCAAGATATGCTTTGAGGCCTGCAGTTTGTCTTTATATAGTAGGTCCACTGAACTGATTGAGAACAGGAAGGATCGTTGGTCATGAATTTGAAATGTTGTGGGAAAGTCCGTTGCTCTCATGTCTGAATTTTGGCAGGAAAGTTAGATGGTAACACAAATTTGAATTTTAGAGGGAATGTCCATTGGACACAATTTTAAATTCTGGTGGGGAAGGCTGTGGTCACATTTATTTTTAAATTCTGTCAGAAAAAAGGGGGGTGGACACATGGGAGAGCTTTATTTCCCATCTATTTAACTGATCCGAGAAATAAAATTAATGAGCTGAAGAAACCACTGTACGTGGGAAGAACCTTGCATTCTCAGAACATTACATTAAAGATAATAATAATAATAACAACAGTTTAAGTTCTATGCGGTTTACAATAGATTAAGCGAGGTACAAATTGATTGAATTTAAGAGGGGGGAAGAGGAGAGTTAATAGGAGGAGGAGAAAGAGATTAATAGGACAGAGGAATCACTATGGAGGAGAAAGAAGATGAGTGTGACAGTTGTCTAGATACTTTAGGAACAGTTGAGTTTTTAGACAGTACCATGCTGATAATTAGGACCATCCAGTAAACAATGGTGTTCTGATTTAAGGGCCCATGGAGGCTGATAAACTCTCAGTGGTACAGCCACAACCATCAGTAGTCTCATGATGAGCTTAGTGCACTGGTAATGAAATCTTAAACTTAACTCTAGAAGCAGTTGATAACTGGTGCAACTTGAAAAGTAGTGGAGTAAGCAAATTAAAGTAAGTTCCTCTCATCAATATTCTAGCTGCAGAGTTTTGAGTTATCTGTAAAGGTCTCAAAGCTGATTTAGAGAGTCCTTCAAATAGTCCATTACAGAAATCAACGTGAGATCTAATTAGTACATGACATACAGTGCAGATATTCTCAAAACTCAAAATAGGATTTCAAACGATGTAACATCTTAAGCTTGAAAAACAAACTTAACTATTTTGGGCCTATTATTCAGTCAGTATGATCAACGTTAAACCTGGAGAGTCAATGCTGTGCTTTGTGCAGGCTCTGACACTGAATTTATGGGAATGGGGAGCCAGCTACAACATAGCCAGTTAAATGCAATATTCTCTACTGAGCTTGCTATGAAGAACTGCATAAAGATAGGACCACACTTTATGCAGTTCTGTTTATGTAGTTACTTTGATTGGTTAAGTGATGAATATCAGCACGTATTCAGCTAAGTGCCGGGTTTAAAAAAGGTTTGGACAAGTTCCTGAAGGAAAAGTCCATAGCATGTTATCGAGGCTGGGTTGGGGGAAGCCACTGCTTACCCTGGGATCGGTAGCATGGAATATTGTTACTATTTGGGTTTCTGCCAGGTACTTGTGAATTGGATTGGCCACTTTTGGAAACAGGATACTGGACTAGATAGACCTTTGGTCTGACCCAGTATGGCTATTCTTATTTTCCAATGACTCTGCCCACAGAATGCCCCCAAAATAGGCAGTCTCGGCTTGAAGTCTAACCAGGCATTTTCAGCAACATTATCCAGTTAAATGCTGCTGAAAATGCCTGGTTAACCTGGACCAGTGATTTAAATGGCCAGGATCCTCTAGAAGGGTAGTTTAGTGATTATGAAAAAAAATGAAACATTCATATCAGACATTGCTCAGGTATTCTTAATGGTTTCATAATGAAAATCTGGCAATCCCATCATAGCATGCATTTAACTAAAGTACTGGTGACATTGCTCAGCCTGTAAATATATCAGGCATGCTGCCCATTTTTCATGCAGCATATAATGATTACAATACAGTAAATGGAGTTATCCATCATTGCATGAATCTTTAGAGACAAATTGAACAAAAATTAAGTCATTGGAGATCAGCAACTGCACAGCAAAACAGCAAGGAGTTGACATGGTCAGTAGCAAAATTTAAAAATATCTTTGAACTAGGACAACTTCATGCTGGTTTCAACTAGCAGTTAGGTAGCATATAGAAAATGCTAGTCTGATGACCTCTGGAGAGAATCAGGTGTTATGAACCTGATAATACAAATAATATTATTACTACAATCACTATTTATAATTTCTATAGTGCTACAAGATTAGGGGTGGACAACTGTGATCCTTAAGGACCACACCTCAAGTTTTAAAGATTTCCATAATAAATAATAATAATAATAATAAATTTATTCTTGTATACCGCCCAACCACAAAGTTCCAGGCGGTTAACAACAAAGAAGAACTGTACAATCAGTGAAAAGGTACATCAAGTTAAAAATAAGTAACAAGAAGAAGATTCCACAGTTTTGGTTTTTTTAAATCTTTATTTAATTTTCAAATACATTTCCAAGCATAATCATCTTGAACAGAAAGATTGACAGAAATTTAAAAAAAAAACCTCATAACAAAACAAAGAATCAAATTTCAACAAATCAAACAATTTTCTATCATTCTCAAGTTCTCAATTATAAAGGTTCCAAGAATCACTAAGTGACTAAATATAATACAATCAGAATACTTAAATCAAAGAAAAAAGACAGCCTATAATGGTAGGAAATTAATTCTACATTTGAAATTAAGATTGTTATAACTTATGCTTTATCAAGGCGTTTTAGAGACAAAAAACCAGTCAACTGGGATGGGTCAAAGAAAACATATTTAAAGGATTTATATCTAATTATGCACTTGCATGGATAGCGCAAAAAGAAAGCTCTACTCATAGAAGTTACTGATGGTCTCATCAGCAAAAATTCTCTCCTTCTTCTCTGAGTATCTTTAAAGACATCCGGAAACATCAATATTTTTTGTGCCAAAATTTTTTTTGACTTATTTATGAAAAATAACCTCATTATCCAATCCTTATCAGGCGCTAAAGCCACTGTTACTAGTAATGTTGCTGGTCTCACAAGTGTTTCCTCTGAAGTTTCCAACAATTCGGAAACATCAAGAGACTTGTCCTGATAATTTTGTTCTTGGTCTGATTGTTCCTGTCATTTCTTGTCAGGAAGATAGTATACTTTAACAAAAGGAGGTAATGATTGTTCTGAAACATTCAAGACTTCTAAGAAATATCTCTTCAGCATATCTTGAGGAGTTGTAATAGGTTTTTTAGGAAAATTTAAAATCCACAAGTTGTTAGCTCGACTGTAATTTTCAAGAGATTCTAATTTTCTCTGAATACTATTACTCAGTGGCGTACCTAGGGGGGGCGGGGGGGCGAGCCGCCCCGGGTACCAGCCCTGAGGGGGTGTTCCCGGCCTTGCCGCTCAGTCCCCCCCCCACGCCCGAAGGACCGCTCGCCCCACTGACCTTCCAGCACACCTATGAAGCAGCCCGCAGCAGGATCGCGACGTCAGCAATCCCTCAGCTGCTTGGGCGCTGCTTCCTCTGACGTCAGAGGAGGGGGCGGGACCGCGACGCAGGAAGCAGCTCCTAAGTAGCGCAAATATAGCTGACGTCGCGATCCTGCTGCGGCTGCTTCATAGGTAGTGCGGGGAGGCCAGGGGGGCGAATGGTCCTTCGGGGTGGGTCGGGGATCTGACCCAGTTCTAATACCTCTCCGTCTCCGTGCCGACCGACCCCCTCAAGGACCGACCCTTGGAAACATGTTTTCAGGCTTGGAATCCAGTTAAAAGGCAATAGACGCTCTGTCTATACCTGGGACCAAACTGAAAGAAATTTGTCCAGCCCTGGCAAGTTCAAACCCAACTCAAACCAAATTCTGCACTCCTGGGGAAGGGGGAGGTTTTGCTTCTGAGAAAGTGCTCCTTAGTACATCAGAATCTCTGTCTGCTTCTTGGCACCAGCACTGGAGAAATAATGAGACGCCCTACTTTCTTTCTGCATGTGAAGCCATCTGGAGGGGGGGGGGGTGTTTGTGAGTACCAGAAGGCACTGCGAGGAAGGAACGGGGTATATTAGTAGATCTGTGTGTGATGGAGGGCACTAGGGCCAGCAGGAGTGAGGTACATAGTTAGAGCTGTAGAGGGGGGGGGGGGGGAGAAGGAGGGTGTCCCTATTGCAAGGGAGGAGTGAGGTTTTCCCTCGCCTTTTCTTCAGTCCTAAAGTTCACATTTTCTGGCTTTGGCTGCCTTCAGCAGTCATGCGACCGGGTAACAAAGCCCCCCTGACCCTGCACGCTGTCTGATTCGGCTGCTGTTGAACAGTTTGCGTGCCGGAACCCTTCTCAGGCTGAGTGGAATTTGGGTTATGAGCTGCAGGGAGTGGTTGTGAATTTCTCCGTGAGAACCTTGTGCATCCTCCTCCAGCTTGAGTCCGCACTAGACGCCCGCACTAGACGTCCCCACTAGACGTCCCCACTAGACGTCCCCACTAGACGTCCGCAATAGACGTCCCCACTAGACGTCCGCAATAGACGTCCCCACTAGACGCCCGCACTAGACGCCCGCACTAGACGTCCCCACTAGACGTCCCCACTAGACGTCCGCACTAGACGTCCCCACTAGACGTCCGCAATAGACGTCCCCACTAGACGTCCGCAATAGACGTCCGCACTAGACGTCCCCACTAGACGTCCGCAATAGACGTCCGCATTAGACGTCCCCACTAGACGTCCGCAATAGACGTCCGCACTAGATGTCCCCACTAGACGTCCGCAATAGACGTCCGCAATAGACGTCCCCACTAGACGTCCGCACTAGACGTCCGCACTAGACGCCCGCACTAGACGTCCCCACGTAGACGTCCCCACTAGACGTCCCCACTAGACGTCCCCACGTAGACGCCCGCACTAGACGTCCCCACTAGACGTCCGCACTAGACGCCCGCACTAGACGTCTAGTGCGGACGTCTACGTGGGGACGTCTAGTGCGGACGTCTAGTGCGGACGTCTACGTGGGGACGTCTACGTGGGGACGTCTAGTGCGGACGTCTAGTGCGGACGTCTACGTGGGGACGTCTAGTGCGGACGTCTACGTGGGGACGTCTAGTGCGGGCGTCTACGTGCGGACGTCTACGCGTGCGCGTCCTCGTGCGCGCGTCTTACATTCAGCACCAAGTGGCAGAAACCTAAACCCCAAACTCAGATAAATGCATTCCCAGGCCTTGTTCTCCCCTCCTCCAGGTCAGATTGCTGTTGAAAGCTGAGGCAACAGGAAATACGTCAGCCTCGGGGAGGATCGGAACTCAAGCTGGAGGAGGATGCACAAGGTTCTCACGGAGAAATTCACAACCACTCCCTGCAGCTCATAACCCAAATTCCACTCAGCCTGAGAAGGGTTCCGGCACGCAAACTGTTCAACAGCAGCCGAATCAGACAGCGTGCAGGGTCAGGGGGGCTTTGTTACCCGGTCGCATGACTGCTGAAGGCAGCCAAAGCCAGAAAATGTGAACTTTAGGACTGAAGAAAAGGCGAGGGAAAACCTCACTCCTCCCTTGCAATAGGGACACCCTCCTTCTCCCCCCCCCCCCCTCTACAGCTCTAACTATGTACCTCACTCCTGCTGGCCCTAGTGCCCTCCATCACACACAGATCTACTAATATACCCCGTTCCTTCCTCGCAGTGCCTTCTGGTACTCACAAACACCCCCCCCCCCTCCAGATGGCTTCACATGCAGAAAGAAAGTAGGGCGTCTCATTATTTCTCCAGTGCTGGTGCCAAGAAGCAGACAGAGATTCTGATGTACTAAGGAGCACTTTCTCAGAAGCAAAACCTCCCCCTTCCCCAGGAGTGCAGAATTTGGTTTGAGTTGGGTTTGAACTTGCCAGGGCTGGACAAATTTCTTTCAGTTTGGTCCCAGGTATAGACAGAGCGTCTATTGCCTTTTAACTGGATTCCAAGCCTGAAAACATGTTTCCAAGGGTCGGTCCTTGAGGGGGTCGGTCGGCACGGAGACGGAGAGGTATTAGAACTGGGTCAGATCCCTGAAGAAGCTCATTCTCCTTCTATCAGTTTGGTTCGGTGCAGTGGCGTACCTAGGGGGGTGCGGGGGGGGCGGGCCGCCCCGGGTACCAGCCCTGAGGGGGTGTTCCCGGCCTTGCCGCTCAGTCCCCCCCCACGCCCGAAGGACCGCTCGCCCCACTGACCTTCCAGCACACCTATGAAGCAGCCCGCAGCAGGATCGCGACGTCAGCAATCCCTCAGCTGCTTGGGCGCTGCTTCCTGCGCCGCGGTCCCGTCCCTCCTCTGACGTCAGAGGAGGGGGCGGGACCGCGACGCAGGAAGCAGCTCCTAAGTAGCGCAAATATAGCTGACGTCGCGATCCTGCTGCGGCTGCTTCATAGGTAGTGCGGGGAGGCCAGGGGGGCGAATGGTCCTTCGGGGTGGGTCGGGGCATCAGGCCTTCAGGGTGGGGCGGGCGGGCGGGCAGGCAGACTTTCAAGGGGGAGGGGGGTGACAGGCAGGCAGGCAGGCCTTCAAGGGGGGGTGCAGGTCTTCGGGGGGGGTGCAGACCTTCAAGGGGGTGCAGGCCTTCAAGGGGGGGACAGGCAGGCAGGCCTTCAAGGGGGGGGACAGGCCTACAAGGGGGGGGGGACAGGCCTACAAGGGGGTGCAGGCCTACAAGGGGGGGGACAGGCCTTCAAGGGGGGACAGGCCTTCAGGGGGGGTGCATGCCTTCAGGGGGGGTGCCGACCTTCAAGGGGGTGCAGGCCTTCAAGGGGGTGCAGGCCTTTGGGGGGGTGCCAACCTTCAAGGGGGGGTGCAGGCCTTCAAGGGGGGGGACAGGCCTTCAAGGGGGGACAAGCAGGCAGGCCTTCAAGGGGGGGACAGGCCTACAAGGGGGTGCAGGCCTTTGGGGGGGTGCCAACCTTCAAGGGGGGGGACAGGCCTTCAAGGGGGGACAAGCAGGCAGGCCTTCAAGGGGGGGTCAGGCCTTCAAGGGGGGGACAGGCCTACAAGGGGGTGGGACAGGCAGACCTTTAAGGGGGGACAGGCCTACAAGGGGGTGGGACAGGCAGACCTTTAAGGGGGGATAGGCCTTCAAGGGGGGACAAGCAGGCAGGCCTTCAAGGGGGGGTCAGGCCTTCAAGGGGGGGGACAGGCCTTCGGGGGTGCAGGCCTTCGGGGTGGGTGCAGGCCTTCGGGGTGGGTGCAGGCATTCGGGGTGGGTGCAGGCCTTCGGGATGGGTGCAGGCCTTCAGGGAGGGACAGACCTTCGGGTGGGGGGTACAATCCTTCGGGGAGGGTGCAGGCCTTCAGGGGTGGGGTTTAGGCCTTCAGAGGGGGACAGACCTTCGGGTGGGAGGTAAAGTCCTTCGGGGGGTGCAGGTCTTCAGGGGTGGGGTGTAGCCCTTCGGAGGGGGGACAGACCTTCGGGGGAGGGGGGTCCTGGTGTAAAAGTACACAGAGGGAGAGAGGGAAGGGGGGGTTCAAAGATACGTGCATATGCCAGACTTTGGGGGTTAGAAATAATGGGTCTAAAAACAGAGGAGTGGGAGAGAGATGGTGCATAATGGGATTTAGGGAGGGAAGGAACAGAAAGGGAGAGAACTTGGAAACAGGGGATGGTGTGGAGGGGGGATAGAGATACTGGATAGGAGGATAGTTGGGAACAGAAAGGGAGAGATGGTGGATCCTGGGGTGGTGGGGAGTTGAGAAAAGGTGAATCTGTGGATGGAGACAAAAAAAAGGAAAGATGCCAGATCTCCGGGAGAGGGAAGGGAAACGGAAGGGGAGAACAGAGATGGCAGACGGATGGTTAGCACGGAGAAAGGAGACCCTGGCAAGCAAGACAACAAGAGCCTGGGACCAACAAGATTTGAATATTGATCAGAGAACAAAAGGTAGAAAAAATAATTTTATTTTCTGTTTTGTGATTACAATATGTTAGATTTGAAAAGTGTACATGAGACAGCTTGAAATGGGAACTTTTCTATTTTTGTGAATGGCAAGGCTGAGTTCAGTTAAAATATATGCTTTATAAGAAAATATAATAATGTGTTTTATAAAGTTTATAAGCATTGCTGGCATACTCGGTGAGGTGTTCCTAGTGTTGGTGGTGGTGGTAGCATGTCAGTGTGTTGAGAGGAAGAGGTAGTCTGGGAAATTCTGCTGAGCAAACTCTGGGCCCATTTCCACCCCCAGTTAGTCCACTCCACTCAACTGGTTCACACACTGAGTGGGTCTTTGGGTGTTATTTCTGGGTAGTTGTTTTAGAATCTCTTCCAGTGGTTTGTCAGTATCTCCTTCTGGTCCAAGGAAGGAAACTTTGTCAACCTTAGCATTGACCTTCAGAATATGTTTGTAACAGCGCTGCTTGTGTGGCATTAGGCTATGTAGTGATCGAAAGAAAAAAACAGACCTTTGCACATTTTTGCACTATATGGTGGGTGTATGAGGAGATTCATTTCCTGCACAGTTAAGTCCATGTGAAGTTACCTTGTGCTGTATTTGACATCTAGCAAGGTCTCTGTTTGGAAGGAAAGATCTAAGCTTAAAAATGAAGTGGCCAGAAGTTATGTTAAAAGTAGATAGCGTAGCTGGTTTTAAGAAAGGTTTGGACAAATTCCTGGAGGAAAAGTCCATTGTCTGTTATTAAGACATGGGGGAAGCGTCTGCTTGCCCTGGATTGGTGCACTCAGTTGTTCCCACTTGGAGAACCTATTGACTTTTACTGCTTTTCTGTGTGGCTTTAACATTTTTGCTATTCAGTATACCTAAACTATTATTCAGTAGAAAAAATTTGTTTGTTCAATCAAATCCTGTGTGGACATTGGACTTCTATGAGTGAATGTTCTGCTTGATTGAACAAACTAAATTTTTTCTACTGAATAATAGTCTAGGTACAATGAAAGTAAATAGCAAAAATGTTTGAGTAGATAATTAAGGAAATCTTTTTCATATTGCTTGCTTATGGACTGGGAAAAAAGACTGTTCAAGCAAATGTCTCCAGAACTGCTTTAATGGAAAAATGTGATTTTTTTTTTTTAAAGTACTTTGTGAAATTTATTGTTGTTGTGAAATTTATTGTTATACTTTGTTTAAACTTAAAAAGCGGTGTCATTAACAGTGAATCTAATCGAAAAATCGATTCAACAGGGTGAATCGGATCGAATGAAATATTTTTCTCTGAATCAGGCAGCACTATTGGCTACCATGAGAATGGGCTACTGGGCATGATGGACCATTGGTGTGACCCAGTTAGGTTATTCTTATGTTATGTTCTCATCTGTAGGGGCCTTTGTTTTCACTTCTTATTTTAATGTATTTTTTTCCTGGGAACTTATCAGTGTTTTTTTATAATGGGAACAAAAATGGAAGAGAATTAATGTGTGTGGAATGGGGGGGGTAACTAATTTCTTCAGCTAAATAATTCAATCCACTTCAAACAGACATAGGAGAACTCACGCACCATTCACACACCCTCCAACCAAAAACGTCAAAAGAAAAAAACTGTTCGACAACCTCCTAGCCATTCGAGCTGCAACACTTGACCCCCAACTCTACAACCTATTGACCTCGACCACAAACTACAAAACCTTAAAAAAAGAAATAAAAACCCTTCTATTAAAAAAACACATAAAACCAAACTAATATAATCAGAACTGTCCCAAGCATCACCTGCAACTACTCCATATGTACTTCTGATGTCATGACAATTCAGACATAATTTATGTTATGTTATGTTTGGAATAATGGTTACATAAATGAGGTTCAATAAAAGAAAATTTTCTGTGGGAGCATTTGTTGGAACTTCTGTTATCCTGATTTCTTCTATCTGTGGGCTTTCTTTAGCTAACCTACTTATCTGGGGCTTTCCACTTGCAGCTGCCCTTTTCACGGTCCACTTTGCGCTTGCACTCTCTGGGGAGGGGGGGTTGGGTCTGGGCTTGGTGGGGTAGGTGTGTCTGGTAGTTTTGTCTGGGTGGTGGCTGGGTGTTTCTTGGGTGCTTGTTGTGCGGATTGGTGTGTCTGGTGAGCGGTCTGGGTGTTGTTGCTTGTGGGGGTTTTTTTCATTATAAAATATGGCTGAGGGTCTAATCCGGCTTATTATTCTTGTGGGTTCTGGGGTGGGATTTGTTTGCTTGCCCCAAGTTTTGGCCTTTTGTTGTGTATTGCTATGCCTCTCATTGGCAATTTTCTCTTGGGAGAGGCTTGTTCATGCTTGTTGTTGCTGTTACTCTCATTCTGTGTTCTTTTTGATAATGTATAAGTTTCTGTACAGACCATGGTTGCTTGTCTGGACCTTTTGCCATTCTCAATAAAAATACTTTGAAAAAAAAAAAAAAAAAAGAAAATTTTCACTGCCTGTTTCTATTCTGACCATTTATTCCATTTCATGGTTATTGCAAAAAAAAAAAAAAAAAAAAAAATTTTACATGCGGGGGGGGGGGGTGTCAAAAAATGATGGGCCCCGGGTGCCACATACCCTAGGTACGCCACTGCTATTACTGTCTTTAATTTGTATTTCCTGAAAATTTTTAATTGTTTTCAATTCCATATTCAATTTTTGAGTCTCACTTTTACCTATTTCAACTTTTTGTTTCAATTGCACAATTTCTTCTTTCTGTATCTTTACATTTCCTTCAGTCTGTTTGACTTGTGGGGAAAAAGTTTTACCCAAATTCACTACTAAATCCCAGATCAGGGGTCTCCAAAGTCCCTTCTTGAGGGCCAAAACCAGTCGGTTTTTCAGGATGTCCTCAATGAATATGCATGAGATCTATGTGCATGCACTGCTTTCAATGCATAGTCATTGGGGAAATCCTGAAAACACAACTGGATTCGGCCCTCAAGGAGGGACTTTGGGGACCTCTGGTGGTTTTATTGGTGTCAGGTCAAAACCGCGGAAGATAAAGGCGCGCGCCGACAACTGAGCGCAGCGCGGAGGCGCGCACCGAAGAAAATAACTGTTTTTAGGGGCTCCGACGGGGTTGTGTGGGGGGGAACCCCCCACTTTACTTTATACAGATCGTGCCGCGTTGTGGGGGCAATGTGGGGGGTTTGGGAGGTTGTAACCCCACACATTTTACTGAAAACTTCACTTTTTCCCTAAAAACAGGGAAAAAGTTAAGTTTACAGTATAATGAGGGGGGTTACAACCCCCCAACCACCCACAACACCGCCGCGATCTGTATTAAGTAAAGTGGGGGGGCTCCCCAACAAAAACCCCTGTCGGAGCCCCTAAAAACTGTCATTTTCTTCGGCGCGCACCTCCATCTTGCGCTCAGTTGTCGGTGCGCGCCTTTGTCTTCCGCGGTTTTGTCTATGAACCGGTTTTATTAGCAAGGAAAAATCTTGCAATGGCATTGCAGGCTTACCAGATGCTGGTTTTGCTTCCAAAATCCCTTGTACTCACTCCTCAGAAGATTTTCCAGCCACAGGTAGCTCCAGGGAATCAAGTTCCCCCGCTGACTCCAACAACAAGCTCTCGGATGGGCTAGCCTCTCGCAGTGTGAGCCCTGCCTCTTCGGGCATGCTCAGTTTCTGCGGAGAGCTTGCTTGCTGTGGCCATGGGGGCGGATCTCTATGGTCTGGGCTCAGTGTAGCATCAAGCCCCAAGTTGTCCTCTATGGCGTCACTTGCCGGCGTCGGCAGCAGGCAATTCCCAGACTGCTCCAAACCTCCAGTAAGACGCTGAAGGATTTCATCTATTGTGCCGCTAGAAAGGATCCCTGGATGTCGGGAGACTTCACCGGTTCCTTTCCCCCTTCTCTTCAGCATGGTAACAAATGAAAGAAGTATGAAATTGGAAAAAATCCCTAGGCATCTCTCCCATTAACTGGCTGCCGCAGCCATCTTGGATCTCCGATTCCATAGTTATTTAACTAACTTATCAAACAAGTGTGTTTTTTAAAATTTTCTAAAAACATTATAAGAATCCATTTGACAAATAAATGGGCTTAACCAAGAATTCAGTTTGCCTAGCTGAAAGGCAAATGTCCTATTCAAAAATTTCTTGTAATGACAGTTCTTAACTGAAGGATACATAAACATTAACTTATTACGAGTGTTTTTTGATGAGGTATAAAAATTAAGGGCTCCTTTTACAAAGGTGTTCTAGCGTTTTTAACGCACGCACCGGATTAGCGCACGCTATAGTGCGAGTTAGCCAAAAATCTATCGCTCAAAAAGAGGCGGTAGCGGCTAGCATACTGCAATTTAGCGTGTGCTATTCCGTGTTTTAAGGCCCTAGCGCGGCTTTATAAAAGGAGCCCTAAATTGAGAGGCTAGATATCCCAGAGCCAAACCAAAAAGATTTAAAACAAGGGCAACCAAATTTAAAAAGAATGCGTGCCTCAAAAGGCAACCAATGTAGTTGCCGATAAAATGGGCTGATGTGATCATTTCTTCAGGCCAAAAATTAAGCGCACTGCCGTATTTTGTACTAATCAAATTCATTGTAAATTTTTCTTAAATGATGCAAGATAAACAATGTTACAATAGTCGAGAACAGACAGAATTAGGGACTGTACCAAAATTCTGAAAGAAACAAAATCAAAATATCTTTTGATAGTTCTGAGTTTCCAGAGGGTCATAAAACATCTTTTTAACTTAAGATCAGTATGATCCTCGAATGTTAACTGTCTATCTAGTGTAACCCTTAAAATCCTAACAGAAGGAACAATTTCAAAGGTCTCTTTGCATACAATGAAAGCAATACATGCAAATCATTCTCATGCATATTTGTTACTGAAATATTGAAAGCCCAACTTAGAAGTCCTATTGAAAATGCTCCTCAGCAAGTGAATTCTGCAATGCACCTACACTAGCTCAACAGCTGACTTAAATGTTTGTACCAAACTGTAGGTATTTAGGCCTATAAATGCTACTATTCAATAACCACGCATGTGACTGCCTGACATCCTCCTGGCCTGCCCCTATCCTTCCCAGGTCTATGCCCCCCTCCCCCTTGAATTTGCATACTCTGGAATTTCAGCATACAAGTAGAATATTGACTGAGGGCAGTTACATGTGTAACTGCTCATTGGTGCTAATTATTGCTAATTATAACCTGTTGCTCATTAGCACTAATTATCAGCTCATTAAATTAAGCTACATGTGTACCTGACCTTATTCTACAGTATACAAATTTATGTTAAAAATTTGAATGTGCGGCTTTCTAGAATTAGAGGGCCTATGACCGGCCAATAAATGCCATCTTTTCTTAGAAAATAAAATGCTACATCTACACTAACATAAGTTCCCGATAGACTGGGAAGCAGAAGACAGACTGAGCAGCCAGGTTTGCTCATAGGTGGGTAAAGTATACATGAATGATGGCACATGACGCAAAATATATTCAAAAAGATTAATGGGTTTATTTATTTCCATAACAGTTATCAAAAGATTATTTGCGTCATCGGAGGTCTTTACAGATGCCAAACGCTGGCATTTCTGGCAAAGAATCCCAACCGATAATTTGTTGCTCACCAATATGTATTTTCTGTCCAGTCTGACATCATCCCTTGTCAGCCAATCAACAACAGAGGCTGTCCTTAGGTTTGAACAAAGAACTTCCTTTTGACATCAAAAAAAGTTTCACAAATCATATTTTTGTTTACATTACTTTCTAAATATGCATAAACCATTATAACATACTCAAAGAACACTTTAAATCAAAAACTTGTTTGTTAAAGTCAGCCTGCATTTCTCTTCAGCATCTGCTGATAAATTCGTGTCCCTGTCAGCACAGAAGGAGGAGGCCTACTCCCCCCCCTTCTTATGCTGGAGGTCAAACTAGCTGACCTTTCCTGTTTAGAGTTTCAAAGACTGGTACAGTGTTTCTGGTTCTAACTAGTTCCAGATGTTGCCTCTTAGGCTCCCTTTTAGTTTCTTATATAAAACATTTGAAATTAAATACAAATCATTCTTTCACAGATCATTCATACCACATATTCATTCGGAGCCCCTTCCATCCATAGATCCACACAATATATTTCATTCATATTTAATACTATATAACTATCTGTATTATATATATATATATTACATATATATATATATATATATATATATATATATATATTACATATATAACTATCTGTATTCAAAAATATGAAACCCTATATCTTCCACAAGCCAGACTGAGAGGTCTAGTATTAATTAGAACCACGAGGCTCAAGGTGGGAAACGCAGAAAGAACAAAGACAGACAGAGACAGAAAGTCACTGACACAAAATGGAGTCACTAACTAAAGATGGAGTTCTTAATACCTCTAGAAGTATGTTACACATTACCTGATTTCCTCTATGGTCTGGCTTAATAGCAAAGTACATACAGAGAATATTATTATGCTTTTCCTTAATATTAATCTGTAGTATGTTTTTCTGGCCTTGGCTACATCCATATTCAGATTTTTATTCATCAACCATTTGTACACTTTTATTGGGCGTAGCCTTAACTAACACATATGCTTGTATCTAACTAGAGTTACCCAGAACCATATGAAAAGCTGGCATTTCCACAAAACGTCTTGCACACTATCCATGCCATTGCCGCTTTATAGCGCCCCCTACCAGCCAGCGAGCACCACTCCACAAGACCCAGGAATCAAACACGGGGCATCTATATAGCAGCGCACAACACTTCTGTTACATACCTGAAAAAATTTCTCAAAAAAATGTGTTTTAAATTGGCATCGAAGTAGTGCACCTTGTTTGTTAGGAGGTATGACGACGTGCCAGAACAATTAGAAATTTATCTGTATGCATTACTTGTGCACTCCTCCACCAATGTAGGGCATCCATGCTTTGCTCCTTACAGCCGATCAAGAGCAGTTTCAATGTCCCACAGGGAATCTAAATGAGAAGGGGCAAATCTTTGTGCACCAATTTAACACTATGTAATGCATAGTGTAGAATTTAGTTCAGTCTGCCAACGCAAGGGGGTCTGTGATGTAGAAACTAACACGACGTCCATCCAAAGCCTTGACAATAATATCCTCATAAATTTTATTACTTTGCACAGTTAGTACAGTTATGCCTTCAGCCATGAATGTCACCCTTTCAGGGCACCCATGTGATCTCAGCCATAGAAAGTTCTATTAAAGATCAAGGGACCTGAAAGTCATTTTATTTCTAATTCAATTGACCCTCAAAAAAGTTCTGAAAGAACCACTTGTGAATTTTTCTTTTGCTGACTTGGTGATCTCTCATTAAGGTGTAAGAATTTGGTGCTTTTCTCCTATTCTGTGTCTAACTCAGGGTTGTCAAAGTCCCTCCTTGAGGGCCGCAATTCAGTCGGGTTTTCAGAATTTCCCCAATGAATCTGCATGAGATCTATTAGCATACAATGAAAGCAGTGCATGCAAATAGATCTCATGCATATTCATTGGGGAAATCCTGAAAACCCGACTGGATTGTGGCCCTCGAGGAGGGAATTTGACACCCCTGGTCTAACTCAAAAGACCTTGACAGCTCAGGTCCTAAGCTTCTCCCTGGTCTACAAGAAGCCCACTGTAAACCTTTTGGCCTAGATAAAAACTAAACTGCTATGGGCAGAGGAAATCACTTTTCAAAGGATTTAAAGGTAATAATCAGTCAGCAGTGGTCAGCATGGTTTTTTTTTTAATGTTGACTGCTGCCACTGAAATTTTGCTGTGATAGTCAATACCAGGCTATCCTCCTCCTTTATTAACGCGTAGTGCGGGTTTTAGCGCCGGCAGCAGCGGTAACTGCTCCGACGCTCATAGGAATTCTATGATCATTGGAGCAGTTAACACCGCTGCTGGTGCTAAAACCCATGCTACACATTAGTAAAGGAGGGGGGATATTAGGAAACCAACATTAAACATCCTGGTATGTACAGCCAGCCAGCACTTAACTAGATAAGTGCTGATATAGTAACATAGTAAATGACAGCAAATAAAGACTTGAACGCTCCATCCAGTCTGCCCAGTAATCACACTCATTATATAGTATATTCATGGTTAAATTGTCTTTTCTTTAAAATTTCTGGGCAATAAACCAAAGAAGTCCACCCAGTACTGTCTTTAGGTTCCCACTGCTGGATATGCCATTGACGCCCACTTCAGCCTATCCTAGCCATCCTGCCACTGGAGCTTCTATCAAAGCCCTCCCCTTCTCATATAAGGGACACAAACCATACAGGATTGCCTAACAAAATGCCTTAATTGTTTTATGCCATTCATTTTCTCATCATAGCTCCTCTGTGTTCATCCCACGCTGTTTTGAATTCCGTCACCATTTTCATCTCCATCATCTCCCTCGGGAGGACATTCCAAGCGCCCACCACCCTAGCCGTGAAAAATAATTTCCTAATGTTACTCGTAAGCAGTGCTCCCTCTAAGCGGGCGGGTGTTGTGAGCAAACTTTTTTCACCGTGAGCCAAAAATATCGGGCGCCAGCAAGTTATGAGCCAACTCGCCCGATTCTCCTCTCGCCGCCCTGCCATCTGCCGTACGCCTCTTCCGATCGTGTGCTGTGACGAGAAACGTGTGCGCTGCGATGTAATATTTTGTGCGCCATCGCACGCCAGCGCAGCTTAGCGGGAACACTGGTTCAAATGGTTTTATTTATTTCTTTAAAATGACCAAGTCAAAATGATCTACCAAAAATAAAATTAAAAAACACAAAGCACACTATATGCTGAGAAAATGTTAATTATCATTCCTATTCTGGGTTTTTTTCAAAGAAGTCAAGGCAGATGACTCTATGCATTGTCACCTCAGTAACAACCATACAAAAATAGACAAATATACCCCCCATCCTTTTTATTAAACCACAATAGCAGTTTTTAGCGCAGGGAACTGTGCTAAATGCCCAGCGCTGCTCTCGACGCTCATAGGCTCCCTGCGCTAAAAAACACTATTGCAATTTAGTAAAAGGGGGCCATAGTGCAAAATATAGACAGCATATATAAATTCAGACACATTTTGATCACTAAATTAAAAATAAAATCATTTTCCTACCTTTGTTTGGTAATTTCATCTGGTTGCACTTTATTCTTCTGACTGTGCATCCAATATTTCTTCCCTTCTTTCAGCCTCCTGTATGCTTCCTCTCCTCCAGACCTCATTCCCTCCCCCAACTTTTTCTTTCTTTCTCTGTCTGTCTTTCTCTGATTCTATGCCCCATTTTTTTGCTTTGTTTCTGGTTCCCTGTCCCCCCCCCCTTCTTTCTTTCTTCCTTCCTTCCTCCGTGCCCCATTTTTTGCTTTTTTTTCTGGCTCCCTGTCCCCCCCACCCCACCTTCTTTCTTTCTTTCTTCCTTCCTACCTCCCCCATGCCACCACCGCCGCGGAATAGGCTGCTGCTGCCGCAATCGGGAACAGGCCGAAATCTCCCTGCTTCTCTTCTGCACAGGGCCTATCAACTCTCGCCGCCCGACGTCAATTCTAACGTCGGAAAGGACGTTCCGGGCAGCCAGGCAGCGATTGGCTAGCCAGAACGTCCTCTTGACGTCAGAATTGACGTCGGGCCGCCACGAGAGTTGGTCAGCCCAGCAGGGAAGAGAAGCAGGGAGATCAAAGACACGGTGTCGGCCTGATCCCCGATGGCAGCAGTGAGAAGGGAAGGGAAGCAGGTTGGGCACCACTGCTCTAGACGAGCCGCACTCTAGGGAGAACAGAGGACCGTGAACCCTCGCACCCCCACCCCGACGTCCGATTCCTCCCCCAGCCTCCCCTTACCTTTGCGACGCGTGTGTGCGCTGTGACGAGAAACTTGTGCGCTGCGATGTAATATTTTGTGCGCCAGCGCACGCCAGCGCAGCTTAGCGGGAACACTGCTAAGTCTGTCACCCCTCAGCCTCAATTCATGCCCTCTAGTTTTACCATTTTCCTTTCTCTGGAAAAGATTTGTTTCTATATTAATATCTTTCAAGTATTTAAATCCGGTGCTGCTCCTCATCAGACCAGCGTCCTCGGGCCGCGTGGGAGCCCTGCTCCGCCCCCGAAACCCCTGCAAGCTCTATTGATTTTTCAGGAGCAGCACCTCTGCCATCCGGTGCTGCTCTTCATCAGACCAGCGTCCTCGGGCAGCGTGGGAGCCCTGCTCCGCCCCCGAAACCCCTGCAAGCTCTATTGATTTTTCAGGAGCAGCACTTCTGCCATCCGGTGCTGCTCCTCTTCAAACCCGCATCTTCGGGCCGCGTGGGAGCCCTGCTCCGCCCCCGAAACCCCTGCAAGCCTTCACTGATTTTTCAGGAGCAGCACCTCTGCCATCCAGTGCTGCTCCTCTTCAGACCAGCATCCTCTGGCCGCGTGGGAGCCCTGCTCCGCCTGAATCCCCGGGGTTTATCCCGTATACTCTTCCTCCGCCCGATGCCATTTTTACAAGCAGGAGAGCACTGCCCCCTCTCTCTCAAGCCACCGGGGACCGCCGAAAGCCTCCTACCGGAGTAGGTTTCTGATCGGGCTGACCCTACCCAACTTTTAACTGATCACACAAACTTTTAACTGACCCCCCCCCCTCAGGTCGACAAACCCACAAAAAAAAAAAAAAAAATTTCCCGGGCCCCAGGATACACTCCCTGACTTATTATTCAACTGTACTGCCTGTTTCTTAACTGCATATTTAGCCAAGACCCACCTCAAATTGTATCACTCTACTAACAATTGTTCTAAGTTCCAACCTGTCCGATATCACACTAGAATCTGCTGGACACAAAGCCCTTTTCAGTCTCTGTTCCTCCCCATTCGCTATCAGCTCTCTTGAACCCTCTCTTCCCCTCCCCTCCCTCCTGGCAAATTCTCTGACCAACCCCTCTCATTGGCCCACCTGTCTCCAACCATGAAGCCATCACTCTGGCCCCTTATTCTCCTTCTCTGCTCCCTCACAAACACTTCCCACTTCTCCCCCCAAACTCTCCCGATGCTACATTCACCAACAACATCTGCCCTGGCCTCAGAATCCCTACGCTAGTACCCACCAGACTCAATCATTTCAAAAAGCACCGAGGAGTAAACCTCACCTCCTTAAAGCCTGTTCCCCCAGCAAACCTGCCCAACCTTACCTCAGACTCTCTCACCCCAGTCCCTACTCTCTATTGTAACACCATATCCGTCAGAAATAAGACCCAAATAGTAAAAGATTTACTTGAGGATTTTGATCCGGGTTTTCTGTGCATCACTGAATCATGGATCGAAAAAGATGACCTACTCACTCAAAATGAACTCTGTCCCCAGGGCTACCATTGCCTTTTCTCTCCCAGAATAACCCGGAAAGGAGGAGGTCTATCCTTTCTCTACAAATCATTCTTTAATGTTGAGCTCCTCGAAAAGGGCAGCCATCCTTCCTTAGAATTCATGCTAGCCTCAATTAATGACGAACTTCATCCCCACCCACTAGGCATCCTGCTACTCTACCGCCCACCCACCCCCTGGAATAAATCCTCTGATCTTGTTCTTGAGACCATAACAAGGGCCTATCTAAAATTCCAAAGACTACTGATCATTGGTGACATAAACCTTCATCTAGATGACAACACCAACAAGGACACAACGGATTTCAAAGACTTCCTCATTTCCCTAGGCTTCACTGCTCCACCGCCCACCCCTACCCACGAAAAGGGACACTCCATTGACATCATCAGCTTTCTTGACCTGACTGAGCACAAAACTTCCACTGATGGGACCCATTGGGAGCATGTCCCCTGGTCCGATCACTTCCTAGGCTCTTTCTGCCTCCCTGTCTTCATGTCAGACCTTGGTACCCCAACCCGAGCCACACACTCCATCACCTACCGTAAAAAAATCACAAGTGAATTATTCTGGTGCCAGTTTCTTAACAAACTCCATCCTCTTCCCAATCACACGGACCCGGACTCAATCTGGCACAACTGGGTGACTCTCTCCGAAACCACATACCGTGCTCTTGCCCCCTAGCCACTAAACACATCTCCTACTCTCATAAGGCTCCCTGGCATCTCCCATACCACAGAGAATTAAAACAGAAATGTCGGGCCCTGGAGCGAAAATGGAAAAAATCTAAATCCCCCTCAGACAGGCTATCCTGGAGAGAAAACATCAAATTCTACAACTCCGTACTAAAAAAAACAGGAAGAATTTCTACGGAGATAAAATCTCCAGGTCAAAAAATCAAAACAGTACACTGTTCCACATCTGGCGAAACCTAACTTCTAAAAACGACTCCTCCCCTTCCCCCCACCTCCCTTCTCCAAATGACCTAGCCAAATTCTTCAACGACAAGATCACTACCATAAAGAGCTCATTCCCCCCAGCTATCTCTTACAACTCTCTTCCTCCGAAGGACTCCGACCCTATCCCTGCTGACAGATCATGGACTACTTTCGAACTTGTATCCGAGCCCCAGATCTCTAAACTTTGCCTCAAACTCAAATCCTGCAAGTGCATCCTAGATCCTTTCCCATCCTACCTCTACGAAAACATCCCTGCGCAGGCCATCTCTTCCCTTACCAACCTTATAAATAAAGCTTTACTATCGAGCCTGTTCTCCACAGAAATGGGACACATTGCCTTATCCCCTCTTCTGAAAAAAGCCGATCTAGACCCCTCCTTACCATCGAACTACCACCCCATAGCTAACATCCCTCTTCTAACAAAACTTCTAGAGACCATAGTCGCTACTCAGCTCTCCTCTTACCTAGAGAGATTCTCCATTCTCCAACACTTCCAATATGGATTTAGGCCCAATTTCAGCACCGAGTCCCTCCTAGTTTCCTTAATTTCAAAGGTGCAACAACTACACGCTCGAAACAAATTTGCCATTCTTCTACAGTTCGATCTCTCCGCGGCTTTCGACGTAGTGCACCATGACATACTAATCTACCAACTTTCTGAGATTGGAATAGACTCCTTTGTCCTAAAGTGGTTCTCAAACTTCCTTCGCGCTCGCTCCTACATTGTCAACGCAAACGGCTCCAAATCTGCTTCGTGGACACCTTCCTGTGGTGTCCCACAGGGTTCTCCCCTATCTCCTATTCTCTTCAACATGTATATGACCTTCCTGAAGCTCCTCAAACTATCCCCCCTTGAAACACTATACACATATGCAGACGATATCCTTATCCTCCTCGAAACAGATCAGAACCTTACAAACCTCCAAGAGAACATCACTTCATGCATAATGAGACTTCACGCCTGGTCCCTCTCTGTACAGATGAAATTAAATGAATCAAAAACAAAACTACTCTGGCTCGGCCCAAAATTAGTTCACCTGCCCACCCTCTTCACACTACCCACAGGCCCTGCTCTGCACCTTGAGTTCTCAAGCAAGGTCCTCGGCATCACTATCGATTCCTCCCTCTCCTTCAGCAATCACCTGAATTCCCTGGCAAAATCGTGCTTTTTCAGCCTCCACATGCTGAGGAGAGTTAGATCCTATTTTCACCAAAAACATTTCACCGTCCTTATACAATCCATTATCCTATCCAAACTCGACTACTGTAATGCCATTTATTTATGCCTAACAAAAAAAAGTCTTCACAGACTCCAACTTATTCAGAATACTGCAGCCAAACTGATTTTTGCTAAACGCAAATTTGATCACGTCTCCCCACTACTTACCAATCTTCACTGGCTCCCTGTACTTTCCAGAATTCATTTCAAATGCTCCTGCCTGGCGTTCAAGATCATTCACGGCATCCTTCCGCCCCTAATCCCTCTATCCTTCCTCGCCCTGACGCCTGCTACCACCAGATCAGCCCACAGACATAAACTATCCTTCCCCTCTCTACAAGGCATCCTCCACGCAGGAAAACTAGGAAGATCCCTCCTCTCCAAAATCACGGGCCTTTGGAATGACCTCACTATCCCGCTGCGGAACCTGGGCTCCCTCCAACTATTCCGAAAACAACTGAAAACCTGGCTTTTCTCTAACATATAACATCTCTTCTCCCGTTACATCCCCTCTTTATATAGGCCCTTGTAAATCTTTCTCCTCTCTCTTCCTATATTTTTAAACTTTGTAAACCGTATCGAGCTCCACTCCCGTGGAGATGATGCGGTATATAAACTTAAGGTTTAGTTTAGTTAGTTTAGTTTAGTTTAAATATCTATATCTCCTGTCCTTCTTTTCCTCTAGAGCAGGGCTGCCCAAGTCCAGTCCTCGAGATATATTGCCAGGCCAGGTTTTCGGGATATCCACAATGAACATGCATGAGAGAGATTTGCATACCAAGAAGGCAGTGTAGGCAAATCTCTCTCATGCATATTCATTGTGGATATTCTGAAAACCTAGCCTGCCAGTAGATCTCGAGGACCGGACTTGGGCAGCCCTGCTCTAGAGTATACATATGTCCTTAACTGTGGGGGCATTCAGTGAAACTCGGCATTAAGAGGGGAAATCCTTGAGAAAGCCGTTTCTTGTTTTTGGTGAAACATGTCAGATTTATTACAGAATGCGTAAAAAAGATGTGATTGTCTCTATTTACTCCTTAAATATAAGATGATCCAAATATGTCAAGGTACCCTTTTTCCCCCAAAAAGGGGGAAAAAGTTGACTTGAATATGAGCCAAGGGGGTTAATATTCATGTGCCCTGCCCTGCCAGGATCTGCACCCAGTCCGTTCACTCCCTGCCATGCTCTGTACCCAGCTATCCTCACTCCCAGCCCTGCCAGGCTCTCCACCCTGTCCCCACTCCCTCCCTGCCAGGCTCTTCACCTTGTCTCACCTCCCTGCCCTGTACCCTGTTCCTCCTCTCTCCCGATGTCCTGCAGGCCTCTACCGAGCCTACCATTTGACCTGGTGCTCCAGTGGTAGGCTGGGACAGAAGGGACCCCTCCCGTCTCTTATCCTGGCCAACTCTGATAATATTTTTACCTCCCTCCTGCCTCCCCCTATGTACCTCCAGGCTTTCTGCGCTCCTGCTCCGTGCTGAGCCCCTCCTTGAATGGCTGCCTTGAGGTCTTGTGGCCCAGCGGTGTACAGAGCATGAGCGAGCTTTTTACACTCTTTCCCATTCCTAAGCTGCTCCCTGAATGGTTGCTGCCAGTTCTCACGAGTCCCACGAGAAGTGGTGGCAGCCATTCAGGAGTACAAAAAGCTCACTCCTGCCCGGTACACTGCTGGACCGCGAGAACTCACAGCAGCCATTCAGAGGGGCTCAGCGTGGGGCAGGAGCATGGAAAGCTCGCTCTTGTCCAATACATCGCTGGACCACCAGGGATTCAAAAAGGTATGCGGGGGGAGGTACGAGGGAGGTAAAAAAATTGTCAGAGTTGGCTGGAACAGGAAACAGGAGGGATCCCTCCTGTCCCGGCCCACCAGGTCATACGGCAGGCCAGTGGAGGCCTGCAACAAGTCCAGATGTGGGGAGAGGATGCGCTGATCTGAATATTAGATGAGACCCCCATTGTTGGGCCATTTTTTGGCCCAAAAATCTCATCTTATATTCGAGTATACTATATACTTGACTTGGTAAAATCTTCTGATTTGGTAAAATAACCCAACTTAACAGTAGCCCATGTTGGTAACTTCCTAAGTGAAGATATTTAGGGGCATTATTATCAATATGCAAATTTACATGGTCACAGTTTAGGCATGATTGAAATTGCTTTTGTGATGCTGTTTTATAAAGGCACACAAAGGACTGCGTTTAGTAAATGGCGCTGAAAATTAGGTGCTGGGAAAAATTTGCACTCAGTGCTATTCTCTAAAGCAGTGGTTCCCAACCCTGTCCTGGAGGAACACCAGGCCAATTGGGTTTTCAGGCTAGCCCTAATGAATATGCATGAAGCAAATTTGCATGCCTATCACTTCCATCATATGCAAATCTCTCTCATGCATATTCATTAGGGCTAGCCTGAAAACCCGATTGGCCTGGTGTTCCTCCAGGACAGGGTTGGGAATCACTGCTGTAAAGAGCATTCCTGGCTGAGCACTCTTACTTAGAAGAGCGCTTAGCATGCGTTCTGGGGCTCAATTTTGAGTATGAAGACTTACACCAACTGAAATCTGGTGTAAATCCTGACTTGCAGCTTGAGCGTGCAGCCCTCCAATTCTACAACATTGCATGTAATTGGAACGTCCTTGATCTGCCTATCCCCCTTCCATAGTCATTCATGTTCCTTTCCGGGTTGTACATGAGAAAATTAGGGCACAGATCGTTATAGACTCACATGCAGCCAGATCCGTACAAATCTAATTAGATCCAATTATTGCCAATAATTGATTGCTAATAGCCAATTTTTAATTGCTAATAGCTAATCTAATCTAATCTAATCTAGTATTTCTGAGTCACACTATGCCTAAGAAGGTTCAAGGAGACAATATATATACTACATTATAGCAGTTTGAGAGGGCAGAGTTATAAACGAAGTAATGATTCTATAACTGTACTAGCATTACACTTGAGTTGTGTATGGGATTTAGTAGCATTAGGTATTTCAAGATAGTTGTCTATGGTGTGTATACTTTCAAAGAGAGATTAAAAAAAAATTTCAGAATCTGTTTAGAATGTTTCCATCCTGATGTCAGTTGGGAGGTTGTTCCAGGTAAGTGAAGAGTGAATTGAATGTGAATTTAACCCCTTTGGGAGATGGAAGGAGTAGTTGAAGTGATTCTAGTTTTCTGGTTGACATTGACCAGGAATTGACAAATAAGTTTATGAGTGGTTCAGCAGTTTTTGCATATAGAATTTGGAACATTATAAATGATAGTTTGAAGGTGATACAAGTTTTGACAGGTAGCCAGTTTAAGTTCTTATAGTATGGTGAGATAGGGTCAATTTTTTTTAGTTTGAATATTAGTCTGCTAGCCATGTTTTGAATCATCTGTAATTTGTTCAGGAGAGTAGAGTATAGATCCACATAGAAGGAGTTGCAGTAATCCAGCTGGGATAGTATAAGCATTTGCATTAGTACAGCAAAGGTACGCTCTTGAAAAAAGGGTTGATAAGTCTTAGTCTTCTCATATTGTAGAAGATTTTCTTCCTTAAGATGGATACTTGAAAGTCGTATGATAGGGTTGAGTCGAGTATGCCTCTGAGGACCTTGGACGTCTTGTTGATATCCAGTGTAGATTCTGAGATTAGAGTTATAGTGGGATAAACTATGTGTACCTGTACATTGTTCTGAAACTATAGAACTTTCTGTATTTAGTTGGAGTTTGTCGGATGCGGCGCAGATCTGTATTTTGTCTGTTATATTGTTTGAGGCATGATTAGTTGGGATGAGTAGAAGAATGTCATATGTATATGAGAATATGCATTAATTGTTGCTGAAGTTGATACGGCCTAGTAAGTTCATGAAGAGGTTATAAAGGATCGATGATAACAGTGATCCTTTCAGTGTGCCACAGAACACATGCCAGTTTATTGAAAATGCTTTATCTTTGTAGACAAGATAGTGTCTGTTTTGTAGGAAGTCTTTGAACCAGTTAAGGAAAGTCCCTACAATGCCTATTTCATTGAGTTTGGCTAGTAATAGTTGGTGGTCAACCAAGTCAAAGGCGGCAGATATGTCAAATTGAAGGAGGATTGCCTGGTGACCAACGCTCAAGTATTGCTTGATTTTGGTGGTTAATGTTAATAAAAGGGCCTCTGCGCTATGATTTGAGTGAAATCCATATTGAGTGGGATGGAGGCAAGAGTGTTCTTCAATGTAGGCAGAGAGTTGTTTGCAGACGCGCATTTCAAGAAGTTTGGTTAGTATTGGGATTCTGGCTTTGGGTCTATAATTTCAGAGGCACGAGAGGTCTAAATTCTGAGCTTTGGGGACTGACATGAGGGCAATTTGCCCCATTTGGGATGGTAGTTGGCCATGATGAAGAAGACTGTTTAGGAGTTTTGTTAGCCATTCTATGATGTAGTCAGTGCAAATAGGTGACTGGGACATTGGTCAAGTATACTGCTGCAATTGGACAGTTGTTTTCAAGAGAGTAATAGTGGCTGTTTGAGAAAAATAGCTCATTAATTTATTTGTGTGCAGACCTCATGATCACAGATTTACAGAATCTGGGAAAATGCCTTTATAAAATATCCTCAAAATAGAAGCTTGCTAAGCCTCCCTATCAAGAGAGCCTATTATAAAATCACCGTGTATGCGTTGACATTTTAAGAATCATCTGCTTTTCCAGTGCAAAGTCTGTACTTCATTTGTGTTCTTCCCCAAACCTAGCCAACAAATGCATTAATTGTAATATTAAGGAGGATAATGCTATCAAAATCTGTGAAAGCAAATGATCTGGAGAGGAGGGCAACCAGCATCCATTAAGGGTGTCACTGCACAAATGAGAATGAATTAACACTTCAGTGGAAAAAGGGCTGAACAGAAGACAACAAAAGGAAACAAATTCACCTGAAACTATTTGGCTGCTTACTTCACTGGACACACTTACTGAAGGAGTTTACAAAGGCGATTTACTCTGCTCCATAATGTTTCAGAATTATTTGTGCAAACAAAAAAGAATCCAACCAAATCTGCAGTGGACCAAGCAGCAAAGCAACAAACAAAACGAGAACTGCAGACTATGTACAGGATGCAGGCATAGTTTATTATGCCGTCAATAAATCTACAACCTTATTACCAACCAAGGGACCCGACACGGTCCGTGTTTCGGATAACACGCCTTCATCAGGGGTCCTATTAAACATAAATAATAATCCTAAGATGATATAATGTGTACAATTGCTACATAGTCAATCAAAATGGTGTGGCATAATAAAAATCAAATATGTTGTGCAAACAAGTAAGCAAATGATTAAGTGATAATGTTTGTGTGAAATATGTGTGAGATTCCATATCCTTCTCTTGTGTGGTGATGTAGTATTACAAAACATGTGAGTGGAAAAAAAGAAGAAAAGCATGCAAATAATGAAAAGGAAATCAATTAAGGTGACCAAAACGAAGGACTGTGAAACATGCTGATTACTTAATCAAAACTGAAAATGCATCAAAGAAAGTGACTATATAAGAAAAACTAAAAGGGACATAAAAATAGAAAGAATGGATTGGTGAAAAAATGGAAGAGACATACCATGGTGGATAAGGTATTGAAACAAACCACAATAAAAAGGTATCAAACTGATATGAAAGAAACATATGGTCATATTAGCACAAGTCATAAAAATTAATGCATAATACTAAAAATTAAAACATAAGTACTAAAAATTAAACAAAAGATTAATTAAACAATGGTTTATATTACAAATGTGTATGTTGATGCTATTTTAAAAATGATATTAAACAAGTATATACGTCATATTTCTAAACATATGAACATGCATAATATTTATTTTATTTCAAACATATATCTAAAATATGAATCACAAAAGGACCATAGCATTATAAATCAGAATATGTAAATTAATAAAAAGTGATATTAAGAAAGAATTGCGTCATAAAACTTCTTAGTTGTAATAAGACAGACAGACTAACATACACATCTTTTGTTTAATTTATAGTATTATGTATTAATTTTTATGACTTGTGCTAATATGACCTTATGTTTCTTTCGTATCAGTTTGATACCTTTTTATTGCGGTCAGAAAAGCCAAGAAAGACTACGAGGAGAGACTAGCCAAGGAAGCAAGAAATTTTAAACCATTTTTCCGATATGTGAAAGGGACACAGCCAGCGAGGGAGGAGGTGGGACCTCTGGATGAGAGAGACAGGAAGAGAGTGGTGAAAGAGGAAAAAGTGGTGGCTGATAAACTAAACAAGTTCTTTTCGTCGGTCGTTACAAAAGAAGACACATCCATTGTGTCGGAACCAGAAAAAATCTTCAAAGTGGATCAAGAGAGAAAATTATCATGCATGAAGATAAGCCTCGAAGACGTTCTCAGGCAGATAGATAGATTGAAAACTGACAAATCTCCGGGCCCAGACAGGATCCACCCGAGAATACTGAAAGAGCTCAGAGACGAAACAGTGGAGTTACTGAGGCATATTTGCAACCTATCCTTAAGAACAGGGGTAATCCCAGAGGACTGGAGGATAGCGAATGTTACACCGATCTTCAAAAAAGGATTGAGAGGCGACCCGGGGAACTATAGACCGGTGAGCTTAACCTCATTTCCGGGGAAGATGGCCGAATCACTGATCAGGGAAGGTATCAATGAGCATATAGTAAAAAATAATCTGATGAAAACAATCCAGCATGGTTTCTGTAAAGGACGATCATGCCAAACGAATCTACTGCACTTCTTTGAGGGGATAAGCAAACAATTGGATCAAGGTGACCCCATAGACATCGTATATCTGGATTTCCAAAAAGCCTTCGACAAGGTAACCCATGAGTGCCTACTGAAGAAACTGTGGAGCCACGGGGTGGAAGGGGAAATGCACAGATGGATCAAAAATTGGCTGGCCGACAGGAAACAGAGGGTAGGAGTAAAGGGACACTACTCTGACTGGAAAGGGGTCACGAGTGGTGTCCCGCAGGGGTCAGTGCTGGGACCACTGCTGTTCAATATATTCATTAATGATCTGGAAACGAGGACGAAGTGCGAAGTTATCAAGTTCGCGGACAACACAAAACTCTCCAGCAGGTTCAGAACTGTTGAGGAATGCAAAGAACTGCAAAGCGACCTGAACAAACTGAGTGAGTGGGCAAAAGGATGGCAGATGAGCTTCAATGTGGAGAAATGTAATTTCTTGCACATAGGGAAAGAGAACCCCATGTATAGCTATACGATGGGAGGGAGGGTACTGGGGGAAGGCAATCTAGAAAAAGACCTGGGGGTATTGGTGGATAAAACAATGAAGCCGGCGGCACAATGTGCAGCGGCCTCAAAGAAAGCGAACAGAATGTTGGGCATTATCAAAAAAGGTATCACTACCAGAACTAAGGAAGTTATCCTGCCACTGTATCGAGCGATGGTGCACCCACATCTGGAATATTGCGTCCAATACTGGTCGCCGTACCTTAAGAAGGACATGGCGATACTCGAGAGGGTCCAGAGGAGAGCAACAAGGATGATAAAGGGCATGGAGAACCTTTCATATGCCGAAAGGTTGGACAAGCTGGGGCTCTTTACCCTGGAAAAGTGGAGACTGAGAGGGGACATGATAGAGACTTATAAAATCATGAAGGGCATAGAGAAAGTGGAGAAAGACAGATTCTTTAGACTAGCGGGGACAACAAAAACAAGAGGACATTCAGGAAAACTGAGAGGAGACAGATTCAAAACGAATGCAAGGAAGCTCTTCTTCACTCAGAGGGTGATGGACACCTGGAATGCGCTTCCAAGTGAGGTGATAGGACAGAGTACAATAGTGGGGTTCAAAAAGGGACTGGATGACTACCTGGAAGCGAAGGGGATTACAAAGTACAGATAGAGGGTTACTTACAGGACAATTAAGCGAATAGGGTATGAACGTTTTAGGTTAGGAGCACTTACAGGTCATGGACCTGGGGGGCCGCCGCGGGAGCGGACTGCCGGGCACGATGGACCCCTGGTCTGACCCGGCAGGGACAATGCTTATGTTCTTATGCTTATGTTCTTATGTTCTTAATACCTTATCCACCATGGTATGTCTCTTCCATTTTTTCATCAATTCATTTTTTCATCAATCCATTCTTTCTATTTTTATGTCACTTTTAGTTTTTCTTATATAGTCACTTTCTTTGATGCATTTTCAGTTTTGATTAAGTAATCAGCATGTTTCACAGTCCTTCGTTTTGGTCACCTTAATTGATTTCCTTTTCATTGTTTGCATGCTTTTCTTCTTTTTTTCCACTCACATGTTTTGTAATACTACATCACCACACAAGAGAAGGAAATGGAATCTCACACATATTTCACACAAACATTATCACTTAATCATTTGCTTACTTGTTTGCACAACATATTTGATTTTTATTATGCCACACCATTTTGATTGAATATGTAGCAATTGTACACATTATATCATCTTAGGATTATTATTTATGTTTAATAGGACCCCTGATGAAGGCGTCTTATCCGAAACACGGACCGTGTCGGGTCCCTTGGATGGTAATAAGGTTGTAGATTTATTGACGGTATAATAAACTATGCCTGCATCCTGTACTTAGTCTGCAGTTCTTGTTTTGTTTGTTGCTCAGAATTATTTGTGGCCTTAATTTCAACATTGCAATGTGCATACTTATGAATATTGTCTGTTACGTGTTGAAATCACTTGCTGAATCTGCTAAACTTATAGACTATCAGTTCTATAGTTTATTGGAAGGTTTTCTCTGTTATTCAATTTACTATTCTGTATTTTGTGGTGGTGTTACCTGACATACTGCTGAGATAATATGTAGAGACCTCCTGAGCATTTCAGCCTTTTTTTATGAATTTATGAATAAATTATAATTATAAATGTCATGGATTGTGTGCTACTTCTGTCAGTGTGGAGATGAAAATATGATATTTTGCCATGAAAGCATTACTATAATAGAAGACTGATATTCAAGAAATGTACATATTTGCACAGTAAGTACTTCAGTTTGCAACAGAATAGTCAAAACAATCCTTGGTGGGAAAGAAGAAAACTCTTTGTAAAGCAAGATCTGGTTTCAGGGAAGCAAAATGGCTTTGTTTGCAAATCAAGGGCAGTTGCATACGGGGCAATCTATTCAAAAGATTACTAGGGAGATCAAGAATCTGTGTGGACCAGAGAATTAAACAGGAATGTAATTTTGTTCCTTTACCTTCACCAGAAAGTCAGCTGAGGATTTGAGAAGCATCCTTGGAATATTGAAGAATATTCTGTAAAACTGCCAACTAGTATTTGATTACACTGTTCTAAGAATCCCAGCATAAATGATCAAAATGCTGTAACTGTCAACAAGGATTTTAAGAACCCATGTCAGCATTGCATCAAATGCAGTTTTTCAATACAACCACTAGGTGATGACATACACATATAGGGAGCTATGGGGCTGATATTCAATCCACAGCAGTAAGCAACTTGCTGCTCACAGTTAAGAGCTGAGTTGTTTTTATTGTAGCTGGTTCTTATTGTAGCTGGTTTTAAGAAATGTTTAGACAATTTATTGGAGGAAAAGTCCATAGTCTGTTGTTAAGACAGACATGGGGAAGCCACTGTTTGCCCTGGATTGGTAGCATAGAATATTGCTACTTTTTGTTTTTTTGCAAGGTACCAGTGACCTGGATTGGCCAGCATAAGGACAGACTACTGGGCTAGATGGACCATTGGTCTGACCCAGTAAGACTATTATTATGTTCTTAACTCTAGATATTCAACGCCGGGGGTATGACAGACTCTGGTATTGAATATGTGGGTTAGTGTGGCAACTCAGAAGTTAACCAGGCACTGGCTAATACTGAGATCTGGTTAACTGGATGGCTATAGTTAGGACAGCCTTTTTGCTGTCCTAACATTATCTGCTTACATAGACGGATAGTGGACTATTGCCATAAACTGGCTAAGTAGTAGCTCCACCCAATCAGTTTTATCAGTCAGAAAGCTTTGGGTGCTCAAAATGCCTTTAGCAGAGATTTTTCACGTCAAAAATCTGAAGTGGTGCCTGACAAATACCAGTTTTATTGGGTGAAAAAAGAAATTCGAATTTTGCTCATACCTTTGCTATAGTGGTTCAAGGTGAGTTGCATTTAGTTCCAGTAGATATTTTCTTGGCCCTAAAGAGCTTAATTCAAATATGAGCCTAAGACAATGGAGAGTTCAGTGACTTATCTGACATCATAAGAAGTGTTGGTGAGATTTGGACCCTGCCTTCTCTGGTTCTCAGCCCATTTCTCTAAAACTCAAGCGAAAACTCTAAATCGGTGAACACAGAATTAGAGGACTCACACTGATGAAGGCCGAGATATTAACTAACACCGCAAGCAATTTTAAAGGATATACACAGAGTAAAGTTTTATTTAGTGAACAGACAATTTTTCCTTCTCTGACCTAGACAGAGGAAGAGTTCAGTCTGTTGGGAGATAAAACTCAACTCAATGCCTACTTTAGGGTTACCATATGGCTCCAGAAAAAGGAGGATGGACTGAGACATCCGGGTTTTACTTCCATTGCTTTCAGTGGAAGTAAAACTTGGATTTCTCAATCCATCCTCCTTTTTCTGGAGCCATATGGTAAACCTAGCCTACGTAAACCTTCCTCCGGCACTGTGAATGATCAGACCTTTGGGTCTTGGAGAGAGGGAGGTAGACCTGAGTAATGTCAAAGAACAGAGCCAGGTACCATCTACTACCTTATTTGAATCAGTTAGATCTGTGGGAGATCAGTTAGATCTGTGGGCTCAATAAAGAGTGCTCACTGAGTGGACATCCAACTCCAATTATAGAAGGAGAAAGGGTGACCATGTCCAAAAAGATGAATGTCTATATTTAGACATGATACTTAGCATATTCAGGTTACAGAAAGGTGATCTGAGCAGCTCTGGGGGGAATAGGAGAAGTGTCAGTGGGCATTTTTATGTCCCTGGAAGACTCACAATTCCAAAAAGGGAAGAAAAAAAATTTACAAACAGCTGTAGCATAATTTGAAAATGCATCCCCAATTGTTAGAGGGTTGGTTGCAGTTCCTGATTTTTCAGCTATTTTATATTGTATTGTAATGTTATGGTATTATTATGATATTAAACTGATATTACTTTAAATGTTTTATTATGATATCTTGCATATTTATATATTATGATATCTTAGAAAGGCAGATAATCAGGTTTAATAAATAGATAGGAACCTAGAGGCTCCCTCCCTGAACCTTTGATTCACCTCAAGAGAGCCCCTGACCTTTATGAATTTTATTACTTGTCTAAAACCTCGTGCATTACCAAGCCCGGGGAGTGTGGGGGGGGAGGTGTCTGTACCACACTACTCTCATAATTTTATTCATGTATGTCCCATGGTAGAGATATATATATAACAGGGCCGATATTCAGACTATGGGAGTTAGACAAGCTATTTCCGGTGACTGACACAGAATGTCCAGTCTATTTTTGGCTGCTAAAACCTTAGTTGGTCATATTGATATTCAGCGAGGCCTAGATAAATTTACAGCAGCCAAAGATAGACCAGCTATTTAAGCAGCCCCAATTGGCCGCTCGACTTATCCAACCAGTGGTCTGAATTTTGTAGATAGCTGGCTATCTGTTGGCGCTAACTGCTAATATTCAGTAGCTATCCTTACTGAATATTAGCACTTAGGCAGTCATTGCTGTCTGGCTATATAGAGCTGAATATTAAGCATATTGAATCTCTAAGTATTTCTAGGTATACTTGAAATTCTCATTGTTGCTATCAATGTTGCGGTTCCACAAAGCATTTGGTGTTTTTGGAGGATATAATAATAAAAACACTACATTTCTTGAATAGCTATTGTTATGGCAAAAAGACTTATTTCTGAAAAGAATTAGAACTCTTAAAGGGCTGCCTAGCACATCATTCAAAGAATCTCTCTCTGAAACTAAACACATGAGTCAAAAATATTTTCAATTTGACTTGGTTTCTGCAGAGGGTATATTGCAAAGGTTGGAAGCTACCAGCATTCTTCACCTCCCGTAAATAATGAAGCTGACTCTGCATGATCATTATCAAATTCATTTTGCATGAAGGTCACAGGATTATACTTTGTCTTTCTCTCTAGAATTCAATGTACTGAAGAAATACAGTAGAGGTTTGATCTCTGTTGCTATTTCCATAACCTCACTATCACACTTCCCTGTCATTGCACTATTGCAGCTGGCTCCTCCCTTAGCAATGTCTAAAAACCTATGTAGGTGATGTGTGAGTCACCAATTTCTCACCAGACAAGTTACTAAACAATCCTCATGTCTATCTGTCATTCAACTAGAAGAGATAAATGGATGCTTAATGTTTTATGACATGAGAGTAAATAAAATGGTTACACACAAGAGAGAACTTTGCCAGTGTGTGACTGCTATTGGAGTGGCCTTACCTCCCAAATGCCATCTTAGGGAGTGAGGTCAAACTGGAGAAACATCTGACATGCATACTGGAGAAGGTGCCAAAGCTGAGTGCTCTAGCAGGCAATGAGGTGGACATTCTCTTGAACATCTGGGGCCTTCCTCAGCGCATAAAAGACACACAACTCTGTGGTGTATTGGCAAGAACTTTGCCAGTGTGTGATTACTATTGGAGTGACCTTGCCTCCCAAATACCATCTTAGGGAGTGAGATCAAACTGGAGAAACATCTGACATGAATACTGAAGGTGCCAATGCTGAGTGCTCTAGCAGGTAATGAAGTGGACATTCTCTTGAACATCTGGGGCCTTCCTCAGCGCATAAAAGACACACAACTCTGTGGTGCATTGGCAAGAACTTTGCCAGTGTGTGATTACTGTTGGAGTGACCTTGCCTCCCAAATGCCATCTTAGGGAGTGAGGTTAAACTGGAGAAACATCTGACATGAATACTGAAGGTGCCAATGCTGAGTGCTCTAGCAGGCAATGAGGTGGACAGTCTCCTGAACAAATGGGGTCCTTCCTCATTGCATAAAAGACACATAGCTCTGGTGTGCACCACAACCATGTCGCTGCAGGGCATGGCCAAAGGGGCATGCCATGCCCCTGGGGAGCCCCTTGGAACTCTGTGAAGGAGTAAATACAGATCAGAATTAATTTTCTTTTCCCCTTTTTTAGGTGGGATAGCAATCTAACCATTGGTAAATGTAAAGGACCAGTAAAGCCTAAAGTTTCTACTCCTAAAGCAGCAACAGCTGTTATACCAGGTCCCATGGATAGGCATGTAATCCCAGTAAATGTGGGGAATATAGATAGAAAGCAAAACAAAACTGTTCTGTTTTCTTGTTATGCACCTGTACTGCAGGTCTTGTTGGTTCTTTTTTTTTTTGTCTTGCTTTTGGGAATATAAATAGATCACAGGAGCTCATTTCATCGGAAGTTTCATTAAGTGCTCCAACTAGAACTCTACTCCCTCCTATAATTTCTCTATAGGTAAGGGAATCCGAAGAGGATTCCTAAGCTTTGTAGGTGGTATTGTCTTTTGCTGTGTATTTTGATCCCTTTCTGTCTGTTGTATTATAAAAATGAAGAACATTTATCAATATAAAAATAATTAATCCTAGAAAGCACACCCCCCACATTATGCACTTGCAGTTTTTAGGCTGTACAACATGAAAACCATCAGAAATGTGGAAACAAAATTGCATAGTTTCATTACATTAACCCTACAGAACACAAAACTTTTAAAAATGAAAATTACCCCTCCAAACTTTTATAGCCTCCCCTTTTTGTATCTTTTCACTTAGTGGGTCACACATTCAATCGGTGGTGGTGAGCATTTTTTTAAACACTGACCATCTCTGGTTAAGTTAGATCTGGATATTCAGTGCTGGGCAATGTCCAGGCACTGACACTAATTATCTGAGCTTACCAGACTTCTGATACCTGCCCAAACTTATGTGGGTCCTTTGTGAATATCAGATGGGATCTGCGTAAGTGAAACCATAATTTTTTTCTCTTCCCCCTCCCCCAATTATGATCTTGTGGCATTCATTTTAACAGATGGAACCACTAGGGGCAGGAAGAATAGGGATTACTCCTGCCTGGGCTACCCAACTGGATTGCCAGGAATGTAAGATAGGCTCTGGGAGGGGTCCTATAGGTGAGTGAGTGGGAATGGGTTTGGAAGCAAAGATCTGATCTCTGGAAGGTTCAGGAGTGGGTCATACTATGTTGGGGGGTGGGGACATCTACCACTACACAGAAGCTATGTAGGTGCTGGCTAATATTCAGTGCTGACACCCACATAGCTAAGCAACTCAAGTTAGGACTGCTGCTTATGTAGTCCTTTTTGGTTAATTAGCTATGTTGGCACTGGCTCTGAATATTGTTGGTACCTGCATAGCTGCTGGCTCCTCTCAGACTCTGTCCTTCGAATGTCCCTTTCCTATCCTCTCCTTACAAAATGGCTAGTTAGTGCCAGTATTCATAGTGTGACCATATGGCTCCAGAAAAAAGGGGACGGATTGAGACATCCGGGTTTTACTTCCATTGAAAGCAATGGAAGTAAGGAGAACAGATTGAGACATCTTGGTTGCTTTCAATGGAAGTAAAACCCGGATGTCTCAATCCGTCCCCTTTTTTCTGGAGCCATATGGTCACACTAAGTATTCAGCAGCACTGCCCTTTTAAGTACACTAAGCATGACTAAGCTCCTGTCTCCCTGAATCACTTTGACTATCAGGGTTTTCTTGTTTTTGAGCTACACGGAAGCAACAATGTCCTGGTATACCACTGACATAAGAAATCACCTTGCTGCTTTGCAGTCTAATAATTATTAATGAATCAAAACATCTCAAAACTTTGTATTTATTTAACACATTGGTATACCACCTAAAATCTAGGCAGTTTCCAATATCAAATACATTCATAAAATTCCATAAAATCAACAAACATAGACAACATTCATTATCTGCATATCTATAAAGTTCATAAATATGAACAACATTCATTATCTGTGCATATATGGTGATCACATGCCCTGAACAGCATGGGTATTAGTCCTACATTTTACATATAGGCATCAAACAGTTGTGTCTTTAGTAGTTTCTTAAAGTTGACACAATCTGTGCACAATCTCAGATGTCCAGACAGATTGTTCCACAGATGTACACCAGTAATGCAAAACATTTTCATCTTTGAAGTCACATATCGAACTCCTATTTCCTTAATTGCCATTAGTTTCATTCCACCTCTGATCTTGGTATACTTCCTGGTTTATAGATCTCCCAGGGGCATCAAAACATGCCGGGGCCAACCTATATAGGTATTGATGCCCCTGTATAAGATTCTTGTGAGACCTCATTTAGAATATATACAATTCTGGAGATTGCACCTTCAAAAAGATATAAAAAGGATGGAGTCGGTCCAGAGGAAGGCTACTAAAATGGTGCATGGTCTTCATCATAAGGCGTATGGGGACAGACTTAAAGATCTCAATCTGTATACTTTGGAAGAAAGGCGGGAGAGGGGAGATACGATAGAGACTTTTAAATACCTACATGGCATAAATGCGCATGAGTCGAGTCTCTTTCATTTGAAAGGAAACTGTGGAATGAGAGGGCATAGGATGAAGTTAAGAGGTGATAGGCTCAGGAGTAATCTATGGAAATACTTTTTTACAGAAAGGGTGGTAAATGCATGGAACAGTCTCCTGGAAGAGGTGGTGGAGACAGAGACTGTGTCTGAATTCAAGAAAGCCTGGAATAGGCACGTGGGATCTCTTAGAGAGAGGAAGAGGTAATAGTTACTGCAGATGGGCCATTTGGGTTTTATCTGTCGTCACGTTTCTATGGTATATAAAACCTGGTGGACTATGTAAGAACTTTGTGCTTTACCCTCTGTATTATTGGGAGCCAGTGAAGTTGTTTCAAGGTGTATTTGTTGTTTCTAGGTGTATTTGTAATCAGCCTAGCAGCTGAATTAATTACCAACTCAGCTTTAAGAGCATTAAGAAAATTGTTTGAAAGACATTTTCATGTATAGACTCATAAATTTGCTTTAGAAGCAGATAAAACTAACTGCAGTTCTTGGTTAACTTCGTTATGGTACTGGTTTATGAGGGTCATACGTAATCATATTGCTACCATACAACTGGTGATATTACTTGGGTGGGGTAGAATGGAGTTGGGAAAAGGAACACTCTTCTAGTGCTGTGACTTTGAATCTTACCAAGGGCATCAAGATAGTTGTTCAAGCAAAAAAATACCTTTGATGGTGCGGCGGCAGAATTCCAGTGTATCAGCAGTAAAAAGGTAAAAAAAAAAAAGTCAGAGATTTTCCTTGCATAATTCAAGTCATTAATCTAAGAGAAAACTGAGAGACAATGATATAGTTCTATTACAAGAAGGCAGACTTTTCATCCTTTACCAATCAAGTTATAGATGTTCACCTGAAATTCTTTTATCCTCCGAAGTTCTTTCTCTCATCCCACAATGCCCAACACGTATACTGAGGTCAGCAGATCAGAAACTCTTGTTAATTCCTTCCATAAAAGATTTTTTTTTACACTAGGAAAATAAACTTCGCAGTAGTAGCTCCAACTTTGTGGAATGCTCTGCCACAGCAACTCCGATTCGAACAACAACTTGATAAATTTAAGATAAGCCTGAAGACTTTTTTTATTTAGCAATGCCTTTTCCTGTGTTTAGAGCATTTTTTTTTTCATTCTTCTTTTCATTCCTTCTTTTCTTATTCAGCCAACCGCTTTTATAAAGCGATCCCACCCCATATGTTTTACCCTCTTCCCTCTTTCTCCTTTCTTCTTCTAACATGTACATGTAACTATCCCCCTCCTTTTTCCCTCACTTTCAATCTGTCCAGTTAATGTCCATGGTGTGCACTTTCATTATTTTTTAATTATTTATCTTTTTTAAAAAATTTTTATTGTAAACCGGCCAGATACTTGTTGATGGTCGGTATATTAAAAGTCAATAAACTTGAAACGTAACATAATAAGTGATGGTAAATAAAGGCCCACATGGACTACCCAGCAGCGGGAGAGTTGCCCACTCCCTCCTGCAACCAAGCAACACCCTCCTCCCAACACCCTACCTTACTCCCTCCCACTGCCACGCAACCCCCCAAACACCCCCATGCCTCCAACGACTCCCCATCCCCTCCCTTACCTTATTTACGATGGCTGGCCAGAGGGATGCCAACTATTCTATAAGGTGCACGTACTTTTGCTTGCTAAGCATCAAATTGTGCATGTAGTTTATAGAATTAGGGGTCAGAATGACACCCACATATCTATCAAATTACTTAGGTATTGGTTTTGGGTATTCATCTTACTAAGCTGTATAGGATCAGTGGCTGTTGTAGTTTGTTCGTCCAATTCAAGTTCATGAGGACTGATTTTAAGCTTTTGAAACATCACTGAAATTGCCAGTGGTTAGAGCTACAGCCTCAGCACCTTGAGGTTATGGGTTCAAATCCCTCTCTGCTCCTTAATCCCCCCATTGCACCAGGTACACGAGACAGAGTTTGAGCCCACCAGGACAGATAGGGAACTATGATAAATAAATAAACAGTGAGTTGCACAATTCATTTTGACCTGAATGAATGATTTTATCAAAAATGCTAACACCATCCAAAATGCAGCATGAATTTGGCAGTGATTTCAGAGTAAACAATTATAAGGCAAACAAAAGGTCATGGGGGAAAAAAAAAAAAGTAAGAACATTCAGGAGAACATTCTCTCTGAAAAGAAAAAAAATATACCCCCCTCCTCCCTAATAATAAGCAATCTTTAATCCAGTGCTGTTTTTATGGTAATTATCCAAGTTTAATTCCCATTTCCAGCCAAGCATCCACTTCTTTTAATTAGCTCTCAATTTAGATAGAAATTGTCTAATAAATTACACAAATTAAAACAACAAAAAAGTGTATTATCTTTAAACATGACTGTGTGGTTGCTATTTAAAGTGGACAGTGTTTTGAGGACAAGAAATGTATGTACTAGAACACTGAAAACTTCACTCCCATCTCTTCCATAGCTGGATTTATGAATCAGAAATTGGTGATTAAGCTAATTAAGTAAATTAGTAATCAAAGTGAACTGGCATACACTAGGAAGGCAAATTTGGATTAAAGAAACAACAAGATACTTGCCTGTCGAGATTCCCTCTGGATTTGTCTGAACAAAGTTGTTGTCTGAGTAATGTATCTTTAATGTCTTCTGGCCCCATTTTCAGCTTTCTTAAATATCTTCATGTTTATATTTGTACTTCATTGATTATTGCTTACCTCAGTGTCTTTATTTATTTAAAATTATTTATAACCCACTTATCCACAAATCTAGGCGGGTAACAAAATAACACACACAGTGCATTAAAAACGCAACCACAATACATGCAAGATAAAACAATGTTCTCAAAACTAGAGCCAAATGAACGTTCATACAGCAGAGTTTTCAACCCTTTCCTGAAATGCAACTGCATCTTAGTTTGGGGCAAAATTAAGGGGAGAGCATTCCAAAGTATTGGACCCTGGACTGAAAAAATTGACTTGCGATTGCAGATGAGTCGCACTGCCACCAATGAAGGAACTTCCAAACAACTTTTATAGAGGACCGTAACTCACGAGAGGGGCAATACCACTGTAACAAGGAGCGAACACTCTTTGGACATTCTAAACTGAAGCACTTTAAAGATCAAACAAAGGACCTTAAACTCAATCTAGTCTGCCCACCCTAATGACCCTCCCCTATTTAGCTCTGTGCAGGGATCCCACGTGACGATCCCATTTCTTCTTAAAATCAGGCACGCTGCTTGCCTCGATCACCTGAAGTGGAAGTCTATTCCAGCGATCAACCACTCTTTCGGTGAAAAAGTATTTCCTGGTGTCGCCGTGCAATTTCCCACCCCTGATTTTCCATGGATGTCCTCTTGTCACCGTCGGACCTTTGAAAAAGAAGATATCTTCTTCTACCTCGATATGGCCCGTGAGGTATTTGAACGTCTCGATCATGTCTCCCCTCTCTCTGCGTTCCTCGAGTGAGTATAGCCGTAATTTATCCAGCCGTTCCTCATACAAGAGATCCTTGAGTCCCGAGACCATCCGGGTGGCCATTTACTGGACTGACTCAAGCCTCAGTACATCCTTGCAGTAATGAGGCCTCCAGAATTGTATGCAGTGTTCCAGGCCTCACCATGGATCTATGCAACGGCATAATGACTTCAGGCTTGCGGCTGACGAAACTCCTACGTATACATCCTATGAACTGCCTAGCCTAAGATGAAGCCCGCTCCACTTGATTGGCAGTCTTCATGTCTTCACTGATGATTACCCCTAAGTCCCGTTCTGCAACAGTCCTTGCTAGGATCTCGCCATTTAGGGTGTAAGTCTCGCATGGATTTTGACTGCCAAGGTGCATGACTTTGCATTTCTTGGCATTGAAATTCAGTTGCCATGTCCTAGACCATTGCTCCAATAGGAGTAGGTCGTGTTTCATATTGTCCATTGTGCTCTTGCTTGTTATATTACACAGTTTGGCGTCATCGGCGAATAACGTTATTTTACCGCGAAGCCCCTCAGCCAAGTCCCTTATAAAGATATTGAAAATGATCGGGCCCAAGACCGAGCCCTGCAGCACTCCGCTAATCACTGCCGTCGTTACGGAGGGGGTGCCGTTCACCACCACCCTCTGAAGCCTACCACCAAGCCAGTCCCCAACCCATTTTGTCAAAGTGTCACCTAATCCTATAGAACTCATTTTGCACAACAACCTGCGGTGTGGGACACTATCAAATGCTTTGCTGAAATCCAAGTATACAATGTCCAAGGACTCTCCAACATCGAGCTTCCCCGTCACCCAGTCAAAGAAGCTGATCAAGTTGGATTGGCAGGATTTCCCCTTTGTAAATCCATGTTGATGGGGATCCCATAGATTCTCCACATCCAGGATCTTATCTAATTGGTGTTTGATTAGAGTTTCCATTAGTGAGATTAGAGTTTCCATTAGTGAGATTAGAGTTTCCAAGATGAGAATGGAGTGGACATGGTTCAATCAATGATCTGAATCAACATCAAAACATAGAATTTCATTTCTGCAAATTGGAATAACAAATCTCCAGAGAGATAGTCACAGAGCCTCCATACCAGGCACAGCTTAAAAAAACACACCAGAAATTACATTCTTAATCTGGACCTTAAATGACACCTACACTGATCACGTACTGGAACAACCTCATCTTTGAGAGAAATTTCAGCTGGACATGAAACTAACTTCTTACCGCAACCAATATAAAGTACCTCGATCTTAACAACATTCAATTTTAAATGATTTTGATTCATCCAATTCTGAATGATATTGACATAATCATGCAAACGCACCAAAGCTTCATCAAATGAATTTTACACCGGGATAAGAAATTGTATGTGATCATCGAATAGAGGAAACATCACACCCAACAACTGTAGCACTTCATATAACGGGAGCATATAGAGATTGAACAACACTGCCGACAGTGCCAACCCTTGCGGGATCCCACACGACAACGTAACTCAATCCGATTGTTTCTCATTAGCCTCAACATAATAAGAACGATTCTCCAAAAAGGATATAAACCATGCCAAAACCACACTCGACAAACCTAATACCCACAATCTCGCAAGCAAAATCTGATAGTTAACGGTGTCAAAAGCAGCGGAACCATCAAGAAGCACCATAAAATATGAGGTATGGTATCAGTCACAGAAAGAACAAGAAGCTCAGTGGAATGTTTTTGTCTAAAACCAAACTGAAAATCATCTAATATCATGTTCTTATCCAAATACACTTGCAGTTGGAGTAGCATAACCTTCTCAAGAACCTTAGCCAGAAATCCTAAAGAAGATATCGGATGAAAATGTTCAAGCGCAGTCCCCGGCAACTGATTTTTCAATAATGGATGAACGATGGCCCTCTTCAGAACACACCCCCTCCTCCAATGATTTCAAAACCATCCTAAACAATATAGGTGAAATGGCGTCCAACATAGAATCCAGCACACCTGGACTTTACCTGCTAAAATAGCATGTTAGTGGTAAAATAGCCCGTGTTGATAACTCCCCTTTAGTGCTATCCTCTCTTCTCTAGGATCCCTTTCTATACAGAGCTTTCTAAACAGAAATGATCATGCATAATTGCACAAAACACCTCATTTAGTAATTTAGCTCCTGAATGGAGCCTTCTCTTTTGTCCCTTTAACTTTCAGGGATCAGGCTGCTGTTCCACTCCTCAGTTTACAGTAATAGCAGGCATAGGGTGGCCAATGGAGGCACGTGCGAAGTACAAGCTGGGATGTTTCTGCTTCAAGGTACTATCCGGTCTAGCTCCTAAATATATAACTGACCTCTTCTCCTTCTCAACCAACAGACATAAGAGAAGTACACACCTGAAGTTCGTTTCCCCATCGGCTAGAGGATGTAAATTTAAGAGACACCATCAACAACTTCTATCGTATCAAGCAGCCTTATGGGGCAAAGACCTGGAAAAACTAATTATACACGCAAATAACTATGGCGAATTTAGAAAACACCTAAAAACATACCTGTTCTTGAATTACCTAGGTAACGAATCTGTACAATTGCTCCCATCACAATCTCTCTCCTAAGTCTGATCCTGTAAACTGTTAGCCACTAATCTCTAACTATGAATGTTCCATACAATTTGTAGTATCTTTCTAATCATTGTAAACCGCATAGAACTTCACGGTACTGCGGTATATAAACTGTTATTATTATAAATTGTATCTTTAGCACTAATGCCACACTGTACACTAACTCAACATTCAAGGGATCCTCCCCACACTGGACAGAAGCTAAGTTAGTCCAAGTGCTGAATGTTGAACATACAGTATATCTAACGTGACCATTTATTTTTTTCTTCAAAACGGGACATCTATTAATTGTTGGTCCCGCCCCCAATACCACCCTAGCCCCACCCCCAATTTCTTCCATTCATTTTTCATGTACACATATGTTATTAATTCATAATGGTAACCATAAACTTTTTTTTAAAACCCACAAAGCACACTATACACAGAGAAAATGTTAATTATAATTTATATTTGGGGGGGGGGTTCAAAGAGGTCAAGGCAGATGACTTTAAAATATGCAATGCAACCTCAGTAACTATAGAAAAATAGACAAATATAGTGCAAAATATAGACAGCAGATATAAATTCTCAAAACTAACACATTTTGATCACTAAATTGAAAATAAAATCATTTTTCCTACCTTTGCTGTCTGGTGATTTCATGAGTCTCTGGTTGCGTTTCCTTCTGACTGTGCATCCTTTCCTTCATTTCTTTCTTTCTTTCTGCAATCAGGCCCAACAATTGTCCCTTTCTATTCCCTCCCTCCTTTCTTCATATGTCTTTAATGCCCCTGCTGCCTCCTTCCTATGGCCTTAGTGCCCCCAGTGCCTCCTTCCTATGTCCTTAGTGCCTTCTTCCTATGTCCTTAGTGCCCCTTCCCATGTTGTTAGTGCCCCCAGTGCCTCCTTCCCTTGTCCTCAGTTCCCCTTCCCATGTCCTTAGTGCCCCTAGTGCCTCCTTCCCATGTCCTTAGTGCCCCTTCCCATGTTGTTAGTGCCCCTAGTGCCTCCTTCCCAAGTCCTTAGTGCCCCTTCTTTTGTCCTTAGTGCTCCCAGTGCTCCTTCCTATATACCTCTCACTGCCTTCCAGCCTTTGTTCCACCCTCCCCCAAAGCTAGCCAGCCTACCTCCCTCCCTCCCTGCCGTGCTAAAGCTTGCCTGCCTGCCACCCTCCCTCCAGCACCAAAGCCAAAGCCTGCCCCCCAGACCAGCCCCCGCTGCTGCTGCCTACCGCCGCTTCAAACCCCCCCCCCCCCCCCCGCGGTCTGCCGCTGCCCGCCACAACTAAAGCAAAGGAAGATCCAGGTGCCAGCCCACAAACCTTCTTCCCAACGTCAATTCTGACATTGGAGAGGAAGTTCCGGGCCAGCCAGGCAGCGATTGGCATCGGGAAGAAGGTTTGTGGGCCAGCGCCTGGACCTTCCTTCTCTTTAGTTGCAGTGGGCGGCAGCGATGGTATATCTGGGGGCGTGAAGCGGTGGTAGGCAGCAGCAGTGGGGGCCAGGCCAGTCTGGAGGGGGGGGCAAGCTTTGGCGCTGGAGGGAGGGGAAGCGATCGCCTGTCCCATTCCCACACACAGCTTCGAGACGCTGTCCCTGAAAATGGGATATTTCGGCGTCCCTAAGCTGTGCTTGGGGACAACGGGACAGGGAATCTAAAAAGGGGACAGTCTCTTACAAAATGGAACGTATGGTCACCTTAAGTATACCTTGCACTAAACTTAACCAGATCAGACTTTTGCTGAAAGATAACATGCTAGCATTGAATACATCAAAAACACAAATAATGTTTTTCTCCTGGAAAGAGGGAATAGCACTTAATGCCCCAATCCTCCTTGATAATTCTCCTCTTGACTATGTTGACTCTATAAAAATTCTAGAGATCATATTTGATGAAAAAAAAATTGATATTTCACACCCACATAAGTTCTGTAATCAAATCTTGTTTTTTCAAGTTAAGGATGATTTGGTCAATTGCTAAATTCTAGAACCGAAATCTATTAATATATTAGTTCATTCATTAATCATTGCAAAACTAGATAACTGTAAGTCTATTTACAGGACTAACCCAGATAGACATCTTCAAATAATTCAAAATGCTGCAATCAAATTAATAACAAAATCTAGGAAATATGACCATGTAACCCCCCTGCTTCGGAATGCCCTTTGGCTACCAATCAATCAAAGATTGTCTTACAAAATCTCATTAATAATGTTTAAAATGATTCAGTCCAAATTACCCCAATTTATGGATGGTTGATCTATTGCTCTTTTAGGGTCTTTTAGGATCCAGGTGATGGTGATTTCACTGAGGTCTTGAGGGAAAAACCATTTGTGAGCATGGTTTGAATCCATTGTAAGAGGAGAGCGCAGAATTTGGTACAGGAGGATTTTAATAGGTATGGAGGGCAGTGGTTGAGATCGCAGGTTGCGTGGCTGTATTTTTCATAGAGTTTGTTAAGGTCGGACCATTGTATTGTGGGGAAGTGGGACCAAGTTCTGTCTGCCACTGCTGAGTCTTTTTCTGTGGGGGGCATTGTAATCTCTTCTAAGCTAGAATCAAGGAAATCCCCCAGTAATCTCATGCGAGTCCATACTGGAGGTTTCATTGAACATAGTTTCAACTCCCATACTTGTAGCAGTTCCTCATCTTTCCCAATAAACATAACTTTTGTTTTCTGCAATTCAAAACTAGTCTATTTTCACTCATCCAATCTGCAATTCTTTGCATACAGAAACTCAACTTCTCAACAATATAAATAATCCCTCTCTGTACCAAAAAAAAGAACTGTATATCATCTGTGTAAATTCAGTAGTCTTCTTCTAGTAATTCCAAAATCCCACCTAATGAAGCCATATAGATGTTAAACAATAAGGATGACAGGGCAGAACCCTGTGGAACTCCTTTAGTAAGTGATGTTACTGAAGATACCTTAGTTCCATTTTTCAATATGAATTTACCTACACTCAAGAAAGACTGAAACCATTTCCAGACCACCCCTCCCATCCATAACTTGTCAAATGGCAGATCTATATCCACTGTAGAGATGTCCAAAGAAACCATACAAAATGTCACCTCTCTATCTATCCTACGCCAAAGCACATCTAATGTTGACATCAGAGTTTCCACTCCATGCCCTGTTCTAAAACCTGTTTTTACGCTTAAAATCTCTTGGAGTAATTGTTTTTTGAGTCTTCTTTCTTGGTAATGCTTCCTTTGTGGATATCATGAAGCCTGTACTTTTTTTGACCATCTTATTGTTTTGTTCACAGCAGAACATTGAGTGCTAATAAATGTTTTAGGATTATTAGAGTAAAGCTTATTTGGATTAAACCTATAAAAAAAAAACCTTTATATTTCTCTGAAGCACTGTAATCCTTTACATTTTCATGTTTATATTAACCAATAGGTATTTCAGACCATGCACATTATTTGCAACTAAGGTTATTCTCATCTCCGTCTCCATTTCTGTCTGCAGGTCCCAGTGTTGCTGTCTTCAGCGAGCTTAAGATCACTGAATGAACCTGACACAATGATACTAGTAGGAGTTACTTTGAAGAATTTTAATTAAATGAATCAACTGTTCTAGATGAGTAATACACCAATATTCTAGAGTTGCAAAATAAAAAAACTAGATAAATCGCATATAAGAATAATAATAGCATTATTTATATCCTGTCATACCTTTCAGTTCAAGACGGTTTACAAGAGAGGCTGCATGAATGCAGCTAAGTTACATCATGAGCATGAAGTAAGAGGAAACAAACAGGCGTGTAACGTAGTTATATACAACTGGAGGTGAAGCTCCTAAAATATTTGAGTCGAGCCATATTGTTACGGTTCTTACAGAATGTTCTCTGGTGCCCTTTTCAACTATGGCTGGCAGCATGCATTCCCTTGAAGAGATTAGCCAGCCCACACTTTGGCTTTCGAGCTGCAGTAGAAATAGAGCCGTAGGCTTCAGGAAAACCCTGAGTCAAAGGAAATATCAATTTAACCTTTAAGAATCCCCTTTGTTAATAGCCAGCAGAAGGGGAAAGCATTTACTGCCTCTGAATTTTAATCCCCACTGTAGTTCTCTCATTCTGTGTATTTGGTTTTTTAAAATCTCTTCTTTTATCCTTTTGTTCTTTCACTAACCACATAACCTGAACCAAATCAGTTTCCTATAGTGTACCACCTTGGGCCAAAGATTGCCCATCTGTAATCAGGTGGTGATAAAAAATGTCTCATCTTCTGTCCATTTGAGAAACTCATATGTTGGCATGAATTTTCTGAAAGCTTGTGCTGACCCTCATGGGGATCCTGTTTATAGATAAGATGCTTTATAACTGTTCCGCCTCAAATGAAACATTTAATCGCAGCTTAACTTTTCCCTTCTTTTTATGTCAGGCTCGTCATTTTTAATAGACTGGCACCCAGTCTTTTGCATTCCTACAAAAACTCCTGAACTGAGATCTCTTGATAATCTCTAAAGTATTTTTAAGGTGGGGGAAAAGGAAGGGCTATGTTACATGGAGGAATGGATTATTAGTTGATTAATGAGCCATTTCTTTAATACTTGGGTGAGGTGCTATAGCTGAGGTAAGCTAGAGAGGCAGAAACTGAGGGCTAGATTCTCAAAAATCCACATAAAAAACCGACAGGCCGCTGTCACAGCCATTATAGTACCGATTTTAAAAAAAGTGAGTCATTCTCCCCAAAACGCTCATGCAAATGAGGTTGGTGGAGAGTAATGAAAATTTGTTATGTTTGCATGTGCCCGTCACTGGTGATAGCGATGGGCACATACACAGAATAAATGCAAAAAAACAAAAACAAAAAAATTGAGCACCAGGACAAGTAACCCTCCACCATACAGCAGGAGAGATGCTTACTACTGTCGCCGCCAACTAACACCCCCCCCCTACCCAGGCAGCAGGATAGATGCCCAATCTCTCCTGCTACCAAGAAACACACACCCCAACACTTCTCAGTGGTGGGAGAGATGCCCACGATGTCCTGCCGCTAGACCACACAACACCACACACCCCCCTACAGTGGGAGAGATGCCCAATCCATCCCGCTGCAAAGGTGCAAGAATAAGTCCACAGTAGGTTTGTTAGGATGCTAGGAATTATGAAAAAAGGGATGGTTAACAAGACTAAGAATGTTATAATGCCCCTGTATTGCCCCATGGTGCGACCTCATCTGGAGTACTGCGTTCAATTCTGGTCTCGTTTTCTCAAGAAAGATATAGCGGTGCTAGAAAAGGTTCAAGAAGAGCGACCAAGATGGTAAAGGGGATAAAACTCCTCTCGTATGAGGAAAGAACAAAAAGGTTAGGGCTCCTTAGCTTGGAAAAGAGACAGCTCAGGGGAAAATAGATGGCTGAGGGGAGATATGACTGAAGTCTACAAAATCCTGAGTGGAGTAGAATGGGTACAAGTGGATCGATTTTCTCTCCATCAAAGATTACAAAGACTAGGGGACACCGATGAAGTTACAGGGAAATACTTTTAAAACCAATAGGAGGAATTTTTTTTTTTTTCTACTCAGAGAATAGTTAAGCTCTGGAATGAGGATGTGGTAAGAGCGGATAGCGTAGCTGGGTTTAAGAAAGGTTTGGACAAGTTCCTGGAAGAAAAGTCCATAGTCTGTTATTGAGAAAGAAATAGGGGAAGCCACTGATTGCCCTGTATCAGTAACATGGAATATTGTGGCTCCTTGGGTTTTGGCCAGTTACTAGTGACCTATATTGACCACCGTGAGAACAGGCTACTGGGCTTGATGGATCATTAGTCTGACCCAGTAAGGCTATTCTTATGTTCTTATGTCCAAGTTCAGTCTTCGAGGGATGCAAACTGGCCATATTTTCAGGATTTCCCTAATGAATATGCATGAGAAAGATTTGTATATTGTGGAAGTAATGGGCATGCAAATCTATTGCCATTTAATCCACATATTACTTTAACAATCTCTTTTCCTGTTCACCATTGTAGTTCATATTTCATTTGATTATTTGTTATGAACTGCCTAGAAAACCTCCTGATTGGGCAGTATATCAAAACTGAAAAAAACTTGGAAAAAAGCCTGGTCTACAGGAATATGTTTTGGCAGAATGTACAGTTGTGCTAAACCTAGAAAATCCTTCCATCTCCATGTCCAGTCTCATCTGCAGTATTTTTCTTTCCTGGGAAGAAGGGAGGACAATTCTACCTACAAGCACCTTTCATCCCAAATAGAAACACCAAGTAATCAAGGACAGATGGATCCAGCTAAAGACACCTAAAGACAGTAGATGGGACGAGATGGCTGCCCTTCCAGTCCTAGGCCCAAGAAAATCCCCACATGGCAAATAGGTCGTTACAATTTCACACATTTTCATGATTTGGTTGTTTCTGGTGTTTTTATGCATAGAATGTACAATATTTCTTGACACTGATTTTGAAATTTTAGAGATTGGATCTTTTGGCAAATAGTGACTCTATTCAAACCTATTTTTCAGATACTCTAATTGCCACAAGACCTATTTTATCCCTATGGGCCCAGCTGCAGATAACCTGTGCATAATCTTTAGTGCACCACCTAAATTGGCATATCTGTGCACATGAAATACATTCTATTTTACATCATAAGCTAGTTTTTTAGCCTTGCATTTCTGGGTAGGGAAGAATTGTCTTAAGTATTGTATCAATGGGATTTTGCTGATGGAGAGAGGAAATGAGAATAGGAACCAGGAAATGGGGAAAGAAAGAAAAGAAGTCAAGGATGGGTATGGGGAGAGGAAGAGGAAGAGGGAAAGGAAAGGTAATGCTTGGGAAAGAGTCATAAGAGTAGGAAAATTAGCTTTGGATGTAAGAAAGAGGAAGAGAATAGACAGGGAATGGGGAAGAAATAAAAGGAAGATGCAAGTGGGGAGGAAGAACGGGTTCTGGGATTTGGAGAGAGAGAGAATGATAGAGATTCTGGGATGATGGGAGGGGTGATTGAGTTCCAGAATATAGGTGTTTGTTCGTTTTATTTATAATCCACCTTTCACAAAGTGGAGCACAACATAACATACATGATAAAATCATCATACAACAATTAAAAGTTTCAAGTTTCAAGGAGGAAATAATTTGGGATCAGGGGTGAGGAACTCAAATTAAGGGTAGTGGAGGAAGAGATATCCCTCTTTTGAACTTAGGGCTGGATTTTTTTAATATCGCCAGTAAAATCCGACTGTAGCGGCTGTAAATCTAATGATTCAAAAATGTGAGCCATTCTCAAAGAACCACACATGCAAACGAGGTTCGCAGAGGGTCACCAAATCTACAAGAGATCAGTCGCTACTGATAGCGAACAGAACAAGTGCAAATAGTCCATGGAAAGAGGCATGAGTGGATAAGAAGGAAGGAGAACTACCTATAAACATTGCATTGCTGTGTCAGTCATGGGCATGCCAGCGCTATTGGATGGAGGGGAAGGAAAGGGAGGTGCAATCGTTGACTTTCAACAAGCACATATAAGACATGCCTTTAATATGTGCGCTTAAGATGTGTGCTTTTGAGATTTTTTTCCCATATTACTATATTTTATGTAAATAGTGTGCTTTTAAAATTTTTTTATCATGAGCCACAGAGAGAAACACGCATGTGAGATGCACTTTTCACAGTACCGGCACTCCCTGGACCAGCCGGTAATTTTTGGTCATTAAAAGCTGGCGCTTTATTTGGAGAATCACTCAGAGATGATAGAGAATTGCCCAGAGTGTTCATTTAAATATTAATTAGCCCATTTTACTACTATTTTTAATAGTAATAACCTCGTTGTACTACATTTGCATGGCAGAGTCAGAGGCTGCTAGGAAGCTCGGCTGTAACCGGTTTAGCAACCATTGTTAAAGGCATGGAAAGTTTTGAGAATTCGGCCCATAATCTTGTTTTTGTTTCTTTTCTCAACTCCACCCCTGATCTTACTTTTCTCTTTACCTTTCCCCAAATTCACGGTCTTTTCCTTTCCATATCATACCATGTTGTTTCTTATACCCTGCAAATGTCAACTGGAAATCGTTGTGGCTTACATAAGATTAATAAGGTTAGCAACATAGACATTATGAATCATTGCGAGATTACACTTCTCCCTCCGTATTCACGGGGGATGTGGGCGGACCATAGGCATGAATATGGAAAAACTGCAAATAACTTTTTTAATGTTATTCGCGGTTTATAGACAAAGCCTACCGTTTTTATTATTGGAACCGCAAATAACTTTTCTACAGCAATTTCAGGGCAGGCAAGTAGTGATTTCTGTGCAGCCATGCTGGGAAGAAGCCTTTCTCTCTATGGATGCTGGGAGCAGTGTTTTTCTCAGTGCATACTGGGAAGCATGGAAGCAGCGAATTTGTGGAGAAAGCATGGTAGCAGCGATTTTCAGAGTGAATGGTAAGCGATACACTTTTTTATCGGTACAGTAAAAGGAAAAATAACTTTAATGATGATGTAATTTGGGGGGGCGGAGTCAGCTTCCGAAAAAAATCACGAATAAGCAAATCCGCAGATACGGAAACTGCGGATACGGAGAGAAAAGTGTATAATGAAAATAGATGCATTTTTAGCACCTTCCTAAATTGAAGATAGGAGGAGGTCTGATGTAAGCAGGTCGGGAGGCAGTTCCAAATTATGGGGCCTTGAAACTCAAAGGTGGATTTGAAGAGTGATTTCCTCAATTAAACAGCTTTGTGGACTGTTGTTACTTATGGGTGAAGCTGGGCAGAGGTTTGAGCTTGGTCCTACTTGATTCACACAAAGGGCCCTTTGGTATGGCCCTTCGGCGGGGCCTGCCTGACACGCAGCCCTTTAAAGGGCTGCTTAATCAGGCCCAGGAGTTAGTAGGTAGGGCCTCAGTTCAGCTGAGAATCCTCAGGTGGAGAGAGGAGAGACAATCCCTTCTTTCTCCCTCTGCTGGAATCAGAATCACCCTTTTACCAAATCAATTTGCCCTCTCACTGTCTCATATACATCCATATTCCCCAGCGATGTTTCTTTCACAATTACACACATGTACATATACATGAGCATGCACACATATGCCCCTGTCCATTTGCTCCGGTCCCTACCAACAAACAAGAGTCTACAATCTCACTTTTCTCAGATACTTCATGCTTTCTTCTCCTCCCCAGCTGATATTTCTCCCAAGCAGGAAGAGAAAACTGGCAGGTCACCCTCCTGCTCATCCTCTGGGCCTTACTCGTGCTTTAAACCAGTGGTCCCCAACTCTGTCCTGGGGGACCATAGAAACATAGAAAGATGACGGCAGAAAAGGGCTATAGCCCACCAAGTCTGCCCACTCTACTGACCCACCCCATCAAGTCTGAGTGCCTTACTAGGCCTCTGTAGGGATCCCACGTAGATGTCCCATTTGTTCTTAAAGTCAAGCACGCTGTTGGCCTTGGCTACCTGCTCCGGAAGCTTATTATGACCACTAGCCAGTCAGGTTTTCAGGATAGCCCTAATGAATATGCATGGAGCAGATCTGCATACCTATCATCTTCATTACATGCAAATCTCTTTCAGGCATATTCATTAGGGCTATCCCGAAAACCTGACTGGCTGGTGGTCCTCCAGAACAGGGTCGGGAACCACTGCTTTAAACCACACAGGACTATGGTGCTGCAAAGATCAAATTACACATTGGGAAATGAGAAAAATGTAACCCGATGCACCACTCTTCTGCTCTTCCTTTTACCATCTAGATCAGGGGTGTGCAACTCCGGTCCTTGAGGGCTGGAATCCAGCCGAGTTTTCAGGATTTTCCCAATGCATATGCATTGAAAGCAGTGCATGCAACTAGATCTCATGCATATGCATTGGGGAAATCCTGAAAACCTGACTGGATTTCGGCCCTCGAGGACCGGAGTTGCCCACCCCTGATTTAGATCAACATAGGGAGATTGGAGAAGAGAAGAGAGAGATGTCACATGCCTATGCACCCCAAACTTGTCTCCAGATTTTTGTGATTCCATGGGGACCTGGGAATTCATGGCCCTTGCTGAAAGAGAACTGTTGAATGTAGAGGAACCGGGGAGGAAGGGGCGGTTGTAGCATATATGTTTTCAACATTTTTAAAGCAAAATGAATATATAATGGTGTTTTTAAAGTAATTAATAAACACTTCCTATTTCATATACACCACTTACTGGTATATACTCAAGCGTCAAAGGCATCCAGATTTACCACAGAACCTCAGCAACACCATTCCAGGCTCAGGCACTTCATCGTCCTATGCTTGATTTGCAAGTTTGTCATCAGTTCTACTTATAAGTGGTTTCACTTTTCCTTTTCAAATTTGTTTATTGACTTTATGAACAAATTACAAAAAGTGCCACAGCAACATTCTTAAAAAGCACTTAAGTACTATTAAACATATATCCATAAACTATACCGGTCGTCGTCCCCTCCCCCCCACCTAATGCATTTTTATATCATAAATATAAAATGAAATCTCCTCACCCAAACATGTTAAATTCCATTGACCTTACTTTTCACTACCCTCCACCCCTCCAACCCACCCCCAGATGTGCATAAAACAAAGAAATTTTCTAGGAATTGAAATTTCTTTCATTCAATGACTAATTGAAACTTACATATTTTTAATGAAGGACTCCATTGGACTCCAAATTTGTTTAAATTTCTGGGAATCACCTTTTTGTTCTGTATAAGTGGTTTCACTATTAGAATTCTATTCTTTAAAGTAATGAATAACATTCACACTATTTTAATCTACTATGTGTGTTGATGCATCAGTCCATGTTTGTAAAGGAATTGATAGATTTTGGATAGTGCTTTTTTATAGACATACTCCCGAGTGACAGGCACCATCAGGCATCATATCACCAATGTGACCTCCCTATTGATTTGAAGCAGTCAATAAATAGCTACTTAAGAATTAAGTTCCTTCTCTTGTCTTTAGTTTAATTATCTAAGCTAGATAAGCAACTGAAGGCCAATTAGAAAACAATTACCCTTTTCAATCAATGTGGGTTTTTTTTTTAATGTGGGGATTGGAATGGTCAGAGAGGAGCTCAGAGAGAAAGATTTTAGCAATTCCAGAAAAAAAAATTGTATATAAACCTTGGGATTGTCTTCATGATGCATTCTCTATTCATACTAAGCAACAAAACATTACAGCACATTTTTATCTAATCTTTTTTTTATTGTGGTTGATAAAATTATAATCTAGAATAAACTAGGGAGATAAATCCTGAGCATTTCCGATCAAAATGGTACACGGCAAGAAGGAAGAGTTGATAGCAAACAGCATGGTAAAGGAAGAGCTCTGCAATACGAAAGATCTGTTCATGAGGAAATATTTTAACTTTAATTTTAATTAAAAATGACCCACTCAGTATCCAAGGTGATTTCATAGGCCAGGAGAAGCTCCTGCCCAGTGAAATCACTTGTTGCAGATGAATTGCTGATATTCAGGGGGGCAATTCATCAAGCATCGTTTAGGGTTTTAAGTCACATTAAATGGCCCCTACCATGATTTAAACAGCCCTAATGCTGCAGGACCAAAAATTGTGCGACAATATTTAAGTCATTGCGCATTACTATGCTAATTGGCAAATGTGACTTGTCGTGCTGTACCACAAGTTGCATTAGGGCTGATAAACAATGGTAAAATAACCCTAGCACTTTGCTAGGGTTATTTTACCTTCCAGGAGTATCAGGTTGTGCAAAGCCATGGCCCGATGCTTCTAGGCTATAGCCTGAACTCTACCTCCCTGCCAGAGATAACACCCCTGCAGAGCCCCCTGTAAACCTTCCCCCCCCCCACAGAGTCTCCCCACCAGAACCCCCCCTCCCCTCCCCGCAGAATACCCTGTAGGCTCCCTGTCCCCATGAACCCCCAATTGCTGCCTGTAATCCGGTGGGGTACAGGGGAGTGGCCAGGAGCGACTCCCCATCATTCCTGTCCTCTCCAGCGCCACTGCCAAAATGGCACCCCTAGTAGTCATCTCGCGAGACTATACCTAGGGGCCACATAAATAATGCTGCTTGCGAGGTGGCTCACAGGCAGCGTTATTCCTATAGGACTAGGATATTAAAGGTTGCTGAATCCTGTGGGGCATCAAGGTGGGGTAAAGGGCAAACCCGTACCGCACCTTGATGAATCCCCCCTTAGTGATACTTAATCAGACAGTGCCGCTGAATATCACCACTAACCACCTCTGCACAGTCTGGTTGGTTCCAGGTGGTCTGTGGGTGGAGCCTGGTTAGACTTCTAACCAACTAAGTAAGCAGCTGAAGTTAGGACAGCAAAAAGGCTGACCTAGCCTTAACCACAGAGCTAACCAGGCACTGGACTGAACATTGGATGGTGCTGTTAACTTCTGGGTAGCAGCAAAATGGATTTTAGGGGCCCCCTGTCTTGATCCCCCTCTCTCCTCCTGAAGGCAATGATCAGCCTGGTCCATCACCCTTCCCCCCAGGCAATAATTGACGCAGACCTCCCTCTCCTTCCAATAGCATTGGTCAGCAGCATGCCCTGAGCCCCCTTACTGCCACAGCACCTTAAGACTTACCTGGAATCTCTCTAGTGATCTATAGGGTCCTATGGGCAACAACAATGGCCTCACAATAAACGGTACAGTCCATAATGGGATGTATCATTTCATGCCAGTTAAATTGCTTTGAATATTGACTCCTAAACTGACTATTGTAGCACTCTATATAATTTTGTTATTAGACAGCCAACTCTGGCTCTCAACCATCCATAGAATTAAATTTAAAGTTCTCATACTACTTATCATTTCTATAGCACTCAATAGAGCTTGCAGTCTAATTATAATAGACAAACAGGGGTTAGGGAATTTCTTACAGAGAGAATGGGTATTTTACAACTGAATGGGAGTTAGGAGTTAAAATCAGCCTAAAAAAGTAAGCTTTTGCCTAGATTTGAATACTGCCAGAGAAGAGCTTGATGTACTGATTCAGTCTATTCCTGGCAAATGGTGCAGCAAGATAGATGGGAAAGAGTCTGGTGCTGGCAGTAGAGGAGAAGGGTACAGATAAGAGAGACTTACCTGATGAATGGAGTTCCCAGGAGGAGTATAAGGAGAGATACGAGGGGCTGCTAAAAAGTTCTCCACCCAACCAAGGAGAGAATGATGTGGAGCCATGAAACTTACAAGCTATTCCACACTTTTCCTGACACTCTTCGTTTCAATGAAATGAAAAGTATCAAGAAAAGTGTGGAATAACTTGCAAGTTTCATGGCTCCACATCATTCTCTTCTTGGCTGGGCTGAGAACTTTTCAGTGGCCCCTCGTTCTGAGGAGCTGCAGAGAGAATGCACTTGTAAGTCAACAAGAGGAGTTTGAACTAAATGGATAGTGAGTAGAGAATGACATTACTGTAGGAATTCTGCGGTTACCGTGGGAATTCCCACACTAATGGGGAAACGTTGCCAATTTTGCCTGGTATTACTGTGGCAATGGTTGACTGTTATATGGTAATACCGTGGGAACAAGAGCCACTGCTATGGTAATACCCTCCCTAAGCCTATCTTTTAATGTCCCCAGTGGTCAAGTTGCTTCTTTGGCAGCAGGAAAGAACCCAACTCTTTCCCACCCCTGCCACTGCTACAGCCACCCACCACTGGGGACATTATAAAGTAAGGCACAAGGAGTTAGGGATGGCATTGGACTACAGGGAGGTATGCGGGAGAGAAGGATGGCAAGGAAGGGGGAGACATGGATAGATGGCAAGCAGAGCAGGGAGGGAGGGATGGATGGCGCAGGATGGCGGTAGGGATGTAGCAATAGGCAGGCCTGACCACCCACCTGTACCCCCTCTCACACTATCGTCAGGGAAGTAGGCTGGATTCTGCAATCCCTGTACCTCCCTCTCTTCACCCTCCGCTGGCTGGCATCAATGGGTCAGCAGCAGGCTACAGGCTGCTTGCCAGTAACTCAGAAACCTATTGTCTGACACTATTTATAACTTCCTGTTTCTGCCGGGGCAGGACGAGGCAAACGAGAGTCTTCCGGGTTAGCGGCAGGAAGCCTATAGTAATTGCTGCTGACTCTGACCCTTTGAAGCTGGAGAGTGAAGAGAGGGAGGTGCAGGAGCCAGCAAGAGAGAGAGTTAGCTGTAAGTGTGGTGGGGGAGGGATAAGAAGGAAAGATGCTGCACTGGGTTCAAAGTACAAGAGAAGAAGGACATGGGGTGGAGGGGAGAAAGGGAGAGGTACTGCAAAGGCGTGGAGAGGGGCGAAAAAGGGAAAATGTTACATATGTGCTAGAGGGGAGGGAGACAGACTGCAAGGAGAAGGGCCAGAGAGGGAGAAATGTTAAAAAATATGGTGGAAGGGAGAGATATTTGACCCAGGGCACAAAAGAGGGGGAGAGAGATGGCGGATAGTGGGAGAAAGGCAGAGATGTTGGGACATGGCAGAGAAAAGGAGAGAATGCTGCATAGGGGAAGGGAGAAGAGAAATGTTGGACCAAAGGTGCAAGGAAGGGAGAGGGAGAGAGAGATGTTGAACGTTGGAGTGTACACAGTATAAGAAGGAGGGACAGATACACAATAAGTGTTAACTTTAATGTTGTGATTGTAATAGGTCAAGTTTTTCAATTTACATCAACTATCTTTATATATTGTACAGTACATTGTGCATAAAATAATCAGTTTCAGAAGTTTTTAAAGAGTGGTGCTCATATAGAGAGAAGAAGTATTCTTTTTAAGCTGCACTAAACATCAAGTATCTGAATTGTATTCAAAGTAGCTATAAACTACATGTGAATAAGTAGGGAAAGCATTCAGAGTATGGCATTTTTTCCAACTTCCCTGCGACTGTTTTTATATATATATATATATATATATATATATATACTAGTCATTAAGCCCGTTACATTAACGGGTGCTAGAATATATGTCTGTCTTTGTGTCTCTCTCCCTCCCACTGTCTCTCTCTGTCTGGCCCCCTTTCTCTGTCTTTCTGACCCTCTCTCTTCCCCTCCAGGTCCCTGTGCAGCAGTACAGCATTTTCACCCCCCCCCCTTCCCTACTCTTACCAGATGTGGCCTGCTCCTTTTGGTCCCTCCCCCTTCCCTCCTGCGGTCTAGCCTGCTCAAAGGGCCCCCCCTTCCCTTATGGAGTTTCCCGCAGGCAAGCCAAGCTTCTTACCTTTTTTTTTTTCAGTCTATTTCCCTCCCTCGCATGGCTTGCGGCTGGCGCATCCCTGCCCTGCGCATCTCTTTGGCGCGTCCCTGGCCAACCCACCCTTCCCTGATCCTTTTAAATTATATTTCTACTGTGCATCATGATGGTGGTCAGACATTTTATCCCACTCTGGCACTAACCTTTTGGTTTTCACATGTGAAATCCTGTTTGGAAGGACAACAGCATAGCCATTTGCACGCAACATTTTGGATATGAGACCCGTGAAACATGCGGGCTTGTTGCACAAAGTATTACACATGATTTCATGCTATTTTTTTAAAGAAGGCTTCTGTTTCCTAATGAAATCCAGTTTTGCAATTTTTCTGTTATTAACATGTATTATTACATTTTCCCTCACTGAGCAATTCAGACAAAGCAGTAATTAGAAAAGGTAGCTCATGCCAAAATATCGAACTGGTTTCCAGCTCTTCCTTGCATGGAGAGAATGCACAGACCATCTACAGGCACAGAAGATGGGGTGTCAGGTCAAAAGCGCGCCGGGACAATTGAGCCCAGACAATTGAGTGCAGCGCGCGCCGCTCTAAATTACTGTTTTTAGTGCTCCAACGGGGGGGCGTTGGGGGGGAACCCCCCCACTTTACTTAATAGACATCGAGCCGCGTTGTGGGGGCATTGTGGGGGGTGTGGGGGATTGTAACCCCCCACATTTTACTGAAAACTTCACTTTTTCCCTGTTTTTAGGGAAAAAGTTCAGTTTACAGTAAAATGTGGAGGGTTACAACTCCCCAAACCCCCCATAACGCCGGCGCGATGTCTATTAAGTAAACTGGGGGGGTTCCCCAACAAAACCCCCCCGTCGGAGCACATAAAAACTGTAATTTAGAGCGGTACGATGGCGCGCACTGCGCTCAATTGTCGGCGTGCGCTTTTGTCTTTCGCGCCGTTGTCTATGAACCGAAGATGGTCTGTGCATGCGTCATGATCACTCTCCAGCAATCCGTGCGGTCGGTGGGGGGTATGCCTCCGATCCCTCTCATTTGCATCGTCCCTATTTGCGGATCAGCCAGCCTGCCATGGATCGCACACGGATCGGACAGGATTGGAAAGGTTAGTGAATCGAGTCTTGGCCATGTTCAATTTTAAAAGGCGGCGAGACATTCAGGCACGTTTAAACTTGGGCCTGGATTCCTGTAGAAATTTCTGGTGTAGAGAAGCTGATCTGGGAGTTGTCAACATAGAGGTAATACTGAAAACCATGGGAAGAGATCAGAGCACCGAGGGAATTAGTAGAGATGGAAAAAAGAAGAGGGCCCAGGACAGAGCCTTTAGGTACACTGACTGAGAACTTTTCAGCACCCCCCCTCGTAGCAGAACCAAACACTGACACCAGCCAGTACCTGACCACGAGAAGAGTGATTGTTCCACAGTCAAATTTTTTCATTAATCATCACTGCTAGGCTCAGACAGAGCTATTGTGGTTGATTAAAATAGGCTGATTATAATCTCAAGAAATCACTGCTACCAAGTATGAAAAACAGAACCGCAACAAATTCAGAGGGCTGAAGGATGAATTTTTTTTTTAAAAAAAAGGCTGTGAAAATGACTGGCGATATTTGGTGTGTTTCCATGGGGAAGTAGATTAAACACACAGCTGGGGAACTGTGGCATTTTTCTAGGTTTTACATAGTGTATAATTGCAAGCACACAGCCTCTTGTGCAGTAGCAACTTGAGCACCTATAATGGTTCATTGAGGGTTTCGTGTGATAGACTTTGCTGAGAGCTGGCACCGCTGCTATTGATTATACAGTACTGATTTTCCTGGTCCATCTGTTAATTCGTGACCAGTTTTCCTTGACCATAGATGGCTCCTTCTCTTTGTGGGAGGTATGATTTGTAGTCACATGTTGCCAGTGGCGTAGCGAGGATGAGAGGTTCCTGGGACGGTGGTGCCCCTCCCCTCCCCATGCTCCTCCCTCTATCCCGCCTGCCGGATGCACCCGCCTTCCTTTCTCCCATACCTCCAGTTGAAGTTGTTGCTCTTGGCGGTCAACAACGCGCTCCTCGCGACCCCATCAGCTCTCTCTCTCTGACATCATTTCCTATGCATGGCACCCAGCAATGACATCGGTGGAAGAACCAACAGGGTCGCAAAGAGCATGTTGTTGACCACCATGAACAGCAACTTCAACTAGAGGGATGGGGGAAGGGAAGGGGGACGCGCGCACAGAGGGGGAGAATGGGAAGAAGCGGGGGTCGGAGAGAAGGAGGGGTGCCAGTGCCCCCACCAACATGGCACTGTGACAGACTGCCCCCCCTTATTATGCAACTGCATTTTGCTGATTCTATGGTCTCGTTCTGTACATTAACTCTGTGAAATTAAAAAGAGATCAGTGTTGAAATCCCTGTAGAAATGCATACATCATCCACATGGCGAATGCACACTGCATGCTTCTGAGCAGCATGCATACAGCAAATGTTTATTTCTACAGGCAAAATTGTTGCCACTGCAATCTGCTACTCTTCCCTGCCTCAGAGTTTGCTGCTTTTGACCATCTGACAGCTGCCCAGGGGTCAGGAGATCATAATCTTGCACATACTATAAACCAGGGGAAGATCTGGCTCAAGTACTAAGTAGTAGATTTAAAACAAACCGGAGAAAATATTCCTTCACACAACATGTAATTAAACTCTGGAATTCATTGCCAGAAAATGTGGTGAAATAAGCTTAGCAGGGTTTAAAAAAGGTTTGGATAATTTCCTAAAAGAGAAGTCCCATAGGCCATTGTTGAGATGGCTTGGGAAAATCCACTGCTTATTCCTAGGATAAGCAGCATAAAATCTGTTTTACTACTTGGGATCTAGCTAGGTACTTGGGATTTGGGTTGGCCACTGTTGGAAACAGGATACTGGGCTTGATGGACCTGCAGGTCTGTCCCAGTATGGTAATTCTTATGTTCTTAACATATCTACTGTCCACTTTCAGACCTGCCCCAAGTACTAAAATATAAAAGCTGTTTTATAGTGTATGAGTAGTGTTCATACATGCAAAACCTACCACAGTAGGCCTGAGCGTGTCCTGCAGTAGTTCTTTTTAACCTGCAGTAAGCACACATTAGTGTTTACTACAGCTTAATAAATGAACCCCTTAGTCTGGCTAGTCTGCAACTGAACGCAATGAAAACCGAACTCCTCGGGATAAAAAAAATTACCCTGAATTCGCATGTCCATCAGTTTCCTTGGAATCTACCACCCTGATGGCCAAAGACAAAGTATGCAGCCTGGGGGTAATCCTTGATGGTGATCTTTTGCTCTGACTGTATCTCCCAAGTAGTATCACAGAGAACCATGATTGGGATATTTTTGTTTTGGGCTTTAATATGTTCAGGAAAGACAGGGTAGGATGAAAAGAAGGGGAGTGGCATTATATGTTAAAGATCATATTAAAGTAACACAATTGCAGGATCTACAGGGTAAGGAAGAGGTACTGTGGGACATTCTTAAGGTGACCATACATCCCGTTTTCAACGGGACAGTCCCGTTTTCGGGCTGACCGTCCCGTTGTCCCGACCCACCGCTTCGGGACATAAAAAATGTCCCATTTTCAGGGACAGTGTCCCAAAGCTGTGCACGGGGCACCAGGACAGCTGATCACTTTCCCTCCCTGCCGCGCCAATTGAAATGCTGGTCCGCCGCCGCTGCTTCTTGGCTTCTTCCCGATGTCAATTTTGACGTCGGAGAAGAAGTTTGGGCCACTCGGGAAGAAGTCAAGAAGCAGCGGCAGCGGTCCAGCGTTTCAATCGGCGTGGCAGGGAGGCAGACCGGAAGGCAGCGGCGGTACACAGGCGGGCAGGCAGGGGGTTTGAATCCGCAGGGGGGTTAAATCTGCGGGTGGGGAGTGTTGAATCCGTGGGGGGAGTGTTGAATCGCAGGGGGGTTGAATCTGCGGGGGGGGGGGGTTAAATCAGGCACTGGAGAGAGGGAAGGAAGTAGGCAGGCAGGCTGGCTTCTGGGGGAGGGACAATGGCAAGAGAAGACATAGGAAGGAGGCACTGGGGGCACTAGGGGCACAGGACAGGCACTGGGGGCACTATGGACATGGGAAGTAGGCACTGGGGACACTAAGGACACAGGACAGGTACTGGGGACACTATGGACATGGGAAGGAGGCATTGTGGCACTATGGACATGGGAAGGAGGCACTGGGGCACTAAGGACACAGGACAGAGGCACTGGGGGTACTATGGACATGGGAAGGATGCACTGGGGGCACAGGACAGAGGCACTGGGGCTCTAAGGACACAGGTCAGAGGCACTGGGGGGCACTATAGACATGGAAAGGAGGCACTGGGGGCACTAAGGACATAAGAAGGAAGGAGGGAGGGAATAGAAAGGGACGATTGTTGGGCCTGAGTGCAGAAAGAAAGAAAGAAAGAAATGAAAGAAAGGATACACAGTAAGAAGGAAACACAACCAGAGACTCATGAAATCACCAGACAGCAAAGGTAGGAAAAATGATTTTATTTTCAATTTAGTGATCAAAACCTGTCAGTTTTGAGAATTTATATCTGCTGTCTATATTTTGCACTATATTTGTCTATTTTTCTATAGTTACTGAGGTGACATTGCATATTTTAAAGTCATTTGCCTTGACATCTTTGAAAACCCCAAATGATAATTAACATTTTCTCTGCGTATAGTGTGCTTTGTAGTTTTTTTTTATTTTGAGGTTACCATTATGAATTAATATGAAGATATTATGTGTACATGAAAAATGAATGGAAGAAATTTGAGGCGGGATTGGGGGTGGGGCTAGGGCAGGGTTGGGGCGGGGTTAGGGCGGGATAGGGGTGGGACTAGGGCGGGATTGGGGGCGGGACTGACAATTAATAGATGTCCCCTTTTGATAAAAAAAATAAATGGTCACGTTAGTCATTCTGGAAAGAGGGAATGGAAAATGTATTTACATTGGTGTGAAATGGGTTTGGGCCTTCTTCACAGACAGAAGTGGACAGAGATTTAATAGAAGACATTCAAAATATGTGTAAAAATGGAAGTACTACAAATAGATAATTTTAATAAGCCAGATGTTGATTGGGCCATCCCTACTGTGTGATCTTCTAGAACAGTGGTTCCCAACCATGTCCTGGAGGACCACGAGGCCAATCGGGTTTTCAGGCTAGCCCTAATGAATATGCATGAGAGAGATTTGCATATAATGGAAGTGAGAGGCATGCAAATCTGCTCCATGCATATTCATTAGGGCTAGCCTGGAAACCCGATTGGCCAGGGGGCTGAATCACACCCCCAACCGACCACACGGATTGCTCTCCAGCAATCTCAACGCATGCTCAGACCATCATCTTTGCCTGTAGGTGGTTTGCGCATGCGCTGGCCCTTCATGCCCGTCAGGGCTACAAACTTATTACTTTTTTTATTTTACTACTTTTTTACTTTACTTTAATTCACACGGGCTTGCACTGCGGGAAAGAGCAGGAGAGTCAGGGCAGACAGCAGGGTGGCGAGTCACGGCCGCTGGATTGATCGAGGGCTGTCTCAGGGGCCCGTATATCAAAGCCGCTGGTGAGATTAAGGCTTTGATTATCAGAATTGGGACAGAGAGTTGGAGATTGGGGTAGAGAGCAGGAGAAGCAGAATCGGGGCAGAGAGCAGGGTTTTTGCTCAAGCGACTGGTCCTCACCAGTCACTTGTTTTTGGATCAGCCAGCCCAGTTGGTATGCCTTCTTTAGTTAAGTGAATCATGTCCTTCCTACTTTGCATGCCGTTTCCCCTCATTTGCATGTGCGGATCAGATCGGAGGATGATCGGCCACGAGGTTAGTGAATCAGGTCGGAGGAAAATCGGATCGCAAAGTGGTCGGGACACGATCGGTGTCTTTAGTGAATCTAACCCTTAGGGAAATTCTGGCAGCTCTGCTGGCTGACCTTTTCAATGCTTCTCTAGAATCTGGAGTGGTACCACAGGACTGGAAAAGGGCAGATGTGGTCCCTCTCTACAAAAGTGGAAGAAAGAAAGTAGGGAACTACAGGCAGGTAAATCTGACTTCTGCGGTAAGTAAATTAATAAAAACATAGAAACAGAAAAACAGAAACATGACAGCAGATAAAGGCCAAATGGCCCATCTAGTCTGCCCATCCACAGTAACCATTATCTCTTTCTCTCACTTAGAGATCCCACATGTCCATCCCAGGCCCTTTTGAATTATATTCCACCTAAAACCTAGGTGGTTTCCATAAAACATACACAATCATTTAAAAGACATTAAGGATTGTGACTTGTATACCACCATTCTGTGTGTATACCACACTCAAAGAGGTTTTACATACAGGTACTTCAAGCATTTTCCCTATCTGTCACATTTATAATAAAATAGTTCAATATCTGCACAATAGTGAAGTTTCTGGAATCCAGTGGATTATAGGATCTGAGGCAACATGGACTAACTAGAGGCAGGTTTTGTCAGACAAATCTAATAAATTTCTATGACTGAGTGACCAGAGAATTGGATAGAGAGAGAGCACTAGATGTGGTATATTTAGATTTTAGCAAAGCCTCTGACAACATTCCATAGAGGCATCTAATAAATAAACTCAGTGCCCTCAGGATGGGCCCCAAAGTGACAGACTGGGTCAGGAACTGGTTGAGTAGAAGGCAACAAGGGGTAAGTGGTCAATAGATATCACTCTGAGGAAAGGGAAGTTATCAGTGGTGTGCCTCAAGGTTCGGGTCTTGGGCCTGTTCATTTTAAGTAAGCGATATTGCTGAAGGGCTGTCAGGGAAGATTTGCCTCTTTGCAGATGATACCTAAATATACAATAGAACAGACACACCCCCTGGTAGTGTGGATAACATGAGGAAGGACCTAGTAAAGCTTGAAGAATGGTCTGAAATTTGGCAGCAAAGATTTAATGCTAAGAAATGCAAAGTCATGTATTTGGGCTGCCAAAACCTGAGGGAATAGTACAGTTTAGGGCTGTGTCTCTCAAACTTTTCTTTAGCTTTGGCACACTAAATGGAGCAAATGTTTTTCATGGCACATTATAATTGAAATTATAAATTTGCAAAACCAACAAAAAATTTTATATTTGAGAGTTATTTATTTAATTTTTTTTTAAAGCTATATATGAGCAATTGTAACAACAATGAAACCAAAGTAGATAGAACTGCAAATCAATGTGATGGATGTGCTTGTTTTTGAGTGCTTATTAAAATAAAAATGTGGCTTGATAGTTGACAAGCAAACATGCATTTCATCATCCATCATCTGCATTCAAGTTCGCAAAGAAAAGAAGATCCAAACAGTAACAAAGCCTTGATTGCTTTGTTGCTCAAGTTAGGATAACTACTGCATAAAAAATAAAAATAAATTACATCTCATTATTTTTCAAGGACCAATCAGTTAAAGATGATGCTTGTCTAGGTGGTTGTATCCTTATACTCACAGATGGTCATAACATTGACAGACTCTAGCATACGTGATGTACATATCATCTATTCAAGTGTAAACTTATGAAGGTAATTTTTTAAAATAAAGTACATTTTTGGAATCTCTCATGGCACACCTGGAATTTCTTCAAGGCACACCACTGTGCCATGGCATACAATTTGAGAGACACTGTTTTAGGAGGTGAAGAACTTTTGTGCACAGAATAAGAGTGGGACTTGGGTGTGATAATATCTGATGATCTTAAGGTGACCAAACAGGTTGAAAAAGTGAGGGCGAAACCTAGAAGAATGCTTGGTTGCATAGGAAGAGGTATGGCCAGTAGGAAAAAGGAGGTATTGATACCCCTGTATGACTCTGGTGAGACCTCATTTAGAATATTGTGTACAATTCTGGAGATCACACCTTAAAGATATAAACAGGATGGAGTCAGTCCAGGGGAAGGCTACTAAAATGGTTTGTGGTCTTCGTCACAAGGCATACAGGGACAGACAAAGATCTCAATATGTATACTTTGGAGGAAAGGTGGGAGAGGGGATTTATGATAGAAATGTTTAAATAGCTACATGGCATAAATGTGTATGAGGTGAGTCTCTTTCAATTAACTTCAGAATATACTCTCTTTCATGGAAAGGGTGATGAATTCTTGGAATGATCTCCCAGTGGAGCTGGTGGAGACAAAAGGTGTATTTGAATTCAAGACATCTTGGGAGAAGTACATTAGGGGCTCCTTTTATCAAGCCGCGCTAGCGGTTTAACGCACGTTAAATCACCGGCCACGCTAGCCGCTACTACCTCCTCTTGAGCAGGTGGTAGTTGTTGGCCAGCGCAGGGGGTTAGCGTGTGATGAAAAGTTGCACACGTTAATCCCGCTAGCGCAGCTTGATAAAAGTAGCCCTAAATCTCTAAGGAAGAGGAGGGAATAGTGGATGGCATGGTTAGGCATACTAGATAGGCCATATGGTCTTTATCTGCTTTCATTTTTCTCTGTTTCTATCCTCATATTTTATACTTCTGCACCTCCCACCCCATTCCTCACAGTCATTTCTGTGTTGTACCTCACAACTTTTCTATAACATCCTTTAAGTCAAACTTGTAAGCCACCTAGAAGGGTTTTCCCAAATAGGTGTGGTATGAAATTTAAATAAATCTGAAACTTAATCAAACAACATCCGCGCTGTTGGAAGTATATTTCAGAACAAAAATAGAACCCTATATGGAGTGGAGGTACAACTATAGAACAAATCTGAAAATCCTCCCTCACCCCAAGGCGAAAAAATGATTAAAGGAAAGAGATGAAGCCTACCTATGGCACGTACTGCTTGCTGTACACTCACGGAGAAGCTAAGTTCTTCCTGTTGGGTTTTTTCGCTTGGTTTGATTTGGACACTAATTTTTCCTTTTGGCCCCCAGATTAGGGGAAAGAGATGAACTTTAACCTTAACTGATGTGTGTTTTTTTCTTAATTTGTTTTTCACACATAGCACTTTTTGTTGTGCACATTAATTATTCACACGGGGAGAGCCCGGGGATGTTTCGCAGTTAACACCTCATTGGGTGTAAACCCGCGGCAGCTTGTCCCTGGTTTTTCCAGGGGTTGCTGTGTGACTGAGGGTTCTCCCGTTAACCATTAAAATTTATTGAGTAACTGGGCAGTACATGCCATAGGTAGGCTTCATCTCTTTCCTTTAATCATTTTTTCGCCTTGGGGTGAGGAAGTATATTTCAACACGCAGGCAGGTAAACTTGCCAATAATCAACTGTCCTAAGCTGTAAAAAATACTCACCATGGTTAAACTTTGCAAACTTATATGCTTTCTGAAGAACATTGCCAGGGTACCCACAATCCTTCAAACTGAAAATTAAATTATTGGAACATTGTTTAAAATCCTCAGTACCAGTACAAATCTAATGATACTCAACATTTGAGAACAAGATAAACTTTTCTTAGGTGGAGAAGATGACTACCGTATTTGCCGGCGTATAAGACAACCCCCCAACTTTTAGTTAAAATATAGAGTTTTGTTATATACTCGCCGTATAAGACTACCCCTTCTTCCGCACACCTTCTCTACCGCCCCGGGTGCAGCACAGCCGGCCAGGTCCCCTTACTTTTGTGGCACTTCCCCGACCGACCGATAACAGCCCGGGTCCGACAAACCTCCCTGCCCTTAACCGCGAATCTAAATTACCTTCTGACTACCCCTTCTTCCGCACACCTTCTGACTACCCCTTCTTCCGCACACCTTCTCTACCGCCCCGGGTGCAGCACAGCCGGCCAGGTCCCCTTACTTTTGTGGCACTTCCCCGACCGACCGACAACAGCCCCGGTCCGACAAACCTCCCTGCCCTTAACCGCGAATCTAAATTACCTTCTTACAGCTGCTGTAAGAAGGTAATTTAGATTCGCGGCTACAGGGCAGGGAGGATTGTCGGACCCGGGCTGTTATCGGTCGGTCAGGGAAGTGCCACAAAAGTAAGGGAACCTGGCCGGCTGTGCTACAACCGGGGCAGGGCAGCCGCCCCTCTCCCTTGGTAGCCACTCGAACCGCGAGGCTATTCTCCTTCTCCTTATCTGCCCTGCCTGCAGCACAGAGCCGAACGGAAGTCTTCCCAACGTCAGCGCTGACATCGGAGGGAGGGAGGGCTTTGTTTAAGCTTTGTTTAAGCCCTCCCTCCCCTCCGACGTCAGCGCTGACGTCGGGAAGACTTCCGTTCGGCTCTGTGCTGCAAGCAGAGAAGGTAGGGAGAAGAAGAGCCGCGTACATCCAGAAGACTGAGCATCCAGCCCCGCAGGAGCCCCGCGACCCTCGGAGGCGTCCCCATGGGATCCCCGCGACCCTAGGGGGCGTCCCCACGGGATCCCCGCGACCCTAGGGGCATCCCAGTGCAGCTCTCTAAACAGTACCCGGCGTATAAGACGACCCCCGACTTTGGGGAGGATTTTAAGGTACTGAAAAGTCGTCTTATACGCCGGCAAATACGGTACTTTTAAAATACAAGATGGTATTTTGGTGTGTAGGTTTAGTATAAACAAAGGTTTGAAAAGACTGTTCACATTGCACTACTTTAATATCCCCAAAAATTAAACACATTGAAAGAGTAATGGCTAAGAACATAAGAATTGCCGCTGCTGGGTCAGACCAGTGGTCCATTGTGCCCAGCAGTCCACTCCCGCGGTGGCCCCTAGGTCAAAGACCAGTGCTCTATCCGAGACCAGGCCTACCTATGTACCTTCCAGTTCCGCATCTAACTTTGTCTTGAATCCCTGGAGGGTTTTTTTCCCCTATAACAGCCTCCGGAAGAGCGTTCCAGTTTTCCACCACTCTCTGGGAGAAGAATAACTTCCTTACGTTTGTACGGAATCTATCCCCTTTTAACTTTAGAGAGTGCCCTCTCATTCTCCCTACCTTGGAAAGGGTGAACAATCACATTGATTAAGCTATGCAGTAAATACAACAAACCGGTCAACACTTCCCATGCAAATAACTAACAAATTATCTAAGTATCGGTACCAGCAAAACAATTTATACCAGCAAAGTCTACCATGTATAAACATGACACCAACAAGGCAAATGTGGCACCCATAGCCACTTCTGTAAGTTGTAAACATAACTGGTCACAAAACAATTTTTTTTTTTTTATAACCTTTTGTGAGGTATGTCCTATCTCATGCGTACGTCTAGCAGTACTATAGAAATAAGTAGTAGTAGTATATATTGAGAAATTGGACTACCACTGAGGTCTTTTTCCTACTTATGTAGTATAGAAATTTGTAGATTACCATTGGGTTGGTGCATATTGATGTAACTCCTGCAGTGTGAGAGTTGCTCTCGTGGTAGGCAATTTGGTCCAACTTAACATGGGGGTCGTCCATTCCAAATTCTTCACCCACACAAGATGTTTACAATGGATGCATATACTCAAGGTCAGTGTTCCCCCCCAAGAACACTCAGTTGCATGTCAATCTCATGGAACTTTGGCCAGTGTTAGATGCTCTAAAGACTTTCAGAGATTGGCTGAGGCACATAATTGTACTCATTTAAACAGACAGGCAGGTGTTTTTATCTCCTGAATCAGGATGCACTCAGGTTAGGGACCTGGACACCTGAGCACAACAGTGTTCAGAGCCACTTACCAAGCAGGGAAGAACAAGTCTGGCAGAAAAACTATGCAGGATGATGCAAATGCACAAGTGATCTCTCAATATGCAGGCAGAGAGAGAGAGAGAGTGAGGCACCCCCCTCATTAGCGCTCTATACCACTCATCTGAACAGCAAGGACCCTCAGTACTGCTCCAGACAGGTCACATGGCAAAATAGCCTTGGATGCCTTTCTCCTTCATTGCAAAACATTGTTGAAACTCAAGCAGGACAGAAATACCGTGATCCTAATTGAATAACACAAATATAGTTCCCTCTACTTCTGGAGCTGGCATTATCACTCAAATGAAGGGTTATTTCTGTTTTCCAGTCTCTAGACTCTGGCCCCTGTGGCTTGGATGTTGAGAGGTTACTAGTTAACCCTCTTCAATTGAATGAGGATGTCTCATGTGCCCTGTTTGCTCCCATGAATGAGGATGTCTCATGTGCCCTGTTTGCTCCCAGAAAAGATTTCACCAGAGGTTATATAACTTTAAATGTAAGGGGTCAGACATTTGTTGTGATGTCAAGGAACCAAGATCCATTTTCTTGTCCTACACAAAAACTGCTTGAATACATTCTTCACTTGTCAGAGTCTGGACTTAAGTCCGTTAAAGTTCATCTCAGTGCATGTGGCACTTACCATCAGTGGATACAGGGGAAATCCATCTCTGTACAGCTTCTAGTTGTTCAATTAATGAGAGGTATGCTGTTGCTCAAGCCCCCTATAAAACCTCTCATAGTGTCATGGGATCTCAATGTTGTTCTTAAACAGCTAAGAGCTTCATTCAAACTAATTGATACCTGTCACCTGAGGTTTTTGACCTGAAAGGTACTGTTCTTGGTGTCAGTCATTTCAGCCCACAGTCAGAGAACTCTAAGCTCTAGTTAGTAGCTGATCTACTTTACACAAGATTTCATCATAACAGAGTAATTCTTCTCATGCATCCTAAATCCCTTCCCAAAATTGAGTCAGGTTTCAATCTTAACCAGTCAATAGTTCTGCCAACATACTTCCCAAAACTTCAGGCCCATCCCAGCCAAAACACACTATACACCTCGGACTACAAGAGAGCCTTGGCCATCTATCTGGAGATGACTAAAGCCTAAAGACAATCCACCCAACCTTCTGTTTCTTTTGACCAAAACAGGATGGGACATCCATGGGTAAATGTACTCTATCTAACTGGCTAACAGACTGCATCTCTTATTATGCCCAAGTGAGGTTGACTCTTGAGGGTCATGTCATAGCTCATAATGTGGGAGTCATGGTCATATTAGTCACCCATTCAAGGTCAGCCTCAATAGAAGAGATATGCAAAACTGCAACAAAGTCATCAGAACCCACATTCACATCCTACTACTGCTTAGAACACAACTCCCAATGCAACAATTGGTTTAGTTTAGTCAGTCAGTCAATCCTACAGAAAGTACTCCCCGGTGTGTGTATGTGTAACATTCACACATACCCATCCCTATCCCCTAGGAGTTTTATTCTTATAATAGGCTGGCAGGCAGAGAGCCGAGCATGGCAGTTTCAAAAGCTTCTGGTAAGAAGCCAGGGATTGTTCTGTGCTGGGCTCTATCAGATGATGTTACCCATATGTGCAAACATGTGTCCTCCTGTGCTTGGAACACCTGCCACGACTGAGTAACTTTGCTTTATTCTATGATCTCTGTTTCTTAATTTATTAATATTAAAGAGACTGGCTATGCCAATAGTAAAGAAGTCCTAAGCCATAGTACAGTTTTATGGAACATTCAGTTCTTTTAAACAGAAAAGACAATAGTCCTCCAAAAATTTAAAAGAAGATTCCTTGTTTGAATATATTAACTCTGTTACTGTGTCAGTGTGGGTGGTTGTTAGCATGAGTGTCTATAATTATTAACAAGGGAGGATATAAAACTGATGATGTTACAGTCAATGGATACATGAAAAACATGCTGTTACATTGTAATCCTATTGATTGAAGATTATTCCTATACAAAAAGAGAAAACTGAGAAATTTCTATTGAGTATAATTTCCCATGGAGCTAAGTATAGCCTTTATAGTCTCTTGAAAGGCTGTTTGTGGAACGGGGGCCAACATTTGAAGAGTTTCACGGAATGATTGCTTGGGGCAACTTCAGGGATTTTTACTGGTAATTGACAACACTGATTCATGGAAAGACCGTTAACCTAGTTTGTAGGGATGAACTGAACCAAGAATGAAGATCTTCAGTGGTCTAAACTAAATAGTTCTCACAATCTGATTGCTTTCTTAGGGCTAGATTCACAAAGCAAACCGATCGTGTACCGATGTTGGATCGCGGGAAGGGGGGCGGGAAGGGACTAAGTGAGCCGGTCGGATCGTGGGAAGGCAAGGGGGGGG